>NW_024104987.1:2696892-3896892 GCF_003945595.2 Pipra filicauda | reverse complement strand
GCAGTTCCTGTTTTCACTGTGTCATTGTTTAACCTCTGTATACTAATCCTTCAGAGCAAATGAACCATTTCTTTATGTTTTGGCATGTTTTGTGAGCAAAATATAACATTTTTTCAGCACCACATTGCTGTGGGATTTTTTTTCCTTAAAGGTGCTTTTAAGCAATTCCAGGAAGTTTAATTTCACACTACCTGCTTTTGAATGATGCATTTGACGTTAAGACAGTTCTGTGGGGCGTTACTGTATGAATTAAAGGTTTTCTGGCTGGATTTTCCTGCTCCACTGCAAACACTGCTTGTGGTTTCTGGTGGGTAGTTCACCCCCTTCACTTCCCCTGGGCATTCCTGTCCTTTCTGTAAGTCACTGAAGGACTGGATGGGACAGGTCCTGTTTCTTCCCTCTTTGGGAGTTGGTAGCATTGGCAGATGGCATTGGAGTTATTCTGATGTTACCACAGACTGATGTTTGTCCTTAAATTGGCAGCAACAATGACTTTCCTTTGCTTTGTGTTTTGTCCTTAAGCGACATGTGCAAGTGCTGCTGTCCTTGTAGTCCCCAGGATGACATAAAGTGCTTTTTGCTGGGAGTATCTCCTCAGCTGTTAGACCAGCTGGCCTCTCATCTCTTTGAAATGACTCGTAAAAGTCTCATCTGGTGTAAATGGTTCATGTCTTGCTCTTTTTGTGACGTTTCCTTAGTGATATTTTCCTCCCTGCCTCCTCGTGTGGATCTAAGGGGGATAGTTAAAATAATTTGTAGTCTTTACTTTGAGGGATGAAGTGTGTTCCTCCTTGCATTCCAGTATTGCAGCAGCTTGTGTATCACGAAGTTGTACATCTTGCTGTTTGTGACTATTCTAATTATGGCAATATTTTAGTGACTTTTATAGATATTAACAGAGGTAGGTCTCGGAGTTCAGGGGTTTTTTAAGCTTAAGTAGAAGTACATGACTTTTACTCAAGGGGCAGGAGTTACTGATACTCTGCTAAATTGGGTAAATTTGCACCCGTGTTAAACAAGAGAAGTGAATGGGAGATGTGGTAAATAAAGTACACACCACACATGAGGGACTCCAAAAAAATCTGTGCTTGCCATCAAAATACTCAGAGCAGTGAAACAGTGCCTGGGTTCTGTAGGAATGCAGTGCTGGTGACTCCCACATTGTGTGCAGTAGCTGGGCTGGGGAGGTTGTTCAGAGTAAGGGAGGTTTTGGGGCAGCTGTTGAAGGGATCAGGATGAATTCAGGTGATTCTACAGTGTAATGTGATAACATTTTTTTGGAGGTCCTGAGGAACACGTGGGGTTTCCTTGCACACTGTGAGCAGCAGCTCTGGGCAGCCTTGGTTGGCAGAGCCCAGATTCCCAGGAAGGCTGGGCTGGAGGAAATGCATCTTTACTTTAGTCTTGTGCCCGTGTGTCTGAGGGAGCTGGGCACTGGAGCCTCAGCCATGTCCTGTCCTGACTGCAGGATCCAGGGGGTTATCCTTGGGATTTGTTCTGGGCATCCTGGGGAGGCAGTTCTGGCTGACCCTGGTGTGAATAGCTGGAGGGTTGGTATTTATATACCTGGTCCCTGCTGTGAGTAGTGAGGCACTGGCACCTTCTGAACAAGCTTTCAGGAACCTCTGACATTCTTAGGGGCTTGCTTGCAGTGGGGACAGTCAGCAGCACGGCTGTTTTAGTGGCAGGGAATTTAACTTCTCCAGAAATACAGTCTTGAACTTAAAGTTTTTTAAGAAAACAGAATTTTAATGCCAGTATCATCTTAACTGAAAGTGAAAAAGCACAAACTTTGAGAGCTTGAAAGCTTCCTTAAAAATTCTCTTGTTGGCAGCGAAACAAGGTCTAACTGCCTTAGAAGAGATTCAAGCTTCTGATATCTCAAATTTTTTTCCTTGAATTTTGTCTAAATCTTTACCATGTTCCCAGGTGCTATTCAGAAGGGGGTGGGGGTGCTGTGTAGAATTTCAGCTGCTGCTGCCTGTAGTAGCCAATATGAGTAGCTGTTTTTTGGTGACAGTAATTTTGAATTACCAGAAATTAGTGCAATACAACCAGGGGAAGCTATTTCACTGTCTCCCAACTTAAAAAATTACATAAAGCTTTGAGTTCAGGGTATCATGCAGAGCTTTTTTTCTTTCTCTTTTTTCATTGAGTTACTTGCACTGAATTCTTTAGCTTCTTTCTCATAAATCTAAGTGGAAGAAAATACATTTTACTTTTTCATTTGTAAAGTCCAGAATAAGAAAACACACTTTATGAGACTTAAATGAAGGAACCTGGCAATGTAAGTATTGTAATTTCCTTTATGTTTGTGGTAGGCAATAGGATGACCTTGTTAAATTTATGGGTTATGTATGAAAAAATATCAGAAGAGTAAGGGCAAATTGAAAATAATTTTATAGTCGCCTTTACTTCATATGCTTTTCTTAAGCAACAAATTGCAATAATTGAAGTTTGGCAGCTTTTTCTTTTTTTTTTTTTTTTTAATAAAAAACTAAATTATGGGTTAAACACCTTGGTTTAATACAATTTGTGTTTCTGTTAACTAGCAGCAGAATTTCAGCATTTGCTACTTACTGGTAGAGAAGAAAAATTCCACAGCACTGCCAGTACAGGTTAGTTTAATCTGTAAGTACCTGATGTTCCTATTTGAATTAATTTGTTCAAATGATACCACTTAAATACATGAGGGGAATTTTGGTCTCTGAACTGTGATTGTTATCTACTACTGATTTCAGTAGTGAGTGAACATCTAGATTTTTTTTTTTTGGAAGATCTGTAATGGATTTAACTGTGCTTGTGGGCAGGTAATAAATACCTGCAAGCACCTTTAAGGAAAATTTAATACAGAACCTTAACAAATACCCTTTGATGTTACTGGAAAGTTTTGAAATCACTTCAGTAACATGCCTTTATCGATGAGGCTGTTTTTTATCAGCAAACCAACAGGATCCTGTGTTTGTTGTGTTGGGGATTAAGCATTTCTGTTTGTAAACTCCATAGCAGTAATGTAATCCTTGGATTTTCTTTAGCTATTACTAATTACCATTTCCTACCAACAGATTTTTACTTTGCTAGGCCTGTGAGCCAGGAGCTTGTTCTTCTCTGCTTTTTTTAATCATTATTTTTGTTAGTCCATTGCAGCACTTCAGAGGCTACCTACAAATGTGGTTTTGTCCAGCTGTTTTATCTTACTCCAGAGTTACTGCTGTGCCTCTATTTTACTTCTGCCCTATCCCATATTCTCAGATATTCTGACATTTTATTTTTATTTTATAGAATATTTTACACCTTAAAAGAAAACAGGAGAGGTTCTTTGTGATGGGATAGAAGATGCACCTTTCTCCAGAATGGCTGCATCCATCTATTTTTATTTAGACTTTATGTATCTCATTTCTACATATCAGCACAGGAGATAAAAACTTTTTCTGTGCTGTAGCACCAAGCATAGATCCACAGCTGGATGGGCTGTAGATCTGTGCTTTAATTCACTTTTTGAGGCCATGTTATCACACTCTGAGGGACTTTTGACATTGTAGATGGATAATTCCATAGACAGTAGGTACTTGAAGGGTCAGAGTAAAGTGGGAGCTGAACAGACACTTCAGTTGTGCAGCTTATCTGGAGGGGCTGGAGTGAGTTTATGAGTGTCTTGCCACTTGCAGTGGTACTGTTTATTTTAGAATTCTGGAATCTTACACAGTGCTGCAGAATTCAGACCACCACACACACTTTCAAGGGGATTGTGTCTTCCCAGGCTCACAGGAGTTACACTTGCAGCCCATCTCTGGCATCTTCTTTACACCAGTTCTCAGTACTTCACACTAAACTGCTTTGTCTGCAAAACTAATGTTGCACAGATGCTTCTCCCTAGCAGGAAAAAAAAGGGCAGTCCTATATAGTGAAATTTCTAACTTAGCTTTACCTGTATTTGCTTCACCTTGGTGGCAGGTGTGTGTGAGCAGTAGGGATCCCTTGCTGTGAGGCTGTTCTGGTAACAGGGTGTATCCACGTTTCTTGTAACCTCTGTGGGTGACCCCAGTTCATACTGCAACACTGAGTACTGAGCTGGGGTGAGGAACTGATGGCTCTTGGCTGCTCAGGTACCTCATGAAGTCCTGGTTTTCACAGTGGCTGGGTGCCACCTGCACTGCTGGTACCCCAGCCTGGCAGTCCGTGGGGATAACTAACGGGTACAGTGTGTTCCAGACTGTCTTAACCAAAACCAAGTGCATCTGTCCAGGGTAGGTCCTGCTAGGCCTCTGGTGGAACATCATCTCTGGGATGTCCAGTCTCAAGTGGTTCAGCACTCTTCTTCCCCAGTTCTGGTACAGTATATATGGAAGAGGTTGGCATTTCCCACTATTTCCTTAGACTTCTTGCTGACTCCCAATTGCTCCTTCAGGGTTTCTGGACACTGTGCAGTGAACCCAAACTGAGCAAACTCCAAGCTGGTTTTAGTACCTTCATAGAGCACGTGAGTGAGTTGTCCCCTCTCAGTAGCAGTACAGCCACAGAAATGAATGTGTTGTGAAGGTTTTTTCTGTCACTTGATACTGCTTTCGTGTAAGTGGTATGAAAGGGCTGGGATTACTGATCTTTTTCAAAAGACAGGTGGTGGCAAAATACTGATGTTGAATTTAATTGGACAAAGTGAGAGACTGGTAAGTATGTGCATCACTTTAATGCATGCAAATAGTAACATAACTAGCTTAATTTTATAGCATTCAGTTTACAAAGAAGATTCAAAGAAAACATGGAGCAAACATTTGCATCCACTGGGAACCTTTTATGAACTGTGTGCTTCAGCAATGGATCATTGCACATATCTGTAATGTGTAACCACTTTGTAACAGTGTCTGATTAAAAGAAGTGAACCACTGTTTCTGTGTGGTATTTTTTCTCTTGTAAACCTATGTAAGTTATTATTGCAAAAAATGTTATCATGTGAATAACCTGGTACCAGCTTTTTAAATGTGTGTAAGCTGCAAAGACTCACTTATGTGAGTGTTATCTTAAAACAAAATGGAGATAAGCAAGAGAATCCTGACTTCTTAACTGTAACTTCCTTTTGCTGTTGATTTGCTGTCTTGCTGAGCAGACTTTACAAGGAATTTGACTACTGAAGTTGGAAGAGTTGGGAGAATGTGGAGGAAAAGTTTGCAACAGCGTTTTTTTCATGACAGCTGGTGGAGCAGGTGTGCTGTGAGATGCTCTGTTCTAAACCCTTTCCTAGCAAAACCCTGGAGAGATGAGGTAGCTTGGAATGTGTGTGTCCTTGTACCTCGTGTACGGGATGAGAGTGGATTGCTGTGCTGGGCTGGTTTGGGCTCATTTAGCTACCACTCTACTCACAGATTAATTTCTAAGAGAGTGTTAAAAGGAAGATCAATCCATATTTTAATGCTGCCTGGAACAATTGATGGCATTTTGAATGGGGGATGTGTGACGAGCACTGAGTAGAGGAGCCTTCAGGGAAGATGCTGCTCTGCACAAGCTCTTTTTGTCCTCTGACCCTTTTGGCTCCAGGGAAATCTGAGGGGGCATTTGGAAGATGGGAACTGCTTTGTCCTAAAAGCTGGCTGGAGCAAGGGGGGTGGTGTGTGGCTGGTGAAAGCCCTCCCAGTGTGAATGTGACTGGGAAGGAGGGGTCTGTACCTGCTGCCCTGGGAGCCTCTGCAGCTGGTGTGTGCAACGTGGGACCCCAAGAGTTCATCTGTAAGTTTAGACTTCACATCTTGTTTTTTCTGCGGGCTGTGGGGGGTGAGGTAAAGAGTTTGCATCCAAGCTTTCAGTTTCTTCGAGGTAGAAATGGGTATATTTGAAAAGACTTCTGTAAGTCTTTTCTTCCTCAAAGGAGAGACTCGAGCATCTCAGTGGTGGGGCTACAGAGCAAAGCTTTGGTACCTGCAGGGTAGAGTTGGGTGTACAGGCAGGAAACAAGGTACAAGACAGACCCTCTGGGCCAAGCTGGTGTTAATTTTTCATCATAGTAACAGTTTCTTTTTGTAAATAAAACCTGTGCTGCTTGTACAGCATTTGAGCAGGTTGTGTATCTGTTAAGCAGCTTTTCAGTAAGTTTGCATGTCCTGTTTCTGCTCTGGGTTGAAGCCATCCTTATGCCCTATTCTAGACTAGGAAAGTTTCCTTGGCCTAACTAAATTTTCAAACATACCCCTGTCTCCTGCATCAGGGCTGGGGGGCAGAGGGGGCTTTCTCTGGCCTTCCAGCTCTCTTGCTCCTGCCAATTGTTTCTGCTCCCTGAGGCCAGAAGGTGAAGGCTTGGACTAGATAATAATCTTTGGTTTCATCCTGTTTCTTCTGAATTCACAGTGGCTTGCAATTCCTTTTACAGTTTCTGACTGAGCCCAGATCTTGTCTGAAGTTGGAAAAGCAAATCATACCTTGCTACTGTTAGAACTACATCTTCAGGTAGGGTAATAAAGCTCATGTAGATATGGTAATTCTTCATAAAGGATGTTTATTAGATAAAAAAAGTTATATGACAGATTTTCTGGCAATTTCAGTCACAATATCTTCTGTCAAACAATACCAAACTCCAGCCATATCAGACAGCTTTATTATTAGAAACTGAATGTGACATGATCATTGTAAACAGTGCTAAAAAACAAACTCCCTTGCATTTCTCAAAGAATGGGTATAAATTTAAGACTTGTACTCTGTATACATTTCTTGGATGATAATGCAAAAACATTTCACCAAGTGCAGGAATTGTGTGGACTATGGACTCATAACAGTGCTTACAAATAATCTTTTATGTCATCCACGTCTTAACTGCTCGTGCGTCTGCACCCCGCCCCAGGTACAGATATATCTAATAAGGTAATATTTACCCAGAGAAGCAGTGAAGTTAGATAAAATTTGAGGCCTGTTTTTTATCAGACCTGATGTTTGCAAAGTCTGCTTTAAAACTGCTTCTCTGCTGGGTGTTGGCTTTGCAGTTGATGGGTGGCTCATTTCATCCACGGCAGTGTCAGTGAGCGGAGTGTGTTACAGCCAGAGCCCTGGGCGTGGTGTGAGTTCACTTCTCTGCTGCTGATTCAGGAAGAAAAATGTTACACTGGACAAATTCTGTTACTGATCAAGACCACCCAGAAATTAACTTAAAATCCTAATATGTGAGCTGAGAAAAAGGATCCCACTAGACCTGTTTTATTCCAGAGCTCAGTTCTCCAGATATTGGGGGAAGAGAAATAGTGAGTCTTTGGCAGCAATTCTTGCTGTCTTAAGGTTGAAATCTTGCTTTCTGTGACTCCAGAACTATCAAAGGCTTGTCTCAAGGTACACTTTCCTAGTAGGTTTCAAGGAGTTAATTGTGGTTTTCTTGCTCCCTGGTGCTCAGCCAGGGCAGTCCCGTTTTTGTTTCAGATGTGTCAGCAGACACTTGCAGTGCTGTATGTTCTCAGAGCACAGTGCCTGTTGTTACAGTGCTACACCCCTTAGGTTCTGCTGCAGGCTGCATCGTTTTCAACCTCAATATTGAAAGCAACAAGCCCATTAAATGAAAAGCCTAAATAAAAGGTCACATTTTCATTTCCAAGGGGCACTGATTCACGATGGAGTGCCAGGATGGGGAGCTTCTTTTTGTGACCATATATAAACAAATTCCTGTCCTCTGTCCAGCCAGAAACTCTTTTGAGACTGTCACGAATCCTGGGAATATTCCACACAGTTCCATGTAGCCACTTCATTCTCCTCTCATCTAAGGGCCCCGTAATTAATTTATCAATTTTAACTTTCTGCACAATCTTACTTAGGCCATAACCCTTTCCCAGAAAAAAATGGGTGTAGATTCTTCTCTTCCTGGTAGGGACATCTTTCATCTTGATGTCACATAAACGTTTCAGGGTTTGAAGGGCTGAAGTTAGAATTTCATCTTTATCTGGATTACGGTCTTTGTCCAGTGCCTCATCTGGCCAGTACAGCAAGGTGAGCAAAAAATAGGCACTTGCTGGAAATGGTCTTTTTGCTTTGAAGAATCTTGTACTGAGCTCACGAAGAGTTTGCAGTGGAAGAAGTTTGGCTGATCCTGGTGCTAAGCAGGCTAAGGTGATGTGGCACAAAATATAATTGATCAGGTCATTGTCCTCCAGCCTGTCCCTCAGTGGGTTGTCTGGATACAAACTGAGGATCCTTTCTAGCTTTTCAGCTGACCTGTTCTCTTTCTTATCTGTTAAGAACGACAGGATGTTGGTGACATTTCCTCCACCATTCTTGTAAATGCTCATGCGTCTGATCAGCTCGGTTTCAGGGCCATTGTTGCTCTCCTCAATAAGTGATGCTGAAATGAAGTATTTAGCATATACCTCAGACTGTCTTTTCAGCCATTTTCTAGGATTATAAATTTGTTCTTCCTTTTCATCACTTTCATCATCCTTGTCTTGGTTTTTATCTGTCTGGAAATAACTTAGTTCTTCTGAGATCCATTCCAGAGCATTGTACAGGTTCTGGCGCAAGCCCTTCAGGCGGGAGTGAAGCCTCCCCCATGTTCTTTTTATCTCTTCAGGAATGTAATCTGTGGTGAGGTATTTCACAAGCTCAGTGTATTCCCCCTCTGGACTTCTGCGGAATACAGGGACTGTGGACAGGAACCGGAGGAGTCGGCAACCTACTTCTACTTCTCCGTGAAAGCCAGCGTTGTTCATAATTTCACGTTCTGCTTTCGCAGCCTGTTGTGCAGCCCTGAAGCATTTCATAGCTTTAAGAGCAATCTCTATCTTCTCGATGACCATTTCAGGGGTGTCCTCCTCTGTCATTTTATCCACAGTGAAACTAAACCATTTCCTGTAGACTTGACCTTCTGTATCTAAAATAAAAGAATCATCTGGCAAATGACCTTTTGCAACCTCTGCCCAATGTTTTGCGTCTTCGAATTTTTCATTGATGTAATTTAGCCTGGCAACCTGCTGGGCAAAAAAAGGATCTTTTCCAAGGAGTTCATATGCAGCTTTTAAAACAGCAATAGCTTTTTCACAGTCTTCAGCTTCGCAGACGTGTTCAATGAATGGGGAGAAGAGCGTGTCGGTGTTGTCACCCCTGCTTCTTTTATCTCGTCGAATAAAGAGATGTTTGATAAATTTTATGAATTCTTCTCGTCCAAATCTGTTTTCAAACAGTGTCTTTTCCTGAATAAGATTCATTGCAAGTTGACTTTGAGATTCATTTCCTGAAAGCTGATGGAGAATTTCTTTTGCAACCAGGCAGTGTATTATCCGAACAGATGAAATGTAACTGGTACTTTCCCTTAGCTCGATAAAAATCATTCTCGCTTGTTCGCTCAAGCGATGTTTGAAATCATATACTCTTGATGTACTCTCTGTATATGCCCCCAGTCCCAGAAAGGCTTCACAGTGTGACAGGGAAACATAGGAATTGGGTACGTAACAATTGAGCAAAGCCACGTAACGCATCAGGCAGGTGTCCCGGGAGTGAAGGTCTATGCCGTGCAGTGTGTGTGCTACCAAGTCTGACACGTACGTGGCGTTGAACTCCTCGCACATCAGGACAAATGTAAGTATGAATTCTGGCTTGACATCTTTCTGCTTCAGTTTCTCAAGTTTGGTGTTGAACAGACTTTTCTCTGACTCTGTCAGCTTGTGAGTGACAGCGACTGTGTCCAGTGGAGAAGCCTTGCAGAGACTTTCAGGGTCATTGCATCGTCTGCAGCATATGAGGATGAAGTAAGGTCTGGGGGTGTTCATTTTCCTGGTTGCTGCAGCCTCCAATAACACAGTCTGTAGTTCTTCAAAGTACTCATCATCGTAATCTTCGATCAGGAGGAGCACAGGAAAACAGTGAGTGATTTCTCTTTCTTCATAATCTTTAAGTGCAAGCACATGGTTACAAACAGTTGAAGGTGGATATAAGGTCTTGATAACAGCACATCTGAAGTGCTTTCTGCTTTTCCACAGAACTTGCCGTGCTATTGTGCTTCCACCGCTTCCAGGGTGGTGAAATATCTTTAGTTTGGCCACAGGGTAGTTCAGGACACTGCCTCGTAAAATACCATCCAGGAGTTTGCTGGCGGCCTTGCACGCTTCCCGTTCAATGATGTCCCCACAGAGCCTTTTATCAGCAAGCCACAAGTTTTCCCAGATGATTTTTCTCCCTCGGTAAAAATTTTGTTCTATTTCTTGTATTTGTTTTTCAGTCCAATGGTTTGGTTTGATATCATCACATTGGTCAGCACAAAGGATTTCAAGGGAGTAGAGTTTCTCTTCTTCCCTCGAGGGGAGTATACACACCCCTCCAGTGGACACAGGCAGGTGTCTGGGCTGAGCAGTGGAAGGCAGCATTGCCTGGACAGTGGCATCGATGTGACTGAGTTTCATGCCCACAACACTGCGTTGTTCCAGTGTCTCAATGCTGCAGGATGCCTGAGCCAGATTAGCCCACCTTCCATAATTTTCTCTGGACTCTGCAATGCAAATGATGTACTCCATGCCATTCATCTCTGTATAGAATTCCTGAAAAGTGTCCACAAGTGGTTTTTGCACTGGTGATAGCAATAGGAAAAGCACAATGAAAGACCTCTGAGGCAGGATTTCCTCACAGATACAAGTAATTACTTTTTTAAGGTATTTTTTTTTTGTTCTAATCCATGTGTTTTCATCACAAGGTTTTTCATCCCCGAGGAAGTCACTGCGCCCATTGCAGAATATCCAGCTGGTCTGATCAAACAGTTTCTGAGAGGGAGGGGTATCAGTCTTAATTTCATTGAAAAAATCCTGTAAAAAATAAGAACTTGCTTCATGGTGCTCTTTGTACTTGCTGCACAGCCCTGACACATTGGAATGTTCATCAAAGTCAAAGACACAGAAAATGTTCAGGTGCATTAGAAAGTTGATATAGTTCAGATTTTCCTGCTCACATCTGTTTGTGACAAGGATGTACCGCAGGGAATCATCCATATAGCTTTTGCCATCATTTAACAGGATTGATAACTTTCTTCCTAAATCTTGAGGTATTTCTGTGTGCACTTGTGTGCTGGAGAGCTCAGCTTTTTCTCTCTGAGCATCCCTGTCTGGCACAGCCTGAATAAAGGCAGTGAGTTTGTTGCGCTGCACAGGTTCAGACTTGGCTCCTACTCTCTGGTAGAGAGCTGGCTCTTTGGTCAGGATCACCTTGTGGCTGCTTTCGTTGTATTTTGGCAAACACACTTCAAAACAGCTCTTCTTTACTAAGGTGTATGTTGGTTCAATGTCAACCTCCACCACAAACCTTTGTTCCTGAGGGTCTTTTGAAATCACTTCAACAAAAACAGGTGGGTGAATGCATTTCCTTGCAGTTTCCTGTAAATTATCACAAAAGCATTTTTCTATATATAAATCCAGTGCATCAACATAGTCTTCTCGCTTTTTGACCTTTATGCCAACGATCTGTCCGTGTTTCCAACCCTTGTCCTCAACACTGTCCATGACACCAAAATGGATGGTGCCGTTTGTTCGAATGTTCATGCAGGCTGAAGCAAATCTGATCACTTCAGAGGCAAACTTTGACTGCAGTTGCTCTTTGTTCAGTACTGCAGCAGTGGCCAAAGATTTGTATTCATGGCAAGGAATGATTAAATCAGTCACTCCTGATTCTGGAGCAAGAACTGTGTCTTTCACGTACTTGAAGTCAGCATCCTGACTTCTAAAGGGTCGGCAGTTTCTGAGCTCCAAGACCTCTTCAGGGCTTTGAAGCTGGGCCTTGTCACGCCTCCTTTGCCTCTTGCCAGAGGCAGGAGCTGTGTTGGCAGTGCTGGTTGTTCCCGTGGCCCCAGAGCTGCCTCCCCCAGCCGTGCTCTGAGCAGGGGCAGTGCTGGGAGTCACCGGGGCTCTTTGTGCCTCCCCTCTGTCCGGCACTTTGCTGCTGGAATTCTTGGCTTGCTGGGCATTGCCCTGGAGCTGCCTAAGTTCGTTTCTCTTGCGGATTAAGATCTGGATTTGGCCTCCCTTCATACCCATGTCTTTGAGGAAAGACTCATCCAGTTCCATTAGTGCTGGACCTGTCACTTCCTCTGTGTATAGTTTTTCTACATACTCTTTCTTGATTCCAGTAGATTCCAGCCAGCATTTGACATGGTTCTCATCCCAGTCATTCACAGGTAATGTTTGGTAATCTAGAAGTTGAAATTATGTATTAGAAATATAAACTAAAAACATGTCAACGTGCTTGACGAGGCAGAACTGGCCACACTGAACGCTAGATTGTTTTCTTTCTACCAGTCAGTGAGAGAGCACATCTCAACTTCTCAAGATTGTCAACTCTGATGACAAAGTATCCTTAACCTTCATCAGAAGCAGTCCTAGGCAATGGTACAAGACTAATAAATCAGCAAAGCAGGAAACTATGAAAGAGGTTTGGAAGTGATCCTGATGGGGAGTCATGGAAATAACCCAAATGTTTTGCAGGGAAGGAATGATAAGGTTATGGGAACTGACAGGGCTGGATTGTCTAACTGGAGAGGTTTGGGCAGATCATTTACCCACTTGAGGCTGATTATTTTCTCTTAAAGGAAGGTAGCATGATGTTAAGAGTACTGATTAGTTCCCCACTAGAGATGAATCCTTAAAATGCAGATATTAAAAAACAAATAGCTACATATAAAGTACAAATTTTTCTGAAAGCAATACTTACCCATTGTCTTGGGTGAGGGAAATCCTGCTGTTAATGCACAAAACCCTAGAGAGGGAAAAGATAACTGTCTTCAGATTTACAGTTAACATTCCTGTGTTAGTTCAAGCTGACTTTGATGTTCTCCCAGTCTTCTCCCCTCCTTTTTGGTTCCAGGTAATTTTTGTATCTCTGGAAGCCTGGCCTTGCCAGCTGTGCTGCCTCTATACAGCTGTTCTGTGGGAAGGCAGCTGTTGGTGCTCCTGACACACGTGGGTGTGAAAGAAATGGGAACTGCTGGAGAAACTTGTGCTGCCAGCTGAGCCCTTCTGACAGCTCCTTCTGTTGGATACTGGAAAAGAGGAGGCCCTGCATCCCCCAGGTTCCATCCCTTGCTTTCTAGCACTTTTTCTCACTCTCCCTTTCCCTACCTTTTGTTCCCTCATACTCTCTTTTTTCTGGGTACAGTCTCCCCCTCTTCCTCTTTTTTCCACATGTTCTGGTGCTCACCAAAACTTCCATGAAGCAGTTCAGCTCAGTGCCTGACCCAGCAGAAGGGTTTCTGTTCAGCGCGGTGTCCTCGCCCGAGACTTCACATCCATTGCCAGGGGTTCAGAGAGGGACAGCAGGGACAGCTGGCTCTGTACTGCCGGAGGAACGGGATAAATACACCTGCTCAGCATCCCAGCACGGGACATTCACAGTTCAGCCACAGCCACCCAGCGAGCACAGGTCACAGCGAAGGGGGGGTGGTGGTGGTGGTGTTCCTTCTCTCACAGTGTGAAACATCTGGCTCAGCGGGTGCAGGAGCTGTGCCAGCTCCCTGCCTGCAGCTCATGGTACTCACAGCTCATGGTACTCACAGAGCAGTGCCACTCACAGCTCTGGAGGTGCAGCAGGAGCAGCACAAAGGCAGTGCACGGTGCTGTGCAAGCAACACTCGTCTGCAGAGGTGTAACTGAGGGAACCTGGGACCGCGGCCTGGCACGAGGTGAGTGCGGCAGAAGGTGCTGGTTTGGGTCTGGTAGAATAGGGGATGCTAGAAAAGAGTCACACTTAGCTTGTCAGCACCTGGTCAGCCCTGCAGAGGCTCTGGTGTGGGCAGGTGGCTCTGAGGGGAGGCTGTTACTGGACTGCCTTGGTGTGCTGTGGGTGTGAGGGGATCCTTTGCAGTCAGCGTGAACAGGCTGGTTGGGAAAATGGTGGGAGACATTTCCATTGATACTTGGTGCAGCCTTCCCCGAGAAAGGGCAAAAAGTGTCCCTGAAATACGGGTCTTTTAGTTCCTCTGGTCACCTCCCGGGGCGGGGCTTGTGGTGAATCCTCCCCCCCTTCCCCTGCCTGTCTCTGTGCCACGGCGACACTGTGACAGCGACGTCAGGGAGCGAAAACGAAACTTGTGGGGGAATCGAAACTGGAGTGGAGGGGGGCAAGGCTGCGGGAGAGCGGCCGGAGGGGCCCGCGGGCCCCTAAGCCCCCCCCGGGTTTAAGAGCAGCCGGGGGCGGCGGTGGGTTCGTGGTCCCTGCAGCCCATGTGTGCTCCAGCGGGGCTTGGTGCTGCCGAGCAGCTCTTACCGCTGCGGGATGTCGGGGGCAGAGCTGGGCTGGGGGCACTGGAGGGACAGCCTTGCTTTTCCTAAAGCCTGCTCCCGGGAAGGTAACCTGCCAAGCTGGGAATAACCCCCATCCCCCGCAGGACCCCTGGGCACAGGAAGGGCTGGAGGCTTACCTGGCAGAGCCCGCGGGTAACGGGATGTCTCCACAGGAGGGAGGGAAGGTGCTCCAAGCTGCAGTGTCAGGCTCGGGGGGCCTGTCTCAGCTGCACAGACAGCAGTTCCAGCACTGTGTGTGTTCTGCAGTGCTCTTGTGGGTTTGATTGCCAGGAATAAAAAAAGGAACTACTTTTGAGAGAGTCCTGATGAACCACTAAGTCTCCACCCCGTTCTGAGTAGGGTGGTGCTACTGGGTGGTACTACCTTTGCAAAGCAACCTGAGCCCCACTGCCATGTACGTGTCAGGGGGTGTGTGGCAGACAACGTTTTCTTGCCAGCTTTCTTCTTCCTGGAAAGCACGTGATCAGTTACCAGCTCAGTTGCACCAAAAAAATTAATTTATGGCTATCTCTGGACTGCACAGCAGCGCAAATTCTTGCAGCCATTTTATCTTACCTGCTCACCTGCCTCAGCCTCCAGGAGGTGATGGTGCCTGGGGCCTGTCACAGTAACACAGTGAGGTGCCCAGGAGGTCCAGGAGGCTCAGTACTCACCCACCCCAGCAGCTCGGTGTGGTTCCTGCACTGGAGCCCCATCTGGGATTAGCAGGTAGGCAGTGGTTCGAGCAGGCTCAAAAATCAGGCATGTGCCTCTTTTCCAGGGAGGCAGGACAGGCTGCTCAGGCAGGAGCCTCTTCCTTGCTTGCTGCCCCCAGCCCAGTTCTGGCAGCAGACCCCAGACACACGTTGTCACTAAGAGCTGTGGGGTTTTAATCTGAGTACAAGTCTTTATTTAGTAGACTTATAAAAGAACTTTACATGAGAAGTACAAAAATATGAAATAGGCTTTGAATCTTCTTAGGTAAAATTACCATTTTTTTTTCAAGCTTTAGAAACATGTAACCTGCACAGTTTGGCATCTTAGGTAAATTGCTCTCATACATTATAAAACTAGGAAAAAAGCTTCCTTTAAAGTAGCTGTATGCACCCAATCATACACATTACTGGCAATAATTTATTAGTTTAAGACACAATGGCACAGTCATACAAATTCCCACTCTGTAATTTCTCCTTTAATTAGTTCATTGAAAGATGCAGTATCACTTTCCTCTTCCAGTTGCTACGAGGTGATTAAATACAAACACAAACCCGATTAAGACTGATTTGGCATGTTTCATACCTGTGCCACTTGGATTTGATACCACTTTGTAGTAAAAATTAAATAAATATGAATACCTTAAATAAATACATAGTAAAAGAACACCCCAGTTACATTACAGAACTCAGCATTTCTTCATCCTTTGCACACATGATGCTTTGTCACAACTTCAGGGCCAGTGAAAAGAAATACTGCATCCTTACACACCCAGGCTGCCAGGCATGGAATCACCAGCCCACACAAAGAGCTCCATGGCACCCCTTGAACACCGCCCTGGTTTCTCTGCTCCTGACAGCTCTCCTTGTTTCCTCTTTAGCTCCTTTTCCCCAGGACTCTCTCACCTCTGGCTCTGTTTCGGCAGCGTTTTCCTGCTGCTGAGGGACAGCTGATGAACCACGAGCAGCTCTGGGCTGCCAGGGCTGTGCTTCCTGCACGAGCTTGTGCAGAGCTGTTCTGACCCTGTGATTTAAGTCGAGGGCTGGTCAAGCTCTTCTGTGAATACTGGTTGATATTAAACAGTGAGGCTTGTTTTCAAAGAAGGTAAACCTTGAACTGATTTTTCAAGTCAGTATTTTGTAGAAGTTTGTTGTATCTGCTCAAGTACGAGGGGCTAATTTTCCGGGGCAGTACAGATTAACCAGCAGTGGTTCTTTCCTACTGGTTTTGGATAATGAGCGATGATTCCCTTTGCAATCACTGGTGTGCCCAATACCTCACGGGGCAGCAGTGCAATGGCAGGTTCGGATGATTTGCTACAACCAAAGGGCTCCTTTTGCAGTTCCTAGTCCTCAGTAATGATGATTTCAATCACTGTATTTTGATTTTTTTTCTTTTTGTAGAAAAACACATCAGTTACAAAATCACACACAGTACAGGGATGTTGGGTGATGGTTTTATCCAGCTTTTGCTCTCCACTTCCACAGTCTGGAACACTGCCCTGGAGTACGACTCCATCCCCAGGGTTCCCCGCTTTACCTCTCGCTCCTTGGGCTCCCACCACCTCCTGATCCAGCGCAGGCAGAGGGACAAGGCACTTTTTGGAAGCTTGGTTTCTTCAAAGAGAGAGAATTCAGCTCTTTGATCCCACTTTTCCCTGCTAAAGGTAGGCCTGTGCTTGGAATGTTGGTCCCAGAGAAGAAAGCTCCATCCCTGTCCTCAAACAGTGTCTCCTGCAAGGCTGAGCTCTGCAGAGTCCTCGGGGTAGTAATGCTGGAACAGTCTCTCCTGGCAGCAGATGTGCATGGCATGGTAGGTGTGCAGGAGCAGGCGAGGGAACCGAGCTGTGAAGTAACACACAAAGTCCTCTGGGATGGAGCCCAGGGTCTCCTGCACGTCGGGAGGCAGTTCCCTGTAATGGTGCTTCTGGGGAGGAAAAGAGAAGATGGGAAAGCTCAGTTTATGTACAAGGAGCCTCTGGTAAATAGAGCTGTTGGTCTTCCTGGACAAGGAAACCTCCTATTCTGTCGTGAAGGAGCTCAGTGCCTAAACCAAGGGATGGCACAGGCTGGCACCAAGCAGGGGGGGTGTGGTGCTGAGGGAAAGGAGTCCTTTACCTTATTTCTCATGGCCCTCAGAAGGTCCCGTACTGAGCCTCCCTTATAGGATCTGAATTTTCGAAGATCTGCAAGAGAAATGACACGATTTCTTCTTGTGTTGTGATGCAGTTTTAGCTGCTGGGGTGTGTCCCCACACCACAGATCCTTGTAGGGGTGTTTCAGTACATAAACATGGACTTGAGTTTGAAGAAATACTTCACTGACAAGTAAAGGTCATGTGCCAAAACAGAGACAGTGCAAGAGCTGTCTCTGTAAGAAAGTAAGTTATCCTTACTTTCCCGTCCCAGCAAACTGGGAACAGCATCTAGCGCCCTTCCCCTCGTTAAAACACTGCCCATTACCTGTCTGAAGAGGAACAGTGATGTGCTCTCTCCAGTCCATTTTCACCACTTCTCTTCCACCTCTTTCTAATTGCTTGACTATTGGACCATCTAAAGATTCTTTCTCTATCCGGTCACTGACATCCTGGAGGAGACAGTCAGGTTATTTCTAGTTTTATTTCTGAGTTTTTCCCAACAATTTCAAATTGTTGCTTCTGGCCAATTACAGCCTATCCTGGTAATGAAGTTAGAATTACACTTCACTCCTTGACAGTGCTTGGGAATAGGATGCAGAAGTTTCTGAGACGATTTGTTTCACCATCTGCCAAAGCCTTTTTAGCACAGAGGAGATAAAGCCTCAGGTCCTCAGCCAGTTCCCATCCCACATCAGGACATATTCACTGTTGTTCCTGAAACCCCCCTGGCCACATTCTCAGTCCTGTACTGCTGGAGACCTTCCTCACACCAAGGGAAGTTGATAACAGCGTGTTTTGGCCTCCTAGACAAGGTGGTACTGGGTCAAAGGTTGGACTCGATCTCAAAGGTCTTTTCCAACCTACTTGACTCTGTGACTAAGCCAATTCCTTAGGAGCTACTCCCAGGTATTACAACTTGGCTCTTCACTCCTCACAGAAAGGCTGTGGCTTCTGAATTCAAGACTTGAACAAAGTCTGCAGGAGTCCTGAGAACTCAAGGAGAGAAAAGGTCACCACAAACCTGAAAGAACTGGAGCTGTTTCTCTAAACTCCAGAAGAAGGGGTGTTTCAGCACACAGCTGGCAGACGGCCGTTTCTGAGGGTCCATGTTTATCATCTGCTCGATTAAATCACGAGCAACTATGTCTTCTGCAAGGAAAAGGGTGCAGGGAAATTTATGGTACTTCTTTGGTTTTATTTCATTTTTTCCTACGCTCTTAGGCTGTGGGGAAATGTAGCATTTTGTACTTTTACAGTATTTTGAACTTCACAAATTCATCATGGTCTCTACTTCCTCCTGCCCTGCTAGCTCAGGTGTGCCCTCAGAGACACACTGGGCAACAGCAGGAAGGCAGAAGGGTTGACTCAGAGACTAAGAATATCACAGTGCAGCTCTCTCCTACCCTTTAACTACAGGAAATAACTTCACAGGATTCCAAATGTGTATCCCAGAGATGCTGTGGGGTACTGTAAATGAGAACTTTAGGCCCTTTACTTCAGGAGTACCTGAGGAGTAGAACTGTCACTGCTGCCAGGCTGGGAATCCTGTGAGCCATATTTCTGTCATTTCTGTTGGCACTTAACACTGTGGGACGCTCCCTGATCTCTGTGGTATGTCCTTACCATGTCTCCCTGCATCCAGGGCCTCCAGGCTGTATGCTCCCAGCAGGATGTTGGCTTGTCGCTGCAGGGACTTGCCAAAGGGGTGGCCACCTTCTGACACCACGTAATAGAAGACACAGCCAGCTGAGAAGATGTCCACGGTGTAGGTCTGCAAAGAAACAACCTTTAAGAGCAAGGACATATTTTTCCCCCTGAAGACTCTGATCATCACAGGGTGGTTATTTTGCATCTCGGAGCAGAAGGAAATTTCCAGAATGGCACAATGAGCTGCAAGGGAGCCTGAAGGCCCAGGCACCAAGTCCTGTGCATTGCAGGGTCTGGGCTGCTCCTGGGGAAGGGTGAGGACTTACAGGGTTCTCTTTGCAGTCCTCACTCAGCATCTCTGGAGCGATCCAGCCCTCGGTGCCCGGCACGCCCGAGCGGCGGCTGAAGCTGTGCCGACCCACCGCCAGCTTCTTGCACAGCCCGAAGTCTGAAATCATGGCCTTGACCTTCCCGTGGGCATTGGGCATCGAGATCAGGATGTTGTGGGGCTTCAGGTCCCTGTGGACTGTTACAAACACCCATTTACCACTCAGGCACTCCCAATATTTGCATCTCTTTCAGTGAACCTTTCCCAGGGCTGAACTTTGGCTTGTTAAACCGAAGTGCTGACTTCAAAGGATTGTCATCACTTTTTTATTCCATCACCACTAGTCCTCATATTCTATATGACTTCTATCCAAGAAATGCAGCACCCTGCACTAACAGTAAGGACTAGCTTCAGTACTCCAGGGCAGCAGAATGTTACAGGGACAAGGCTGGCGTCAAATCACAGAATGGTTTGGGTTTCAAGGGACCTTTAACGACCATCTCATTCCCACCCCCCTGCCACGGGCAGGGCCACCTTCCACTAGGCCAGGTGGGTAGACCAGAACCAGAGCAGTTTCTCTTCTTTTTCCAGTGCAGAGAACGTCCCCCTCATGCAGCCCTGCCAGGAGAGGCTCTCACCGATGCTCAGGGAGTGCAGGTACGCCAGCCCAGACGTTGTCTGCTGCAGGACAGTGATGGGCTGTAAGCCATGGTGGCTGAAGGCCTTTTGCTCAACATACTGCAACAGAGAACAAGCAGAGTCAGCCCCAACACTGCTCAGCAGCTGCATAAATGGTAAATCCATGCACTTCACCCCCCCAGAAAGGTTCAACTGGGTACGTTGTGCCAGCTGGTAACACAGGGAAAAGAGCTTTGTTTTGGCTGAAGGTGCTGATCTCTAAGTGTCATTTCAGGGCTAGAATTCTGTAGAGCACTGTGCTCCACCAACAAGGGCAGAGAGCTTTCAAAAGTCTGGGTGGTAGGAGGGGGAGAATGACTAGAAAAAAAATCAAAAGACAACAGTGTCTGTCCTTAAATCAGTCCAGGGTTAGGGGTGTCTTCCTGATGGTCTGAAAACACCCCCGTCCCAGGAATGTGGAATTGTCACAGAGGTGACGGTGGCAGTAACTGGAACATCCCTGTGTCAGGCATTCAGCAGCTGAAGCTGGAGGGCAGTGAGGGCCTTGCAGGGAGCAGTTCCCCGTGTCACCTCCTGCAGCGTGGCCGCGCAGAGCTCGATGGCGATGTACTGGAACTGCCGGTCCCGCTCCGTGCAGAAGTACCGGATCACGTTCGGGTGCTCGTCCGACTCCCGCAGCAGCTGCACCTCCCGGTCTGCGAAGCTGAAGCACTCGGGGAGGATCCTCTTCACTGCCACATCCCGGTTGTCAAAGGTGCCCCTGCAGGCAGCGAGGGAAACCACACCAACCTTCACACTGTGCACAAGGCGTGGCCAGAGGAATCAGGGACGTCTGGGCACTAAACACTTCTTAGGGAAGTACAGTAAAAGTTTTTGCTGATGAAGAAAATGCATGAAAATACTCCAGACACATGCAGAAAGTTTCACTTCTGTTCACATTAGGTATGTGAGGGCATTTATAAAAAATAAATTAAAAGGGCCTAATGCAAACACAACATTCATTGGTCTGTTCAATGCACACATTCTCTTCTACCTGTAAACAATTGTCCCTTCAGCTCCGTGTCCCAGTACATCTTTGGGGTTAAAGGAAATCTTGCCAACCATCACTCGGTTTGCATCTTCATCTGAACAAGAAAAGAGGAACAAGGACTGGTTTAGGATGGGGCAAGGTAGCCTTTCACAACTGCACAGCCTTTGGGGCCAGTCTGGAAAAGTCTCTTTGCTCATGGTTAAATTTAACACATAGATAATGAAAGCAAATGAGCATCTCCACACTGGCACTCACCCTGAGGAGGGAAATACTCTGTTGACCAACTGATCCAACACTGAGAGTCAAAACACACACACAACACCTGACAGAGGGTCTGCAAAGATGATGGCTCAGGGCAGTGAGAGATGAGTGGTTCTCAGCAGCCAAGCTCTTTGTAAAAGTTTATAGATGTTGAATTTAGGAAATGCTGACTGACAGTTATGGAAGTGGGTTTAGTAGCAGTTCCCCTGAACAGCCTTTGAGAGGACAAGTGAGTACACAGGCAGACCAGGCAGGAAGGCAGGCAGTGTGTGTAATCCTTAGTCCTTGATTCCAGTCAATCATCATAATACGTGTTTTTATTTAAATGCCCCTCTCCTTGGAATGGCTACAGGTTACAGGAACACACTGCCATGGGCAGCACAACCTCTCAGCTATTTGTGTAATGCAAATAATCCTGCACAGGGTCAGTGCCCTGGGGAGTGCAGAGAGTCAGGCTGGGTGAGGAGGATGGGTCTTTTCATTTGCTGAGCTACAAAATATCACCAGTAACTACTTCAGTGTATCAGCACAGACTGGGGAAACAGAGACACAATAAACCCCGCTGGGTCAGCCTTACCTCCCTCCTCTTGCTCAGTGGAGAGGCAGCTCCCGCCGTCGGATGTGGAGATGCTGGAATAGGCAGAGTGGTTGGAGGCCCGTGGGGACAGGTTTGGGGTGCTGCCAGCTGAGCTCTCCGTGCGCCCGTACGACGTGTCCAGGAAATCCGCCTCGGGGGGGAGGTCACTGGGGGCACCGAAGGGCAGCTTCTGCTGCTGCAAGAGCTGGATCTTCTCCTCCAGCTGATGCTGCCTCTGCTGCTGCTGATGGACACTCTGTGAGAGAGACCTCAGTGAAGACTGCACAGTCAGGTCACACAGGGGAGCCCTACAGCTACTGGGGAGCTGCATCTGAAAGGTGGGAGCAAAACTCTCCTGCCATGTCCCTGCCAGCCCTGCAGGCTGGGGAACATTCACACAGGGTTTCAATCTCATTCTGAACTTCCACTGCCAAGCTGAGAAATCCCAGGGGTTGGTTATTATGGCAAAAGCTGCTACTAGGTTGGCCAGGTGTCTTTAAACAACGTAAGGATAAAGGCTTGGATCCAAAACCTGGAAAACCTGACTGGTTCAGGTGAGGAAGAGAAGGAGTAAAGCAAATGGTGTTAAGATCTTATCTAAAAAGAGTAACACCTACAAGAACCACAACTGGTAGATGAAAGAAGAAAGCTCTCCAGAGTTGGCTCAAAGAAATCACTGTTAAGTCAGATTTGTAGCCTTTGCTCCCCAGTGCACATCTGTGAGGAGGGAAAATCCCTGCAGTGGGTAACTAACTCCTGTATCATTTCTTGGCTGTCCAGTGTTACCGACTCTCCCCCCAGCCAAAAGCACAGGAAGCCAGGTCAGCATTACCATGGGGTAGGTGATGATAAAAGCCATCCAGCCCACGAGCAGGAAGGTGCTGAGGATGATGGTGGCCATGTCCTTCAGCATGGAGTCCACCGGAGCCTCCGGCCGCGGGAGGGGCCGGGCAGGAGCCTCCTCGATGTCCTGGGGGGCAGCAGGAGGCCCTTCCGTGGAGGAACCTTCCACGATGCCAATGACCTGAGGCCGAGAAAGCTCTGTTAGCTCAGTACATCCGGCCTTTCTGCCACATCATTTTTAGTCATTTCTAAACCTGCCAAAGTCAAAGTGAAGTCACCCCTGCATGTGTGGGGAAAAAAAGCAGCTGAAAGCCTTAACTGTGAAATAAGGAATGACACAGCATACACCAGTGATTCTGTGTGCTGAGGACATGGAAATCTGACACAAAAAATGTGAAATAATTCCATACAGCTTCCCTTCCATGTCCTTCCCCAACTTCTACTCCTTTATATTCTTTTACCACCCAGTAAGATAATTATTCTCATATAATTATTATATATTATCTTATTGTCACATATATATAATATATTATTCTCATATAATTATTAATTACAAACCTCTTCAATAGTGGCTTTCTCAGAGTCAGCTGGAATCACGTTTTCAGGCCTCTTAGGTAAGTTGCTTGGGAATTTCTCCAGGATCTTTGTAGGGGCAGATAATGGTGTTTCATGGTGCCCTTTAAATAAAATACATTTGTTGAAATAGAAAGTTGTCCTTTTTTTTAGGAAAGATATCCTTGATTTCAACATCTTTGCTGAAGAGCAGATATAAAGCTGATTTACAAAAGGCTTCAGAACACCACAAAATAAGATGCAGGAGAGGAAAAGGGAAAATGGAGGGCAGAGGTCCCTCAGCACAGAGGGCTGCACAGGAATACAAACTAAGGAAGTGCCTGTTGTACTGCAGGAGTGAGAGTATTAACAAGGAAAGGGATCATGGGAAGAGAAAGGTGGCACTTAAAGAACCTGAAAGCTGCACACTAAGCAGAGCTCCTACATCATGTAGGCATCACTAAAAACTGAACTTCAGACAGTTCCTCATTTTGGAAGCAAAACTACAAATACCATGAAAAGTCAATTCCAAAATTTGGAGATTTGGGACTCACAAGACAGGCTGAGTGTTAATATTATTCAGCTTCTGTGTTTTAATCCACTTATAAAATGGGGAACACACGACCATCTGATCCATATGGTGAGAATGAAATTAAGAATACAGTATTTACAGTAAATAATAAATAACCTGTGCCCCTCTCTGAGGGAGGGGGCAAACAAACAACAAACTTTCCATACACAGAGCTAAGCCCTCTTCACCCTGTCACTGAGTCACAGGAGCCTTGGGAAAAACAGTGACCAGTGGATACTTAAACACATTAATTCATATGCAAATGAGGATGAATTAGAAACTACGGCTAGAACTGGGTAATTAAGGCCAGGCAGGGCCTCCCACACCTATCAACAGCCAGTCGTTCCAGTAGTTGAGCTTGTGCTTGTCCTTCAGCCTCCCTGAGAACTTCACATCCGTGCTGGGGGTGATGACACACTCGCCCTTGTCCTCGATGGTGACTCCCTCTGTTTTTGGCCCCTCCAGCAGGGGTATGGCACTGCCTCGGGGCTGGGGAGAAATTATGGTTACAGTTATTGCTCCTGTGACCTTGGACTATTTAAATAGGCAGCAAAATAAAAAAATGGAGGTCAAATGGGGGGGCAGGCAGAGATTACTGGCAGCACCGTCACCGTGAGCAAACACGGCCACTCTGCCCTCAGCAGCTGCTTCCACAGCCTTGGACATTGGACCTCCTCAGGGATATGTTGCCTGGGAGATGAGATTACTCCCCCTATTTTTTTTCCTAAACAGGATCTGTATTTCCTACCTCTTCAGACACAGTGAGAAAAACAAAACTATGATGCAGTTTCCTCTCTGTGGGGAGTCACTTTGATGAACAAATCAGCAATTTTAACACGAACCACAAAGCACCACCAAAAGCAGTAACCTCAGGTCCTCTCCTGCTGAGCCTGCCTGGCACAGCTCCTGAGGAGCTGCAGTTCCCGCTCTGCAGCATTGAAATGATTCCTGAAGCATGGCCACGTGTCCTCGGGCTCACTGACAACTGTTTCAGGACACACTGAATTTGCTATGCCTTTCTCGATAGCAATCTGCAATAACCCCACATTTCTGTAGATGTACAGTCTTCAGTGTTTTATTTCCCTTTTTAGTTTAATATGTTTTTATGTGTGTTTCCATTTCAACCCTTTTTCCAAGCCCACCCAACTCACCACGACAGTGACCCCCTCGTGCACCATGGAGGGCGACGCGTACAGGCTGGTGGAGTATTTCCCCACGTACAGGGTTGGGCTGGGGAGAGACAGGCAGGGTTAGCAACAGGCAAACGGATGTTTTACCATCTTAGCGAAAACCTGGGCAGCACAATCCTGCAGAACAAGTGCATGACTTTCCCAAATCATCAGGATTTGTTGTCCTGAAAAGCCAGGATCTGTAAAACTGTTTGAGGTACTGCTGAACTATGAAGGCATTCTTTCTGATTATGAAAGCATTGTTAGTTCATCACTCCCAGCACTTACTCATTTGATCTAACTCATGTCCTAGTTCTGTATTTTTCAATAACTGGCATTTCCCAAAACGTTGTGCACCATTTTTATAATGTCAAAGGCTTCACGTTAGGAAAAACAATTTAATTCCACATTATGAGAAACTATTCAACAGAGAACATCTGATAAAACTTAAGAATATACACTCATGTGTGTATAACCTAAGTTTCTGATAAGTTTTTTGGTTTGGTCTCAGACTTTATACAGTAACACATCAAGTATTATATGACATAGCAGCTGGAGAACTAGAGCTGATTTTATGTATTCTTTTTGCCATGTTGCAACTTGGAGCACAACCCTTGACTTGTGTGTAGACAAGGTTTTAGTGACACATGGCCAGTGAGAACAACAGGAATTTCACACTCACGTCAGTTTGCTCTTGGTCTCCGTTTCCTTTGGGAAGGGGTATTTCCACTTGGTGATGTGTCCCACCTCCCCGGACATGAAGGTCAGGTAGCGCAGGGTCTCGATGCCCACGTTGGTGTGCAGGACCTTCCTCAGCCCCTCCCTCTGCCAGATGTAAAAGGCCACCACGGGGGAGGCGTAGTTCTGGATCCACAGCACGTCCCCGGACTCGCTGTCCACCGTCACCACCAGCCCGTCCCCGTTGGACACGAAGTGGGACATCTCTGCAACACACACACACAGGGCACCTGGACTGCTGCAGCTTCAACAACAGAACAGTTATGCCTCAGGTTAACAGGAACCTTCCCTGGCAGAGCAGCTCATCAGCAGAGCACTTGTCAGAGGGGGCCGATAGCAGCTCAGCTGCCGTCCCAGAGCACTGCGCTCCGGTGCTCCCGGCAGTCAGGTGCAGCACAGCTCAGCTCTGCTGCCTCTCCTGCCATTCCTCACTACATTTTAAGGAAACCCCTTCAAGAGTTGCACCTTCTTAGATTCACTTAACCTGGAGCTACCTAACAGGGGTGAGATATTGCAGTATGTGAAGGATAAAAACTGGCAGAAGATGAACTGCACAGAAATCAGACAGATAGTCTCACCAGTTAACTACAGAAAAAATCAGAATATTTCTGCCTATACACAAAACCCCAGTGCAGGGGGAGACAGCAATCAAATTCTTACTGTATTTTATGTCTTCATCAGGCAGAGTAGCTGCATAGTCAAAATAGGTGGCATTCCATCGCAGCTCCTTCTTCTTGGTGTCGTACATGGTGATGGTGTACTCTGTTAAAAAATATACAGTCTGTGAAGCAAAAAAACCTATGAGAGAACAGAATCAATCACCTCAAATCTGAGCCACTCCTCAGTCACCACACACACCCCCACTGCTCTCTCATTGCATTTTCCCAGCACTATCCCACTCAAGGAACACACCGATAGAGGGGTTAAAGAACAACTCTGCAACACTTATTCCTTTTTCCCAGTCAGCACCTCCATGGTGTTGGTGTAACTCCAACAGTTACTTCACACACTTGCAATGTCAGTGGATATGCTCCCTCTATTACCAATTCTTCTGTGTACAGTCTAAAATCATAATTTACAGAAGCTTTCCTAAGAAATAAACTTGAACCTGAACATCAGGTCATTTGTTATAAGCCTAAACTTTAACAAACACAATTTTCTTATAAGCTACAGGAAAAAAAAGCATATGACCTGTTCTGCCCAGATACAGGAGGGATGTTGATGGGCAGAGACTTTCTGTGAAGGAGGAAGTCAAGGTCTGCTGTTTCTCCCCAGTCATGAGGTCAACCACGTACCAAATATCCTGCTTTTTACCTGAAATCATAATTTAAGCCACGTTACCATTCAGCTGGAAAAACTGCACTTCCATCCAGCTTTTCAGTCTTCTTTTTTCTTTAGCAGCCTCAGGAACTTAGCACAAATAAAGTGTTTTTAATAAAACAGTTTCTCATAGTCAGGCTTAGCTTCATCACTGGCCAATCCCAAATATTGATGAAAAAAACCCCAAATACAACATTTAGAACAGGAAGTACTTGGTTGAATGATTTTTCACACTGATAAAATCTAAGAGAGCTCTGAGTGTAGATCCCACGAGCTCACAGAGGAGACTGAAGGGCTCATATTGAAGGACAGTAGGTAGAAAAAAAAAAAGTGAGGGTCACCTTTCAGATTGATTAAGGATTGTAACCAAAGATCCCACGCAAGAATCCATCACCCACAAGCTTAAGAATGTCTTTGACACCAACACATGTTTAGAAACTTCAAATACACATTTTTCACTCCTTTACTGGAAAGGCACCAAAGTGGAGAAGCAGAAGCAATACTGGGCCTTCAGGAGATTTCACAAAAACAATGCTAAATTCATCCTGATCTTCACATATTTTACTGTTGTGATAAGTAATAACTCTCCTTCTTTCTCCTCTTCTCCTCCCAAATCCATCTGCAATTAGAATGAGTCAGGGCAGACAGCCAAAATGTTATCATTTGTAGCACAAATGAAGTGACTGTGCCTCAGATAAAGGAGGATGTCTGACTGTGTGGCAATGGGATTTCTATTTAATTCTGTCTGGCAGTCAATGTCATTTATTATTGTAAGAAGACTTTAAGCAGAAGTCACATCAAAAACAAACAAAAAACCCCATACAGGCTATTCACTGCTTAGAAAAGCTGTTTTCTCCTTCAGGAAAAGCATTTGGGTTTTAATCTTCAAAGAGTAATTGAATTCTGTATTAATCAGACTTTTTGTCATCAGAAAGGTTTATGAAAAATCCTAATTACTACCCAAAATAAAGCCTATTTTCCTATTTCCCTATTTCCCTGTCTGGGATTCTCCACATCAGTGACATTAAGATGTCACTGAACATCTTACAGTCTAAAGGAGATAAAATGTGAGCTCACCCATGTACAGGATCCCATCAGAACTGCGACAGGGAGATGCCTGCACCAGCTCTGGGATAGTAAATGGAAGTTTCTAGAGGAAAAACAAACAAACAAGAAAAGCTTCTTCACATTGATGTGACAGTCCTCACACTTGTTCACAGAAAAGGGCGACAGGTTTTTATTGGTTGGTTGTATTATTGCAGTACCAGAGAACTCAAAGTGTCAGGTCAAAGCCCTACTCTGCAAACCCAGAGCAGAGGGAATTCTGTCCTGGGGAATTCACACCAGGAGAAATGCAGGGAGAAGGGAGGAGCTGCCTGGAGCCAAGACTGGGGGTCCAAGGTCTCCCATCAGCACCGACACTGTCTGGGTGGTTTAAATCCTCACCAACAATGAGCATAAAATGCTTCCCCCTTGGACTCAGCAGGAACTAAAGGGAACTGTTGGGACAGGGAAGAGGAATCTCCAACTATTTTATAATAGGGATTTTAAGCAGAAATTACTGTAATTCAAAAAGAGAGATTATCAGAATAATGGAATAGATTCAAAGAGATTGCTGCTCCCTGGATTCACCCAGGAAAGGTACCAGGAATCATTTTTCAAGTTCTGATCTGGCTGTTCTGGGAGGTGGGGGAAATGGGGAGTAAATAAATATTTACTAAAATGTTTAACAACACTGAAGTTCTGAAGGGAAATCATCCAGCTGCCAGAGAAAAAAAACTGTGGGAAGCCAAACATTTTATCTGAGTGTCACCACAAAGTTTAAAAACAAAAGTCAAACATTTGCTAGTAGCTGTGGGTTACAGGGACTGGGGACTACTCCGAAAGGTTCAGCACTTTTGTCTGCTTACTGGATCTTCAAAGGCACCTTCTAAAGGAGTCAGCACAGCACAGACATTAATCCTGCCTCTGGTAAATGGCTTTAGAAAATGAAGCATTTGGGTGAGAGTGACACATCTGGTATTATTTTGGGTACACCTTTCCCATCAAATCACACAGAGATTATTCAACCTTTGGATAATACCACGTCGATTTTATTTTAGCAAGTTACAGGAAAGTTGTACTAGTGGACAAGACGTGGTGTTGGTATTTTCAAGCAGAAATCATTTCCTGACCATCCCATTCTGCTCTAATAAAATCAGTGTGTTTTCATTCTGCAGAGGTGAGGGGTTGACTGGGGCACTTCCCAGCAGAGAACTGAAATACTCACAGTCAGGCCTTCACTGTTCTTGCCCCCGAGTGTGTACAAACTGCCATCATTGGGGTCTGGGAGGAACGCTGGCCTGGGATTTAAGCAGCAATTATAAATGATAAAAAGTACTGTGCTTCTCAGAGAACAGGAAAGCAACTGTGGTCAGTACTGGCTTTACAGACAAGTTCATCCAACGTTAAATTTTTTACTTTTTATTATGCAGTTTTTGGAGTTTCATTTATGAATGTGAAAATTTAAAAATATAAAGAAGCTGCAGAACTGATATAACCTAAGATTACTAATGCATTTGAAAATTCAAAGACCCAAACACGGCAGGCAATGACTTGAGTGAAAGCTTTCAAACAAGATTTATATGCTCTTAAAATGCCACAGAATTAAAACCAAACCAAAAAAAAATCCCAGAAAGCATAAGGAAGGCAAGAAACAAGAAAAGAGTTGCCAGAACTAAGTAAATTTGAGAGATAAAGGCAAACCCCTCCCAAACTACACAAATAAACCCAAACCCTGATGTCTAAGGTTCTATGATCAAAACCAAACCACACAAAAGAAAGGATGTCACCACTGACTTCACAGGCATAAAGTTAAAGCCCCAAACCTGGATTTTAGCTAGAAGCTAAATGTGAGATTGCTGGAGGCACCACTGAATTTACAGCTTGAGGGTGCTATTTGCAGATTCTGGTCATGGTGGTGGTTGGTTTCCTGTGCTTCACTATTTTTAGTCTTTATTTGAGGGGAGTAAGTACAAACCCAGAGTCCCTCCTGAGCTGCCTCTGTCATTTCACAGCTCTCAGTTGTGGCACAGTCACCACCCTGATCCCCAAACTGAGCAAGGGCTCCAGACAACAGGCTGCAGACACCATGTTTCCTCTTAGCTATTACAGGTAGCTAATTCTATCCTTTCTGTATCTGCTCCCAAAACCACCTCAAATTGACTCCTGCAAGGTTGGCAACTTCTCTAGAACACAGATTGTTTGGGTTCAAATTAAACCAAACTTTAAGACCTCAGTGAAAATCAAACAAGCAGCAAACGAGATAAAGGGAACACTTACTCCTCCACATGTATCGGCACCTGGAGCACAGGATCTGCACACACAGAAAAAGAAAAGGTCATAACAGTGGCCATTCAATCCTTGAACTCACCAGGTACAGGGTTAAGGCAAGCCTGGCACACCTTGCTCCTCTTTGAAAGGCTGATGCCCACTTTGGAAGTGCCACCTCAGCAGCTTCTGTGCTCCTGGAACTCGGTTCAGAAAACGGGAAACTACGAAGCACCTGAGGAATTTTAAGCCTCCTGAAATTCATTGCTCAGCTTTACCCACAATATATACCTCAAAATATCTGAGACCTTAACAAATCCTGAGTCATGATGCTAACACCACAGAAATACCCTGATTTATAAGACATACTCTGCAATTCCCAAGAGAAATGGGCCTACTGGCAGTACCTCAGAAGGCCACAGGAAGCAATCCTCAAAGTATCTGCACTTCCACAGGGAAAATCAAACCCTTACACTGGAATAAGCCTGAGTAAGAGGATGAAAGATGACCAGGCAAACACTGTTTTTTCACCCCTTCTGTCTCCATGCAAACATCATGATGCAACAGGAGGGAAATAAGAACAAAAACAGCTATGTTTTGAGAGCCTTTGATTGGGAAACTGGCACAGATTCTGGGCAGCCAGAGAGCACTGGGATATTTGCAGACCTAAGAAAGACAAGAACAAGAAATTCAGGGTCCATGACATGGGACTTACAAAGTCTGTCCCACTCTGCCCCACAGCAGCTGCTGGGTTTGATGGTAATGCCTAGAACAACGTCCTGGTTTTACAGAACAGATTAAAAACACGTAAGAACCCCCCAGCCAGCCAGATCCCTGGCTGCAGCACAGCTGAAAATAGCACTCACCCAAAGATATACACAGAATATCACAGACAGAAAGCAAGTTATGAGGGATAACAGTACAATTATTCTTACTCCATTGATTTCTGTTTACAACAGCAAACTCTTTCAAAGCAGCTTTGTTCAAAACATAACTACATGGATGTAATTTTTTTCTCTTTAAGCCTATAAAACACTCCAGGTACATTCTCCAAGGTGTCAAAATAAACTCCATTGAATTCATTGAGAACCCAAGCACACATCAAAGGCCCTAAGAATAATTAACATTCAAACAAAGCAGTGACTCAGTGCTCTCTCTGTGTCTCTACAGACCACGCTGCTTAGTCAGACCTTTACTCCATTAACTACATCAAGCAATTCATTTCTATCCCTTGTGTGAAGAAAGTGGTTTCAGGATGTGCTGGGAGAGACGCCCCACACTCCAAACTTAATGCCAATTATTTCTCAGTGTTTGCTCCAAGTATTCCACAAGCTTTATGATATCCATGTCTCTGTTACTAAAGAAAAGCAGGTAAGAAAGAAGCATTTGCTGACCATCATACAAAGTGGATGAACTCGAGCACTCGAACACCTTCTTGTCAGCAAAACACAAGAAAATAGTTTCTTGTTGGAACTAACTTCAGAAACTTTTCATTTTAATAAAAGGACTGCTTATTCTCGGAATGAAATGGTGGTGTGAAGTTGTTATATGGAATTACAGTATAAAACTACTACCATGTGAATCCAGCCCCAAACTCCCTCACTGCTCTGTTACTGCCCTGACACAACTCATTCCTCAGCAGGAGGAGTGTGGGTTCCTCAAGCTCATCAGTATTTCAGGGGGTTTTCCAAAGAATGCTCAGGAAAACCTGAACAATTACAGGAAATTTCAAAAGGCAGATTATGTTTTCTAGGAACTGATCCTGGTTTGTCCATGACATTTGCAGGACAGCCTGGTTCATAATACTTTCCTACAGCTCCCTCTCTGCCTCAAAAATACACTGAAAAATAATAACACACTAAAGCATTTTGGGACTAATAATTTGTTTTCACTTAATTTTCTAAAACTGAGCAATCTATTTTTATCTACCAAAAAAAGTGCTCCACTCTGCTCCAGTTATCTCAGAGATCTGAGAATTTTGGCATAGTTTTATCGAGCACATAGTACCACAAAAGTGAAAGAACACACACACACAAACATGTGCAGTATTTACTTGCATTAATCTTTTACCCCCAAGCTTATCTTTCTGAAACATATTGGAAAAATGTCACTTATAACAATTTCCAATTTCATCAACCAATGTCTCCTCAATAAAAGATGCCAGAAATCTCATGAATGTCTCTTCAACTCCTCCAGTGTGTTTTTCTGGAGCACTGTTGGATATCAGACGACATGAAGGAAAGCCTTGTGGCAAATCCCAAGCTGTTCAGCGTGTACAGAAGCATCTTTCTCATGAGAAAGTCCTTGAACTTCTCTTTAGTACCATCATGTGCTTCACTAGAAGTGAAAAAAATCCTGCTTTTCCTTGTTTTCTTAGTAACTGAAATTTGATTTACGAGCAATGATAAAGAGGGAGATGGAACAGATTAAGAAATTATTACAAAGCAGCAGGAATTTTTTTAGTACAGGAACCAAAACACTGATTATTGTGATGGCTTCCTGCAGCACTGGCTGTCGTGTAAGAACTGTCAGAAAGCATTTATTGGTACCTGATTCGTTTCCATCACATGGGGCTGTTCACGAGGAGTGAACACAAACCCAGGGAGGGTTCATTTGCTGAAGTGAAAGGAATTCTCTCACTAGCACCTTCCACCTGGAAAGACAGGCCTTGGAGAGCCATTTCTCTACATTTTTTGTTACTGGGGTGAAGCAAATTTTCTCATTTTCTTAACACTTTTATGATCCTGAACTCAGGTCGTAGCTCTGCAAAGATCCTTTGAAGACAGACAATGAGCCCTTCACGTTCACTTTCATGTGGGTTGGGCTCTGTTCCAACCCTATGTCAAAGTTTGTTTTGAAATAAGAACTCGCTCTGAGATAAAAAGAGAATCTTGAGTTTAATTAATTGCTGCCAGGTTTTGCAATAGTTTTCATATGCCTGAATACAGAGCAGTAAAAGGATGAGCTGGAACTGAAGTCACCCTCTGCTCCACAACGGGTCAAACCCAGAGTTCTTGCAAAAGTCAGAGAGTGAGGCCTGGTCTCCTCTCCAGCTGCTGCCCACTCAAGTGTTGACATGCTGGGACTGCAACCACGTCATCCTGCTTTCAAAATTTCCATGAACTGCAGTTCCCTGTAACTAGGTACAGTCACTGCAACAGCCCCATCTGTTCCAACGCCACCAGCAGGGTGATAACCCCTGAACAAAGCACTAACTATTTGGCATCAGAACAAAGCTTTCCAAAGAAAATATGATAAAACTGATAAAAATGCATTTCTCTCTCCCTCAAGCTTCCGTTCCCTGTAGCAGCAGAAAAGCCAACTTCTTGCAATGTCCTACAGATGGATTTTGGTATGAAATCCTGTCTGAAAACCTTTCCACCTTCTCGACTAAGAAAACAAAGATGCCAAAACAACATTGATCCTAGATTATAAAGATTTATTTTAGAACTCCAAAAGTTTATTTACAAGCAGTTCTTAGGAACCTGGTAACATAATGACTGTCCAGATATTTGGTAAATTATTATTGTTACACTTCCCCAGAATGAAGGTTTTCACCTGGCAGCAGCAGATGTCCCAGTCAAGTTTTGGTTGCATCATGGCCAGAATATATTTGTGAGTGGGCAGAGCACGTTTCAGGTTGTTCTAACCCACACTTTGCATACATATATGGAAAAAAGCCAAATATACAATTTCTGAAACTATACCCATACTGCTAAATATAATGCATTTGACTTTTCTCCATATTTCACAAAGACATGATGAGATAAAATTCGTCCTTTGACCAAAATCTGAGTGTTCTTTAACGTACAAGACAAAGTTGCCTGTTTTCATCACTATAACGTGCCCAGTGACTCAAAAGGAGAAGTGGGAGATTCTGAAACAGTGAGTTGGAATGAGCTGGAAAAAACGGTTTCCTGGCCTGAGGCCACACCATAAGGTTTGGGCTAACGGGCCAACTTAAAACCATGTCAGCCTTCCCTGCTGTTGCAATCACAGCAAATGAGGTTAGAGGTACAAACTATGCTCTGGAAATTCCCGAAAACCATCCTGTCCTACAGTTGTTTTGCTTTGACAATCCTTACTAATTTGCAGTTATATTTCCTCCTTAGGAACCTTACTGAGGATGTTCACTAAGGATCTTGCTAGAGGCAAGTGCAGAAAACAAGGGAGCCTGCAGGAGCCTGTCCCACTGTCACCTGCACTGACAGCTCCTTGTGTGGGTCAGAGGTGGCACCAAAAGCCTTTTTAGTCTCAGACCCAAAATGTGCCACAGCTTTTCAATGCCCTTTCCAACGAGTGCCTTCAACACAAGGTGTGAGTTCTTTCTATAATCTTTCCAACCATATTCCAGCTTTCCAAGGCCCAGGGAATGAGCAGAAACGGTTACCTGGTCACTGAAAAATCCTGAGAGCTGTCAGAGAGCAGGACCCATCGAAGCCAATAGAGGAAATGAAAGTACTGAGCACCCTCAACAAGGGACACACCTTATTTCAGTCGAAAGTCCTATTCCCAAGTGACCCATTTTTTGCTTCATGGGGAGCACAAGTATTCCAAGTGCCTTTCTTGCCAGCACTAAGTGAAGGCAGGAAACCCAAACCCGTTATTGTGGTGATAAGCACTGGCTCATTTACTCTGCATATCTAAGATAAGCTTCAGCACTAAATTAAAACAAGCCACACAGGGTAAGATTTTCATGTTTGTTTAAGCATTGCCTGATAATGAACAGTGCCTTGGTTTCTTCCCCCAATGAAAATAAAATGTACCTGAATTGCCCTTTGTTAAATACCTTGCTGCTTAAGTGCAGTAATAAAATGTTCCCTTCCTGGTGGATGCCAGTGCAGCACTTCAGGTGACCTCCTCAAACGTGAGCTACAACACATGGTTCATTTTTCTGGTAATCAGGGTAAAATGGCAGCTGCAAGAACACTGCAGTGCAGGCAGCTTCCTACTGGTAATTCTCTGCAACACTGCCAGATATTGGTGACAGAGAGGGTGCACCCAGCAACTGTATCACACACTAATATTAATACTGAATCCTGCACTATTAAATCTCTCCAGGGATTTAGCACAGAAAGTTGGTGAGGACTTTCATGAATTATTTGTTTCCAGCTGTTGGGTTTCCCACCCACAGAGCGACCACACACGCAGAATCATAGCAAGTTTTGCAAAAATAAATAAAACCCCTCCCATTAAAAATTAATTTACCAATTTATATGTACAGGCCCTTGTTCCATGTCCACTTAGCTAAGTTAACTCAGGAGGCACTGACAGCTACCACTAATTTTTTTTTCATTGACCCTTGTGTGTTGCTCTGTTGCACAGAAATAAAGTAACGGGCAATAAGTGCTTTCCAAAAATCAAGCGAACATCCTTCACGTACATAAGTTACAGAATAATTCATAGTTAGCAACAGAGAGAACACAAGGAGTGCTATAAAAGTGGATAATCCAGTCTGGCAGTTCTACTGTACCAACTAGAGTTTTGCAACCTTTTCTTTTTTTTTTAAACAAGGGAAGTTCCTTGAGCAACACACTGACAAGGATCCTCGTTGATCCTTGTCGTTACCAAAGTGGGATCATTTCTTCCTCAAAACACCTCTTGCCACTCAGTAAGTCTGGCTGCAAACTAATGCCAGTTGTGGCACCTTTCTAGGCCAGGACTAAGCAGGGTATGTTTGTGTCAGTGGAATGAGCTTTTCTTAGCACTGCAGTAGCCTCTAGCAACAACAAAGCAGGAGATGGATAACTTGCCTTAGCAAGGCTGGTCAGGGAAAGGAGGGGTCTACATTTAAACAGGAGACAGGGCAGAAAATGTCATCACACCTATTAACTAGAATCCTTCAAGAAAATACTTGCTCACCCCCTTTTTACTCCAAGAGGAGCTACAAAAGCCTTCTTTGCTCATTTAAGAAGTTAACTTTTTGTCTGCTGGATTTGCTTTCCAATATGAGTGGCTTCACAAAGAACAGCAGCTGGTTTGTACTGCAGACAGATATGCACAGTCCATTTCCCACCATTTCAGCTCACCTGCTGAACCGAGAGCAGGTTTAAAAATAGAGGACAGAATGATGCAATCACTGACTCCTTGCATTTGACCTTCTATCTAATTTCTTTCCAGAAGTGAAGAGAAAGTGCTGCTATCGTCTCTGCCATATGTCATGAGTCCCACTAAACCAAATATGTATTAACTACCACATTTTTCATGAAGACAGCTCTGCTCAGTAATAAAAATTACAAAATCCATTCCAGTCACTGAGCAATGTTAAATTTCTTTACACAAGTGCAATTCTTTTATTTAAAAATCTGTGCTGTTCCTAAACATCTATTATAGGAAAAATCCCCAAGGTTTACAGATATGCACTGTAGCAGTGAATGCAGGGTATTCCAAAGGCAGGATCATGCAATCCCTTTGCCATCAGCTCCACAAGCTGACACATCTATTGTGCTCATTCCCATAAAACATGTGTACCTACCAATTATACCACTACAGCTTAAACATTCTGGGGGGAAAAACAAACAAACAAAAAACCCCACAAACCTAAAAAAACCACACACAAACCTGGAAAATATCTGCAAGTGAAATTATGAAGGTGAACATGACTCCAGAAACACTTAGCTTAATTCTGGAACAAGAGCAAAATTAAGAAAGAAAAGAAAGTATTTACCAATTCCAATTTCCAACAGTTGGAATTGCCAATTAATTTGTCTGTTATTACTGCTATTATACTGCTATTGAGGGCATCAGGACACCTCCTGCTCACCTTCTTTTAAAGTCCACTTGATGGCTCCTGTCCTCTTGCTCACAGCATGCAAACTGCCATCCAGGGTTGAGACAAACAGCAGTGTTTCTGGCACAGTCACTGAGCTGGTGTTCTGCAAAACAAAAACCCAGATGCTGAATGTAATTATTTACTACAGAGTTTACTCATAACTGTCAAACAGCACATGGGCTACAACTTCCCTTCTTTTAAGTGCCCAGACTGAACAACTTTTTTTGAATTCGGTGATTTTTGGTTTGGTTTGGTTTAGTTTGCTGTCAGCACTGTGGATCTTACTGAGTTCAGTTCCCCTAGAAACAAAGTGGGACGTGCTTTAACTCCACCTCCATTTGCAGTTTTGCACCTTGTGTCTCCCAACACTGTATTTCTGCAGAAGAGAGTAAATAACACTGTTTAGGGAAGTCCATGTGTGTGAACACATCCACATCCACTGAGAGAGCAGCAGGCTGAGGGTTCAAACCTCAACTTGACATTCTAACCCTTCTGCCCCTGGGACATGTCACTCTGGATTTATGGGATATGGAACAGTTTGGTGCTGCCTGTCCTTCTCCAGCCCAAACAGCTTTTGAGCCTGGATACTGCAGAGCATGGAATTTTATTAAAAGGGCATCACACAAACACTGAGGACTCAGAACTGTGCAGTTCTTGTGGGAACAGCAAGGCCAAGTGCAAGGTGTCTCATCACACAAAGCAGAACAAACATGTTAATTTAATGCCTATCTTCTCTTCCTAACTAAAGATGATCCCATACACTCTAAGAATTACCAGTTTCCACTTCCCAAGTCTCAAGTTTTCACTCAAGTAACTTGTCATTTTTGGGCTGTATCTGTATTGCTCATCTGCAAACGTGCCACCTGCCACAGTTCAGAAGTTTCACAGTTAAATATAATTCTTAACCCACCACATGAAACGAAAGTGTATTCATTTTACATCATTAACAACATCTTTGATGACTCAAATGGTAAAAAAACAATTATTGGTCATGTTAGAATTACTGCAAAGCAAAATACTTAATTGCTAAATGAAAATGCATGGACATAAGAGTAACTTTCTTTGAAAAACTATACAAAGTAAAGCATTAGACTTTCAGGTAAAGCACAAAGCCAGAAGGATAATATAACACAGTAATAACTACCCAGTGTTCAGGCTGCACCTATAAATATTGCACATGCTTCTTTCCAGTCATAATCAGCTGGAACAGACAATTGTAAAATACACAGTGCAGAAAAAATGAAAGTATAAATCAACAGTACACAAACCACAGATCAGGAATAACTGCAGAAAAAATGGGAGAAGTGTCTTAACACATAAATATAATTTTCATTACCTGACATTGCTAAATTATGCAGGCTGACCAGGCATCTGCACTTAGATAAAATATTTACAGCTGCACTGGGATTAAACTTTGTTCAAACAGTGACAGTGAGTACCAGTTCCTCTCATGCTACCCAACAAAATATGCAGCTCAAGATGTTACAAAGCAGAACTGAACTCAGAGTATCTCTCAAGCTTAATGACCTGACTGGATGTAAGAACAAGGGCAAAAAGAAAATACAGCTGTTAAAGACAAGAAATTTAAATTATTGAAGTTCCTTTAAATTGCAGGTGGGAATTTGACCCAGAATGTAATGACTAGTATTGAAGTTCAGTTGCAAATAAAATACCACACAGAGCAAATTCACCCCATTTTCTCTTTATAGAGACTAAGATTGTTTTTCTAGGCTACTCCTTATTCTCTGCACAAGTGTTATCTTTTATCTTCTTATCTTACAGAATCAGCATATTCTCCACAAAACATGTTCTCTTCCTGTCTTCTTAGTGAGAAATAAAAGTGTGTCATCTCCACAAAAAATAATCTCTAAAATAACCACCACGATTGTGGTTGGTTATCACATATCAGGAACATGTAGCACACGGAACACTACTTGCTGCAGATGTGTAGATTTAACATTTGAATATCTATTTATTGTGGCATTAAGGCTACAGAAATAATGGAATTATATGTGGGCTCTGAAACTTTCATCAAAACATCAGTAGCCAGTATTGTGCTCCAGATTAGTGACATTTGAAAAGGTTGGTAGGATTTGGGACCGAACAGAAAGTAAGAACATGTCAAGGGTTCCTCTGCATTCTGAGTAGGAAAACTTCTGTGCTTCCCTCAGTCACTTACAAACTGAACTACAAAGAAAGAAAACCATGAGGGATGAAGCCAATCATGCAAGTTCCTGTTGAAAACCAGATGAACACCTGAGTGTTGCCACGGGCAGAACGACCCAGAGAGTTCTCAGATATGACCGAGATCATGAAATCACAACAGCTTTTTTAAGCTTTGTTTTAAGTAAGATCCTTGGTGTGGGGGAAAAGCACCACTCCCACCTCCCACCCCATGGTGCCTGACATCGCTCCATGCACAACAGGGAGATGTGAACCTTTCCTGGGGCAGCAGGACTGAAGGGAATGGTCCCTGAAGAGCCAGGAGGTCCACCAAGCCAGGGAAACCACCTGCCCTGGGCTCAGCTCTGCTCCCTGCCCGAGGAGTCTCACTGGGAGTGAAACCAGCAGGAGGCACAGAAAGGCTCTGCCACACGTGTGCATCGTTTCTCTTTAAAATACATCGAATTTCCAGTGCTTTCCCTCACCTCCCCCAGAGCTCTGTGTTTAAGTTTTACTGCTTCTCAAGGGCTTTCTTCTATTCAACCATCAAAGTCACATTGATGTGGTCACTGCAACCCTGAGTGTCACAGATATCATCTCCTTTGGGTGAAAGACTGAACACAGGGCAAATTTCATTAGGTCTTCCTTACTTCTAAAGCTGTATGTAAACCCAAGTGAAATACATAAAATATTATGCATTAAAAACCTTCCTTTCACTCCTACTGTTCAAAGCACATGATGCCATGCAGTGAGATCACCCAGCTCAGTAACACACTGACACTGCTGAAGCTTATGACCTAAATTTAAAAAACCCCAATGACTGTAGACTTTGCAATGCAATATTACTCATTTATTTTGACCAATGTCTGCAGCAGTCACTTGGAGAAGGCTAGGGAATTAGTATGGAAAAAAGGTTTTATTCTTTCGAATTGTATCAAACAATGGCCATAAAAATGAACAGATTATTTAAATAATTACATGTGTTTCACCCAGACTCAGAAATAAAAAGCACTTTCTCCTGATTTTATTTGTGACTTTTATCAGTGGCTGGAGACTGTGGTATCAAGGTTGCAAATACCCAACAGATTTTATTTTGAACACAAAGCTTTATAATTAATTGGTTAATTGATTAATTAAAGCCTAGGATTAGCACTGTTACGAAAAGCTATGGAAAGTATAAAACCCTGTATGTACAAGCCAAACTTGTTTTCATTTCTGTGTGTGTAAGAACATTGTCCACCACAAAAATCATAGTCTCAGGCCTGAGACAGACTCTTTACACAAAGTGGTATCAGAGATCCTGTCCTCCCGCCCTGCAGGGGTGGGGTCTCAACTCTTGTGTTGCAATGCAAGTTCCTGAAAGAGATTTTTATTTCATATTACAATTTTCTTTCTGAGAAGACGCAACAACTGAATACAAGAAAAATATGTCAAGACATGAAACAACTAAGCAAAAATAATTTAGTGAACAAAGAAAATGAGACGGAATGAAAACCTGGTTTGGTTCTTTCATTTCATCTGAAACTGCAATAAGGTCTATTTTAACAACTGCCTTCTTTGGAATTCAGGGAGAGCTTCTACTGCCTTGGCAGCCTGTACTCATAACAATCTTCCACATCAACAGCCGTGTGAAGCGAAGGGTTTACAATATTTTGAAATTACTTGGGACTGCTTTAGAATTAATTTGTAATAATTTTATTCAAAAGACAAATTTTCAAGCTCCCATTGGATTTAAATTTGACAAAAGCTCTAAAAGCTCCAAAGTGCTGACTGCTAATAATCCATACCAACCTAAAATTTGGGACTAAACAGAAAATAAAATTTTTAAGCTAGAATTGAAAAATATTGTCTAATAGAAATGCACTTTATAAATACTCGTCAACCCTTGCATAAGAACCTCCCTCTCAGTCGAGACCTACCATATCTTTAGATAAAACATTTTAGAAAGCCAAGTAACAAAATTACTCAAAACAATTCTGAAGGACCCGTGGAGTCAAAGGCAGGTCAGTGAAAGCCGTAGAACAAGTTCTGGTGTGTGTGTGGTGCAGTTCAGTGTCCAGGTGATAACATCTTCCCTCACCCCCACAGCACGAACTTTTCTAAGGGCTGGCAAAGCCATGCCCCAGTTTGTTTTATTGTCTTAGAAGCAAACAGATCCCCCCAGCAATAACTTCCCCCATTAATTCATCTGGTTAAAGCCAGCACTCAGAAATGCAGGTCACCACGCAGGCACGAGCCCCGCTGCAGTCAGTGGGAAGAGCAGACACAAAACCAGGGCACTCCGTTCCTTGAGGTCACAGCTCTGCAACCCAGAAATGTGTTTTGCTGTGGGGGTGATACCACAAGAGGTTCCTCAAGTATGAACAAGGAACAGGAAAAGGCTTCACAGTGACACTGTGATGGTGTGTGCTGACTGCAAGAACTGGTACTGACTTCAAAGAAGTAACTGAGTGCCCACCAGTGAATAAATCAGTGCCATGTGTTACCAGGTAAATCATTTTCTCTTTTATAAGTCTGAAGTAGCAACACATATGCACTAAACTTAATGTGCTGGGCTGATGGTTTGCTAACTGTAACTTACAGCTTCAGGATTTCTTTGGCAATGCCTGGCTTGCCAAACCAAAATATTGACAAGATATACAATCACTCAAGGAAAAAAACCCTATATTCCTCACTCCATAATTAGCTTAATATTCATCAGGCTGTACACTTGCACTTCACTAAAAACCATTAAACCAGCTTCAGCATTAACAGCTCCAGACACTTTCCTCCCAATACCAAAAGGCCTACACCATAATTTATGCTACTGGAGCCACAACTAAAACCAATAAGGACACAAAGCAAAATATTTTTAGACATTAGCACACACTGCGAGCACTTGGCATATTCATCCCAGATCGCCTCTGATTCATTACCCTGGTTTTGACAGCTATCTCATTACACTGCCAGGCTAAAGCCTAAAACTCCCTGTGCATAATAAAACCAGGCCATGAAGAAAGTCTTTGTGAAATTCAGAAAACTACTGGGGGGAGTTTTCCAGCATAACTAATAATGAAGTTAATATATGGAAGAGAGCTGACAAAAATACACTTTGTCTTCTTTGGAAAGCTAAATCGATTCCACAGATCTTTTAATCTTAGACTACATTCCAATTAGCTATTTCTCATCAGGCTGTAACCCAGTTCAGGGGGTTCTCATTCATACACCCACTCCTACTGCAATAGGAAAAACTGAAGGCTACAAGAGGTCACCCCAACTGTCCTCTCCTCCCAGATGAGCTTTCACCCTTGATTCTCTCTGTAAAACCCAAACTTATTTCAATAGCCACAAGAACACCAGCAATCCAAGGGCAGAGTTATAAACACGTAGCACATCATTTACACTCCAGGCCAGAGCTGTCCACGCTAATTTTAAATGTGCAAGACAAATTTACATCCCCCACCCTCAAAAACCCCCAGACCCTATTAGACTATTTTTTGAGCAGCCAAGGAGACCTGCAACTCAAATAAAACACATCAGTGTTAGTTAACACAGTGCTTGAACATGTCCTCTGTAAACCTTCACGGGGTTTCACACCTATCAGTTCCCTGGGCAAACACCTCGTGCTGAGATAAAGAACGTTCCAGAAGGAAACACACCTGGCTGAGGTTGGGATTTTCCCGTGTCAGGTGCTGCCTGCACACAAACCCAGCACTGAAACCTGTCCCACCGGCTGCAGGAGGGACAGGCTCGTGTTCCAAATGCCACTTTAATCCCAGAGAGGTTGTTATTTTCCAGTTGCACTGACTCCATGCTAAAACAGAAACAGGCGCAGTTTGGAACGTCCAGGGCTCACAACAACAAGGTTCTTTTCAATGTAAAGGGAGCTGTAAATGATTAGTGTATTATATCGATGGTGGCTGTTATTTACTGACAGCTCTACTGCATTTCTCACTGCTGTATCTGAGATTTCACCTTTCATAATGTGGATGGCAGGTAACCAACAGTATAGTTATCAGACAAGGAAAATACAGAGCAGCAGATCACCACCACTACTCTTAGAAGAAATCTAAAGAAAACAACCTGCAAAGTCTTTAGCTAGTCTCGTGTTTTTACATTACCTCAACACCAAGGACTGTATGCCAGTCTTTTCCATGGGAATTTATTACTCAAGTGACAAGAATAGTTTTAAATAAGCCTTCACTGTTAAACGGGTTAATCACAGGTGAGATGACTGGGACTGAGTTCACAGAAATTAAAACTAGTTCTGAAAAGGGACTGGAGTTGGGCAATAGATTTCAACTTTGAAGTCACAGTGAAGATCTACAGCTGGCAGAGCAAAAAGAGCAGGGAGAGAGCCAAGAAAAGAAATAGAAATGGAGAACCTGAGATCAGATATTGAGTTGAGGTGGCAGGGCAGGGAGACCAAGGGGAGAGAGAAATCAAGAGGAAAAAGGGCTGAATTCTACCAGGGTATGAGTCTATTTTTTTGTGACTGTGCAAGTAAAAATATACAAAATTTATTAATATCTGTTGATTTGAAAAGTATTTTTAGTATTTAAAAATACTTATTACTGTTTTTACTGAGTACTGTTTTTAAAAATTCAAGAGTTAAAAATCATTGTTTTCCTTGCAAAATCTGAAGCCCAAGTCTGGAGAGACCTCAGTTCAACCTCACAGTCCAGACTAAGACAAACACATTAGCACTGTACAATAAAGATTCTAAAGTAATTTTTGTTGACAGCCTGCATTTAATTTTTTTCAGTTTCCTAACAAGGTAACAACAGTAGGTATGTTACACAGCTTCACTGCTAATGTGTTTACTTTACTTTTAAAGAAGGGGAGTGGAGCTATTATATCCCAGGTGAAAAACAAAGCCTTCAGCTTTGCTTAACCCGAACTACAACCCCATATCTATCTTACTCCAGTATTTTCAGGTAACAATGAACAATCCATCAAAGAACAGAACCTCAAACTTTCCTCTGCTAAACTCGAGTACAATGAAAACAGTAAATGCCAGGTGGCTTTTTCATTGTCTCCTGATCTGGAGCACTTGCAAACAAGAGCACCTTTCAGAAGTGAATTTTTGAACTTAGCTTTCCATCTCAGTACACACACAACAGACAGCACCCACTGTAAAGTACACTGTTTAAAATTATTACCTCTGTAAAAATAATCTGCTCAGCATTCCATCTGCTTTGCACCAGTTTCCCTATTTCATGCACTTTTATTGCTCCACCTATTGCAATACCTTACAACCAACCTGGTTATTTCTTAAGGGGTTTCGTAGGGCAGTGACTCGTGCACTTTGTCTTTCACCTTTGAATTCAAAACTGTGGCCTGGTTTGGATCCCAACCAACCACATGTAAATTTAATGCACATTGTTGCGTTTGCTCTGGAAACAGAGCAACCAAAATGCCATGACTGGGCCTGTAACCCATCATTTGCATTTGGTTATCAGTATATATGCAATGTTGGGTTTTTTTTCAGAAAGAAAACAAGCCCCATTAATTACAAAGAGGCAGAGCAAAGACCTTCCAGCATCTCTCTGGTTCCTATACCAATCTACATAGGTTCAGTTTTTAAAAGTTTCTTTGTACTACTGTTTCAAAAGTTTCTCTGTACTACTTTTTCCAACTACTTTGTGGGAAATTACTTGTATTTTTATATTTCGAGGACTATGAGATATATGTTCAGACTAGGACACTTGTACCATAACGACACAGCGGGTGGCAAGGTAGGACACAGCTGCGGGTACACAGCTGTGGGGCTGGGTCAGGCTCTGGGGCTGATCAAGCTGTGGGGCAGGATGAGGCTGCGGGGCTGTAGCCCCTCACCCCGCACACAGGAGCACTCGGCACTACCGGCAGTGACCCGGGCGGTCTGCTGGCTCAGCACCCACGGCCATCCTTCGTTAATCCCGGCAGGATCCCCCGGCCCCGCTCCCCCGGCCCTCCCCGTGCCCCGGCCGCCCCTGCCCTCCCCCGGCCTGGCGGGCCCGGACTCACCGCGGGCCTCGGCGGCAGCACCAACAACAGCACGGCCGGGCTGAGGAGGAGGAGGAGGAGGCGGCGGAGCCGCTCCATGGCTGCACCGCGGGGCCGCTCCGCCCGCTCGGCGCTGCCTCCGGACCGGCGCGTCCGGCGCTCCCCGCGGCGGGCGGGGCGGGCGCGGGGACCGCCCGGCCGGGGCACCACGTCACCCGCGGGCGGACGGGCACAGGGACCGCGCTCGGGGACCGCCCGGCCCGGGGGCTGCGCTTCCCGGGGGCCCGGGAGCGGCCAGCGACGCTGCTGCCGGAGCCGCCCCGTTCGAGCGAGCCCCGACCGACCCGCCGCCTGCCCGGGGGCTCGGGCGGCTGCCCCGTGGCAAACCGAGGGCTGCGATGGCAGCTGACTGCTGCTGCTGCTTTGTTCTTATCAAGAAATACCGAAATTCAGGCGGCACGAATTTGCACCACCGTGCCCGGGACAATCGGGTGGTCAAGCACTGGAATAGGCTGCCCAGGGAGGTGGTGGAGTCACCATCCCCGGAGGTGTTCATGAGGCGTCTGGACCTGGCACTGGGCGATATCATTTTAGTGCTTTAGGGGTTACAGCTGCTGGGTTGACAGTTGGACTTGATGATCTTAAAGGCCTCTTCGAACCTTCATAATCCAACCTTCATAATCCTATGATTCTAATTTCCCTACTCGTTTCTTACTTTCAGAGCAGATCAGGCCAAAGTTATTTGGCATAGCCTTTGTCTTGACAAACTCACTGTTGACCCTGTGCTGCGCAATACCTTAAATAAATGCGAAAAAAAAACATTGTGCCCCTTTGAACCAAAAACCCAGTCCGGGTTCCTCTGAACCGATAAAAATAAACACAAAGTACTGAATCAAATGAAAGAAGCCGTAAAAAGTAAATTTAGAGTGCCTGGCAATGGCCCAGCATTCAGCCACCGATTTATACAACAAAGCCACTTTTTCCTTGTACATATTGTTTGCTTTTTAAACTGATATAACTAATGGAGCTGCAGAACACACGGGGTCCTGGCCATGCCACGTGCACACACCAGCTCTCTTTGATCGCGGGCAGATGTAATTATCACCCAGAATCACAGAATACCCAGAGATGGAAGGGACTGACAAGGATCGAGTCCGATTCCTGGCCCTGCACAAGACACCCCAACAATCCCACCATGTACCTCAGAGCCTTGTCCTAATGATGACCTGACCTGCAAGCCTGAATACATAAAAAGATGCTAGAGCTACAAACCGCACTGTAATTCCAGTTCTCCAATGGGTTTCTTTAGGGAGGCCTTGACTTTCAAGCATTCAGGCTGAGAACAAGCAGACCACTGAACACACTGTGTGTGCCCTGGCATCCTGCTACATCACGGGAGGTGTTTTTCAGTTACTGTACAAACGTTGCATGTGCTAGTTCCAAATTGGAGTTATTTAACATATGAGTGTCTCCCCACTGGAAACAGGAAAAATGACCAAAAGAGGTGCTGAGGAGGGGCAGAGAGCCGAGCGTTCCGGAGCGCCCTCTGCTCCCGGCACCTCCCTCAGGAACCCACCTCAGCACCCCCTCAGTGCGGGGGGAGCTCTGACCGGGGGCCTGAGCGTTGATGTTTTTAATTTCCTCACAGCAACAGAGCGCTAGGGCAAACTACGAAAGAGAAAAGTACTACTGCTTCGGAAAAGGCGAAAAAAGCTGCCGCACACGCCGGGGGGCGGCGCCAGACCACCAAACCCCCTCACGGCACCAGCTCGCACGCCCAACGCCCCTCAGCGCTCCCGCCCACTGCCCTCACGCGGCCCCGCCCACCCTCGCGCACAGCAGCACCCGGATCAGCACGTGACCACAGATTCCAATCCTATTGGAGAACACGAGGAGGGCGGGGCCGGCCGCTCTATAAAGGGGAGCGCGGGGGGTGCTCGGCCTCTTTTCCTCCTGCGGCGGAGGAGGTGAGCGCAGCAGTGGGTTTGGGGACGGGCGGGTCAGGCCGGGCTGGGCCGCAATGATGTCTCTTGACACGTGTTAGACTGCTGATATACGTGAAGCAAACCTACTACTGAGCGCCCCGGCTGCGCCCACCCCCACGGGGCGGCCGGGGTGAGGCGCGTGTGTAACCTCCCCTTTACCTTCCGTGTCTTGCAGGGCCCGTGCGGAGATCGGGATCGGCGGTAAATAAAGCTGTGTGCCCCAAATCGTGTCCGGCTGGTTCTTCCCGCGCGGTCCCGCACTGCCTTTGACCCGGCGGTGCCCGCTCGGCGCCGCCGGCCAAGCAGCGGTGCTACAGCGAAGGCTTGTTCATAACTGGGGCCGCTCGGCACCTCCCGGGCGGCGCTTTTAAAAACAAGTGACATTTGCGTGCCAGAGCCGCCCTGTGGCACCCCTGCGGGGACACACGGCTCGGGGAGGGGTGTACAAACCCTGCTGTCCGTCTGGATGGAGCCCGTTCCCTGCTGGAGAGGGCGGTGCCAGCGAAAGCAGATCCGGGTCACTGTCACGGTTCAAGGCGACTTCACTCAAAATAGCCCGGGGCAGGAATTTTTTCCTGTGGTAGTTCAGGTTTTAGGTGTAAAAGGGACTTGGAAAAACTAACCCGAGTCCTGGGATGCCTGCCAAGCTGTTGCAGGAGTAAAGCAGCTGGCTGAATATGCAGGAGACACACATCCAGGGCTGGGGGTCCTTCATGCACACAGAAAAAAACCCAACTTGAAATAAAATAGGAATTTGACTCCTGCAGCTATTTAAAGGGCCTGTGTTTTTTCCATCTGTTAATACTGGTGCTAAGGGTATCCTGCAGACAGTGGAGATGTACAGTGTTTTCTGTAAATATAATATATAACCACTCTGATGTCACGATTGGACACAAAATAGTAGCAGCAGAGTCCAGGCAGACTGTAAAAGATGATCAAGCTCGCAGAGGCTCTTGAAGTTAACAGAACTGCAGACCCCCTCCTTAATTGCTGGTAATCCTTTCAAGGCTTTTACAACTATGAAATACATGATTTTAAAGCACGTGCCTCATATGGTAACTAACTACTGTGATTAAATTTAGTTTAAGGACAGTAAAATTAAATTTAGGCTTTTAAAGCTATAACAGTCTCAGCACTGGTTACCCCTGGAATCATGATAATCACCAAGTACATGTATATATAAAAAAGTCTGCAAGCACATGGCACACTCAGCAAACTGCCTTTCTAATGAAGTTTTCGGAACAACTTGCACAGGATCATGGCTAAGTGCTGTAGAAATAAAATTTAACTGAATTGTTGGACATGGGATAAATTTATTTAATAAAACAAAGCAAGCAGATTGTAGTTACCCACAGTTTATGAAGTGCAATATGACAATCTCGTGTAATAAGTCTAAATCTGTTTACACATTAGTGCATCTAGTCCTTTGACTTAAGTTATTGCACATAGAAATTAACTCATAGAAAAGACCTGTGTAACAAGACATGCAGACTTCATGAAAGGCAAATAATGCCTACAGAATCAGCAAACCCCAGAATATACACAGCCTGGAATGGTCAAGGAGGAGTTCAGGTAACAAATATAACCTACTAATATTTCAATTAAAGGTAACCAAAATAGGTGTTCAAATATAGAATTAATTTTAAATATATTAAATGCTAATTTTCTTTTTTTTTTATGTTTCAGGCAAGGTGCTGTTTAAAAAACCTTCAATATAATAGCTTCATTTAGAGATGGTAAATCATCAAGTTATACATGGAAATTTTGATTTACATCAAATGTGACAACACAACGTACAAAAAAGTTCTTAAAAAATTCTAAAAAAAAAAAAAAAAGCAAATCATGTTATAAAAGGAGAGCCAAAACTCACCTTCTTTGTAAACTAAAACGTTTTCTGACATCCATGAACAGTTGGCAACACTGAGCATCAGAAAAATATTACATGTGTTAAAGAGTGGATATGTAGTGTTCAAATTTTGCATTTACTGCATACATTTAGCCTTGAATCATTACACCTGACTGAAATAAAAGGCAGTTTCCCCTTCCCCCTTAGTTTTGGCCATTAATTAGCAGAAAGAGTCTTTACTCATGATCAGCTCGAACAACTGCAACGCTTGAATTCCTAAAAACCAATGCATGGGGGTCAAAATCTGTCAGCCACAGCTGTTCCCACAAACACCAAGGGATCTGATGTCTGGGGCTGTAACAGGAGGATTTGGGCCCATGCTTTGGGTGTAAACACAGTGCAATGGAAAAGACTCACAGCAACAAACTCCTCAGAAAGAACTCGGTGTTTCATCGTAGCAAGAGGCTCTAAGCACAGTAAGGTAACTACTCCTGGTAATGTGCAGTGTTGGCATTTTGTGTGTGTGCTCATGTCTTGAGAAACATTCAGAATTAATCAGGAACCAAGGTGATTGTACCTCACTATAAGGCGGCTTGCTGTGGTTTGGTCTCATGGCTTTACCAACTTTTTTCCTCCTCGTTTTACAAAGATCTGACAGTCCCACCTTCACTGATAGTTGTGTTTTATGGCTACTTGCTTCCCAAAAAAAACACAGGTTCTGTATGAAAAAAAGTAATATGTATATACCCCATTGAATCACAATATTACCTATACATCCAATTTACATTCTTTTATCCTGAAAGCGTTTCATATTTCGATTGCTTGACACAAGCTATTGACTGCAGAAGTGAAAGAACATAAAACAGTTCATTCTACACCTCCAACTGCCTGAGAAAGAAAAAATATTCTTCCAGTTTTATAAATTCATTCCTTATTTAGGATTTTTTCCCCATTTGGCACGCAGTTCCTTTGCTGCCAAACAACTTTTCAATGCTTTAATGCACATTAACAGAGCACGAAAACAGAAGCTGAACAAAAGGTGCGTCAACGAGCTCCTTGATCTATTACATTTCAGTTCCTCCTCCCTCCCCCAAAGAACAGGTCATTTCAGCCTCCCAGTTAAAATCCTGATGGCAGCCAGTACAAAAATAAATCAACAGCTTAATGGAATGGAACTTCGTGGAGCTGAAGTACACGGGAACAATAACCAGGCAAGTGAGCACAAAGGTATGGGCACAGTCCTGGGGAGGGGGGGAAGTGGCACAAGTTAAGGATGAGAACTACAGCACAGTTTATAAACCCATGAGAATAACTTTTATAATACTGTAAACTGCAAGAGTCTTCACATGTCATGGTTGATCAGAGGCCTCCGTGCTCAGATCTTGAGGGCACGTGGACGAGCGGGGATCCATGGCTGAGTGCATTAAAGGAATATAAACATCATCCATGTTTGGCATGACAAAGATTTTCTGTGAAAAAGACACAATTAAATCAATAAACTTCATATGTCACTTGAAACCTTAGGTTTTCCAATTTGTTTAGTTAAAAAATGCAACAAACTTCCAGACGAAAGATTCTCGAGTTCAGCATTGTCCCAGTCAGTGCAGTGCCCATTCAGGCCATTTGGTTGTGTTACACTTGTAAATGAAGCTCAGAAATATCAGTATCTTTGCAAATTCCATTAAATTAAAAAGGTACTACAGAAAAAAATCACCACCTTTCCCCACTCTGTTGCTGTCTCAGCTCTTACCTATGTACTTTCACACTGCACTGTTAGTGAAATAAGTGGTTTTGACTTCTGGTCGATTGTACGGTTGGGGTCCAGAATCCATCTGGTCAGTCTTCCCATCCTACATGTATTTGGAGGTTTTTTCCTATTTTACACTACAGTCAGTGTAATTATTAAAAATTGTTTTCAATGAAGTAGGGACAGGACACTTTAGTACCTCTCTTAGTATCTGTTCTTCATTTTTGAAAACAGGTGGGTGCTCTTATCATCTAAGAACACCTAGGATCACGGTTTTATTTGAGTACTACAAATTCTATCATGGTACCTATTTCAAACAAATGGCTTATTATCTCTAAAATTATTCTGACCAGTGCTAAAATAGATTTCCACCCAGGCCTACACACAGTCTTGAGACCATCAAAGGCAGTTTCACCTTCATCTGTCCCACGAATGGGGAGCAGCAGAGGACACCAACTAACTTCAAATCAAATAGTTCAAAACTATCATCAGTGAAATGAGGATGTAAAGGAAACACACCTGGAACTCCTGCTCCAGTTTCCTTGCTATCCAGTCTGTCACGTGAACCAGAGTCACTTCTCTCTCTCCAAGTTTTGGCCGTGCTTTTAACTCCAGGTAGGGAGGCCTTCGGAAGCCGTACCTTGGGAGAGAGCACAGAGCAGGTTTTAGTACAGACACTCCAACAAAGCAAATATTTAAATGTGTAGCTCAATTTCCTCCTAATAGCAATTCCTACCTCATTTACAACTAGTATGTTCTCTTCCAGAACCCACTTCAGCCAGACTTTACCTTCTTTCTCATCTGCAATCCCTTCAATAGCACAACCTGCAACTAAGTTCCTCTTACCATATTCTGTCAGTGGGTGGAGGTGGAATGTTAATCACTAGTGTTCCTCTGCACTCCTGGACTTCAACTGTTAGCAGCAATGGAGTATTGGAGACCTCTTCAATTTTCTTCTTAATAAACTCAGTCTCTGTTGCTTTCTGAAAGTATTTTGACTTGGTAATTTTATCCACAATTCTCATGAGCTTACTTGTCCGAGATCCTCCAACATACCTTTAGACAGAGAATAGAAAAAAAGACTGTAAGGTAATTTTCTTAAACTACTAAAACAGTCATGGATTTTCTATTAAACCATTACACTTTGATGTAAAAATTCTAAACAGATGCATGACCAAACAGCACCTACAGAGCCTGCACCCAATAGCTGTGTTCTGCCAGCTACAAGTGCCTGGCAGAAATTCTGTTCAGGCTGAACACTCCTTCCCACATGGCATTGGAAACACAACGGTTTTTAAAACTGCAAATACACTTCCATCACTTATGCCAGCAAGCTGGCATGGGAAATGACACCTTGTCTACTACCATTCCAACAAAACTGTTGAGACACTGATGCACCAAGACAGGCACAAATCATCAGCTTAGAAGGCCCAGCTACCATGTCTAATTATTTAACAGTGTGTGCTGAACAGAAAGGTTTTCATTTTAAGGTACTGTATCCTTTACGAGTATAAAGGTGTTGACAAAGAAGAGGAAAACAGTTTTAGCAGTGGGTGGAATGATATTCCAAAATGGTTAACTATGCCTGCAAGAGGAGGGCTTTTCCTGGCAAACATGTCAGGCATTCCTGGCTTCTAAAACAGATTCTTTAAGGGCTGAATCTGTCTTTTCTCACCCCTATCTCGTGTTGGAAATATACACTCCAAGAATAGCATATTTGGTATTTTCCACACACTATATCATAGCTAATTATGGCTCCTGATGTTTTATGTACCAGAGATAACCTTGCTAAGGAAATGACAGTTTCCTGCTGGGGTGGGGGGGAACCAAAAGCCCCCACATTCTTACACAGACTTTCACAGAGTTTTCTCCTTAGCACAACACAAGGCAAGAAACTCCTCAGCTGATATAAAAAGGGTGAATTAATTTCAACTTTTGGATTTTATACTAGCTGTATTTTTACCCAGAGAAAGTAGTTACTCTCTCATCAGGTCATCAGATTCTATAGTGGTAGTAATGCAGATTCTTTCTTTCAGTATTCTACATAAAAGTTCTTCATTCTCTCTCTTTGTCCTCTTGATAAAGAGCTCTTTATATGATCTATGAATTTTTAGAAGATATGATATGCATCAAATGCAATAATTTCTACAACTCTTCACATAAGTTTTCAAAAGTGTACAGGAATAAAACTGAGGAAACTCCCTGGAACATTTTGAATAAGTCATGAGTCTTCTGGTACATTCACTCTAAAAATCAGGGTTGTGTTCAGTCATAGGAAACATTGTGATTGTCTGAGACATTTCTGGCTGACTACAGCTTTCTCACTGCATAGCACAATTGCAATCAGATGCAGAAAGCCAAAAATCAGAACAGCAGCCAAAACAAGGAATGACGTGGCAACGCTGATGTTGGGAAACATCCTTTGAAACTCGTGCACAGCATCAGAGGGCAGTATTGCACAGCCCAGACACTCCAGGAAAAAAAAACAAAAAAAAAACAAAAAATGCAAGAAAAAAAGCCAGCAACACAAAACTGAGAAGAAAGCAAGGCTTGAGGAACAGTTGTTTCCTTTAAGAAAAGAACACACTGGAAATGGGTGTAACACTGCATTATAGTGTTTCGAGTTCACACACAAAATCCTGTTCCTGGCTCTGCTACCAGGCAGGACATGCTGGGGAAGGTCCCCAGAGGTGCTCTGGCTCCATGACTTGGCTCTCATGGTGAAGAGCCTGGGAGGTGGCTGGTGGAGCCCAGGACAGGTCCCTGGGCAGTGAGCAGTGCTCCCAGGACAGGTCCCTGGGCAGTGAGCAGTGCTCCCAGGACAGGTCCCTGGGCAGTGAGCAGTGCTCCCAGGACAGGTCCCTGGGCAGTGAGCAGTGCTCCCAGGACAGGTCCCTGGGCAGTGAGCAGTGCTCCCAGGACAGGTCCCTGGGCAGTGAGCAGTGCTCCCAGCACAGCAGAGCACCCAGCACAGCAGCTCCCTTTGTTGGCAGCACGTGGCTCCACTGCTGCTCTTTGCTCTGCAGTTGTGTTTGTTTGCTTCCCTGCTGGGATATCCTCACACTCTGTGGGGCACAGAGCACTCCAGGATTGAGCAAGGTATTGGGTCTATGGGGGAGGGAAGGATTAAAGAGCTCACCCTTCTGCTCCTGGAGTCATCTGCTTCTCTCCTGCCGGCTCAGGAGCATCATCTTCCTCTGAAGAGCCGGCGCTGGAGGATTCCTCATCACTGTCTGCAAGACAATATGCCCTTGGCCTGAAACTGAAACAATGCAATTCCCAGGTCAAATGTAATATCCTGAAATAGCTTTTCATCCTGTACAGCTTTGGCTGACATTACACGACTCTGAACTATCCCCTCCTCTGTTTTGTAAGCACTATCTGAAAGAACAAAACCAAAACCACTCTGAAGCCAGGCTGGCAGAACTACATTCAAACCAGAAAATCTGTTTTCCCCAGTGGAAGATAATCCTGCATGAAAGAGGTTGGCAGGGTGGTGGCTGTTTTACATATTCAAATCAAATGTGGAGATTATTCAAAATAATTATTGTTCGAAAAAAATAATTTGGAAAAAAAATTTCAATTTGGAATTGAAAGCATCTCTGCTGCTGCTCGTGGCTTTCCATGGGTTGAGCAGAACGGAGGCTGGACAGGTAAAACAACCTTTGAATGTCATGGGGGAAAAGCAAAGTAATAAAATCAAACAAGGGCAGCTCTTAGGGTACAAAATACCACCTGGTAGTAACTAATTCCTAGACTTAAACCTGTGGAAGAATTTAGGTACAATCACAGGAAAAATTTCAAATCTTTTAAACGGATTAAAATGAGGGAAGGATACAGTGGATACACTTCAGTATGAACAGATCTCTACTGAAAGCAAGAGCCTAAAACAGTTACACAACACAAGCTTCAAAAGCATATGGCTTTAGCCCTGAGGACTATACCCAGCACTGTAATTCTCTACAGCATGTTCAGAATACAGTTTATAGCTGTGTCTTCTTTCTTTGTGTGCGTGTATGTGTTCTTGGAAGTGTATGTGAAGCATTTAATAACCTCACACAGGGCATGGACTGAGGCTACTGCCTGATATTCTGTACACAGAACAAACTGGTGGTTGCTGCATGAAGTCCTAATGAAAAAGGACAGCTCAAGTGCAGCTCCCAGTGCACAGGACTCCTATCCAACTGGAGAGTAACCCCAGGACCTCTCTACATTGCAGAATTTCCTACCCAGGGTATGGAATCAGAACTGCAAACCTCTTCTTACCCAGAGCTGCATTTTGTACCTGCAGAGAGTGAAGGCACACATCAAACTGAGCCACCTCCCCAGGGACTGGGGGGTGGTGGATGGTTCCTGTCACTGGCCCAAATAGCAACCCTGGAGCTGGTTCTCAGGGAGAAAATCACGTTTTTAGGTCAGACTCAAACTACACGTTTTCTACCAGGGTGTGACCTCGCTTCACTTTCCTGTGCAGGCTGTACCACCCAGCTCAAAGTATGCCCAGAGCATTCTCAGGGCTCTCAAAGGTGTCACCTTAAACAAGGTGTTTTATTTCCTAGTTAAAGGTGCCTCACAAGCTCAGACCTCAGGATTTCCTCGAATTAAACAAAGCAACAATAAATAAGCTTGAGTGAGATTTCAGGGGCTCTCTGCATACAATGGACCATTTATACGACACAAACATTGGCAGAATAAACCCACTTTGGAGCTACAGTATTGTTCCCGTGCAGATTGCACAATATTTTATGAATTGCCATTTGTCAGCTTGTTTTTATGTGGTCCAACACAGCCAAAAGGACTGATGGGGTGAGAGGCTGTGGTAAATTTGGGTTAACCTGCCTGAGTTTGCCTCATCTCCTGTATGGCAGAACCTTGTGCTGTATTTATTTTAGGAAATTGGCAATTAAATAGTTTCCCACCCTCTTTGAGAGCTCTATTTTCTTGAGAGGGCATTATCAAACTTATCTCAGGACGTCTCACTTCTGTTTCAAACAGTAAGTGCAACACAGACCCGTTTGTCTCCCTTTACACTGACAACGTCCATGGACAGTTAAAGCCCAGAGCTGTTTCCCCCCTCCCTCTTGGGTGCCTCTCTTACACCAGTTTGTGGTTACTGCCTCTCAAGAGATGGTTTGTTCTGGGCTCTTGAGGGACACAAATGAGTGTCAGCAACCAACATTCCTCACTTACAACATGATCATGGATGCAAACACATGCAGAACAGTTTGTCACAGCAACTGCCAACTGATAATTAAAAAAGGCAGTAAAATTAAAATTAGCTAACACAATGGAAAGCACGGATGAGAATCAAACTGTTCTGTACTTCTCAGTCTTTGCTTATTTTTTTATAATATCCACTGTATTGAAGGGAAAAAAACCAATCAAAAACCCCTCATTTAAACTAGAATACATTAGGCTGCTCTTTATGTAAAGCTGGTACCTGGCCCTGAGGTTTGAAACATCCCAGCCCCGAGCAGGGAGCAGAGCAGTTAATGCTGATACCTCCAAGCAATCGGTTGCTTGGCTACAGGCACTTCCACCTGCCTTGCTGGGGGCCCATTGCTCAGCCAGCAGCAAACTGGTTTTTAAATATGAAATCAATGCGTTCACTAATTATTTCTGAGGCCATTTCTGCACTGAGCAGATATGAAAATGCACAAAGAAAATCCTGAAGGGATGGGGGAAGGAAAGTAAGAATTTGATTTGTATAGACATTTCCTTACCCATCCCGGTTTTTTTTGGGGGGGGGCAGGATTAAAGGGATTTTGAAAAATTTGCACCTACCAGTTATACTGATGTAAATTCAGAAATATTTATTTCAAGCAGTGACAATGGGAATCTGGGTCGATTTTAAACCCTCTGAATTTCTACCACCAGTGTATGAGATCATTCAGCCATTAGTTTTTTTTCACATTTATTTTCTTGTCATGACTGCACTGAAATATAGGGTTGCTGTAAGTATTACCTCAAGATATCTCAGAATAAATGGTCAGAGCTATGACATGAGCATACAAAGCATCCAGTATCTTCATTGTGAAAGACCACATTTTATTCATAGCTAAACAAATGGCCAGATTTAGGGACTATTTTCTCGATTTGTGCACACTAAATCAGAGACCACCTACTGTCCAGGGAGTGCAGATTTCTTAAGTACAAAGAGAACACAGCACAAAAAGAATGAGCACTCCTGATGGGAGGGATATCTGACAGGTGTCACTCACCAGGTTAATACAAATGGACAGATTGATGACACTCAAAAATTCCAACAACATCACAAAAATGAGAGGGAAGGCACAAATACAAGAGAGGTAAGTTACTGTATAGTGGTTTTTAATTAGTTTATCTACATAAGGCATTTCACTTAGACATAGCAGGGAAACAGAAGTGGGCTATGAGGAAAAATAGAGACTAAAGCAGTGGTGTGATTACTCCCACGGTGCAATAAAGCTATTGAAAAAGTCTCTACTTAACAATTACAGCCCATTTACCTTCCCCATTGTTTACTCCACGGTTTACAGCTGTAGCTGTGCCATGCTGTAGTAGCCTTTACACGTGTCTACCTCCATTTCTGCATGTGTGTATCTCCAGTATTCAAGCTTTACTGTCTAAAACCCCAAATCAAGCCTAAGACAAACCTAAATTTTAGTTGCTGCACATTTAAAATCTTACTAAAATATATAAAAAAATAGTTGTATCACAAAAGCCTTTTATTAAGATGATTATCAATGGTGCAATCAAACATTAAAGCTGCACAGAAAGGCCACGTTCTACACTCATGTGTATGAAACCCCCCCAGCTCCTTTCAATCTATTGCAGAGCCAGAGCTGCTCAGACACAAGGAAAATCCCACTTTTTCACAATGAAAGCTCCAGCTTGGTTCCATCACTGCCATCCCTTACCCTTCTCTGCCGATCTCACCAACTTTAAGGGCTTCACCAAGAGGCTCTTTACCAAGTTTGGTCAAGTTCATCTTGGTCTCCAGGGTCATTAGAAAAGATCCATTGTAGGACATTTCCAAATCAACCCACAGTCCTAAAATAAACAACACAAAGATGTCACTTTAAGAACAATCACAAAGCAAGCTTTCTCTTCATATTAAGCTCATGGAACAAAGTCAGATGTAAATCAAAGCCACGCTGAAAAACAGCAATCTAAAGAGAAGGAGTGTGATTTACACACACCTAAACTGCTTAAGAGATCTGAAATGAGATAAAGAACACAGAATACAATCAGGGATTCACTTCAAAACTATTTACAGCATTGCTCCAAGCCATACAGTAATGGGGACACTCCTCTACTGACGCTGTCCAAACAAAGCACAACTTGAAATCCCAGAGCAATATTGCTTGTGTCACATCACAACCTGCTGCCTCTTGTTTTGCCAGTGGTGGATTGAAGGAGTATGACAAGGTTCCCTCAGTAACTGAGCTACAGGCATTCTTTCATTACTCACAGCAAACAGGGTCATTACTTTGACAACTCTAGATGTGCAGTATTACATTAAATCCTATTGTTGTGCAGAATATTCACCAAAAGAATTGTCTTGGGAATAGCTGCAAGATTAGGTCCTGCCTCTGGAGTGACCCCCTGCAGCCCCATGGACTAAACAAAGCTGGAGGTATTTGTGATTCAGATACTAGAAATCAGATGCCAATAAACACAGATTATGCATCTTCCTTTTCCAGACATTGCAGCTGCACAAAACCAGTACCTGGCACATCAACCACTGACACCTTCTACTTTCATTTACTTATTCAGAAGCAATTAATGATAATTACTCTTTGGGTTTGATTCATCTGCAAAAGTGACATTTTTTTAGTTAAAGAACTACTGTTTTCTGCAAAAACATGTCAGAAAAACAGCACTGTCCCTAATCCCACCATTTCTGTTTACAGAAACACAGGCAGCTCCCAAAGGCCAGGTCACTGACCCCCTGTGAGGTTCCATGCTGGAAGCAGGATGAAGGCAAGCTGGTGCTTTACTAACCCAAATCACTCTTTTCCCTCACACAGTGTTTCTAACACTGTTCTAAAACCAAACACAACAACTCAAAGACAAGCTTATATATATATTTTTTCTCTTTACAATGACAAAGCAGCAGTAAGATCATGAGAAACAAGGAAAACCAGCTAAACAGACCTTTTGGATAATCAATGAGTTGGCACAATTCAGTCATCAATGTTGTTTTAACAGTAGATCAAATTAAGCAAAGGATGCCATTACTGAGAGGGAAAATTCCTTCTGGTCAGAAAACGTTCATAGGCATTTTCCAGAGGGAAAAGGGGAGGGAGAGGAGGGAGAGGGAGGGAAGAGTTGGGCAGATGGTACAATTTATTCAGAATTTTCTGGTTCCCTAGCCTTGAGAGAATTACAGTAATGCTACAGCATATGCTGTCACCCAAATAGGACTGTATTAACACAAACAAGATTTTTTTTCTAACATTGCCTGCTAACAAATGGAGTTACTTAGAGAAGCCATATAACAAAAAATACTTTCCTTGTAATCAAGCACGGGTTAAAAAAAACCCTCTGGATGCAACAAAGCACTTCACAATTAGTAACTGCATTTTAAAGCCTCACAAAAGGCTCAAATGGCTCAAAAATACCTCAAACACTGAATGTCTCAAACACTTAAAAAACCCAAAAACCTCAGAAATGTTCATTCTGGATACTGCCCTGAAATTTTAGGGCTTTTTCCCCCCCATATTCCCCAATAAACCAAGTGGTTTATCATAGGTCAACTTACCAACAAATGCATTTATCCTTATGAGAACAAGCATTTCCAATTATCATACCCTTATTTAAGTCCTTTTAAGTATAATTACACAACAAGTTATTTCAGTAATTATTCACTGCAAGCTCTTAGAAACTAAGAGTTCACATGTCATCCAACAGGGTGGAAGAAGTTACAAGAATTAGCAATTCTCCCATAAATGCTTCCTTGTCACAATTTAAGTGAACAACAAACTGAAGGAGTTAATTGATCTCATTGCTGTTTCAGCAATTAATGGAAGCCAAGTCTCCTAAATCCCATCTCATGACTTAGAATTCCAGCCTTTGGTTACAACTGCAGTTATGAGAACAGAGAAAGGAATTCAAGAAATGTTTAAATCCGGGCAAAGGGGAAACACTCTGACAAGAAGCCTGAAACGAAGGCTTGTTTAAAAAGAAACCATGAAACCACTTGGCAAGCATCACAAATGTAACAAGTTTAAAACGTTTTTTGTTCTGTAACACAAAATAAAATTTGTACCAACAGTGAAGTCACTTTGCTGCTGGGAACACAGGAGGATTTCATCAGTACTTGGAGAACCTGCTGTCCCACGCAGGGAGCATATGACAAGCAGCAGCAATATGTGTTAGTTCCCTAAATACTGATTGCACTCCAGCTTATTCCATCTATTCAGTTTTCATTTCTCTTAAAAAGACACATTTTCTTCCTCGTGACAGCAAAAAACACTTTGCTCTTTTCAAACATGCTTTGTTTATAAAGCTCAGTGGCAAACACACTTTCCAGGAGTTGAGAACAAAGTCCCCCGTGTTTTATAGATAAAGCTTTTCCCCAAAGACCTGCACGTCTCAAGGAGATAAGGGCAAACAATAGCATTTGGGTACATAACTAATGTTATGTATGGCCAAGAGGATTTTAGTAATTCCCCAAAGTCTGTTTTGTTCTCAGTTTTATGAGGGAAAGGTTAGTGCTCACTCACCTCGTGCTTTCAGTCAGTGATCTGAGTGGCACAGAGCTCATTATCTACTCAAACTTTGCTCTGTCCATGGTTGTTATTGTTCCAAATATGCTACTGAGACTTGAAGTTTGGCTCATTGCTGGTCTGTAATTTAGAGCCTCTCCAGAGGGTTTTAACACTTGTACCAAGTATCTTCATTAAACCCTTACCACCTCACTACCAATTTATTGGTTTTAGTCCCATTTAGAAATTATCTTGGTAACTTCACCTAAGAGCTGAAAGAGCAGTTTAAAACAAAAATAAGCTGCTTGCCATGCAATCCACAGCTGCACCACAACAGGTACTCCGAGGAAGTATTTCCCTTTATGCCAATTAGAAATTTCTGCACCTTGAGTGGAGAAACTCAGACACAATTTAAAATTAAAAACTGCTCTGATTATGTCTTAAAGACAGCATCTAGCTCTCCTCAGTATGTGGAATAAATACTTTTAAAGCTAAAAAGCATTATCCCAAGTTTTTCTGTCTTGTGAGACTACTTAAGTGACATGAGGATCCTCAAATATACTCCTGTGACCATATGCAAGCCAGAAAGAACAGAAAACAAACAGTTATGATTCATAAAGCAGCAATATGAAAGTGATTCAGCTTTAAAAAAAAATCCATATTTAATAGTAAGGACATAAAATGATGCTGTATTTTGAAGTCTATTTTCAAAGCAACACTGTATTCTTGTTTTCCAAGTTATTATATTTTCTGAATCCCTGTTTTCAGAACAGGGGAACTTCTCTTGGGGAGCTAAACCTGTTTTGTGCTATGGTACAGAATCAGATCTGTCTCAAGGAGATGTGCAATGCTCTCTGCAGTCCATGGCAGAGGATCAGATATGTGTCAGCATCTCTGTTGCATGAAAATTTTAGTTTAGTTCAGTAGTTATTGCCTATGGAAAGACATGATCACACTTCCACAGCTACAGAATTACTTTAGACCAAGCCTCACATAGAGACCCCTCAGTATCTCCCCAGCTCTTATTAAATGTATTTTCCTCTGATTAAAACATCCACAAGATAACCAGAGCAAAATCCTGTTCTCCACAGGTAAAAAGGCAGAAACCTGGCAAAACCAGAAAAGGAAGCTTGTATTTTACCTCTGTGATCAATAGAAGGTTTGAAGGCCTGAAGGATCTTGGGCACTGCTATCCCCATGTCCAGCTCAGTAAGAGTCAGCTCATTCATGAAGTAGGGCAGCTGAAAGGACAGGAGATCAAAAATCAAATACATGTTATGGAACCAAACATTCATTTCCTGAGAGAGGAAAGGAAAACTTAAAGGAATGGACTGAGCTGAAGTGCCACCAGTGAAAGAACACACATAATTGCACATATTTCTTCCAATTCTAGAATTTCACAGTTATCAGTTTCAAAATAATTTAGGGAGAGATTCGGCATCTGAACTTGGAATGTTTTTAAAACTATACTGAAGTTCGAATGCTGACCTTAAAACTCCAGCATGCTTTTTAGTCAAAGCATGTAAAAAGCTCAGGAACGAAGTGTAAATCCTATTTCACTGTGAATAAAAAACAAAGACTTCTTTGAATTTTAAATTCAGGCACGTATTTAATTGTTGCAGTTGTATCAACATCTCGGCCACTTTTTATTTTTGACAAATTCTTTCCCAGCACATTGACTTGTAAATCTGTATCATAGTCTTGGAATAACAGAGGCACAGAATCGTGATGGTTTGAGCAGTTATTTACTTAAATTTCTAATTCATGGGAAATCTATCTTCTGTAAACAGACAGTGATTTAACCCATTAAAATATATCCATTTCCAGTCTTTCCACTGAAAATGTTTCCAGTGAGGTGTTTGGGTCTCCTGCTGTCACAACAGTAGGAACAGGGCAGAATTGGGTTACTGCTCAGTTCCTAAAGCACAAGCAACACTATCTCACAGCTGGTGCTGGCAGCTACATTCCAGAGCTTTTGTCAGCAAGAAAAACATCTTCCTTTGCCTTTAGGAACAGGCAACCTCCTCCCCAAATACCAGGAGCTGAACAGGCCTGTGATTACCTTCTGCTGCTCAGAAGGGTTACAGAATGCAAGGGGAAGGCACAGGAGTCACTCAAAAGCACCTTCTGAGCTCGTGCAGCTCATGGAAGCTGCATCCTGGCACTCCACACACAGCTCTTCCCAGGACTGTTACTGCCACTGACCTGTCCTGCAAGCAGGGCATGTCTGAGGTACACAGGAACACCTGGAACTGTGGTTCCCTTATCTCCTCCACCTTAAAAGCAATCTCCTATTTCCCAAAGCAGGTTTCATCATTTATAAGCAGTTCTATTTATCCCTGAAGTACATACAATAATACTTCTACTTTTCACATAAAAACCCAACAGACACAAATAGTTCATCCAGCTGTAGCTCATTTCAAAGTGAAGCAGCCAAGTTAACATGCTGAGATCCATGTGAGACTGAACTGGAATTCTGCATCACATTTATTGACTTGTCTTTCACATGTAAGTGTGAAGTGAGTCTTTCTTGTACTGTTTTAAAACTCAAAGACTGTTTGTTTCATTTCTCTCACAAGGAGTGTGTAGGGCAAATCTCCAGATTAGGTACCTTTATTTTGCTTAATTTCATTTGGATCTTCTTTGACACTAGATCAGACCAATACTTTTCTCCTAAAAAATCCCAAAATATTCTTCCAAGCAGAGCATTCACCCAGGCCTCCTGTTCTTCCTCTTCAGCTTCCTCATGGGCATCTGGCAACTGGAAAACACAGAGCAAGTTATTGAGCCCTATAAATTCTATAAACTAAGGACAGAAAAGGCCTGTTTTACACTGGAAGTTCAGTGTTGGAGCCCAGGTCAGCTCAGAACACAAAATGCTCAGCAGAGAGAGGAGCTTTACAAACACATCAGCTGTGCTGCCACGGGCCTGTCATCATCCTGACATGCAGCAGAGGGAACGAGACCACACAGATATAGATTGACCTCTGGCAATGAAATGAGAAAGCTGTATGTAATTTAACCCCTGGCAGAAAAAGCAGATAAACCCAGAGCAGGCAGACTTATAAATGTGTCTGCAGCAGAGATACTCTCTCTTCCCAGTCAGATCTCTACTCTTCCTTTGATTTATCAAAAAATTGCAAAGCAAGACCCCATCTTACATCCTTAAATCCAGTTCAGAAACATCACAAACAGATGATAAACAAACACAGTGCAGGGAAACACACTCTTGCCTTTCAATGTTTGTAAACAGGATTCAGGAAACCATTGTTCCCTCTGCTGCATTAAAGGTTTTGTTTACAATCCAAGAGGATTATGTCTTGGTTTACTTGAGAACCATCTCGAAACACCTGGAAATATCATAATATTACACATTCAGATGCTGCATCACTGCAGAAGCAAAGGCAGCTGAAATAACTGAATAACTTTGGGTGTGTACACACACTACCATGTATTGCATTAAAACCAGGAGGTTTCCATGAAAGAAAACACAACACATTGAATGTCTCTCAAGTGCCTGCAGCGACAGAGGAATTCACCACCTTTCATTATTCCAGGCAGAGCTCCCAAAACCAGCAGAAAAGCAGTGCTTTCTAAGACAGGCAGGTAGATGCTACAGTTCTGAACATCATTTCTTGGCAGTGCCTGCTCCCCAAGGCTGCAGCCTCCTGCTGCCAGAACTGCTGGGTGAGGAGGTTCTGCTGTGACGCAGGTTTTCCTGCCAGCTCTGCTCATCTATTTATAGAAGGATTTCTGACACGTGCCACATCCAGCAGAGAATTCCTCACTGCTTCAGGGGCTGTTGGGGGCTAGAATATCTGCTTTCCTGGGGGACCACAAGTTGTGTTTATTTGTATGCTATGCCACAGCCTCCTGCTCCTTTCTGGACATTGTATGAAAGTCTGGAAACCAAGATGCATGAGAGGAATTACATTTTTAAATGAATGGTTATCGGACTTAACATTAAGGACCCATTTATTAAGAGTGTTGTACTGAATATTAAGGTTCTGTGTACTGAGAGTGATTCAACTGCACTCCAGGAGGCCAAGGGATTAGTAGGAGCTGCAGACATTGTTACTGGTGTATCCTCTGGAGGACAAGCATTACCTTTTTCACAGCTGTAGGGCTGCTGTCTGCACTGAGCACTGGGCTACCTGAAGGGCTTTTCTTTTCCTGTGGAACACACTTTGCCATATAAATGTTGTAGTCCAGGAGCATTTTCTGCCTCACGTTGCCAGCCAGGTCCTTGTGCTTGGGCTGGGCTGTGATTTCCTCTGCATTCCCCTTGCTGCTGCTCCGGCTGTGCGTGAGAGCTCCAGGCTGACTGTCAGCTCTGCTGTGTGCTGCCAGGATCCCTAAATTAAAAGGAATAATACCCATTTAACAGAGAATAAATCTGACAGCCATATAGCAGAGTGTAGGATCAAACACTAAAGGAATTAAGTTGTTTTGCAGATATAATTTATTCTGAAAAAAACCCCAACATTCAGAGTAGTGCTTTCTCATTTTGAAGGCTCAAAGTAAATCCCACTCCTGTGTGCTCAGGTGGTCCTAAACCCAAACGAGCCAATCCTTGGGATGATTCAGCACTCAGCAGGATGTGGGACTGGAGGAGTCAGCTGATCAATAGCATATTTAAATATGGACACTCACATATGTACAACACATGGCAGAATTCCCAACAGCTCTGCTGGGAATGCCTAAAATAAAAAGTCAGGTGATTAAAATGTACCTATGACTAAACTTTTTTTTCCTAATCTAATTATAGGCTGTTACAATTAAAAGTACTATCAAAAGCATGTAACTATTAGAATTTTAATTAGCCCTTAATTTTGCATTTGCATTTCAAGAAGTTATATGCCAGAAATAATGATGTTAACTAATTTTTTAAAAGCTTCTCAGAGAAGAAAGACAGAAAAGTATGAGTCATTCAGGTTTAAAATTAATTTTTCAAACATTTGATCAATACTATAGACTAACACATTTGGTGGTTTAGATATATATATATATTCAGATAGATAGATATATTAGTGCAGGACTTCATAAACAAAAAATGTGTTTTCTTGTGACACTAATCCATGAGAAAGCTCTTTATCATTTACAGGAGATTAGAGTGGAAGGAAGGATGGAGGAGGAAAGATGGGTAGTAAGAGATGAGTCTAATAGTGCAAATGTTGATGAGAAACAAGTAGTTTGAACAATTCATCCTTACAAATACCACAGGAGTTATTAGTCACTGAAAAATAGTGCATTCATATAAAATAGTTTAAAAATAGTAACAGCTGAAGGTGTATAGCCAAGTATACAGCCAAGAGAGGAAAAGGCAGGGTGGGAAGGTGGGAATGAGAGGCCAAGATAAGGAGCAGAGGAGTGTCCTGGGTATTACTTGCCTGTAAAGATCACTGTGGTTCACCAAAACATAACTTTGGGTTGTTTCTTTTACCAGACTCTTATACCAGAACACAAAGTGTGAGTACCTGACTTGCTCGCACACAGACTCGGTGGCTTCTTCGCTTCAGACCTCAGCCTCGAGGCGAGGAGGAACCTGCGGAACCACTCCTCCTTCTCCCTCCCTGTCCTCCCAAAGAGATAAAGCACTTGATCCTTTTGGCTACTGCACTTTGCTCCATCCTGAGGTTTCTTGGATTCTTCACTGTTTGAGTCCACTTTTTCAGCAGAAGACTTTTCCTCTGCGTTCTCCTTCTCAGCCTGGGCCTTAGCCATGAAATCCTCCTGTTTAGCGAGTTCAATGCAAATTGGGTATTTCTTATTCCAAATTCGTTTCCGTGCCAGACTCTTGGGAACCAGGGAAATCTGAAGGATAAATGAAAGGGTTATTCTCATAGATACAGAGAAAAAACAGAAAAACCAAGAACCTTGTTTCTGTGAGCACGGGGTAGATAATGAGAGTCTAAACCATGTTTTAAACTCAGCTTTTCAGGCTCATCTCATGAAATTGAGCATTAGGAGTCCTTTCCCATATGGACTCAAGGGAATGGAGGGAGGTTTCCCTCACTGTCACCACGGTCCCTCTGTCCCTTTCCCTTCCACACTCAACTGAAGCCTGGTTTCCTCCCACATCTGCACTGCCAAGGCCCTCGATTGCTGCAGCACATTAAGAAAATCCATTCTGTTAATAATGAGCTATTGATGTATTACTTAATACAATGCCAACGGAACCAACTTCATGTGGCAACTCTTCACAGACTTGAGGGAGGCAAACAACACATAGTGAAACTGCCCCAGCATTACTGTTAATGTTCCAACTGCAAAAATCCCCATCTCCTTCCCTGGACAGTGGGTACCTACAGCAAGTCATGGCTTTCCAGCCACCTCTTGCTCTCCCCTTTCACATTCCCATACAATGTATGTTCCCCCACTGAATGAAAAGCAAATGTTGTCTGAGCTGCCTTGGGATAGAGACAACCACCAAAGATGATGAATTTTGGTGTAACCCTCAGAACAGTCCTGCAGTAATCTCGTGTGTGGGGAACGAGTCTCTGAGCTCCCATGAGTTACCTTCTGCTCTGAACTGACAGAGAAAAACCATGTTTTTCCCTTATTGTATAAATATGGGCTTTTTTCTAAATCCTGCTCCATCTTCCTCCCCAGCACAACCTTTTGCAAGTTAGTCACGACAACAGTTTTGTTTACATAACGACAGAACATGAAAATAGAGGGGCAGAAAAAAAATTTCAAGGTTAAAAAGAGGTTGCAAAGTGTTCTTTGCTAAAATCAGGTATAAATAAGGCACACTCACCCTGCTCTCTGTCAGTTCATAAATCTTCTGGCTGACATAGGTGACGTCAGGCTTTGGCTCATTGTACAGAGCTCTTCTAGAAATGTTTTTATTGGGTTTGGAGAGTCGCAAGGTGCTTCCTTCGAGCCTCACGTACACAGAGTGAGTCAATGTGGCATGGTATGTTTCTGGGTCATAATTATAAATTTCATTCATCCATCCCTAGAGAAGAAAACACTTGTTAACAGGCTTTTAAGCTGTTGGAAAACCAAGGACAGCATGTACATAAAAGTTTGAAATTCTTATCCAAGCTTTTGCCGAAGTTATTTCACTTACTGCAGGAACAGAACGAGGCAGTAAATGCCCCAAATGAGGTGGCACCGACCTGACAGAGCATGAGATGAGGACGGTGTGTCAAGCACACAATTGTTTTGTATATGTAGCACAGGGTGCTCTCACCTCATCCCCATGAACCACAGTGGGATGTGCAGGATGCTGGGAAGAGCCACCAGGCAGGCACAGGAGGGCTGTGCAGCTGTGCAGCTCCCAGCAAGCACAGGCATCCTAATCACCAACAGCCAAGGCAGAGCAAACAGTCTGCTTACAGGCAGCTCTGACATTTCAATCACCCACAATTAAGGGCTCAGTGGAAGACCACAATGGAGTTTGCTTTCATGCACCATCACCGTTGGAGATCGTTTAACGTGTTGTGTAACGGCCCTGCTACAACACAGGAGTCTTACATGTGGATTAAATTCAATTAATTCCTGCACAATGAAAGAAAGAGCAAACAAACCAGCCAGCCCTGCTGGAACGGGCCTGTAAGTGCTGGCTCTGACCACGATGTTACTCCTGTCTCTGACATCTGATTACAGAAATGCAAGATGATAAATGGGGCAGAAGACAATAGTCATTCAAGGGAGAGAAGTTTCCCTTCTCCTAACCTGCCACACAACATGCTTTGATAATTGCTTCCACCTGCACATCAGAACCTTAAATTCAGCACACTCAACATTCATCAGTGTCAACAGCAAGTAAAATGGCACCTTTACCAACCCCTGGTTGAGCACAGTGGGGAAAGGGGGGAGAGCTGAATGAGCACCCCAGTGTTCCTCAAAACAATAAGTTGTAACTATCTTATGCAAAACAACCCAGAGATTACTGCCACATTTCAAATTATTAAAGTTTCCACCCACCCACAGAAATGTAAAATTTATTTGAATGCTCATTTTCTTCAGTGCCATAATTCCTTACAGCAGACAGCACACACTTTCTTAGGTGCCATAGTAACAGTGCTATCTGTGTTCTGCTTACTCCACCATCTAGCTCCAGTTTCACTACAAACCCTGAAAAACCTAGATAAATTAGCATTTCTTTTATGTTCAGGAAAGATTAAGTCATTCATCTTTGCTCAGCTCCAAAGCAGATTACCTCTTTTATTAACAGGAATCAGGGCATACTCTTTGAAGCAGCTTTATGTTTGGGTTTTTTGCTTACACTGGGTTCTATACCACTACCATACAGAAAGCAGAATGCACAAGGCAGAGGTTTCTATAAGTCATCAAGCTCTGCACAGCAGGGACAATGCATTTTTGAGCACATCCCGTCTCCTTCCTAGAAATTATTAAGCCAAGACATCTTTGAGCAGACAGCAATTAATTTTCAGCCAGGAACTCCAGCTGGACTTCCTGAAGCACAAGGACATCACATGAGTTGCCCAAAGCCATCACGAGCCGTTCACTCTGTGTGGAGCTGGAATATCCATATGGCCCCCAGATCTCTGGAGCAACTCCCACCTGCCCCCGGATCAGAACTCCGAGCTATTTCTAGCTCAGACACCGCGGTCTGGAGCCTGCAGATGGGCAAATGGACAGATGGACGTTTGCTGCCTCAGAAGTTTATTGCCTCCTTCTGCAAGGCAGTTCAGCCAAACACCACAGCAGCTGGCACAGGGAGAAAGGGCTCCTTGGAAAGTGGATCTCTGTAGGAGGCTTAGCCACGAGCCCTTTTTCTAACTCCAATAAGCTGTGATATTATTCAGGAGGAGGGTTGGAAACTCTGGGGTACGTGTGGAACCCAAAACCTGATGTTCCTTTAATGTCCTGCTTGACATGGAACTGGCTGGAGTTTTCCAACACATCATTCTCTCAACTGCCATGTGCCATAGTAAGGAGTAATAATCCCTCCTGCTTTTCTGATCCCTACCATGTGCCCGGGCTTTCCTCTTCAAACAAGTGGATTAGCTGTACAATGTGCCAAACTCACAATCCTCACAGCCTGTGGTGCCACCTCCCCTGCTCGCTGTTCACAGCCACCCAAGAGAGGTGCAAATGCTTCTCACAGCACAACCACCACGTTATCAGCAACTGGAGAACCTCACCAAGATTTTCGACAATGATTTCTGGCTGTCAAGGGTACTGAACAAAACCTAGAACCAACACAAGATAAATACATTTACTGCTTAAACCAGCAACCTACACAGTGATTTCTGCACAAGGAGGAGACTGGCTGCTTCATGGATTTGAGGCATAGCCCAAAACCCAAGAGATACAGAAGTTTAGATTCAAATATTTAATGTTTTATTTTCAGACAACAGTCAGGATGAAAGAGAAATTGCATTACTACAAACCCTCCTTGTACGTAAAATTTTAGTTTCCTAATTTCTAAGGAAATTTCTTTTTTGTACTGGACATTCAAGTTATTTTGTTACAGAGAAACACTGCACTGCTGAGAGCGAAATGTTAATACTTCACCAAGTGCAGATTCTTCACTCTATTACTGAATCTGAAAATGTGTGGCAGCTGCAGAAATTTTATCTAACAGTGTTACAGGGGGTAATGACACCACCTGCCCTCTCACGTCAGTGATCTTCAGTTTTGTAAATTCTTTCATTTAGCTTAAAAAACACTGAGAAGGTTATCCAAGAAACCCTAAAAGTCATTACAAAGTTCCAGCATTTCAAGAACAACTTTAGCAGAAACACCTCCGCCCCTCTTTTTGCAAAAACAAACTGCAACAAAAGATTCCCAGCCCACGGAAATCATTTTGCAATGCACCCAAACAGAGAAGTTATGTTACCATAACGGGCTAACAACAGATAAATTTCCCCCAAACTACTGAAACAACAAAGGATTTCCTTGTGTAGGAGAGGAGTGACTGTATGATGGGTCTTTTTTGTGCTGGCGAAGTTGTTAAAATAAGAAATTCAGTAATTCAGGGAGGACAATGACCATAGTCATGTGCTGCTCTGCAGCTGCTGGGCATTTACACTGATCCTGTGATCTCCGTTTATAAAGGTCAGCACTTGCTGATGGGGGGAACTGCAAAAGATCCTTAGGAAGGACCCAGAGGGTTTGGGGCACAGACCAAGTCTGCAAGGAAAAATAACTTAAAATCATTACTTATGATATTCTCAAAGACATAAATAAAAGAATCAGCAAAAGCCACTTCCACAACACAATTCCAAATCTGAATGAAAACTGTCCCCAAAGCTTCTTAGTGATTTTAACAGATTAAAGTTCATTCTTATTAAATGATACAATCATCACTCAAATCACACTAATTCTATTCGTATCCCTCACGTTACCACTATTTTACAATGCTGCAATAGTGTTTTGCTTGATAAATGAAGAAAAAGGTAATGCACTTTTTGAGCTTCACTGACAGGGAATCTAAAGGCAAGATCTGAGGTGGGAGAAGCAACCATCACCTTTACTGGAAAACACATTTATCTGTCAGAGGCCACTGTCGAACATGAGATCCCTTGGATGGTGCTCAGGAACAGCTGCTGATATAAAACCTCCTCTTTCTGCAGAGCTGTGGCTCAAAAAGCTCCATTTCTCCAGCAGGCACTGCCACTGTGTTCTCCTAAAAGTTCTTTCTAATGGAAGGGGTAAATCTATCATTCCCCTTTTAGCTGTTACTTAAAACCTTTCGTATCAGCCGGCGCAACACAAGGGAATGCACACTTGAAAGGCCAAGAAGGATGTTAGGAAAGACTAATGGATTAAAGGAGAAAAAAATATGTGGGCGGAGAAAAAAAAAAAAAAAAAGGGAAAAGGAAACCAGAGAACTGAAGACTAAGAAAACATGGAGCGAAGATGCAGGGGGTTTGTGCCTTTTCTGGCTGGGGGGATGTTCTCCCCCAAACCCAAAGCCATGAAGGAAGTAGAGAACTCTACAGAAACACACACTAACCAGCACCACAGTCATTTTTTTTTTCCTCATTGCCAAGGAAGAATTTTGTGGGAGATAATAACAACGTTCAAGTATTTCAGCAATTGCTGAGGGGAATTTTCCACTAGTTTTTGAAACTTGGGAAATGCAAACTTCTCCAACATTATTTACATGGGGGAGAATGCACACATACTTGGGACAAAAATAGCTTGACAGCAGTTTGGCAGAATCCCAACTCCTTGAGCCCCATAAAGGGATCTTAACTCAGAGCATTTATCATAACTGCATGACAGCAGGCCAGGCCAGAATACAAGACCAACAAGTTCTGAAGAAAACATCTTTATGCAAGAGCATCAAGTTTCATTTTCCCATATTTGCCTGAGTTTTGCTACAGATTAAGTCTTTACCTCCTTTTCCCGGAGGATCTAAACTGTCCAGAACTCATTTTGACAGATGCAAATAGAAAATACTTGTATGAAGTGGGAATAATAACTTGCAATCTGCTAAATCACATTACATTATGTTCCACTACAATATGGGCACTGAGCTGGGTTTTAAAATCCTGAAACATTTACATACTGAAGACAGTTACTCTGAGTGTTAATGAGCACAAGATATACTTGTCAGGTCATAAAAAATATTAATCTCCATTCATACAGACTTCTCCACACTGTTCATTCCTTGCCTACGGCCGTTCTCACAAAATGTATCTCCTGGATAAAAGCATTAAAATATACAGTTTAAAGGTTCCTGACTAACAGCAACATCTCAGAGACAGCTGAACACCAGCCAATAATGAATATCAGGATCTTCACCGGCTTCCAAGGATTGAGGCAAATTTATATGCAGGGTCTCAGCACCCAACTAACCATGACAGAACCGAAAGCTTGTCAAGATTTGTCCACGTGAGCAGCAGGTAAATCAACTGAGCAGCCAGGAGTGCCCAGTCTGCATTCACAACAGCAAATAAAGACCACAACTCCTATCATTCAAGGAAAAAAGGGAATACTAAGGGAGCACGAGGGCTGGACATGGAATTGGTGCCTCTATTCAGCAAAAGTTGCATTTTGTATTTCATTTCCCTAACTTTTCAGTTTACCTAAAGATACATGAGATTAGCTATCAATACACTATAGATTCTACAGCATATACCCAATACTGGCTGAATTTAAATTCCTGCAACCTTTGTGCCGTTACACAGCTGGAGATGCATCTTCAGAAAGCTCAATTTAATATTTACACAAATACTCTGCTAAGCAAGTGATATGAAGTGAAGGTTGTACCACTATCACTCTGAAATGCTTCTGGAGCACAGGTGCTTTACTGCTCAGAATTCTGCAACTGGGAAAATATTAATTCATCACAGATGGAGGTTGGGAGAGGCAGGGCAGGGACAACAAGCACAAAGCCACTGAAGGAACTGAGTGGTGGATCACAGCTGGACAGACAGCCAGACATATGAACTTGCATGATCTGAACAAGAAGTGGAGATGGGGAAGGGCAAAGAGGAGGGAGAACAAATTTTCTAAGAGCTTCATTTAAAACCCAGCTCTCAGGCACATGTTTTGCTGAGCTGTAATTCCTCCTCCCATCCTAATTAGCTCATGTTTGAGAATTCCATATGCTCTCCAACTCTCTATGCTGCACTTGAACACAACGCTTCTGACTCTGCTTAGACTGAACAGACAAGACAAATTACTGCCTAGACAGTAAAATATCCCAGAAACAAAATACATCTCCCAAAATGCAGCTTTGAGAACAAATGTTCTTTTGCACACTAAACTCTGACACTGCTTGCTCTCAGTAATTCAGATGGATAATAATTTCAAATCTCTCAGCAAAACCACTTGCCCTTTTACTTTTGAAGAAATTCCATTTTCTACTAATCCTTAAAGACATTGAAATCTTATATATTCTCAGATACCAAATGATTTGTGCCCCTGCCAAAGCCACCTAACCCTAAAACGAAACTGTATTTACAAATGGGGATAATTCAGCTCATTTGCACCCTCAGAATAAATGCAGTTTATTCCTTCTACCCAAAATAACGCACACAAACACACACAAAATGCCAGGACCTCACCTTCAGTATGTCAGGTTCTTTGATGTCTAGAGCTCCTGCATTCCATCGCTTTTTCATACTTTTATGAAATTTGAGATATTCATGAGTACGTGGAGTAACAAGCCAAATCACACAGACAGCTACCATAAATCCAAGGGCCATTCCAAGTAAGAGTCCACTTAAGTAGCCAGGGAGAGGGATAATTAAATAAGCATAGACTAACAGTGTTAAGACATACAAAGTTTTCAACGGTGGTTTAGGCTGTTGCACTTCCAGATTGTTTTCATCCTCACTACTGAGCATAGTGACAGTTTCCTCAGTCATCTCGGGATCCACCACAGTTTCAGCAGGTTTATCAGTTTTGCTTTCATCCTCTAGCAAGAGAAAGTCCTCAGAATACAGTTCACAAAACTCCTCATCCTCCCTGCTCACTAGTGCAGACAATGAACATTTTTCAAGTACGAGTGAAGGTTTCGAACTCACGTCCTTTGTGCTTGAAGACTGAGAGCTTGGGGTCTCTGTGTCTTTTCCATGTTCCTCAGCAGCCTTTGACTGATCACTTTTACTCACAGAGTCACCTCCAGAGATGTCCCCTTCCGAGTCACACTCCTCCTCCTTAATGCTGTAGTTGTTATTGCTTTCCAAATGGCCATTCAAACTGGAAAGGTTTGAGAGTTCTGAAGCACTTGAAGATAAGGCTTTGGGCCTGTGGCTACTACTTTCATCACCCATTATTTTACTGAGCAGCTGAAGAGGCTCATACATTACCTCAGAAAGGCGTCTTTTAGTATCTTCAATTTTTGCCTCCATTTCAGGTACTTTAAAAAAGGAACGAGTGTCAGAGGGGGATGTTAATGGAGAGGAGGGGGCAGTTTTAGAATCACCACCTGTAGCTCGAGGTTGAGTGAACTGTTTGAACAGATGCAAGTTCAGTTTCGAGTCAGGTGGCCTGTAAGACACAGCTTCAGACTCTTGTTTAGAAGTGTCTGTAGACAGAGATTTCACCAAGGTTTTCATTAACTGTCTATGTCGCATCGGTGGGGTGGGTTCTTTGGGTTCCACATCTGTTGAAAGGGACTTGACTAACCCCTTAAAAGGCTTGGAACTAGAAATTGTGGATGACCCAGTAGATCTGGAAGGGGATGAGGATGGGGAAGACGACAGGCTGGATTTCTGTTCCACAGATCCCACCTGGTACGCCACAGATGCACCTGATACGTCAACTGTGTGACATGAGTGTGACGATGGAGACAGGACTAGTGGCACTGCGCTGAACACTCGGGATGCAGAAGGAGAATCCAAGAGCGTCACAGTCTCTGCAGTTGGCAGAACTGCAGGTGATGAGGACAGCAGTGATGCAGAGTTGGCCACGTTAAGCGAGGTAGCTGGACCAGAAAGGTCATGGCCGGGATGCTCAAAGCAGAGGTCTTCCTTGGCTTCAAGTGCTGTTACAATGCTTTGGTCATCTAGTTCCTCATCAAGAAACTCCTTAAACTCCTCTTCCTCCTCTTCTTCCTCCTTCCCAAATGCAGAGAAATGAATAGTGATGGTTTCTTGGGAGACAGATCGTTGGACCTGCACTTTTGGTGTTGACTGCTTTGAGGACATTTCACCAGTTTTCTCTGCATGGCTACTGTTCCGACTTGTCATTGCAGGTTCCACAGATGTGTCAGAGTCTGTGGAGAAAATGTAGTACTATGTTAAATGCATTTTTTTCACCCTTCAAATACCTTATTTTCAAGTGTTGAGCCAAACAGGTCAGTCAGTTGAAAATTAAAATGCTCTGGACACTCCCATCTCACTGGATTTACAGCTGTCTGGTCAAATTATGGACTGACACTCAAGAAATTTACTGTACATTTATTTTACTGCATAAAACGTATCTATATTTTAGTTAACACTTCCTCTGCATCTGCTTAAATATCTCATTTTTATTACCATTGAATGCAAGAGCAGATTCAAAGAAAGACGGGGGAAAAACAAGCTTAGGACAATTGGCAGTCATGGATAGGCATGGAGACCATTTAGACCCTCTTAAGGTGATCTTGAAGGAAGAATGACACAATTTTAGGTAGGAAAAAAAATCAAGAAAACCCAAGCAGAAGACACTTTTGCTCAGACTTACAGATCTAGGTTACTCTTTGCTACATATTTCCACATAGCACAAAATGGCAATATTAACAAGTGCCATGCTGTTAAAATTATCTCCAAGTGTTCTGAAATTACAGTTCATCTCTGAAGCACCACTTCCATATTTTCCCCATTAAATGCACTTCTGAGTTCCAGAAGCCCCATCCCACCCCACCACACTGAAATTCTTCACTCCTGACTCTCAGCTCCTTCTACAGGCAATAATTAATACTTGCTATTTCTTTCAACTAAAGCAGATTTGAAACTCAGAGGAAGGTCTGAAACATGTCAAAATCTTCACGTGTGGGAAGCACATTATTTCAGGAATTTTACTGACCAAGAAAGTGGACTTTGCACATATTTACATGGAGAGGAAATGCCACACATTTAAACTACTGGTGAGCATGCACAGAGATGGATCAGGAATTCCAGGATTAGCTCTGCCTCTCCGGCTGGGAGGCAGCACTTTATCTCCACTGCCAAGACAGCGAGTTTACCACTTCAGTAACGGAATTATTTTTCAGAAGCTGTTAAAATGCTGTAATCAAACTGTCAGGCTGAATTAATGAGAGGCCTTTGCAGACGTTTAAAGAGCAGTTCAGGAGAAGGATTATGTGGTGGTGAAGAAATGTGCACTTCACAAACAGTTGTGGTATCAGATTGTATTATCCAGCAATGCTGTGCCACCTGTTCGGCATCATCACCCCACTAAAGGTTGCAGCCCTTTATACTTCCCAACAGAGCTACTCATGTAAATGTCTTTTAGCCTGTCAGTAAAATAAGCTGGGTTAAACATTTTAAAACAGCAGAGCTCTGCTACACAGCTTATCCAGTAATGTTGGAACAGGAGGGAATATCTCCCCACAACTTCCTACTCACTACGGTTGCCCATTTTATGGCTCCTAAACTGTTGACTAGTTTATTCCTTGCTTCTTTGAGCATTTGTGTGCTTCCCAGTCAGGTTGTATATTATCAGTCATATGCACATATAACTTGGGGAGTGCTGAAGTTAGTGAGAAATTTGGTCTTTCATTTCCCTGTTGGATTAGCAACCTGGGAACCACGAGCATCCAAGATCCACACTGCCTTTGGACACAGTTCCATTTCACATTGTTCAAACTGCAAATCACCCCATTTTTTAGACAAATGCACCCAAATTTATTTTGGACAGTGAAAAGGCTACTACTGTCCAACTCTGTTTCCATTTCCCTCGTGCTGGACCATCAGCTATCACACATCTTTAATATTTTGTGCCAGTTGTGAAATTGCAATAAATAAATAAACCAAAATTTGCAAATACAAAAAAACCCTACTCATCTTCCATGTCATTGAGCCACTGCAACACTATACATTCAGGAAGAAAAAAAAAACAAACACACCTCCCTCCAAAAAAAACTCCAATAGGATGCTGTTGGCACCAGCCTGACCCCTTCTCTTCTGCCATTTGGCACTAATCATGTATCAAAAATTTAGCAAAACAGGTGAAAAACATTAACTCCCCCCTCCCAACAGCATTTCCAGTGCGGTATTTTGTATCAGCTAGAACTTGGTGGGTTTGGATGGCTCTTTAGCACACTGTGTTTGCACTGTGCAGTTAATTACCTCGTGTTTAAACACGCTGTGCTAATGCAGTGCTAAAGACCTGAAACAGATGAACTTTACTTGCACACACCAAATGCACTGAAAAGAGATTGCACTCCTTACTGAACAAGCAAGACTTTAACATCATGATTAACTAGCTAACACAGAGAGGAAGGAAATTCTCGATTAGCCACTATTTGCCTACCCTAAGCATGTTACTATACCATGAATTATGTCTTATAAAAGCATATTTCCAACCCTTCCTGAGCACAGCTTCTGTTCTGCTGTGGAGGATTTGGGGTTTTGTTTGTTTGCTGGATTTTTAATTTTTTTTTTGGCCAAGTAGATGCTGAAAAGCTTTTCCAGCACAGCTCTTTCACTTTTGTTTGGTTTTGATAACAAAGACATTTCATTAGGTTCTCTAACTGCACATTTTTACTCCTTAAATCATTTTAACAGATTCACTTCTTACTGATTTCTGGCTACATTATCCTCATTCACTGTTTCCCCTTTCTCCTACTCCTCAGCTCCTCCCCCACCTGTTTGAAGACCTGACATTCCCTCCCCATCTGAAGTTACACAACTCCAAACCACATCAGTACTTGCAGAAACAGGTTTGCTTTGGTCCTTCTTTTGAAGGCCACGCTGTCCCCACCTCCTCTGGCTGCCTCTTCAGGGTTTTCCTGTTGTTCATTCTGAAGATGCAAGGTATCAGTTTTATTTATGTGGCAGGCAGATCTGAATAATAATAATAATCTCAGATCCTCAGGCTTCAAATGACTCAAAACATGAACTTTTGCCTGGAAGGGAAGAAGGCTGCTCAGAAAATAACTCCTTTCCCCCAAAGTGGATGCTTTTGCAGGGTGGAATGAGAGAGCTGCCATTTCCACTTGTGACCTCGAGGCACTGCATCCCCATCACCCACAGCACAGCAGTTCAGAATCCTCACCTACAGGCAGCGCTTTCAAAGCTACAGCAGGAAACAGTGAACCAGGCAAACAGGGCACACAGCTGCCTGGGAACAGAAAATATTCCCTGCCCAGCCCTTTCCTGAGGATGTGTTTTTACCCAGGTGACAACACGTCTCCAACACTCTGGGAAGCACCTGGAGACCAACAGGGACACCCAGGGAGAGGCTGGTGTGGGTCAGGCACCTTCTCTGAGTGTCACTCCAGTAACATGTGCTCTCACCTACAGCAGCAATGACTAATTGGGAGTGTTTACAGGAAGAGCTGAGCACTCAGCAGTCTGTCCTTCGGCCCAACTTCTCCTGAACTGGCAAACCCTGCAGTGGACAAACACACACCCCACCCTTCAGCCGAGCCCCAGAAACCACCCAGTGCACTGAAGGGCCTCTTTCAGACAATTATACATTCGACTTTATAGATGGAGCACAGCAATTATTTTCACATTAACAATTTAGAAAGTGATTCAGCCAAACAGAGCAGCAAACTTGGAACTAACTTCAAAGGTCAGAGTTGCATCCACCAGGCTTGTTTTACCCACAGCTCAATGTGGCCACATTTACTAATTAAGGTATATTCAGCAGAGCAATTCAATGCCTTTCATAATCATTCAGTTGGAGAAACAGCCCAGATTGGGTAACTAAATTCACAAGCACTGCAGCAGCCAACTATTCTAATCACATTGCTATTACTTATTGCAACATCTACATGAGGGGGAAAGGGTACAGGGCACACTGCATTACCAAAATGCTTTCACAAAAATGGCCAGCAGGGTTCAACATTTGCATTTTCCCCGCTGGTTGCTACTAAACACAGACCAAAAAAATGTGTTTTCCACAAAACAGAAATTCCTTTCCTCCTAAGTAAAGGAAAAGCCTTACAGGTTCTTAAACTGCTCTGTAATACTTTCCCCTGTATCTGCCAGTTGTGCCAGAAGAACAAGCCCTAAATGCTGTTCAGGAAACCACTAATTTGATTATTGATAATGCCACAATGTGACGTCATGCTAAATCTTTCCTGGATTGGAAACACCTGCACAGGCCAACATGTTCTGAAATCCATATTTGCTCCCAGAAATTCTAGATTCCACCTGATTTACTAGAGACTCAACCAGTATCTTCCTTCCAACACCGAGATATGTGGGAGAACCGTTGCAATTCTTTATACCTATTTAAAATAAGTAACAGAGCTCTCAGTAGCAGACAAAAACCCTTCTCTTGAAAGAGCTAGAAGGCTTCATTTCAGGTCCTTCAAAACCAAGCACAGCACTAGTGGAAAGCACTCCTTTGCCACAGAAACAGTCTAGAAAGCCAATTCCCATCTAGCCCAGAAACCCTTCCTGAAGCAGAGATCACAGCTGCTGGGACATTACCTGCCACATGAATTTCATCTCCTCCAGCAGATCTATACCATAAAAGACAAAAAAAAAGGATACAAACCCCCAAATTCAACATTCTTTCCTACCTCCATTCAAATTTTTAATTACAACCCATTAAATTCCCTCGGCGTCTCCATGAGTTAATGTATTCCATGGTTAACATCCATTGTTCCTTTCACATCCATTAGTCATTACTTTTAGATGAACTACAGAGCCAGAGTTGGTAATTACAATCACACAGTAGCCCTGGGATCCCTCGTGTCAGGGATCCAGTTACCCAGCCTGGAGCAAGCCCAGACTTTAAACCTCACTTTCCATCAGGAAGAAGGAAGTTTTGCTTTCACCTTTCAAGTTCATGCAACTGGATTTGAGATACAGAGGGCGGGGGGAAAGAGGAACAAAACCCCAATAAAGCCTGTTTTAAATCCAAGGGCAAATGAAAAAGTTGGTATCAATATCAAAAAGTATTAAAAGAAAGGATTACATTATGCACACACAGCACACATCTCTTAAGAGAGGTAAGCCAGGTTATCACAACTAAGATGGTTAAGACCTAAAACATCTCCAGCAGGAATTCTCTGAGCTTCATTAAAAATAATACATTTTTTTGTAAATGCTTTTAAGTTCAGAACAATTTCAGTTAAATAGCCAGCATTCAAGTGATACTTAAAAGAAGGATCTGAAGCAAGATTTTAGAGTCTTCTCAAGGAGATGATACTTTTAATGAGAACTATAAACCTATCAAAGGGACAAATAAGTGTCAGTTTAAGTCCAGCACAGAAAGGTCAAGGAAAATTGCAGTGGCAAATAAGGAGTCTTCAAAATAAGGTCCCAAATACAAGCTTGTATTTACAACACTTCAAAAATAAACAAATAAAAACTGTTTAATGTCAGCTAAGCGAGTCTATTCTACGTTAACATTTTCCCCAAAGACCTGAGAAAGGTCAGCCACCACATTAGTTTCTCTGCCTTTACTGATAAAAGAATAATTATTATGCTTTCCTATTCTCCTTCATGACACTCGCACCAAAAACTTTAAAAGCAGCACTACGGTCTAATTTTGACAAACACAAAAAGCTGAGCAGTTAAAAGTTGACTAGAAACTCAGAAAAATCTAATTTCTTCTTATTTCATGACTTTCTGCAGGCTGAAGTGCAGCAGTGTTTGTAAGGAATCGAACACGTCCCCTAAGAGAAGAAATAAAAGAAGTTTTTAAGCAAAGCTCTGCTCTTTGGAGGAGATTCAAACAGCACCAGAGTGTAATTATATTAAAGAACATTTACTCCCAGTTGGTACAATGAGAACAAATAAAAATTCTGGTACATGATACTTTCTCCATTCACGTGTTCTCCTCCTATGAACTCCATTGTTTCTTTATCATTTGTCATTGCAAGCAACAAGCAGAATCTTTTCCTTCCAAAACATTTAACACTGAACAGTTCAAAGGGACCTTTTACTAATTCCCAGAAGAAACCAAAAAAGTAACAAAGCCACCACCAAAACCCTCCTCTCCCCCTTCATCACAGATTTTGGAGATTTAGTCATTTCCTTTATCATATATTGCTGTCTTTAAAATGTACACTCAAACACATATTTTCCCAGATAACTACTTGTTGCCATCAAAATTACCCCAAAAAAACCCTAATTTGGCCATGAGTGAGAAGAGAAATGCCCCAGAAAAAGAAAGATTTACAGACCTAGATGTGAAATTCCTGCAGCAAGGGAGTCAGGAACAGACACATTAAAACCAGAGCAATCAGAGGCAAACTTCTGTCCCAGCCTAAAGCCAGCTTTTCCCACTTTTCATTTCCAAAACTTCTGTACTGCCTGGCCGAAGCACTTGCTTCAGAATCACCCTTGCATGCCAAAGGTGAGTAAAAAAAAACAACCAAAAATTAAAAAACCCAATGCTCTTAAAATTCTGAGCAATAAATATGCAACTGGTGGGTTTGTTCTCTTCTAAAAGGGAGAAAAGACTAAATCAGAATCTTCTGGTGCTGCAGAAGTTGTGCATCTCAACAGAAGATGTTTTATTTCTGTAATAATAAACCATGAAAAGCCTACACATAAAAAGTTACATCTTGTGGAAAGGGTAAATGGTGAGGTAGAACATAAAACTGTGCAGAATTGTAACTCCCTCTTATCTGAGTGGGGAAAAAAAAAATCAACTCCCCATTAATTTGATAAAAGCTTATCTAAAACCTCCCTGGATTAGTCCACAGCTGAGAACGTTGCCCACATCTCCGATCAAATGAAAGGTCACTATAAAATCTTCAGGGGAAATTCTGACCGAGTGACTTACAGAAAAGTATGTTCCCAAAGTGAAGCCAAATAAGCTGCCCTGAATCCCAAATTAAAAAGGGCTCAGTAGAGTTCCCTTGCAGGCTCATTTTTCCCAGCAATGCAAATGCACATCAATAGGTAAAAGTGCCCACAGGTAACAAAGAGCATTCAAGGACTTCTTTTGACATTTAAAGCTCATTTCATCAACAAAAAAATTCAGTCAATATTCACAGCACCTGCAAAGTTAATAAAGTTAAAACAACCATCACATGAAAACAGCAGAAAAGGTATTAAAAGGCTTGTCCACATGAGATACACAGAGCACCATTTAGTACCTCAAATTTTGGGTCCTCATGTAAAATGTAGTTATGAAAGATCATTTAAAAAGGAACAGAATCTACAGATTTACAAAACACCCCACAGGTATCTAAAGAGGGGGTTTTTTTTCCCAGAGGATTTTTAATGATTGATCAAATCTCTCATTTCTGATGCACAACCTTCATTTTAATTTCATGTTCTGCAGAGGATTAGCAGGCAAGGTGCTTTACGGCTTTTTAACCCGCCAGGACAAAACATGGGACACAATCAAGGGTTCTTTAGGTCTCAAGAGATGTTTTCAAAATTAGAGAAGAGGATATTCTCTGCTATTACTAAACAGGACTAAAGCATTTAATACTTGGCCCAAGCACACAGCCCTAAGCAGCAAGGTAATATCTCTTCAAATAAAATAAATTAGAAAAATTTCTACTTTTGGCTCCCAAAGCAGTTGGCACAAAACAAGATAAGAACAACTAATCAAAGCAAGGCTATTTTCAGAAAGCTTAAATTGTCCAGGGGAAGGAGGAGAGCTACATTCAATCCAAATAGCAAAGTATTCCTACCTAACTATAGAGGCAGTTATACTTAACACACAAAAGCTAATTATCCTAAGGCACCTGAAGATACACAGCAAACTGCAACTATTAACAAAGAAAACTTCTGTTAGAGGGCACCTTATTATATTTATTTACTTCCTTGCACCTCATCTACCTAAGGAAAAATGTCTGATAAATGCAGAAATTGCATTTAGAAAGACCAGGAGTTCTCAGAAGCTTCTGCAAGCACAATCCCCAGAGGGTCCAGAGGATAGAAAATCTTAGGAAAAGGTCAATAAACAGGACTTCATAACATGCAAGTCTTTTCAGAGTTGCTATGAAGTTTGAGAAGTGGTGGGACAAAAGCAACTGAAGCCAAAAGTCAGACTGTTCTGCAAAGTTCCCTCAAAAATATTGCTCCCAGCACTTGAGGGAGGCAATCCTGCCCATGCTCCATGCCAGGCACTGAGTGGCCTTGCCTGCCACTGGATTCCATGAAAAATTAATGCAGAAAGGTATTACCAGCATTTCATGCTACCTGGCAACTGCAAAGGCAAGAAACATAAACTGGCACCACACGAACAAAAAAAAAAGCTCTCTGTGATCTAATTTTGGAAGGAAATGGACTGGAATTCCAGAGTTCTCTGAAAGCCCTGAGCAGGTAATCAAGTTATTTTGAGTTTCAGGATTGTTAGGAGGGCGAGGAAAATTTTGCTTTAACTTTTCCCACTGAAGAGCAATGTTCACACAGCACTTGGGACAAGATCACACAAAGCCACTGACTTCTTAAAACTGCAACAGCAAGGACTGAGAACCACATTAAAGCAGCTCAAGAATCACACATCCTATTCTAGCAAGAACTGTGCAGAGATCATAAACTACTAATGGCAGCTTCTATGCTTAAAATGCTTTTAACTTTCAATTCATAGAAGGATCCATAGAAAGTTAACAAAATGTAAAGCAAACTCTGAAGAATCCTTGTCCTAAGAATAGCAGGAAAATAAAATGTCAAACCAAGAACTGGCAAGTACCAGACACCTCTCTCTGCCTGAGGCAGCACTCACCTCATTCAGATTTATGTTCACCTCCAAGACCTAGAAACTAAAATGCAGAAGTTCAGCAGCTCTGTAGGAGGACAAAGTGCAGTGATGAGGGCAGGAGAACATCCAAAATACCCAAATGGAACTCAGATGGCCCCAAACAACCTGAATTTTTACCACTCTAAGGACAGAAGGTTTTGTTTATTAAAAGAAAAAACCAAACGCACAACACAGAAACACTGACAACCCTCAGTGAGCAGAGATATGAAGTGAGGCTCAAATAAAAACATTAGGACAGACAACCCAGACTTTCCCAGCTTCCCAACTGACTGTCATGACATAAAGGGGGTTTTTCAGCTTGTCAAAAGCTTCTAGAGCTTTGCAACTGTTATATGCATTTCAGTATTGTCTCTTAAAAGATTAATTTTGAATTAGAAAGTGATTTAAGCATAGTCCAGAAATACTGGACTGTGAGACAGGCAGACACAAAAACACCCACTCAAGTGCACAGGGTTGAAGCAACCATAAAATTCCTATTTATTCTATTACAGTACATTCAAATATTTACAAAATCCATGAAAGTGTTAAGGCAAAAAAAGAAGTATGTGGCAAAAACATCCACACGTGTTCTCATTTAAATATATTTTCTTATTTTTCACACAGTATTTATAGCTTCAAACACTTCAGGATGTAAACTTATTAACTGACAGACGTTGGCAAGAATATTCCCTGGACTTTGTTATCCAGAACATGAAAGAGGTCCCTGCCACAAACAGTCCTGACATCAAAGCCACCAGCTTGATCTGCATCCCCTGTTTCTTGCATCAGACATGAAGAGAGCAGTAGTTAATGAATCAGTTTAATACATTAAAGCTTTCTGATGGTTGGGTTTTGGGCTGTGCATTGTTTTTTTTAGGAGCAACGGAGGGAACTCCTATTTCTAACAGCTGTGATCCATTTTAATTGCAACATCTGATGGGTCAGTGACAGATTCCCTGACCTGAACAGCTGCTTTACAGGCCTGACTCCATTGAAACCAACTGAGTCAGAAATGATGAGCACCTCCCACAACAGATCTTTTTATTCCTAATCGCTAAGAAACCATGGGAGGTAGATACATGAAAGAAAAACAGCTTTGCTGGCACTCTTAATTGAAATGATCATTTCACATAAATGGAGATATAAAGACATCATATTGCTCATAAAGAAGAATAAAACCACTACAGTGCGATGGCAAAGCGAGGTCCTTGTGCACCTTAAAGCACTTTATTTCACACACTTAAGCAACAAGAATATGAGAGGATCCTTCCTACTCTGTTTTTCTCTCTCCAAATGTGGGTAGTGATAACATGCCTAGAAAGATAATTTGTCATGTGAATACTCAAAAAAAAGTAAACAAAATAAGATTGGGAAGAACACAAATAGAGCTCTCCTCTTTTCTCAGCAGCATGGACCTACCCCAACATGGTCTTTCACTGTGTGATCAGGCCACCAATGTGAAATTAAGGGGGAAACAAATTGTCCTTAAAAGGTTTAAATTCATTAAGAATTTTCTGAACTTTTCAGCATTCCTTGAACAGTGTCCTCACCCACTGCTCATTTTCTCTCAACTCAGAAAACAATTATTTGTTCCTCTATAATTCACTCATAGCATGCAGACATGGGTCTTTAACCTCATGGAAAGCAGACCTCAGGTAGAGCAGTAAAATGGACATCTGCAAACGAAATAATTCCTCCAGGTCTCTATTTCAGAAGTACATACTAAATTCTGTACCTTTACAGCTACATATGGAGCTGTAAAACACACACACGGATCTCACTTCTGCAAACATTAAATCAACTCAGTTGCCTCCAGAAATTTCATCTGACAATCCCACAGGCTGAAAAATAAAAGGTCAAAAGGTGGGTGTCTTGTGGGAACACACACCAAAACTCACCAGTTGCCAGCTGAATTCATAGTGCAATATGAAAAAAAGAGCTTAAAAAAATTTAATCAATTTTTAAGAATCCCAGTTCTACTTTCCATTCAAGCAGTATTATTGCAAGTTCTATACTGGCTGTCTTTAAAGTTATTTCCCTGTAAAAAAATGGCTAAAGTCTTCCCTTTCTCATCCTGTACCTGCTATTCAGTAACCAGGTATTATCAGTGTAATGTTTGTCCAGCAACCGCCTTCAGCACCATAAAAGTTTCTACTATTGCACTCAGAAATAATGTCTACAGTCTCAAGCACTCGATAAAATAGGTAAGAGCGAATGTAAAAATGGTTACTTTTTGTGCACACACACGCACAGAAAGAGAAGTGTCACTAAAGCAGCTTCGAGGAAATGAATTTTAGGTCATCAATTTTAAGGTCTTGGTTTGCTGGGAGATAAAAGAACAGCAAAAGCCACCAGATGGATTCAAAAGAGCAAAGGGAAATAAGTGTCTTTGAGCCATATCCTGCCTCCTTCAATTAGAGCATGATGCAGGCAAGGCTCATTTCAGGCACAGGGCAGTGCTCCTATATACATGCTTCATTAATCCACGAGGTATTTGTTTATCAAAGGGAGTCAAGCTCTGAATTGCAAATACTGTGAGCAGGTTTGTGAGTACCTCATACTCACCTGCTCATTTCAGGGTGTGGGTGTTTCAACGAGGCTTTTAATTGCTGAGGTCAGGGCAGAGGAGGCAGCTCCGGGTGTCTTCCAGGATAGGGTGACAAACCAGCGATGATGGAAGGGTGAGGAAGCTGCTCCCATCCCTAAGGAGCTGCCTCTGCCCTGCTATGTACAATGAAGGCTTTAGAGAAACACTGGCAACTCTCTGGGGGAAACTGAAATAAAGAGTGCAAGTGGAAATCCAGACATGGAAGGAAATCTTTCCACCTCACACTTGTCACCACACCCCGAGCCAAACTCCTCTCTGTTGCACTGAGGAACAGCTCCACAGCTCTCAGAAGTTCTCCAGGAAGGAGTGAGAAGTGTGATCCTCACAGACAATGCCTCCTTCAACAGCCTGAGATCTGCACAGACCACGCAAATCAGCACTGATTTGGCCTGGGGTATTGGAGGAGGCTCGAAAAGCCACTGTTTGCACCTCACCCATTCTGTGAGCAGAAAAATTTCAACAAGACAGTCAACCCACAGCAGGTTTCATTGGTAAATGCACTGCTTAGGGCAGCTGAATGGAAGAAGCAGGTTTAAAAAACTACATCCAGAGAAAGTCAAGCACTAGAACAACTCATGGGGCAGCACCATGATTGACTCATTTTTATCATTTTAATTGTGAAGTTTTAGCTTGACTTGATAGGAAGAATAATAAATATCTAGCTAGAATTTTTTTAAAGCTGATCAGTAAAAATGAGACTGGAAAGTTGTCCCAACTCATCAGAAAAGCAAGGGTTCATACAATCTGTTCAATACTCAAAACCAATTGCCAATCCACATCTCAAAGCTGCATGACAAAAGAAATGGAGATCCACACAGCCAAATGTTTATAATCTTAAACACAACACACCTCTAAATGCACCTTTTCAGACACTCAGAGTTTTCTGGAACTGGTAGGCACTGCTCTTCAGCTTGCCTGCAACCTCTCAGCAGTGTTAAGGCTTCTGGGAAAACTCAGCCTGTTGTCATAAAGGGAATGATAACAGGGAATAAAGGGAATTACAAAACAGGAGATAGTTTGTATGCACAGCTGTTCCTTTCTCCATCCACATCTCTTGTTATTCACTAAAAATAACATATAAAGAGGAGAAATTTTTTTCTTTCTCTTTTATAAAAATACTTCTGTAAAGTTGTCACGCATTTGCTCAGGTTTATTAAAGCCCTGGCAAAGCCTTTATTATTAACCAGCACATTTTTGAGCTGACAGACATTTAGGATTATCTCGCCCTTAGCTCTTTCCCCTTCTCCCAATTCCTTTGTTTAACACTTCAAGTCAAGTTGAAAAGGAAGAAGTGTGAAAGCGATTAGACAAAAAGAACTGCTACTGAGAAGGTCTTGCAAAGATAAGCCTTATCAAACCTCACAGCAGCTACAAACAGGGCAAGAATCGTAGGGATCACTTTAATTTAGCACCAAAGTACATTTATTAATGTGACCAACCCCAAGCCTTACACAAGAGTATTAGGAAAGAAAGTGGAGCCCCTCCAGGCACGACGGATACGTATTAAGCAAGAATGGAAATGCCTGGCTTGGAAGGCATCCAGAGCAGAAATCACCTTCCATGGGCACTCTGGGGAAGGGAGACGGGAACAAGAAGTGGGAGGTGATGGTCGGGAAGGGGTATGGGAATGCTCTGCAATGTTCTGCTGTTATCATTCCTGGCCTCAGCCAGAGGAACTCTTGGATCCTGGCAGAGCCCACATCAGGCAGGTTCTGGATACTCCCAAGTTTCAGAAGTGAAGGAAACAGAACATTCTGCAGCTCGAAGTGCCAAACTCGGACAACTTTCCCTGTCTGCTCTTGGTGTCACATGCCCAGTGACATTCCCTAACCCCGCTCCCAAACACACCCGTGGGAGCACGACCATCTCCCTTCCCTCACACAACACTCATTCTTTGAGCCTGTCTGGACATTTTTCTTTCCTCAGTCTTAATCTTGACTTCCAGTGAAACAAAGCCATTTTTACAGCTATGTAATTTCTGATCAGAACTTCACTGCAGCCTTTGCCACCTGCTTTGAAATTCCAGTAGCTTGGTTTGTGCCTGTATTTTTGTAGTCCTATTTTACAACTGACATATAATTTAAACAAAACACATGAAATCCAGAGTAGGCTCCAGAGTCTTACAGCTCTCCGTCTTTATTTAAGCTACTAAACCCCAATATAGCAGTTTTTACAGGCTCAAACAGATCCTCTAGAAGAGCAGCCCAACTCCTGAATATCCATTTTCATACCCTTTTAAGAGATCCTATTCTAAGTTTGACCATCCCATCTTCTCACAGCTTCAGGATAACAATCCTGCATTGACAGGCCATGCAATATGTTCACAGCACTACAGGACATCCTCCTGCAACGTCCCTGTCATCCCTCACCAGTGGGGTCAGGGAGCACAACACTTTATAACCCACTGAGACACTGGGTAATGAATATTAAAGCCTGGTTCACACACAATTAATTTCCTCTGCCCTCCTGACCTTTATGGGAAAACACCACTGTTGACTGTGTTTATTGATCTTCTGTTATCCTTTGTCCATCAGTCACCTTCTCTTCTAGAACACCAACTTAACAACTGCTTTGGACTCTGCACAGCAGAGTAACACACCTTGCTGTCTGGAGAGGGGAGAGTTAAAATAAACAGAGAGAAAAAATATGAACAAAGTGGGAGTTTTGAGGAACAGGAAGGCAAGACAGGCAGGATGGGATCATGAACCCTTTTTTACCATTATATTCTCATGTCTCTCCAAAGGCACTAACAATGGGCTTCAGAGACAACAGATCTGAGTACCCAGGGAATAAAGGTGATGGTAAAGAACTCAGCACCTTCTCTTTGCAGGTGGTCAAAGCCCAGCCCTCCCAACGCTCCCCACAGGCTGAGGCTGTTGGGTGAGGATAAACATTCCCAGCCAATGTACAATCTTCAGATCTTGTTGCCTCAGGCTGGAAATGGGACCTCGACCAATTAGTAACTTTCTACCTTCCAACTTCTGAGCTTGCCATGTTAGCAGAAGCTTTAAAGAAGTTAAACTGTCCAAGAAGAGATAATTCACAATTCTGTCAAGAACAGCTGATCATGTATTTTTAGGACACAATAACTGGGATCTTTGTCCTACACATCCAGAAAAGCACATTAATTCAACCACTTACAGTACAAAAAAACCACCAAACCCTTTACTTGGTGGATCTGAACCATTTAGCACAATCCTCCACTACAATGAGTGGTACACTTTTTTTTTAAATCAACAGTTCTGACACAATATTGTTCTCAGTATTTCACTGTTCTACCATCCTCCCCCTTGAAAGCACAACACATCCTCTCTAATGTCCACTTTACATTACTTAGAAAGTCAATGTCCATCTCTTTTATTGGGCACATGTGGCACCCTTATGGATTTCCAGTGTTATTTCTACTCTGAATACATCTCTCCTAATACCAAGCACACACTCATGACAGCTCACAGTATTAACTCTTATCTTTATTTCTCTAATATCTAAGCCTACATCACACTCTTATTTTCCAACATACATTGTCATCTGATTGTTTCATTTAGGGCATTGAGGGTTTCTAGAACACGAAGGCCTTTATTCACAGATAAGTGCTTTAGAGCACACTGAATTAGCTTTACTACTATGGACATCTGATACCACAATTTCTAGCTTACCAAGAAAAAAGAATAAAAATCTAATTTTGAGGGACTTTTCCAAGCTCCAAAAACTGTGTTTAAGACCAGAATTTACTTACCCTCCCCTTCATTACCATTTATCCTAATAAACAGCCTTCATTTTATTTCAGCTCCTGGGCAGGCAGCAGTTACACTCTGCACATTCAGCACCACAATTTACTCATCTCGTGGGCCAAAACTGGTTAAAAGCTCTTTGAGAGCAGCACAGGGAACAGCAGCACAGGAAACATGTCCTGTGTGTCCTGTGCCATGCTTGTGACTTGTCACCTGCACACCCACACAATGTCACTCTGGTGGCCTCTCAGACGTGCTACAAGAGAAACCTCCTGACTTCATCTAAGGGATGTGGTTGAATTGCACGGAAAGGTGAGGTTAGAGCAGCACAGTCACAAATCAACTAAAAACCTACTGGAATGCAACAGTGCATCTTCAGTCCTCTAGATACCTGATTTTCTATTTATTTCAATTATATTAATATTTTATTTACCAGGTAAGTTTCTATATCTCCCATTACTTTGTTTACACCCCTGCCACGACAGAGAAATTATTAACATTACATGTTCTGTCAAGGCTTCCCGCTCCACATTCTTCACTTTGAAAAATAGTTGGTTTAGAAGTTCTTTAGTTAGAAACAACTAAATATCTGCTATTAACATCTGAAACTCCTCAAGAGTTGTTTTCATGCAAAAAGAAAGATGCAATTAATATATGTACTTTACTGGGCTGTGTCCTTCGAGTTTTAACTTTGAATTTTATTCATTGATTTTTGTTTCTAAAATAAAGGCAATATGGGTCATCTCACTAAGTTCTTTGCCTGGACCAAAAGATGACGTTCACCTTACCACTACAATTCCCAGGGGATACCATACCCCAGCAGAGCCCAGTACAAGGTATCTTTGAGCACAGAATTAACTTTTTTGTCTTTTACTCCAGAGAGAACACACCTTACCCTGTCCTGCCTCAGAAACACTACCTCAAGCCTCAGCACCTATTTGGAGTAAAATTAATATGCCACCCACAACAGAGCAGCTTGTTGGATCAGCTTTGAAGTCAAACAGAACAGTAACCTCCCATATATCATAAACCAACACGATGTCAGTCTTTAAAAGTCAATTCTAACATCAAAAACATTACTTTCTTTTGCTTAAATTAAAGTGCTTTTATCTCTAATTTAGTCCATTTTCAATCCAGAGAAAACTGAAATAGGGTACTCACACCGCCTGAATTTTATTCAGTTTAGGAATATGAAGTTATTGTAACAGTAAAAAAAAGGCTTCTTGTAAAAGTGCACACCCCTAAAATTGTGAGCCTGCCTTGTTTTCCCGAGTAACACAAGCAATATCATCTTGAAAGAGGAGTATGACAAAGCATCTTAACAGAAGATAATCTTACAGCACTGAAGTCTTACGCTAATTTATCTTCGAGTTATAATACTTAGGTCGCATACAAAACTTCAAATTAATCTCGGCTGTACACTTAATTTCCCAAAATTACGGACAGCAGTTCCTCAAGACATATGCTGAGAGATACAAATCACCAAGGAGTTGAGCACAAACATTAAAAAGGAACTTTAGCACACGCTGAAGAGACACAGCACACGGGTTCAGCCACTGAACTGCAACAGAGGTAACACACAAACGACGCCGGGAATGGAAAGAGAAGCAGAAGCCAGGGAGCCGACCACGGAGAGAAAACAATTTCAGGAGACAGAAAACCTTTGGTACTAAAAGCCAACTGGAAATGCTCCCCCTGCTCCAGCAGGAGCGGCCGCGGCCGCCGCTTCCTCCGCCGCTTGTTTTGGAGGTGTCGCTCGTACTCCGGCAGCTGCTGCACAACTGCTGAGCCCGGCTCTGGCACACCGAGGGGCAGCGCTCCAGCCCAGCCCAGCCCAGCCCAGCCCAGCCCAGCTCAGCTCAGCTCAGCTCAGCCCAGCCCAGCCCAGCTCAGCTCAGCTCAGCCCAACCCAGCTCAGCCCACCAGCTCAGCTCAGCGCCACAGCAGCCGCCGGGTCCCGGCTCAGCTCCCTCAGCTCCGCGGGTCCCCCCGGCCGCCATCGCCCTGCCCGGCCCCGGGACCCGCCCGCGGCGCGGCCCGACCGCCCCCCCCCGGCCCCTCCGCTCCCCCCTGCCCGCATCCCCCGGCGCGGGCCCGCCCCGCCCTGCCCTGCCCTCACCTCGGCTCAGCCGCGGCTCATGGCACTGCCCGGCGCGGCCCCGGCCCGGCTCCAGCCCGCGCCGGGCGGCGGCAGCGGCGGGGAGGCGGCGGCGCCGCCGATCCGGGCCCCGCGGGGGGACGGGCCTGGCCGAGCCGCCGCAGCGCCGGCCGGGGGGGCGGGACGGGGCGGAGCGGGGCGGGCACGGGGACGGGGACGGGCTTGGGGATGGGGGGACCCGCGGGTGGCGGGTTCGCCCCTCAGGCGATCGGGGTCCGGCGGCCGGTGGCGGTGACGGGCGGAACGGCTCCCGCGGCCCGCGCGGGGTCACGGCCGCTCCCGCTGCCCCCGCCCCCGGTGCCGAGCCTGCCGGGCCGCCCCGATAAACCCGCCCGCTCCAGGACGAGGGTTTCGGTTTTGTGCTCCCAGCGCCTTGCGGGGTTTCGCTGCTGAGGGAGCGGCCGCTGCAGGAAATGTGTGTGCGCGGCCGGGAAAGCTTCGCCAAAGTCGTCTGTCACCCAGCGAACCCAGGAAACGTGCCCTAGCAGAGGTCGTTTTATTTACCCTTCGTATTTACCAATTAGCAGCGCACAGGGAGAAAAAAATTAATTCTGTGTCAGAAGGTTGTTTTCCCAATAATGGTGTCTTGCAATAAATTACAGCCTCACCACTGCTTTTACCCTTCACTTAATTGCTGTTGCTTCTGAGGGCAGTTCATAATGACATTACAACATTACACTGGGTCAGACTCATGCTGGCCTTGGCTGCCCAGGCTCCTTTAGCTCACCCTTGGGTTAATTTGGCTGTGTCAATTCTCTTCTCCTTAATAATTTCAGTTCGAATTAAAACATAATCCTATGAGATCTTTCAGACTCTTTATTTCATACCAGTGTTCAAATTTGTGATACTTTATAAGGTGATGAGACAACAGTAATTTATTTACTAGCCAACATTTAGTGGGAGATGTGAGCAGAATTCAAATTACTCCAAACTAGCTAATGCAAAGAGTTAAATACACAATATTAATTTTCAAATAGTTTCCTGTCTGCAGCTATAGTTCAGCCAAGGTTTGGCATCCTTTTATATCAGGCATTATATACATGGTTCATGATAGGGTTTGCAGTCTAGTTCAAAAGGAGGTGCAGATAGCACTCAAACTGCTTTGCTCTTCACATTGCAGCAACAATCCAGTGCTTGTGGAAGTGAATTTTCACCAGCATATTTGAGTTCTGATTTTAAAACCAGGATTCCTGCAGATAACTGGAAAACCAGAGTTACTGAGAGGGGTCAGCACCTGGCAAAACCCGCTTCAGTGAGGAATGGTCTGAGCTCACCAAATGGATGGTAGAGCCTTCAAGCTGTTTGATGTCTGAGCACTAAATTCAGCAGTCTGAAGGCTCCCTGAGCTGCAGGATCCCAACAAAAGACTGCATTGTGTGAGCATCACTGCATCACCTTAATTTAGTCTTATTTAATTAAAAAGGCAACATTCTATTTGAAATATATGTACAAGTGTATTCAATCACCTAGGACAGGTTTCTGTTCATGGCTGTCCTTGTATACAGGCAGACCTTTGAATCATTATACAGTGCTGATGTTAATGTTTCCAAAGTCTGGAGATAAGATAATGGTGGTTTTCTTAACAACAGCTTTTCCCTGCAGGAACAGAGCCTATGGCTGAAACTGTGACTGGTGGGTTAGTTTTAGCCTTGTTAAACTATAAGCAACTCACTAGAGCTTCTGAAGCTTTTTCTGCCCTCTCTTTGCACATGAGTTAGACAACATATGGCCTAAAAAGCCTGACCTCAAGAGAAATATTTTTGCACCTGAAATGAGGGGCTCAGCAGAGGCTTCTTCCATAGTGTGCTGAGCAAAGGCTGGAGCCAGTCAGTGGGAAGAACTGGACACAAGCTGTGTCTGACCAGGGTACCTACCTCTGGGCTCCGTGGTCTCTTGGGAATCCTCTTCTAAATGTGGAAGAAGGGGAAAAGGAAAAATCTCTGAACTTTTTAATCGCTCAATGCTGTAGGAATGAATCCTTTTGTTGGATAATTATCTTCTTCCTATCCTACAAAAAGACAATGGAATAAAGTAATGCTTTTTTATTTTAATATTTCAGTATCCTGTGTATAAATACACAGTCATTCTGAGAAACAGCAGCCTGCAGGCTCTAGGAACAGGTATGTACAGTCAGGAGCTGCTTTTGAAAAAAATTACTTTAATCTTTTAGAATATGTGAGGGAGACATTTAAATATATTTAAAAGCACTGCTTGAGCGGGCTGTAAAATAATAAGTAATATTTCTCCGCCAGAACTACTGTGAGGCTCAGTTCCCTTCTATGTAATGCCCCCATCAGAATTTCACAGCTCAGGGCAGTTTAAAGCTTCTACTTTTGTGAGAAAAGAACATTACATGAGCTTTGGGGTTCCACGTGGTTTTCACAAATCTCATTTGCCGTCAGATGCCGGGGAAGACCCGGGAGCTGCAGGACAGGCCTTGCAGTTTTATCCTGAGAAGCTTTAAAGGGAATGAGGCAGCAGCTGTGCCTGAGTGCGGGAATCTTGGCACACACGGGGCTGTGTGTGTGTGTGAGAACAGCTTTACTCTTGGTTTGTTTGGTTGCCAGTGGTAAAATATTAAATGCAATGGAAAGAGGCTTAGCATGGAAAAGACAACAAGGCTCCAGCCCACTCAGTGTGTGCAGAGCCCAACAAGGGCTGGCAAGGCCGAGGCTTCCCAGGGAGCTTCAGCTGGCCCTGATGGTGGGTATGGAGGAGAGCTGGAGCTTCCTGAGTGCCACCCTCCTTCCACTCCACAACCACAGTGTCCTCAGCACCCCCCAATTCTCCCCCACCAACGGTTTCTGTGCTATCTTTGGACCTGAATTCTCTACATTGCAAATTGCCCATCCTGGCACCCAGCCCATCACTTCTCCCCTCACTGATCCCAGTTCCTGGCACAAAGGAGCACAGCCTGGTCATGCCCTCCTCAGGGAGCCTCCCCAGCCAGCTCCCCAAGCCTGGCTCTGACTCTGCTTCTAAAATGCCCCTGGGAACTGCAGAAACCCTGAGCTCTTGTTGCATCCTGTGCTAAAGCACATTATTCTGGGGTTTGGGGGTGTTTTTTTTATTACTGCTTCATTTTTAAAGCTGAGCTGAGGATAGATCCTCTATTATTAAAGGCTCCTAAATTGCCAAGTATCAGTGGAGAAATAGCTTTATGCAACTCCTCACATCAGAGAAGTCACATTTCCAGAGTCAGAGGAGGTTCCAACTTCCACCTGTCTCTGCAGCTGGGGGTGAGGTACAGGGAGCAGCAGCACAGCCTCTGGTGGCTGCCAGGAGGTGAAGTGGGTTCACAGAACAGGCTGAATCAAGGCCAGCAAGGTGTGCAGAGGTAGAACATGCTGTCAAGGTGACACCCAGAGGCAGAGCTCTTCCCAGGGAAGGTACTGGGTCAAACACTTTGAGTGCTGTGAATTTGCACTGATCTCTCTCAGACTTGCAAAACATTTGTGATGTTTCTCACAGCTCTCCCCAACACTGAGTCCAGACAGGGGGAATGGCCAGTGCACACCTAGAGCAGTGATGCCACCTCTCACAGGAGAAGAGGGGAGTCCCTGTGCTGTGCAGAACAGCCACGTGCCTGCTGCCAAAGTCACAGCAAGGTTGGAAGAGCTGGTATCTGTATTTCAGTGTACCTGGCAAATGCACAAAACTCTAAAAGCCTGAAATTTGATCTGCACATGGTGGAGAAGTCAATACCTCTCCCTCCACAGAGACCTTGGTGAGTTAGAATATTCTGGCTGAGTGCTGGAGTCCTCAGGAGAGCAACTGTGACAAAATACAAAGCTGGGGGAAGATTGGGGGACACTGGACTACATTTTGTCTGGGCAGGTCTTACACCACAAAGCCTTGACAATAACAGCAGATGCTACAGACCATTTTCTATTAATCAGGAAAAGCAAAGCACAAAATGAACAGTGGGGTGTCCTGACCTTTTAGCTGTCAAATCATTCACCTATTTTAAATCTACAAGTAAATTTAGTCCTGCCAGTGCAGAACAGCTGAAGATACATATTTAAATCAGGCACACATGCTGCCAGTTTTCCACATGCACAGGTCTGCCACAGGAGCATTAACAGAGCCAGCAGTGCCCTCCTGCTCCTGCCTGGCAGATGCTGAGGTTCTACACTGATGGGCTTAATTTAAATGGTTAGTAAAGGGAAAAAAGAGCACTGACTATAGACTGGAAATGAACAGCAGCTTCAGATACACAACTCCAAACCAACTGTCCAATATACAGCATGAGCTAGGTCTGTAATGATTTTTTGGGGGGAGAAGGAGAACATATGGTCAGGTCATCTATGATGATTTCATTGTCCTCTGTCTTCACGGGGAAAGTCAGAAAAATTAATCCAAATTAATCACATGCGTGACTTGAAAGTTACACTGGAGTCCTGCGTGAGTGCTGCTGCTCAGCGTTAAAGTGGCCTTCATTTGATTTAACTTTCCTCCTTTTCAAAGTGAAGTACACTAAATCAGATTAATGCCACTTAATTCTGAATATGAATATCTGCATAGGGTTTAATAGAATTTAACTAATCTACTTTAAAATATAATTCAGCTAAGGTTTCCTGAGTATCCCCTTCGAGGAAAGACTCACATCAATAGACTTAATGGGAATTGTTCCTGGATTGTGTTGGCATGAGGTCAAAAGTGACTCAAAACATCACTATCATAAAAATAGTCACATCTTGCTCTGATGTCTTTGTTCTGAGAGCATTAATATCCAGCCCAGAGCTGAATGTATATCTGGTGAAATAGAATCAGAAACTGTAGCATGAAGTGAATTCTTTGTTACAAAAGAGGGATAAAACACTGGCTTTGGTTTCTCCAAATGAGATGGAGAACTGGCACAGATGGTCAGGATCATTTCTATGTTCTGAAGGTGTAAACAACAGCATTGTTTTCATAAAGCTGATATCACTTAGGTTGTCATGCAGTTCTAGACAGAGTAATTTCAAACCTGAATGTTGCTTCGAGCCTTTATTTACGTGAACTTCACCGAGGTGTGAGGAACTGCAATCTGTGACATAATTAGTAACCTTTAACTGAGCAGCAGCATCGTTGTGGCCCATACCTGCACATCACAGAACAGACTCTACTGTCTATGCCAGTCAGTCCAGCTTTTTGGAATAAAGGGGCAAGGTCATCTTCTAACTGAGCTTTGCTGAGGAGACTGGGCTTAAACAACAAGAACATGAAGGTGCAGTCACACCACAGAACAAACAAGAGCCCAGCTCTGAAAGCAAACACAGGACTGGTGTTTTGCCATGTTAAAGAACTGCCTCTGACACAGCTTTCAGTACCTGTCCACCCACACAGAATCACCACAGCCAAGATCCAACCTTCCCTTCTCTCCCTACAACCAAACACCAGTGGCAGCTCTGTCCTGGCCCATTCCTTTAACAGATCTGACCCAGCCTCCAAAGCCAAATGTTCTCAGTGCTTCCACAGCTGGATTCTCATTCTGGACTTCACATCCTCCTTCTCTCCAACAACACTAACTGTACAGCACTTTGGGAGGAAAGCCTCTGCACAGAGACATATTAAATAACATCTCACTGTGCTAATCACTCAGGTGGCTAAATAAGGAACCTGTGCTCCTATGTGCCAATGCTCCTAACCTGAGGCTACCTAATTTAGGCAATGGGAAGGGAGAGGCACCTCCAGAGGGCAGTTCCAAACAGGACTCTCAGTGGCAGTACTGGAGAGCAGAGCAGCCTCAGCTCAGACATGCCAGGTGGGTGCCCACTGTGAGGCACTGAGAATACTCCTCTCACCATCCCTGTGCAATTTTAGTGACCTGATGCATAATCCAGTCTCCAAACCTGACCAGTTGCCCTGTCCAGCTTCCACAGCCATCTTCTATTGCTGCCTACTGCAAACAGCATCACACCGAGCAGGACGACATCTGGCTCCATGTGATCTTGGGTTTTTTCAGTGCCATTAAATCTTTCAGTCAAGTAATCTATCAAACCAGAATGCCTGAGTCGAAATGTCAAGTGCTGATAGATAATGTGGTATGTTTTTCACATAAATCCAGGGAAATATACTAAGGAATCTGATAGGTACACGGATAGTCTGCCCTGGAATAAAAAGTGAACTAAACACAGTCTTAAGCTTTTAGAACATCAAATCCAGATTCCAGGCAATATTAAAACCTTCCAGATTTGAGGGAGACTCACCAGTGCTGCCTTCCACTGCATTTAGACAGAGAATTAATCTTGATATTCAAAGCCTTCCAAGACTTGCATATTTTAAAAATAGCAAAATTTATTTCTTTTGAAGTATGGGCTTGTTACAGCTATTTAGGAACCTCTTACTCAAGTCAGATGGATCTTGAGCCTCCCCTGGGGATTGTTTAGATGTCAGTGTGCATCCATTAACAGATTGGAAACTGTCCAGGACAATATTGCAAGAAAACACGCCATGTCCAGGCTTCCTTTCTGTTTCTTCCCCTCTTAAATAGAACTCTGAGTAGGTCCCTACAAATTAATCCAAGGTTAAATATGATGAGTAGGGCAAGGAATGCAAAGAAACTCGAATGAGTATTAGAAATGCATCCTGCTCATTGGTCAGCAGGGTATTTCTCTGCAGTGGGAAGAGTAAAAACTTCACTTGGGCAGTGAGAGTCTCATCTTGCCCCAATTCCTTCACATATTCCTGTTGTCACTGACAATAAATGTGCAAAGGTCTTACTTTTTCACCAGCACAATGCCACATGCTGAGTGTCCAACCCTAATTCCATCCAGACACAGAGTTCAGGCAAAAGCTTATGACCCCAACAGGTTTAATGTTGCCTTTCATTGGATATTCCTTTGTGAAAGGAACAACCAAGCTCTTGTACACAGGCAGGCAGCTGAAAGGAACAACCACCCGAGAAACAAGGCAAAAGGGTAAACCTGGAGGAGAAGCTGATGCATTCAAGGTTTCTGCCAGCTGAGAAAGGCTGGCTTTGAAGATGCAGGAGGAGGGCAGTGCTTGGAGTGATGGTGAGTCCCAGGGTCTGGTAGGATCAGCCTTCCTCAAAACCAGGTAGAGCCATATAAACCCTGCAAGAATGACCTTGAGCAAAAAAAGGCTGCTGAAGTGCTTCTGGACAAGTGCTGGCTGAAAGGACTGAAACTGCATGCAGAGAAAGAGAATATCATCTGATTCCTCCTCTGTTCAAGGAAATGGAATTTTGTACTTTCTTTGTAAATGAAAGGGTTGCATCAAAGTACCTAAGTGATCAATTTTCCCTGCTATTGGAAACAATCTGCTGGGCCTAAAACCATCTAAGTGCTTTGGTCAAAGATGGGGAATAAAAGCTCCATTCATTTCCTCGTGGAAAGGCAACACCTTCATCCCTTTGACTGCAAGTGCACAGAGCCTGAAAAGCCAAGGATGCATGAAAGGTGATTGCTGTGCTGAGAACATGAGGGCTGCTGACACTTCTCTGCCCTCAACCTTGGCTTTCACTGACAGAAGTACAAAGTAGGTGTAAAGCAGCTACCAAGTGATTTTGCACCGGTGGAAACGGCTCCAGAAACCAGAGCAATCAGGACAATCAGTCGGTGGGAGCACACAGCCCTCTCTGTGTTTGTAGGCAGTGAAGGAAACACAGATGTGACCTTTGTCAGGCAGTCACTGCACTCATTAATGCGTCAGAGATAATAACTGTTACACACGAAAATCTGACCTACATATGCTACACAAGAGGAAAAGGCAACAATTTACTTAAGACTCCATTATACTGTTAATGATTATAAGCTGAAAAATTAGAGCATAAGGCAGGAAACTTGTAATTAAAAAGCATCAATTATCATTGTCTCCTTGTAGGGGACATTAGTCAGGTTTGCTTTCCACAGTCCCACTGGGAATACAGATAGACACGTAGGACTGGGTGATTCATCCTGCAACGGTCAGAGAGGAATCAACTCAGTGGGAGAAGATCAGCTTCAGGAAAAAGAATATGATTTAAAAAAGAAAGGAAAAGAAAATAACGACAGTTAAAGACAGCCCTCTCAGGGTTTCTCATTCGACAAAGCACAGGTGTGTGTCAGGCCAGCCCCAGGCTCCCTCCAGCGATGACTAACCGGGACTCACACACCGTACACAATGTTCTGAGGCTCCAGGGCTGAGCCAGCTCATACCTTCAGTCATGCTGAACATACCATCCCTCTGCAGAGATCAGCCAGTGCCCGAGCGCCCCGGCAGGATCTCTCTTCAGAAGGCTGCATAATTCCTCTCTCTGCTCCCTGAGGGTCCCTGACTCCCAGGTGGACACATTGCCTGCAGGCTGTTTGAGGCTCAGCACCCTCAGGTGGAACCAGTTTTTCCACAGTGCCAACACATGCTGTAGGTACAGTCAGAGCTGTTCTTCCAGCCCTGAGGAATACCCTGAGCCAGGTTCACTGAGGTGGTTCTCTGCTGTTCTCCTTGTCTCTATGCCAACATTTCCAGGAGTCCAGGGCAGTGCAAAATACTAAATCCTTATCTGGAGGCCACAAAATCAGAGTTCTGGGAGTGTCAATGAAGGATTTCACCTGACTGTGGGAAGCACTGGCCAAAGCAACTGAAGCAATCCAGGCTGTCAGGTCCTGATTCCCTGCCTGGGTGACACAGGCACAGGCAGTGGCTGGAAAATGGGATCTGGCATTTTGCAAGCAAGGACTGCACTCAGACACTCTTGACTTTACCTGATTCCAGCTCTGCAGTGGATCACTCTGCAGAATCACAGCTCATCTCCAGCTTCTGCCTCATAACAGATATTGCAGCTCTCAGCATTCCTAAATATGAAAGTCTTGCTCTTTAAATCTCCTGTTCTTTAATGAGCATGAAGTTGAAACAAAAATGTAAAAACCAACTCAAACAGTAATAAAATCAAAACTAAGCTTTGCATTATGGGAGACTGTGGGATTTTCATCATTACCATTTATTCAAAAGCAATCTATATTTCCTATTGACAATCTCATGTTAATTTAATAACCTGGGTGGCCGCAATTTTTGTTAATTGACTTACACTCTGACCACAACTTAATAGACCTAACAATTTTTTCTTCCATTGCACTCTCACAGACTGTTATCAAGCAGAGACACCAAATTCACTCCTTCCAGTAATACCAGGACTCAGCCCATTTAAGACGAACCCCTCATCTTTGTCCCACTGATGTCAACTTCTCTATCTCTCTGCTCCTGAGGAAAGACCAGCAGCTCTCATTTTCACTGCCTTGGAAGCATTTATCCCCACACGAGGCAGAGAGTTCCCTAAGGAAAAGGTGGGGCTGGAAGGTGGTGATTTCACTTGGGAGATGACACAGTTCCACAGTTTACTGCTGATTGGAGCTTGAGCCACTCCAGAAGATCCCACTAGGAAAGAGCCTGGGAGGGCAGTGGGAGCCCTGGGGAGCTCAGGGTTTGGCACAGATTAGTTCCATGAGGACAGAGCCAGTCAGGGCTGTCAGCTCGTCACCTCTGAGCAACCCGACTTCACAGGCCAGACTCTTCTGCCCTTGTAGCACTGTCTCATTGATTTGCAAAGTGAAACTGTGCCAGTCACAGTGGAGACTTGGCTCTGCCTGGAGTTAAACAGTGGATAAACAAGAAGCCAGTGCAGAGGATTCAAAGCCTAGCTCTCCCTGTGCAGTGTTGACAGTGCTTTGTGGAAACAGGTGATTTCAGCAGTCACAGCTCCTCTGCAAGCACTGAACGGGGCTTGGGTTCTGTCAGCTAAATACCAGTGTAATGGGATGTTTCCTTTTGAAGCACACATTCCCAGTGCCAGTATCTCAGCCTGTGTATCACAGGCCCCTCAGTGCCTCCTGACTCCATGTCCCCACACAGGACTGATACACCAACAGCACCAAAAATGAACCCTTTGTCTTCTTGGATCGATGGCGCCCTTACCTGCAACAGGGCTTTTTGTTAACAGATGTATTTTCTGCTTTTCCTAGTGGTCACAGGGCTACTACAAATACAGGAATTTTGTGACATACCACCTCCACAGCACTGATTCTGTCCCAGCACATTCCCCAGAGCATCACCAACACCATGAAGTGTGGATCTGTTAAGGTGACCAGACTGATGGGTTGTTTCTACCCAAACCTTCCACAGTCTGGAGGATTTCTCACCCCCAGCTCTGCTAACTCCTCTCTGTCTTTCATTTCATCTTATTTTTTTCATTTTTTTCCTTCATTGTAATAAGCCTTCATTTTAGGATCTCCTTTTATCTCCCAAGTAAAACATTAAAACAAAAAGACAACTACAGAAAAATCAGGGCAGTAACCAGAGGAATATGAACTGTCGCACTGGTCACTTCTGGTTTTCGTTCAGTGAAAAAACTGTCATATTTTCATTGCTCAAAAGGAGACCCTGATTTCATCTACCACTCTCAAGCTTTCAGAATTACACAGAAATATATTACTACTCTATTCATTTCAGAGGCAGATTCCATCTTTACCGTAAGTAACAGTTTAGTTGTGGGATTTCTCCTCAAACAATACCTGTTGGATCTGAATTCCTCTTGGCCTTGGGAGTGTGGTCAGAACTGTGTGAGGTCCATTTCTAACACGCCGTTAGAAGTTCACACAGTCCAGTGCTCCTGCAGATCCAGATTGATGGGGCAGAGCCCGAGTGCCTTTGCAGTGGCTGCCTTGGCTTCTGCTGCTTTGTGCTAAATCTTTCATTTCAGCTTCATGCTGTTATTCTGTTTCTCTGTCATCAGGCTTTGCAGGTGACTCCCTCCCCGAGGAAACTGTGATTTCTTTTGCTATTAAATTTAAAATTTAACTACAGTGATTATTGCCTGTAATGGTGAGAATTTTTTCAGCCTTCCCACTCAGCATGTCTGTGGCTGGTGAGAAAATAAATTACCTGTATAAATACAAATGCTCACATTTAGCTGAAGCTTCCCATGCAAGCTACATTAAGCAAGTCTCTCGAATGGGAAGACTTGTGATTTAGAGTGGAGCATTTCAAAGCATGAAGGCAATAAAGCCCCGTTCTTTGTGATTCTTTAGACATGACAACTCGCTTATTACCTTCCAAATAACAGCAAAAGTGATGCTTATTTTGCTTTCACCAGCCTACTTAGAAAGGCCTTGACATTCTAAATAACAAAATGTGCTAGCACTTTAAATCTGTACTGATACTTTATTACTTTCAGTTTGATTTCTAGTTTAACTGAGGGGGGTGTTGTTTTACATGTGATAGCTTTGTTTTTCTCAAACTTTGTTTCTTTCCCCTGTTCCTGTCCTCTCCTTTCCTTGTTCCTTGTCCTCTTCTCTTCCCTGCCCCCAGAAGCTGTGGGCTCATGATGCAAGACAAGCTTAGGGATGAATTGCAGCATAAAGAACCTGAACAGAACCAATCTCATAAAGCAGCAGGTGGAACAAGCACATAACACCCCAGAAAAGTAAATAAACCGTGAGGTTTATCACCCACCGATGAACAGGATATTTACTCTGCTCAAAGTAGTGCCTCAGCATTTACAAACAATTCACTAACTACGGAAGAAGAGGGGAAGGAGCCATGGCTGGGAGGTTTACACTGCATTTAGGAAACTCTTCACAGAAGCACAATGTGCTGAGCTGGAAGGGACCCACAAGGATCATCAAGCCTAACTCTTAACCCTGCACAGGACCATCCCCAAGAGTCACACCCTGTGCCTGAGAGGATCATCCAAACGCTGCCTGAGCTCTGGCAGCCTTGGGGCTGTGCCCACTGCCCTGGGGAGCCTGGTCAGTGCCCAACCACCTCTGGGGGAAGAACCTTTGCCTGAGATCCAACCTGACCTGTCCCTGTCCCCACAGAGCAGAGCTCAGGGCCTGCCCCTCCTCTTCCCTCACGAGGAAGCTGGAACTGCAGTGAGGTCTCCTCTCAGTCTCCTCCAGACTGAACTCACCAAGTGCCCTCAGCCGCCCCTCGAGGCCCTCCACCATCTTCGCTGCCCTCCTTTGGACGCTCTCTAATGGCTTAATACCTTCTTTAAGAGCGGCTCAGTCTATTTATTAATTAAAAGCGCAGGAAGCCATCCCAGCACCGGGGCCTTCCCCTCACACCCCCCAGGCTCGGGGACCCGCCGTTCCCCCGGCGGCCACCAGGGGTCAGCGCGGGAGCGGCGGCGCTGAGGGCGCTGCCCCGGGCCCGGCACATCCCGGGAGGGACCGGCACAAACACCCCCCAAGGAGCACAGAGGCACCCTCCGCACGAGAAAATACGCGGCTGGAAATGAAAAAATAAAAAAATAAAAAAATTTAAAACAAAAACAAACAAACAACAAAAAACCCCCAAACAGCGGCAAGGAGGAAGAGTCTGTTTGAAGCCTTTCTGTGTCTCACCGCTAAAGCCTCAGCTCTGTCATAGTGGAAATATTCCAAAGTTGCCCAAGTGAGGCCGTGTGGTGGGTAAGGCTTTCCCTGAATATGCTGGGTGGAAGCAGGATGTGGTGCTGTTGGTGGAATTGCTCGGACAAGGCAGGGCACAGAGATCCTGGGGATGTCCATCCCAAAGGACAAGGCACTGCATGGCTCAAAGGGCCTGGGCATGTGCCATCCCTTTGCCCTGCTCAGAAAGTAAATATTTACCCACACACCTCATTTTATATTTGCTGAGCTCAACTCGGTGACAACGTTGAAATCTGAATTTCGCTTGGTTGTTTTCAATCCCGTACTGTTTGAGCTCTAATCTGAGCTTCAGTCTGTTTCAGTAGCAGATTCAAGACTTACTTCCCAAATGTTTCCTATGGGATAATAAGGCCTTTTTTGGCATGTGCTCATATCAGGACTTTGGGTCTCCTTGCATAGCTGTTTACTTCATGGACCCATTTACCTTGTCTTCACTGGAGACATCTGCTGATCTAATGTCCCATATTTTGAATTACTTTTGTTATCTGCAAGACAAAACAGAAGGGTTTAAGCAGCACACAGCACTCTGAGAAATGGATAGCTCACATATGTTTCAGTAGGGCAAACAACTTGTATTAGACTAAATCTAAAATAATTTAGGATTATTCCAGACAAGAGACAAGCTGAAAGCGAGCAATGAATTGTCCCACTGCAGCTCCATCATGCCCAAGTGACATGCTGAAACTTCCCAGAAACCAGAGCATTCCCGAGCTGTGCCAGGGGCTGGGAAGGAGGAGCTTTTACATTTGTACTTTAGTAAAATACTTATGTGAACTCCCACACTGAATTCTTAAAACAATTTAGTGTATTTACCTGCTGCTGAACTCCAGCTCTGAGTGCCTGGAATCACTTGGTGCAGAGATGACAATTCCATATGCAAATCCATACGATGGATCTGTGTGGCTCATCACTAATAAAAAACCTCACAGGCATTCCTTTGCAAGTGGTCACTAACATGAATGTGCAAGATCCAATGCAAGGTTCAATTCAGAGTTTTCTTTATTAAAATACCTTTTCACATTCCTTATACTAAGGCATTTGCATGGACACTCGTGGGATGCTGAAGGAACATTTGTCAACAGAAAGAGCTGTGAAGTCAGTCAGTTGTGACAGGCTTGTGATACAAACAACATTTGCACAGGGAACAATAAATTAGAGATATTAGCCAGTAACTGGAGCTTGAAAATTTAAACACTTGGAATGAGGATATAAAACCCTTTTGTGTTCTGTGGTTGTTTTGCACCCTTGATGCAATGCTTAAAGCAGTAACTATGTATGTATACACAATCCACGGCCTTTCTTTCACTATTTTCTAATTAAAATGAGAACCTTCTTACCTGTGGCCCAGATCTTGTAGTAATTTAATCTGCAGTAAGAAAAGGAGAGCAATTGCAGTGCCAAAGGCCAGCTGGTTATGGGGCTGGGGACAGCATTTTTTCTGGTTTGTTTTGTGTTCTTTTTTTAAACTAATGCAGCTGAGATAAACATGGGCTGCAGAGATTAGATCCAGGTCCAGACTGGATCCATGTTAGTGGTTTATCATGCTATACAGAAAAAGGTTAGGTATGGAGTTCCATACTGGAGAAACTGGGCACAAGTATGACTTCAGATCGCTCCTAAAATCAAAGGAATAAAGATTATACATAACAGGATTTTCAGGTATAAACTCACTGACCTGGGTGCAGTATATCCACTCCCTGAAGACCTATCATAGAATCATCCAAAACAACTGTGATGGACAATCATTTCTTGAAGAACCATCACACCAAACTAACCAACAAGCACCAGACCTTCTAAAGAGGAAAAGCAGTTTAGCAAAGAATAAAGACTATTTGTGCCCCTCCTGATAGAAGCACTTGGTAAAGTCTGAATCTCACAACAGTTATTCAAGTTTTTCGAGCACCCAGAGCTCTCTCTTCTGTCAGGCCCTCCCTGCAGTGAAGCATCCCCAGGGCTAAAAGTGAGCTGGCTCCAAGCCTGGTAGCAGTCCAGCTGCTGCAGCACAGGGAGTTCAGCACAAGCTGCAGGATCAGAAAGTACATCCATGGCTGGCCAAGCTGTGCTGAGCTCTGCTCTGCCACAGAAGTGTCACTGATAACCAAGGTAGCAAGTTCAAAGCAAGCTTAGATATTTCTACGTCCTACTGGCATCCCAGCAGTCACTGCACTGTAGAAATGTGCTTCCTCAGCTGTAACTTCCCCTTTTGTTTCCTCAGAGAATGATGAATTGGAGGCAAAAAAAAAGGCTAAATTGCATTAGCAGGAGAAAATAAAAATGAGAACCTGGGTCAGTGGTTTCTAGAGCCACTTTCCTATGAGAATTTTTATTCGCAATTTTTTCCATTAAATGCTTTAGGAACATCTCTATTGTTCCCCCTAAGGAAATAAACTTTGAAAAGAAGAGTCTGGCAAACTCATAAATAACTGCTGCAGAGCCTTTGAAACATTTGCAACATCTTCCATCTTGGCTTGTTTTCTTCTCCCAGCTGATCTTTGAGATGACTGTTCTAAGTAGCATCAGGATGCCCTGATATTCTCTGTTGGCAACAAGAGCAAAAAAGAAAAAAACAAGGTGTGAGTATAAATGTGTCCCTACTCTCTTGCCCCATAACATATTCCTTAGAATGCTGCACAATGAGCTAATAGATATTCACAGTTCCCTGGGGAGATATTAGTATTATCTTCATCAGATATAAAAGGAAATAAGACAGTGGGAGATTTAGGTCAACAATTACAGGCTAGACTGCAATGCTGTTAATCACCAACATCTGCAAGCGGGTATTTACTTTTAAAAGTTGGATTTTTAAGGGAATTGCTGGCACTCAAGACATCTGGAAGTCAGATCCCGTATTTACTAGGAGATGTTCAGCTGCCACAATCAGATCCTCAGCTTCAGTTTGTGAGAAGGAAAACCTTTTCCTAAGGCTGATGTCTCCCAGGGAGCAACGCAGTGTTCAGCTTTGGGACACCATGTTCCTCCAAGAGCCTGGCTGCTGGGAAGAGGATATCTCCAGCACACAGCAGGGACAGAAACCTGGCACTGGGAACCACAACAGGCAGCGTGCAGATGGAGCGGTCCAGCCAATGGGAATGGGCAGAGAGAGATCCCAAAATTCATTGTTTTCACATTATAGGACAGAAATAATTCTGTCCACTGGGAATTCACAACTGTCAAGTCTTTCCTGACATTGGTTGCCAAAGCAAGTCTTCCTCCAAGAAATTTCTAAGAGTACATGGTGGCCTCTAACCTAATAGTTTAGTCTGTCAGCACCGAGGCGCCTCATTCCTTTTGTGGACTTACCCCCAAAGGATTTGCCCCATGAGTCAGAGGCAGGAATTCCTGGTTTATAATTCAGTGTTTATTTCAGAGTATCACCTTGTTTTTCATATCCTGACTGCCTGAAATCTCCCCCCCCCCCAATTCTAAATGGACACATCCTTCATCTTCCTTTCCTGTCTGAAACTACTGTGCCATGTCACTGTGCACAGTTAAACACATGCCAGCTCCTCCTTCAGAACTGGCTGTGTTGTGCTGGCAACGTGAGTTCCTTTACCACTGGGAAAATACTTTTGGGATCACTCAAGCAAGATGAGAAAGTAGCTGAATAACACCTAGAAATTGCACCAAATGGATGTAAATTGTACAGGTTTCTGTCTCAGAGGGCACACGCTGAGGCTGAGCAAACAGGCAGCTAAAAGTACACGATGTCCTGGCCAAGGCTGCCAGTCCTCCTGCACCCCCAGGACAGAATCACACAAACACACACACACAGCTAAGAGGGAGCAGGAGAGGAGGAGGTATGAAGTCAGAACGTTCTGCTGAGGTAAATTTGACACAATACCAATTAGGATTTGGCGAAGTGGCTATCTCATTGTCAAGATATTTCCTTCAATATGTTTTCAGAAACTGGGACCATTAAATAACTTAGAAAGATTGCCAGCTCTGATTTCAGGAAGGAAACCTCCTCCCAGTTCCTCTCTAAGTAATTCATTTCTTTTGCAAATACTTCCTATGGATGGCATTTAAGATACAAATTTCTGAAACGGAGGAGATGGAGGGAAGCAACCCCCAACATAAAACTTTAGGTTCCTTTCTAAATTACCTAAAAGTCCCAGACATTCAGGTTCAAGGTACTCTGGATTGCAAGTCAGTCACAACTTGTACTGCAGCTGGGCCTTTACACAATTTAAGTAATTCAAACTTAAACTGGTTGCTTTTCTAGAACCTTTCTTGACATAACACAAACATTTTGAATGCATAACACAACACTTGCTGTCAGTACACAGTGTTTACTAAAGGCCTGAGCTCAATTTTGTGATTGTCTCTCAGTGAAGATGAAGCAAATTTCCTAGATTTCCCTGCTGGATTATATTTATTCTGGCAGAAACTGTGGAGGGGCAAACGCACAAAAGCAGGGCTGGCAATCATTAAAATGATTTGTGACATCTTCCTACTCCACAGAGAAGAGTGTTTTGCCCGTGACTTCTGGAAGAGCAATGCAGAACTGAGTGTTAACAGACTTTATCTGAGCAGTGGAATCCACCTTATTTGATTTTAGGGAGTAAAAAGGACATCAGGATCCGATGTTGAGCCTCCACCATCATTACTGAAACAAAAAGGCTGCATGTCCTCCCATCTCTGAAAACAGCTCTTAGAAAAACAGTCCTCTCTGCTGGGGTGTCCTTTGCCCCACACTGCTGGAACATCTATTATATCCTACATAGAGTCAAATTCCACAAGTTTTTTGACAGGCCACTATACTAAGGAATCCATCTGGCATTCCATGTGATTAAGATGCCAGCTGACCACCTGAAGGCCTCCTTTCACTCACAAAGTAAGGGAGCAGCACATTAAAAGCAACTTCAACTCTGAGCCAAATACTTAATTTGACTATCAAGAAGCAGAACAGCTGGGGAGGAAGTCTAAGCCACTTGATCACTTTATAAGAAGCATTTTCCTTTTCATGAGTAGGATCAACAACCCCTCATTTGGACCAAACCTCTGAGAGACATCACAGTCAAGCACTGTGTGAAAATGAGCTACAGAAAAAAAATAGCTTCTAGAAAATAATGATACAAAGCACATTAGTAGTTCCCTGCCTCTTCTGTGCTGCCTGAAAAGCGGTGAGAGGCAGATAGAGGGGATGGAAAATCTATAACAAAATTCATCTCTCCATCCAACGTGGTGCTGCTTTTTGCCACAGGCTATATTGTGAATGGAACAGGACTCTGGTTTTTTGCTGTGTACTTTAAAGCACTAATACATGTTAAAAAAAGGAACAGTTACTATGTTAGTACATGAACAGTATAGCAAAGGGGGGGACAATGTCTCAGATGTGAACTGAGTAAAGCTACTTCCAGGAAACCTCAAGTAGAGATGTGAAGTGTTAAAAAACTGACTTTTCTTTGGGGTGTTTCTGAAAATGGGATTAGTTTCACAAAACAGCTTTATTACTTTTCTACTGTTAATAGGAGAATAATAAAAGAAACACAAAGAAAACACTGCCCTCAGCTGACTCTTCTTCCTTAAATCTACCATTACCTCATAGATTGTCTGGTTTAGCAAGCTTTAATAGCCCAATTAATTATGAAAGTTATTTACAGGGTAGCCAGTGCATTTTCACTGACTTTTCCATTATAGTTCCATGGAGAGAGATTTTACTCACTTTCGACCACAGGAAAAGAGAACAAAAAAAAAACTTCATAAAACTTCTATCTTTTATCCTGTGTCCTTTATAAATTAGGTAGGCTGTGGAAAAAAGAAGACAAAATCTCCTCCCTGAGCTTACACTGATGTCTGTCACAGCCTCTCTTGACCATTTTTTACTTTGTGTTGGACAGGGACAAACTTTCTTCTGCAAGGAATTCCTGGTACAACCCAGAGGAGGGTTCAGCTCAATGTATTTTTAGAAAATCGAGAGCAAGGAATAAAAACAAACCCTTAAACTAAAAAAGACAATGATACTATAAACCCTCCTGGCCTGTTTTAACACGAGTCTGTTTATTGTAAGGCAATCTGTGACCTTCAGTGCACTGCCAGTGCCTGTAAATAATACAATGGGCTGCTTGTGTGTCCCGTGGGATGGGAGTGCTGATGGAGCCTTTCAAAACTCACAGGGATGCCATAAGCTGACGTAGGCTGTGCTATTGTGACTCTTATTTATGGGTCTCTCCTTTTTTCTTTTGAACTACAAGTTCCAAAGTCACAAAGTGGATGGTAGAAAAAAAACCCTGTTCTGCATAGTCTGAGGTTGCATTTGAGAGCTTCTCTAACATTCATAAAAGTACTCCTGAAATGGAAGTTCCCTGCCTCTGGGATCTCTTGAGAGCAGAGTAACAGCTCATTCAAGACATTCCTTGGATTTTTAAAGAAAATCCATATTTTTTCACTGGCTCCTTAGCACTATGAAGCTTTTCACCACCTACAGAATCTTCACAAAACTCCAAAGCTTTTCAGCTGAGATGGTCCATATATGGATGGTACTAATCTCAGTTCTAGGTTAGAGCAGCACAACTGACCTCGCCATGACCCAGCAATGTACTCTGCAATAAAAAACTGTTTGCCTTCAAAATTTCTTACACAGTCTCAGTTTAGCAGCAGCCCTTGGAGTCACCCCACCTGCTTTACCAGTGGATGGAAACACATCCAGGAGGAAACAGTCATAAATAGTGAAGTGACTTCTGCAGGTTGGGGTGATTCCTCCTTAGTTTGACTCCTCACACCTTAGGAAGGACCTGCCTTTTTTGGATATCCCAGTCACAGGATGTGTGTGTGAACAGGCACATCCCAAGGAGAACACCCGGCACTGAACACCCGGGAACTGGAACAACAGCTCTGTCCCCAGGGTCACATTAACCAGTTCAGCAGGTTTTCATATGCAAATCTCGAGTTCCTCAGGTCCATCAGGAACCTGAAGGAAGCAGCAGCCATGCCAACCTTGTGCCATCCTGCCAGCAGGAATATCTGTGGCACATATCCAGAGCTGTGCAGCTGTTCAACACCAATTCCTGGGAGATCGTTATTTGCCATCTCCCTCCTGCACCAGCACCACCAAACACCAGTCCCTCCCAGGGGTTTTAGAGCTGATCATTCTATAAATGTGGGACTGAAAGGCTAATTAAGTAAGAATATACACGAAGAGATTGCCCCTTAGCTGTCCTGTAAAGGTCCTGGGCAACAAATAAGCAATGAAACCACAGCAACACTTGAACATTGTCTCACTAGATACACAGTAATCTCAATCCAATGTCACCACATTTAACTGCATAAACCATATACTTACAGAATGCCTGTTTTCCATAGAATCTGCAAAATAAAACACAACACACAAATTACAAAATGGCACGTTGCAGAGTTCTGTGTTCCAGAAAATGCAGGTTTATGTTCTTCAACCTTTTTGTTCACCTTGAAACGATGTAAAATTGCTACCTACAACTAAGCCCAGCTCTGGACCTAAGGATTATCCAAGCTCTAGTTTAACCCGAGTACAGGGGTGAGACCAGACATGTCAAGGACCACACTGACCTGTTTGACAGCTTTTTGATTATGGGTTAGAGCAGAAGTCTCTCCTGAGGGTACGAGCTGTTACTGGACAAGAGAGTCTTCCTTTAAGAGGCAAGTTCTCAGGAGCATTATACTTCCTAATCCAATTCCTTGCCAGGAAAATAACATACTGCAGAAATCCGGTGTAGGATACAATTTTCAGGGCCAAATAAGATCTTGCAAAGGTACCTGAAATTTTATTAATACAAAGTTGCTCGTTCCCAATAAAGCCTGAGAGCCAGCAGGCTCTTTCCATTTAGGGTCAGTGACCTTAAGATTAGATCTTAGGGGTTTTTTTTAAAGAAGTGGATTTAGCTATTCAGAAGTTTCACAGAATACATTCAATAAATATATATTTGCCCTCTGAAAGGAACTCCAGTTTTAGAAGAGGAGTTCAAGTCTTGTTGAAAGTGCTTTTCTGTTAAGATACTTCACACATGACAAAAGTAAGTGCTGAATCTTGAAGGGTATTTTCTTGGAAAATATATAAAATTCAGTGGAGCAAGGCTGTGTGGAGGAAATTCATCTAATGCTCAAAGCAGATGGTTTGGACTGGGGCTCTGGGTTAATCTTGCCAGTATTTTTTCTGTAAATATGGGATAGTGTCTGAATCTATGTTTTTTTCTAAGTATTTAGCAAGTAAGTAAATAGCAAATACTAACATCAGCCCTCCCATAGGCAGCACACTTCTGTAAATTTTGAGAAGTTCTCTGAAATCATTAAATGAATATTATGCAGAGTATTACTACCATAACCAGACCTTTATAAAGGTGTTTTAGAGATTCCCTTTTCAGCAGAAGTAACCAGGAAACAGAGGTGAAGGTCTCTGTCATTGTACATTATGAATTTTCTCCAGGACAGTTCTACACAGAACTATTAGTCCAGGCAAAGGATTAAAAACTGAACTGACCACAGCACCTTGTACCAGTGCACAAACCAAATTTCAGTACAAAATTGATCTCAATGTTTGGCAAGATTGATCCATATATGTTTAGCCATTTTGATAAGAAACAAAATTAAAAATTACGTGGAACACACATAAAAGCTTTTTGTGTCCTGAAAGCCGACAGAAGTGAACAAAACCACCCTTGACCCAGTGCTACATCAAAGCCTGGCTTTAAGTAGACAAAACTATACATCAGGTTTATGAAGTGAGGTATTAACAAGCTGTCATTTAGTTCTGTCACAGTGTATTGTGCTCACAGGAAGGAGGAAATGAGAAATTCTGTGTAAATTCCCAACTTCAAACGACGGGATGTTGGCTGCTCAAAGCTTCTGGGTCACAATGACAGATATTCCAACTCCTTGTTACCTGTCACCCAGATCCAAACTAGGGTGGCTTCCTCCCTGAGTGTCACATCTGTGCCAGAAGAATGTCAGGATCTGTGTCCTGGGGGATTTCTAACAGGCACCAACCAGGTAAACCAGCAGGGAGCCACTAATAAAAGCACAGTGATACAGTGCTTTTCTGATTCTTTGCTGTGCCAATCTTTTCACAGCCTTTCTGTTTCTTTTCTTCTAATGAGGTTTTTTCACTTTTTTACTGATTTTACTGTGATGAAATAGAGAGATTTTTCATTATACTTGGCTTTCCCTTACTACCAAAAAGAGGGAAAGGAGATATGCTGGGTTCTAGTCATATACAAAGAAGGGCAAACAAGCAGCTGCATATTTTGTGAAAAGACTCGGAGCTGAAGGTCTGATATTGATGATTTCTAAAATATTCCCAAGTCTAACAAAGGTGGGTGTTTCTGTGGATTTCTGACAGATTTAAACCCTTGCTGTTGCTTTTAGTTGATAGGATTTTAAATTCAAAGGCCACATTTTTACAAAGGAGTACATTAATAGCAGGAATTTAAGACACTGTCATCTCCACTTGCTCCATCATTTCTTGATGGAGAAGAGAATATGAGCCTAAATAGCTGCAATTCTTAATCCTTCTCCAACCCATCTCCAACCCTGGTGAAAGCCAAGCTGTGAGATCATGAGCTGAAGGTGCTGAACTGCAGGAACACACACACTACACTCTGCCAAGCCCTTCACTGGAGCAGTAGCTTCTAACAGAGGATCTTGGCAGGCAGCTTGGGAGCAGCTCTGACACAGGGCATGCACAAAATTCAGCTTTGCATTGGAGGTTCAAGCAAGGCCAGAAGCTCCCTGCATATTTGTGCCTTACTGAAACCATCTGGCTCTGCCTAATTTTTGGCTGGAGCTGTTGTGAGCATTTGGCTCTGGACTCAGTGTCTCACAGATCCAGGCTTTGGTCTAGAATGTGTCTAGAAACCTAAAGATCCAAAGAGTTTTTATTTTGGAGAAGGGACAAGTCATTTCCATAATTTTGGACTGCCTGTGCTCATAAAGCCTGAGTTCTGAACAGTGAATCCCCAGACACTGTGAGTTTTCTCTACACTGGAAAAGGCACCCAGTGGGAAATTCTGGCTAAGCATGGAGGTTTTAAGCCTGAGCTTCAGGAGCAGGAAAGTATTTGAGCAGATTTCCTGATTGCTAGAGCTGATTTCAAATAGTTTGTTCCAAACCACTGAGTGCAATGGGGATTTCTCATGCCTCTTTCCACTGGGATATATTTATTTTTCCATAGTACATTGTTGGTTGCTGTAGGATTCTTTGAATTTCCTGTCTTATTGCTGCAACTGCTTCCAAGTGACCAGTTCACTTTTCCACACTTAGCAGCATAAAGGCTGGCTCTGCATTTTGTTCACTAGATTCCCACTTTCCTAATAAGAAATTAGGAATTGTTATCTTGCAATAAGCACTATAAGCTTGATTCAGTGCACACACAGAGCAGTGCAGAGCTTCTGTGAGCTTTGGGTCTGACACAGAGCAAAGACAGAGTTCACTGAAGGAACAAGAACGTCCCAGTATGTCACAGGAAGTGCCCTGGAAAAATGTAAGGAAATCTGTGACCTGGAGTTGGCTCTCATCTCCCCAGCAATAGGAACAGAACTGTGCTACCCCAAGAACTGGGATCAGTGTAGAGGGAAGGGCTGGAGCTGAGATAAAGAACCAGTATGGAGATGCTTGGACTTCCTGCCCCTACTGCCCCTCGGGAAGATGAAAGGTGTGATGGAAATAAATCACGTCTAAAAGAGCCTCCACCCACGAGCTGCACTCGGTGTGTGACACGTCCTGACCCTCCCTCAGGAAGAGCTGCCAGCCTGCACCTCTGGGACTCCAGCACAGGCACATGGGCAGCAGGGCCACAGCCATTCTGTCATTCTTGGCAGGCTGTTGATTTAGGCAATTGCCTATTTTGCTTAAGTTTTGGACTGTCTCAGACTTTCTGAGCAAAAAGCAACAACTCTGGGACTGGGCTGGATATTCCTGGCTCACAGTAAACTTTGGCTTTTCCATAGAGCAACCAGAGAAAGCAGTATTTTAAGGAAATTAGTTTATCCTGGTAAGTCTAAAAGACTTTTAGACAAAGGTGTTACTGACCTGACTGGCACTCATTAGACCACTCCCCAAATTCCCATGGGGATGTAAGGTTTGATTTAAAGCTGAGGCTTGAAGTTGCTCTAGGTATTTTACATAAAATACTAAAGTAACAATCTATTGCTCTAAAAAAGGCTTTAAATCAATACCTGGGTGAACTTCCTGAACACTATGCCACTGAATTAAACTAACCTTTTGATAACAGTGCAAGGACAATTTCTTATCTCTGAGACAAAGTGATCAGCACCCTCCTTCAATTCTCATTACAGCAGAGGAAACCCAGCATCCAACTAGAGACTGACATTATCTACAGGACCATTATTTGATTTTCAATCAAAATACACCTGACTAGACTTGAATTTCACAAATTTCCTGCTTTCCCTACTGCAAATGAGTTAACTGCAGTTAACCATGTGCAGGTCTTGCGGGATTTGAAATGTGCATTTGACAGTTTGTTTCTGTCTAATCTCTAATGTAAAACCACCTCCTTAGGCCTGGCACTCAGAACAAGGAAAGCACAGCAGAGAGAGTAATGGGAGACAACACAGCCAGCAGCAGGAGAATAAAAAGAAAAGGAATAATGACAGATACTCAGCATTACCTGCACCATGGATTCATGAATTGGGATAAGGACAAGCAATAGCTATGGAACTCAAAATACAAGAGTTTGTTACTGATGTGGCATCTGCCTTACTGGGGACAGCAGGGAGAGCTGCCAGAAAAAATGAAGAGGGGAAATGTTTTAGCTCAGTCACAGAGAATTGCATCAGACATAACAACTACTGACAGTGCTTCAGCTCTCTCTCTAGTGGCCACAATTTCTGGAATGCACACACAACCCCTTAAGGTTGCCTATGAAGCACTAAATTCTAATTAAAAAACCCCAAACCACAATAGTTACCTACAAACAAATAACAATAAAATGTTACAGAGGCCTTAGGTGTTAAATCTGCCAAACAGTGTGGCTGACACCAATTCCCAAACTCCTGTAATCTCCCCAGAGGACACGTTTGTCTGATCCATTGACTTCCTGAAATAGATTGTACTTGTGGGCATTTGCTCAAAATCTCAAAGAACAGTCAAACACGGTGAAGATCAGAATGGTAAACCAACTTCTGCCCCCAGCAGTAATGTTCAACATCTTTCACAACCAGCATTTAACATACTCATATTAATATAAATTAAAGTACTTCTGAAGAACAGAGCTATTTCCCAGGGATTCTCCACTGCATTCATCCTTTGCCACCTCACAATCACACAGCCTATCACCAGTCCAAGTTAATGTTACATGAACTGTAAGGTGGCTGTCCAGAGCACTGCCCTGCTCTGGGATGCACTGCTTATCTCACTGGAACACTTTTCCTGTGGATCAGTCAGGAAAAACAGACGGGATTAAAACAATAAACTGGTCCTGTGTTTCCAAGAATAACTGAAACTGTAGAATGTTATGCATAAAAGAGCAGGTGTACCGCAAGATTAAGGGGTGCTTGAGGATGATTTGGCTAATTCAGCTCAGCCTTTCAATCATAATCTCACTTTATTGCAGTTCCCACTTTATGGTATTATAGCCTTTTAAGTGCTTTGAATTACAGCTCTGCTGTACCTACCTGGAGTTTAACAGCACAGTTCACAAAACACCCTTCTAGGACATAACACCTTCTGTTGTGTCAAAACCAGGGATGGTGAGAGGTGTGATAATCCCCTTCACACCTGGGCAGGGCAGGAGGGGGTTTATGCAGCAGCTTTCTGCAGCTTGTTACAGGTCCAGTTCACACTGTTCCAGAATATTTGTGGCCTTTGGGTTCAGCCCTAAAATAAACTGTGTTTTTTTTTCTCATGGTGCTGCCAGGTGATCCTGCACGAAGGGCCTCGTCCCACCTTAGTGTGAAGGGTATTTGGATTTTCACTGTGAAAAATGAGTACAGCACACAGGCTCAGCACCAAGGATTCTGAAACTCTGTTCCCAGTGCTGTCACTCTCTAAACACATTCCCTTAAATGAATGACCTAATCTCTCTGTTTATTCAGCTGTAAAATGGAGATAAAAATTGCCGTGTATCTCCTCGCAAGGGAAAATTAAGTAATGTTTTCTAAAGTACTTGGAGACCCTCACATGAAAGATTCCCTAGAGACAGAATTCTGTGTCAGAGCAGGTGGGAAATCCCTTATAAAATAGAAAAAAAAATAGAAAATTAAAACACAACAGTCAAAAATTAAAAATGGTACACAGAAAAGCCACTGGGTAACATGGATGGGGACAAGATGTGAACAGTTTTGCAGCCCTAATATTTACAAATCTAGACTTCCTAAGACAAAGAGAGGAAAGGAAATCCTTTCTGATTCAGTCTTTGACAAACTATGAAGAAATGCTTTTAACCTACTGCCTCTGAGCTCATGACTGCCACAACATTTATAGTCAGTAATTGCCAGTAAGCTGGTAATGCCCCCTCACACAAGGCTGGGTTAGTGGAGGTGGCAGGGCAGAGTGGCTGGCACTTACAGTCTAAGACAGTTTTTGATGGCTATTTTTGATGGTTATTTAATAACACATGACAAACATGCTCAATTAAGAGACAAAGTGTTGCTCATGAGCACTTGGAGATAACACAATATATCACCCTAATCCCTAATGGGTTGGGGATTCAGCTCTAATTCAGATCCAGAGGTAGGGCCCAAATGCTGAGCAGGTACAAAACAGATGGGCTGATGAAGTAGATGTTACAAATATTAATCCCACTGCATTAAGCATCATTGATTTATGAGGAACCATGAAGGTGTTATACAATCTATCAACACCTGTGATTTTGTAGCTGCACTTCAGTATGTTCCTGTGTGACTTGCATCTCTTTTTTTATGGTACTTTATCTTCTAAATATTCAGGCTAAATATTGTCTTGGAAAATATTCAGTCACAAATTTATCCCTAATCTCCTCACAAATGCTTCCTTTAAGTGTTTTATTTTTCACTAGCTTACTTACCATTATTAGCTTTTCTGATTTCACTATAAACTGTTTCAGTCCCCTTCTGTACAGGAGCTGGAAAATGTATTGGCACAGAATCAATTTATTTTCTTTTTTTCTTTCTTATTTTTTCTTATTATTTGCCTTATGAAAAGCTCCTTAAACCAACAGAACACACTGTTTTACTTTCAGAGGAAGTTACACAAGCAGCAACGAGCCTGTGGAGTCTGTGAAAAAGCAAGTACACTCCCTCCCCAAACCCAGCCTGCAAGGAACTGAGAGGGAGATGTCTCTCCCTCTATATAAAAGTGATGATAAAAATCTGCTTCCCCTTCTAAATTTAACATTTTAATAATCTCCTTTGAACTCAAATCGATACTGCTTTAATTTTACAGAGACATCTACCACTAGAGAACGGTTTCCCTGGATCCCTTTGAAGAGCTGCTTCAAGTTTTTCTAAGGATTTCAGGATCCAAGACCTGAGGTGATCTATCATTTGGAAGATGAACTACACCCCCTTTTTGGCAACTAGCCTGATTAAGTCTTATGGGCACAAAAAAAACCCCACATCTAAATTGCTGTTTGTGAAATGTCTCAGAAGGGTATTTTCAGATTTCACACTGCACAGCTTCTATTTAAGGTTATCTGGGAAAAGTCTCCCCTCAGCATGGAGGGCTCTTCCACCAGAGCACTGAGATCAGATGGACACAGCAGGAATGAAGGCTCACAAGGCTGGTGGAAAGAATGGAAGTAAAGACAAAAAGCAGACAGAGGTTTGTGCCTCTAAGGACACAGCTGGGGTACGAGTGCAATGTTAGTCTTTCCAGACCCTTGGGTTGACAAATAAAACTCTGCTCTTGGGTGAGAAGGAAAGCAAGAAGCTCTTCCTTTTTTCCTGACATCTGTGAGAACTTATCCACAGGGTTTGATACCAAACTAGAGACACACACAGGGAAGGGGCAGAGGCCCTGAAGGCCTGAAAACAGCAAGAGCTCAGTTTCTCTCTGGTCAGCAGAAACTGCAGGCGAGCAGGAGATTAGAACAATTTCCTGGATTTATTGCATGGCTGTAGTTTAAAAATCCCTGGGCAACAAAAGTGCATTTAAAACCAACTTTCTTCATTTTCTATAAAGGCCTACGCTGGCAGGGTCCAGTAGCTTGCTGTTCATAGATCTAAAAGTGTTTCAGAAACACTCATTCATTTCAGTTAAACTGAATCTCTTAGAAAGCCTCTGAATTCTATCTATATCACCTCCAATTTCTATGGACCTTCAACAAACCAAGAGGTTAGATTTTTTTCCAGTTAAAGAAAAACAAAAGCGGTTGTTCTCTCTCTGCAAGAAACTGGAAAGAAAATTCACATTTCTGGACAGAGAATCCTGTACTTCAGCTATTAAAAAACATCCCAACACTTAAAGAATTCAGATAACGACCTGCAGTCAGAGTCAGGACTGTTACTGTTCTGCAAGAACAGTAACAGCTCTGAAGAACCCAAGTGTCTCTGGCACCACATTCTGATTTCCCAAAGCTAGTTCCATTTTTTTTTAAATTCTGTTCAGCATCCTTTAAACGCTGGGAGCTCACACGTCAGAGTTGAGTTGCAAAGCTGCTGTTAATTCAAATACCAGGAGGAGTTACACTTCCCCAAGTGTTTAATCACAGCTTTCAAACTCAGCTTTGGCAAGAACCTTCTTTGCAAAATAATCTGAAGACCTTCAGGCACATTTCATCTGCTTATGGGCTACTGCTTAAATGATCAGTTCATTTGCAGTGAAGTAAGGAGTAATCTTGTCAGAATTTTAATAAGAGGTATTTAATTTTGTTTGGGACTCTTTTTTAGCAGATTACAGTCCTAAATCTACCCCTATTGACTCTGTGGAAAGATTTGGTTGGAGGTATTTCCTTAGCTTGCTTTTTTTTTTTCCAGACCCTTTTAATTGAATTGTGATATAATGCCACTGCCCATGTTATTTCCTTTGTTAATCTTCCAAAAGTCGTCTCAGCACTGAAAAAATGTGCCAGGAGAAATTACTTGGACGATTTGACATTTTGTTCCCACCAGCTTTATAATGTTGCCACCCTGCAGATAACTAACCAGATATAAAAGTCAAAGAAGGAGCATGTTCTAACTCAGCCATGATTAGAGGGTTCTCCCTTCTCACTTCAGGGATATTTCCTAACCTTACTTTAGCCCCAGCCTTTGTTTTTGCTCAGATTAATAATAAGGGGTCTAAATCACCTTTCCATCTATTTGCACAATTAAGCTTTAGAGAAGACAAGCACTATATTTTTGTCAAGCATATAATCTCCATAAGTATTCAATGTAATCATTCCTTAGAATTACCACCTCTTTAAATATCAAATTATCATTCCACTCTGTCTATCCCAAATAAGAGCTGGACTGTGTAGCCCCAGCTCTACCTCCTATTTCTCTTGCCTTTTCACTCCTACTTCAAAAAGCAGGTATCAAGTTATTCCCACATGGAAGTTCTAAAATAAAGCAGTGAAATTTTACTTCTAGCATGTGACAGGACCACTCCCTGCCAGTAACACTGTAATGAACCCTGGTTTTTGATCCTGCAGAAGCACAGTGCATATGAAGTTCTTGGTGCATTAACCTATTCACCATTACACTGTGTTAAAAAGTATTCCAGAAATGACCAGCTAGTGCAGACATGACTGGAAAACCAGGGTGAAACCAGTGGTTTCAAATGTAAGCAATTCTCTACTGACAAAGACAATATATACATCCTTCTACAATAATTTAAACTTGTTTTGAGGTGACATTCAATCGTTCCTGCTTCCCAAAAGTGATATAAAGGCTGGAGTTACAGCTTAGATACTGCAGCATTAATTGCAGTAGTCTTTCACAATACACAAAATATGATTCTCCTGCTCCTGAGATGAACATTAGTACTGACATGGACAACAGTTCCAGGAGGAACAAATGATTGGGAGATAAATTAATTTGAGGCTGGTCCTGAGAGATCAAAGAAATCTGGAGTTCCTCAAAAGGCTGAAGGGATCAGATGCTCTGTGTATCTGCTGGATATGTGTGCCCAGAGAAAAGGTGTGATTTGCTTTGTCTTCATCCAGAAAATAGGAGGAACCAAAAAGGGGTGTAACAGAGGTTTGGAGCAAGGGGATAATCTGAAAGGTCTGTTCCCTAGGAAGGGCTGGTCATACCCACAGACAGACATGAAAGAATATTATGCTTTGAAACAAAACTTTACAATAACACCAACGTAGCAGAAATATCAGTGGCAGTCCCGTGGCCAAATTCTCTCTGTGGGTGTACACGATTATTACAAGGGAATATTAAGAAACTTGGCTTTGTTTCTCTTTTCCCAAGAATAAATCTCATCCTGTTTTCATTGTGATAGGCAGTGCAGAGTTGAAAGGATTAACATGGCTTCATACAGCTCCTTCTATTCAAGCAGCATCCTCGAGATGCTCTCAAAGATTAACACATTAAATACTTGCAGTGCAGTTGCCATTTACATAACCAAAGCATTCATTTGGGAAGCATTTAACTGTGCCCTGGGGCAACAAAGCAAATCGATTAGGGAACTATTATCACATCTCTGTATACCTGAAGCACGGTTCAGTTTTACAGAATCAATCAGTGTTCTGTTAAAATAATCTGATCTCATTTACACGGTATATTAAATATTATTTTGTGGTTTAATAGTGTTCAGTCTACAGAGCACAGATACTATCTTATTACTCAGTCTGATATACAGGAATAGTGTTATATACAAATAATGGGAGCAAAAGTCTACTCTTAGAGATGCTGATCTTGCATTTAACAGGGCTTTTAATTTAAATAATCATGCACCATTGTATCTTCCCATTCTACACCACTGTATTGTGTAGTGCACATTCTAACACAGCTGGAACAACTAATTATTAGCCCTATTCTGAAAGAGTCCAACAACTATGGTTCTTCAGAGCAGAATTTAGCAGAGGTGGATAAATAGCATGCTTAGGACACAAGGAAAACTCTGTGATGAATGATGCCAGGAAGTGAGAGAAAGGAGAGGAGGACTGGCTGTTCGGGGACAGCTTGAAGGGTGAGCACTTTTGCCCAAACATCTGTTTTACCAACTAAACAATCATGTCTTTGGTCCCTGAAATCAGTGACTAGTCCTTCCTACCAGGAAAAAGGAAATTCATGTGTTTCTTCCTCAGTCTGCTTCTCGTTCAGCTGAAGCAAAGAAGCTGGAGCAGAGCATAAACCTGTCTCGTGGGGCTTATTCCCTCCCAGCTACTGGGAATTTTGAGGTTTAACAGCTTTCAACACAAGGCCATGACGGTATCAGAGTTCTCCAGATGACACAGAATGATTGCAGTGTGCATTTGGGTGTTGGGAATAAATTTACTTGGACATTTCTCCTTCAAGGTTGCAGAGACATGTACCTGAGCTGTGGTTACTGTAACCACAGAACTGCAGGGAGGAGGACCAAGTTATTTGGGCATTAATATCCTCATTTCTCTGTTTAAGGGGACACAAAATTCAGGATGGTCTCCAGGCCTCTCCAGACTGAGAGACTAAATCTGTACTGGACTCTCTTCCTTCTCTATCACAAGTGAATCACAGCTTTGACCCTTCAACCAGTTCCTTTATAAAGGAGGAAATTCCACTGCTCTCTGTTCCCTCCATTATCTGGGGCTAACCTCACTTGGCTCTCAGTGAACCTGGGCTCTATGACAGGGATATTCACAGCAGGCTGCCTTCTGCTCAGAGCCACAGCTCCACACAGACCTCCCGTGGGTGGGAATGGGGGGATCCCAGGGGCAGGAGGGCTGCAGGAACAGCACCATGGTTGGCATCATCAGCTGGGTTAAGGAGCCACTGGCAGGAAACTGTCACACACACAAAGCACAACCTGCTCTGACATTCCCAGGTGCCAATATCAGACCAGTGCCAGGAAGGAGCAACATTCCCAGAGCTGCTCCCAAACATAAACCAAAGAGGTTTGGACAGTTTATTACCTCTGTGAGGATCAAGCGTTGATACTTCAACTTCAGTGTACTCCACCTCAGCACTCTCAAGGTCAGGTCCTGCCCCAAAAATATCAAGAAGATGTTTCTTTGTAGGACTGCATGCTTTGTTTGAGCTGTGGGCCTGATCCTGCTGCCACTGGAATTAATGGACAAGTCCTCACTGACTTTGGTAGGTGCAGGATCAGGCCCTACTTACAGATGTGAGTTACTCTGCTAAGAGTTTTAAGGCCAATCCATTCCTAAGGGTCATCCCAATCCAAAGGGCAGTAGATGAGCTAAAGGCAGATTTCTGAAACTGGGGGACGTGCAAATTGCGCCTAAAACTCTTACTTTCAATGTAACACCTTCAAAAGTGTCACAACACAAATGGAACAAGGAATTATCTCAGATTCTCCCATATTCCTCCTCCAGCTCCTCTTTATTTCTCTCCCTGCTCTTACTTTCTCCTTGTTTTCTGTGGCTGTGGCAGGACACTTCCCATTATCTGCTTTCCTCACATTTAAACCCATCTTTAAGTCTTTCCTGGCCTTCCTCATCACCTCTCATTCTCCAAATTTCTGCTTTTCTTTTTTCCTCCTACATTTTCTTCCAAGCTCTCCATAGAACATCTAGAATGCAACTCATCTTCCTCCTCAAGATGCTTCTCTGCCACAATGCCCACAGAAAGCTGGATCTACTAAGGCTGCTGCCTGACGAGTACTGGCTACCTGGATACAACAAACACAAGAAACAGCTGCTGCCTTCTACTCTGGCTTTTTCTTAGGGTGGAGATGGTTTTCCACCAGATTTCTGTAAAAGTTGGAAGAAACCATGACAGTCATCCAGACTGGCATCCTGCAGAACTGACTTGGCAGATTATTTTATTCAGATTTCACAGTTTATTTTTAGATTTAACGCTTAAGTATTTCGAGGTCAACCAAAACGAAGAAAGGACAGAGAAGTAAAAGAAGCAGAAATCTGTAGAAAATATCTAAATATTTGTTATATAGAACTTACAATTTTGAGTCTAAGTTGTATTTTTATACCAATCCAGCACAGCTAATTACACTTCATAATGCAAGTTGGCAAGTGGGTCCTATCAGTGTCATTTTGTGCATAAGAAAAAGAACTGAGCTCAGCAAAGGAAAATCTTCCCCACTATCAAAGAGAAAAAGGAAAGGGCTGGACATATCCAATCCTTGTTGCTACCATTAGAAAACATCATGACTTTCAGTTATAAAATAGTTTAAAAATCTATTGTTTAAGTATGAAATTACCTTTATTCTCATCTGTTGATTTCATGTGATTTTCACTATCTTCAATGTAACCTGATCCTAAAATATTAAAGCCAAAGTTGAGCTGACAAAATGTTTATTGAGGCCAACTAAATAAAGGAGTTACACAGCTGCAATTCCTATTGTCATTATCTGTATTTTTATATGAGACATCCTACTTTTGGTTTCACACCTAAGACATTCAAGTAACACAGGTGGGAAGAATGTGGCTTTTTAAATAATCAGCTAAAAAGCACCCAAGGGGTAATTTTGTTTATGCCCAATACTCTAAACAACATCTCCACCTATTTTGGTAAAGTGGGAATTTTGAGATCCTGGAATGAAATGTGCCCAGTCATGGCAAGTTAACACCTCTGTCCTGTGGCCACATCACAGGACCATGTGCCACAACTCCAATTTTCCTCTCTGCAATAATTTTCTTGCAGCTGTGTCAAACCCAGAAAGTAATTTTCTTTTACCATGATTTCTCCATCTGTAATACTGTCAACTGATTGCCTGGGAGAAGTGTCTGAGCAGAGTTATAAACCAATCTTTGTGTGAGACGTGCTCATAAAAACTGTACAAAGACAAAATGACAGAAGATACTTCGGAGAATGTTATTGGTATCCCTCTGTATTCCCCTAAAAATTGGGCCTTATCCAAACAACAACTATGCAAGTCCAAAACTTTCAAAAAATGATTAATTTACCCAATTTATTAGCAGTCTTACAGCAAAATGTCCTACCTGAATAATAGTCTCCATCATTGGGCTGTCTTGCCAGTTTTTCACTTGTCAAGTTTGCAGCCAAGGCTGAACTGAAAAACAAACCAATAAAAGTTGATGTAATTATCCCAAATCAGTCAATAACATGATTCTGTGCAAAGATCAGTCACTATCTATGCTGACTGCCATGTATTTTTAACTACTGAAGCTAATGAAAATTTGCCTTTGTCTTTAAGAGAAGCACCAACCAAATTTAAGGCAAAAAATGTTCCCTATTGCATTATTCTTCTTTAAACCTCTGTATTTTCAATCCATTCCATGTCTAAATGCATTCCAACACAGGCCTGACATTCTCCTTTTTCACTTAGCTGGCCTTTTTTTCTATTTTTAGAGTATTTCCTCATCCTGTTGTTGTGTAAGCAGGTGGTACATGAAGCAGAACCATCTATTGTCTGCAGGTGTGTGCCATAATGAACTGCACTCATATGGAGGAAGGCCTTTAAACAGAAATACTTCATCATTATCATAACGGGTCGTGGTTTAATCCCAGATGGCAGCTCAGTATCACACCTCACTCCACTCCCCTGCCTGTGGGATGGGGAGGAGGACTGGAAAAAGGTAAAACCCATGGGCTGAGATAAGAACAGTTTAATAACTGAAATAAAGTTAATAATAATAATAGCAATGAAAAGGACAGAGAGAGAGAGGAATAAAACCCAAGAAAAACAAGTGATGCCCAGCCAGTCCCCGAGCAGCGACAGCACCGCCCGGGTGCGTCGTTGTCACAGGGCTCAGCACCTGCTGTCCTTCAACCTTCAGCAGCCCCACAACAGGAGGGTCCTCTGAGACACAGGACAGGGGAGGTACTTCATTTCCTCTGTCTCCAAGGCTGCTGTACTGAAAGCCCACCACTCCACCACATAAGAGTCTATGGCTCCTTGAAATCCCCTCTCCCGAGACAGTTAAAGCCCCTGGAGCCTCTGGGCTACTCAAATGGGAGCTTTCTGCCACACGTTCCCAGTCAGGCTGATTTCAGCCCCCAGTACAGTCTGTTGGGATCCCTCTCCAGAAATACAACTGGGTTCTGCCCCTGGACAGCCTGATGGCATCAGGGCACACACTGTGCACCAGTACCTGCTAGAGCCTTATACTCCCGGGGGGCTGATGTTCCAGGCATCTGATCCACACGCTCCAGTAAACAAGGCTGTCCCTCTTCTCCACCTGGTGGAGGCAGAGCCCCTCTAGTCCTGGTCATAGGATTATCCATTTGCTTCTTGTAAAAACGGGTTAGAATTCCCTTCCATAGAGTCAGGAGTAAGATCCTTCCACTCTGAGGAACTGCCCATTGCAGACCAGAGCAGCAACTTCCCTGGAAGAGCCCCCTTTGTGATTTTCCCTTGCAATCCATGTACCCTCTAGGGTCCCAGGTAGAATTTCCATCCCACTTCCTCAAGTCCTCTCTGGGGTCCTCACAGGTAAAACCACAGGGTCCCCTGTGGTGTGAACCCTCTGCATTCTCTCTCTGGAGCAAAAGGACACTTACTGTTAATAGCTGAAATACTGGCCTGTGCATGTGGGAGTAGAATCTACCCGCTTTGAGTTGCTCAACCAGCTTCTCCACAGCAGAGACAAGGGAGGAAGAGAGATTTTCTCTGTGCTGCTGGGTTGGTGAAGCCACTTCATCCACCAGTGGTGCCTCTTTGTCTCTCCAGGCCATCACTGCCAGTGAGTTGGTGTATGACAATGGTGCTCTCTGGACAAGTTTCTGACACATGGTTTGTGCACATCAGACTTCACCTGGATCTCTGAGTAACCCTGTGTTGTTTGGGTCACAATAAATTATCTGTAATTCCCTCAGGTACTGGGTACCTCTCTCCATCATGGTCCACTTGCCTGGGTGACACAGAACATCTTCCTTGAAGGGATACCTTTCCTTCACACTTGACAAGAGTTGCCTCCAGAGGCTGAGGACTTGTGTTGCTCTTCCAATCACCTCGTCAGTGCACCTTTCCCTAGAAAATGATCCCAGCTGCTTGGCTTCCCTACCCTCTAATTCCACACCATTATCCCTAACAGTTCCATTATCCCAGCATCAGAGCAGCCAGGGAATAATGTGCTCACCTGGATGACGGTTGAAATCTTTCTGCATATCCCACAGCTCACTCAGAGATATGGATTGAGGGATTGCTTCTTGTTCTGCCTCTTCTTCCTGTTCCTTGGTTCGTCCTCCTTTATTAAACAAGCTGTCTTTCCTGCCCATTTCTCCTTGGGAATAGGGGCAACTGGCACACACAGGGGTTGGTCCTCTGATTCAGCTGCATCACCCATCAGTGGGTGAGTACTCACAGGCTTTGAGTAGCCAGGGGCTGAGTAGCCACAGTGTCTGTCGTGGCCACTATGATTGTTGTGGGAGTTGGAGCAGCCCAGTGCCTGTCACAGGGGTTGGAGTAGCTGCAAATAATTGCTTAACCCTAAACAGACCTGAACCACATGCTGGTTCCTACCAATAGGACCACACTGGTTCCAACACCCCAAGTCGATTCAAAATCTTCACAATTCTCAAATGCTTTTGTAATTAGCCTGGAGAAGAAAGGGAAGCTGTGGGAAGCTGTGTCCACAGACTGGCTCTCCGAGGAGAAAGGGAAAAGTGTAATTATGGATAATTCCCAATAGGTGTCTCCCCAGCACACAGGTGACGGTGGCGCTGAGGACACGATCAGGTGAGTGATGACCAGCGATTCCATGGTATCATAAATTAGTGTTACAAAGCAGAACGAAACAATAACCTCAGCCCAGGCCCCAATGGCAAGAAACACAACAGGGAGTACAGTGTTCCCTGTAAGTGCAAGTGAGGTGTTCGGATACAGCTCCGAGAACAAGCACAACTCTAAGAGCAAATAAATCAACATCATGGTAACTGGCTATTAAACTCTGATGAATGCTTGTAACAAATTTGTTTCAACGTGCACTGGTCAGATCTGGTTTTAACTCTGAGTCCCACTCTGGACTTCAAAAAGGACTGTCATGGTTTAACCCCAGCTGGCAACTAAGCACCACACAGCACCTCACTGGCAGCTAAGCACCACACAACACCTCACTCATTCTGCCCCAACCCACCCCACCCCCAGTGGGATGGGGAAGAGGACTGGAAAAAGGTAAAACCCATGGGTTGAGATAAGAACAGTTTAATGATTGAAATAAAGTAAAATATAATAATAACAACAACAATATCCACAATAATAATAAAGGAAGAGAGAGAGGAATAAAACGCAAGAGAAACAAGTGATGCCCACTACAATTGCTGACCACCCTGTGCCCGATGCCCAGCCCACCCTCCAGCACTGATCAGTGTCTCCCAGACAATTCCCCCCAGTTTCTACACTGGCCATGATGCTCTATGGTGTGGAATGTCCCTTTGGCCAGTTTGGGTCAACAGTCCTGGCCATGCTCCCTCCTGGCTGCTTGTGCACCTGCTCATGGGCAGAGCATGGGAAACTGAAACGTCCTTGGGTTAAAGTAAGCACTAGCAACTAAAACATCAGTGTTATCAACATTATTCTCACAGTAAATCCAAAACTCAGCACTGTACCAGCTACTAAGAAGAAAATTATCCCAGCCGAAACCAAGACAGTAAGACATCTTACCCAGACATCTCCATGGATGGTCCTTTAGCTTGACAGAGGAAAAAAAAAAGGCATCTATTAGTAGATTGCACAAGTAAAGAATTTAAAAGTAAAGATCAAAACAAAAATATAGCAATTATTTACTCATGTGTGAATAATTTCTCCTGGCGATCACAAAATTAACTACCTCACACATTATGTCCTGTTTATCTCCAAGGTCCCTTCAATGTCTCCTTCAGAGAACCTAAGATCCTAAACCCCAGATTTTACCTTGGCCAATTTAAGCAGTCTGGGACATCCAGATGCTTCAAATTTTCCCAAATAATTTGCAATGTACTGCATATCACAGGATAAACCAGATTTACTTGTATTCTGAAAGAACAGGATCTGAAAAAATATCTTAAAAGTTAAATCCCTAAACAAAATCATATTACAGTGTGGGAAGGAAAAAGAAACAATCCCACAACCTAATAATCTAAATTTATTTCATAAGGACTAGAGAGGCACCTCAATTACACCTGAGCTGGGACTCCAAATCAAATTGTTATAGCTCTATGAGGGATCAAAAACCTCCTCAGGCCCTGTCTGCCTCTTCATTGCACAGGGCTGAATTCCAGACCTAGGACTGCATCTGCCCAATATACTTGGAAAGCCTCAGCACATTTGCAGCTTAGTTTGGGTCACCTGGCATTTCTAAGCAGATTTTTAGGTTTTTTTTAAATTATGTTCAGTCATCTCTGAAGCCTCACCCCTGCAACCCTTTGCTTCTGACACAAATGCAGGTTTAACTGGAAAACATTTGTCGCCAAACAAAGAGAAGGGAACCATTCCTTACCCTTTTTCTTCTTACGCAAAAACCACCACAAGGCGAGTGCTCCCGCTCCTGCAATGGTTATCAGGACCAATGCAGCAACGACTCCTTTCTTCCAAGCTGCCAAGATGACTGGAAATAAGAAAAACATGTTTAAGAGAGTATTTACTGTGATAGGCCAACACTACCAAATTCTGCAGTTCCTGACCTTTCATTTTACTACAAATCAGCCTTCTTACACCCCAGGGAAGAACTCTGAGGGGTCTTGCATGCAAAGTTCACTAGTGAGCCTCTCCTTTGTGACCAAAACCTCAGCACAACAACAGGTTGGTTTCAGTTTGCATCTGGCTCCTTTGGCTTTTGAGCATCCCCTAAACTTTTCTCTGTAAGTTGGACAATCTCTGTTTATAAAGGGACCTCTCTGTTCAACTTCTGACAGTGGTGGAACAAAAGCAAATAAGGGAGTTACACTTAGGAACATCCCAAATGAGATGACCTCACCTATCATGAGGACACGGTGGGCAGTTCAATGACTCACCACTGATGGTTATGGGCTGGCTCCTCACGTCCACGTTGGCTCGGTTCGAGGCCACGCAATAATATGTCCCCGTGTCCTGCCTCTTCATTGTTTCCTTGTGCCACATGGCTCTGTCTCTATGTTCAATTTTTTCAAACAGAAGAACCTCATTATCAGTTTTTTTAAAAAACCTGAACAGGATTGGCAAAGACCCTTCTTTCACAGAGCAGAGAAAAGCAATCTCACTGCCATCTTCCACTTCTCCATATGGAACACTGCCCAAGCTGGCATCTCTGACTGGCACTACAGAGGAAGGCAGAAAGAAAGCAAATATTAGCACTATTTGGAATAACTTTGATGCTAAAATATTGTGCTGTAGAAATGCTTGATTTAATGCTTAGTTAAACAGAGACTGAATGCACAGTATTAATCTTCCCAAACACTCTCTGAAAGACATCATCCTCTAGTAAATATTTTTATACACCCAGAAATAGAGAGGGCATGACAAAGAAACAAAGCAGACACAGGAGGAAATTATATCCATTCCACAGAGGTCAGTCAGCCACTTTCCTTAAAATCCTTTGGATGCCACTCCAGCCCCAGCCTACAAATTATTTCATTTCCAGAAATAATACACTCAGTTGTTCCATAGTGTAAATAATGATGGTCCAGTTTATGTAGCTATGTTTTCATAGTTATCTAGAGCTGTGTTATTTTATGCTGTGTGGTAACTGTACTCTTGTACCCTTTAATATACAACAGTCGGTATCAGCAGATAATGGATCGAGTTCTCCAAGGGCATAAGCCAGTCCCAAATTCCAATGGTTACAGAATATGGCAAACACAAAAGCGAGGGAAGTTAGTTTGCATTTGCACAAATTGTAAGAATATGCATACACAAAATACAGTTTTTAGGTTTGCTAGTTTACAAATTAAGTATTTTAGCATATACAAAAACAGTGTAGGAGCAGATGAGCATCAGCCCTTGTAACTACATGGGGAAAAAACGGACACATATTCTGTGATTCAAGGCTTGTAGAATGTCAGCAGCTTTGCAAAATGTTTGGCATATGAAGCATCTGCTTTGCTAAAATCCCTACAGAACATTTCTCTGAAAATATTGTAAATGTGTTTGGGGCAGTGTCATGGATAACACAAGGCAGATGTAAAGAAGGAATCATTAAGGCAACACTGGTACAGAAGCAGAAGGAGAAACCAGATATGATATGAAAAGATGCTGATCATGAAAGTTCTTTTTGTATTAGGGAGCAGATTTAGATATAAGACATGGATGGGTTCCTGTGACTGAGCCTATGACAGAGAGGATTGCTCTGGAAAACATAAGTGCTTCTTCAGACAGAAAGGACAGAATACAGAGAATTCAAAGCCACCACCTCAGCAGTGGTAGACTGTGGAAGATTGGTTCACCAGGCACTAAAACATGACTATTCAGAACTTCCAAACAGTGCCACAATAAATCCTGAACCGCAGCTCTAACAGCTGGGATACACTAGTTCCAGCAGAGAAATACCCGCTTGTCAATGGATTAAGATTATGCTTTGTGTTTGTATATTTGTATCTTGTTATTTCAAACCATCTTGACTTTAAATCTCCCTGGATAAACCTCTTTAGAGCTTTTATCACTCAGCTTCTCTCTAGAGTTAGTTAATGGTGGAACTGGCGAACTTAAGGTGAGTCTGGGTGAGTGCAAGTACTGTATTAAAAGCCCTTTTTGGGAGCTCAGTGAACAGGGAGCACATCCTTCACTGTGCAATAATCCAACTGACTCAGAATAAGCCCAACAATTCTGGATGTATCTGCTCAAATCATACACAACTGAATGTCAAAACTCAGAGGGAAACAGCCTATTAACCACAAGTTTATCTTTTGAACACCAACACAATTTGGGTTCAAGCCAGGACACAAAACTGAAAACTCCTTGGTAGAGAGAAATTACCTCTTCTTTTTGAAAGGTCAAGTATAGACCTGCTCTGGTCCTGAACTACTTACTGTGCTGTGACCAGCAACCATTTTAATTCAAGTGAGCAAAAAATCTGTAAACATTTCACATCCATTTTGCTTAGTCCATCATTTGCTGCTGAAGTTTCAAAACTCTAAACATGACATCAGACAAGAAGAAGAATTGAACAGACTTACCTACTACTGTGACGTTCAGGATATCGCTGGTTTTCACACCACTGGAGTGATTATTTCTGGCATCACATCTGTATCCTCTTTGGTCATTTAGTCTGATATTTTCATCCAAGAAAGTAGCATATGTGTCATTAATGACTATTTTCTCGACATCATCTCCTTTGTAGAACCTGAAGGTTTTTGGTGGTGTTCCCATCACTGAGTGGCAGATCAACTGCAGAGGCTTCCCCAGCACCACCTCCGGCAAACCGCCGGCGACGGAAAGAGTTGGCTTGGAGACTGGAGCTAAAAGGGGAATAAAAGAAAAAAACTGTTGAAAATTGCACTGCATAAGGCCAAAAGACACGATATTATTTTATAGAAAGTGTTTAAATGCACGATATTTATCTAGTTTGCACACGCTAGTTTGGGAAGCTCTTCCTCGTCGATAGAATAGAAATGGGGGGACTTGACCAAATCAATAATGTAGGTAGTAGAACATGTGACTTTGAATCAAATAGCATGCAGGGGGAATATGAAGGAAAACAAAGGCTGAGTGACACAGCTGTGGATCATCCAAACTCCAGAACTAATTCTGACCCAAGGACTAAGTGTCACATTGCATGTATGACCTGAGATGGATCGTGCAGCACCTAATTAGGGCCCTCTGTTCCACAGGGAGTCACAACCCAGTTAATCCCCTTCACAGACTGGAGAACCACCTGAGATTGTTCCATAAGAGGGAAGGGAACTAGAGTGCTAATAATCAGCTTTTCTGGAGCAGAGCTAACCAGATGACCTCTGGTTCTCCTGGTTTCTGCCTGCAGAGTCAGGGAGAGGGATCCAAGGCAGACACTGTCAGAGTTTCAGGTCAAATGGATGAGTGAAAGATTTGCACAACAGTTCTGGCTCCTGCAAATGGTAATGAATGAATTTATCTGGCACCCAGCAGAACCAAGGGAGCAGCAGGAAGCCATGCCAACTCCCTTCTCCCAGGGCCAGCCCTGGAAAAGTCTGACTTGATTAGATCATGACACACCAAATCCTCTACAGCTGAAGATGACAAGCGCATCTCACAGAAATTAATATTGCAAGAACTAAGAGACACCCTGCTAGTTCATGGACTAGAGGCCGATTCTGTAAACAGATGTGCTTATTTATTAGCTTCTGGTTTAGATCCCCCCCCATCTCATTGGGTTCTAAGCCTCTGTATCAACTCACCATAAACATTTATCCTTACAGGTTTGCTCTCCTTGACTATTCCTTTTACTTCAGCTTTACAGGTATAAGATCCAGTATCATTCACATTAACTCTCATTTTTAAGGTTTGAGAATTTTTCAGTGGGATGTCTCCATTGGCGTTTTTCCGTATGATAGAGAAGTTAGCTTTCTGAAAACCATTAATGCTGCAATTCAAAATTAATTCTTTATTCTTATCCAGCTTAGTCATAGAAGCAACCAGTGTTGGCTTGGGAAATAACTCTGCAAGATAAAAAGAGAACTAATTCATTCCAATTGAGCCTGAAAGAACAGGACTGCTTATCTCGACATATACAGAATGAAGGACATACTGAAAGTTTATAATCTGGGAATGAAAAAACCATGTTATTTTAATATTATTATATTTTCAGGGAAAACAGAAACTCAGCAACCACTTGAAACCACTTTTCATGTGTTATTTGAGGACATTATTTTAGTTGGGGAGTATTGGTAGGAAAAAATCAGAATCTAAAATCCAAATAGCCTTTAACTTAGAGAAAATTTACACTTAGATCTGGAGGTTACACTTGGATCTTGAGTTCTACCAAATTTTAATTTAAATACCAATACACTGAGTAAAATCTAAGATGAACAGAGGTTTTACCTGACACGACAACATTCAGTTTGGTGGTTTTAGATGCTCCCCCTTGCTCCACCTTACACAGGTATTCACCACTGTCCTCTAGAGTAGCTACTGTGGAGTATCTCAGAAGTTTCTTATCTTGTACACTGTTCAGTATTGATTTGTTTTTCTGGAGGATGATTTCAATGTCATGCATTCGAACTACTACAGTTGAGCATTCAAATTGTATTTGGTCTCCTTCTGTAACATTACTTGAGGGCACGGTGGTCAGAGTGGGCTTTATAAATGGTTCTGCAAGAGAATACATATCAACATGCAGATAAACATATATAACTATAAATACATGGCCCAATTTTAACTGTAGCAAGCAAACAAATGTCAAAAGAAAAATCAAGCAACTCACCCCTGACTGTAACGAGGGTTTTGTTGCTGTGTGCTGAGTCTTCCCATTCAAGTTTTACATTTCTCCTACCAAAACAATCAAATTGTAAAATATTATCTCCTTCTTCAACAGAAACCTCCAGTACAGAAAAATTTGTGTAAGGTTCAGGTACACATGTTTCTCTAGGCGTTGAATTCGTCTTTATCTTTCGGAAACAGAACTGTAAAGGAGGTTCTTCTTCAGGCAGCTCACAACGTAACTTCACAACTTCACCCTCCAAAACATCTCTTTTGTCAGCAGTCAGGGTTGGCTTGGTCATTCCTTACACCAGAAAGCAAGAAAAGAAATAGAACATTGCATAATCCTGAAAGAAACACTATCCCTGAAGACTGTGGTAATGATTTATGCTAATTAACAGATGCAAATACTTTGCAAGAACCAAGCTTTTGAAGACCACCCAGTACCTACTTAATGCTGAACAAATTCTTTCCAAATTGCTTTTCCAAGGGGAAAAATGTCACTTGCAGTCAAGAACACAAGGCTAGAAAGAGTATGGATGGAGGTAGCCCTTGTTCTCATCAGAAATGAAAGAATAAGACTGACACAACACTGTCTGCAAAAGCAGCCCAGAGCTGACACTCCTTTGGCAGTGGCTGTCACAGGCTGAGCATCTCGGTACCTTATTTCCAGCATTTCCAGGAATCTACCCACCCTCCATCAAGTTTATGGGAACAGGCACAAGCTTTCACAACTAATACTTCCCCTAGTCTAGGGAACAGAGGCTCAGGACAGCGGGGAAGGTGGCACAGAGGGCACAGACTGTTCCTGACTGTCACTGATGTCGCCCTGAGATCACAAGTTCATTTCCGTGCCTGAGCATGAGGGTTTGGTACTAAACTCTGGTGAAGTACTGTGAGGCCAATGGATAAAAATCACTTTGCAAGATATCCTACTGAGCACTGACTATTATTACTTCCCCTGGAAGGTTGGGGGGTTTTTGCCATGTTTGAAAGAGCACTCACCTGTTACCCAAACGTGGACGGGGTCACTCGATCCTGTCTTTTTATCTGCTTTCACAGTACACTGATAGTCTCCTGTGTCTGAAGATTTGGCCACAGGTACTTCATACCGTGCATCTCCTGTGTCTGACACAGTCATAAACACGAGCCTGCGGTCCTTAAAAATCGTAAAATTATACTTCAGCTGGAAATCAGCACTTTTGCTGATATCAGCGTGGCAGATAATTGACATGGGAGCTCCATTCCTCACTTTGAAAGATGGCTCAACCTTGATTTCAACTGTGTTGAAAGTAAAAACTGGATAGAGAAAAAAAAATCTTATTTATTTTCAGTTAGTCCAACATAATACTGTTATCTCAAGTTGCTATACTTTAATCCCAAGAAGTAATTACAAAATTTACATTTTATTTGATAGGAATATTGTAATTTAAATACAAAGTAATTTATATACAAAAATAATAAACACATTTAGAAACAAAGTTCATAATAGTACTTATATATACGTGTATATATGTTTAGAAATATATTCTGTGTTTATAACCACAGCAATGATAAATAATTTGTAGCTTACATGTGGTAACTGTTAGAATCCTGGTATACTTAATATTTTTATTCACACGGATGGAGGAAAAAGTATAGAGAAAGATCTATCAGTTCATTGATTTTTCCCTTCCTTTAGAACTTTTTTGGGTTATGCCCATTTTGGTCAAGATTTGTATTAGAAATTTGCTATTAGAAGGAAAACTTCCCTGCATCTAAAGAAGCCCCTTGCCCTGTACATTTACCAGATATTTATAATGTGTCCTTGCTAGAGAGAGTTTTGGGCATAAAACCAGTGCAAAAATTGTAATTTTTTTTTTTGCATGTGAATAAACCACATGACAACAAGAAGCAAACCTTTGTCCCTGGTGATGGAAAAAAGGAAACATGAGGAGTGTACGTGCTGGGAGTCACAGGATGAAAAGGTAAAAAGTTCCTTTAGAACACGAGTTCTGAACTCTGCTCAGTTGACCAATTCCTTTGCATGAGCAGGAAAAAGTGCCCTTAATTCATATGCTATAATTTTATCCTCCCTCCTTGCTTGTGGGCATGAGAGGCTTTTCTAAATACTAAAACAAAATGCTAATTTTCTCTCCCACCTTTTTTATGCCTCTGGAAAGCAAATTACTCTAGGAAAGATTTCACCAAAACATTTATTAAGATATGAGCAGCACATCTCTCATTTAAACACTGTATCAAGAAACAGCACCAAGCAATACCTTTTCTTTTCATGTGGCCAAATTTCATACTGAGATATCGTACAGCAAATCCAAATAAACTCTGTTACAAATGCACACCAGCAACCAAGAAATTAGTTAAATTAGTTATTTTAAATTTGTATGTGAAAAAAACCCCACCAAAATTATAATTCCCTACCTTTATCCTGAGTGTAGAGTTCTGAACCTGGGGAAAAAAAAAGAAATGTTATTTTCAAAGCTTGCAGATTGAGAGACAGCAACGTGAAACTTAAAAAGCCTCCCCAAACCCCCACCCCAGACAAACCAAAACCACAAGTACCCACCAAGAGACTTAGTTATCAAACTTACACTGCAAGAAAATCACCAGAAGAGCAAGATACATCTCGTTCCTGAAGAACAGACACTTAACCCCAAAATCAAACAATATTCATTATCAGAGGTGATGTCTCCAGGTACCAAAACCACGTTATGGTCTTTTTTTTCCGTTGGCTCTTTATGGGAACCGATAAAAATTTGCCATGAAAATTTGTAAGTTATCCCAGATCTTCCACAGAAACTGGCTGGATCAAGTAATCGTTCCCATTACTGGAAACTGGAAACGGCAAACAATGAGAATCTATCTGCTGCTCCCAGGCAGATTACTGCTCAGGAAGTGACTGGACTTTTCCTGAGGGCGCCACCAAATGCATTTGCTTTGTTTAATTTCTTAAGGTGTATTAAAAAAACAAGAAGTTCCAATGACATTTATCCTGCAGTTCCTGTCAATATGGGTATTTTTAAGTCACGATTAACCATTTAGGAACACAAATCACCTTTGCTATTTGAACTCAGCAGATTCTTGAGCAAATATTTCCCTTCGTGCTCACAAGGTGAACAGATGTACATAATTACCCATTTTTCCCTTTTACATCCATTTCTAGGTGTCCCATCTTTGCTGTGGCTGTGGGGTGCACAATAAATTTGAATTATCTCAGAAACCAGAGCTACTGTTGTGTGAGACCAGAATATGGACAGGCAGATCTCTCATATCACCATCAGATATCAGAAACATGGATCTACCCCAGATTTTATGTAGTTAGGACAGTGCAAAGCCTGCAAAAGCATAAACCTTACACCCCACAAGAAAAAGAACTGGCTGGAGTTTCAATTCTCAGCAAAAATCTGCAGCAGCACTGGCACAATCTGAAATACAGCACACTTCTCTGTTGCTCAGGATATTCCTTTCTCACTGTATCAGCCCACTTTTAAGTCAGACTTAAGCCATTCCCATCCTGAACACTGACTCAGCTTGACAAAGTGAGTTGAAATCATGCCCTTCAAAAAGTGTTTCTTGAGTTGTGTGTCCCAGAACTCCCCAAGCAGTGATTTAGTAATTCTTGAAAATTCAGTGTTCAGCTCTTAATCTCTTTCTCTCCTTTGTAGACAGAGTCAATGCTTTCCTTTAATTCCAAGCTTGTTAAAACACTGTGTAAAACAACGCTAAATATGTTCACAGAAGTCTTTAAAACAGATAGACAGTTCTCATGAGCTTCACTTATATGAAATCCTTTTCTTTTTCTCCTGGGGGTCAATGAAAACTGTATTTTTCCCCCAAAAAAATCAATATTTTAAAGCTATAAGTGTACTTCAATGCTTGTATTACACATAGAAGAATGGCATTTTGCAAAGGGAAACAGAAGGAAAACACTCATCTGTTTAACAATGCATCGGTCATGAACAAGCACCTCTCTGGCTGTTTTACAGAATGGCACAATAGCCACAGCAATTAATGACTAAAGACTAAGCCGTTAACTACCAACAGTGTTTGTTCTGCTTAGTCCAGGCTCTTGGAAACACACCACCAACAAAGGATTGGGGGTTTGGCCGGTGGCCAACAATGGTCTCCAGGGACAGGTAAAGGAAAAGGGCAGGAGGACACATGGCAGGTGGAGAACAAAGGTAGATCAACTTTTGCTATTGGTAACAAAAAAATAGGAAGGAAGGAGATTTTCCCCTTCCCCCCTTTCCCCAGAAAAGAATTTAGCACAACATAAAAAGCTCAGCAAAACCACACCAGTCTTTCCCACGAGGGACAAAGGTTTCTCTGAGCCCCAGCAAGGGAAGGAGAGAGTGAGTGTGAGACAAGTTCAGAGCCAGGCTGGTTTCAGACTCGGGTGGAAGGCCAGCTTTGAGGATGAACTAGCTCAGGAGTAAGGTTTAATGGTGCCAAAACCTGAGGCTGTTGGGAGATGTCGTTCCCAAGAGAAGTACATTCCAGAAGATCTTACAGGCTGATTACACTGTCACATTCCTGCCCAGCCTCGACATTGTCGTGGAGAGGAAAATCCCGCTGGTGTTGACCAAAATCCAAGAAGTAAATTCAGCTGCAGGAATTCAAGCCAAAAGAACATGAAACTTGGGGAAAAAACAATGCAAACACAAAAGAACGGCTTGAGACCATCTTCCCTGGTTAAACTGGAAATCACATTGACCTAAAGAATTTAAACTTCAAAGCACCTGTGCCAGTAATACAGTTGCAGATTTTCCTGACAGCCAGCTTATTGTAATCTCTCCAGATATGTATTTCTGAGTTACATGAGATCAAATTTATTCTAATATACATCATATACAGAACTCTATTCAATCCCTATCTCTATTTATGGGAAAAGTAGGATTGACCTCCAAAATGCAACACACCTCCTGAAGCAGACAGAATAAATCATTATAATCTGACCGAATGCCCTTTGAAACCCATGGGAATCACCACATTTCATCTACTGCCAATGAATTGGGCCCTTAAACATTAAAAACCTCCTCTGGGAATTCTCTGTTTCTGCTGGCTGGATCCCCTGCTGCTTGCTTACATCTGACATTTCTTAAGAGCCCTCAGCTCTGGCATCTGAACTGAGTTCTGCTGAAAATGAGGCAAAGCCTATTTTGCTAACTAAGGGAAAAATGCTGAATAAGATTTTCAAACTTTTCCCTCTGCAAATACAGTGTTTTCAGGCAATCCCTTATGACAGGAAAGGGAGCTCGGAGTTCCCAGCCCATTCCAGCTGTTTGTTTCCATGTGCTCTCCGGGCTGGCGTGACAGCAAAGAGCAGCCACGGTGCTGGTGCTCAGCACTGACATCTCACTTCCTCACACAGCACACACCGAGTCCAGCCAATTCTGGGGCCTCTCAACTCTGCCTCCTGCTCTCAAATGCCTGTTCCTGAGGGCAGTTTCACTTTCTTCAGAAAAGAATTTCTATCTCACCAATAAAAACTTTTCTGGGGTCAGAAATCTTATCCCCTATACATAATTTCTTGTATAAGTTCACTGATTTTAAAAATAGTTAATTGCTACAGAGGTGTATCTACAAATGTTTGGGGTTTTTTCTACATTTTATTTTAAAATTTAGAAAAATTCAGAGGTCTGGGTCCGTCTATACTGAAGTCAACACAAGTTTTCCAGTAACTAAATCAAGACCAAAAAAGCAGCTCTGATTTCTAATCCTCCAATTCCTGACACAGATAATCATTAAATTGATTTCTTGTAGCTGTGAGCTGTTTTGCTCAATTCTAAATTCCTGTTTCAGTATACTCATAGATAATAGAACTATGACAAACATTGCTGTTTACACAAGTCTGGACAAACCCCTGGTGAACTGTGAATGAAACAAGTTCTTTCTACATATATTTGCAGGGCATACTGTTCTGTCTTGAATGTGGGACACTTGCATCGTTAGTCTTTTTTTTTTAAAGTGTCTCCTTATACCTCCCCAGAGAAGAATTAAAAATTATTTTTCCTCCATGGATTTGAATATTTACAGAGTACATGAAAGAAATTAACCCTGCCTTTTTTTCCAGGAGTCTGGAAGTTCTACAATTTACAGAAACTCTGGATTGCCAGTTTGTGCATCTGGGAATAAATTGCATTTCACAATGGCACCATCTGCTGGGAGATGAGCACGGCAGTGAAGTGCAATTAAACATGTGATTACTGGTATCCAACACCTCCTCCAAATGGCAACATAAATTAAACCTGGAAAAGCAACTGAAGGAACCAGGGAGTTGATAATGACAGAATGTCACTGAGGCTTTCACATTGGAATTTTTCTTTTTAATACAACAGGAGCTAATTATTGCTATTTGGTTTTATGCTTCCTTACTGATACGGTGCAACATTGAGAAGAACACTGGAAATCTAACCTTGACTTGTATTTCATGTAACACAAACCTCCACGTACCTCATCAGTTGGATAAAAGGAGAGAAATTCCTTCTTTCAAAATCAATTTATGATTCCATTATTTTTGTGGCCTGTGATACCACCTTGACCTTTCCTTGTGCCAGCAGCTTGTGAGTGACTCAGCTCCTCGAGGGCATTTTTACCCGCTGTCCACTCCTGCTGTCCACTCCTGCATTAACAAATTCCTCCGTTTAGAAACACACAACACAGCCTGTGTCACTGTCACACACTGCCCTTCCCTGGCACTACACCAGGATTTGCACTTGTTTTGTTGAACATCCAGCATTTCTGGATGCAGCTGAAACCCAGCTTTGAGCTCTGCAGGAATATCCCTCACAGAGGATGGACAGTGACAGAGAAGAGATCAGAAACTTCTGGCTGGAGAGGGAATTAATCTGGAAATATTTCTCCTTGGTCATTCTCCAGGAATTATTCCACATAGGTTTCACAAGTATAATTCAGTTGGTAGTGACTCAACAAGCTGGTCCAAGTTGACAGAAAATCTTTCAGCAGAGTTAACACAAACCAAGAGGCAGAATGATCTGCTCCTTACCTGCAGCAGGTGCCCACACACAGCCAGTGCTGCCACTCATGTAACTGCTGGTTAAACTGCACAGAGGGGCAGATACTCCTCAGAGACACCTCAGAGTACACCACCAGAGGTTTGAAAAGGGATGAAAACCAGATAAGAGTCCTGGCAGATTTAATTTTTTTTAGCATTTTTCTTTTCATTCAGTATGTTTTCTAAGGAAAAAAAAAAAGTTAACTTTTATCAGAGGTTAGGCAGCAGAAAAAAGTTAAAATTACAACTGTGAGTTTGTAAAGAAGGCTGATTAAGCTGACTAAGAGAGTACTCCATATTTTTCAACCACAGCACTCTTACAGCAATTCCTGAACACATTTCTCTGGAACACTCTTCATACAGTGATGTCTGAATTTATCCCATGAGAAATGTATTAGTAACCCCAGTTTTCCATGTCTCATCCAAATTCTTTCTTTCTTTTTCCAGTTTTGGGAGAGGATTCAGAGGACAGACATACCACATTTCATCTCTGGGAGATGTGGGAGCTGCTAGGTTATCAAACTGGGTGCCCAAAAGTTCTTTTCACCTGCTGACATGTCCTTTGCAACCTGCAGTTAACTGAAAACCAGTCACAACAAAATTCTCATTCAGAACCTGAGCATCACTGCAAGAAATTTAAAGCCACCTTAAATATCCATATAGAAGAGATAATTTCCTCTTCTACTCTTAATTGTCCTCCAGAAAAACAATCCTCTCACAAACATCAAGTAGTTAAAATAAACAGCAGACTGGCTCCCACAGCTATTTTTACAGGAGTGTAAAAATACGGTATTCAGTGAGGATCAAGCTATTTCACTAAAACCTTTCTGCAGACAAAACAAGAGCCTTAATTTAATTCATCATCAGACATAGCTGTCAGTACATGGTGATTTCTAGCAAACCTTCTGCAGATATCTACTGTAGCAGATGCTCCTCCAGAACCTCTCAGGATGAGAAACTGGGGCTGGGAATAACTTTCATAATTCTGCTGAAAAATGCAAATTTCCCTGGTAGCCTGTGATAGAACAGACACAGTGTGAAGCTTTCACAGCCTTACTACAGAACACTATCACACTATTTACATTCTCAAGCCTTCACTGACCTTGTGAATGAAAGCTCAGTTTGGGTTTTATTCTCTTCCACCTGCTCGCTTGAGGCAGAATATTGTCACAGCACCAAGTGATACATATTTCCCTTTCTGACTTTTTAACTTACTTGTTTTGGCTGGATGGCTTCTGTTCTGTAATGTCATGTTCTTTACTCTGCTAAATTTATTCAGTTCTTCTTACATGTACAGCCACATTAATTGCAGGCAGAAAATTTGTACATCTAATAAAAAGGGAACTCTGAGCTTACACAATATCTTACTGTTGGCATAAAACTCTCTGTGTACATGCTGAACAAAGCAACATCACCTTAGTCCAAAGTCAATAGTCACCCCTGCCAGAAAAACAATCAGCATGGAAGTAAACTCAATTCCAAACAGAAACCAGGCCTTTGGACTCGTCCTCTTTGGACACCCAGGCTGTGCATCCCGAGGGAACCTGCACAAACACCACTGAAGCTGCTGTAGATGAGAGATCCTGGTGACTACCAGACTTTTATTTTTTGAAAGGCACGGCCAAATTCACACTTGCTGTGTAACCACTCCCCATTGCCCACACACAGCATGAAGCAGCTTCTTAGAAAGAGAAAAGCATTGGGTGGTGGGTGAGCACCTCCAGGGCCTCTGAGGGGACACAATCCCAGGCTGCCAGTGTCTCAGGGACTGTGTGTGTGGGTTTCTGACAAGAACAGGCTCCCACAACAGGAAAATGCACAAACACCCCAACAGTTCTTCCCCCAACAGCTGCATTTTCACACGTGCTTCCTGACAGCTGTGAAAAGATGTTCCGCCCTTGTGGTTTGCTGTCAGCGTTTCCAAACCAGAAACACTTGTGAGGGGAGGGTGGAGATTGTCTTAGAAGAAATTAAAAAAACAAAACAAAACAAATCCCCTCCACCCCTAAAATTAAAAAGAAAAGAAAAACAAGGAGGAAGGAAGTGCACACACATTCTGTGAGGAAGTTTTGCAATGCTGCAAGAGCCGAGGATTTGGGAGGGATCCTGTATTACACCTCCAGACTGCCTTGCTGCCTTCAGAGACTGGAAACTAAGAAACAGGAAATAAGATGAGGATCACAACAACTCTTTTAAGGCATGTTCTGTGTAAGCAATCACCTCCTCATATACACCAGGGCCTGGAGCCCCTCAGAAGGCACTGCCCGTGTATGGCTGACGATTACACTTACTTTGTCCAGAGGATGACAAGGAAAGAACATCTACTTGCCAAGACTGTAATTTGTATTACGGATTAGCTCATCAAATTAGTCATCAAGTTTGTTTATGCAGTGCTGTTGAACTCAAGTTCTTTATAAGATCTGTAGCATCTAATACAAGGTCTCACTTCCTCACAGCTTCACATTTGAAGTTTGACCAAAATATTTTCCAAACACGCTGGCTAGCTATAAGTATTTATTATCATCCTAAAACTTCTCTAAATTTGATACTCTCTTTTTTCTGGACTGCTTTTTTTAATTATATTGCTGCTAAAAAACACTCAGTACCACATACTTCCTTAGTCTCAGCCATATGATCACTTGCACTGTCTGTGGCAAACATGTGACTTTTTGATACGGATCAGTGATTGATCTCATTCCCTTTTAGGAACAGTACCATAAAAACTACCCAAAGGAGGTTGTAGCCAGATGGGGGTTGGTCTCTTCTCCCTAGTAACAAGTGATAGGACAAGAGGAAACAGCATCGAGTTGTACCAGCGGAGGTTCGTACTGGATATTAGGAAAAATTTCTTCATGGGAAAGGCTGTTAAGCCCAGGCTGTCCCAGGAAGTGGTGGGATCACCAACCCTGGAGGGATTTAAAACATGTGTAGATGTGGCACTTGGGGACATGGTTTAGTGGTGGACCTGGCAATGGTCGGACTCAATGATCTGAGAGTTCTCTTCCAACCTCAGTGATTCTATGATTCCATACATGGCAGCATGGTTCTACCACCCAACTCACATGGAAAACTGCTGATTGTATCCTAGAACAACTCTAGGCAACATTTACCTGCATCCCAAACTGCTGCTCCTCACTCTGTCACTACCCTGCCTGCCACAGGCTAAATGTGCATGGAACATGACAAAAAACTCTTCACAGAAACATCAGTAGAGATCAGCACTGTTTCCATATATAGAACTTCCTCAAGCCCTGGAGCCACTCCTCGATCTCTTTTGAAAGAAAGATCTGTCATGTAACTCCACCAGCTCTCTTGCCCAGTACAAGAAAATGTTTTTTCTCACAATTCTGCTGTTTTCCTACCGTAAGCCAAGGACATGCTTCTTTCCTACTCCAAATCTTTCTAAACCAGAACCACTGTTTCTCACCTGAAAGCTTTTCTTTTTCTTCTCTTAGCTCAAATGTCTCAGCAGATACAGAAAACTACTGCAAGTGGCAAAGGTAAGTTCACTTTTGTTGATTTTGAGATATGTGCTGCAATTGACTGTTAACCAAAAAGCGGGGAAGGGATTTAAAAATGTCTGAAAAGTTCATGTATAATTAAATCTTTTGCCTGTCTGTGCAGTGAGGCAGTTTACAAGTTTCTATACGAAGTTAACAGTCTCTTTGCTGACCTCTCTGTACAGTCAAAATTGCTTTAAGTTGTTAAAATATTTTTTCCCACTAGAAATGTTGTTATTTTAGTTATGAGTAGTTTAGTACCATTTTCTATGAAAAGACAAGTTTTTACTGCAAATTTATTTGTATAATATCATAAAAGGAAACAAATTTGATAGACCATCAAGGTCTCTGCTACTATTCAAAAGTTCAATCTGCTTACACAAGGTTAATTCTGCCTTTTTACATACAGCCACAAATAAAATACTGCTTTTGCTTTCAGGTTCACATGCTACCTTTCATATAGCATATAAGGTTATTCTCTCCTACCATTAACACTCCTAATGTTTGATTTATCTTTTGTACTTCTATTATTTTAATTGCAGCTGTAGTTCAAAAGTATTTTTGTTGGTTCTCCTGGACACATCTGTGGGCTTTGTGTGGCTGTGCCCTCTTTTGCATGAAGACATGCACTTTTTGTCATGTGTGAAGCTGCATACTGGTTTTAAAAAGTATGAACTTGAGCTGCCTGCTATTGGAGGTGGAAAAAAGTATATAATGCCCTGTTTCAACAGAAATAAATATAGCTTGGTTCTCAACATATTTGGGGAAAAATCTGGGAGTTTTTTGGGTGATAGGTGCAGTCAACTCACTCAGAAGCTTCTCCTTTCCAGGGATCCTGTCCAACCCCAAGCTCGTACTGGTTCACAGGAGTTTGAACGTGGTGATGAACCAGAACGTGACCCTCTGCTGCTGCTCTGCCTCTGGATCTCCACCTGTCAGATACACCTTGTTCAAACACAACCAGCAGGTATCCTCTTTGAACAGGTCAGACTCGACCCCTGCATTGTTTACCTTGACAATCAGCTCTGCCAGCGACCTGGGTCCCTACAAATGCAAAGCTGAGCACAACACCTCCAGTGATGGAAAATACAGCAACAGCCTCAACTTCACCCTTATAGGTATGTCTGGCTGGGCACCTTCCCAGCACTCTTTATTTTAGGGGCACAGTCTTGCCTGAGGAGCTGACCTTTACTGCAGATGGCTGTTATTCCCTCAGGAGTCAGCAGTGCTGCCCTGCCCTGGCTCACCAACCCTCCATCCTCGATGCTCACCTCATTTTGCTGCTTAACTCTGAGTCTTGCTTGGAGCTTGTCCTGTACTCAGTGATTGAGCCTTTTAAGTTTTCTTTTGTCAGAGCCAATTTCCAAACCAGTGCTGAGCTCACCCACCTCTCACACAACGAAAGGCCAGAACGTGACCCTGTCTTGTTTCTCCGAGAATGGATCTCTTCCCATCACTTACATATTCTTCAAGGGAAAACAAAGTATCTCTCCCCCAGTGATGATGCATGAGAGGGAAGCAGCTGTGATTTTTCTATTTGTCAATTCCTCTACTGACTCTGGAACCTATAAATGCAAAGCTAATAATAGTTTTCCCAATAGTATGAAATACAGCAACAGTTTCAACTTCACATTAGCAGGTAAGCATAAAAGAGTTACCACTGACAAACAGGGACCATATAAAGTTCAGAATGCTGTCATGATCCAAGTTTTTTAGCTAGATATTTTGTTCCTGCAATATCATGTTCAAAATATAATTTTTTACGACAAAAAAATAATTTTAGTTTTTCAAATGCATGCAAACCCACAGAATTCCACGCAGCCTAGACAGGAGAAGTTGAAGTGCCCATGAAGAATGACTGTAAAAGACTCACTTTTACAAGAGACCCCTGGTCCACCTTGGGGAGAGTCTGGTTTTATTTGTCTCTCTGGTCCTAGGAGAGAGACTCCTGGCACCAGCAAGCTGGGGAACAGTGCCCTTGGGACTCTCCTGAGCACTTACATTAACCACAGTTAATCCAAAAGCTGAAAGAAATTCCAAAGACCTTGATTTTAATGCACAGAAAATACTTAAAATACAAAACATTTCATTGCATAAATACTTTTTTCTTCTTTTTGGCAGAAGAGAGAAGCCATTCTCAGGGCCTGATAATTTCTCTTGGGCTGATCCTGCTACTACTCGTAATAGGATTTGCTCTGGCAATTCCATTTTTCATAATTCCTTCATATAAAGCAAGTGAGTTATCTGAATGTCTCTTTCATTTTCATTTATGTTGTCAATATACTTTAGTGTGTACACATCACCTTACCAACAGAGTAGCTCTTGGTGATTTAGGATGTTGTCAAGTCTCCTCTCAACCAGCACTGGCAACTTAACATTGATAAGGCAAAACTTCTACCCTGTTTTGGATGGCAGGTCTGGGATGGGAGTAACAAAGCAACATCTAATGTAATACACAGAAACACTGGAAGGAATCAGATCTCGTTGGAAAGAGAAATCTATTAAAATCTATTAAAATCTATTAAAATGCCCTTGGTTAAAGAGCAATATTTATCATGAAAATAACATTATCTGAGGTCTCCAAATATTCAAAAAATACCATGAAACTGCTTACTTCCCTCTTAAGAAAAACTGATACAGGTATACACACGTGTTTTTCTTTTACAATTTGCAGAAAAATATAAGTCTACCAGGCCCTCAACTGGCTTTACATCAACAGTGAATGTGGAGGAGACTGAAAATGATGTCATCTATGCAGAGATTGGTAAGTTCATGTCACCCCCCTGCAGTCAGGATGGTATGGGCACAGTTCTTCAGGCACTGCAGGAGCCTCATATATGGATTCCCTCAGAATCCATATTTGGCATCACCTGTCAGCCATGTAGCCAAAACTGCAGCTGCTTAAATGAAATGAGGTTCCATGTATTTACTAAGAGCCAACAAAGGGCTATATGGAGTTGTAGCAAAATAAAACTTACGTAGCTCCTGCATTCTGTTCAAAATTGTTCAGTGCTTCTGCTCTTTATTCCATGTTTCTGAAGTTTGACAAGACTCAGTTCAAACTTAAATTATGAGGTGACAACAAAGCAACTGACTTAAGATATTGTGCTGCTTCAGCTGCAGAAAATACACAATAACAAAGACGTTCCCCAATAGCCACAATGCTCTGAACTTGGGAGTTTTCTATATTTGCTCTATATGTGAATGTCTCTTTTGAAGGGGAAAAAGAAACCCCCAAACCAATAGCAAGGGCATTATGTTTCCCATTTCTGAACATCAAAATGGAGTAATTCTCTCCAAACTAACCTGCCTTCCTGATCCTGCAGTACACAGGTAAGGTCCTCACTGCCCTGCTGTGCAGCTGCTCATGCCAGGGATCACTCAGCATCCCACCCACAGCCTGCAAGGACAGGGACAAGAGCTCTGATAAGGCCTGGGAATGCTACACAAATATATTCACTATAGAATCTCACTGCTTTATTTCAAGATTATAGAAAAAAAAAAGTCTGATCTAGTTGCTTGTAATTAACTGCTGTTCACCATCTTTAATCCAGAGCCTGTTAAGCCAGAAGAAGAATACATCAATTTTTCTGTTATTAGAAGAGAAGATGAAAAAGGTGAAAACCTCAAGCTATAATATTGGAATATCTGATGCTCACAACCATGTTTTGAGGGGACTTCGCTGGGTGGAGGCAGGGTTTAGATAGCTGTAGTTGCTTATGAAATTGCTTAGTTACCATGGAGAAATTAAAGTAACTTTAAGACCTTTTGAGGGGGGAAAAAAGAAAAAGAAAAGAAGACAACTATCCTATGACCCAAAAAGTTAACAGCCTCACTATGAAACCATGCAGATGTTATTAGTAACCACATTGCTGATGTAATGTTAATTCTTCTACTGGGTATCTGTATGAAAAAAGCAATTATGAATTGTGCTATTCTGGCTTTTAGCAGGGAAGAGGGAATGTACTACAGTCTATTCAAAGGTCCTCATCAGAAACTGAGTACCAGGTATGATCTCTTTTGTGGTTAACTTAATCACATGTTTTTAAAGAATTTTTCAGTCCCCAAATGTGATAAGTACCAGCAAGTTTCACAGAAAGAGATGATGTTCAGATACCAGCTTCCTGGCCTAGGCAGTTTGTAGACAGATAGAAGCAAAATCTCACAGTTATAATATCTAAGGACTTCAACTTAAGAGAAAAAGCAGAACAGATAACAATTGGAAATACCAAACAGCAATTCCATTACGACAAACAGCAGCTTATTGCCCAAACAGCACCATAAAAGCCACACCAAAGCAATGCAATCACTGCCAGGTATGACATCCTGCTGGACACAATATATAGTCTGGCATTACTGGCATCTGATGAATAAACAGAAAGGAATAAATTATTTAAAGCTTTCACCCAGCCCCAAGTTCCTGTACAGTTAACAATTCCCCTAAAGCAGAAACTGGATTGTGTGCAGACATAAGATAATCAAAAGGCTTTAGTTCAGTATAAATTAAAAAAAACATACAATCCCAAGTGTGTCCTCTTAGGCACACACTGGAGGATGTGTGTTGGGTCTCAGTACCTGTAAGGATGGGAATTTCTCAGTTTTACATTATTTCAGCTCTCAGGGTAGGGATGTCAAAATTAACTTTTGGAACAGCTAATTCCAAAACAAACTCTGCATCCTGCTACAGGTCGTTCTTAAATAATCCTGGGTTGTTCTACTATCATTCCACAGCTAATTTAGAATTCCACACGTTTAACAAGTCACACTATGCTGACCTTATCTAACTATGCTGACTATATCTAACATAATTACACTATGCAGCAATTATTGTTACAAATAACTCATTATTAGTTAAGAAGAAAATTTTAAGACAAGTTCCTGTGTTTCATGACACTGATGACTATCAGAGGCCATGTGCCTTGTTGCACACACTTTAAGCACTTTACACAGTGACTCAACAAGCTCTGAACATGTTATAAATCTCCAGAAGATCAGAAACACTCAATTCTGTATCTCTGCAAACTCTTGTATCTGATTTTAACCACTATGCTCAGCAGGAAAAATGTGATCACACATTAGGCTTTTTCCAGTATTTTATATACACAGACTTTTTCTTTCCACAAAAAATACTTGTAAAAACCTTTACAATTTATTTAAATCTATTCCTCTGTTACTCTTGATAACTTACTTCTGATTTTTATGTTTATCAAGCACAAGATGAAGTAGCTTGAATGCTGAAGAACTGGGGCCACGTGATTAAAACACATTCCTACAAACAGATAGTACAAAGATACTGATTTATTAAAACATTTAAGATTTGCAAGTCTTTTATATAAAATCCCATTTTCCAGCAGAGATCATAATTGTGTTACCAATACAGATGAAAGCTGAATTTTTAGCTTAGGATGGAGTACTTTTACCTGACAGTAGAGACAAGAATGAGGATATGGTTAGCCCTGCTAACCAAGGACAAGTTGCACCTCTTGCCTTTTTCCAAGGAAACCTGGAAGACCTGGATGGTCTAGACTTGGCAGGAAACAGATGCACCACCAAACTTTAGCAGAGCTATTTGCAGAGAAACCACCGAGACCGTAACAACGCTGAAACCCGTCCAGGCACAGAGGTTTAAGAAAATCCCTTTATTCAGCGAATTCCAGCTTACACGTTTTTGGCTGACGTCACATATTTAGTTAGAAAGTCCTTCAGCCTAGAAATGTGCATCATTTCCTTCATGGTGGTGTCTCTGCTCCTCAGCTGGACCACCCCGTTCTCCAGAGTGGCATCAGTTATCAAGATCATGAAGAGAATGCTCATCTCATCGTACCTGAAAAGAAAAGAGTCCCCCTGTTACTGCTTTTGGTGTGTGGAAAAAATCAGATAAATTATGTGCCAATGACCACAAGCTGTAAATATTTATTTTTGCTGTACTGCACTAAGTCCAGCATGACAACACCAGTTTTCTTGTTGCCATTCCTTGCTTTCCTGAGTACATTTCTTTAAATTATTTAGCTACTTTAGTAGATAAAAGAATGTTATTTAGTGACCTATTACAGGAATATTTTTGCAGAAGTAGAATTTATCTGACTTACTTTGAATACTACTGCACATGAACAAATAGTTGTATTTATTTTCTCTAAGAAACATTCACCAATATGCTCAAGATCCACTGGCATGAGCAGCCATATGCCCCAAATTCACTCCTGACAAACAACTCATACATGAAGCCCCCAAATGGAATAGCTGTTTTTATATCCACAAATAATTCCATCACATACACTGACAGTAATGGTTCCAGATTTGGAAGAACTTTTAAGACTAGACACAGTGTGCTACTTGAAACAGTACTTTGAAACACAGAACCAGAGCAGATGCAAAAATGGGGCTGAGGGTGGGAAACAATTCTGAGAGCTTCTGGCTCATGTGAAGAAATTTATTTTCAATAGGAGAGTCTCTAAAAGGCATTTCACACTTCCAGGGAAATAACAGTAACACATGAAAGGCTTATACTTAATTTAAAAAATGAACAATATGCTTTTCATAATAAAACTACTCAAATCCAAGTCTGTAGTTTGGGATCAATGCCTTCAGTCACGTGGTTACTGCACCCAATGACTTCTTACTGAAATCAGGCATATTTGCACTAGTCCACACAAAGTCATCTTTCACCTCCATACTTTAATTTACCAAAGATTGTTTCTCCTTACTTTGTATAAAGCTGTTCCAGAGACACTGGCACAGTTTCAAGATAACCTGGCCACACAGAAATTCTGTTTTCTGTCAGTTCATTGAACAGTCCTTGACAAACCTGTGATCATTTAAAAACAAAAGTTAAAAGACAGACTTTGAGGCTCTACAAAGAAACCATCAGAACTCTAACATGTGTGGTATTAACATTCCTAGCTGGTGTTAATTTGCTGGCTGAAATAATCTCCAAATGGAAAGCAGCCTGGCAATTAAATCTCCAATTCTGTTTAAAAACAGTGTAAGTTTGCTCCTTTCTGTGAGGACTGACAATGACTTACTGACACAAAAACTTTTAAGAAATCCTTCTGAAGATGCAACCCATGTGTTAAGATAATTCTGAAATATTAAGAAGCTGGGAGGGACTGTGTTATTTATTTTCTTTAATGTTGCATGGAACAAGTATCAGGTCTATTAACAGCACCAAAAGCAGTGTGTCCACACAGGGAACTGCCTGCAGTGAACTTCTTTGGCTGTGACTCACAAGCTGCACAGCAGGAATCAAAGCAGCAGAAAGATTTTCCCCAACACAAACCCTGTCTGAACTGTAACGTGGAGATTCAGTGCTCAAAATTAAAATACTGTCTTACAACATACCTGTCTCAGCTCTGTTGTTGGACCTTTGCCTACGTCCAAGGCCACTTTAAGAGGTGCTAAACAAGGATGTAGCTTAAGTACCTTGTAAATTTTAAAAAAGCAACAGATTACCAAATTTGTTTAGCACACAATTCTACAGAACTAGGAAATAGTAAGTTTTTTTAACTGAAATTAAGGCTCTGAACAGGCAAAAATTTTCTCATAGCACAAATTCCTGAACTAGCAGCAAGCTGTGTTTTACATAACTAGCACACTCATACTCCAGCTAGACTCACAGGGCAGAAATTACTCCATTTTGGCTGAGCCCCAGGAAAGAAATGAAGATTTGTTAGCAGAGCTCCATCATCTTGAACGGAGCCAGAGTGATCAGAGACAGCCCAGCAGACAGTTCCCATCCAGTCTACTGCCTGTTCTTAAAGAACAAACAGCTGTTTGGGTGACAAGCCCTGTCTGCCAGCCAGCACTCAAACTGCAGAGAAATAGGGTAAAAGTGGGAATAACCATGGTCCTTGGGAAGATGCCCCACTACCACCTGTGACCCACTTTTTCTGCTCTTCTCAGCCCCCTTCAAATGCTGCTGGAAGAGACAAATTCCTCTTTTCCACAAACTGCAGCTACGTTCCAACTTCTCTTAACTCCTTCACTGCTTGCACAGCAAGACCATGCCTGCCCACCAGAGAAAGAGGTAAAACAGGAAAGGGAACCTCAGAGCGAAAGAAAAAAATGCTTATGTGGGTGACAAGACCTGCTGGGCAGTGCCATGGGGCCAGCCTGGTGCTACCAGTGAGAACAGTCAGTCTGCATCCATTTGGGAAGGGAAGAGGATGGCCAGGTGGAAAAAGGAGACATTTCCATGCTTGAATTTACCATATTGTCTGTGGCTTTTGTACTTAGACTTTTGTTACACTTTCTACAGAAAGTTACCTTTCTCTGTGAATTTTTCTTTGTTGTTAATGGATTCTCAGCCAGCTGTAGGGAATCAAAGAGATAGGCCAAGACTCCTCGGTCCAGGTTTCCATTCATAGACAGAACATGAGGAATAACATTCTTCCTTCCATCTCGGCCCTGAAGAGAAAAAAACAAAGGGAAACATCAAAGATTGACCCAAAAAGCCTTTTGCTTGCTTTAAATGTATAATGAGGCATTGAGGTCGAGTACTTTTATAATGTTTAAAGCACAATCAGACATGTATTTTAAAAAGTTACCAGAAACCTCAGAAGTGTAACCAGGTAACACTGCAACACTGGGGAAAGCAGAAGGTCAGAGCAGGATGGAATTAGTTTCTTGCCTGCCACTACGATCATAAATTTAAATCTATGGCAAATACACCTGAAATTGCATTTTCCTTTGGAGGTGTGTAGATTATTTCAAAGGGACCAGGAGGATCTCTCCCCACGTTCCAAGAAATCCCTGCCCCAGTTTTGTAGGTTAGTCTTCCACTTTCTCTACAGAAATAAACTGCAAAACCAGGAAACACTGGACTGCCACGAGAAGGAGAAGGTTGCAATTTACTGGTAAAATACCAAGTTACTCTCACTTTCTCTGTTCAGCCTGACTTCAAACATTGCCATTCACTAGAAGTTTGTCCCCCTCCAATACATTCAGTGGAGAGGTGTCCCTCCAATCCACTCCCCCTTTGAGTGTGGTAACTTCTATAAAGCCTTTTGCAGTGTTTATAACCCATTAACCTACATAATATTCCACGTATATGGATGTGAACAAGCTACAGCAAGAAAAAAACATTTACAGGGGTTTTTTTGATGCAAACTGAACATTGCAAAGCAGTCTGAGTTTCCCTTTACATCTTTTAACAGACACAGGTAAAGACAGCACTGATAACAGCTGTCTTGTCAATACAGTTCATTTCTAATTACAGTTAATTAACTTATTGCAAAAAAAGTCCCAAAACACTATTTTAACATCTTCTGAAAACGGAGGTCTGACTGCAGAGTATCAACTGTACTACTTTTACAGCCAACAAATAATAAGACAGTCACCTGCTAAGCAACAGGACCAGCAAAGAAACCATTTCTCTCACACATTACCCTCTTTATCAGAAAAGATTTTTAATATAGTGAAGCTTACAAGTAATTTTGAACTTTCCCCTGGATACATCTGTAACAGTTCAGTATCACCAAGGTTCTTCAGTGTTTCTATTGTTTCTGTCCCCCAAGGAAACTTGTAATGTAACTTAAATCCTCTTCTGCCTTCTTCATCATGAAAGTCACTGCTGCTGAAGTTAGATGGGCCTACTGCAAACTGAAAATAAAAGGTGTAAGAGGTGTAATACCGTGAATCCTGTATTAACTAAAAAACCAAGTCTGCAATGCAAGCTGAAATCTGTGATTTTCAGCAAAAGATTTTTAGAAATTACAGCCCAAATCTCTCTGTTGTTCCACGGCATTTTAATCTCACATCACTTACAAACACGAAACATTTGGCTTTCCATAAGTCATGTGACAAACTTCTTATCGGGTTTGTCACAAACTTCAGTTGCTTTTCAGTTTCCACGAGAAATAAGCCCATTTCAGTGGCTAGAACAGGTCAGTAATGTAAGGCCATAAAACCAAACAGGGCGACTATTCCCCCTCTGGAAGGAGCAGGCCAAGATTCCCCAGGGATATGCTGCTGTTACCTTTCTCCACCACTGGAGCCTCTGGCGTAGCCAGTAATCGAGCCACTGTCCTGAAGTTCTGGGAGAACTAAACCATGCAAGCAAGGACGTGGTCCTCTCTCCTATTCTTTAAACAATAGCAAGGGCAGCAAGTTAACACCTTCGGAAATAACAGGGGAAAAAGCAAGAGACAGCATTCAAAAACAATCCAAAAGTGAAACAGGTGTTAACAGTTGCTTTAAGCATGGAAAGGGTTTAATCCCCCTATTACTCTACCTTGTAAGGTTTTCCTTGGGTTGTTCACTTTCTGGAAGAGAGTGAAAGCACACTCCAATCTGAGCCAGGCCACAGGGCAGTCTTTTGTTCACCAGCTCTAAGCAGCTGACATACTGAGCCAGAACACCTGTCAAAAGGTAAATCCCTGATTTTAGTGGCCACTGGGAAGTTTTTTTACATTTTCAGTCTACCAACAGCAAACGTAGAACATGGCACAAGTGTCGTTTGTATGTGAAGCCTCACTAGCACTGATGCTTTGCAGGGAAGGGCTCAACAGCCTGGTTCCTCTGCGCACTTTAGTGCCTTTCCCTTAACTACAGAGTGCACCCACTGCCTACCTGTGCTGCTCAGGTCCTCGAAAAGGACAAACTCAGAGCACGCAGCCAAAAGAGCTGGAAAATTCCCTTAAACACAGCTGTTTCTCTCCCAACCAGAACCCCGTTCGCAGGACCCAGGCTGTGCGGGGCCGCCCGGGACCTACCGGGCAGAAGGCTCTCCCGCAGCACCCCCGCGGTGCCCAGCACTCGGTCCAGGGCCGGGCTGTGCCCACAGCTCTGCAGGGCGTCCCGCAGCGCCTCCGGCTGCAGCAGCCGCAGCCCCCGCGCGTCCCGCGGGGCTCCGGGCGGGCCGTGGAGCGGGGCATCCACGGCGAACACCTGCTCCCGCGGGGGTATGGCCGAGTCCCACCACTGCGCCGCCAGGTTGGCGCGCAGGGCCGCGCCCAGCGGGCCGAGCCCCGGGTGCTGCCCGCTCAGGTAGGCGCGCCAGGGCAGCGGCCCCGCGCCGCCGCGCAGGAAACGCCGCCGCCAGCACACCTCCAGCAGCTCCGCCCCGCCCGCCGCCTCCGCCCCGCCGCCGCCCGCCGCGTAGGGCCGCGCTGAGCACCCCGGCGACTCCGCCCGCCCCGGGACGCGCCGCCGCCCCGGCTCGGGCCGCCCCAGCGCGACGCGGCCGCCCCAGCGCCGGCCCTGGCGGGCGCCCAGCGCCATCTTCCCGCTCCCTCACGGCGGGAGCGTGGCGGCTGCGCATGCGCGAGGGCACGGCCAGGGCCCGCCCCGCCGGGACCCCCGACCTTAGACCCGACCTTGGACCCGGCCCTGGGCCGAGCTCGGCGCTATCCTCAAACTTCATTACCTGTGCCCAGCCGGAATCTTCGCACCTTTTGTAAACGTAATGGTGCTGTCCTATAGCTTTAACAAAAGGAATTGGTGTCTTCAAGCTGGACTTCCTCGCCTTTTGTAAACGTAGCTAATGTCGTCGGGTAACTTATAATAGAAGTTGTGTAATATAGAACGTTGTGTTTTGAGCATTCAAAATCAGACAAATAAATATGCATTAGGTAGGCAGAGCATATGTAGCAGGTAGGAGGGTTGGTATAAATTTTACTGTATAAAAGATGTCCCTTTTTACCCCGTATTTTTGGAAGCCTCCACCTTGCGCCCTGCACAGAATAAACGTCTTCTTTCTAAACCGAACTATGTGTCTGTGTTTAGAGAGCACCTAAAATCGGCAACAAGGCCACAGGTGCCACGGCGTCACATCTCATCTTCCCCTCTCGGACACGGAGGTCCAGAGCTCTCAGGGGGGTTAGGAGGGGCAGTGGGGTGGGAAAGACCCTGCTGTGATGGGAACACAGGGACATTCCAGGGGAAAAGCCCCATCCCCGGGGCAGGCACAGGCCCGAGGCACAGCAAGGCAGAGTGCGGGGCTCCTGCCAAGAGGGCGGGGGAGGCCCCTTCGCTCCTCGGGGCTCTCGAGTTCACGCTGGCAGAGGCAGCGCAGTGGAAATTTCCATAGTCGCTGCATCACGAGTTCGTAGCGGCGCCAGGAGGAGGAGCGTGAGACGGGAACCATTCTGCGGGCTGGAGTCATGAAAGGCTCGGGCTGGGATAATCCCCGCGCCGGTTCTCCTGCTCAGCCCCCACCCCAGGGCCCAGGACTGAAAAGACGCATTAGTAGGGCACTGGGTCAGCCGGAGGAGCTGCTGCTCCTGGGTGGAGAAGTACAAGGCATTTTATATCTAAGGCAGATTTGCCATGAGCTCAGTTCTACCGGAGTAGCGAAGCTGTTTAGTAGAGCTCGTCTCTTTTCATCATTTTATGTGCAAATGTTATGAGTGCCCACCTGACACTTCCCCCAGATGATCGTCATTTGACAAGTAAAAAATACAAGTGGAAAGAGGCTGTTTAGGTTTTGCATCAATGTTTAAGACCCTAATCTGTCAGTTTTAAGTCACAAGCTGTAAATTTACTATTTTAATACTAAAAACCCTTTATACTGAAATTTTTAAAACTAAGCTTTCAAATGCATTTTGTTTCAGGCCACTGACCTGGAAACTTAAGGATGAAGTCATACTTCAGTGATAAGTAACCTACTTCCTTGTCTTTCGACACTGGTGGCACTGGGCAAAGGCAATGTTGCAGAGCCAATTAAAAAACTAAAGCAACACATTGCCAACCGCAGTCAGGTGGGGTAGTTTCAAGCCTCCAGCTGAAGTTCTCACAACAGCAAATGATCACAAAATACTGTCAAGTGATAGAACTCCACAGAAAAGGAGGAAACAATTATGAGGCAGATTAGGCTGTATTAAAGAACATCACAAGCTGAGCCTCAGAGGGAAACAATCACCAAGGGCTAAGCACAGACTAATCAAAAAAGATTTAAAGTGTAAAAGAAATAGTCTAACTTGGGTTTAAAGTAACCTAGAATCTTGTAGACTCAACTTGAACACGTTAAGCTGTAATTAAGCATTGTTAAACTTGAAACTCATCACTGTTACTGGTAAACAAGTGAGAGGAAGGAACTGAAAGTTAGTATTAATTGGAATTTTAATAACTGTACTTGAAAGCATTAAGCACTTTAACCCCAGGATCAAGTATTATTCCAGCTCTCCTCATCAAGGAAACGCTGTTGCTTCACTCAGCATGGGCAGTGCTTTGAGATTAGAGTCATTTGCACATATTAAAAGTCTTAAAAATAAAAAAATCCATGAGGCACATTAATGGATCAACAGCCCACTTCCCTCCGCCCGCTTCCATAAAGAAATCACTGCTCAATACCAGTTTAAGTATAATTTGAAGTTTTAATACTAAGATCTTCCCGTTTCTCTGAAGCTCAGAAGCCTGCATGCTAACTCACAAGGCCTGGCAGCTGTGGGTACACGACACTCAAGCCTGGTCTGCACATATGCTCGTGTGAAGGCGACGGTTACTGTGCTGCAGAAGCTTCCTACGCTCGTAGCAGCTCGTTAGCAACACCACTACAGAGTTTTGATCTTCTCCAAGAACTGGCCCTACGCTAGTGAGACAAGGAAGAACACTGTTTCCAACACTTTCTTAGAAGCCAGCCTAAATTTTCTTCCCCATCGAAGCAGAGCCTGCCATGCTAAGCAATCTAGCCCAATCAAGGCAAGGCTGGTTTTTGTATAAGCTTAAATGTTTAATCAGACACAGTTGAGAAACCTTTCTAGAATTTAATATAAAAACATTTTGACATTCCAATAATGTAAAGTTGTGCACATGTTGAGAAAATTGTCATCTGAAAGAAAATTCGGTCTTCAAATATCTTTATTGGAAGGCCATGCACTGCCTTCTGGTACTGTATTTCAAATCACTGTACATTTACTTTGAAAACACTGTCTGCATTTTCTAGTACAAAAAACTAAAAATTGTTTCAGGAATGTAGAGAAATATTCAACTTAAATAGCGAAAAAGTGCACCATAATTACTGCTGCACTGCAGTCATTTCTGCGTTTCCCATTTTCTTAAATAACTATCCTGTTTTGATAACACACAATATAAAGAGCAATTATGAAAAACTGAGACATTTAAATTACACTAAGTTATTGAGAATAACTTGTGGGCATGGGGTAACCTATCATAGGAGCAGCACCAGTGGCAGGGTAGGCGTACTGCTGCTGGTTCATGCCATTGTGCATGTTGGCAATGTTGGAGCCGTACTGCTGCTCGTAGCCGTTCTGGTACGCTCCTGCGGGGTTACCGCCCGCCCTGAAGCCAGCCTGCATCCCTGCAGCTGCAAAGCCATTCCCAAAGGGAGTTCCATTGCTGAAACTCTGGGCACTGTAGGCCCCGTTCTGAGTTTTGGCTCCGAAGTCTCTCTTGCCTAGCGCGCCATAGGTTCTCTCAAAGTTCTCCCTCTCTCTAAAGCTACTAAATCCACCCCTTTTGCCCGCAGAGTATCTGTCACGGCGATCCCCTCGGGAGCGACCTAGTGAGAGAGACAAGACAGTTACATGGATTACAGAGGCTGCCTGAGTTCACCTCATCACGTTTCCTTTTCTGGCCCAGCAATGCAAATCTACTCTGAGGACAGTCACACACTCTCCCTGTAACACGAGTGGTGGCATCCAGGCAAAATGGCACTTTCACCTTGCCAGCAGGACACTTGGGTCCATCCACCTTTCCAAACCATGGGAGAGAAGGCCACAAAACTGAGCCCAAAAGTGTTTTATTTCTGACCATAAGAGCTCCACAGCACGACCTGGGAGCATCTGGGTGTTGTTTTTTGTTAATGCTGTTTCTAAATACCTTCTGAGGTCACCATAACTGGTAACTAAACCACCTTCCACATCCATTTTGGAGAGAGGCTGGAGGTGGAATTTGAGTTTCCTTTTTGTTCTCAGAGGAAAGCTATGCACACTTAGATCAAGAACAGCACTTACCTGACCCTCTGTCTTCAATCAGCTGAAGCAATTTGGGGTTGATGGCTTGATTAGCCTCCCGAAGCACAGAGATGAGGTCATTTACTTGCTTAATATTGTTAGGAGTAAAGAATGTGTATGCTGTGCCTGTTTTGGTACTGCGGGCAGTTCGTCCAATTCGGTGGATATAGTCCTCTGAGGAGTTAGGGTAGTCATAATTGATGACAAATTTCACATCTTCCACATCTGTAAAGTGTTGCAGTGTGGCAAAAGGCGAAGTACAAAGTTTTGCACACCACAACAGCCAAATCGAAGATAAACATTAGACAAGAGTATTTAAAAGGGAATAATGGCTGCAAAGAACAGTGTTAGAATCATCCATTTCTGCAAGAGTATTGTGGAAGAGAAAGTAATGCACACTCCGTCTGATCCCGTCTCATCACCCACCCTGTGAGCCAAAACCTTACCATAAGGAGTATGCATTTGCTTGTCATTCCCAACTCAAGAGTCCCCTTTACAAATCATCAAGTGACATCTGAAAGCTTCTTGCAGTAGGGCCACTAAATCTCACAGCAGCCTCTTCATGTGCTCATTTGAGGACCTTAGAGTAAAAACATACAAGGTCCTTCACATACACACTCATTAGAAGCTCAAAAAAAAAATGGGCCACACTGCTCGTCTTGCCAAGACCTTTGAACCGCAGCTGCAAGAAAAACATACCTGTCCCCCCAAAGTCACCAAGTTGTTTTTATGCACTGTGTCTCGTCTAGGCAAGCGCTTCCAAGAAGCCAGGGTTCACTTGAGAATGTGTCTCTCTCTGGCAGGTCTCGACATGACGACTATGTATAGGTGGAGGAACTCCGACTTTCAAAGGCATTGAAAAGCCATTGCTTTCCTGCCCCACTTGTTAAAGTGAGAGGTGGACTTTTATTCTCAGATTTCATGTGCCAGTACTCACCAATTTGCACAAGGCTTAGTACGTTTTAAAGCTGCTCTCTCCATTTCATGGTTGAAAAAAATTTCATTGAACATTGAAGTTTAAAATTATGTCCTTCAACATTTCAAAAAAACTCACTGAAATTCAAAGACCCACAGATCACAGCAAACAGTATGCACAAAACTAACAGTACTGCACCATGGCAAATCATGCAAAGCATGGAGAGAAGAGAAATACCAGGGCAAAGTGAACTGTGAATGAAACTGCTTATTTCATGAGAGAACAGTTTATGGGGTAGTAGTTTAAAGGATGATCTTTGCCTTTTGAAGATTACTGGCACACAATGCTCTCAGTTTTCACCTCTCTATTTGACTGGAAGCAGCCAGCCGATCATTTCCACTAGTCCTCCATCCCCCTCGAGTCCTCCGATTGTCATGCCTAGGCCTTGCCACAAAGACTGCACCTTTATGTGAAGAAAACTTAGAAAAATGCAGAGGTTAAAGAAAGCAATAGACTTTCTTTAAAAGCTTTGGGCAACTGGCATTACGAGTTGTACTAACCTAGACCTCTGGATGCAACATCTGTAGCAATCAGGATTGGTGCTTTCCCATGTTTGAATTCTGTAACACAAGAAATGAATCAGTTCCTTCCTTCAGTAACACACAGCAGATGCTTTGCAGGAACACTGCAGAAATTGCCGAAATACTCACCATTTAGAACCCAGTCCCGCTCCTGCTGACTTTTGTCACCGTGAATACCCATCGCTGGCCACCTGAAAATACAGAATTTGATTGACCCAAGACCATCCCTTCACAGTGGGCTCTGTAGTCAAAGACAGGGCTACTGGCAAATTGCAAAGTTAATCTGAGCTTTATAATTAACACCCCGTGTCCCTATTTGACAGTTTTGATACCACAGTTAGGAATCAAGAGCCCACTCAGGCCGGTCAAGGTGGCTCAGTGAAGTCCCAGCTGTTACTCACCCATCTCTCCTCATCTTCCTGGTGAGATCATCACAACGTCTTTTGGTTTCCACAAAAACAATTGTTTTGTTTTCCTTCTCACTCATGATTTCCTCCATCAAACGAATAAGCCTGTTATGAAGAGATGATGGTTAGAGTTCAGATTGATTTGTACTGTGCAAGTTTAAACAGTCAGATTTGTAGATTTTTAGTAGTCTCAGACTGGTGTCAGAAATTCATCAAGACAAATTCATTTCACAGTTCATAAACTAAAACTGACCATTAGAAACTACTGAATGCTTTGCCCCCACACACTGCTTACTTGTCATCTTTCTCTACATCGTGACACACATCCACAATCTGCAGAATGTTGTGGTTTGCACTGAGTTCCAGTGCACCAATGTTGATGTGCACATATTCTTTCAAGAAGTCTTCAGCCAGCTGCCTCACTTCCTTGGGCCATGTGGCACTCCACATCAGAGTCTGCCTGTCAGGCTGGAGAAGGATTAGGTCAGTACAAGATCAACATACAGTCGGGTCAAATGCCAAACCAAAAAAAAAACCAGGCAAGCATGAGAAAGTTAATTGAGTTAATTGCATTGTCCTCGCTTTAATAAGCACAGGGGCATTTTTTTATGCAATAATGATAAATGCATGAATTATTTATACTCACTCTAATCTGATCCACAATTTTTCTGATTTGAGGTTCAAATCCCATGTCAAGCATCCTGTCAGCTTCATCAAGGACAAGGTAAGTACACCTCCTGAGATTGGTCTTTCCAGCTTCTAAGAAGTCTATAAGTCTTCCGGGTGTTGCAATGCAGATTTCCACACCTAAAATCAAGCAGTCCAGTCAGCTGAAGCAGCTTTCACATGACCTCAGACAGATGTGCACCAGGACTGATCCATACCTCTCTCCAGGTCACGGATTTGTGGTCCCTTTGGAGCACCTCCATAGATACACGTGGACTTCAAGCGGCACGCTCTGCTGTACTCAGCAGCCACCTGCTGCACCTGCTGGGCCAGCTCACGGGTCGGGGCCAGCACAAGACACTGGAAACAACATGCCCAGCTTTTAGTCCAACACCCGTTGAAAGGTGGGAGTCTGACTAGTTTTGAGTGGAAAGTTTGTCACATATTCCTTCAGTGCCAGAATGACTGGATTTAAGAGGCCAAACCAGCAAGCCGAGTTCCCTGGCATCTCAACCGCCACCAAACACTGACCTATGCCATGTGCAAAGATAGCTGAAAGTCCCTGGCTTCCAGGGGACAGCAATTTCCAAAATGCAACATCTAGCCCTGTTCTACACTATTGTATGGACAATCCAATCAGAGCTTATAGAATCTTCTTGGAAGACTACACAACAGGGAACCACTTTAGTCACGTACAGGAACACAATGCAGCTATGCACTCTCATGAGCATGGACAATTTGGACTGTAGAAACCAGTCACATTCCCTAGAAGTTAAGATCCCCTTTCATTCAGGAATACTCACAATGGGTCCATCTCCTCGCTCCAGGAATGGCTGGTGATTTATATGCACAATGGCAGGCAGTAAGTACTGTTTGGAAGAAAGAAAAGTCTCGTTACAGTCTCTTCCCAGAAGTGTTCAGCCTGCACTAAGCCAGGCCACACTGTCACTGCTGAAATTCAGCAGTATTCCAGGCTACAATCAAAACTTACAGAGAGAGTTTTCCCTGATCCAGTCTGTGCCACTCCGACCATGTCCAATCCACTCAATGCAACAGGCCAACCTTGTGCTTGGATAGCAGTTGGTTCAGTGAAGTTCTGCCTCTGAATTACTTCCATAACATTTGCTTGAAGAAAAAATTGAAACATATTAACTTATATGCTGCCCTAATCCAGCCTGAAGAACAAGAAGTTCTGTGAAACAGTAAGCTGGTCTTCACTTACCAGGGAAGTTAGCTTCATAAAAGTTGATAATTGGTTTTGGACAGTTATGGCCCCTAACAGTGACCTCTTTGCTCGCTCTGTACTGTTCAACTTCTTGCTGCAAAACAAAATGCCCATTATTGGAAATCAGCTTTGACACCAAGGTTATATTTTAAGTTAGCCCATGTGTGCCTGCTGGGCCTCATGACCCTCAATGTGTTTGCACTTTCTGTTTACTTTTGCTCGAGTCAGATCAGGTACGTACCTGAGTACGTCTAACTACATCAGGATGTTCTTGATAGAAGTTCTTCTCAAATTTGGGCAGCTCATCTAAATTCCATTTCTTTTTTGTAAGTTTTTCCCCAGGGTTTCCAAATTTCTTTCCAGACAGAGGTCCACCTCTACTTCCTCCAAAACGGGGGGCTCCAAACCTAAGGAGAAAGAATGTAATGTAGAATCCAAGAGAAACATTTTGGTCTTCTTACATGAGTTAACCACCATTTTTGTGGTTCACCCTGTAACTTTACAATTTGGATGTATAATCCCTACCTACTTTAAGATACTGAAACTTTAAAAAACATACTTTAAGCTGCAGATGCCACAACCTGCCTTGCTACAATTCTTATTAAAAAGCTAAGGTAACGTGTCTTTGCATTTTCCATAAAATGCAATCGAAAGGCAAGTTACAACAGGCAAAGTAAGGCCATAAAACCTTTGCATTACCCCGTGATCAAAATGGATTCCCACCCCGGTGACACTCCCTTTGCTGAAAGCGGGCAGGGGCAGTTATGAAACACTGGGATAACTTTGCCATAGACCATTTTTTTTGCATCCCAGAAGACACGCTTCTCTGAACAACGATATTTTATAAGGCCATACGTTTTATTAGCATTTTAGGTTCGGTCCCTGTGTTGGAAGCATGCTGATCTCCGACGCCCCGAGGCGCAGCTCGGAGCCGTGCGCTGGATCCGAGCGCGGGGCTCCCTCCCCTGCCCCGATCGCTTCCCAATTTTGGCCGGGCGGGCGCCGGGAGCGAGATCCTTCCCAGCACAAGACAGCGCTCCCCGAGCGGCCGCTGCTTCCTGCCAGCGCTGTTTCCTTTGTCTCTCATTTCTGTCTACGCCACATTTTCCAGCCGCTGCCATTTTAGAGCCGGAGTTGGGCGGGGGGAGGAGGAGGAGGAACAAAGGCAGCAGCAGCACAGCCGGCATTTTGATTCCCCTCAGCCACCGCATGGCGGGGCCGGCCATTAACATCCGCTTACACAACACAAAGCGGAGCCGGCCGGCTCCTGCCGGCCACAGCCCGAGCCTCGGGAGGGGGAAGGGAGCGAGGGGATCCGCCCTGCCGAGCGCTCCCCGGGGCTCCGGCACCGCCAACCCACTGACCCACAAACCTCCCGCCCGCCCGCCGCTGCCGGCGGGGTGAACCGGGCTCTGCGGGGGCCATCCGTGTTCGAGGGGGTGTCCCCGGAGGAGCGGGGGGCGAGTACTTCTTCCCCCCGACATAAAAAAAAAATTAAATAAATAAAAAAAAAATCACCCACCCGCGCTCCCCCCTCAGCGGTCTCACACCTGCGGGGCTGCGCTGAGGTGGAGGGACCGAGCCCAGACCGCCCCGCCGCCCACGTTCGGTGGCCTAAAAAAAGCCAGGTCCCCTCCCCCCGCCGGCTATCGCGGCGGGAGCGCTGAGGGAAGGGCTCAGGGCCCAACCCCCGCCCCGCCGCCATCTTAAACGGCTGAAAAACAACCCTGGAGCCCCACGGGCGGGCTCAGAGTCCGGACGCTGGCGGCGGCTGGCGCCGGCCGGGCCCCCGGACTCACCCTCTGTCCCTGTCGCTGGAATACCCGGGCATGGCGATGGTGGCGGTGGGCGAGGCGATCCCGGTCACTTAAAGCGGGTGACGAAGAGTTGTGTACGATCGGGCGCCGCTGGCGGGGGCCGCTCACTGTGGGCGCGCGGCCGCGCGGACGCCGGTTATATAGGGGGGTGCGGGGGCTGCCGGGAGCCGGCGCGTGACGCACGCGTGGGCCCCTCCCCCGCCGTTATGTAAGTGGCCCGAGCCGGCCTCGAGGCCCCGCCCCCTTCCGCGTGGGCGCGGCCTCGGCTCGCCCGACTGACCGGCTTTGAGCTCGCGGCCGGAAGTTCCCCTCCCCTCGGGGGCGGTGCCTGCGCTGACGTCACTGCCCGCAGCGCCCCCTCCCTCCCGGGAGCCTCGTTCTCGCTCAGGGGTCCCGGCTTGAGGGGTCGGGGATGGAGGAGATGATGGAGAAGATGGAGATTTCCCCCTCCATAATTGCAACTTTTCGACAGCCTTCCGTGTTTAAAACGCCGCTTGGCTCCTCCTGCAGTTTTTGACAGGGCAGACCTGGAACCTTCCGCCTGCAGTGCAGCCCCTCGAGTTCTCATAAATCCATATACAGTCCATGTGAACTGCTTGTGAAAATCCTGAAAGGGCTTCCACACATAAAGCTCAGGGTCGAGAGGAGCCTGGGCTTTTAACTAATAACTGATACTTCATGTTAGATAAGCCACACGCCCACCTGTGACTTTTGCCCTTGGAAGGACTCAGATGTGCAGATCTTCACCATGGCGAGTTGGACTCACAGTAACTGATCATTAAATGCTTCCTAGTTCTTTTAGGCTGTTACCCGTTGCTGTTTATAAATGTTACATATACGTGTCTGTAAACAGTTACCACAGTGTTATCTTTTCGAATTCCAAGCAGGGCCAGTAACCCGACTCAAAGGTCACTCGGGGTGCTGCGCTGAGGGGAGGCTGTGCTGGGCAGAGGGCAGATAAAAACATCCAATACCCCCAGTGGACACTGAGTTTTTCACCTGCCCAGCTTTGCCAGGTGAGGAACAACCTCAATGTCCGGGTACCTCAGGCTTTACACACACAGAAGTTGAAGTATAAACACCAGCAGCCACCTGTTCCAGGCAGAGAGGGATGAAAACCAAAACAACATAAGGAAGAACTGCCATAACAACACTCTCCGTTTATATCCTCCCACCTTCTAGCAATCCGTGATATAAGGCTTTTCTGAGACAGAAATAACTGCATTCGATGGCCATTTCTTCACATTTTGGTTCTATTTATGCCCTTAGCTTCTAAGATACCATGACAATGTGTTTCACAGTTTGACTGTACGCAACCTGAAAAACATTTACTTTCATTTTCAACATATTGCCACGTAAGAAAAAAGGACACAAATCAAAATGAGTTATTAGAAATGGTAATAATTTTCTATTTATTTATACCCTTTGTGAACATTAATATCTTGCAAGTCACCTTCTCTACAGACCAAAGCTGTAGTCTAATTTTTCCTCCTTTTAAAGCAATTCCACACTTCTAAGTATCCTTGCCATTTTCTATTTATTGACAAGAAATTCACAGTATTTATGGTCTGGACCCCATATAGATTTACATAATGAAAGTATAAAGATATTTTTGATCTGTTCTGTATTATTTTCTAACAATTTTTTCTTTTTTTTTTTTTTGATTGTTGCTGAGAATAGAGCAAGGTTTGCAAAGACTAGACGTTTCCACGACATCTTCCTCGAACATAACACTTCAGTCAGGCTTATCTTTGTTTATGAATAGCCACAGCTGTTCACCCTTCAGTAATCTGGAATTCCACCTCTTTTTCTTGTAATTAACTTTTTCTCTTAGTAGCACTCCAATTTGACCAGTTTTGTTAATACTATCCTTGCAAATTTCTAATAGAGAAACCTCTCCAGTTTTTTTCAGTATGGACTTACTTATTTAATATGGCTTTTGAAAGATTTTTTCCCCAAAATGCTTCTTTTAACACTCTATGCCTACTGACCCTACAGACTTCCTGTTTCTGAGGAGTCTGAAAAAGGTTTTTGCAAAGGCTGCAAAAATAACAAATTATCTGAGTTTTTCTTGTTCTATTACATTTATTTTAACACAGCTAATTTGATTTTTTTGTTTGTGTATAATGGTGGCTCCTGTTTCTATGCTCTTTAATCTTTCTAAGGTTTTAAAGAATTGAAAAGACTAAACAAAAGCCTCGCCTCTGCCTTGCCTGCAAGCATTTACTCTGCAAGGAACTCCTTTCGATTTCCTTTGTGAAAAACTTCCTCATTTTTCTGTTCCACCCAAGTTAAACACCATCGATTTTCCTGTTTTCTCTTCCTAATTTGAGCCAATATATGGAAACAAAACAGAGCTTTACAGAGCTGTGCGTGTATCAAACTGCAATCCATGTTTAGTTTAGCGTCATAGCACTGATGTGTTTGCTTACCTGCACAAAAGCTCTTTTGTGTTCCTAAGATGATGTGTGGATTTGGATTTATATCTACACACGACACCCGGGGGCTGCTGGAGCTCACATCGCTGAGGTTTATTTGCTGCCGGTCATTGTTCTCACAGCCATAATTGGCATCTCAGCTGCTTCTCTCATGCTCCAGGACTTTAAGGACAAAGGGCACCGTTTTATCCTAGCTTTGCGTGACTTGATGCAACACGGAAATTCCAGAATTCTTAAGAAGCATGTGGAATACTGTTGTTCAGTGAGGAAGATAACACATTTTCACCATCCGGCCTTCCCAAAAACCTGTATGCTAACAGCTAATAAAGTAAGTTTCACTAGGCAAACCGTTCTAAATCTTGTTTTTAATAAAGGTTTTAACACTCTTTCCATGCACAGAAGCCATGAAAACCTGGATCACCTGGCAATTAACACCAAACCCCCGGTAATAGACACACCGGCCGGTAAACGCCCCAGGCCAGGGCCGCAAGGTCAAGTACTGAAACCTTCGCCAGGCCTCTCCCCACCTATTTTCACCGAGAAAACGCCCACAGCCGCCTCGGTTCAGGTGACGGAGGCGGAACCGCCCGGGCACCCCCCACACGCACCGCCGCCATTTTACAGCGGCAGCGCCCTTGGAAGCCAGGGGCGCTCCTGGGGCTGATTGGTCCTGCGCAGAGCGCTCAGGGGGCTGCGGCACCGGCCGGAGGGGATCGGGGGGAGCCGTGAGGAGACTGAAAACACCGCCCGCAGAGCGGGACCGGGACAGGGACAGGAACAGGAACCGGGACCACCCCAGGGACCGGCACAGGGACAGGCACAGGGACAGCTCCCTCCCTTGGCGTACGTGGCGGGTGGCCCCGCCCCTTCCTGCGCCGCCCTCCCAATCAGCGCGCGGGACGCGGTTTAAATGGCGGGGGCGGGGGCCGATGGCCGTTGGTGCCGCCATGGGCAGCGCTGAGGGTACAGGTAGGGCCGCGCTCCGTCGGGACTCCTCGGGGCACTGACCACCGCTCCCCGAGGGTTCCTGAGGGCACCGACTGCCGCTCCCCGGGGCTTGCCGTGTCCCTGTTCGGTCCCTCGCTGCGCGGCCTTGCGGTGGGGCGGGTCCCGGTCCCGCGGCGCCGGGGAGCCGCCTCCTCTCTACCTCGTCGCCCCCCAGCTCCTCGCATCACTGGCACTGTTTTATTCAGTCCCTTGCAGCTGTCTTTTCCTTGTGTTGTGGTTTTTAAAGCTCTTTATGTTAACCTCCCCGTCCTCTCCCCGGTGGCACTTTCAAATTAATAAAGCTGGAGATGAACAATAAGTGGAGTCTTCCAAGACATCAGCCTGAAGTGTAGGGGACGCTACTTTAACCTTTCATGCACCTGAAATTATTAAAATGCTTAAATAAAGTGATGTCTGGAACTGATGGAAGAGTAAATGGATGGAAAAGTAACACTCTCTATGTAAAGAAGAGAAAAAACTATACAAGCTAGTCTCTGTTGTAGTAACTGTAAACTTTTTCCTTCCAAAGATGACTGATCCCTTCTCCAACAATTAAAGTCCTTAATACTTGCTAAAATACCACACTGATTTGCAAAAGCAGCATTGGGGGGGCGGGAATCCAACTCTAAGAGATCACAGGCTAAGGGAGATGGAAGAACTAAAATCTTTAAGTTGATGTTTGAACTGGGTGACAAGGAAGAAAGAAGAGCATACATGTACCTCAAAGCACTTTGAATCCAGGACTCAAAGTTTTGGGAAAATCAGGCTGTTAATGCACATCTCATTGTACTCCTCAGAGCGTGAAGTTGGTGGGACCAGCTCCGTGTTCTTGTAATCCCTAAAAAACTAATAAAAGTAATCCTAGAATCTAGCTTTCCTGGGGAATATTTACATTCGCAGTGATATCATTGCCTAAGAGTATTAGAGAACCTGGGCTTGTAAGAGAAGCTCCTGCTTTTCAAGAGAGTACATGTCATTTCTGATTATTGATAAACAGCATATCAAAGCTTCATAAATTCTTCAAGGATTGGAATTCCTGGCTATGAGGCCACATCCAAATTTGTTTTCCATTATATGAAAGAAAAAAGTAACCTGCCCAGCCTGTGCTACTTTAGTGCCCTTCAGCTCCCAAGTCCAGTTGTGCTGTGACTGTACTTGTACAATATGTTCAATATTTTGGATGATTGGAATGGCCTGGCTGAGTTTGACCACCTCTGGTGGAGTCAAAGACATTTACAGGGGCTCCATCTTTAACTAACCATGTCCTTATTTCTGTGTCTTTCAGTTCTGACATTGATATGTTTTACTTCTTAATAGATTGGGTTGATGTTGCCAATGATCTTTTAAGGAGCTGTCACATAAACCTGCACATAAAGCATCTCTCAGAATGTGGTGCTGATGTGTTTGTTCGTCTTTACGAGTCAATCTTAGGAGAAAAAGTACCAGGTAGGAATGATAATTTTAAAATCTTTTTATTTTTGTCGCTGTGTATTCTGTAATGAAAAAAAAAAAAGTTTGTGTTTCGTATTTATGAAAGATTTCATGTAACCATATGATATTTGGGCTTTTCACCAAGTACAAGGTCCTGAAAAAAATACTAATTTGTAAGCAGAAGTTAGAGTAGTTTAATTAAAGTACCTGCAATAAGCTGGCCATTTGGATAGCCTAAAATCTATTATTTCTTTTAAATAGATTTCATAGCTACTCCCAGGAGCCAAGAGGATGATGCACATAATGTACAAGCAGTAATAGATTCCCTGGCACTGGACTATTTGCAGGTCAGCTTGTCTCACATCACTGGTAAGTATTTGTTTTAATGAGACAAACACCAGCTGAGTATCTGTGTGATTTAATTGGAATAATTTACAAGAACCACGCGTTATACAGCATGCTTTCATACTTGCATGAAGGTCTTTGTCCCATAGTGAATGTCATCAGAACACTGAACCCTTGCCTTGGACATCAGGTTATAAACTGAAACAGCAAGCAGAGAATAAATAAGAGGAAAATATCCCTGAATATTTTTCTTGTGCATGGAAGCAGTTATTGCATCAATAAACTTTCACGTAATAGAACTGAAAATATGCAAATTTAGGATGCTAAAAGATACCTTAAGCTTACGTGTGTAGCCATAAACAAGTGATCAGTTGTCTTCTGAGCTGACACCTTCACAAGAATTCCCAAGCACTCTCCTCCAGAAAACTTGGAGAATTTTTCTTTTGTGAAGTACTAATTATTAATATGTGGCATTACCTTCTCTTCAGGTGAGAACATTGTGAAAGGAGAGAGGGAATCTATCAAAAACCTCCTTGAAATATTTGATGGTTTGTTAGAGTATCTGACAGAAGCCAGTGAATCTTCTTCTGGCACTGGAGGTGAGCAGACATGTAAACCCAAGGTGTTTCCAATGTAGCAAAGATTTATTTGGTGTTTTTCCCTTATTTATAACCTTGACAATGCAGAAAAGGAGAAAGACAAACTGACTATGAGGGAGGAAATTTCAGTGGCCAAACTGAGTGTTTGCATTCCTTATTTTCGTAAACAATAACAAAATAATTTCCCCCAAAACTTGTTAAAAGGCAAGAATTGGAGTACATTATCTTTCTGCTTCATTCTTGTGGCAGAAACCTACTCTAGACAATTCATCCTCTGTTAGCTCCTTTTCAGCCTGTCAGTCAAATGATTTAGGATTAGGATTCAGGGAGGGAAATGTTGGCTTTAATTGGAACAACGAGCAAATGTCCCTTTTACTTACTGGCAGACAAGTGAGGTGGGTCTTGGGAGTAAACCCAGAGCAGGGGTTATTTTGAGGAAAATTCTAAATGGGAAGAGAAGCTGTTCAGCCCTGCAGAGGCATCTTAGTGCAGCCTGAGCACTGGTCTCCCTATCTTAGGGCTGATAAGAACTGTCACCACTGCCTGTTGCACCCTGTGAGAAAAGGGGAGAGCCCTTGGTGGCTGAGACAATTCCCTCCTGTCCTGTTCCACAGTGGATGGCAGGAAAAGGACAGTAGCAATTTTCAGTGCCTGTACTTCTGCTTTTCCCTTCCCTCAGACTGCCACTGCTGTTCCCTGTTAGTGGCTCCAATTTTCTAGCTGTAAGTACAGGACTTAATTCTTTTGAGGAAGAAGGAAGATTTATTTATAATGGGAACAACAGGATATGTGACAGTGCTATAATTTTTCAAAACTCACCATGCAAGTTGTGCCCCTTCCAAGAGGGAGCATTACGTGGCAATTTAGATATTGCCATTGTAATGCTTCATTACTTTAAATTGTTTTGGTGATGTTGGAACTAATAGCTCTTAGTTTATAGGTGGAAGTAGTTTTCCTGAAAATAATCACCTCTTGGTTATTAACAGCTGAGGCAAATGTGCTGTCCAGTAATGAAACTCAAACTGCATCTCAAGAGCAGCTGGAAAGCAATGCTGGTCAACTTACAGAACATTCAATACTCTCATCAGCTGAAGGGTAAGAACACTTCTGAATATTTGCATTGACATAGAGATTGACCATCTCTGTGTACCTGTAGAGAAACTAGTAAGTTTTTAGTAGCGTGGAAACACACTGATTACATATATCAAATGGAATGTGAGGTAACTCCCCTTTGGTCAGGCAACAAGAGGGCTAAAATTAGATCCAGAACTTTTCTTGGAAGAGTGCTGATGGCATTTTGTTTCCCTTAAGTTTACTTTACAAACTTTAATCAGTTCTAAACAATTGTATTTTAGTGACACTGAATTTGGTTTGTCTTGGGCACTCCTACCTTGGTTTGTCCTGTGGAAGGAGGGCTCGTGTCCCACACTGTCACAGCCACTGTCTGGTGTCACAGCTCTTCTGCAGCTCCATCTCGTGGGCTGAAGGGGCAGAGACTTTGAGAGTAAATATTTCATGGCTTTATGTTCCCCTTAGGTCCCAGTCAGAATATTTCATTCTAACCTGTGATACAGATGGCTCAGAATCTACTGGTGAATTGATTAGACTTGGAGACACTGCTCATTCATTTGCCAGGAGAGAGGAAGGTGAGTTTGGGTGAAAAAACATTTAAGACCACTCTCTAGTAACACTTACAGGCTTTTTTTGTTGTTTCTTTTTTTCAAAGTTATTTCTTTCAGGCAAATACTGTTTTAAATTCTTATTTTACCAACACACAATAAACATATACCTGTAGCTGATCTTGCTGAAGTTAAAATTTCTGAAAGTAAGTATTCCACACACTATTTTTCATGACTCCTGAGCTACATTATTTGGATAAAGGTTTGTTGTTTGATTTCTAGTTCAGTTCTGCTCCAAAGGCATTTTGTCTTGTTCAGTAGAATAGGAGAATTCTGAAGACTTGATGTTATTTGATTTATTGCAGTATAAGATTATTTAGGACTTAAAAAGACTTACTAAAGTTCATTCTCAAAGAAGACTTGTTAGGAGTGTGGGTGCCACTTCAAAGCACTATGGGTGGCTCTGAAACAAAAAATATGCAGACAACTTGAAGGGAGGTCATTCTTATTTCCTATTTTCCTGTAACAATATTCCTATTCTTATTGGTGGTTAATCTCTTCAAGTAGAAGCATAAAGGAATATTATGAACTGTGAACATTTCATTGACTGGAATTACAAGTAAGAATTTAACAGACTTATTTTGATCACAGTATGGATTGCTGACACCAAGTAATTAATGTAGCAGACAAGAAAATTGCCCATCTCAAGATGCTTTATAGATCTTAATTTAATCTTTTTCAACATCCACTTCTAGAATTTCAGTTTCCTATACTGTTACTGGCAGAAAAGGACAAGGGGGTGGAAGAATCTAAAAGCTCAGAGGCTTTTGCAACATTGCCCAGGCAGTTCTCTGAAGGTGAGGTTGGAAAGGAAGATGGTGAGTATTGATTGTTCTGACAGCTCATACACCTGATTTTGACTTAGAGGTGTAGGAAACTAAGGTAGTGCAGAGGAGAACTTTAGTAATGGATAGAAACACTTAAAATAAATTCTTCTCAGAAAAATATTTTAGTGTCCCAGAGCATGCAAAGTTTCATTATCCTGGGGTATTTCTGCTTAGCTGGGACTTGGCTTCAGCCAGGATTTTTTTAATTTTGGCTTGTGGTGGTTTTTTTTTCTTTTGTGGTTCAGTAAGAAAAATACTGAAAGTAAAAAGTCCTATGGAATATCCTCACATCCAAAATCATGTTCTTGAGGCATAGAAATGTTACAGTACTGTCCTATGCCATCTAAGATGGCAGCTAACATTACCTATTTAGATACTTCCCCTTAAAATTTATAGACAATACACAAAAGCATGTTCTGCTTTCACAGATAACACCTCAAGTTCTTTGTATGTGTCTCTTCAGGATGGATGGAGTCTGTTCATGCTGCCGAGCCTCACAAAGAGGGTTTGAGTGCCAGTGCTACAAAGCTGGGGGAGCCCATCCAGCAAGCCATTCCTCTGCTCCCCCCCTTCCAGCCTTCACATCCTGGATGGAGAGATTACCACAGCTCAGACAGACAGGCAGCAGCTTTGGCAAGCAGTCAGGGAGTGAAAATTCCTACTGTAAGGAAAAACCTATCCTTTGATTATTTTTTTTATTATTTTTTTTAGTAACCAATACTGCTTTCATTTTAAAACCTAGTTCACTTGCAGAATGGGAGTAGTTGGTCTCTGAAGAACACTTCTGAATGTGTCAGAGTTTATCTCAGTTCAAAGAATTTTGGATTGTGGATTCATTCTTCACTAAGTGTCCAGAGAGGAATTTAATTTGAGGGGTGTGCTTATTTTATACACATATACATACACATCCCCATAATCAATGTAACTGCACAGTTGACAGTATAGCAAACAAAATAATTATGGTGATTTTTATCTACTATAAAGTCAGCATTGGTTTCCATTTGCAGACAAACCTAATGTATGACCTTCCTGTCAGCACTCTCCTGTGAATTTATAGAACACATGTTGCTTTTTATTTCAGCTTGAAAAGTCACCTACTGAAAAATCTGATGATGTTTCTGGTAGTCCCCTTCTATCAAGAAAGACCCCTGGTGAGAGAAAATTTTGCTTCCTATAGGGGAACTCTTAAGTATCAAACATTGCATTTATTTTTACTGGCACTACAAGAAACATGGTTTTGAAACTACTAGTGCATTGCAGCCACAAGTTCATATTTCTATCTCTGTTTTATAGAGAAACAAAAATAGGTTACTTTTAATCTTTTCCCTGTGCTGGAAAAAAGTAATCCATGTCCTCAGTTCAACTCCTTTCTTAGTTAATCCCATTAAGATGGGCCTGCACTACAGAAATCTCTTCCAGCAGATAACTCCCATGGCTGAGCTTATTCTGAGCACAGAAACATGGACCAAACAAGCCAGTTTCAACTCTAAGCAAAAAAACCCCATGAACTGCTATTGTAGAAAAGCTTTAGAAGCTGTTTTTTTTCAGGACTCATTTTCTCTGTTGCCTGGGAAACACTGCTTACCTTTCCAGTTTCCATAGCACTGCCATGACACCGAGCACTGAGGACTCGAGAGATTACCAAAAGGAATGTCACAACTGTGTCACCACCGTTGCTCAGTCATTCTCTTCTCTTTGAGTATCTCTTTGAATATCTCTTTGGATGCAAAAGCCGTGGCTCACACCTTGTTTTACCTTGTTCCCCACATCAGAAGGCACAGGGCAGCCTGAAGCATCACCTCACACTCACCTGTCATCTGCTGCAGTGGGATCAGGTGATGCTGAGGACAATGGGATAAAGGTACATGTTGCATCTTTAGTTATGGAAGTTCATTCAATATTTTTGGATTTCTGCTTAATTCTCCTGGTATCTTGTGGCACTTCTAGGCTTGTTTCAAACCTGCTTTAGTCTTGCTTTCCTCAATATACAATCAGGGTTGATAGACTATGACTATGTGCAGTTTGTAAGTCACATCAGTTCTTAGTTCTTTCTGGAGCTGTTTGCTCCAAAAAGTGCATGAGCCAACACCCAGAGAGTTCTAATTTAACACAACCACTAGTTATCTTGCCTTTTAATCAAAAATACACAAAACACAAGAGTATAGTCACATCCTTTCTCTGAAGTGTATCAGCATTCTAAATTAGTAAGAATTTTAGGATTTTGGGGTTGTTCAACCTCCAATAAAACTTAGCTTTATTTATTCCCTTATAAAGATCATTGTACTGCCTGGTTATATTGTTTCATTTTATTTTATTGCTTTGTCCTTTGCTTTTCAAAAACTGAATAATGCAAAGCCCACAAATGGATCAGCAGATGCCATTCTGTGCCCATAGAAATGTGTCTGCATAGGAAATTTCTTGCTCTGGAAACACTATTTTTGCCTTCTGCAACCACAAGAGGTACTCACAGACTCCACTTGTTCCTGCAGTTTCAACAGCTTTTACTTCTGCATTGTCTGTTTAAAACATTGTCTCTGTTTGAAACTCGTTTTCCATTGGTGCCTGTGCAAGTCCATGCATGGCAACCCCAAATTACTCCTGCTTGAACAGAGAAGTTACCAGGCAGTACCAAACCAGTGTAACTAAGTGGCACAAGGACACAAATGTTCTCTTTTGGCTCTCTGTGAGTTGCAGCTCAGTCTGTACTCAGTGAAATTCAGCTTATTTCCATTGCCTGGCATCAGTCCCAGGCTAATGAGGGGTACTCACCACTTAACCTAGACCTTGTTCTGGTCCACTGGCTGAGCTGTAGATGATCCTTGAACTGATAGTTTACATTTTTGCTGCTCTATTGCTTTAAACATTATTTCTCTAAAGCACACTATCTTCAGTCAGGGACCTGGAAATATAGCTATTTTTATATGTCTGTATCCACAGGGTTTGAGATGATTCTATAAAAGCTGTTGTATCATCTCTCTACTTATGTGATCTATAAGATTTTAATAAAATATCAATTTACTACTTTTCCTAGGTTCCTCTAGTACCTGAGCCTTCTACATCTGTGTCCTCTTTAGATGAAAAATTCTCACTACATGTTGAACAATTAACACAAATTCCAAGACCTGAATCCAGGTACCTGCCTAGAACATCAAGGCAAGTTCAATTTTTTGGTCTTGAACCACACTAGTTCTTTAATTTCCATGGCCATCCAGCCCCACTCTCCTTTTTAAATAAGATCTCTTCTTCCTTGGCTGTGTGACAGTGAAAGATTAATGTTAATAGAAAGATTTCCTGTTTCTCTTGACATATATTCATGTTCTTAAATATAGTTATAGGCACTTACACATTCAGCTTCTACTTAATCCTATAAAAATGTGCTTATGCAAAAAGTGAATGGGAATTGGGTGAGATAATGCTTATCTTCAAGTTTTTAGTATAGAAATGAAATCTGGTTTGGTTTTTTTTTTAGCAGATACAAAAATTCTACCACAGATTCATTTGAAGATTCCCTTTCCCAGGGACCAGCACAGAAGAAGCTTCCTGAGCAAGAGCTTCATGAAGCATCAGAAAAACTGTCTCGCAGGCTCAACGAACTGGATTTAGTAAGTGAAATCTCTTTGTTGGGCTGAGCAGCCTGGCTTTAGTCATGACAGGGGAGAGAAGAATATAAATTTAACATGGATGAAATGAAAATCCACAGCTAACTCTGGCTTTAGTTCATTCAAAATTTAGAACTGTCTGTTGAACCTGACCCCCCTCAAAAAAACGTGTATCCCTTAGATGTTAAAGAGAGCTTTGGGTGAGTGCAGCAGAGAAGAGCTGACAGATGAAGACAACCTGTCCCAGCACAGTGACAGTGTCATGGACTATGGCCACAGGACAGCTGGGAGAGGTAACCATTCTGATGCCAGTTAAGTATTGGGGTGGAAAAGAATATAAAAAACCCCTTTCCATGTAAAGCTGATACACTGAATTACTCAGAGTTAATTACTAAGTTTTGTATTGTTTGTTCACTTATATTTTGTCTCTGATCCAAACCCGAGCAACAGTAACAGAATTACAACCAAGTTCCTATTTAACACTTAAATAGCTATGGTAAAACTGTACCAAAAATACAAGGCAAACACAGCTGCAGTAAAAAACGTACACCAAGTGGGGGGAGGGACAGAAAACAAGCTCCCAGGACTGTGGTTCTGAAATGAGGGCCTGGTCACAATTACACCTCACTGGTTTTTTTGTCTCAAATTAGCTCCAAGGTACCCAAACAGGCCTCGATCCCTTTCTCCACCCTCACATTTATATCAGCACCAGGAAGATAAACTTTGTGGAAATGAACATATAAAGACAATCCGCTGCCAGCTGCAAAAAGAAAGGGACGAAAGAACAAGGAAAGCAAAGGTAATTTTTAGGTTAGACTTTGTGGTAATTCTTACCAACGGTTATGCTAAACCCATGAAAAATGCTCTTACCTGATGGAGAATCTGGCCCCTTTAGTAATCATGTGCTGTTGTATCTGTACCTGCTGAGGAAGAGACTTTAAACCCCAAATTTTGCAAAAAAAGAGAGTTTAAAGTGGAAGAAGCTCCTTTGACCCACGCAGCACACAAGTTAATGAGCTGGTTGTATGGACTGATTATTTCCTCTGACAAGTCCTTCTGTTTTTATTTTCTAGGTGGTCAATAAAGCTTATGAAGATGAACTAAGGATTTATGAAGCCAAGGAGAGGCTTAAACTTTGCAAGCTCAGAGAAGTCCTCAGGGAAATTGTAGGTGATGCACTGTGGGGATTGTTGGTTGTGTTTTGTTTGGTTGGTTTTTTCCCTTTCAAATCTGCCTGGATGATCTGTGCAGGCATTTTGGGTAGAAAAACCCCTTGTAACTTGTCACAGTTACAGCACTGTGTACTACTGAAGTAGTGACTTAGTAGTGTTAAGTGCTGCAGAAGAGCTGAGGTTATGCAACAATGATATTTAACCTTTATTTGAACCCTGACCTGCATTTGGTGAATTCTGGCCTTCTGGAGAACCCAGTGCAATATGTCCAAGTTCTCACTCTAAAGTTTCAAAGACATTTAAGCTCTGATGGCCAAACTGTGTTCTATCAGTCTTTCCCTTCTCATACCTGTTCTCCATCTGTTTTACATCTGCTCCTAAGGAACAAGAATACAAAGAAAACATCTTTAAAGAACCTCCAAAAGTGTCTCAGCCAGTGAAAGTTTATTCTAGAAAAACCACACCTCGGATTCCCAAATACAGCCAGTGGATTCCAAAACGAGGGGCCATGAAGCCAAAGCAAGCAGATCCAAGTAAGAACTGCAAAACTATACTTGGTGGAAAACTGGCATCTTTTGAAAGCATGTGTTGAACTCCAAGAATAAAGGCACCAGTCCAACATATACCAGGCAGCTGCAGCATTTTCCCCTTCTTCTGACCTCTATATGTCTGGATTTTTGTTAGGGAAGATAATGCTCTAAGTAAATGTAAGCCCTCAATGCCCAATCAAACTGTGACCCATTTGCTACTTCCTTAAAATCCTTTGGATTATTTTCAGGGCTTGTTTCCATTACTGCTACTCCTGTGCTTGTTCCACTACAGTCTGAGCTCTCCTTCTGTTCTTTTTCTGAGCATGTATCAGATTTAAAATTGGGCCTCAGATTTAAATTTGAGCCGAGCCACGTGCAGGTAACAGGGGAGGATCTGTCAGGACCATGCCATTGTGCTGTTAATGCTGCCACTGGGTTTGCTGGGCAGGTGATGCTCCAAGAACAGCCAGGATGCAAATCCCAGGCTCAGTTTTGGTAACCAGCACTGTGTGTGCTTATGGATCCTCTACATGCCTGAGTGTTGCTCAGCTACACTGCCTGATTTTTTTTCTAGTTTTTAAAGGGCATGTACTTGGTAAATACCCTTTTGTTTCATCTCCCCATCATCTTTTCCTGCCAGAAAGATCAAAGATGTACTGGGAATGAGCTGGTTGCAAACCAGTTTATTTTGCACTTGTTTACTTGACCTGGATCTGTCATTACTCCTGTGGTGTTGGCATTATTTTAAGTTGCTGCAACCAGAGAGAGAGGGACAGCTAAAGAAATCACTGATTAGTAATGGTCAGAACCAGATGAAGAAAGAGGGGGATACATGTCTTAAATGTATGTGGTGGTGGGAGGGAAATAATTGCTCTAAAAGCAATTCTTCAGAAAAAAACAACAAAAGGTTGGGATTAGTCTCTGCTGCTGGACTGGCAGGATGATGTTATGTCCTGCTGGGTTCAGCCTGACACTGTAACAGCAGGATGGTATTTTATAGAGAATTGAATATAAAATATTTCATAACTTAGTCTGGACAAATTTACCACTAAATGTATTCTGCAGGAATTTATTGCTTGCATCTGTCTTTACCTTACAGTGATGATAAGGGACAATGACCTCCTGGTGAAGCTGCTGGAAGAGTTTCCCTCCCTGCACATTTCCCACCGCACCCTGAATAAAATGTGGGAGCGGCAGCTCGCACAGACAGAGCACCTGCAGGCAGCTCCTGGCAGACCTAGACCCAAACTCCTAAATGAAGTGAGTGTTCTCCTTTTACCTGCTGAGTGTCAGCAGAGAAATCCTGACACAACATCAGCAGCCATGTGCAGCACAGACGGGGCACCTGCACACCGTGAAAGGCTGGATGTCTGAGCTGGGTTAAACAGGGATGTACAAATTCAGAGACATGGATTCAACTTATCAGCCACTGGAATATAATGGTCCTTTTTTATCCTTGTTTCTCTAGCCTGGGGTTGCTATTGCCTTTCTAAAAGCACTTTGTGGTTTCAAGTGCTAGTTCTGAACAATCTTAGTTTAAAGGTTAGTTGTGAGATACAAAAGTTGATTTACTTCTACAAGGTAACTCTCAGCATAAAGACCAAAACAGAGCAGAGGGGCAATGTTTAAACCTCCAATATACAACAGCTTGTCCTGCAGAATGATGGAAGTAATCAGCTTTTTTTTAAACCTCCAGGTTCAACAAGCCCTGAGGAAGCAACAGCTTCTTGCTGCAATTATTAAAAAAGATCAAGAGCACAGCAAGAGACTGGTATGTTCTTTGGAGGGTATTTGTTACATAATACATTCATGGTGAGCTACCTAGAATGCATATTCCTTGGTCAGGAAAGTGGCTTTTTATCTTATGACAGTTTTATGCCTTTTGAGTAGCTGTGGTCTCAAATGCCATGTGATGTTTGTTGTGTGGCTACTGGGGTCATGGGAATGGATTTTTATTTTTATTACAGTGCATTGTTGCTTTAAAAGGTCAAATTCTAGAACTGCAAGGAAGAGAACCTTCAGGCTCTGGGTGTTGCAGCTCCCACGGCAGCACTGACTCCAAAATTCTGTAGTGCCTCTACTGTGCTACACCAGTGGTGACTAAAGCTTTAAACCACAACTGCAGTGTAAAACTGGGGTGTGGGGAAGAACCCTAATTAATTAGCAATGATTAACAAAGCAATACCTGTTGGCAGTTTGGTCTTACAGCTGCTTGTTCTCCTTTTAGCACGAATTCAAGACCCGCATCTCCCGCCAGATCTGGGCTCAGAACAAAGTGACAGAGAAACGGCAGCAAGTGGCTCGAGCCAGGAGGTACTATGAGGATTACAGGGTGCAGCTGAGGGCCAAGCTGATGAGAGCCAGGACACGGGAGGAGAAGGTGAGGACAACATTCCTGCTCTGCAATTCCTTTGTGTTTGCACCCCAGTGCTGAGCACCCTTCATCCGGTAGCTCAACTAATCCTACAAGTAGAGAGCAAGTGAAGTGACCAGAGCAGAGCCAGGATTAAGTGGTTGGTCAGTCACTGATGACACAGTTCCTTCTCTGGAAACATGGATACAGTGTAGGGCAAATCCCTGTGGAACAAGAAAAGCTTCTTCAGGTTAAAAGGAGAGGAAGGTGAAGTATTAGTATGGAAAAACAGGGCTGGTAACGTGAGAAATTGGGGAAATGAGTTTTCAGAAATAGTAGGATTAAGAAGTTGTTCCTATAGTTACTATCCAAAGAAAACAATCTAAATCTTGAGTTAAGATGATGATCAAACAGCAACTTTGTTATTCAGCTGTGTTTGTTAAACAAAGTGGACCTTGTGACAGATATGATCTCTAATTAGGGCTGGACATCAGGGACAAGGAAAGCAAGGAGAGCTGTTAGACTTTGCAAGAGCAGATACAAAACTGTCACCTTTTAAAATAAAAGAAGTTTAGTGCATCACTGTTAGTGATTTGGGAACTGTTTGCCTCAAGCTGTGAGCTACAGCTGGTAAGTGTTCTTGTGTGGAAATGGAAAGCCTGAGTCCAGACTGGATTTCCTGCTGCTGGAAATCTGGATGAAGGTCCTGAAATTAGACTCAGAATGCAGGGTGGGCTGTAAATCACAGTGCATGTTCAAAGGCCCTGGTTTGTGCTGTCGGGTCATATGACTAACCTGACATGAAAAAATGATTTTATCTCCCAGAATTTCAGCTAAATGAGTAATACAAACCCAGCTCAGCTGTATCTGCACCACCATTCCTAGCTGCACAACTGGACTTTTTCCTGGGCAGTGGCCTGTCCTCCTGTGATCACCATTCCAGCAGGAGATGCAGCAGCTGAAAAATGTAACCGTATACTTACAGGTTTCTGGGAAAGTTTCAGGTTTGCTTTTCTTAATTGCTGGCAGATATTTAAAAACTTGTTTGAAGAAGGCTTAGAAATTCAGAAGCAAAGACTGAGGGACCTGAGAGCATACGCTCAGGAGAAGCGTGATGAGCAACGGAGGGAACACCAGAATGAGCTGGAGTCCATGGAGAACTACTACAAGGGTCAGGTAAAGCTTGATCTGCCTCAGGCAGCTCATATTTTTACATTAGAAGTCTTTCTTTTCTTTAATTGGTTCAACTCACACATGTGTTATGCTTAGTTTGCCATGCTAGCAGAAGCTATATCTCAAGAATTCCAAAAAATCCAAACCAGGGAGAAAGCACAAGCACAGGTAAGTCTTCTCAATTTTGTCTCGTTGTGTTTTCTTTTTACATGCTGTGGCTAATGTCAGGGTTTTTTTTTTATAGATGCTACAGAAATCAAAAAGAGAACTAAGATCAAAGATGGAAAAGGAAATACAGCAACTGCAAGCAGCAATCATGCACAATGATGATGACACCTTTTTTCAAGAACTAGAAGCAGACAGACTGAGGTCTAGACTTCAGATGGCTTCCTTCCAGTACAGCCAAGGCCATTTCTTTTAAGACTTAGGTAAATGTCACTGGCTAAGGTGATGAAACTCTTTGAGAGCTGCTGTAATGGGAAGATGATGTGTGGCTGTTTTTTTCTCCAGAACATTTGGTCTGTCATTTTGACCTGTCGGGGGTGTAGCTGCTGGGAACTGGGATCCCCACAGCACTTTTATGGTCACCAATAAAGTTTTTGAAGTACTTTCTACCTTCTTAGCAAGGCTGGGATAATGTTGAGCTCTACCCAAAGGCAGAGGGATGGAGTCAGAGTGCTTTATCCTGGTGGAACAGTTGGATGCTGAGCCTCCTCTGCACCTGTGCTGGGGCTGTTGTTGCTAAGCCACACTAACACCATTAGCCAGAAGTTACTGGATTGGAAAGCTCACAAAGAACAAGAATCTTTAAAAGAACATTAGAGGTTCAAGTTTCCTGTGAAAGGCCAAGTTAGAGAATGGCTGCAGTAAACCTGACATAAAAAAATCAGGAATTCAGATAAACTAAGCGAGGGGGGACTGACTACTTATTCCATTACTTCTTCCATTCAATACTATGTTTGCAGTGTTGGTGTTGCTGGCCTGCACAAAATAAAGGCACATAAAATACTCCCCCCATGCTACAAATGCATTGGGAAAAGCAGTTTGAAATAGAAAACAATGAAGATTCTTCTAAAGCAGTAAAAGATGAGCTTCTGCAAGAGCTGAACCCTGGAAAGGAGCTGTGGCCATTACTGATACAGTCTCCTCTGCCTACTTTTAAGTAGTTTATCTTGGTAATGAGGATGTACTAAAGTTTAATTTTAAACACGAGAGTTCTTGCTTAAAACTGCTGTGTGAGAAGTGACAGAGATATAGTTATTAATTGCATTATACTCACAATATTTGAAGGTTGCCATGAGGTGGTGTCTGATGGAACTGACAACACACTCAGGGAATTCAGACTCATGCACTGAAAGGAAAAATAACTAAACAGGAAAAAAAAAGACCTCAGCAGCTGGAGAAGCTTCTTTTACAGATTAAACACACCAGCCAGCAGTTAGAGCATGAGATACTTCAACTCAAAAATACAGACCCAAAAAACACACAACAAAACCCAGAAACACAAACCCTGCCTTTTACAACCCTTTCCAGGGAGTTGCTTTAAGCCTGGCTGACTTGAAGTCTCTAAGGGACAACACTTACCAGCTAAGCTGATGAAATTTAACAAGTATTTACCAAATTTACCTTTTTTTTCCCCTGAAGGAAGGTGGTTTAGCTTTGCTGAGTTTTGAGAGGAGCCATCTGTTCACCAATGCCAAGATAATGCCAGGACATGAGAGCCAGAAGTGAGACCTCTTGTGCTTGACTAGAACGTTCTTGTTCTAGTCTAGAACATTCTTGTTCTTGAAGAGAGTCCTTTCTGTAGGTACCAGCACACAGAAAGACACCAAGTTTTACATGTTTTCTCCTGAAACAAAGTCGAGTTACTTAAAAATGACATTTTACATTTTAAAGATTTAATTAATAAAAACTTCAAACTTTTAAAACCATTGATGCTGTGACAGTGCAAACAGCATACAATTTATTGCTCAACTTCTGCATGGGTACATACATTAAGTACTTAAAAACCATTTTATACAGATTTTGTTTGTTGTTGTTGTTAAAGCTCATGTAACAGCTGGGTGAAAATACAATGATACCAACGCTAAAACACTCGGTAATAAATACAATGGAAATGATAAACTAAGAACTGTCAGTTTGTGGAGGAGTAATTACACTTGGATAAACTAATTACAACTACAGACAAAGCTCTGAGGATGTGGTAGAGCCAGGACTTACTACATAGTGTAAAGTACAACCAGTGGCACCTGGTAATGGTGTGGTGCTGTTTCAAACCCAAAGCCATCAGAACATGCTACATCCAGCTGGAGGATGACAGAGAAGCAAAGCTTTGACTTCCATCAATGCAGCCAGTTCAAATGCACCAGAAGTTCAATACAGATGTAGTGTTGGAGACCAGCAATTTAAAAAAAAAAAAAAAGTGTGCTCTGGACTTTAGTACAACACAAAAAATTTTGGTACAAATAAATCAGTTTAGGGAAACTGAAACTATGTGCAAAAAAAAAAAAATTAGAATACATACTGTACAAAGCACCATTACAAAACTCTTTACACCGAGAAATTAAATCCTCTGAAACTCAACTGTGTATATTTGAAATCTACAAAAGTCACTGTTCATAATTAAACATTCATCATGAAAAGCAACAGCATAAAACCATGATGTGACATCTCTCTAAAACAACTAAGACTGGATAAAGTAAAACCCAGTAAGAGGGACACATTGAAATAAATATTCACATTAATCATGGGGTGAAAGTCCAAGGTTAAAATGCAATATTAGGCTTAGCACCTTTTTTGAGGGGAAAGTAGCTGACATGATCTTAAAACAAAATTTTGCAAAGGAATCAACCCTTTACCATTTTCAGATGAACATCTGACTGGGTGATGAGGTGCTTTAGTTAAAGCTCTCAGACTTTATGAAGGTAGAAAGGCACTCAAAATACTTGGTATATTCATCCTCATCTGTCAGCTATGGAAAGTCCAATGTAGATTTGTCTAGCTTTGCCTATAATATATTAAATTTAAAATATTTATCTGTGGCAGTTAAAAAAACTCTCTGTGCCATAAGAAAACGTTTGGTAGAAAAACAGATGTACTGCTAAGGCTGCTGTGAGAATGAACGTAACCATCGGCTGGTCTCGGGTCTGTGTTCTGCAGAGCTCATCTCCTCCCTCCTCAAAAATGCTTTCATGACATCAGGGTGGCCATAACTGTGTCCAATAAACCCACCAGGCTCGGGGAGCAGGATCCCGGGAGGGGTCAGGAGACAGGGCAGGGACAGAGCAGGGCTGAGCTGTCTGGCACAAATCCCCTGAGTCACCTCACAGGGCCCCGACTTCTCCCAAAAGCTGGAGCAAACCAGATCTTACATCTGCCATAATGTCTCTCCTGACCAGGGAGCAGCAAGAGCAGGGGAAAATAAAAACAAAACTCACTTCTACAACACTGGAGTGTCCTGTGAAGGCTGGTCACAGGAACCTGTGTCTGTAAAATGCCTGTGAATCCATCGCACCCCAGCACGTGCAGGGGGTGAGCAGAGGCTCTGGGAGGGTCTGGAGCTTGTTCCCAACCACAGGCAGAGTTGTGAGTGAGGAACACACTGGGCAACAACCACCTGCTTTGCTCTCCCAGGCCCCTGGACTGACACAGCAGCAGCTTCTCTGGTACCAGAATTACCTGGAAGTTGTGAATTAGGGAGCCCAACGTGGATGCAAAAACACCACCAGCCCTTCAACAGGAGTGCAAGAGTCCCTTGACATTAAAAAAAAGGTTCTGATCTACCTCAAACCTGGCTGTCAAACCAAGTCTCTTGGCTTTCTGTTCACAGCCCTAAGTAGCCTCACCCTGCAGCCAGCCCGGAATGGGAAACAAGTCCCTCAGAACAACCCTGCCAGCAACAGCCGTACAAAAAAAATAATCCAATGAACATGTGGCTTTGGCTCACCAGATTCTCACCACAAGTCTACAAAAGCAGTCCCTTGCCCACTATTCTAATACACAACATCCAGCAGTAGTGCACTCACTGTGGCAGTCAGACTTGGCAGAACAAAACTGAGCTCAAGCTCCACAGAACAAACAGAAAATGAGCTGGTTCACTGTGACTTCCACTGCAAACATGGAACAGTTGCTTCCATCCCATCCCTTCAGCATTTCCAACACCTCTGACTTTCTTCTCATTGGCCGTGTAAAAATAGTGCAGGTTTGGTGATGAATTGTAACCTGAGTTACGAAACCACAACGCTGATTGGGAAAAAACCCTCTACTTATCCCAAATATCCTCATGGCTGAGAGGAGAATGGCACCGTCTCTTGAGCAGCCTCCTTTATCCACACACCACGAGCAGGTCAGACAGATCTTAACTGAGAATTTCCAAACTAACATCAAAGTTCAGTTCCCTCTACTGGTAGTGCATTTTATTCCCCTTTGAAGAGATCAACCCATGTTATAATTCATATATATACTTACTTCCATCCCTACAATCAATAAATTATGTGCTCTTACAACCCCATTTCCAAAGCACATTACACGTATTTCAGTCAATACACCATTTTTCCTTAGTTGTAACTTAAACCCACATGTCATGAGCAGCTGGACAAAGATTACAACGTGTTTTACCTGATAAATCTTTAGCATCAACAAATACAGAACATGATTTGGCTGCATTCAAACAAACTTTGGTTGACTGGACAGGGTGGGTTCTGAAAGGAACTGCCCAGAGGCTTCTGCTGGCAAAGCCCAGCAGCTCTTCAAGAGCTGAAAAATGCAGTGTTTCAATTTAAAGTCAAAAGCAACGAAAAATACTCTTGACAGACTCGTTAGAAAAAAGGCTGGTTTTAAAAAAAATCCAAACATCTACTGTTCATTAAAAAAGGTTATTCCACATGTTAACACCAGGACTGTACAAACACAGTCTGCGTCACTCCCACTAGAAATTCTGCTGGAGGAATCTGACAAGTGATATAAATAGGACCCCAAAACGTTCAGAATTCATGCTTGAAAAATATAAAAAACCCCCTTGTGGCAACATTTACCTTGAATTTACATTGCAGAATATAATGTTTTACTATAAGAAAATGCAGTTAACATGTAAGTGGCTTTAATTAAAAAGGTTAATGATTCTTTCAGCCAATTTTATGCAAAGTTAGAATAATCCAAAATATTTTTTTTTTCAAAAATAGCAGGTATAGATGCTGTTCAGTATCATACATTTAAAACAGGCTGAAACGTGACTTGTACCGACTGCTGAAGTTGTGTCTTGGTATCTGAGAATAGAAATCAGGTAGGCAAATATAATAGATTACCTCTTACAAAAATAGTAGTAGTCTTTAAGTATAGAATACTGCTTAACTGTTGAAATGTAGGAAAAGTCAGCATTCTGTATGTTCAAGATATTAGTTTTTAATAGCAGCTGAATGATCCTATGGCAGGAACCACAGAACCCATTTTCTTGAAATAAAAAATAATAATAAAAAAAATTAAAAAAAAAAAAAAATCCAAGGTTGTCCTTTCCCTCCCAGTGTCCTAGTGTAGAAAAGGGAAAGTTTCCTGTATTTCAAGCATTTCTTGAGTCTTGGCTGAGGGAAGGAAGGGCTGTCTGGCTGACAGGAGTATAAATAGAGTCTGGGAGAGGCTGGGAAGGGTCATTCCACAGCGAAGCCACAGGTCTCCTCGATGGCCGTGAGCAGCTTCTCGTAGAGCTTCTCGTAGCTCTCGTACGGGGGAATGTCGATCCTGTTGAAGCTGAGGGGGGAACAGAGAGGATTCAGCTGCCTGAGCTCCAAAAACCACCTGCAAAGGTCTGTCCCACCTCATCTAACTGCAAACAGGGGCAGCAGGGCCGAGCGAGGCCAACGCACCTCCAGCTCAACGCCAGCAAGTCGAGTTTTCTCTGCTGCCTAAGGGACAGTTTATGTCACAAAAGGAGGGGATGACAAAGGGAAAAAGAACTAAGACTGCTCAAAATAAACAGACAGCAGATTGGTCTGAATCTACTGATCACAAGAGAGACCTGACAAAGCCTTACCAGGTATGAGCTTTCGGCAAATTGTTAGTGCTGGCATCGATCTGGTGGATTGTGAAGAGTCGTGGGCCTGCAGCACCTGGAATGCAGGAGAGGAGATCTCACTACTGGGAGGCACAACATGAAATGTCTTTGTGGCACTGCAGCAATAAGAAAGGAACTAGAACACTGAGAGAAGCTCTGCACAAAGAAAGGTGAAACCATAAACAGGCAGGAAAACTCCAAACAAACTCCCTCAGTGGTGTGGGACACTCTCCCCTCTGCCCAGACAGACAGCCCTGCAGTTATTTAAACCATGGAAAGATAAAGAACAAAGCACTGATAAGAAGAATAAATCAAATGTTTCACACTGTGCAATGCACAATTCTAAGTTTTTAATTTAACTTCTCTCACTCTTTGTAGACAACAAAACTTGCACAGCTCTACCTGTCCCTGTTTTACAAGAGGTCTTGAATATCACCCAATTCCACTGAAATTCCATAGAGGAGCCACAACACCAATTCCTCATAATTTTGTTAAATTTATCTGACCATTAGAGATCTCTTTAATCTCTCTGCTAAAGAAAGAAGACTGCAGCACAGCAATCCTTCACACTTGGTGTGCACTGGAGATGCCACAAAGGACAGGAGAGGTTACAAATGCCCCAACCTGAGCAGAACAGGAATCCTGGCCCGAGCAGACAGACATTAAAAATACAATTCACAGGGTCTGTGTTTCTCATGGGGACTGCTGTTAAATAAGAGGCTGAGCTTGCGCTGTGTGACTGCATTTCAGCCTAAAAGAAGACTGGTGGTATTATCTGGTCTGTTAGAAGCAGGAGGTGTTATCTGGTCCCAGAGCTGTGCAGGTGATGAGGGCTTGTAGAAGTCAGGAATTAAAAACCAGGCTTGTGGAACAAACCCAAGGAGAACCCCTGTAAGATCTCAGCTGCTCAGAACTCCTGCCAGAGAAGGAAGCACAGAACTGAAACAAAAGAGCCATTTACACCTGAATAACAAGGTAACAGAAAGACACCCAAAAAAGGACTGTTTGTGATTGTAATCAGACCGTTAAAATCGCTCTGAAAAAGCGCCGTTGCAGCCCCCCAGCCCCGTTTCCAGCCGTGCCCGGTGTTACCTTGCAGTGCCTTGAAGCCCTGCAGGGGCACTCGGGAGGAGCCGGTCACGAACTGGAGCAGCCTCGCCCTCCTCTCCTCGTCGAAGAGCTCCACAGCTTTCCAGAACCATTTCACGATGTTGCTGTCTGGGGTACAGTGTTTTAACCTGGTATTTGCCTTCCAGTCATTAACATCAATTTTTCCCAGTCCGCAAATGATGAGCTGTAAATTTTAAAAGGGAATTATTAAGAGTATTTCATCACTGATCAGTATAAAAATGGGTTGGGAGGCAGCTAAATGATGAAGAACTGACTGGGAAAAGCTGGCAGATTTTATACCAAAGGCAAACCTCTCACTCATCTTAAGCAATGCAGAAATAAAACTTTTTTTTTTTTTTAATTTTACCTTTGTACATAAACTATTTTCAAATTAAAAAAATTAAAATTAAAAAAAACCAAACAACCCAAACAGCCATTTCAAGCTTAAACAGAAGTGCCTTGGCCTGTCAGTTTAATAACAGAAGCACAGATTCTACCCCTGAATGAAAATGCAGGAATAATTCATATTTGAACTCAGTATTTCTTTCTGGAGTGTAGCTCAGGGTGTAGTTTGGCTGGTGCCACTCTGGATCCCCAAAGGAATCTTGTTCCTGTGACAGCACACACGTGACATGGATCAGCCTTTCCTGACAGAGCCTTCAGTGCTCCTGGAGATCCACAGTGGATCAGGTTAAACTCAGCAGGGATGTGATTATAATTCTGTAGACATTTGCTTGTGACTAAGGACATTGGCCCTTCCCCTTTCTTATTCTGCAGCTGCAAAATGATTCTGGGTTAGGGGCATGGCTGGCTCACTGCTGGGAATGAGAATATTTGGGATAAAGGAGGAGCAATCACCGACATCCAGGGAACAGAAGCGTAAGTGAATAATTTACCTGTGGCCACTTTACGTGGCAAAACCCTCAGCTCCACAGCTGGCAGACTGTAATGAGATTCCAGTTTAAAGCAAGCTTGGGATCTGTGGATTTGCCTTCAGAAGACATTGTTTAGATGCCAATCCTGACGTTTTGAAGCACATTTGTCTGTGACAGCACCTTCCTTCTGCTGGATTTACAGGGCCAAACCTCAGCTCTGCCAACCCCCCATGTGCCTGGCAGCAGTGAGGGCAGTGCAGGAAGGGCTGGGAGCGAGTGCTGGGAGGGGGGAGGCAGAGACAGACTGTTTTCCTGGCAGCACTGAATTAAATATCCCAAAACTGCACCGTGAGAACTCTGCACCAGAACTCTGCTGCAGCAGCAGAGTCCAAACAACCCGAGGTCACTGCAGGGATCTGCACCTTCAGGAACACCCCACGGCTCTCAGGGAAGGAGACACAGCCTCAGTGGCTGCCTGACCTGGTCACCCTTACACTGCCCCTGTTCCCTGTGGGAGCACACCTGGAGCACTGGGATCACAGCTCTGGGTTCCTCAGGCTCCAAGTGCCTCAGGCTCTCACTTGTTACACTTGACGACACGAGACAACATCGTGCACTGACCTCCAACTCCTTCTCATCAAATGTCTTCAGCAGATGTTGTGGGATTACTTCATTAAATCCCTTCTGGAGTGCCAGGAACTGAGCTTCAATTCCTCGTAAAAACCTCCAGTTCACATAAAGTCTGTGAAAAAGTGCAAATTGGGTTTGGGGAAGATGTTTCACATACAATAAACCTGCAACTTATCCAGCCCCAAAAAACCTGGCCTCGCTGACAGGATCACACACTCCAGCACTGCCCAACCCCTCAGGAAAAACCAACCCCACCAACAATTACTGCAACAAGTAAAATTCCTCCCCACCGCAGGAAATATAAAAAAAAAAAAACAAAACAGGAGAAAGCCCCTGCTGTACCTAACATATTCCTTTTTGTTCTCCTCTGTCACGGGGATGCTCTTCCCGTTGGGTTTGAGCTCGTGCTGGATGATCTCCCCGTACGCGTTGTGCTCCACACAGAACGTGTGGTCCAGCACTCCCGTGATGTCGTTCTCACTGGGGGGAAGGAACGAGCACAGCACTGAGTGAACACACGTTCTGCAAATATATCACAGCCAAATCCACCTGACAGAAGCACAGTCTCATTTTTCAATGGCATTTCAAAGCTCTGCATGGAAGCAAAAGGGGAACGTGCAGTTTTCCTCTGTTGTATTTTAAAACTGTTATCAGAGTTTCAATGTTATATTTTAATAACATGTTATTCAGTGTTATATTTTAATAACATGTTACTGTTATTAAAATATAACATATTTTATAATGGCAAAATTAATAATAGGTAACATTAATAAATTAAAATTTATCAGCTCCCCTCCTGTCCCCCGAATTTGAATGCCTTGATCATTTTTAGCCTTAAAGAAGCTGAATTGTGCAAGAAAGATATTTCTTAAGTCTGCCTGAGCAAGATATTAAAACACACTTCATTTCCACTGGATTTAAGACCATGATCACATAACTGAGAAAGCATTCCAACATCCTGAGGGTCACTACAGAGTACATACAGTATCCAGACTAAGCTGTTGTGAAGATCAGGATCAACCAATTCCATGTCATCCAAAGTGATTGGCTTCCCAAGCAACTGCTTGTAGAAAGGCAAGGTGAAGCCCCCGTCGATGTAGTGCCCGTGGAACACAGCCATGCCCATGATCCGGCCCACGAAGTGGAAATAGGACAAGTGCTCCTGGAAGGGACAGGAGGGACAAAGTCAGACCTCCAGCTCATGGCTGCTGAGCAGGAGAGAAAATTTCAATACAAAGAAAAGAAAAAAAAAAAACAAACCAACTCCAAACCCAACCCAGAGCGTTTGGTTTTGTTTTCACACACATCCTGCTCCCAGCCCAGAAGTCAGACCAGCAAGAATCAAAACAGACTTCATTTCTCCCAAAGGAAACATAAATCGACATCTTACGGAAAATTAAGAACAGATTTGAGAAGTGTCTTTGATCACTACTGAATTATCATGTAATTGTACAAATCCAGTGTCCAGCAACACCAGTGTCAGAATTTGGCTCCTGAGCCTGGAAGCCTCTGCAGATGTGTTTAATTCAGTCCCAAAGCCCTCATCCCCAGGACAGGCACCGCCATACCGGGTTGACGGCGGAGTCGGGGTTGATTTGCAGGGTATAAATATCATCTCGGGAATACTGGAAGAGCCCATAATATGGATTCAACATCTCATGGGACAACAGGTAGAGCCACTCCCTGGAGAAAAGAAAACAATTTATTGGTACTTTGTAGACAAATGCATTCCTACACTGAGAATCTCTGCAACAGAGTTTGATTCTTTTCATCTTAAACATAAATGTGCAGGAAGTTATCTCTGAACACGCTGAGATTAGGCTGAAATCAGAATTATTTTTACTGGCTCAGTAACCACACAGCACCTGACAGCTGATGGATTTGCCAGCTTTCCAAGATTTTTCTCCAGGTTACTTATTTCCCAGAGTTTCCGGCTGTGATTCTCCTTCATCCACTACACACCAAGACAAGACATCACATATTCACTTGACCATATTACACAGAATTTTAGAATCAAACCTTTTAATATAAACCACCTTTAGGTAATGAACATATTTAGTTCAAGTTTTTGTTACATAATCACAAATCAATAAATAATGGTCTGAGAATTGGGAATGTCACTTTTTTTAAGTGAAAAGTAACCTCAGACCATTGACAGACTATCACCCACCAACTGCTGGTTTTTAACATCTTGCTTCAAACTGCAGCGACGATTTGCAAGAAAACGTATTTTTTGGTTAAATTTGTTCCACAAACCTGAACATTTAGTGGTATAAATTCTCAGGCACCCAAACTTTACTAACCAAAGACAGTCATTTCAACAGATACCAAAACCTGTGTCACAGATGTCTGATGTGATCTGTAACTTGTGTTTTGATTTATTTCCAATAAATCAGTGCTTTTTTGATGCAGTTTTTCTTTTAAAAGACTATCTAAAGCTATATATTCCTTTGAAATACAATCTGTTGCAGAAATAAATATAAATAAGGATAATGTCAAAGAACCAGGGCTGACAGCAGGCTGGTTTAGGGTTCAAAGCACAGGGGTTGGCAGCGGGGTTGGGGTGCAGGGAAGAGACAGAGGAGTGACTTTACCTGGCAACTCCTCCATAATCAAGGCCTTCCTCCCCACGGAATTTGATCATTAATCGTTTCCACAGGTCTTTTGGCCTCATCTTCATGACTTGCCTGTAGGACTCCTGTAAACACACAACACTTCCTTTCATTAAACTGCTCCTTACAGGCTGGAAGCTACTGCTGTGTATTGGAAGTGAAGGGAGTCTCAGGATCAGAGTCTGAAAGGGATACTGTTAAAGGGGACACTGTTTTCCTAAATACCAACCAGTTTCTCAAATCACAGATTGTTACTTCATTTTCTAAAAATGTGATAACATTGGACAGTGTAATTTTCAAATAAAACAGAGAGATGAGAAGATCCACCCCCTGTTCAGTATCCAGAGGTGAACAGTGGGCAGAACATTCCCTCTCTCATTCTCATGGAACTTATAAAAAAATTAAAATCTGTGTCAGTAAACTCCTTTTGTTTTGGATAAAGGCTTGTAATATTTGCAGTCTGAAAAGCAACAGAGGAGCTTCTACTCTGGGCATAACACACGTGCCAACCATCAGGAAGCACCTTAAGAACAGCAATGCCATCCCAGTAAATACACAATTACTCCTCTATCAGTAAGAGCTCACCAAGAAAACACAGAAACAAAGCTGAAAGGCAGAACAAATGCTCATTTTTAAAAAGGAATTAAACAATAAAAAAGCTGAGTTCTTATTTATATCCAGTATCAGCTCCAACCTCTGGCTCTGCAGGACAGGAGAGGCAGGTGGGTGTGCTGGGACCCAACACACTGGACTGAGCAAGAACACAAAATTCCCAGCGCTGTCCCCTTCCCTCCCTTGCTTTTTCAGTTGCTTATGAACTGGTCTGACTGTCTCCAAAGGGAAGACCAACACAAATCCTTCTTGGCTGTGAAAAACTGTGACAACACAGAGGGGTGATCAAGTCTGTGGGTGGGGTAAAAATGCAACAGGGATGGGTGGGATGGGTGAAAGTTCTCAAAAGGACAAACTGTTCTCCAGGAAAGGCCAATGAATTATAACTGTGTTTAATCAAGATAACAGAATGATCCTGCTGAATAATGCTCCAAACCCAGAATGCAGATATCCCACAGTGGGCACCTCTGGCCATTCAGATGCCCATACAGTTCATATAATTAGTCTGATTCTGGAGAAAACAACAAAAAGGAAAAAAAAAATCAACTAGAATTGAGATTGATACTAAGTAATCCAAAGGCTGAAGAGGAATCCTATTAAACAGTAATTTTACCTCAGTTACCATATATCACAGAGCACTAATAACTGTTTGGTGTTCAATTTGTAACATCCCCTCTGGAACAGACGTACATCCAAGGAAGAAGTGAGGCAGGATCTTCAGATCCATGAAGTGCCTGAACTCCTTCCTCAGTCCCTGCCACAGGCCCTACATCTCCAGCCACAGAGAAAGCACTCCTTGATTTTATTCTTCTCCATAGGGTAAATACATACTTTGTAGACCAATGCATTCCTACACTGAGAATCTCTGCAATGGAGTCTCATTTTTTTAATCTTAAACACAAGTGTGAAGGAAGTTATCTCTAAACATGCTGAGATAAGGCTGAAATCAGAGTAGTTTTTTACTGGCTCAGTAACCACACACAGCACCTGACAGCTGACAGATTTCCCAGATTTCCAAGATTTTTCTCCAGGTTCCTTATTTAATCTTAAATTTACTTTAATTACACAGCCAACATCCCCTAGAAATGCTTCCTCTTCCATAAAATTCCAGCTTCAGCTGCAGCCTTCGAGATTCCACTCAAGCGAACGCTATGAACAACCCTCCTGCCCTTCCCTCAGCGGTAAGAAAGGGGCCAAAAACCTCCAGTTACCTCAAAAATCTCCTCCCTGGAGACCTCGATGCGACAGTGCCCGGCCTGGGGCTGCTGCTGGGACAGCTCCTGCCTCAGGATCTTCAGCTTCTGCACCAGGTCCCGCTTGTAGCGCGGCACCGTCAGGCACTCGGCCTCGTCCGGGAGCTGGCACAGGGACACCACCTGCTGCTGCTGCTGGTGCTGCTGGTCCTTCAGCTGGTTCTGCCGGCTGCAAACACACACACACTGGCTGCACACACTCAGCTCATACCCCTCTCCTCTCCGAGGGCAAGCTTTGTATCTGAACACTTTCAATTTACTGCGATTATTACGGTGATTGCACTAAAAACGTCCGTCCAGGCCAGTAAAGGATCAATTCAGAGAGATTTTATCCTGACTGAAGACGTGTAGTTCTGTCTTTCTTGGCAAGTATCTGTTGTTTTTAGGGCTTGTTATTTCTCTTAGTGCTACTCTGCAAAGTATGTAAAAGGTTACAGCCCAGACAATAAGGTATTATCCATACAATTTTACTACTGAGCTGCTGACACTGAATTTCTCAGATACCATTTCCATATTTCCTTTGCGTGTTTTCCCTCCCTCCATTTTAAAATTCAGGGATCTGCCAAACACTCTGCCTCTAATCTCCAGTCAATACCATAGTCTGTTTTACATGGCTTGTCTGGAAAAGAGTAAGCTTACAAAAAGATGTTTGTACTGGCAGCTTGGCAAGGACCTTGTCCCTTGTACCTGGCCTAGTCTGGACCACAGGAATGTGGGAGTTCACATGGAACTAATTGGCACAGATAAACAAGTATTTTTACCAGCAATTCGAAGAGATTTTGTAAATCTGTCTTCTTACTAGGAAAAGTAAATGGATCATGTTGCAGAGATGTGCTCTCTGTGTCTTGCACACAGTGAGTGGATATTTTTACAGTTTTTAGTATGGCATTCATAAACAACACAGGATAAAAACTCTATTCTCCTTAAACCACGAGAAGAATATCTCTGCGTGGAGCACATTAGAATATCCTAAATTTACTGCATAAATAAGAAATGCTACAATTCAGAATGCTCTCCGGTGGAACTTCTTTTTTTTTCAACAGAGACTAAAAAATATTAGAGGGAATCAAACAGTTTGAATCTATTTTATAATTTCAGCCTATTGTCTGTTTTGAAACAAGGCTTAGCTGAAAACTCTCCTGGCCAACCAAAAATCACCTCCATCTTAGCAATAATAACACCTCTTTAATCCTGGGCTCTAAGGAGGGAACAATACACTGAAATCCTACTTTGTTCCCATGTCCTGGGATGCAGAACTTCCGAAGTCAGCTCAGTGTTGTTATTTTCAGTGTTCTGTTTGCCTCTGGTGTTGTTTCTTTACATAAGGCTACCTCAACTTTATTTGCAAGCTGAACACATTGGTCTTAACAATGAACTACACTTCTTTTAAATTTTATTTCCTGAAAAACCAAGTCATTACAATAATTTAGAGACACACACTTGCTGTGGTTCCAGACTGTGGCTCTGTGTCATTTGTGCATGGCAATGTTCACTTGGAATTAGGTTTAAATATGAATCTCATTTAAACTGTATTTACTTGATAGACAAATTAAAGCCAAATCTTTATTCTCTGTTCTGAACTTTCTAATTCCATAGGGAGGAATATGGGAAAATATTCCTTGGATATGGCTACCAGAGAAGGTCATATTTCTATCCTAAAGTGAGCATCATCCCTGCTGCCTTTAAGAGTAAAAAGACACAGTCCCCCAAGTACAAAGCCAGTCAGTCTTAAAGGAAATCTAATCTCTGAAATGAGCATAAATTTAGGATTTATGCATCAAATTAAATCATTATGTTTCTCCTCCTAGTACTTCCCAAAATAAGGAAATACAAGGAGTTGAAAAATAAAATGCCATCCTCCATATTAGACTACAAATAATCAGTGCAGTATTAGCTAAACAATCTGCAGTGCTTAAAGTCGTTAAACCTCATTTCTCAGTTTGTTTGCACAGCTGAATGACTTTGCTTGATTCCACACAGTGCTTTAAGGATACAACTAAATACTTTTCAGGTGCTACAACTATCAAAATCTATCACAAACTCTCTCGGTCCATATTTTAAAACAGAACTGGTAAAACAGAACAAGTTTGATTGTTTTCATAACTTACAATGTCATCACTGGAGGAACAAAGGGCTTTACTCAGCTCAGTAGAAAAGTCGGTATCACTGAGGGTAAACTTTTTCTCATGCCTTTGAACCTAAAACACCATCCCACCCAAGTACTACATTATTTCTTAAAAAATTTAAAAAAAATGTCAGGCCCAAGGCAAATTCCTTTTGTTGTTGTTGTTTTTTTTTTGAAGAACAAACAAGGAGGTGGGCTTAAGGCAGGGGAAGCTTTCACATATCCTGTTTGGTGCAATAAAAGAATAAACACCCGAGATGATTTATCAGGCAGCAACTTTGCTGATGACACCGATGGGTGAGTTTCTGAAATCCTCCTCTAATGAAAGACAGATGGACAAATGAAAAAACTTCAGCACACTGCAGGAGCACTTAAAGTTTAAATAAATGCAAAATGGTTCTGTGAGTCTGGAAATCAGAAGTCAAATTGGATTTTCCAGATGACAAAGGCAGCTCTGTGTCTGTCCTCCACAATCCAGGTACAACTGGGCACTGTGACCCTTCTGCCATTTCCCAATGAACCTGCCTGTGAAGTTTGTCAAAGACAGCCCAGCTGGCTGAATTTTCTGCAGTTTAAGAAGAGCACTGCTGTAGCTAAGAGGGTCTGAAGATTTCTTCAAGTAAAATATCTAAATCCGAATTGATTTAAGGAACTTTTCTACGTTTCAAACATGAACATGCTCCTCCAGTGGTAAGTTTTTTTTCAAGATAACCTTCATTTCAAACCACCAGTCCGGATTAAGCTTAAATTAGTAGTGATTTCTTTGTTTTCAATTAAAAAAAAATTGCCAGAGTGGCTGGATGATGGAAGCTTACTGAAGTCCTGTAACATACACATATATAACCACTGGTTTTTCTAAACAAAAATACGTATTTGTCAATATTTAGACTCTTCTCCCTCTTGGGGTGGGGAGTCCAAGTGTATACTGGGCAAAGGCCAGACAGGTTTTGTGTAATGCATAAAGGACATGTTGACTCCTGGATATTACTTTCCATTCCTCGGTTTTGTCTTTTCAGTGCCTGTTGCCATTATTCTTTCCTTCAGCTTTTCTTGCCAATGATTCACTTCCTTAAAGGACTATTCCTCCTACTTACTCCTTGCCCAGGGCTTTCCCTGTAACCAGCTCTTCATTGTTTCTTCCACTTAACACCCACTCAACACTTTACAGGTGTTTCCCAGGAGTATTAAAAGGTGTCAGCAGGAGAAACAAAAGAGTCAAACTCCCAAATAGCTTGGCCAAGCCGATAGTCACGTCTGGGCAAAAAGAGAAGTGTTTGTTTCTTTTTGGTTTCCATTTTTAGTAGAAAATCCCCACTGTGTAACGAGTGCCGAGGGAATAAAACAAGAGCCAGAATTCTTTTTGAGTTTCCCCTTCTCTTTTGAAAACTGAGATATGAAAACGTGATATCGAACCACTAAGGCAGAAAAAATGCAGTGCCTATTCTATTTTATTCTTTTTGTTAAAAAACCGATTTAAATTGTTGGGGTTTTATTTTGAGAGCATCTCAACTAGGCCTGCTCTGAATCTGAAGGGAGGAGCTGAATTATTTATTCCTCCTTTATTCCAGGAGGATGGTTGGGCAGTTGTGCACCAAGTCATCAGTATTTCACACCACCGGCTCCCACGCAACTTCATATTTTAAAACAAGTTCTCCACAACTGAAATAGAATGAAGAATAAAGAAAACAAAGTGTCCCGCTTGCTGGTAGGAAAAAAAGAAATCCACGGGCCAATGTTTCCAATGGGACAGCACTTGCTTCCCTCCCCCTCTGCATCACACCAGCCACATTCCTGCCTAAATGCTCCTTGAGATTTGTTTTCAAGAGCGACCAAACTGGTCTTTGCTGTGGAAGAACACTCCTTAAATCGCCCTGAATGGCAGAATGAATCCTGATATAAACCCGGCACCCCTCAGTGTCACCTTCTCTCCATTGCACTCAACACGTGCAGAGACTTTAGACTGAGTTTAAGACCTGAGACTCACTTTAAGACTAAGTGCAGGTTCGCAGAGAGCCGCGGGTCTGTGAACTGCGTCGTCCTGTTGTTATGGTCAACAAAATAAACTCTGCCTGTGGCTGTATTTCGGATCTCCCATCCAGGAGGCAGTGGACCAAGCTCCTCACAATTGATGTTGCTAAGATCCCTGTGAAAACAAATATAAAATGAAAAATACCTCAGCAATTGGCCTCCGAGCCAAACAAGCGTAAATGTAACAGAACAATTCCATGAAGTCTGAGAAAATGTATTGTTTCAGAAACTTGAGCTGTTCAGCTGGAATCTCTACTCCCAAGGTGCAAGCCCACCACAGCAAAAACACACACCCCAGAACACATGCCGCGGGGAAAAAAGTCCTTATCAAATAACCCTCATTTTTACAAACCAACTTCAGCTGTTAAATTAATACAGGCTTCAAACAAAAATAAAGACCATTGCCATATTTGTCAAAATGGAATTGCAGTTCTGCACCAGTTCTGACAAGAAAGCATTTTTAAAACAACATTAGTCACGTAAGGAACTGTGAATCACACTTTATAATAAACTCCTACAAAACAAAACTATATTTCTGTAGAGTTACAGTTTCCATGAAGAATTACACATGGGATGGGTGTCTATGGCACTGGCAATTTTGCCCCCAGACCCCAAGTGCTGGTGGGAAGCAAAGAGCTCTCTAACAAAGTATTTCAAACCAAGTATTATCTGAACAATGACTCAGCTCTGCCCCAAGCAATGCAGAGGTGGCTCAGTAGGTCTCAAGAAAAATTCTGCTGAAATTGGAAAGATGCAGATTCATTCCAGAGCTTCACTGAAAATAAATACTGGTCTCCAAAAATGTCCACTCACTGATTATTCATGGACATAATTCACACCTCAGATCCCTCACACTGTCCAGGGCAGCTCTTTCTAAAGGTTCAGCTCTCCCAGTGTCCTGGGAGTTGAGGGAGCAAACAGCCAAGGGACAGAATGGCTAAAAAGGTGCCACCTGCAGGGATTCCAGAGACTGGAAAGTCACTGATGGAAACACGAAGCTCTGGGACTGAACTCCTGCTGCTATTCCCCATAAACACACTGCTGCTGGACCACAGGGCTCATTTTTGTTGACTACATGACTGTGGCTATTAGCATAAAAATACAATATTCCCCAGAAATGACATCAATTCCACCCTCATGCAAACAGCCAAATTTTGTTCTCAGACACGCTCACGCAGTTTGTGCTGCCACACCTCAGGGCAGAGCTAACTTAGACTGCACACAGAACTATCACACCCCAGACTTAAGGATTACTCTTCAAATATTTTTTTCCAGCGCCTGGTTTTGGATAATACACAAGCCATGGGCTTCCTAAGGCACAACTGCAGCCTCAGGTCTGCAGGTAACACATCAAAGCAAGGGGATAGTCATGTAACACAGAAACAGGAACAAAAGACTAATTCCAAACACAATGAAGTTGTGGCCATGAGGCATTTCATCCTTCCTGGGACACCCATTTCCATGGGAAGGAACATCAGCAATTGTCAAAGTTACTGCAGTTCTCACAGATGCCAGCACTGGCTGCAAGTTTTAAACCACACACATCTCACACCACCATCCACAGGCTTTAAGAGCCAAGTGTTTTCAACAGGATTTCTTGGTTATATAAAGAACAATCAGAAGCTATCAATAATTTCCATTATTATCCTTTCAAACATGAGAAATAATCCCGTGCACAGTAATGACCAATATGTACATGTGTATCATGTAAATAAGGACATTAAATAAAAAAGACTTCATATTTATCTTCTCCCAAGTGTTGAGAGAATTGCAACAGGAATAGCAGTTTGACTGTTCCAATCCAACCCAGTTTTCACTGAAGTATCTCAATAAAACTTCTTTTGGAAGTGTTCAGATTCTACCTATTGTTTCATTATTTTGCAGAGTATTAAAATCTGGACTTGGCTCTAATTCACATGCAATATCTAGAATCAGTGAACTATACCTGTTTTCAAAACACCACTGTAATTTCTTTCTTCATTTTCCATCTTTCATTAAAATAACAACTTGAAGAACACCAAGGAAGAGACATTAACTGATTTTGATGAATGACTTGTTAAAATGACATATTAAGGGCCAAGAATCAGAAATATAATATTAGACAGAGGAGAGCAGTGCTTAAATGATTTTTATGTGAAACCTTAGGGGTACTTCTATCATTTCTTACCTGGGTACTCTTGGATCGTGCCACGTGCTGACACCAGTCTGAGTATGCAGAAAATAGACCTGACCTTGCTGAGTCGTCCTTTGTTCTGTGAAGTCAAGACAAATTAATAAATGTAAGAACAAAAATACAACATAAAAACTAATGAATTAATCAATGCAAGAACAAAAAAATGCAATATGAAAGCTCACAAAGACCAATTTCCCTAAACTGAGGAATCAAAAGGATCTCGCGTATGAGGAGAAGACTCGCCCCATTTTCCCAGTTTCTGGAGACCCCCCCACATCAAAGAATTCTGATTTTCATACCATATCCTTCAGGTAGATCAGGAGGAGTGTGCAAGTGTGTCCTGCTCATGTAGTTCCTGTGCCTCTGGGACCGGACCCTCCTCTCAGCCAGCCGCGGGTCTGCCGCCTGCCCGCAGGTCGCGCCGTTGGTGCCCGTGATCGGAGTGTTCTCGTCCACAAAGCAGCTCAGTGGCCTGCCCGGGCTGGAGTACTCGGATGCTGGCCTGGGGAAAAGGGGAACATTGCACCCTGACTGGATGTGGGCCACGGGACAAACCTGGTGGGAGCTTCACCTCAAGGCTCTTTGGAAAGCTCTGCGGGAGCCGCTGCCTCGCCGAGCAGGACACCTGGGTTGGAGCAAAGCTGCTGTTCTGGGCTCACCAGAGGAATCACTGAGAATCACAGAATGTGCTGAGCTGGAAGGACCCACAAAGACCATCCAGTCCAACTCCTGGCCCTGCACAGGCCCATCCCCAGGAGTCACATCCTGTGTCCCAGAGGTTCATTCAAACCCTTCTGGAGCTCTGGCAGCCTCAGTGCTGTGCCCACTGCCCTGGGGAGCCTGGTCAGTGCCCAAACAACTCTGGGGGAAGAACCTCTGCCTGAGATCCAACCTGACCCTGTGCCCTGACACAGCTCCAGCCATTCCCTGGGGTCCTGTCCCTGTCCCCACAGAGCAGAGCTCAGGGCCTGCCCTTCCTCTTCCCTCACAAGGAAGCTGGAACTGCAATGAGGTCTCCCCTCAATCTCCTCTTCACCCCCAAACTTTCTCACCTTGCCTTCATATGCCTCAGGAAGTGACCAGGCCTTGTTATTCCTTCTAGTTTTTAAGGAAGGTTATTAGAAGAGGATGCTGAAAAAGGGCTAAGCAAGAGAAAAAGCTGCTGCTCTTGAGAGCTCGACTGCAAGAGGGAACATTGAACTGTGTGATTTCATCTCTCAGTGCTGCTCCCAAAAGGATTTAAAATGGGTTAAAGGGGGATTGACAAGGTCACCTGAAATCCCCAAAACAAATTATACATTTTACATTTACAGTTTCTCCACTGTTAATGTGTCTGGAGCTTAGAGCAGGTATTTTAACATACCAGGAAAAATAAAAATAGGTAAATTAAAAGGCTGTTCAATCCCTTCACTCCAAAACTGCATGAGAGCTGGCAGTGCTAACAGTACAGATTATTTTAAGTCAAATATATCCATGCAGAGACCAGAATAACACTGAGAATGGAAAAGACACTGCAGGCAACAGAGAGTCTGCAGAAGAGTCTGAAAAATCTGCAATGACACTGCCTGCAATTCAGGTAACAACACAAGTGGTTTGAGGAACAGCTTCACAACACACATCTACAGTTATCAGAAAAGGTGACTGAAATGATTTTGAAACATGCTCTGTAACAATCAGCTCTACTAACTATTCTACGTTACATGGTCATGGCATGGACAGAGGCAAATGTCTCACAGCCACTCATGATCTCATTTCTTCAAGAAAACCAAAATTAGAGGAGGAAAAAAATCAACTCTGAATGATCTTGTGAGTTAAATATTAGGCAGACTGAAGGAGTAGGATGCTAAAGAAGGAAAGCACAACCTTGTGCAGAGTGACTTGGAGGAATGGCCAATACCCCTGTTAGAGCCACCTGGAATCACCAGTGCCCAGCAAGCAAAACTCATCCCAGCCTCAGCCTCCCAAAAAATCCCTCACCGTGTCGGTCGCTCCCACTGAGTTGTCCGTGTGATGTGATTTAAGTACTGGATCCTTCCAGAAGCAGTTCTCCGCTCCTCCCACCTGCAATCCAGGCACGGAGAGATAAGGCAATGAGTGGTATTTCCAGGAAACCAGGGCACAAAATGTTTCCAACATAAATGCCAACTCAGGAAGACTTGCACCGTTATGAATCACGGTGGCTGAACAAGGTAACAGGAAACAACTGAAAGCTGAACTCAGAAATGATTTAACATATTCTTCCCTTGGAACCAGGCACATCATTAACAATATCACACCTTCATGTTCCATAACTGCTTGAGTTCTAATTAAATCCAAATAGCCACATAAAGAAACTTCTTGAAAACAGCATGTTTAATAATGCATTTAAGTTGTTTTGACCACTGACTCTAACAAGTGCTTTCACAGCATCTTCACGCACCACTTGCTTTCATTAAAAGGTCAGCTTCAAATAATGTGACTTTTTAATTATTATTAATTTTGCACTCCAAAACACATGAGACTGTACAGGAAGCTTTGCAGTCACACAATTAAGTGAGCAATATTTATGCAAGGAACATTTTGAAGTGAAAATTTAGAAGCATTTTCAAAAATGTTTTTGACTTATCTGGACTCCAAATTAACAAAAGAATGCTGTTTAGGGCTCAGATGCTAATTTGCATTTCAAAATTCATCATCTGAAAACTCCATTTCTCCTGTCTTTACCTGCCAAGAATCACATTTAGAAGGCCTGTGTTTGCTCTGAAGAAGTTGCTGACAGCACCAGAACCTAAACCAGAGCATTTTCCCGCGTTCTCAAAACTGTTTTAGGTGATAATGATGTCATTAACTCTCACAGGGACAAACCAGAACCCCAAACCCAGCCTTTGGCAGGTAAACACAGTGAGAACTCAGGCTGAGTGCAGACCTTTTCTAATCATGTTTTCTTCACTGTGATACCCATGGAATAAAATGTGATCCATGTTTATCACAGTGTATATATGATAAACAGAAGGCAGCCAGGCCCTGTGGTCACTTCCTCGCTAGAAAACTAATATATGGAGAAGTCAATTCTCTGCCTGTGATCTAACATTATATTAATTTATCAATTTTAAAACTTGAAAAACATGTTTTCTTAGCTGAGTGTGTCTTTCAATGCATTTATTCATACAAGCCACGTTCCTATTAACTGATAACTGTTCCGTGTGTCCCAGCTGGCTTAGCTCCTGCTCCTGAATGCAAAACTGCAGAACTCTCAGGGCAAGAACAAAAGCAAAGTGATTTATTTGTACACTGACTTCTCCTTAGTGCAGCAGTGTGTTGGATGAGCTGTATTTGTGTTCACATCACAGTGATCTCTGCTTACCCATCTGGCAAATCATTGTCGAATAACCGACTGCAATCCACAACTTGTCCCCCTGTGCCTATTCGGTCCCTGGACTGGAGACTTACTATTAAGATAACAAAAGAATTATTAAAGATATGACATCTGAATGCAAATGACAGTTTACATTTGAAAGAGAATCGGTACAACTCGGGAGGACTGAGCTGAGCCATGCTCTGGATGGTTTTTTTCCTTTCACAGAAATCAAAGATGGTCATACAGAAACAATGGAGAGGATTCCATGCATGAGAACATACATCTCACTTCCAAAAAAAAGTTAGAATATTAAAAATGAAAGAATATGAATGCAAGTTAAGGCAGAAAAAGAAGTGAAATGTGAAGCTGTCATTAACTTTTCTCCATATGAGGTGGACTCTGACACCTGACCGGTGGCAGGAGAGGGTTCACCTCACGCACGGCTGGGACAGGGCCAACAGGAGAACTGCTAAAATAAGGAATTCTCTCTGTTTTTGGCTCCTCCTTACGTATTTTGTTGCCACATCCACACAAACACAAGAACCAGGCAAAATGTAACTGCTAGAAGCACTGCATGTCTGGTTTATTATTTCTAACACCAGCGGTAAGAAGTCAAATGCAACCCACACAAAGTACCCTGAAAAGCCCTCCCTGCCCTCAGCAAAACTGCTTCAACTGGGGTTTTAATTTAATTTTTATTTTTTTTTTACATGATTCATTGTAATGGATATTTATGCCTGAAGCTTTTGTACTGCAATTATGAAAACAAAGATTTTTATTTTTTTTTAGGCTGCTTTTGTTCCCAATATCACAATTTGCAAGTGTCCAATCTGATAATTTATGACACTCGTGTTCCTGCAGGGTTGGGGTGGTTTTTTGATGTTTTGTTATGCCTTTAACAATAAAACAATTGCTTACAAAGCTCAATACGTGCTGTGGCCCACATTTCTTGAGGTGGCACTAATGTACCTCTGGACAACTGTCTTCAAGTCCTGTTTATAAATGCAGTGAAATGACCTTACAGGCCTTAACCTGGATGCAACCGAACCTTGGTCAAGATCACAAAGTTTCAAAAGTTGGAGCAGAACTGGCAGCTTTTGCCTGAGTCTCCAAATTTTCAACAACAACATGTTTTGAAGCTTAGAATTCAAGAGACCAACCCAGGGAGCCCTGCAGTACCTGCTGCATTCCTAATCCAAATTAACTCTTAGTCTTCCATGTATACTAATGTTATAAAACGGAGAGAAAGACAATTTAATTTCAACCAAATCAAAATTTTAGATGATGTATTTATTCTGCAAGAACCCCACACATTACAAGTTCACATGGTTGCATGTAGGCAAGCACTTGATTTGCAAGGTTATCATCTGCCGAATGTATCAATTACAGTATTGGTTTCAAATCTTGCACAATCACTTAATTTAAGACAGTTTATCCTTTGAAGAACTGAGAGTATTATTTACAACTTATTCTATCTTTTTACTTATTTTTAACCTAGATTTCTCCACCATCTAACAACTGCAGTGGAATTATCTAGTTTTACTCAGGCTCAATTCACCCATTCAACAAACTGCATCCATGAAGAAAGATTAAAATATAAGAAGATTAATAATGACAACTTAAATAAAACAAGACAGGAGTCCCTGGAATCTTACCAAGGATGCATTAAATTAAACCAGAGCCATGACTGAGCAAACCTGACCTTTCTGACGAGAACAGCAGGAAGCAGAACACACAGATTTGCTCTGGGTCTCTGCTGTAACCTGACAAGGTGCTTTTTCCTGGGTTCAGTGCCTGATCGAGCAGCTCCTGCTGCTCAGGGATTTCCTACAGAGCCAGTGCTGCTCTGGCCACACCACTTTGTGTGGGCACAGCAGGTTAAGCCAACCCATCAGTCCAGCCCATGCCCACACTGCTGACTAGCTGTCCCTCCCCAGTTCTCTCTGAAGTCTCTTGGCCATTGCACACTGCAATGCATTTGCCCCAGGCTTCCCATCTGGCATCCCAGTAGCCTTGAGACCTTTCTGCTTTGGGGTGGGGGTTTTGGTTTGGTTTTTTTCTTTCCTTTAATGAATGCCAGCATTCCCAAGCGATGATGATCAGGATGTGTGTTCCATACTCTGGAGGGCAGCATGGGAGCACAGTCCCTGCTCTGTGGTGTGGGCAGAGCAGTTCCCTGCTCCCAGCACACCCTGGACCAGCTCTCCTGTCAGCTGGGCTCAGTCCCCTCTCAAAAGCAACCCCACAACCAAAACCTCATCCACCCACCCTGGCTGCTCAGGGGACCAGAACACTGGAGCAAACCCAAAAAGCAAACCAAACTCACAACACAACACACCCTACAAAAGAGGCTGGTTTATCCTTTACTCTTCTGTGCAAGTTCACATGGAAAATTTAACACTCAAGAACAGCCTGAAGTGTCAGCAATGCACTGACAATTCCACATTTCTACCACCATTTCACTCTCCTGTGCCATCACACTCTTATCTTAGTGCTGTGCAAGCCCTGGCAGATCAGATGAGAGAGATGGATAAAGCAACATAAAGCTGGAAAGTCAGAGGTATTATTCAATAGAGCACGCTGAGGAAAGCAAACAAACATGCTGAAGCCCCTGTTTGCTGGCTGATGTTTCAATGTTTTTACCTGGCTGACGAAAGTGCTGCTTGGACATCATTTGAATTATGAATTGAACATAAAACTGAGCATGAAAATTCACTTTCCTTTGCCCCATGTCTGAACATTCTCATTAGCACCTTGCTTTATGAAAATAAAGACCTTCCTTATCCTGACCAACTTATGTGGCCTGTTAGAAACACTGCCTTCACAAAACTGAGAATGCACCAGAATGTCTCTGAAGTTTTTTGTGGATACCTGTTTTCCAATTTGCCACCCTCTTTTTAATTCTTAAGTTATGAGTTCACAGAATGACAAAGCCCAGCTACTGAGGTTGGTGACAGACTTGTTAATAAGCCGTGAAAACACAAAATGAATTGACCAAGTCACCCCAGACAGCAATTCCCTCCTGTCACAGCAAGATGCTTCACCCTTTTCCAAGAAGCACAGATTTCTGAAGCTCTCAGTGGCCAAGGATTTTGCAGTCAGTTTTCCACAGGGAGTTCAGGCTCAAAATGTTACCACTCTTTACAGTGAAATTAAAAACTTTCAATAATTTTTTTATCATCTATGGTCTTATTTGCCCCAACACTTATTAAAATATTTTTGTTTTGGTTTTTTTTTCTGTGTGTGGTTTGAGCATTTTGGTTTGGATTTTGTTTGTGCTTTTTTTTTTTTAAATTCTGTTCATACATACTTTCAGCCTGAGGTCCAAATGGCTCTGGCAGTGGACACTGAAGAATTCAATACAGAGAAGTGACATCTAGGAAGGGTTATTTCTACAGCTACTATTAAGCTCCAAGAGAATTAAAAGATAAAAACCTCTACTTACCTACTATCTGTCCTCTAACAGTATCATTGTCATTTGGCCCAAGCTTGCACAGATCCAACCTCTGATCTACAAAAGGAGGACACGAAATGTAAATTATACAATAAAACACCACCACAAACTACCAAACCAGCTGGAACACAAAATCCAGCAAAAACTGTCACTCTTCAAAAGTCTGTACATGCAAGTCTGGTCTGAAAGAGAAGAAACAAGTCTTCAGCTTACTTACAACCAGTGTCTTTAAGGCGGTTGATGGCGTTTGAAAGAAGCCTCACACAGCCCAGAAAACCAGCTCCCTGCTTTTTATGGATTTTCTTGTGATTCCACACACTGATTGTTATTGAATCCGACTTTCCAATATACCTGAAAAACGTGGAAAAACAGCCCTGTGAATGGCACTCACTGAATACTTGGACAAGGCTCCAGAAATCACCTTTGGGGGGGTGGGGGAATTATCAACCACTCCATTAAAAATGTCACACAGGGCAAGAGAGAGCAAGTCATCTGCAGGTAAGATGTACACTTCATACTTGGATGGAAGCATGTCTTATGAAGGAGCTCACTGGAATACAGACTGGTCTGAAAGCCTGACTCTGGGAGGAGGCATTCAGGTGACCCAAAGTCTGTGAAATCTGGCTAACACAGCAACACAGCAGGCTGAGGGCTGGCCCTGACACAGCTCTCCAAGCAGCTACAAACATGCTCAGCCTCATGCCCCTGCTCAGCCCGAGCCCAGGGGATGGAATGCTCGTGGCAGCAGGGTCTGGGAGCAGTGGGAGCAGGGACAGCAGCCCAAACACGGGGACAGCAGCTCAGCATCCTCCTGCAGCACTTCAGGGGCTGCTCTTCCAACCCCCAGGGAAGCACCACCCTCTGTCAGAGCCCTTCTGAGCACCAGGAGAAACACAGGGCAAACCTGGGGCCACACCTGCAGCTCCCACAGCTCTGGGGGGGCTGATTTACTGTGAGTAATGTATGCTTGTGACATACATCACATATTAGGACCATGTCAAAAGGTTTTAGCTGACATGTGCCACATTTCCCCCTTGTCTCTGCTCACATGGGACTGACTCCTCACAGCATTCCCACGGCAAAACCTGGATCTGCATCCCACTGGCCTGGGAAAACCTGGACACTGCAGGCTGTTTTATTTGTGCTTTTTTTTTTTTTGTTTGAAGCTTTGTTCTTCAGAGGCAATTACGTTTGTGAGCTAGTTTTTGTTTTCAAAACTTCCAGAGGACAATTTCAAAACACTCCAGATAAATCAGCAATTGCCAATACTGAATTATTACAGTTGTTTCAAGTTGAGGGAAATGAATTTGTAATTGTGGCTTAGATCCCAAGAACTGCTTGTAGTTCTCCCTTCCCAGACCACTAATTCTGGCCTTAGTTTAGTTCCAAGTGCTTTTTTTTTTTGTTTGTTTTTAGATGAAAAGTGATCAAACTCACTCATCAACCCATGTCTAAATACATCTCCCCATTGACTGTGGCTTTACTGGCTTGAAAGCATCTTAATGTTTTCAGAAAGACAGAAATGATACTGTCAAGGTTGGCAAACCAAATAATTGAACTAACTGTCATGGCTTAAAATTCCAGCTGTGATCAGGTTAACACTTCTCCCATTTTTCCTTTTCCAAAAAGCAGAACTTTGACAACTTTTTCCCCCACCTGCAGAGACGGACCAACCCAAGGAGACAGAAAAGCCTGAAGGTTTCAAATAACCACTGCACATTTAAACAACAGCAACAAGAAAAAAAAAACCCAGCACCCAAACAAAACACAAGCTTCATATTAAAAAAAAAAACAACAAGTTTTTTGAATGGTAAACTGATTGTACAATATAGGTCAGATTTTTGGCCTCACAACCTTGACAATGCCAATTTTGCATAAAGAAACGAGATGAGGATGGGGGTTCACGTGCACAGTTGCAGTCTACAATGTTTTATGTACTTAAAATAAATTCTTATGAGAACAAATTAGGTGCACTTAAAAATAGAGACTTATCATCATGACCTGTCTTGAATTTTCCAGTTTTCCTTGTTGCTTTAAGAAAGTCAAAGGTAGATGGTTAAACACAATTTCATAACAGAGCAGTTTGAATAATACGTAGAACAGCTGAATACACAACACAGTTTCCAAGAATTGCTGTTTCAGGGTGAGGTTCCCATGGTTGGGATGCAGAAAATTGCCATCCACACCAAATAGGTGAGGGTTCCATATCCTACTATAACCTACTCTGATTTTTGCATCCTAAAATTTGGCTAGTTCACATATTTAAAAGGAAATAAGCAACACAAGCTGTCTTTTCCAAATAAAAATGCTTTTATATATATATATATTTATATATATATATATAAAGGAAGAAAGAAATAGTTAAGTAACTTCTAGTTGGCTTTATAGCAAAATAATCTACATTTCTGCATAATTTCAGGCATGAAAACCCATGGTTGCATTTAGAGAGTGACAGTAGGACAAGCTGACACTTCCAATTCATTTGGTGGATAAGTTACATTTGTTTTACATCATCTGGCAATAAAGTTCCAACATAAAAGCCTCAGCTAGGAATTTTATTTTTGATTAAAAAAGAATGTTCCAAAAAATAAAAGTGCAACAAACCAAACCAGAAACAAAAACCACACCCCCCTGCTTGGTTGGATGACTCTCTCTTCCTCCTCATAATTAAAGTTTTTGGAGCTTATTTTTCTTTTTTTTTGTCCTCTGTCCTATCAGCAATTTCTATTTCACAGCTTGAGTGCTTCAATAGAGATAACAGCATTAGTATTAATGAAGTGGAAACACAGACATTCAATTTCCATAGACGTTTTCTTAACTTCCATACTTTCTGAATCTGTAAAATATCTGGCTCTGGATAAGAACTGCATGTTCAGAAATTTCAATTTCCCTACTCTTAGCACTTCCACTTCTAAAAAAAAAAAATATCAAGTACATGCCATACTGGAAACCTCTAAAATGTTTTAATAAAATTTAAAACACAGGGGCAATTGTTATTTTTCCTAAACAAGATTCTCTTTGCCGGAGAGATCAGGCTATCACTGAACAGAAGGGGAAGGAAGAGAAAAAGGGGATTTGTTCAGTTGCTGACCTGCTGGTTTTGGTAGTTTAGCTCTGAATGCAAGAAAGTCTGTAAATGTGTTAAACCTGGTTATTTCAAAGCTTTGAGGAAAGGCCTGAACACAATAGGGAAAACACAAACAAGACTGAAAATAAGGAAAGGGAATACATCCAGGGCAAGCATGGTATTTTCCTGACATTAAACTACATCCAGACAGCAACTATTTGGCAATTTCTTTCTGGAAAGCCTCCCAGATTCCCCCCCTCCACACATACCCATCGAGGCTGGAGGATCCAAGCAACTAATCCAACCACTTCCTTTCACACCAAGATCTGAATTAAGAACCACGTCAGGCAAAAGCCAACCCTTTTTTTCTCTTTACAACACCGCAGAAGTGTTTAAAAAAAATTTCTCATACAACAGAACACCTACTCTGCTGAATCAGGTCAGCCAGTCACAAAATTCCATGGGAATTAGCAACTTAACTCAGACATTATTGCATAAATATATCCCAGCAGCTCCACCTGACTGTGCCCTTTGCATCTGCCACCACATGACAGATGAGACTGTTAATTAGCAGCATGTTAACCTGCTAAAAATTCCAGGCTGGGGACACTTCAATCAGCCCAACACAGTGGCAGAGACTGGTGTTCCCATGCAATGCTGTGTTGTGAGGGAAAACATTAAGACATTTAAAATCCCTGTTATTTTCAAAGAATAAGAAGAAGACTTAAGTCCTGTGGTCCCTGAGGTTTGTCATCAGGTGCTTTGCAGTAGGATGGTTACTATCCCTTTTTTTCCCCCCAGAATAAAAGTTAATTATCTTAATATCTGGTGCAGATGGGAAGCTGAGATCTTACACTGGGTATATCACACTAAAAGTTACCTTAAGATAAAAGCCAGGCAGTGAGTTGTTGTACCAAAGAGATCTCAACTTTTACTGCTGTTTTAATTGGAATAACAGGCAAGACTACAGAAAGGGTTAAATGATTATGAAGAAAATTTGGAGAGGGAAAGCATTATTTTCAAATTACAAGGCCTGACATAACTTTTACTTTGGATTAGAAATGTTGGATATACTTCTGTCACCAGGGAATTCAACAGTCAGAATCAAGCAAAGTAGTTTTCCCCTACATGACAAGTAATTTATATTGGAAATAATACACTGATTAAACAAAATCTAATTTTTAAGGGATGTTCTTCCCCAAACAAGAAAAAAAACCATCACCCACAAAAAAATATTTCATGCAGGTCTAAATTCCTTCAGACAATCCAGCAAGAGATGTCCCAAATCTGCTTGAGGAAAACATTCTGCCAGAAACCCCATTGCTATCTCTGCTTTTTATAATGCAATCACAGTCTCACTTCAATGCTGAGACAACTACAGGATCCAGATACAACCACGGCTTGTTCTGTAAAACAACCCAAAAATACCTTCTGTTCATCCTTCCTTAAAAATCATAACCAGAAAGGAATTTTTTTCTAAAGTTTTTACCATTCTTTTCCATTCCTCTGGTTGCACATCAACATCCTCCCTCATTTCCCACGTCCTCTGCTCCTTAGTTTCTCCAGGAGGGAATCAAATCACTGGCCCATGGAGCACCGAGCATCCCTTACAACCCATCCCAGTCAAATCCACTGTCCCACAGCACTGCAAACCCCCAGACAGGACTGGCAGATCCTTGGGAAGACACAGGGAATCGCTGACATTCCCAACACAGAGTTCTGGAGCAGATTAACTCCAAACCATGCCCATCATTCCTTGGGCAGGAGTATCCCTTCCCAGCTGGACAAAGGTTACACAGGGATTTACACTCAGCCACCTTTTATCCCTGTAAAGCTGGGCATTAATGCTCATTAATGGACCCACCTAACTAAAAACCAATCAAAGCCTCTGCTCCCATTTCAGGGCTTTTTCCTTAGCTCTGGACCGACCTTTGGAGAGGACATGGAAGGGCAGAGGTCTGAAATCTCTATTCTATACCAATTAACATTTTGATAGGTTTAATAACATTAAAAAAATCAAAATAACTTAGAATTTTTTAAATATAAAGATCCATTCCTTATACATGAACTTAAAACTTGGTTTATATCCATTTTTCTAATGAATATGAATTACAGTCTCACATGCAGAACCTAAACCTGCACTGAGTTTGGATAATAAAACTATAATTCTATTATTTCACTAAACTGCCACGATATTTTGTTAAGCAGTAATGAAAATGTTCTGTATCCTGCACATTATGAACAATGACTTCACATATTTAGTCTTGGATATTCAGATAAAGAGTAGATCAAGACATGACTTTAAACCAGGCCTTCCACGTTCTGCTGAGAGACCTATCGAGCTGCTTTTCTTCACTTGGAAAAGGAGGGATAAGAAATTCTCTGTGCACAAATAACTGATCTGCTGTAAGTCTGGTGATGGCCAAAGCTCACATAAATATGCTCAAACAGTTTCTAATAACACAGGGTAGGGAATGGAGCCAGGGGAATAAAGTCAGAGATCAGAACAGGAGAATATAATGAATTAAACCAGTTGACTTCTCTTCCTCATCTTCCACCCCAAGAAAAAAGATAAAGAATAAAAGACTAAAAGACAGAGGAAATAAAGCATCCACAAAGAGACCTACATAAAAATAAAAGCTTTAATAAGTTGTATTATACAGAATATTCTATGCTTTAGAAAGACAGAGGAAAACCAGGACATGTACATGCCATACTGATTATATTGCTCAAAAGCACCCAAAGGTGCTCAAGTGATGGTAACAACAATTCCTGGTGAGAAGAACATTTGGGACAGAAAATGATAGAAGAGGAAACTGATACACAGAGAAAAAGACACTGTAGCATCACAACAGACAAAAACAGCACCAAGAGAAGAGGGAAATATTGTCAATTCTTTGCTTCATTTTACAGAAGGGTTAACATGAAAATATTACAATGAAATAACGCTGTGGTACACGTGAAGCACGCTGCAGAAATCACCACTAGGAAAACAAATGTAGGGTTCAGATTTTGAAATGAGAAAGTAGAATTTTGATACATATATTTTTCACTCCAACTAATAAACTCTGGGATCCTTCCCAGAGACACAGGACAGTTCTATGAACATCTGACAGTGCCTGGGTACTTTAGAGGATTTCACTTCAAACCTTTGGTTATCACTGTTACCACCTACAGGTCATAATGCTGATTCCATTTGGGATCAAGTGTATTCTTCACAGTATCTGTAGAATGGCATTGGCCAGATCCATCCACCACAACCTTGGCAAAGGGATCGGGAAGTCCTGAGGGGAGGAAAAGAAAAAAAAAACTCAGGCTCAGGATGCTTTGAAGACCTGCATCATTGCACAATTCAATTTTTAATCTCTTATTTCAAGTTGCCTTTTATTAATAAATGAGCACCATATTTAATGGATGGGAACAACATGACATATTAGGTACAGGGAATGGTAAATTAGCAGATTATTTCACTGATATGGACCAGTAAAAAGTTGTCTGAGTAAAACACACTGGGGAAAAAAAAATCTGAACATCTTAAATCTTCCTAATTCAGGGGTGAGTAAAATCTCAGTATACAAAGAAGTCAGCCAAAGGCAGAGAAAACAGATTTACATTCTTCCTATGTTTAAGATTAATCACAACTACGGTTTTGGCTGATATTGGTATCACAGAAAATTGCCTGTAACAGGTTATTGTTGCTTTTGAGGTGCACTTGGTTTCCTGCTAAGCTTTCTGCTTCACTGTCTGCCAGCTCTGCACCTCAGAAACACTGAACACAGGACCAGGTGAACAACAAAAATCAGTGCTAAGATGGTGCTGGACTGCCCAGCTGGGCATGGAAAAGCAGCAGGAGCAGCCCAGAATCAGCACAACCAACTGATGGATTCCACCCAGGGATTCACTGCCCCCAAGGATGGTCCCACCACTGCTGCCCCCAGGTCAGCCCATCCTGTCCCTTTTCCCCCTCATCCTAATTCCTGCCCTCACCCCAGTGCTCAGTGACTCAGTGGGGGAACTGAGGAGGGAAAACATTAATCCCATTTGCTGTAGAGCAATTTAGGCCCAGTTCCACTTCCTCAGGTGACTCAGGTGGAGCTGGGCAGGACAAGGGCCAGGGAAAGCACGTGGGATAACGACAAGGCACGGGGGGAAGGGGAGGAACAGGACCTTGGGATCTGTGTTTCAGCACTCAGGAGCATCACAGAGCTCAAATCTTGAGTTGGTTTGGGTTTATTTTCAGGCACCATTAAACTGTCAAACACCCAATACAATCAATACAGAAATCTAGATCAAAGACAAGTATCACAAATCACTGTATCATCCCCTCTCCAAGTTGCTTCCCAAGCTCAGGTCTGATATTTGGAATTCCTCCTGCTCCCAGGTGATCTGTGTGAGCAGACACAGAAAATAACATTCCTTTCTGCCTCCTTCATCTACTTCTTAGCACTTCTTTCAAAACATTATTAAAATTAATTAAAATATAATTTCAGAGTAGCTTGGTATTATGAGGTGATTATTAATAATTAAGAAGCACATCTGTTTGCCTGACAAAAAGTTCTTACATGAAAAACATTTTAATAAATATATGACACTAATTGAAAAACATGTCATTTGCCTGAGTGGGTACATTTGTTTCCCACTCCCATAAAACCAGAGAGAGTGTGTCAGTGTTTTAATTATTATTATGAATCTGGTGAGTGTCACTTTAGAAAAAATTAGAAGCCCTGAAATAAAACAGTGTGAAAACATCAAAGCCCTCGCCTCCCTTATTGTAAAATTATCTTAATACAATGATCATGTGCAAACATTGGGCTACAGCACCTGCATAATATTTATCCCATCTATAAATAAATGTATAAAACTTTAACAGCTACTTACGGAAAAAATCCTTTTTCACCAGGTTTTTTGCACACAGTACTGCAAGAAAAACAGAAATACAAAATTAAGTTACTGGTTGCCAACTTGAAAAGAAGAAGTTACTTCACCTGTCCAGCATTCCAGAAAATCCTGCTCAAAATAAAATGAATATAAATGAAAACTGTGCTCCTTCATCATTTATATTGTTCTACAGCCCAGCAAAAGCTTCCCTGGTCATTAAAAGGAGAGTATTAGGCAGCCAAGGCTTTTCTGTTATCCTGCATGGTAATAAATAAAAGGTTTTACCTGAAAAACATCTGGGTGGAGCAGACTAACTTCTAAGGCCAGAATTTTGATGGTTCCAAAGATATCTTTTATTTGTAGAAGTTGATAATTGTTTCAGGCTTTTTTTTTTTTTTGGGTTTGTTTTGCTTTAAAAGGGGAGGAACATTTGCATTTGTCAACCAAAAATACCAAGGGGAAAACAATCTCCTATGAGAATAAATTTAAATAAACAAATAAATAAATAAAAGGTCAAAGGGGACAACTTTCATATGAAGATGCCAAGGCACACAATGAAGGCTTCTCCTCACAAACTGCAATACTCAAGGCTTATCTATTATCACAGGTTTAATAAGCAGGAAATATTAGATTCCCCTGTGAAACATTAAAATATTTACTGATAACACAAAAGGATTCTTGGGGATTGAGTAAAAGCACAAATTCCCACAGCCAGTACAAAAAAAAATTAAAAACAGGGGAGGGGGGAGAGATATTTGGTTGGAACTGATACTGCAGGAGGCTCCTCGCTGTTCAATTCCCTGGGATGCTTTTCCAATGAGGTCGCCAATATTTATTACTGCCAGGAAATGCAAAGACAGAAAAGTGCATCCAATAATCCCATCCCAAAGACATCACCTAAAACCAAACGGAATTGGCCCTGCTTTCCCCTCCAGAGTATCCCCACATCGATCCTGAAGGGCTCCCGATTCCCTAATTTCTTTTGCAGCATCCGAGTGAAAGCAGGCAGAGGTCCATGAACATCCTCGTGGGGATTTCCATGGTCAGGGCACAGAATCACCCCCCTGAAGAGTCTGAATCAATGGAATTCATGTTTTCCCCATTTTTACGTCCATAAAGATGTAGATTTTAATGGAACTTTTTTCCATGGGAACTCAGCACTGTAAAATCCAGCTCAGGTCTAAGGAGTTTGGATCCTCCAGTCAAAACAGAAGGTGACACCTATCAATGGCTGCAGGTAGTCACAGAACAATCCTCTCACTTTGACATATTCCACAGGAAAGGCACACACAAGTTCCCAGGAACTTTGATTCAAGGGGCTGCTAACAATAATACCAGGAAAAAAACTGCCTGGTTCCAGGTTGTCAGCTGTTGGGTTGCTTTAAAGACGATAAAAGTAATAAATAGAATTTCTCTCCATTCAGCAGCAGGGCTCCATTTAAAGGATTTCCACCCAATAATTCCAAACAGTCAACAGCAGTAAAATACTAATGGAGAGCCAAATGTTTTAGGTATTTCTGATACCTGGAGTTCAAGCACATGTAGAAAAGACTGTCACACCACCATCTACTCCACAGAACATTCCAATGAAGTCCTTAGGATGATGTAATAAAAACCCACAGTTACTAAAGAATTCCATGTGTCCAGCAATTTAAAGTCTACTCTATTCATACCATTGAGAACAACTTAAATGTATTTGAAGAAACAGATAAGACAAACCTTGCTTTTGCAGCTCCTGAAGATTTAATTACAAGAATATTCTCAGCCTGAGAATCACCTGCCCAAGAACTGCAAGAGGTTATAGCTCACCAGCAACCTTTCAGGTAGTGGTAAAAAACTTCAAGCAAAATAGATGCTTATATAAATGGCCCCTTTTTTTAAACATCTAAAAAAGATATAATTACTGTCACAATTTCAACCATTACAAGTAATGGGAAGTGTCACACGAAGGTGAAGGCTTTAAATCCAATAGTTAAGTCAAAATTCATCCATAGCACAGTGAGCCATACAGGGTGCTCCTGGGACTGTATAATGTCCAAGACAAAAGAGGTTTGACTAATCTTTTGAGAGACAAATTGCAAGGTTAACTAATTACAACACTCCTTTTCAAAAGTACAGCAAGCCTGCCAGTGTAGTTTAACCCAAGTCCCATTTTTATAAGATCAGGCACATGCACAGCACACAGACTAATAACTGCTCCCCCAGCAATTAGCCAGGAGTGAACAAACTAATATTTTTGGCTCAAGATTTCCCTCTCTAGTAACCACATTTAAGGAAAGTCAGATGTCAACCCACTCTGGCTTTGTCAGGTTAACAAAACAGGAGAGATGCTGAGAAGCCTTCCATTAACAACACCCTCTGTGCCAGGTATTTTAGGTGAAAAAGCCCAGGTCCCAGCTCAGTTTTAAGTGAAACAATCTCCTTCCACACACAGAGCTCTAATCTAGCTCAGGACTTTTTTGCACAACGCTGGTGGGAAAAGCACCAGAGTTTATGCTCCACTTTTCTAACAGTTTCAACACCGTATTTCAACCTATTCTGAATATTCTGATAACCAACTGATTAATAGTTCCTTGAGAATAAAAACTAAGGAAGTTTGGCTTCCTATGGATTTATGTTTTGTGGTTGACTGAGAGCTATAGCTGAGGCTTTTCCCAGCGGTCAGACAGACACTCTCCCACACAGACCCTCCCGTGCTCCGGCAACTCAGGATCTCCTGCTGCAGCTTTTTCCTCTCCCTCCAGGTCACTGCCTGGGTCTCCTCTTTATCCAGGCAATGATTCTCAGAAAACTCATGGGACTTCATTATCTCTGAGTCCTCCATCCTATGTTCCATTTGAGCTAAAGATTCAAAAACCAGAAAGAACCACAAGGAGATTTATTTCCCTGGACAAAGCCAAGTTAAAACGCTGATGATTCTGGACCCAACCCACGTCATTATCAGATCTACCACGAACGGCTCCTCCAGAGGCACAAGGGCACAGGAGGGGGTTATTTGTTATTTGTACGTGCTTGTTTTAAGGCACTTTTTATTGAAATTATTTTAAAACAAGAAGTTAAGCTGTTTAAACTCGCACTGGAACTAGAACACGAACCAATGGCTGGATACACTGACACTGGCTCGGGAAAAAAAGGGGGAGTGTTGTGTTGTAAGTGCATCATCAAATGACATTAATGCCTTCTAGCACACATCTGTAGATAAAGTATTTATTACAGGGTATCAGTGAGTCAGTGGATAGTTATGTTTTGTGTTTATTACAGACTTCCTGGGTAGTCTACAGACAGGAGAACATTAATATTCCAATATGAAGGAACAATACATACGTGCCAAGATAAACAGCACATCAATTGTACATACTATACATACATTAAATATCTTTTTATCGTGCTTTATGATCTCGTTCTAACATATGCTACTCAGGTCAGCTCACAGAAACTTGAAAAGAGCATTATATTATAAGCTACCCAGTCTCCTTCTGTGACAGCTTTGCTACAAAACACTCAAAAATAGGAATTAAGTGAATCACGTTTGCCAACTTCCTTTTTCTGATTTATTATTCCAGTGACTGACAAAGAATGGTTTACTGAAAAGTTATTTAACTATTGCGAATAAATGTAAAATATTTAACATCCCCAAATTCCTGCAATCTGTGTGTTAGCTATCAAAATTTACATGCAATTACAGAGGGGGGTGTGAATAACTAGTTAAACCCACATAAAAATTGACAGGAACTATGAATATTCAAAAGGTGAATTTTACAGGAAGATAAATATTTGTCTCATTTTCTGAACTCTTCTTACTCTTTTTGAAGAACTCTTGTTACAACTGTTTTCTACTTTGGAATCATTTTTAGAGAAAAATCAAATTTTTAACGACATCAAGCTGTTGTTGTGGAAGGCATCCTATGTTATACATTACCACTATTTTATGTCAGTATTAAAAAGTATGCTTATTGCAGAGTAGTAAGTATATCAATAACACCATGTCTCTTGATTTATGACAAATGACCAGGTTTAAATGTGCTTGAGGTAGGAGTACCTCAGGGCTACAGCTGTAGCCAAGCACAATAGAAATATACTGAGTTTAAAATTTCTATGTTAAAAAATAACATTGCTTGAACTATCTTAAGTAAATAATTTTTAAATGTGTGTATATTTGAGACATGATCGGTGAAAGGTAACGAGAAGACAGGTAAGAAAATAAAAAGCAATCAGAAATGTCCATGGAAGCGAGCACAGAAGGAAACCCATAATCAAGACATTTAAAATTGCACAACTTAGTAGGAAACCCCCCATCCCATGTCAGCCATCCATGAGAACCACCACTGTGTCAACAGCCAGCCCTGAGGTTCCAGAGAAGGAAAGGACTCGCTCCAAAGCTAAGATTATGTTTACTAATCTTCTGGCTTTCCACGTGTCATCACCACAGAAGAACAAGCTCAGCCTTCCCAACCCAACCAACAGTTTTGACGTTTTAATTCCTGTTGCTTTTTTTCTTTCCCCAAGGGTTTTTCTCCCAGAAGAAGTGCTTGTTCCAGAACATATGTAACACGTGGGAGAGCGAGCAGAAGGACAGGCTGCCTATCAGTTTTTACCACAAGAGCTCACTTGGAAGACAAGTCTTTCTCCCCCTACAGAAAGAGCATCTTTTAAGGAAAGCCATTAGTGCTGGGTTTGTGATCAGATCCCAGTTGTTTGCATGTTCTGTGCAGTGCAATACAATCACTGAAATCGGTCCCAGCTGTAGAAACACAATGCTGGGCTGTTGCTAATGTGTGTTGTACTGATAATGAATGGTCGTCTATGCTTTAATCTGAATAAAGCTCCCAACTGCTCTGCCTCTCCTTGCCAAAAATTCCCCTTCCTCCTCCAGACTGTGGTTGCATTCCAATTACACTGCTGATTGGAATGAGCCTGCTTGGGGGAGGGAGAGGGAGGGAGGCAAATGAAGGCACACACACACACCCCTCCTGCCTTCGGAGGGTGCCCCTGGGACCCAGAAACCGCCTGGGTGTTTGAACCTATGGCTGACACAACGGACTTTTCCCCACATTGTGCAAAACTCTTTGTAAATTCACTTACTTCTCACAGAATAGCATTTTTGACAGGCACAGGTTCCAGCAGGATGGCTCAATATTTGAACCGTTTCAAACAAATTCCTACTGGTTTCTTCCATTGTTGGCACGCTCCAGAGAAACTTATATTTTTCTGCTTGCATTCCCTCCTTGGACCTGCCTGAATTCCCACATGGGAAGATATAAAACAGGAGGTCTTCAACTGTTCATCGAACAAAGAGCTGTAAATAACACCACACGGATTTGCAAATCCAGCTGTTGAAGTAATAACTTCCTCTATTAAGGTTTTGAAACAAAAATGTTTATCCCAACTATTCACGTTAAGTTTTATTTTACAATTAATCTCTCTGAGCATTTTTTTTAAGGTTTCATTTCCTTAGAAAGGTGCTTTTTCTGCAGAATGAACAGAATAAGCAACAGGACGCGATCGTAAACTAAAGTTTACTTTCACTTAATGAAATTCCTGCATTTTGGAAGATTGCAATGGATTATCGTCAAGAAGGGGCACACAAAGACAGGTAAACCTAACAAATATGTGTTTTACAGGTGTGCAGGGGTTGGAGTAAAGAAGGGTTTGCAGCATGAAACGGGTCAGAACGCAGCAGCTGAGCGTTATTCCAACCAGGATGGGTTTCATATTGCACCCCCCAGGAACGGGGCCGCAGCTGTTCCTCCCTCCAAGCAGGTCCACAATCCCAGGGATGCCAAGGTAGAGCAGGAAGCTGAACTGGCTTAACAGAAAATTAACCTTCTGGGGAGATGGATTAGTTGGCCATTGGCTCCAAGAGCTGCCTGACTTCCCCTGCAGTCACACCATCCCTAAACCTGTGCAGCTGCAGAGGAGGGAGGATCAGCCACTCTGCCCTTCTGATGGCAACACACAGTTGGAGAGGTGCACCCCATACCTTTACATTGTTTTTCAGCTCTAAAAACAAAGTACACCCCCCAATATTTTAATTTTAATATAGACCGATAGTTTTTCCTCTTGCCTCTGTTTTGATTTTGCCCCCAGGACACCAAAATAACCAGCTAACACCCCTCAGGTTTTCAGAGACATCTCTAATTTCTAATCCTCTTTCAGAGACACAATCTTCACCTTAAACATTCGGGTTTTCTATTTCCCAAAGAGCAGAGTTAAACCACAAAAAAGCATTTCTCTTGCAAGTGTACATACAACTGCTGCCAGGCTGCTCTGTTTTAGGGACAGCTGCTCTTCCCCAGGCTCCCAAAGCACCAGAAATTCAGAATAACCCAACGAGCTCTAAACCAGAGTCAGTACAAAACACATGCACAGAGGCTGGATGTGAATTAGGAACCTCACAACATGATCCTTTCTGTCCCTGTGCTGTGGGAGTCAGGACAACTTGGAAGGGATGGCAACTTCTCCAACAGGCACAGCCACCTTACAGGTACATTTAGGCCTCTCAGTGGTAGGAAACAAATTTCTAATTCTCTTTCCGAATTATACACCCCATTTAAACCTAATGCAAATTTACAATCGTGTACTAATTCTACTAAGAATATGTGTTAGAACAATTCAAAAGCACTAATGGATTTTTAAAGGGCTATTTAATACGAACACGTCAGGTTGAAAAAAATTATTCAAACACTAGTTCTAAGTGACATATAAAAGCATCACTGCTAGGCTTATGTCCAAACACAAGGTAGACAGCTTTAAAATAAACTCTATTAAGATATGCATTAGGATAAACATAGTACTAGAAAAGAACTTTTAACAAGAATTTCCTTTAATAATTGTTAAAATTCTAAATTGTCCCATAAACACATTTCTGTAAGTTCAACTTCCAACACAAGCCAGACACTAAATCCTTAATATACTGCATGTAAAATGAAACCCATTTCCAAGGATCACATGCACCTGCTTATAAGCATTGTCAGCTAGAAATCTGTGTCTCAACAACCCAAGATTATTCCTCTGGGACTAAACAAACAAAACCACAATAACCTGCATTCAAACAGCAACACGGATATCCAGAAGTGACAAATGCCTTAATAACACAATATCATTTAAACCACTGCAAAATATGCCAGAAACTAACATAGTAACAGCACATTTTTTCTTTCCAACAGATTCACTCCATTAAATTCCACCTATAAGAACAGGTTGTGCTTTGAGCAGATTTAGAATTCTAGACCCTTATCACTCGCATGGGATACAACTCACAGAGATTAAAATTCCAAACGAAAACACCACACATTTCTCAGGTTCACAAAGATGCATTGCACCACTGAACAGAAACGGTTAAGCCAATAAATCATTCATCTCATGCAATAATAAAATTCTGGGGCAGAGTCTCCAAGGCTATTTTACATTCCCGTAAGGAAGGACGACACGGCAGCGACTCCAGACTCCAACAGTCTGTGCCGGGGACGTCTCGGGGACTCGTGGCCGGGGCCAGCTGGAGCCTGCCTGGATTTGCCATGTTTAGACTCCTGCTTTTACATCACCATGTCTACTTCACAGTATTGTTTTACTGTAAACAAAAGGCTTCCTTTTCCACTTCTCCTCCCTTACTCCACTCCAAGCCAAAAGTAAAACAAAACCCCCAGCTCCCCCCACGCCATTGAATTCCTCCTCCCAGCCACTCGTGCATTCCCATTTCCCAGGTTCACCCAGCGATGGGCTCGGTGCCACACACGTCACCCTCCCTATTCATGTGGCCAGGGTGTCTGACACGCCTGGCAAGAGGTAAAGGCAAGAAATTATGCTGCCACTTCAGCAGTGAAGGTAGCAAATCCTCCCAGGAAGGCCTGCAAGTCTCTTTTCTGGAGATTCACGTTTGAAGCAGTTAAATTGAATAAGGAGGTGCAAAAATAGCTGGGTTTGGTTGGAGGTTTTTTTAGCTATATTATGTTCACATTACAGGTGAATGATACAGGATGAACCATCCCCACCAGGGCTCTGTGTAAATCAGGGTTTCAGCCACAGCTCAGTGAGAAAGGAGCAGAAGTAACACGTGGGAAACTTAAAGAAAACAAAGGCTATTGGGAATATTTGCATTTCCTGGTTCAGCGTGGATGGAGCCTCTCAGACCAGCCAGGATGTTTCTAATGCATAACTTTCATGCACTAGAAATTCCATTTCATTTCTCCACCCTACTCCAAAAGGGCCTAACCCTCCCATCTCGCCCATTTTTCAACATCTGAAAAACCACTGCTGTGCCATGAAGTCATCACCAGACACCACTCACAGAGACCAGGCTGGTCAACTGGGCTGGGGGGAACAACACAATTTTAAATCAACAGCCATTAGAAGACTTTCAAAGCAAGAGTCAGCAGTCAAGGATCAATTTTCAGACCAATTTCAAATATATCCCTTCTGTTTCTCACATTGATAGCAAGCATAAAATTGTATTCCAGTAAACAAAATCAGGATGGGAAACACCAGCTTTGCTGTTGTATTTGCTGTACCATTCTCAATATTTTTACCCTCCTGCAGTATTAAATACATAGTCCGTTAAAAAAGCTTTAATTTAAAGTAACATTACCAAGATTAACTAATCTCAAACCTGCAGAGGTGGTTATTATATTCAAGTGTGAGTAAAGTAAACTCCAATACAAGCATTAACTCGATTATCCAAGAAATACAGGAATAAAATAATTTTGAAGAGCTCAGGCAAAGAAAAGGGGGTTATTCATCTCAAACCCTTAGAATCATTGTTCTTAAAATCTTACCTCAGTCCTTAAAGACTTGTTTGCAATCCCAGCAGTCAGATTTTAACCACAACAGAAGCGACCAATCCAGAATTACCAACTTGCAAAATACTTAAGAGAGCACAGGATCCTTCCTCTGATGGGTAAAAAATAAGCTAACATGGAAATCTGCCCTTGTATTTCTTAGTTTCTTTTGATAGGAACAGGAGTTGAGGGGGAGAAGCTGAGAGGAGAAACAAATTCTATCTCTGCCTGATGTGTTTTGTGCACCTCTGGAAAGGTGCCGGGGGAAAACATGGCAACAGGGAGCAGAGCCCTCGGATTTGTTTCACTGCAGTAAAACTCTCCACCCTCTGAACGAGCCGGAGTAGAGACACCAACAAAAGAAAGCCATGATCTAATTACCAACCAGACAAAAATGCCCCGGATTTCCAAAAGGGCTCAGACAAGAGGCACCTGCAGCTCAGTGGGACTCCTGGGTGCCGGGATTGTGGATCCCAGCAGCGTCCCAGGAGCGCTGCCATCCCTGGCAGGACTCAGCCACACGCCTCATTTACACCAGCAAGTCTCCCAGCTCTGCCTCTGCTGCAGACATGATCCTTGGGGAACGCCACTGCTTTTCTGGGAAGAGGCAGAAGGAAAAGAACCAGGAAAAAAAAAAAAGCCCCCAAAAGCACGAGCATCATTTATTTACCCTCCCTGAGTAATTCCCACTCCTCAGCAAAATGTTGTAAATATTCGTTTTGTCAACACTAACAAAAGGATCGTCAGCTGCTTTGTAAGGAAGACACAACGACAGCTAACGGGAGAACTTCTGTTAGAGGGAAAAAAAATTAATTCTGGCGTTTCAAATCTGTAACTTGAATTATTTCAGTAATTTAAAAAAAAAATAGTTCCTTAATAAATAAAACTTAAAGAGTTCAGGAGGATCATGATTTTGATAGTATCACTAGTAAAAATCACTAATTCAGCATCTGCCCTTAATCTAAACTCCCAGTTCAGCACGATTTACACACCTGATGTACTCAAATCATGTTCTGTGGGGCAATACAGATGAGTGATGGACTCTTACATCCTCCTGCAGGAGCACCAACATCCCCAACCTCAGACATTCTGTCTCCTCGCTAATATGCGGATCCTGCCTTTTTCTCATTTAGTACAGTTGAAACATTCAAACACAATGTCCCTAGATTTACTTTTTTGGGGAAAAATTTTGTTAGAGTGGAATGCTTTCAATTCTGGAAGCTGCCTCTCTCTGGAACTTGGCTTTGGCTTCTGCCAAAAATCCAGCAGGGTCAGCAGGGAGATGTGTGGATTCTGTACACACCTTTCCTGGTTACTAAGCCCCTGATCATGGAATTCTGTCTGTACCTGCAGAAATGCAACACCACGTCAGGGAGGAAAACTCTGGCTGTTTAAAAGCAGCATACATGGAAAATGAAGGCAATGTCACCACTCAAACATCACTCTCATGTCCACTCTTATTCCCCATCAGACACCCCTGAAGCCTCATCTCCAGGAGATTATTGTATCAATAGACGACACAACTTATAAACTGATTTGGCTAAGTTATTGTACTCCTTTAATATGTGTAATATCTGTGTAAACAGATGTGTCCTACAGAACAAATCCTAACAGTTTGAGAAGCTGCTGCTGTTGAACAGAGATGAGATAATTGGATGAACAATCCTATTTATTTCAACTTATAGGAAAGCCTTGTTTTTCTTGTGTTACTTTGGTCTTACACAAGTTGCTTAAATTATTTGGTCAAATCAGTACAATTTATATTGTACTGTAAGAAATAATATAACAGGGATTTTAAAGAAACAGAACACCAAGAGATTCAGATGAAATAGCCCATAGATACGTGAAAATAAAGGATCTTGTGCAACAATTTAAATTAAATTTTAAATTTAATTTAAATTTTACATTTACCATGTAATTTAAACTGCAACTTCAGAAATCTTTTGGGGAGATGCAAAGCTCAAGCAGGGAAAATACAAGAATTTTGTCGAGAAAGAGGAGCACAGAGTAGCAGATATTAAGCAGCAGAGAGTGAAGACTAAGCAAGATAATGGGAAGGAGATGAGACAGGAGGAGTCTAAAAGCTGAGTACATGAATGTAAGAAGTGTAACACTGTGAATCAACACTCCCAGCAGTACAGCAAGTGGGTGAAAATCCAGGGGAATATTCCCAACAAGTTAGAGAACATTGTATTACCAGGCTCCTCCAAAGGCAGAATGGGTGTTGAGCACAAGGAGCACAGAAGTATTTCCACTGACCTCAAACACCAGGTCTGAACTTCAGACAGTCCATGGGGACACGAGGGGGATTTTGGGGGGACACACAAATGGAAAGCCCTCATTTCCCTGGAGCCTTTCACTCTGGAAACCCTCAGCCTCTTGCAGTTCTGCTCACAAAGTGTTACACTAAATATCACTTGTAATTTCTACCATTTCTTACATGGCTGCACATGGAAGATAAGAGCAGGCAGAGTTTTCCAGAGGAATCTTTACATTCATTCCCTAGACACACTGCTCCTTGGATATCTCAAGTGCTAACTGAGTGCTATGCAAGGGCACCCAAATATAATATATTGTTTAGTAAATAATTAACTTACCAAGTACAATATTTTTTCCTCTCACAACTACCTCCTATAACTGTAAAACAATCTCAATTACTTAATACTAAACACCTCCCAATGACTTAATTCCTTTATTGTCTCTATAATCTGTGTACCTTAGACCCAAGAGGACAATTTATACTGAAATAAGATCACAGACACGCTAAAACTCTGATACTATATGAAGAGACAAACATGGTACAAACTTTTTCCTCTTTACATTCCCTCATTTGGCTTTGTAAACTGTACCTCCTTTCTGCATTAACTCAATTTAAGAATTCACAAATATATTTCCTGTTTATCTTTCAGCTGTTTATCATTTGTAAACTACAAATGGCATTACCAAAGTTAAAGTGGTATAAGTTTTTTAAATACTAAAAATCAGAATGCAGCGAGCGCCTTGGAATTGGCATCCTGTGTTAATTTAAATTTTACATTTACCATGTAATTTAAACTGCAACTTCAGAAATCTTTTGGGGAGATGCAAAGCTCAAGCAGGGAAAATACAAGAATTTTGTCGAGAAAGAGGAGCACAGAGTAGCAGATATTAAGCAGCAGAGAGTGAAGACTAAGCAAGATAATGGGAAGGAGATGAGACAGAAAGGAGGAGTCTAAAAGCTGAGTACATGAATGCAAGAAGTGCATCCATCTCCAGCTAATCATGGATTTGCACTAAATATAAGCAAATAAACTATACTAAGCCAGCTCAGGAAGTTGTGCCTGCACCCCTGACAAGAAACAACCCTCACTAAAAGGTGCTATTCCCAAAGGGTCACAGGATGGGAATGTTTTTAGGATGCAAAGTCAAAAAAAACCACCTAAACACGTCCAAACATACAAAAGAGAGATTAGACCAAACAAGTCTCACTGATTTTGACCCTAAACACAGACTTAGGAGACAAGGAAACCCACGGGATTGGGGAAGATAAAGTGTTAATCACATATTTGGTGGTTTATGAGCCAAAGCAGTCTGAGGTTTAAACTGCTTCTGCTCAGTGCTCATCCCATTCAGAGACGATGAATCATTTCCCATTTGGCAACACTTCTGCCTACAAGGCTTGTCTTCTGTGAGATTTCTCCTGGTGCCTTGTAATAGCTTTGCTAATTTAGTACACCTGACTCGAGCAGGGGCTATTGTTGCCAGCTGTCAGACTAGACCTCGTCCTGTTTATCAGACACATCTCGGCCCTCTGTGCTGCCCCACTCGCACAAACACAACACTCTGCTGTTAATCCCGCTGCAGTAAATTACTTTCTAATACCCTTGTTTTTCTTACTCCGCCAAAATACCAACACATCGCGGATTTAAAGCAACAGCAAAAGCAATTTATCCACCGCAGCTGGACTCGGACCAGTTCGTCCAATAACCACATTTTTTTGAAGTCATATTTGCTGTTCTAGTCATTCTGTCCATGGGTTCTCCCGAGTTCCAGCAGCAGAGGTTTGACTGTTTCAAACAAAGGTAATAGAAGCTCCCAGGGAGTGTATTCTAGTTTTTCAGGCAGGCTCCCCAGCACTTTGAAAGATAAAGCAGAGCAAAGCAAAGTATTGAACGCCTCACACATATTAAAACATTTCCTCATTTTCCCCAGGGCTCTGTGCATGCAAAAGAAACTGCATTGCTGGCTGTTTATAAATACTTGTGTGGACAGCAGCTCTGTGCAGGGGCAACAGAGAAAATACGGGGTAGTTGGGCAGATTTGGGTTTTTTTGGTGTTATTTCCGTCGGTTTTGCCTTTTTTTTAAACCTACCTGCAGCGAATCTGGGAAGCATATGAAAAAACAATTTGTGTATGACCAAACAAAATCCACCAGAATTAAGTCTTTACATTCCAGATGCCGTGACTCAGTTACACAGATGCACAAAACCAGACTCCCTCTTTCCAGGTTTCACACACGCTGTGCTCACAGAAACACACGCCCACGGATTAGATGCTCTTGTGATACTTTTATGCTTCTAAAGATTTTAAAACTCAGTATAATGAACGAATTTAGGTGAATGCACACGGCTAACAAAAATAGAGAGTGTTGACACCCCTCTCTTCCATTCTCAGGGGGATGTGGGGCCACTTACTCATCCCTATCACTCAGATCTGGGCGTTTAACTCATGCTGAGCAGCCCAAAAGTACACCTGGACTCTCCCACCTGGGACTGGCCCGGGAGGCCAGACAGAAACTGGGATTCAACAGAAACTGGGATTCAACAGGCAAAGGCCATTTACCATGAGCAGGTTCCACACCACCCTGTGGTTATTTCCTGCTCTGTTCGTTGCCAAAATTAAATTTAACTATATTTGGCTACTTTTAGACTGGCAGAGGATCCCCTCTAACACGTTTTCATGACAATATCCACACAACATTCCACTGAAAACACCCTGTCCTTGCAAAGGGAGCACAGATCTGGACCCTGCTGCAGGGCCAGCACCTGTTCTTCCAGGTGGGACAGAGGAGAGAAACCTGGGAAATAGAACAAGATTTTAGGAAATGGAGATGCACTCAGAGCAAACAGAACTGAGGAAGGACTATATCTTTGCCCTACAACAGCTACACAGCCAGCATATCCCCTTTAAGGGTGCTGTTCCAGCAAGTAAAGAGACCTATATATATAATTTCACAAGGTTTTTCATTGTAACATTATGAATGATGAATCAGATATTGCATTTCAAGTATTATTCATCTGTATAATTTAAGCAAGCCCTGAGTAACCATTAAAGAAAAATATCTGCCAGGAAAAAATAACCCAGAATATATGATTCATTCACTTCTGAAACAATAAAAGGGTTCACTATAACAAAAATAACGATATTGTAAATGCTTCAATTAAAAAGTTAAAAAAACAGCCAAACACAATGAAGAAAGCATGCCCTCCAAATAAAAACAAACCACCAAATGTGTGTATGTGTGCAAACAGCAAAACATCTCGCTAGAAAGAGGTAATTCCATGAAATACAGTAACACCGTATCTGATGGAAATTGTACTCTATTCTTTAGCTATTTAATAGTGTTAGAACAACAAAGATACACCAACCTCTGAAACTCTGACAACTCATTAATAAGCTGATAAACTCATCCTTATTTCAGCACAGAGGTGATGTGTGTAGTGTGTACCTGAAAACCAAACTGATCCTGACCAACCCCCCGGGAAGCAATCAAGGCTCTCACAGACCTTAAATCATGATAAAGGGGATCAGCTGAACAAAATCAACTATTTAACAGCTTTATAATTGCCAAAAGCTTTTTGGAAAACAAGTCCCACAGGGGCAGACTTTTCTTCAGCCTTGTACCAACCACTGGGGAGAAAGAGAAGCAGTTAGGTAGCAACAAATAACACTGTACAAATGTGAAAACGGTTTTAAAAGCTCTTTTTTCCCCACAGTTAGACAATACTAAGTTTATTTAAAATGAAACTTGCAGTTTCACGTTGTTCATTTATTTTTAGTTTACTGAAAAAGAAATCATCCATCTGAATGCACCAGTAACTTCTCCTCACTCTGTCCATACACAGAGATTTTCTGCACAGGCCTCTACAAGAAACTCCACTTAAAATACCTGCCTGTCTCCTGCTGGAGCTACACCTGCCCAGTACAGGGAATTTCTGATTTGTTCTTCACTGTTTAAACTCTTTTGCAGCTCCTGGGTGTGTGTTTAATATACACAGAGAGTGAAGATCAAAGTTTTTCCCTCCACTGGCAACTCAGCGTAAACAAAGGACAGTGTGTTATATCCACCCCCCGACACAGGAAGGTGTAAATCCAGTGGGGACAAACTGTAAAATTACAGAAATCTTCACACAGATCCATCAGAGAACACAAATTGTGCCTGCCACAGCTCGTAGCTTTCTCTGTCCACTCGATACTTAACATATTAACATTGAATAAAAAAAGGTCAAATCTTTCACGCAATGAACTCATCAATAGCAGGCAACACTTCTCTGGAAAATAAAATTATTTGTAATGCCCAGACCTGTGTGAAAAGATGACATATAAATTAGCCAAGGAAACTTAACAACTGCATAATTCAATTATCATAATGAAGAACCAGTTTTCTGAAGAAAATATTAACATTAATGAAGTGATCAAGATATCACATAATTTCTTAGACTCGAGGGTTTTTATAGAAAAAAATTCTCAGGTTTGTTAAAAGCTGAAGAATTCCTTTTGTTCTACACATAAGGAGTAACCCTGATCTTATCTGAGAGCCTTTTCAGAATTCTGCTATGAATCATGGCCACTTAGAAGCCAGTCCTCAATTCCCTATTTCTTCTCTATAGGATCAAGGTGATGAACATGGGGAGCAAAGGAACAGATGGTAGAAGTTCTGGGGAGGGTGTTTTCTCCTGTTTGTTTTTAAACTTGTAGCCTCTCTCCAACTGTGACCACTTACATTCTTTGCATTTATTATGCATCTTTAGTTCTTACAAAGCACCTCTGCTGTCCTGACCCTCCTTCCAAGCAATCCACGCAGTTCACTAATGAAACATCTCATGTGCATCAGCAACATTCCCTGGTTACAAATCCAAGTGTTAAAAAGCCTGGAAGAGGAGAATCCAGGCTGCCTCCGTGACCCTGTGTCATGTTCAGTGCTGCAGCACCACAGCCCAGCACCAACAGATCCCCAGCACCTTGTCCTGCCAAAAAATGTTCTCCACCAGCCGCCCATTTGCCCCAGACAGTTCCTTGTTCCAGGTCACTCCCTTCTCCTCCACCCTCATCCAGCTTTTGAGCCCTCTGCATTCCAGTTAATGCCTCTCTTCACACCGGGAGCACACTGAGCTCAGCATTAACAGGATGAAATCACCTCCTATTTACTAAACCTGCCCCAATCCTTACCTGGCAGACACAGCCACACCTGCCCATTACCGTGTCGCTGCTTGAGCTGCTGCCCAAGAGAAAGGATTCACAAGACCCAAGGATTTCTAAAAGATGTCTAATGTATTTTTAATCCCCTTCTTGAAATTGGTTGAATTTGAACAGAATGTTCCCAAAATAAATTCGGTCTGATTTAGCTCCTCAGCATGAAAACTGTGTTAGGCTGTTACAGCACGGAACAGCGTGTTAGGATGGGAAGTGCTAACTAGAGCTGGCATTGTGAGCTCCAGCTTGGTATTCCAAGTTCAGCTAGAGTTATAAATTCCACTGGTGGCAAATAAAAGGCAAAGATGTTCAGACAAAGCAATTCAAAATTGTGTTCAAACGACACGAAGCAGGAGCAAGTGCAGGACCCAGCACTCCCACAGCACTGAAGGGCCAAAGGGACACTCAAGGGTCAGGGGGACCAGGGACAGTTTTCCTGTGCATTCACTGCCACTCCATCACAGTGACACGAGGGGGTGGAGAACAAGTGCATCTCCAGGCATGGACCACACTGGGAAGAACTGTTGAAATGTTGAGACTTAAGTTCCTAAATTTCCATAAACTTACCAAAAATATAAAGCTTTTGACTGGGTCCAAAGCCCTCTGAGTGCAGATGAAGTTACATTATGCTGATGCACAGGAAATAGCTGACTTATTCTACAGGATGAACAATCCACCAGAGGAAAGGAACTTTCAGGAAAAATGATAAATATTGTAATGAGGAAATCCGAGGCACGTATTCACAATGCCACATTCACATCTCACACATGAACTGAAATCTCTTCATCATCTCTTGGCCTCACGAGCAAGCGAGACACGGACAAATATAAATATATAGTACTACTCCCAGGCAGAATAACTTGCTGTTGGGAGGGGAACCAAGAACTTTACTGTCTGTCCTTGTAGATGGGGCTACAGAACTTTTAACCTCCTTTTACCACCCCCTGTAAGAGCTACTGAGGGAACATTATGAACTGTGGGAACTGCTCAAGGAAGGGAGAGGAGAATCACACAAATATTTTATGACAGGCCAGGCACGACGCACGTACTCCTGAAAAGTACTCCAAGTCACTTTTTCCTTGCAGGCCTTCTCTTTTCCTGCTGCAGGAGGAGGCAGAAGCCAACAGCATTTTAAATCATCTTTCAACACAGTTTTAAAGCAGAAATCCCAAATAGGGAAGATGTTCATGAAAGGGCCACAGTGTTACAGCTTCAGGGTAAGTCTCGCCCTCCTTGTCCCCCTCATTAGGACCATCACAAAGATTTAACCCCTCTGACTTTTAAACAAAAAGCTGATACCCAACTATTTAAGGCAAAACTGGAATTATTGCATAGAATTTACAGCATTTGCTTCTATAAGGAAGCAGGGGCACTTCCTCTGGGCAGCAGCATAAATGAGCTTGAACAGAAGTTTCTTCCTATTCAAACATCCATCCTTGACCATCAATTTATTATAACAGTGTATATATATAAATACACACACACATTTGAAGATTCTGTTCACCAACACCTTGTGCTTCACCAAACACCCAGAATTACTAGTTAGACATTCAGAAATGCCACATACACAACCTGCCTGAAACTATGAAAGATGGCACAACTTCTTAGGGTTGTTCACAAGCTTTAATTACCAAGAAGCTCCACCCTACAAAGTTTCTTATATCATATCTGATACCATCTTTTATAAATTCAGACAGAAGTACTTATTCTGCTGCTAAACAAAGAAGAGGACACCTTAGTATTACTACACTTAAGCACAATTCTATTACTCATTTAGTCCTGCACACAGTCTTCTGTACAGAGCTATAAACTATTATTTTAATAAATCCATCAGGGAACACAGTGAGAGCTTTTTTCTGAAAATAAATAATTCTACGTATCATAAATTAATAATTTCAGAACAATATATAGTGAACATTTTCTGTTAAGAGTTAAACTGAAGAACTCTTTGTCATAAGGACACCTAAATGCTTGGTACAATTAATGCCATGAATTTCTAATCCCAGACAGTTAAGCATGAATGTAATTCTATGAATTTTATTCAGACATGTTTCATTCCTTTTCATTTTTATTTTAATTTTTTTTAATCAGCCATGTCCATAAGTACTCTAACCCAGATACATCTTTCCTCCCCCACCAGTAATAAAAGTGGATTAATTTTAGTACATTTACATATTTTTCATGAAAAATACTTGCATCTGGTAGATTGCATTTCACTAAAATGAAACAGTAAATTACTAAGTACACTCCATCTACTTTCCTCATGTCCTGTGATACACACAAAGCAGTTTTGCCACATGTAATTTCACAAGTGCACAGCCTGGTCTTTATCTGCATTAGAAAGAAATCCCCAAATTGGCTCAAGTTTTCAGCAAATGCCCCTAATATTACCAATGCAGATTCCCACCTTCAATTCAGTTCAACTGCATCTCTAATTGAATTTATGTACTACCTATACATAAACTCCAAATCAAATGGTTAAGCATGTTAAAAAGAAGCATCATGACAGATATAATTAGTTATGACTCCATTTAACTCCATTGGTAATATTAAAATCTGGGTCAAGGCAGAAGGAAAATGAGTATATGTCACTTGTTTCAAACTATTCCACGTGACCAGCCAAGGGCCCTCTGTTGTGCACACACCTGAAAAAGGGGGATGAGAGGAAGAGGTGGATTTTTAACTTGGATATATCGCTCAGCCCACCCCATGGGACAGCACAGGATGGAGCAGAGGGACATGTCCATCCCTAACAACGGTGCTGTGGGTTGGAAAGCTTTCCCATGGCATTGTCACTCCAGTGTTTGTGGCAAGATGGCATCACACACACTAATTTAAGCATGAATGGTAGAATCTGGGTGCATAGTTTTGCTGTGACCTGGAAATTACATAGTCTGGACATTCTCTGCATATTTGAAAGAACTCAAATGAGTGTGTTGCAGAAAGGACCCACTGAACCCGTTACACTGACAATGCCATGGCTGGAGTCACTCTCCCTTCCTGCAAGAAAACAAGCCCTGGAAGTTGGGTTAAATATGTGCTGTCCAAGACTCATCCCAGAAAATTACCACCAGGATACAGCCACATAAACTCCCTGACTGCTGCTTTTTCTTTCACTTTCAGAATTTTGAAAATGTGAGTAACACTTCAACTAAGCAATACTTTATACTCATTTGGGGGGGTATCAGTCCTCCTGCTCTGCTCTGCCCCAGCAACAACAAAACCAGTATTCTGAGGTAGAAAAAAGGTAATTGTCAAAAGTCTGCAGGATGCTGAAGCACAGCTGATAGTGCAAATCTGGCACGTAAGAGATAACTGAACCCAAATCACCTCAAATGCGGTCTCAGAAGGCCCAAAACAGATCCATGTTTTCTGTGGGTTTAAACTCAAGGGAAACAACGTCCACGGGCAGAAAGTCAAAAGGTAGTGGCACTAAATCCCAGCTTTACTTGGTTTATCCTTTTTATGATCTTGAGCATGTCTATTCTCCATCCTGTGTCAGCCTCCCCCTTAACCTCAGAGGATAATGCTCAGCCAGTTTTGTCCTGAGCTTTGTTACCTACCCATGAAGATTTCTTTAAAGTTACAAGCAATCTTATCTATGCTTTCATTGAAAGTATTTAAAGATTAAGCAGCAAGAAAAAGTCAACAGTTTGCTTCCTTGAATATGTTACTGACAAATGTCCCTCGGGATTCTGATCCTCTTTCCCAACCAGGAACATGCTTTGCTAATAGCAGACACACACAGGAGCTGCTTTTATAAGCATTGTCTGACATCACTGAGATGAATCTTTCCCACCTCTGAGAAGCCACCAGAATGATGTCAGACACTGCACGTGCTGTGGGCATTTACACTCTGTACATTAAACCTGCACGTAACAGCTGGGTAGTAACTGTGTAGTAACCTACTCGTGCCATTCAGCAGAGTCAGAATCCAGGGAATGGCTCTGTTGTGAGGAGAGAAAACACCCAAAGAAATCACCCACCTTTCTAAACACTGCAAGGAAACTCTGGCCCAGTGGTGAGATGTCATTTTAAAGTGATATGGCAAAGCAAGGAAACACTTCAAAGGCCATGAGACAAACCAGAACAAAACATTAAAAGCTTTCTTCTGTCAGGCATCAACCCATTCACCTTATGGGCATAAAGGCAAAATGTCTTCATCTGGGGCCTGATCAGATTTTTCAGTGTGATTAACAAAGAAAACAGAAAATAATTTGTCCCCACTAGCTGAGTTTCTCAGACAGACCTTCTGGGGCAGCTTAAACTCTTTAAACGCGACTGAAAAGAACAATTCTAAATATCACTCCTTATTTTTCCTCCCCTGGGATTTCTCTTATTTTTTTCGCCCAAGAGCTTTATTTTTTTAAACACTACCATTAGGACTGCCTGTAGATTTCCCATATGTTTCCTTCATATGCCCCACATGTTCCCTACACATGTAAAACCTCCACTCTCTCCTATGTGATGCTCTACTGATTGTACAGCCAAAGGTGAAGATTTTTTAAATTGAATTTGAATCTTTCCATTGAAGGCCCCACAGAACTGTTTTCCCACTATGACTCCCTCTCCCAAATCCTCTCTGACATTCGTTTCCCTTGCCATGATACCCCATTACGTACCCTTGAACACACATACTTAATTTTATACCCAGATGAATAAAACTTTGTCACATAAGCTGATTTCATAGAAACAAACAGCTGAAAGTGCTCCATGCAGCTGCTCAGATGTTTATTACAATTCTTTGGCATCTGTATGCTCCACAACTGATTTATATGTATATAAATATCTATAACTATATACTATGTACATAAAAAGCATATATTTACACGCACACACTGCATACTTTGATGAAAATATTGAGGGCCAAGCAGCCATCAATCAATCCCTGCACCTCTGATCAGAGACATCTATTGACTTTGTTATGACTGCACCAGTTTAATCCACCTACTATGTAATTTATTGATTGGGACTTCTTAATGACACATGGCTCACTAAAAACCAGCACTTAAGTCAAATATACCTTACATGAAGGAACCCCATTGTTTTATTGTTGACCAAAGCCTATCTAAGTACAGGCTGCTGGTAAAAGAGGCAGTCCTGCCCTCTTTTCAGCTTCTTGTCTGCATCCCTCTTCTCCAATACAAAAAACCATTTTTATTCCTGGTAGGATTAGCTTTCAGCTCATCCCAGAGTTGCTGGAGTCAACACAAGGGAGGGCCCAGAAAGTGAAGCCAGGGACTACAAAGAGAAAGAAGAAACAGCAGATTTTAAGATCAGATTTTAAGCTGACCTAAAATGGCACTAAGATTTCAGTCAACTATAAAAACACTGCCTTGCTCCTTAAAAATACAGGGATCTACTTTATCAATCAATCAGACTGCTGTTCCTACTATGAGGCTCTGCTATCCATGAACTTCAGTCCTGCTTCCTGATGAAAATTTTTCATCCTACAACTGATGAAAATTTAGGATTCAGGTTAACTGCTGTCTTCAATTCTATTAATTTAGCAGGCAGACTCACCCACTGCAAAAAAACAGGTCTGAGGATTCCACACTGTTTTGCAAAACTCAAGAATATTCTGGCTTTTTCCAAACAATACGTATGTTTCTCAAGAAGTATTATTTGCATCCCAACAAGAGCTTCTATGGACTGACAAAACAGCAGCACTTTCTTCCTTCGACACTGTAACTTTACTGGAAAGTCCCACCTTGGCAGAGTGAGGGCTGAAGAAACAGCAAACCAGCAAGACAGAGGGACAGCAGAGGAGATGCTGATCCATTTTCTACACCACAACACCCAGTGCTTTTATTTCCCTGAGCAGCAAACCCTGCAGGAAAGCTGCAATCCTATAGTAAGGAGGAGGAAAAACAAATGTAACACCACTTCGGTCCTACCTCTCATTCTGCACCAGCAAAACTCTTCCAGTTCATTCCAGTTTTATCCCTGGGATATTTGTTACCACTTTTTCCAGCCCAGTGTGACTGTGCTTTGTGGCTGTGGAAGTATCTTTCCTTGTTAACTGTTCTCACACAAACACTACCTGGAACTAAATAAACTGCACTTTTTACCCAACTCTGTATGTTGTAGCACTCACACCTTTGCAGACTTCAAACTGATTTTAAAAACTATCTCCTTGATAAAAACAACTTCATGGGCTTCATTCAGACACCTGCCATTGATCTCCTAAGTGAAAGCAATAAAATGCAGCTCTTTTAACATTAGATAATTCACAAATTAGGACTTAAAATATTCACTGAAAGCAATACTCCTCAATTTTTTTAAGAATACGAGATCAACATAATATAACATTTTGAGAGAAAATGTGGAAGAAATAATGGCATGTTCTGTCTGACAGGGTATTGACAAATCCACAAATTCAACGTAAGACTGAGAAAAATCACAAGTAAGAATGAAAGGAGGTGACAGCACTTGCAGCTTTTGGAGAACTCAGATGTACTCAGGACTAGATCAAGTGGGGGTAAATATGTGAGAGCTGAAGAATTTTCCTTACACTACAGCTTCCCTGGATATTGTTATTACAAGCTGCTAAGAAGACTGGTGCAATACCAGACTTCAGCTAATTTAACTTACATTGCCTATATTTTAATCAGAAACAATGATTTACACCTTCTGCTAGAAGGATCATCAGAAACCATAACATCTGGATTTTAACAATTATGCAGTGATTTTCCAGCTCGAGATAAGGCAAATGTATTGACCTGTGTATCCCTAAAGAGTCAGGTGACATTTGCAACAGACAACTGAACCTCAGAGCAGAAGAATAACCTTTCAGAAGAAATGTATAACACAGATGCACCGCAAACTAAATAAAAACTTACTCGAAGTGTGCCACCGCTGTGGTTTGTGTCTGTTATGGAACCCAGACCTAAATAAACTGTTAAACACTTAGTGTAAAGGTATGCCAAACATTTCTCAGAACTTTCTTAAGGTCCCAACAAAGAATCAACCTTTTTTGCAAAATGAGGCCTAGGTTAAATATTTTATTTGGCTCCTCAAGATGGACTGAGAAGTTGGGCACCAGCTCCAGATCAGTTCTTGGACTCACATCAAACATTACCCTGTCATTTATCCAGTCAGTCAAAACAATGTTTTCCATCTAAACCTTTAATGTTTATGTCCTGAAAAACTGCTAATTGAATCCAGTTCTTGAAATCCATTTTTTAATCTATACCATCTAATTTAGAGATAATGAACAGAAAAGATAAGCATTAAAACAATGATTGCAGAATTAATCCTATAAACATTCGAGCCAAAACAGAAGACTGCTGGTTTCATAGAGCCAAAGAAAATTAAGATTAAATAGCATTTGTCAGTTCGAGAATAAACTTTTAAAAACACTGGATATACAGATTCTTCTAATTCCAAACAGTTTCAGAATTCAAGAGCCCTCAAACTGCTTTTCCAATCAAAAAGGGTAATCAAAACCACACAGAACACTTAAAACTATTCCTAGGCAAGAAGTGACAACATGTAAGCTGAATTAATAAGATTCAGTGTTTTCCTTAAACATGTAAAGCTTCCTTACAACAAATGACCTTATGTGAAACAACTCACAATTACCTACAGCAGAAAACACCTCAAGCTGTTCAGCTCCAGAAACAGGCCAATGTTTCCTATAAACTTCCAATAACAGAACCGGTCCTCAGCGACTGCAAGAGCTGCTGACCCTGGAACAGCCCCTAGAAAGACCATTTTATCTTCATCCTGAGCTCAAGATGCCAAAAACCTCAAAAACATTCCTTAGGATTGTACCTGCCTGCTTTGGGGACCGACCACAGAGTGAAACTCAGTGTCTAAAACTCAGTTCTGGTACAATCCCACTCCCCACAGCACACTGATATTGCCACAGGCACGATTTCATTAGATGCTTAATCCTCAATAAAAATGAAATATGAAACAAATTTGAACACAAAACACAGAGGTGAGAAAGACAACTCCCCAGACAGTATTTTCCATGCTCTTAAATAAGGCTACAGACCATGTTTAATGTTCCAAAGATAAGCAAGTCTGAGCACTCACTGCTCAGGGAAGAAAAGTATTAAAGCACTGCATCAATACAGCAATAACCTGAGGAGAAGGCTACAAAACACTCTGTAAAAACAAGGCACCACTGTTCATGCAGCAGCTCATTTTAAGAGTTTTATTTCCAACTGTAATATATAGACACTCACAAATCTCTCTGAAAACTGGATTACAAATCTAGTCCAAGTATTTCCAAAGTTAAGCATAAGCAGACACATTTTACTTTCCCTGTAAAAACAACACACTTGGAAAAATCAGTATGAAAACACCTCTCTTTATTAGGCATTAAACTGGAGATATTTCTCATTCACCTAAAGTAAATGTATCAACTCTTTTAGTATTTTTAAAAACATTTGCTTTGCAAGCTGGTTAAATGCCCTGTATGTAGAGATAAGTATTTACAGTGTTATCTATTCTTTCCTAATTCCTTACCTTCATGTACTGATGCTTCAAAACACAAAATATCGCTTATCTGCTGCAGGACTTACAATACTTTAAAGAAAAGAGCTAGTTCAAAGTGTCCTGTATTTTTAATATAGAAAGCTCTAGCAGGACTTCTAATATTTGTTTTTCGTCTAAACCCATTTCCCTGGGTTCTTATCCGGGAAAGGATATAGTTTCAAGTATTTAAAACCAGACTGTTTTCCTCCCCAGCAAGCAGGTGAAGCGTTTTTATGGTATTTTGAAATATCAGGGGTCAAGTGGTCTTGTGGAAGAGGGCAGCACAAGGCACTGCGAACCACCACAGGACCGGGGAATACGCTGAGCTGGAAGGGACCCACCAGGATCATCCATCCCAAGTCCTGGCCCTGCCCAGGACACCCCAAAACCCCTCCATGTGCGTTGCCCAAACTCCCCGAGCTCCGGCAGGGCCGGGGCCGTGCCCGCTGCCCTGGGGAGCCTCTTCGGTGCCCGGCGACCTCAGCCCAGCAAGTCGGTTAAAAATCCCCAACGGCACAACAACAACAACAACAAAGAGACCAAAACAAAGACCGTGACAGTTTCTCCCGAGTTCACGCCGCGCAGAGGAGGCAGAATGACCCCCGAGTTGGGGTGCGGTGCCCGAAGTTCGCCCAGGCGGCGGCGGGGCCGGGCCCGGGCGGGCGGCGGAGCCCGGACACGCCGAGCCCGGGCCGAGCGAGGGAGCCTCGCCCTGCCCTTCCCTCCCCTTCCCCCCGAGGCCCGGGGGCCGCTCCGGCCCCAGGTTCAACCTCAACGCCACCCGGAGCCGCCGCTGCCGCCCCAGCCCCGGCCCCGGCCCGGCCTCACCTGTCAGCCGCAGCTTGACGGGCCCGTTCCGCCGGGCCCCCGGGTTGGACATGGCCCCGGCCGGGGCTCCCCCGCCGCTGCTCCGCCAAGGGCTCGGGGGAGGCGCGAATGGAGCCGGGCCGGGCGCTCAGGGCAGCGGCGGCCGCCGGAGGAGGAGGAGGAGGATGAGGAGAGGCCCGGATGTGCCCAGCGTCGCCATGAGCGGGGCCGGGGCCGCGGAGGAGGAGCGGAGCCTTCCCCGCTTCCCTCCGCTCCCCTGCGCTTCCCGGCGCTTCCCCGCCCCCGAGCGCAACAAAGCCGGGACGGGGCCGCACGGACGGACGGCGGGATGGGATGGGACCGGCGCGGCTCCCGGCCCTCCCTCCGGCCCCGGGGACGCCCTGCCCGCCCCCCGCCCCGCCTCGGGCCGGCCCGGCGGGATGGAGGGGGAACCGCGGCAGGTGGCGGCGGGGATTGGGGCGATCCAGGGCAGGGATGGGGACGGGCAGGATCGGGGGAATGGCCGTGAGCTGGGAGAGCTGGAGGTCGGGAAGGATGGGGGGGAACGGCCATGAACTGGAGTTCGGGAAGGATGGGGGGAACGGCCATGTCCTGGGGGGGAGCTGGAGGTTGGGAAGGAGTGGGGGGAATGACCATGTCCTGGGGGGGAGCTGGAGGTTGGGAAGGAGTGGGGGGAATGACCATGTCCTGGGGTTCAGGAAGGGCAGAGGGAATGGCCATGTCCTGGGGGAGAGAGCTGGGGGTCGGGAAGGACGGGGAGAATGGCCGTGGTGGAGAGGAGGGAGTGGGAAAGGGGGGCGACAATGAAGTTGTGTGGGGAGTTGGGACAAGGAGAATCAAGGGTACAGACGTGGGGGCAGAATTCGAAGCCAGGCTGAAATGCGTGGTCACACTCAGGGGTGCTGTGAGCCGGGGCAGTATTCCACATGGGCAGGGTGTGACAGACCAGCCCTGGAAGCTGTTAAACTTTGGACCAATGTAGTTCTTATCTGCACTGTGTAGAAATCAGCAGCCCGGTTCTGTGAACTGCCGTTCTCAGAATAATAATAAAAAGTACAAAAATGCCTTGTATCCATGTGGCCTAGTTTAACTCCCATCCTGCAGGAAAGGGACTCTTTCCAGAGTTTTCCCAGCACTGCAACACACTTCCCATGAGGGGAGCTCCACGCTGCAGCAGAGTCATGGACAGCTTTCTGCAGGGCCAAAGGGGCCTCAAGGGTGGGAAAAGCTCCTGGAAAAGCTGGGAAGGTTGGCACAGTAAAGGTTCCCTTAGGAGTCTGAGCTAATACACCTCTCACCTTTCCTTACGAACAACCCCACTAATATCTGTACTCGTTCAGATGTGTCACTGCTCTGGCACCTTCCTGCTGAGGTCACCTCTAAGGTATTATCACATGGGCAGTCAGAGATTAGGATCCACCCTATGGATCAGGATCCACATGTGGGATGAGATGACCTGTGCTTCACGCAGCTCGTGATGTGGCTTCCACACAGCCCAGGAGGTTTCCTTCCTGCAGTGACACAAAGCTGAGCTGTAACATGTCTGGGGTTATCCCATCCTGACAGAGCTCAGAGTTGGGCCTTGTTAGTTCAAACCTGCAGTGAGGAACTGGTTTTTTCCCTCTGAAGGCCTTCGAAGTGGGATGTGGTTCTTAAAGCTTTCCCTCCACAGAATGGGACACCTCCCCACAGTGGGTACCTGTAGACTCACATCCCTTTCCCCCCAAAGTGTCTGCAGTGCCAGGTTCTTCCAGGTGGAAATTTCCAAAGCTTCCTGCTGTGGTGCCAGTGTCTGGGAAGCAAAATAGTCCTGGGATCAGCACCTGGGATCCTTTCCTTACCCAGGCCTATGTCTGTTGCCTTTGCCATCACCTGTTTAACACAAAACTAGCAAATATTAGACACCAACCTCCTTCACAGCACAGACAGAGCACAAGAGAAAACAGTGATTCGTTGCTTCTCCACTATTTCAAAAAAAGAGAATTTGAAACCACGTCTAAACTTCATTTAGTATGAAACACAGGCACAATATGTCTACTGATTTTATGGCTTTATGTTGCACTGAAACAGTTAAAAAGTTACTTTGTCGTCACACACACCTCAAAGACATTCCAGGTGTCCTGATTCCTGCACTGAAAAAAAAAATCAGAAGAAAAATCAGCCTTTGTAATTGAAGGTCATACTATTAAATTCCAATCTGTTACAAATTCACATAGACAGGTCATTATCCTTTCCTCAAAGCAAGTATATAAAGCAAGTGGCTGATGGTTTGCAAATATTGCAACATTACCTGGCCACTGCTGAACTGAATAGAAAAACAAAATATAAAGCTACTTTTCACATACTTCACATATTTCTAGGTTATTCTAGATTTTTCCTAACATGTGATGATTATTCATTTCTGAGGTCTTGCAGTGCTCTCTGGACCCAGCATTCAATAATTCTGACATAATTTGACAAAAGTATTTAATGTTATGTTAAACACAGAACTCTTACTAATGATTTCTTTCTAATGGATAACTAGTGTGTCAGACATTAATTGCAATGCCAATATTAAAAAAAAAAAACTTTGGGATTAAGTACAGTATTTCATTGTTCAGTAGTTTTATGAACATTTAATGCTTTCATTAAAAGCGGGTTTTAGAGGTCATGAAGCACACTTAGTTTCATACTGCTTTTCAGAGAACTATAAATTTTTCTGAGATTTTGGGACACGCTGCTCACCTTTGAGTGAAAACACTGTGATTTATTGCAAGTGTGAGAGCATTAACTGACAGTCCCTGCATTTGGGTCACTGTATAAAATGTGCTGCCTGCAAGATTGCTGCTACTGCTGGGCTCTTTTTTTTTTAAGAGATAGGATATTTGATTTTATTTATTTATTTATTTATTTTTAAACAGCCAACGTGACTTGAGGGTTTTTACTGATACATCCAGGATGTATCAGTGACAGTCCTGACAGTAGGTGTGTATTTAACAAGGTGAGAGAAGAGGGGTTCCAGCTCTCATCAGCCCAGCAGGCAGGTCTGTGTCCCAGTTAGGTCAGGACTGGGTCCTAACAGGGGTAGAACCACCTAGGTTAGGCTGCACTTGGACACACAGAGGCACCAGAAGAGTTCACTTTTCCCTTCTCTATATCAGCATTACAATGACAGTGCCTTGGGTGTCCCACAGATGTTTGTGTCCCAATCCTGTTGGGAAACGAGGATTTTTACCCATTGCTCCCCTTCCCTTAGTAGAAGTGCCAAGCAGGATTTGAGATGAGCAGCTCCATGAGGGATTCAGTGCAAGATCTGCAGTGAGCAGAGGTCAGGAAGCCTCTCAAAGCACCAGGAACTGCAGCAAATGTGGGGGACCAAACATGCTGACAGCAGCTGATGGTTCAAAGCGCTGCTTTCCCAAGGGAATTCTACAGGAATGTCATGATCCACAGGTTCTTGTGCCAGTGCTGTCCCCCAAGTTCTCAAAATACTCTCAAATTAACCAATATGTTGCTGATCCTGCTTTAGGTTTCAGAAGCCAAGAGCTTAAGGTGAATTTTGTGTTTATGCAGTTCCATTCTAGGGGTGAGAGGAGGTTTCATCCTGTGAGATCCTATGAGAGGGACAAGCAAAAACCATCATTAGCTGCTGACAAGTGCTCCAGGTTTCACTCCAGGCTGATATCACTGAACAACAAATCTTTTCAAGCTGAGGTAGCCAGCTGGGATCCAGAGGGATGGGAGTGCCTTGCATCACCCCACAGCTCACTGTTGGATAACAGCCTTGCTGCTGGGCTCAGGAGGGAGTTCCATCCAGCCTTCCTCAGCCAGGAGTTCACAGCTGAGGCTCCATCTAAAGGATTGGAGGAAACACAGAGAAGGGGCAGGTGGAGGCATCTTTAGGACACCAACAGGGCTGTTGAGGAGTCCATGAGGACAAAGTAAAGCGATAGTTGGTGTCCCATGAGTGAAACTTCTGAAGAAGTGTTTAGAAATACAAAAATTTCTTCTATGGCTGCACAAAAAAAAGGGCTTTGATTTCTTGAATTTCCCAAGAGGAAGAAAAAGAAGGTTTTGCACTCACAGATAGTCCTCAAAGGATTCAGTGGGTTTGGACACTGGGAAATGTGAATAAACACCTTCAACCAGGTAGCGTTCATTTCCAGAAGAGGAATTTTTTGGAGAAGTTAATTTTTTGGAGATGAGGTCCTCCCCATCTTTAGAAACTGAAAGAATATACTGGAAACTCGTTGCTCAGCATGTGGTATGTGTTCAAAGCAAATCAACGTTTAAGAATTACATTCCATTTCTTTCTGTATAGAGGTTTAATCACAGCACATTCCTTCAGCAGTAACGAGAGCTGGCTGGTGTTATGTCACATTCTTCCCCAGCTTCTGTAATGTTATCAAGAGAGCAAGAGAGTTCTGCCCCTATTATTAAGCTTTTGTGAGTAAATTGAAAGATTAAAACTATTTTCCTGAGGCAGTTTTTAAAAATAAAGATATTTAAAATTACCTGGATTGTATTTCATTCTACTTGTCTTCATTTACTAAAATTTCCCAGAGCCTGTCATGGTTGAAATTATATAGACACCACCCCTAGAGATCATGGAGCTAAAGATTAATTGATCAGAAGAGAATTACACTTCCATTTTCTTTTTCTCTACAAGGTCTTTCCATTGTATGTGCAACCGTCAATGCTAAATGCCTATTTTGCCACCTAATGGTGTAGTTCTGAGAAGTGTTACAGCAGAATACACCTAAGCAGCCCCACGAAGATTTATATATCTAACAGGTTCAATTTAATTTAAAAATAAATACATTTGAAATGTTTACAAAATTATTTCCCCTTTCTTATCATATTTTTTGTAAAGCTTTGTTAATGTGGCAAAAACAAGATATAAATTCTTTAAAAAATTGTGAAGAATGAGGAACATTTTTACCACCAGTGTTCCCTGCCTCTTTCTTAATTTGCCTGATTAACTCATTCCCTTTCAAGGCATTCCTGCTCCATCAACACCTTTACTTGCAATGGGCATTGTTCTCCCAGTCTGCCTCTTTGGCACAGGTTTTCATTCTAAGCCTTCTCTGAGCCAATCATAACTTCTCACCATCGCTAAAGTACTTCCTAAACTCATTGCAGATCCATCACATTTTTGTCCTGTTCCCGAATGGAATTCTGTCCTCTGTGGGGATGCCTTTTCTGCTGCCTTCCCTGTACAAAAGGATCAAACCCCACTGCGGTCACGTATAAAGTGCTCCTGCATTTCGGGAATAAAGACTGGGAACAGAAAGTTTCCCTTTGTACAAGATTCCTTTTTTCCCCTTTGCAGATTATGAAAATTGTCAGACTGGAGCATTGTCTGCACTGCTGGTGAACAGGACAAACTGCACTAAAGCACTGAGGTGCACATGTTTAAAAGTCTGCTTTTACTCCGTCCCTGTGGCTGCTCTGAGACCAGGAGAGTTAACCCGCAGTGGAAGACATACCTACCGGAGTGCTGGGATGAAGAAACATGTCTAGACAGGGGCTCTGGTTCTCACTAAGGCTCCCTTTGGCACGCAGAGACAATGTTTATGCAAGAGGTCAAGATTCAATCCATTCCTCAAGCTGGAGCTGGAGATGAAGCTTTTCAGGAGAAGAAACTAGGAAGGAAATCTCCACCCATACTCTGGCTCCTGCGACAGGGGACAGAGCTTGGAGCAGAGACACCGTGGCCCTCTGAGACAGGATGTGTCTTGGGGAAATGATGTGTCTCTGAAGGGAAATGACTGCAGCTGTGGCTACAGAAAAATGCATGAGCTCCCATATCACAGGATTTTCCAGTGGTTAGTCACTAAGATAACTTCTAAGTCCATCCATCCAGAACGGATTAGTAACTGATGCACAGATATTCCATGCAGTCCCTTTAGCCACGTTGTTTCCTCATCACGTCCTGCAGGACAGTGCTATCCCAGTGCAATTTTAGAAAGAAGAAAAGGCAGATTTTAGAGACAGGCATTGAACACAACATGAATAGACTTTGTCAAGTGCTTTGAGAACAACATGCTAAATATTCCAACTGAAATTGCCAAGGTTTCCTGAGGAACCACACGTTCCCTCGTGTGATTGCTCTGCAGGACTTTCTCATGTTGCTTTGTGACTGAAGCAACTGGAGAATCTCATCCTTAGGTTTACTGGGCTGCTACAAGGAGGTTCCTAGAAGACTTTATAGGACAAGACAGTTGGAGGCAGTCTCCTCTGAGTGACATGTACCAAGAATTTGCTTCGCTGCTGTACTACAACATCTGTCTGCAGAAAGTGCCTGATTCAACTGGTCACGGTGTGTGTTGTCCCAGTGGAACACAGCTCAGACAAATGAAGTGTTATTGGGAAGACTCTCAGCCCAAACAAGTATTTAGAAGAGGCAACAGCACTGTTTTTGACCAAGCCATATTATTTAGCCACTAAAGGAATATCAAACCTTCTCTAATCTTTCTTATCCCCCATGGCCCAGCATCAGTTTGAAATTATGACTTTATAGTCTGCCAGAGATGAGCTGTAAAATGTCCTATACTATCTCTCTGAGTTTTAATTATGGTGGTGATGCAGAGAGCAAGGGGTGCCAGGAGCTGACTCAGTCCTGCTGCTGTAAACTCACCCCTCAGGTACCTGATCAACAGTGATACTCTGGAATTAGCTGCCTTCTTAAAGCAGCCTCTTGTCCAGTTAACACCCTGCTTGGGCCACAGCCACTATTTAATGCTTTGGAAGAAGTAAAAAATGTTCTGTGATGCACCTTCCATCCATGCAGCCATGGAAAGCAGAGATGCTTTCCTGGCTCCCCAAAAACCCTAGAGCATTATCTGATAAGCCTTAATACTTTGGCACAATTAGCTGGTTCTCATTGGCCATCGTTACTTATCTAAATATTCAGGGATTAACATTTCCAGCTTTACAGAATTCCACATGTCAGGGGTTATGATGAGGTTTAAGAGGACTAAATTATCTCATTCCAATCTGTTGCAGGGACTGTGGCTGTCAGAGATAAATACAAATATAGATAAGCAGCAGGCTCCTCTGGCCATATAATGTTTGCAGAGAAAGCACCTTGGGGCAGCACAAGTCACTTGAAACAGCCCTCACCTGGTAATGCTGATTTTCTCTGTTTTTTCAAGCAAGTGGAAGTTTTTCCATGTGTCTCATACAAGTTGCTTCCAAAGGTTTCCATTCAAGAGGCAAGATTAATTCCAGGAAACTTATCAAATTATGGCAATATCGTGTACTTCTACAGGTAGCTGAATCTGCAAGGTTCAAAGACAAAAATAGCTCACAAAGCCTTAACCCCATGGGATGGTTATTTTCTGCCAGGGGGAAGCAGCCACTCAGAGTCAGATGAGCTGTCCCAGACTGTGCAAACCACATCTCCCCACAGTTCTGGGAATTGCTGAAAGGAGCCCAGGCTATCTGGCTTTGGAAACACTCTGCTTTGTCTTACATGAGTTCTGGAGACATTTATAAACATGCTACGTGAAAACTAAGTCCATAAATAAGCTCAATCACAACACAAAAGCGTTTGCAGGTTCAATAAACGCAGCAATCTCTCTTTAAAAAACCCCACTAATTCCTAATACTTTCTGAAGTGCAGAAATATTTAACCTGTCCACAGGCTGTACTGGCTTTTTTTGTGCTTTCTTTTAACAGTCACCAACGAGTCCACTGTGAAATCAATGTGGGAGGATTTAAGATAAAGTTTTCTCTAAAAATACCTCTGAAATATTTCATTCTAGAAATTACAAAGCAGTGTTTCATGGCAGATAAGAACAGCACAGGTATTTAAGTAGGTTAGCGGGTCTAGCGAAGTGCTAAAAGTAACCTAAAGCAAAATCTGTCACCATGTGTCTTGAATCAGTCTTTTATTCTACACTTGAAACCCTTTAAAAGAGAACTGGAGGAAAGATGGATTTCTCCTTTTCTTTTTAGCAGTAGAATTGAGGGACAACATGTCTAATTAGGCAATGTGTCTAATGAAAGATGTGATATAATCAAATATAATCATCCTGCAAGCAGACACATCCAGCCCCTCTGTGCACACGTAACTTATTCACTGAGGGCAAAATTTAGGGTTTCTTTGAGTAAATGTCATCTCTCATTTGTTCTGCAAAGCTCATTGCACACTTTGGCTGCTACAAATTTAACAAACATTTGGATTATGTTGCTAGAAAGACATTATGTTCCAATTTGGGTCTAATACACAGTGGGCTGGCTACGAGGAAGTAAGCTTTCCATTTAGTTAAAATGGGTTTTCTTGGGGTTTTTTCCTGTCATGTTTGTTCCTGGTGTATTTTTTTCTGTCTGTAACTACAGCACACTGAACTCTGTTGACAGCTGCAAATCCACTGTGCAACCCAGCAGATCGAGTTTTGTGTTCTGCAGCACTGTGGGATACCTGCAGATGCTCTTGGTTGCACCAAATAGAAAAGTTTTTAAAGGTAGTCTGGACAAAAGCTGGTTGCAGGACTGAGCTAAGCTGATTTTTTTTAAGTAATTCTTATGATAATTTGCTGTTAAAATTGGGGTTTTTTTAGAAATTATTAGATCCCCATTGTTAGGTTTCCTCAATTCCCTCTGTTTTTCCTTTCTGACTTCATTTACATCTTGTAAAGTTGTTACCATTCCCCCTCTACTTATGTTTTCCTTCCCTAATCCATGTCTGGCCCCAGACTGCAGGTGTTGATATACTCTTAGGTACAGATGGGTAATAGCTTCAGTTTTAGGAACTACATAAAACAATATTTCTACAAGGAAGAAAAATTCCTGCTCAGTTCAAGTCCAACTTTCCAAAGCAGTTCTTCAGAAGTGGAATGTGGATGTCCTGTCTGCCCCATCCCCCTGCCCTGATTTCCCTGTATTGGGAATGTTCTCTCTATTGTAAGTTATACTGCAGCAATGGGGTTTTTTTTTTAGCCATTAGGGGAAAGGAAATGACATATGGAGAGAATTCAAGTCCCTCCTCATTCCTAGAGAGTCTATCCAGAAAGTCAGAGTGCTGAGCTCCATCCAAGTGTCGTTTCCTGCTCAGAATTGGGAAGGGGAGCTGGGGGTGGGAGGAGAGACGGATACGTAACATTAAATTGCTGCTTCTGATTAACAGCACATTCTGCAAATGATTTCACAGCGTTGCTTTGAACAGAACTGAGCCTCTGCAGCCCAAATATGTGTAGCAATCCACTGATGAAAGAGCTATTTTTACATCTGTTTCATATAGTGGGTAAAAATGAAGTGATTGGGACGGTGGAAATGTGCTTTGGAGATTTCTCAAGATTTTCTGATAACTTTGTACCTCCAGTCTTCCACATGCCCACAGAGCACTGTTACACACTCCTACTGGTACAGCTATTTCACCACTGTGAACCTGCACACAAAGTAACCTGGAACAGAGAACAAATTAGGCAGCTTTCCACTCTTTTATATGTATTTATGTGTATGACCCCACAACTTATAAATATATAAAAGTATATAAACACCACCTTTGAAAGATGACCCCATGATTTCCATTTCACATTGCTATGCAAATTAGAGAAAGATAGGAAATAAAGGAGAACAATTCCTCACTACACTGCACCTCTTTTGTTGAGCTCATAAGTTGCTCCAACCTCCTCCCCAGTGAAACCAGTGCCATTGATTTTGCTTTCAGCGTGTCAGTCCCTCCCTGATCCGTGATTTACACATCACTTCTGGAGCTGGCTCATTGTTTTATTTAGATGATCAGCACAACATTTTAATGTGGTCAAGCAAGTGTCAAACCTTCGTAAGGATTGACAGGATTTTTCTCCATCCTGCTGTCATTTTTCTTTCCTCTCCTCATGCCTTTAAATCCCAACTCCACTTCCCTCCCACTAATGACACTCCCCAGGGCAGTGGGTGAACTGCAACCTGGAAACAGGCCACGGCTCTTCCACGAAATCTTCTGGCTTCTGCGGAATAGCATCCATTTCCTGGAGCCAGTCTGAGACAGACAGTGCTCTGCAGTCAGAAACAGGAATCCAGTGACCCCTAATCCAGAGGAAGTGCTACGAAACTCCCAGCAAATCAATTCTCTCTTAGCTGTGTCCACACAGGAGTTTCTACCTAACTCATGTCAGTGCCATTCCCTGAATCAATGAGGTTTTCCAAACACACAGTGAACAACTTTGCACACCTGTAGCTGAAATTCTGAAGTTTTCTGAAATTTCCAATTGCCTGGAGTACACCACTCCCAACCTGAGGAGGGGTCCCCTAATTCCCTGTTAGACTTTTCTCCTATTGTGTTCCTCTGAAGGCCAAAGGGTTAATGAAAGTCCCAACATTTTCCATTATAGGTCAAGTATCACCAGACACAATTAACCTTCATTAATTACTTCTGTTTTGACTAACAGTGCTTCTTCTCCAAATTGCACGCTCTTCCAAAGTTTAGACTGTACTTAAGTCTATATCATACCTTTTCATAGAAGAGCTTCAATACTCCTGGGATAATCCTATAGTCAGGAAAAGGATAACTGTGACCAGAGGTGCTGTGGGTTAACTGGAGGAACGGACATCAGGATTCCCAGGCTCCAGGTGAATTCTGCCAGCTGCTTTCTGAACGCCTGTGGATAACTTTATGTCTCAGTTTGCTCTGCTGTAAAATAAATTTAGGAACAGGAGAGAGCTGTGAAATGTTGTTGGCTAGTGAATTCCTCCTCCTGCAGACTTACAGCTGTTCCTTTTTGCTGGTATTCCCGTAGTTCTGTGCAATTTATATCATTCTGGATAGAATAGCAGGAAGCAGCTTTGCTTAAGAGAATATTTCAGTCTAATTTCTGCTAATTTAACCACTTCTGGCTTAAACAGTTTAACTGTTTAAACTGCTCTTCCTCTAGTGGACGAACAGACTTGCTACTGAACGACAGGACTGCAAAGCCTCTGCCCTTCTTCCAAAGCCTGGCACCTCTGGGAACAGCAAGTGGAAGCAACCACCCAGAAGCATCTGCTGGCATCAGAGTTTCAGAGGTGGTTACGTTTGAGATCTCAGACTAAAATCTTGCCATCCCTGCACAGATAAAGCAGCATTAGCAACAACTGCATTCCAAGGCAGTTGATGTCAGCAGGGGTCTGTTACTGTTGCTCTCAGCACAGAGGAGTTGGCAGACTGACACACAGGCCCCCAGACATTTATTTCAGCCCTTGTCCTGAATTAGATATTTGACAAATGAAGAGGACACAAGTTCTTAAATCTGACCAAAAAAAACCCCAAACCCAACAAACTAAGAACCAGGAGCTACAATAATTCTCCTCTCCCTTTTTTGCTCCTACCACTTTTTTAAAGCTCGAGATGCAGCCTCATGGGTGACTGTGATCCCAACCTCAGAAATAGTTTGCATTTTCTTAGAATAAGGAGTGACTCACCCCAGTCACTTACTCATAATCACTGTAGATTGATGCTTGTGGAAATTGGTGCTGCCAACAGGGCTCATTGGTGGACAGGCTGAACACATTTTTCTTGGATAAAAACAGTGTCTCAGTCCCCAGAAAGTTAATTATTAAGCCACTGAGCTGTCAGGCATCTGGAGAAGAATTTGCAATGTTCTATTCTTAACTCAATATACTAGATAAATCTGAAACAATTAATTCAGAGGGAAAAAAAAAAAAAGAGATAATACTATTGAACAAGTGTCCTGCACTCTCAGATATATACACACAGAGACAGAAAAGCCAAAGTTACTGCACATATGCTAAAGAGCAATTAAATCAAGGATTGGGGTTTTAAAGTAACAGTACCCTGACTTTAAAGGGGTTTTTAAAAGGTTATATCTTATATTCAATATTTAATCTGTTTAAATATTTGGAAGTTAGCACATTGTAGTCACACAAACATCTAAGATTTTATCTCTGTGTTTTTAACAGGAAAAGGGAGCAGATCCCACCTGAGTATTCCAGGCGGGATTATCCCACCTCATGCAGCAGCAAACGGGACTGGGAGGCGCCGGCACCGCCCTCTGCCGGCACAGGCCGTGTTTTACAGCTGCAAAAATTCGGAATTCCGAATTCGCAAGCCATTATGTCATTGCCCGTATAAACCCACAAACATGAAGCGTGGGGAAGGAATGATTCACTGATTAAAGCTGACTTTGCAAAATTTGTTTTCTATAGGTTAATTCTTTCCGTTCCCTACAGTTACACAGAACATCATGATTTTACAACTGATGATTTTAGGTCAGGGCTGGAGGTTTGACAACAAAGCAAAGGACAGAGGAGGCTTCATGGCAGATGTGTAGATGCCCTATTTGATTTCCTTGTGGATTTTCCTCTCAGAACATCAAAGGATTAAGCATTGCAAGGAAGGTGGATCTTTCCCCTTAGCAGTACTTGTGTAAATACCAAACCCTAGTTCCAAAGATGCTGCAGTATCTGTGGTGTCAGACCATTCTCCTCATTTTGGCACTGTCCAGCTGCTTCCAGAGGTTCTGGGTGCCACCGGCAGCTCATCCCTCAGTACAGGGGTCAGGCAGGGTTGGGAACACCCCACAGCCACAGTTCCATCTCTTTAGAGACAGCTGCAGCTTTTTTTGGGTGTAAAGAAAAACATGGTTAACATGGTACAGTCCAAAGTACAAAGATCACTATTAATCAGCCCAGGATAGTGGGGTTTTTGCAAGGCAGTCTCCTTTGTGACAGGTAAAATCTGCAACCCCTGTGTGTCACCAAGGCCACCCTCTGAGCTGGATGGAGGATCACACCTTAAATAGCCCAGCAGAACTATCATTAGGGCAGTGACTCAGGAGTGATGGCCCTGCACAAAACCCTACCTTGCTAACAAAGAGATCTATATGACTGTAGATGCAGACAAATTATCTGCTGCCCTTTGTAACATTGTCACAGTCCAACAATAGCCAAGATCCACAGAGGGCACATGGTCCAGATGTCATCACCAGCCTCCAGTTAGGGAGGGGGTCATTTGCCAGCAAGTGTGGGATAGGGAGCAAGTTGTGGGAGAGGATAGATCTGCCCCACACTAATGAAAGCAGGAGTGACACCATCCACAGTAACTCAAAAGAAATCTTTGTTAGCAATACACAGGAATTAATCCTTCATGAAGCACACCTGATCCTACATGGATTGCCAAAGAGTTACACCCAGATCCACTTTTCTATGCTTGTGCACTTCAAAACAGACTTGGAAGCACTCAACAGGTGACTAACGCACAAGACAAAACCAGATTTTTTCATCAGGTTCATTTAGGAGAATAAAAGAGGGTTTTATTTTGTATTTGGGGTTTTTATTCCCCTCCTGCATCAAGGCAGAAGCCAATGGGAATTCTGGGAGAAGTGTCTACATATTAGGTTTTTCCCCCTCTACATTTTAATAATAAAACTGCATGCTATGGTCCAATTAAGTCATGCCTATAAAACATCTACCCCAAACTCTGACCTCTCCTGCACCATCATTGGAGCTAAAGAAGCTCAGAGAGCTGAGACAATACAGTTATTCTAATGCATTTGACTCCTGGGAGATTCCAGTTAAATAGCTCAATCCAAGTTTTTCCAAAAAGCTGGAAAACAGAACTACAGTTCTTCCTCTCCACTCACCACCCACCCTGCACAACCACCTCTAGAGAGAGAATGGGTTCCTGTGAGTAATGATTTTAGAAATGAAAGGACAACAAATTCCAAGAAAATACCATCATTTTTGCCCTCTAGAGCAGGAAACAGCTTCAAAGCCCTTCCTAAGCTCTATCCTGAACATCTGTACAGTTGGTTAAACTGCTGTACTTACCCCTCCTCCACACTATTACCTGCAGTTAAGTAGCACTTCTGGTCTTTAAATATTTCTCCAAAAGGCAGGAGCTAATTTAGCTCAATTATGAACAGGGTAAGATGAATCAGATTTCTATAGGAAATATCTAGAGAGAAGTAGCAATTCCTTGGTCCTGCAATAATAGAAGGCAGGTGTATGTAGAAGTCAGAGCTTGGAGTGCCCAGGCTGTTCTAAACTCACCATCTTCAGCATTGAATCTCTCACAATTTAGACTTGCCTTCATGCCATTATCTACTTTTGACCAATTCTACTTACCCTATCAAAATCAGCCCTTGAAAGAGCAAGTGACACAGCTGAATTGGATGTACTGATAACACTTTATTGAACTTCAAGTAAAATCCTCTTTAAAAGCCTGTTGTGTGTTGTACAGCAACAGGTCAGGTAGAAGGTTAGAGGCCTGCAGAGTGGTGGCTCATGCTCTGTGAGAGGCCTGTATTGCTCCACTTGCATTCTTACCCCTGACAAGGACAGAAAGAGGAAGTATTTACAAGCAGACCTCAGAGAAGGACATTTACAGTTGGGAATTCACAGATATATATAGTTTGAACTGTTCAAGTATGTTTCAGTTGGATAAAGTGCTACAGGACACAGAAAAGGCAGTAAAAACAAGAGGAATTATTAAGACAAAGAGGTGGCAGTCATTTATGTGCTAAAACCACTTCTAGGTGGCTGCAGTATCTACAAGATCTAGAAGTTGAAAGAATTGGGGGTGTTGCCCTGGATTTGGAAAGTGTAGCTGTCAGCAGTAGAGTCTGGTACAACATTCTGGTCTTCCTCCTCCTAGAAGGAAAAGAAGAGAGTGTTGAAATAGCAGTAGCATTTTAACCTAGTAGCCAGTGCTAGAATAGAAAATGAAAGTGGAAAAAAACCAACCCTGCAGCCACTTACTTCTGCTGAGAAATATTTCTCAATGATGGTGGATGAGGCTCTGTACACTTGTTCATTTTCATGTGATTGAAGAGCTTCAATTTTGTCTAGACCCCCACACTCCTCAATCATGAGGCAAAGCTTTTCAGTCTCATTAATCTTCTCAGCAGCCTGTGAGAGAAAAGCGTGGAATCACCTCGGGAAGGATCTGTGGCAGCAGTACTGGAGAGCCAATAGCAACAGCTTGGACAACAATCAAGTAAACTGCACCCACATACCAGGAAGATATTGGAAACAGCATCCAGGATAACCAGCACAGTTTTGCTGTCCTTAGTCGTGAGAAGATTCAGTAGTGGTTCAAGAACACCAGCCTGAACAAGATACACGATCTGGTCAATTGTCCCACCGCTCGTGTAGTTTGTCACAGCCCACGCGGCTTCCTTCTGAGACTTGAAATCCCCCTGCAGAGGTAAAAGCAGAGTGTTTGAACATGGTAATAAGAAGAAAAGCTTCAACATGGTAAATATAGGTTTTGCTTACCTTCCTCAGAATGCCAATGAGATAAGGCACCAGGCCATGGTCCACCACTCGCTGGATCTGATCCTGACGCCCGGCAGTGATGTTGGACATGGTCCAGGCTGCTTCTTTCTGAATGTTGTTTTTATGGTGGGAAAGGAGACTTGGAAAGACAGCAAGTGCTCCTGAGTCAATAACAAGCTGTGTCTGCTCATCAGTACCAGTGACAATATTTCCTATGGCTCTTAATGAAGGAGTCTGAAACAAAGACAAAAGTAGTACTTAGGAAACTCATTCAAAACTAGATTATATTATACCAGATACAGCCATACTTGTTGCCCATCCACTCTAACCTTCCTAGTTAACAGATGATATGCTCTGTACAAGGGGTTCCAGGTTCCTACTCAGCATTACACAGGCAGACATTAACAATGCTAAGACTGCACACCTTCCAAGGCCCATCTGCAAACAACCACCCAGGACAGAGCTCAGGAAAACTACCTGCTAAGTACTAATGCAGCTTTATTATACTGTAATTACAAGTGGGCGCTGTGCACACTGTAAACACTGTCCCTAGAAGTTGGATTTGCAACAGCAGTTTAAAGGCAAGCTTTAAAGAATGTTGACTGCTGTGCTGGGCTGTGAGTTGAATCCATGATTACAGAAAGCAGTTTAATAGTCACCACCACAAAGCTGGCTGCCCTGTGTGGAGCAGTCTCTACACAAGGCAGAACTCAAGTCTCACCAATGCAAAACCTAGAACAAGGATCTGACTTATGTATGAAAGGAATCATTCAGTTATGTGGATGCTACTTGTTTTATCCATGATTCAAAGAAAGCAACAGCAACCTGCACATCCAATAACTTACCATTATTGGCAGTTCACTACACCCCAGGAGTCTCACAAGTTGTGGCACCAACCCGGTTTTCACAACAACTTCTATCCTGTCATTGGAACCGTCTGTTAGGTAGGAAATGGCCCAGCAGGTGTCTGCCAGCACCTCGGGGTCGTCGTGGTGCAGGAGGCGGACCAGGGTGGGCAGGATCTGCTGGATGGCTTCGATGGGAGGGGCAGGGTTCTTGTTGCGACACAGGTTTGAGAGGGTCCAGGTAACGTTGCGCAGATATCCCGACTGCAGGGGTTGAAATAAAGGGTTAGAAATGGTTTAATTTGCTTTTACTGACTTAAGTCGTTGTAATGTGAATCCCACTGCACACTTACAGCCAGGGAGGAGAGGTCAGGAACAGCGAGGAGACTCAGCAGCGGCTCAATTGCACCGTATTTAATAACCAGATCTCTGTAGGCAGAGCCATCCCCTGGGAAAACACAAAAAACAGCCAAGTGAAGACCAGAACAGAGGGACATGTGCACACAATCATTATGTGTTAGAGGATTAGTTCTTCTCCTGCTTCAGAAAGGCTAGAAGAAATAAGATGACAAAGGGACTGCTGCCATGGTTAAATCACATGACAAGCATGTGTTTTTCTAATCAAGCCACTGAGCTTGATTTTTTTCTGTAGGAAGAAGAGGTAAATGTTTTCTATACATCTTTTCTTAGGAGTTCATAAACATGTACATCTCTGTTTAGTTATTTGGAAACATACCTCAGCCCTACCGCTAGATCAGTGCTTCCCCCACAATATGGGACTTGAAATGCATTATAATCCTCTGTTGCATGATTGCCTGCTGCAGTATAATGCTGATGCAATGTCAGTTTGACTGAAAGGTCAGTATTGCAAGGTATAAAAAATACTTCACAATTGAGTTTAAAGCTTTAAGGACAAGTTTTAAGAAAACTCCAATCAAACGTGGCTTTTAATCAAGCTCATTTTCTCTGTGTGAGGATTCACTGTTGTCTCTAAGGCTCAGCTGTTGGACCACAATACAGCAAATACAATATTTAACTACATTATTTATTTTGACTATGTTTTTGAAGAATAGATCCAACACTAGCAGATCAAGTAATCTTGAAAGGAGCACGAGAAACTTCAGGATATAAATACTTTCCCCACCAGCAAGCAGCTGTTTCAAAGCAGGGAATATTGGCCATTACATACACAATTATGAGTCACCTGGTTCCTCCCTTCCCCCTTCCAGTCAACACACAGAGCACAGCTCATTGATAAATCACAAAAACATTAAGTGAGAGACACGAAAAAGGCTTGTGTTGTAGCACATTTAAAGATCTCTCAAACCTGGACTGAAATCTGGAAGCAATGCCCACAGTACCACCCACAGGTTGCCAGGCATTGCATGAGCCACCTCACACCAGGTCTGAAGACAAAGAGGTGCTCTGAAGAGCAGAGCATGTCATTACTTGAACACCACTGGGGCAGAGCTCCCAAGCAGCTCAGCCCTGCACAGCAGGGGTGATGAATCAGAGCTGTGCAGCACGTGGACATACCTGCGATGTTCCCCAGTGCCCACACAGCCTGCTCACTGATGTGGGTGTGGGGGGAGGCCAGCAGGGAAATGAAGGCTGGAATGGCCCCTCCATCCACCACTGCCTTGGTTTGCTCCGAGGTGCCGGATGCGATGTTGGTGAGAGCCCAGGCAGACTCAAACTGGATGGGGCTGCACTCTGCTCTGCCCAGGAAGGACACGAGCTTGGGAATCAAACCAGCTCGGATTATGTTGTCTATTGGGGGCTGCTTCTCTCTTGAGAGGAGTTTCCTAGGGAGGAAGGCAAACAGAAAACATTATTTTACCTTGCTGTTCAGATCTCTGCTAGCAAAACAGTCTTAAAACAAGCATATTTAAAAAAAAAAGTTTAGCATTGTCTTAACATTCAGAGAAGGCAACACAACACAGCATAAAGGACAAATGCAGAGAAGCTGAACACCAGCTTCCTAAGACTCTGCTAACATAGAATTTGGCATGTCTTTACTACTTGAGAGGTTCTGTTCAGACTCTGAAATAAAGCAGACCTGCAAGAGTCATAATACATCTGAATTGCTGAAGGTTTCTCAGCAGAGGTTAATGACTGCCAGAAGCAGCACTGCAGCAATACTCAAGCTTGCTAAAGGATATTTTAGATCTGGAAAGAGAAATGAAACTTGGTATACTTCAAGTCCCAGTCATCTTACAGTTCACAGTATTCTAAGGTGGAATATGCATATGCAGCCACTTAATCAATGCTCTCCCCTTGCCTAGTTACTGGCATGCACAGCTGAGTTAGGTCCCTCTTAACTACTTACCTGGCAGCTTGAGTAGCCTGTAGCTGCAGCTCCATATTATTACTATTAACTCCTTTGACTATTTCTTCAACTGACCAGTGTGCCAAAACCTGTACAATAAAATAATAATAAATTTAATAATAATAATAATAATAATAAAAAGTTAATGCTTTGTTGGGAGAGAAATGTGTATTCCCAATCACAGAGGGCTTTTACACAATGGCACGAATGTGCCCCAGTTTGCAACCAATTTGCTTATTATCACCACCATGTGATACTCCAAAAGCCTGTTAGCTACAGCTTTACCTGCAGTTATCTGAACTGCTGAAAGCTTTCTTAATCAAGTGTTTCACACCAGTTACACTGAGCTTAAAGTGTAGCTTCAGCCAGTTGTGTTTGAGTGCTTTCCATCAGAGTTGATAGTACAGACACTTCAGTAGTTAGTACACATGTAGTAGTGCTGTCCCCTCCAAGAAGGGATTCACACTGGCCTGGCTGCAGGAGCTCCTATTGAAAGACTCCAAGTGTGTCCATTCCAAGTACCTGCTTACCTGATTGCCCTTGTTTTCCTGAAGGGGAGAAGTGGCATCGTCTGGTAAAGTGCTCACATTTCTTCTTTTAAGCATCTGGTCGTCTTTCTTAGCTTTCCTCAGCTCCACATTGACTTCAATACGCCGCCTTCTCATTTCCTGGAGGACACACATTGAGTAAGTTCTTGGCTTTTGCAATTCATGTTTAAAGAGATAATGGCTGGCTAAAGCACTAATTGCACCAGAATACTCACTGTGCTGTCCTTTCCTTTGTTCTTGAACCTGTTCAGTCGAGCAGGTGTATTGGCATTCTCATTAGTAGACATCTTGCTTGCTAGATTTTTGAGAGGAGCAGATAAAGACAAGCCTGAAAACAGAGCAAATAAACAGCAAGTTTACTCCACGAAAGTAAATTAAAAATTTAGATCAATACTCGAGAATGAGAGGCACTTGTTTGTATTAGATACAATAGCAGCCTCTGACTTGGACAACAGCTGCCTCTTTAAACAGCCCGATGTTACAGAAAAGCTTTAGCATCAACACAGAAGCAGAAGACACACTTACATTGTTAAGACAATTTCAACCACAAATATTATCAGAGTCGTTATTTTTGGGAGCAAGATAGATCTTCCATCCCTCGGAGAGCACACACACATTTAAATGCTATTTGAACGCTTTTTTCGCTGTGTCACGTACTCGTGCCGCACAGGATCCCACCCAGCCCCACCCCGACCCTTCTGGGAGAGAACAGCGAGCGTTCGGGCGAGCACAGGGAGCACAGGGGCGTTTGTAAGCCGGTGCAGCCAGCAGCAAACAGCAACGGCTACACGGGTAACGAGGCAAACCCCTGCCCCTCGGCCAGCCCCAGCCTGACCCACTGCGGCCACAACCCCGCTGGAGCAACAGCCCGCACAAGGATACAGCAAGATACACCGGCTCTGTCAGCATAGCAGAGACACGAGAGGCTCCGGAGGGAGCCCCGGCAGGGATTGCCGGCGGAGCACGGCTCTTCCTGACAGAGCAGCGCACGGCCCGCGCCCCCCCGACCCACACCCGTGTCCCGGTGTCCAGCCCAGGCCCGCACCTGTCCCGCGGTGCCGCCGGTCCCGCTGCCTGAGCCGCACGCCGCTGGCACTGCCCCGGCCGCCCCACGCGGCGTTTAAATTTCCCGCGGCCGCGCGCCGCCATTGGCCAGTTCGAGCCAAAGCAGCGCTCTGATTGGCCGGTTTGAAAGCAGCTCGCCTCGCGTAGACGGGGCGGGCCCGGCCGGATGTCACGTGGTCACACGTCCCGGTGCCGCTGCGTGAGGGCGCGGGGCACGCCGGGAGTTGTAGTGCCGGGGCCCGGCCCGGCGGGAGCGGGATGGGGAGGGGCGGTGTTTGTACCCCTGAAGGGGTTTGGGGCAGAAACACCCACCCACTGCCTCGCGCAAGGCCCAGGTTCTGCCTCAGTGACCGACAGGCACCACAGGCTGCTCCTGAGACAAGGGCATGGAGTGGCGGGATGGGGGGAATGGCTTCCCACTGACAGAGGCTAGGGTTGGATGGGATATTGGGAAGGAATTCTTCCCTATGAGGGTGGGGAGACCCTGGCACAGGTTGCCCAGAGAAGCTGTGGCTGCCCCATCCCTGCAAGTGTCCAAGGCCAGGTTGGAGCAACCTGGGCTAGTGGAAGGTGTCCCTGCCCATGGCAGGACGTGGACTTGAATCATCCTTAAGGTCCCCTCTCAATCCACTCTGTGATTCCACGATTCCATGACCCCCTGTGTCTCCTGGAAGCACAGCGCATAGAAATTTAGGTGTGAGGCTGCAGCTGAGGGCAATTCCACAGCCATCAAGGTAGATAAAACTAAATCAGACAGAATAACAAAAGGATTCCTGCCCTTGTGGCTTGGCCTGAAAAGGAACAGGTCTGGGATTGTTTCCCATGGGTTTGGCCTGCTCATGAGGGATGGAATACAAAAGAATACTCTGTTTCGCAGGAGATGTATTTCAAATCATAAAACCTGGGGAAAAATCTGACTCTGACAGCAACTCCATCATCTCAATATACCTGTAAAGTACAACTCAGATAGAGAAGTGTCAGGGATGTACATCGATACATCTGTGTGCTAAACCATTACATTATACCACTTTATACTGGTCTGTAGGTGCACACAGTGGAGGATTTATGCAGAGGAGGGGGAATTACCAGTGACACCTCACACAGTGTTTTGGTTTTGGGCCTTACATTTCTGAGCTTTGTAAAGAAAATCACAAAAAACAGTTAAGTAAGAGCAGGGAGTCAAGAGAGGAGAAAGCACGTTACTCAGAAAGGGAGATATTTAAAAGGACTATTTTGACAGAAAAAAAGGTAGTTCAAAAATAGAAATCGAGGTAAAACACCTGCTCTCCTGAAGGATCGGAGGGTTGGCATGAAGGAATCCCACTGGGTCATGGATCGCTGGCAGTGCAGGGTCCGGAGCAGTGAAACCTGGGCACAGGGATGGGTGTTGAGGGCAGGGAGAGAGCCGGGAGTGCCTGGGACACTGAGGGGGCTGTGTGAGGTGCTGCAGGCGGTATGGGGGTGTGAGGGAGGTGTCCCAGCTCCAAGGGCTGTTACTGGCACAGCCAAGCCATGGAGAGGCGGAGGGAGGCCAGAGAGAGGTCAAGGTGGGACTGAGGTAATGGGGCTGCAGAGGGTGTGAGGTGAGAAAAAGGGCTGTGAGGGGAGACTGAGCTGTGAGGGGTGAGAGCTGTGAGGGGAGAAGGGTCCCTGAGTAAAGAAGAAGGCCGAGTAGTAGTAGAGAAGATCGCCTGCACGGGATGCAGCCAACAGCCACAACACAGGAACCACGGCCGGGACGGGACAGTGTCAGGAAACCGAACGTCGGGAGCCCGTGAGGGGAAGAGTTTCGGGACAAGGATAACGGGGGTAACGCGCTCCCGCCGGGGGCTCGAACGGGCTCTGAGGCGCGGGCGGGGCCTCGGGGGCGGGGCCTCGAGGGCACCGCGGCCAATGGCGTGCGAGAAGGGCGGGGCGGGAGAGCGGCAGGGCCCGCGGGGGGCGGGGCCAGCGGCGCCGGGCGGGGCTCTTATTGGGCGGCGCGCGCAGGCTCCAGCGGGTGACCCAGTGGCCTAATGGATAAGGCATCAGCCTCCGGAGCTGGGGATTGTGGGTTCGAGTCCCATCTGGGTCGGGCCGTTACTATTTTGTGTCTCCGTGGCGGGTCCATCGCCCACCCGGGACCTTCCGACTCTTTTACCGCCCCCAGGGCCCCTTCCCGCTCTTCCTGCAGCCGCCTCCATCCCGCCGGGGTCCCGCGGCCGCCCCCCTCCCTGCCGGGATGTGGCCCCGGCGCTGCAGATCCCTGTTTTCCTCAGCCCCGCTGGAAAAGCTTTCCCATGTTTGCTGCTCGGGCGTCCTGGAACGGTGGGAATGCTCCAAGCGTTACTGGAGCTGCTGGAATGGTGGGAATACTCCAAACGCCACTCCTTCTAATGGGGGTCCTGTCCAGGTAAAGAGGCCGGAGGAACTCAACACCAGCACAGGCACAGTAAGGGTTGAGTGACAGCACCGCCTAATTCAGCAGGAAAATCCCTGGAGCACAGGGCTGTGGGATGCTCCCGTGTCCATCCATCCATCCAAGTGTTCACACTCCTGCTTCTCTCGGTCGGTCGCTGCAGGTACGAGCAGGACACGAGGTACAACAGGAATGCAGGAGCTCTCCTCTCCCTCATCCTTAGTTTACATTCCTATTCCCACACTAGCTCTCTTGGGATATTTCTGGACTTAAAATGGTAAAAGTAACAAAGGAAATTAAGGATTAATAAATGCTGCAGTAGAAATGTAACTCACTGTGTTAAAATGTCCTTTATTTTGCACATTATTTTAGTTAATTTTCTGTATCTTCAGCCATTGCTGCTCGAGGTAAAGCCCTGAGCTTTTAAGAATCTTATTGAACTGCTTAATTAAGGCAGGACAAAACAGACTGCTTAAACTGGACAACCATCCATGCCCCAGGCACTGCCAAAGGGGAGATTTTCTGTCAGAGGTGGGTTCCAGGAGCCTTTATGGGGTTTATAAGTTGTTTGTTGCACCTTGAGCGAGTTCACAGACTTCCACAACACCCGGGAGAAGCCGGTGAGAGACGCTGTCACAATGGAAATGTTGTGTGGCAATAAGGTCACATAGAAATAAGCCCCCTTAATTCAGTAATCCAAATCAGGGCTGGCTTGGTGTGTGAAAACTTGCAGAGTTCTTCTTGTTAGCAAAGGGAGATTTCAAAATAAAGCTGTGTCGGATCAGCAGAGCTTTGCCTTGGGCTGGACAGTCACTACTGCGTTTTTCAGTCTGAAGAGAATCACTGGAACTGGTTCCTTAAACTGAAAGAGGAGATTACCAGCTGTGTAAGTGGAGGTGGCCAGAAATCCCCAAATATGTTCCACTGCAATGCACATCCTTCACAGATGCAGTGAGGCTGTTCCAGCACCTTCCAATTCCAATATGAATTCTCCATATCCAATAAACCCTGACCTGTTCTGTATGGTTTTTCTCTACAAAGTGCCATAAGAGGCAAGACTGTCCCCCAAATAAAAAATCTGTTGCTAAAAACATATCATTCCCAGCACACAGGGGACAGCAGCAGCGCAGAGTTATTCCCGATGGGAAGAGGTGCTGGAGCACATCCCTCCTGGGCAGGGGTGGTGGAGGGACGGCAGCAGCTTGGTCTTGCTCCAGTGGGTTGTCCAGTGAGTGATTCCCGTTTCCCCTAAGGCTGCCTCTCATTAGCATGAAACGGGGGAAGGGCATAAAAGACTCCAGTTCATTTTGAGTCTGGAAAAATACTTCAAAATGACAACCCAAGTGTTCTGGCTCCTCTGCTTTGCCATTAGATCATCCTCTGGTAAGTCTGTTGCATTCGGAGCGGGGCTGGGGCAGCTTTGCCTTTGGAATCAGGGGAGGCTGAAGACATTCCTGCAAGTCCTTGCCCTCCAGGCTGTAGCCTTTTCAGCAAGTTATATGTAAGGGCTCAGGAAAGAAACATTTCAACCTGTTTGTGGGATGGGAATGCAAATTGTAATATTTGATTTGTCAGATTTGGAGGAACTGAGAGCACCTGGCAGGAGCAGGCAGGGAGCTGGTGCCATGAGCTCTCAGTGGCAGGTGAGGTTTGACTTGCTTCTGCATATGGGATTTTTATAACTTATATCTCTTTTAGTCCCCTTCACCTGTAAATACCATGTTTCTGACTGACTGCAGCTCTGTGCTGCCATGAGTGCCTGCAGCAAGCTGTCCTGAACTGATTTATTTGGAGTTTAGTACATCACTCACAGAAAATAAATAAGATTTACATCTGTTCCATTGGGAATTAGTTATGTTGCAGTCATATGTCTTATGCTGCAACAGCCAGACAGGAATATGCTGGTACAGGAGCAGGAACCTCAAGGTCCTGAATGGATTGAGTAGAGAAAAATGAACTATTTCTTGTTGCACTCCGTGACTGAGAGAGCGTGATGAACTGGCAGGAGAGTGTTCTTACACACCCAAGTGTGAAACACCTGTTCAGAGTGCACAGCTCATATTGAACCATCTCCAAAACACCCTTCCCTGCTGCTCCCTTCAGCTTGGACTCCTTCCACCCCGCTCTCCATGGACATTCTTTTGACTTTACGTGTGGCCAGCCCGAATATCAGGGAATCTTTCCCATGACAGCAGCTGGTGAGAGCAAAGGGGGAGAAGTGGCAAGGTCAGCAGTTGAGTCAGTCAGAGGAGATAAACCAGGACGTTGTTCATCTGTGGATGTCAAACCTCTCTTTTCACACAGGGATTGGGATCTGCCTCCTACACAGAGTAACCACAGCCACGAACACCCCGACGGCGGCTGTGTGGGGGTGAGCTGTGTGAAAACTCTGCTGGCTCACTCAGGGCATGCACTGAGGGGCTAAAGGAACAGGAAAATGGACTGCAAGGGGAAATTTCTCTCTTCCCAGGCTAAACAGAAGGCCATTTTGCTTTTTGAGGTCCAAGTGATTGAGGTGAAGGTATAAACAAAAGCGTAGGTGACTGCCCAGCTTGTGTGAACAGTGTCAGTAAGTCATTTCTCACTGTATTCCCAGACATTTCCTCTCTTTCTCAACCCTTGTCCTCTCAAATTAAGAAAAGCCTTGAAATAACTGTTTCTCAGCAGCAATAACCTAATTACCAGTTAGAAATCCAAAAGTGTGGATAAAGATCTTTCCAGTAATGTCCACAGCCCAAAGCTGCTGAAAAGTCCGGATGACACTGTCAATAAGGCATCCCATGGATGGGAAAACCAAATAGTTCTGCTGTCATGGTCTTTTAAACAAGCATCCCAAATGGCAACGTGAACCTTGTTTCCTCAGATGCTCCCCGGAGACTCAGGGGTTTGAGAAAAGGGTTTGTTTTTAATTTGCAACAATAATAAAGTAAAAATGCGAACCTCCCGTTCTGCTCACACAGCTGCATTCCCTGTGCTGGGCCTGCCACGTCTGAGCACAGAGGAATGAGCTGCTCTACTGTATTTCATCTGTTCAGCTATTTATCAGTTATATATTTATCAGTTATTAGTATATCAGTTATACATTGTTGAGGGACTTATGGGCTAGAACCTCAAATCCTCCCATTGAGAAGAACATATAAAATAACTATGTAATAACATATAAAAAACTGAAAGTGCTGATTTTCTCTCTCCTTTTGATGTAGGATCCCTGCCCTATGCTGAGAAAGCTGGCCAGGCTCTCAGCAAAGATGCTTTTAGTTCAGCAGCTGCTGCACCTGGGCAGGTGAAGCTGCCAGCCCGTGGCACCAGCAGTGCCAGTGGGAATTCCAGGGAACACTGGATCCTGCCTCCCACCCACCTGCAGCTGCCAAAGCCTCCTGAAATCACCTCCCTGCCCTGGGACAAGAAGAAACGCACCAAACCTTCCCTGGAGAACAGCACAGGGCTGAGGAAACACCTCTGGCAGCCTCTGGAGAGCCCGGCTGAGGGGCCTTTTCCCAGCTCCCCCGACTCCAGCCAGGCCAACAGGAAGCACACGGACCGGCGCCGGGCCGGCGCTGCCAACAGCGTGTCCGCCCGCTCCCACCACGGCACAGCCTCCCAGCAACAGGGGACACCCACCCGGGGAGCTCGTCCTCCCCCAGACTCAGGGGAGTCAGGGGATCCCAACACGCTGCACTTGAACCGCCCGGGCCAGACAATCCCCTACAAACACCCCGATCCCATCACGAGGATCCCCAAACCCTCCTGGGTCACCAACCGCTGGTCCCTCGGCCCCCCCAACCCCCTGGGAGTGCTGAGGAAAGGTAAGGACAGGCTGCTCTGGAAAGGGGAACCCAGAAATTCCAAAGGCTGGGCGGCATAACTGGGATGAAAAATATCCCCAAAGGCCCATTTCTGTCCCTCAGTGTGTGTTCCCGTTCCAGATGGTGACAAGGACAAGGAGTGTCTGGCCCAGTGCAGGGGAGAGCGGGATGAAGTGGAGGCCTTTTGTGCCAGTGAATTTGGTAGGTTGTGTCCTCCCCAACCCACACAGAGCACAGGCCCTGCTGTTCACCTGCTGCACTTCCAAAATACTGTTAAAAGATACCATAAGTATGTTAAATAATTACCAAGTACACTAAGAGTCCCCATCACAGCTCCTTATAAATGTACTTATGTTGCGCTTTCCCTACCTTGGGCTAGTATTGATCTTTTTTTCTGTTCCCTCTACTTTCCACTCCTGGCAGGAAAAGTGTCCTTGGGACTGGTCAACGGAACTGAAAAGACCAATTGTTTTAGATAGTCTCAGATTAAACACTGTAGCTGGGTTACTTACCTCCTACTACTTGGAGCGAGTTTGATTTTGGGGGCTGAAGTTTGAAATGAAAATATAATGGTGAACCAAACAGAACTAAAACTGTGATCCTCTCTCTAGAGAGGATTCTTCCTGAAGTTCCTTAGGATTCAGTGTCTTTAGTCCTTGTGTCCACACTGATGTGACTAAAGATGGCAGGAAACAGGCTGGCATTTCTGTAGGGACTGTTTAAGGACAAGCATTTTCTGACTGAAATCCTGCCTTGTGCTCACGAAGTTGTGAAACAGATACCAACTTTTTCTCACAGTATTTTAAGAGATAAGGAAAATACAACCCCAGTGGTAACAGATGTTTCCATTTGTAGAACATAAACACGTTAGGAGACATCTGTTTTCTCTAAATGGAGAAGTCAGGAAGTGCTTTCTGCAAATGCTGCCTGTTTTGGTTTTTACCACTCTCACGCATTCCTGTGCAACGGGGGCTTTACAGTGTGTGCTTTAGCCTTTAACCAACAGCAGCCTCACTCTTCTCTCAAATCAAAAAGACAGGTAGGAAAAAGGAAAAAGTCTGAGCAACAGCTGAGCCAAGGTTCCATTGCAGTGATCAGAGAGCTTCCCATTTCTTTACATTTCCAGTGCTGAGCAGAGCTCTCCCCACCAAGGCAGGTGTAACACCAGCTGTAACAGCCCCCTTTGCCTTTCCCACCTGACACGGTGCTGTTTTCCCATTCCTGGAGTCAGCTCAGCACTTGTCAGAACCAGGAACTGGGAGCACAGCAAGAAGTGATTGTCTGAACACACAACACAGCCTACTTGGTGCCTTTTCTTCCAAGTGTTTCATTTCCAGCTCACCTTTGTACTTCAGTGGGAAGTTTTACATTTGACCATTTGACTTTGTTAGACAAACACATCCACTTTTTATGTATTGGGATAGAAAATGGTACTAAACCCATCCCTGTCTTTTGGAACATTCTATAAACGCCACTAAGAAACATCTCAGGCCTGTAAAGCACAAGGTTAGTAAGGCAGCAGAAACTCAGGCAATGACCTCACCAAAGGTGACTTGAAACAACTCCCACTGCCCACCGAATCCAAGGATTTCTGCTGACACTTCCTTTGAGCATTTTAAATAAGAGCCTTCACGCATACCCTGAGCTGCCACCATATATACAATCTGATCCTTGCTTTTTTTCCCCCCTCTCTCCCTTAAAACAGCAGTGAATGGAATTGTTTATAACATGGAAAGCCTGGGGAATGGAGTCCACTGGATTACCCTCCTGGTGAACGGTGATGGATTGTACAAGATGAGTCGCCTGTACGTCGTTCCCGATGCCGCCTTCTTCCGAGTCCACATCCTACTTGTGGATACTTTGAACTGCAGTAAACCCTGTCCAGACTTTAAACTTGGTAAATAATTCCAGCTAAATCCATTCTGCTATTCCTCTGCATGCAGTGCCGTCTTAGTCTGCCCTAGTTTAATAGGCTTACCCTGGTTTGTCAGGAAAATCTGGAAAAAAAGCATTTCCTCAAAGTGAAGGGCTTTTTCCATCCCAGTTTCTTGAAACTTCCAGAAGAGAAGCTGGAAGAAGTCAGGTATCAGTATAGTCCTTTCTTAACTTTATCCGGTTCCAAAATGATTGCAAGCTTTCAGGATTGCCAAAGCAGTTTGAGCAGGAGCTTAAGCTGCTGTCTTTATCAGCAGTCCAGTTTTCCTTCTAAATGCAAGTTAACCAAACCACTATTTGCCCCAGCAGTAAATCATCATGTCTGTGCAAGAACCACCCACAGGTCCCAGGGGAGCTCCGGGTGCCGTGGTACGTTCGGGATGTTTCCAAAGGGCACAACTTCCCACCTGTTCCCACCCCCCTGGGAGCGCAGGGAGTGATCCCACATTCCCTCGTTTGCTTTGCAGGGAGCAGGTACATCGTGATGGGGCGGATCTTCCACAAGCGCCGGGAGCTGCCGGCGGAGCTGCTGCCGGCCCTGCGCGGGCGGCTCCGGCCGGGCGACGGCTGGATCGGGAGCAGCAGCAGCTACGTGAGGAGGTTCAACAGGAAAAGGGATCACAAGGTGCAGGCGGCGCGTTCCAAGTGTCCGTAAGGTCCGGTGGCTCCGTCCGGGACACGGGGAGCAGTGGGAGTCACCCCCCAGGGCACACCTGGCCAGGGCACCTCACGCCGGGCACCGGCTGCGATCGGACACTGCTTTGTGCTTCAGCAAACACGGAATGCCCTCACCAGGCACCTCGGGTGGGGTTTAGCACAGAAGTCAGGCTAGGGAATGTTAACTGGTCATGGATTTGCTCCAGCTTTTTCAGAGCCACAGGTTATTGTAGCCTCCCCTGCTGCAGTGCACCCCTAATAATCTGTAGTAAATGTACAGTTCTGGAGGCTTCATCCTCAGTGCTCAGCAACTGCACTTTAGAACCTCTCACCTTGAACACGTTAGATCTGTACACAGCTTTGTCTGCCCAGGATGTCACACAGTTCTGCCTGAAGTATCACATGCATTTGATTCAAGAGAAACCAACAGCACTAAGTATCACTTGTATTGTTTTGGTCTCCTCAAATGTGTCTTTCGTGCTACTTCTAAAAATCACATCATTCCTCAACCAGAGCTGGATGTTCACAGGAAGCACACGGAATGGAGGATAACTATTTGAGTGTATGAACACACTGACTGAAAGCACATCAAGAACTGCACAACACAAATGCCCAATTTGGCTCATGAGTAATGGCACAAGTTCATTCCAAGGAATGCAGAATGAGCATGGACTGCACAGTGTGTGCCTGGTTACACGGGCAGTTCCTCCTGAATGCCATTCCCCTTCAGAAATATCACCCAGCTTGTACTTGCACATCAGTAAAGTTACTTTTAAAATCAAAGATACAATCTTTTAGTACCTTTAATGTGGTGGGACGGAAGAACCTGTGAAAGGGCTGCAGAGGGAATCAAATGTTTGCTGTTCCCAGTCAGTCTTTGCAGGTCTTAAGTCTGTAAAAGAAACTAATAAAATGTTCGTGAGGTTCTGGTTTCACCATCTCCTGGGTTCTGGAAGACCCAAAAAGCTTATGTTATCATAACAAACAAAGGCATCTCCTTGTTTGACAAGTTGGGGATTTGACAATACATATTTATATTAAGAAATGGAAAAAAGCAGCGGAGCTTAAAAAAAAATACATATACAGTGGTATGACGTGACCTGCAACAGGAAGTAGTGGTTTCTCTAAGCACTTTCTGTCTTGAAACAAAGGTAGTTCTGGCACATTCTACCTGTCACACACCTCTGCAGCTTCATTTAGTGTCACTGAAAAGTCACAGAGCAAGGGATGGGTGACAGGTCACACTGCATCAAGCATGTCTTGATATGGAGCCAAGTACCAAGAGCAAACATCACACATTTGGGACCCAAAGGCTGAGAAATTTACTCATAGTGTGGGTCTACCTAAAAAGTAAATTGTCTCACTTCTGCTCTGTGAAAGCCTTTGCATGGAGCACACCATGGATAGATGGAATTTTCCTGAGAGACTCTGAGGGGGCTTTGATTTGGCAGCAGGAGTGTTCTGGCAGCAAATTCGAGCACTGGAGTGACTGGGAGGGACAGGAGGAAGGAGGAGGAAGGGTTACATGAGCATCTCAAATTTCTGTTTCTATTTCCAGCCAAGTCCAGGGACCAACCAGCAACTCCTCCAGGCATCCCCCCTCCCAGAGCAGCATCCAAGCCCTGTTCCCACTACTGTAACCTAACCCAGGGAAGTGTGGGTACAAACCCAACACTGTGACTGTCCCTGGGAAGGGATAAGCACAGGACACCAGTGCTAAGCCCGAGTTCCATGCCAATAACTGACACAAAACACTCTTGGATAGAGCTGCTGCTCTGGGAGCCCGAAGAACAATTTATCCTGTGTTCCCTTTTTTTGTCCTCTTACCTTTCCCTTCTTTCTTGGAAGATCCCTCCTTAAAATGTTCCCACACCAGCTGAGCAAGAAGCCACTGCATGTCCCAGCCCAGCTGAGATAGAGCTGGAGCAGGACTGTTGATACCAGGCTCATCACACACCAAAGGTACATACTCAATAAAAAGATTTCTTAGGTCAAAAGTCTTTCACTCACTATTCCAAAACCCTCACAGCAATAACCACAATGAGAAGACAGAACTCAAAGTCCAGCAGCTGCCACAGTAATTTTGGTACCTTACAGTTGATAGTTTTCTCCCCAGCAGGATCAGCAGGAGAATTCTGCAGCCAACACACAGAAATCCAGGTGTACAGGAATGTTGTCATCTTCTTGTCTTTCTGGGGTTTACTTGAGGCTTTTGGCTCAGCTCAACTTTTCACTCTAAACCTCCATTAACTTCTGCATGAACTAAACCAGGACCGAGGGTAATGGCTTCAAATTTGAGGAGACAGAAAGGAAAATCAGGCTGGTACAGCTCACATTATCAGTGTTACAACACAGGCCATTTCAAAACAACTGTTGCAATAATTTATAAAATACAAAGAGGAGGAAGACTGACCAGAGACCACAAACCTTATGAACTTTATGCTTTAAGGCAGGTGGGGATTAATCACGAGTGATTTATTTCCAATAACACCCTTTAACTGTAAAAGTTCACCACTAATAAATTGTGAGAAGTATCTTGACCTACACTCCATGGCAATTGAAGACACTAAAACAGGATCATATGGAATCACAATGGTTTGGGTTGGACAATTAATCAGCAGGATTAAACTGCATGTATTGATTATATATGATCTGGCAATGCCAAGACCTATATCCCATAACATCATCAAATGTTTCATTAGAAACACCACCAAATCCATGTCAAACACATTACTTTATTTTGTCTAGGATGATGTGTCCTATAAGGTACAAAAAGGTACTGTTCAGTTTGCCACAATTTGTTAAAAACAGCAATCTATTGCCTACAGGTAGGAAAGGTTTAAACCATGTCATATGGATTTAAGTATGAATAAATAGTCCAGAAATACTGAGGAGTTTGGATGAGATGCAGGATATTCCCAGTGCTGTGAACGGGGAGGTTTTTCCTTGTTGCATTATAACACAATGCTTACAATATGCAGCATTTTTTAAAAAAACTTCAAAGGACAACATAACCTAAATGCAACTACTCTTCTTTGACTTTCAGAAGCATAAACGGATTATTGTTTCCACACTGAACAATTAGTAATTTTCACATATAGGTTAAATGACAACATTTGTATGTACAAAAACACACGAGTTTTTAGTAGATAAAATCCCCCCAGAAGAACCTGAACACCTGAGCTGAAGTGTAAGAAAGGGTGGTGAGCAGCAACACCTTTGTAAGAAAAATAACAGACGAGGTTCTTGCATAGCAAGGTGTGAGGTGAAACCCAAAAGGAGCTTATCCATGAATCAGGTAAATCCCAGACCACTGTGGAACAAAAGTTGACTGTGAATTAGTGCAAAAGGTGGTCGAGGAGCTGCAGAGAAACCAGGGCTGGGAACTACAGACAGGTACCATGAGCAGGTCACTTGCAGGGGGGAGATGGGAAAGAAAACCTCCTCATCTGCAATTTGCATCTTCTTGGACTCCAGTTTATCCCACAGGAAACACGGAGGCAGCCCAGGACGCCTCCCAGGGATACAGTTACACGTGGTACTGCACATTCCCAGAGCACTTGGCAAACACCCCTGAATTCAGCAGTGGGCAGGGACACTTCACAAGATACTTCCTTACCCCGTTCCATCTGTTACAGTCATTCTGGCACCACTGGAGTGATGTTACAATGGGATAACAGGTGCTTAGGAATGAACCGTGGTATCCACAACCTTGGGAGCAGTGGGATCCGACCTCCCTGGCCATTCCCACCCCTGTTCCCTGCAATACCTGCAGTCCTGCACAGAGCCCACGTGTCAGCGCACACTCAGACACACCTCCGGCTGTGGGGAGAACAATGATCTCCATTTATTTTGTTTCATATACATCCATATTTTGAATTTTAATACAAAAGAAAAAAAAAATTAGAATCTGACAAATGTTTACAAACAAGATACCTTCAAATAGATTTTACTCAGTTCAGTCTGGTGCAGAGTAAATGACAAATTGTACTGTTATATTCAAGGCAACAGAGTCTGTAGTCCATGACCACTCAGCCCAACTTCTATGCAAGCTTGTTTTTATCTACCATGAATGATAAACTCCTTGTTGATTCCCAGTCCTGTGTGTGTGCACATGTGTACATAGCAGCTCCTTTCATAGAAAGAAAAGACATCTAGAGGTCTTCTTGTACTTTTACCTACAGGAATCATGTTAAGATACAGAATGGATTACATGGAACCGGGGCTGGATTTTATAAGAAAAAATAATTAGCTGACAAATGAGGGCAGCAATAAAAAAGCGTCTTTTTTGCAACAATAAATAAATACAGTCAAAGTTTTCTGTGTGGACTTTAAACCAGCTTCTTCACTGAAGAACAGACGTGGCATTTCCATGGAGTTAAACGTGACCCCATTTACTGTATCTTTTTTTCTTGCTCTCTTTCTCTCTCTCCTCCACCAAAACAAAGTTTTCCCGCTTCTGCCACAATAGTACAACAATTTGATCTTGACAAGAAAGTGGTGCTGCTGATTTTTTTATTTCTTTGTCCTTTGGACAAAATAAGCCAAGAATATAATTTGACTGTTGTGACCAATAAAAACGCAGTTTACATCAAGTCTTGTCAGGACAACCTGACTAAAAACATCTGGCTCCTTAATTAAAAATTGTCAGACAACCAGATCCTTGCTCGTGTGTTTGGTAACACGCTGAACTCTAAGAAGCTGTAGACTGCAGTTTGTTGTTATGGGACCTGCAGAATACAGAAGAAAGTGAACAATTAAGCACCCTTCAGTTTGGAGAACACAAAGTGTTGCCAAGGGTAAACCACAATAAAGGAATTACCACCACGTTGCTTCCATTTAGTTTTTTCCCCTTCAGAAAAAAAAAAAAAAAAAAGAACACTTAAAATAATTCTCTCTGAATATTAAGCACGTTTTCTCCTACAGAATAAAAATATTTCAGTACTTGGAAAATGCAGTGTGTCTCTGGAATATTCCAAAATGCCTGCCATCAGTTTTACTCACATATTTACATAATAGTAGTCCATCAAAAGGAAAGCAAAAAAGACATTTTTAGTTCTGAATATTTAAAATAAGATCTACTCTGCTTAAATTTATTCAAGAAGTCTTTGGATTAACTTAATAGAAAAAACTGAACAGGCATGTTAAAATCACATTTTTGCTAAGCAGAGTTCAGCAAAACTCCTCTTTGACATTCACAGTTTTATTAGTGACTTAAAATAAAACAATAAAATACAAGGTTTCCAAGATGAATTTTTCATTTTTCTCCATACAGTATTTGAGGAACGGGACAATTGGTGTTAATACAGTTACTTTCACCAGTGTGACTGCTGGCAACAAAAACAACAGTTACTGTTTAGACAAGTGAGCTGGATTTTTAGGGCAGTTTAATGTCATTGAATTGTACAAGAAAAGAAAGTGACCCCAACATCCAGTTCTGATTCCAGTTAAAAAGGTCAGACTAAAGATATCACAATCTGCAAGAAAAGAAAGAACATGGATGGTATAAATGAAAAACAATAACAAATAAGATGCAGCAATGAAATCAGTGTGCAAGTGCTGGGTACCAGCTATGACAGTGACAGAAACATGGGCTGAAAACTACCTGACAAAAATCACTAATATGGTATTAAACTGAAAAGAAAAATGCTGGACCAGATCATTTGACTCTTCCCTTCTTATCAATCCTACTCTCATTCCATGTGAAAATCAGCTTCCACAGGAATGGAGAGAAAGTGAAGCTTTCCAAGAGATGTAACTCCCATGGATGTGCTATTGGGTAGGACAGGCAAGCAACAGCAATGTGTGGTAAGGCTGCATGGTTTTTTTAGGAATGTTTGTGTAAGGGAAATGCTCTACAGTGGCCCTTCTACAGAAAAAAAAAGAAAGGTAAGTTTAATTTTGAAAGGTAAATTTTGAATTAGGTTCATTTTTCGTCTACTACTTTAAACTGCACTTATTCCCTCTGTTTCAAAGGTGGTGAGTTGTAAAAAGATGAGAGAAGGAGTAAAACTGAAGTATTTTAATTTCTTCCATTGGATTTTAAGCTTCACAGCAGGATTGTCTCTTATTAGCATGAGAAGTATTTGCTGCAGAGTAGAACATCATCAGAACTCAGACACAGCATTTGTCCTGATCAGAAATCATTAAGTTTTCTGCAGGAATGAGTTAAAGTGTCATTCAAATTTTGTACATTTCTGATACTGCCCTAATTTCTATGTCACAACTCCTTTTGAACAAACATTCCAAAGTAACCTCCCCAAAATCATCTTTAAACCTTAATTTTAACCAAAAAAATGACAGCTGGCTATTATAGATTGATTTCCCTTTAAAAGCAAGTTGTCCAGGAAAGTGCAGGGGGCAGCAGATCCCTGTATAAACGTGAGCTTAGAAAGGAGATTTTAGGGGAGAACACCCAAACTTACCTGCTTGCCTTAAATCCTTTTAGTTTCTGTACAAAGAAAGACTCGAGAACTTCTGCACACTGGTAGAAAGGGGAGTCACTGGGATTGTAGTAACGGCAGTTATCAAAAATTTTGGTCATATCTGCCACAAACTCCGTGACCTTTTTGTAGTAGCGTTTCAGGATCCGTTCCTCCATGGTGGCCAGGTCTTTAAAGAAACCAAAGATTGCTTAAATGAGACATTTTCATCCTAAACAGAAGTCTACACTGTCAAGGCTGTGGGAGACAAAGCCTTATCCAGGTTAGTTGCTGTCCCAGGGGTGCTGGTTGTGATGGTGGCACCAGGAGATCTCCCTCATAATAAACACTTGTGCATGAATGTGTTGTGTGCAGCTGAATTAAATCAAATGCAAGTATCAGAATGACCTTGGAAAACCTGGGTCTCTTGCAGGAAGCTCCCTGCTTTTTCTGAAGAAATTAAGGGGGGAAAAAAAAAGGTCAGATAATCTGGATTCAGTTTCTGGTCCTGTACCTTCTGATTATTTTTTTAATTGCCGACTTGCTCTGAATGAACTATCAATTCTCGTGGGCATGTGCACATTACACATGGCACAGAGGAAAGATTTCAAGTGCAGGATCATGCAAAATACCAGAGCTCTCATCCTTCCTGACCAGACACTTTAAAGAGCCAGGAATGGTGAAGTGAGCAGTAACTGTCCTATTTTAATGCAAATATCCATTAAAAGAGGGAGAAGAATGAGAACTGCCAAATATAAATATAACTATGTAAATGTCTAGTGGCACTTTTAGGCAGAAAAACAACTTATCTACCCTTGGGAAAAGCCCTTGAAGTGCTTATTTTTAAATGCCAGTAACGCCAGAAAGTGTGAAAGCAATTGCAGATGGGCCTGGATTACCTGGTGCATTTTACTCAGATTTATACTTACAAGTGTCTTTTCCTCCTAGTTAAGTCAGAAAGAGCTAAATGCACTTTTTATTTCATTCAATCATCATATGCTTAATGATATTGTTATTTGAGCTTTCCTTATAAACTTTAACCCATCAACTATGAAACATGTTAAGCATTTTCCTAACAGCACAATCCAAAAGCAGAAAAGGAGATAATTTCTAAACAAAAATATTATTTTCAGTCAACATACTACAATTTTGCCAAGATAGTAATTTACCTTTCCTATTTCTAGGGTGAGTAAGGAGTAGGTGGGAAAGCTCAAATGATGCCCTGGCTCTCATTTAGAGATATGAAAAGTTACTGGTCCCATAATGGAAGGAAAGGAATAACATTCCCAACAGCATTTCCCTCAGGAGGTGGATCTTCCCAGGTTTCACATTCAAGTGCTTATCCAGATTATTCCCAACTACCTGCTAAACTCTAATGAGAAAAGAGTAAAGCACCATAAAGTTGCAGCATCTCCCTCTCCTCTTGCCCCACATGCACAACATCTGAATCCATTTTGTTCCTACAGACAAATTACGTGGAATACAAAATTTAGTGCTCTATCAAGTCAGATGAAGATGATTTTAAACTCCATCTTAAGCTGCATGTCACACTTCCCTGTGTTAGCACCACCTTCTCCTCAGCCTCTGGAGTAATATCCCAAACTTTGTAGGAGCTGATGCACAAAGACATAAAAAACCCAGCAAAAAGAAAACATAACAAAATTGTCCTCTTTAAATAAAGCAACTTAAAAACAAGAATTCTGTTCCATTGCTGCACTGACTTCCACATTTCATCTGTTAGACTGACAGGCTGAAGGAGACAGCCAGAAGTAGGTATCTTAACCCCCATGAACTTCTAAATACATCAGTGGGAAATCACATTGTTTCACCTGCCTCACTGCAAAAACTGGGTATTTTACAACACATGGCCAGAACTGGTCAGCAGGGAATTAATTTGATATCCAAAAGCCCGAATCCCCTCACTCAGGCTCTTCTCACCAACACTTACCCATTGGTTCTTTAATGACACCATAATAATCTGGTGCATCGTTGGGATCTACTGGTTCTAGGAAGGGCCATGCCATCTTGTGAGCCTGGCAGGGAAACAGGAGAGAATTAAAAACAAAATTAAATTAGCACTATTAATAGCTAAATATTTTCATCATCCTTTTATCTGTTGGGGTCTAGAGTTGAATTTAAGGAAGAAGTGCAGCATTATATGAAAAAGTGACTAGTTGTCATCTGATGTTTTAAATGTCAATGACCGAGTAGTTGGGCTTCAAAACAGGAAACAATGTGAAATTCAGACATAACAGGATATTGTGCTGAACAGGCTGCATGGAAAAGTATGGAATGAATTTACTGAGAGTGCTTTCAAGTACTCAAAAAATTAATTTGTTTCCATAAATGTATGTAAAATATAGGACAACAAAAATATTACTTACAGGATTTCTGTTACCATAATTTTAAGAATTTTAAGAATTCTTAAAAATTCTTTACAGCTGTAGCAGAAAAAGCCTATTTGGGAGTGACAGACAAACCAGAAATATACTGTATCAGACAGTGATGTTATTCTTATTATCAGGATGCCATCATTTACATGCTGATAACGACCCCCTGTAGAACGCTGCTGAAATCTGGTAACTCTGAATTACAGTACAGAAATATAGAATAGAAACCACAGAAAAGTGATCTGAGAACAGAGCAATGCACCTTGTACAGAAGAGAACACTGCACCTTCTACACCCTGTGCAGTTGGGCTTCCACTCTGCTCTTTGGGATTCTGAACCTGCTTCCTCTAAAAGCCTCTCAGTGAAGACATTGCTTGGTTTCACCCACTCAGAAGCACTGATATAGTAATTCTTGTAAATATTCTTCAGCACAGTAAGGTCAAGCAAGTTTGCAGCTGACACAGTGGCATTTCTCACCAAAGAGCAAAGCTTTGCTACTCCCTCTTCATGAAGAGTTACTACAGAGAAATCAAACCCTCCTCCAAGGCTCACGAGGGAGTGAAGCGCTCCAAGGTGCTGCCATGCACTCCAAGGTGCTGCCACCCTTCTCCTCACCTGCAAGGAGCGCAGGACTCTCCTTAACCCTTCATAGTCCTTGTCAGTGAGGGGGCTGAGCACAGTCATGGCATCCTCTGTGGACTGGCACTGGGGACACACGTACTCGTCGATGAGATCGGCCTCGCTCTGCAAAATGCCAACGCAGCGCCCGTGATACCAGTTCTGACACCGGTCACAGCCAATGTAGAATCTGCAAGAGCCAAACCAAGTGTCAGTGCCTTCACCTCTTCAATATCAACTTTGCATTTAACACATAAACCTGCAATCCCCAAGCAGATAACTTGGCTCGATTCGATACAACAGTGCAATGTGATATTTCAGAGTGACAAATTCTAACGACACTATTCCGGCTGCTCTCGTGTTTACAAACAGGCTAAATTACAGACCATTGCAAAACAAGCTCCTCAATTTTATAATAGGCACTTTCAAGCAATTGAGATTGCAAAAATCATTCTTCTGCTTTAGAGATGAAAGGAACAGTGGAAAGCCAGAAGTCTCACCCAGCCAGTATCCAAACCAATTCAAGATGCATTTTGCACAAACTGGACTAAAACTAGGGCTTGGTTCACTCCATACAAGCATTTTTCATATGGGAGCTTCAGTCTTGTAATTGAATACAGGAGGGGTATTCTATGACACAAAGCCTTACAGTAAAAGATGTATATTTATACATACATATATCATATACCAACCATACACCCCCATACTAAAATTATGTTTTCTAGCCAGATCAAAGCACAAAAAAATCCACTCAATACAGCATTTGTCATTTAATCTAACCATCCCTTGTTTAAAAAAAAAAAAAAAAAAGTAAAATAAATCCCAATTTAAATTCACGGTGTTTTGGCATAAAAACTACAACACATTTTGACCACCCTGAAAACTCCACTTTTCCTAAACATTTACCGAACAGAAACATTTGGGGGACCGGGGAGGGGAGGGGAAGACAATTACCAGAGAGCAATTTTGTATTACGAATGAATACAATATATGCAGAATAACCGGTTGGATTTTTTTTTTATGCTTGGCAAGGAACAGGAAAGCACAGTCAGAGCAGTTTGCTACCTAAACATGGAATAAGAGGTTCTGATCCGAACTCACTGCGACTCATCATAAGGTGTTCTGCAGATACAGTACAACTCCTCACTGCTGCCCTCTTGTGCCCGTTTACACTCATTACAGATGTACACATCCATTTTCTTAGCCTCCTTTTCTGTGATTCCAACACATTCTCCATGATACCAGTTAGTACAAAGATCACAGCCAATATAGAACCTAAAAGTGTTCACAATGAAAATGACAATGTAATTGTCATTTCAAATGGCATGGCACTTTTCCCTGCACTTCTCTCTGATGTACTTGCTGCTGGCCTGCTTTCTGTCTCAGTTTCCCTGCTCCCTGCCCTTACAAAATATCTCATGCTGCAGCTAGACTGGCAGTAAGGTCACTTGGGTCAATTTTAAATTCAAATGCACATGTATTAATATGTACATATTAATACGTAACCAGAATGGGCTAAAAATCTCCTGTCTTCAGTGTGCGTGTGGAAAAACTACCAAAGGCACAAAAAGACAAGGCCAAAGAAAAAGGTTTACATTTTCAAAATTGCAGCTCAAAAGCCACTGAAACGTTTCCTTAAGGTTTGAAAATGTAGGTCTCAGTTAATTTAAAAAAACAAAAGCAAAGCGCAAACACCAACTAGGAGTTACAAGTACACTACAAGAACATGCAACCAGCCATGTGTAGGTACTACTGGTACAACATGATACGAAAGAAAATGGGGTCAGGGCATGGTTGTCAATTTTAAATCTTGGTGGGGTACTTTTTGGGGAGGAATGTGCACTGAAAAACTGATAATAAAGTACTTAAAATTGCGACAAAGTGGAATGTGGACCGTTCTCGAGTGAATAATGTCTCCTCTCAGACACAGCTGTGTGACAGAACCAGGTATGGTATGACACAAAGTGAAGGGAACCAGGGACAGAACCATGGGGATGGGACCTTGCACAGAATGATGTGACAAAACTGTAAAATATTATGCAAGGATGTTTGTAACTCGTGTATGGACATCTCAGGACACACCTGTGACTCGTGACAACCAGATGGGGACGGTGCACATCCATTCTCTCTGCCTAAGCAAAAGCAAGCGGACTGGGAACCTCCATCTTCCTGGATTTTGGAGAACACAACCCCCTGCCACGTGCTGCTGGAGGAATTCCTGCCATCCTGTCAGTCTGCAACACCCCTGGGACACCACACCAGCACCAGGGCAGTGCCTACCCCATGTTCCACAAAACAATCTCTAATTCCCTGGGCCTCTGCACACACCCTGGACACCCAGATCCTGCCTTTTCTCTTATATTTAACAGTCAGGAAAATCCTAAAAGCAATATCACAAAACCCAACTTCCATAAAGAACGGGCAGACAGAGGTTCTGACAACTCTCAACAACTCAGCCTGTGTTCCCTTCCCAAGAGGGGCTGTGGCTGCTCCTGGTGATGTGGAAGCACATTTACATCCAGGTGTGGATGCCAAACCTTGCACTGGACTGTGGAACAGGTGTCACACTGTGCTTTAACAAATAACTTGGAATCTAAACAGGAATCTTAGAAAGATATCCTTACTGACCATCCTCAAAAACAATACCAGCAAATCCCTATAGCCCTGGAGTATCACAAATGAGAGCTAAACATAAGAAATGTGCAGTAAAATAAGCAGCAGAATTTACTGCACATCGAAAAAAATGCACAGGGTATTCATAAAATACCACAAATTTGCTCTTCAAGTAGCACATGTATCTTTTCTGAAGTAGAAAAGAGACACCAGCACAAAGAGGAAGATCTGATGCCTACGTATAGATGAAAACAAAAAAAAATGTTTCCCACAAAATTGTTTTAAAACTTGACTAATTCCTTTCCGAATAGGGAAAGGATTAAGGAGTTCAACGGTACAGCCATCATTTGTAAGAACATCAAATTTAAAACTCACAAAAAGCAGAGCAGCAGAGCTGAATCATATTGGTGAGGATACTACTGAGTTATTAACCTTTCATTTTCTTCAAGTTTTATTCAGTGCACTGAAGCACATGATCCAGGCTATCAAAATTCAGTCTATGACCATAGAGTTAGTCTGACAATCAAATCCCTTTGCTCATAGAATTTATTCCTCTCATTTTTGTGCCAGTTGTACCCCTCACTAACTGGAGGTAGTAACACATCTCTGTTCAGGATCACACCAAAGAACAGGGTCCCCTAAATGCACTGGGTGACAAAGCCTGACACAGACAACATTCCTTAAGTGATATTCCTTAGAAATCACAGTGAATTCACAGCCAGGGCATCCCTCTGCCCTTCCTGCAGGACTGGCAGCACGGGGAGCAGCCCCATTCCCCCCGCTGAAGGACTGGTGGAATGGGCAGAGCCACTCAACAACCAAGATGAAAATAATCCCTAAGACTTCAACTTCTTTTAAAAAATAATTAAAATCCACAAAAGGCTAGAGGGAACCTCAAGAGATCCCCTAGTCCTGGCCCTAAACTTGGAAGGAAGAACCACTTCTGGAGTGAAAGCACCACTCCAGCTCTATGGTTTTCTCTCTGTTATCAGCATTTGATCCACCACCAAATGGCACCAATTCATACCACTGGGTGTGAATCTGCTCACTTGTTGAGCAGATAAATACTCACTTGGAATTGTCTGAAGTCAGATTTATTTTACACACATCTCTACACAGCTCTCAGAAATCAACCATTACTAACTGCTGCTGTTAAGCAGGAATCCATAACACTATTCCCTGGAATCCATTGGATCTCCCACTCCACCACTTACAACATTTCTTCACAAACTCTGTACGTAGCATAAATATTTGTCCTCATTCACAATCAGAATCAAACTACAGAGAACTGCAGTTTTCACTTTGTCAAATGCTTAAATGTTCATTTTATTTTTATCAACCCTGGGATGCAAATTCTAATACATGGAAACCATTTCTACCCGAAACATTGTCCAAAGTGAACTGCAGTCCAGTGGCTCAGAGCCCCCTTTACTGGCTATTGACTTACAAAAAAAAGTCTTTTATACTGGAAGACGGTACCAAAGCTACTTATCCACAAGAAACTGCCCAAACCAAGTTGTCACTTGCTTCTGAGGCAGAGGCAAAACAGCAAAAGAAAGAGTAACAGAGTGGAGGGAAAAAAAGAAAAGAGTATGTGCATGTGAAACAGGAAGGTCACACAATGGAGACATGCAAACGAGGAAATATAAACCACGAACAGTAACAGCATAACTCAGGTATGTTAATATTTGTAACTGCTAGTGGAAAATAGAGACTTTATTCTCTATGCTTCAGTGATCACTGCAACGACCTGCCACTATCTCCAGCTCTAGCACTGCCTGGCACTAACACTGACACTAAGCCTACACTAAGAACATGCAGGAGGGGGCTGTGGCACCTCTACTCACTTGGACTCGTCGTAAGGCGTTTTACAGATGCAGTAAAGCTTTGTGTCCTTCTTCGTTTCCTTTGAGGTAGTAGAAATCATTTTCTTTTTCTTGGACTTGGAAGCCGAGGAATCCTTCTCCTCCTCTCGTTTCCTCTTCTGGGAGGACACTGGCACTGGGACAGTGGTGGAGGAGCAGGAGGTGACGCTGGCTGCCTGCTGTGGTGGTGGCACTGGTGGCACTGGTGGTGGTGGTGGTGGGGCAGCGGCTGCGGCTGCGGCGGCTGCGGCTGCTGCTGCAGCAGCTGCTGCCTGGGCCTTTTCCTTTTCTTTCTTAATTTTAGTCAAGTCTCTCTTTAGCTCCTCCTGAAGTGTATTAAATGAATAAATAGAGAGGGAGGCACTTCATATGATTATTTCAAGACAGCACGACAGTCTAGGCAAAAATCCCCACACTTAAAGAAAACAATTAAATCCATTTAAATATGCATTTTTTTCATGTTCTTAAACTATAATTCACACAACATTAAGGGATGATACTCTTGGGCTACTCTGGCCCACTGGCTGTAAAAACAAGGTGACTTCAGTCCACAAGAAAACCAAGAAGCATCCAAAGGACATAAAGTAGGTCGGCAGAGGATCCATAACCAGAGCTTCTTCCTGCAAGTATCCTTAAAATCTCACTGAGCAAACAAAGGTTAACACACAAATGTTCTCCCCAGCTTAAAATCAAATTAGTCTTTGAGACTCTGCCCTTACCTGCACTTCAATCTGTAGATCTTTGTCCAGAAGTGCTCTTTTCTTCAGTATTTCAGCTTTCAGCTGTTCTTTGTGCTTGAAGAGCAGAGCTGAGAGCTTGGTGGCGTTCTGTTTGCTGCGCTTCTGCTCCACGCTCTCCTCTCGCTTCCGCTTCTTAGCTGCCTGTTTTTCTTCCTTGTCTATCTTATCCAGAATATATTTCATCACTTGGTTGCACACAATCATCCTGGGGAAGGAATAAAGAAAAGGGACATTGTGCTGAGCTGCCTGTTAACTCCCAGTTGAGAAAGCAGGATCAGGTCTCCAGTCACTGCAAGCTAAATTATTGTATTTCTTAAGATGCACAAGGTAAATTTAGTAACACACAGTGCTCCCACTCCTGCTTATTTACTACAACACTGCTGGGAGAGATCCAGACCCTTGTTAGGCTCAAGAGGGCCTTAACTGATCTGAGTACTAATTGCTCCACAACTCCCTGCAAAGCTTTGGCTTTAATATAATTAAAGACATTTTCACTCAATCCAGTTTCCACAACCTTCTTTGAAAGAGCTGGATGTTTATTCTGATTCAGGATGAAAGTGAGTTGGAAGCCTGTAACTCCTAAAGCAGACATTTCCTCACTCCAGTGACCACCAAATCCTACCAGGATTTTGTGTTTTGGCACAAGGACTGACAAATAGTTTTCACTGTATAAAATTCACAATAAAACAGTTCCCAATTTCTTCACTAATGACAGCTCAGGATTAATTTTTCATCTGCTTGCTGTACACTCAACTGTAAATCTATTTTCCTGCTCACTTGTTCTGCAATTTTTATTTATTTTTGGAGAAGAATAAATCAGTGAGATGGAAAGACAGCTGCACCATGAACCAGGCTAGTTAGAGCCCTTTTCTCCCCCCTTGTTTTAAATTGGACTTCTATCAGTCGAAATACCACTGTGGCTGTCTGACACCATTAAATGAGGAGAATATCCAACACACCTTATTCCTTATGCAATTGTCCACACTAAATAAGTAGCAGCCAGTGATAGTGTTGTAATCACCTGAGCTTGTGATTTGATGATTAAAATCTTATAAAACACACTATTCTTTTTCTTAGTATCTGACACACACACTTGTGATTATCTAATTGAAGCAACTGCAGGAGTGAAAAGGAGTCCCAAGACAAATGACACACACTTCAAATTTCTGTTTAGCAGCTTCCAGCATAAAATCTCACAGTTTGTCAAACTGTCTCCCAACTCTTCAGCTCCTTCTGTAGAGTGGGATGTGCAGAGGACAAGAATGGAAACAAATGGCCACGATAAAGGACAAACAAAAACCAGGCTTTTTTTTTTTGCAGCAGAACCATTAACTTCCATTCCGTGCTCGTTCAAGGATGGGTTTTACCTTGAGTTTAAAAACTGTGGCCAGCTCCAAACACATGATACATAACATCACTTAAATAACATATAATCAAAATAAAATTGAGATTACCCAGGATTCAACCAAAGTTAAGATCATTATAAGTGTTACTTGAAGCAATTTTGAACCAGCAACATTTCTTTAAGCAGGTTTTTACAAACCAGTGTTTTGTTATGCCACCATTAAAAGATGTTATAAATGTAAAGCTTTCACATCTAGAGATTCACTGTGTTCTACATTCACCTCTGATTTTCTTCCCTCTCAGCTGGAGTAAGCATCTTCTTCTGTTTCAGGTGTTCTATGACAGCATTCTGCTTCATAACCACCTGCAGGATGATACAGAATCCAAAATAAAAGATGAACACTTTAGCCAGTATTTCACAGTATTACTGGGAGAACCAGGACATTTCCTAAGTTAAAGAAAAGGAGTGTTATTTATTTCACTCAGTGACAAAATAAAGCTGATTTTATCAGGGGAGCAGTGCTAGTTTAAAACAGTTATTTGAAACTTGAAAAAGAAATAGAAAATTAACATCCCACCCCCAGAGTAGGATATTTTGCTTATGTCAACTTTAAACCCAGGGTCTAAATGTAAATTGACTGTATTTCCTCAGTGACTGGTTGTTTCATTTTAAAAATGGTAAGAGCCTGATATTTCTATTTTTTTGGTTTTAAGCCCTGCAGCCATCCAACAGCTTTACATCTCAGATACCTCTTCGGAACCTCAGTTTTCAGGTAATGAAAGTACTGCACATGTGTTCTGACCATCAGCTCTCCTGGCTATGACCTGCCTTCCCTGAACTGAGAATAAAGATGGATTGTCCCAGCAGCCAGTGGTAAGTTGAATCCAGGTGACAGAGGAATGCAAACATGGTACAAGTGACTTGATGCGCTGAATTAACTCAGAATATTTAATTAAATGGCCAAAAGCAATCCTGCACTAACTTTGAAAGAATCAAATTAACTGCCTATCAAATGTATTAACATTGTTAACAAGAACAGGCATTTAAAATGAGCTTTGTTTCATTCATTAAGGTTCAATTTCCTTCTGTTAACTTTACCTGTTTCTGGATAATGTCACTTTGATTAGAAGCCTGAAGGGTGTGCTCACGTTTAATTTCTATCTGTTGCTGCTTTTTCTTCTGTTGCTGCTCCCTGAGCTGCTGAACTCTGTGCAGCTGCTCCTGAACACTAGCTGCTTGCACTGTCACCACATTCTGAATCTGGTGAGCCTGCCCTGGGCTGCTTTGGTGGATGTGAAGGGGTAACTGCAGCTTGATCTGCTGGGGCAAACTGCCTTGTATCTGAGCCACCACCTGGGACTGCAGCTGGGAGAGAACTTGCACTCGCTGCTGAAGCTGAGGCACTGCAATAACTTTTGTTGGAGGCTGCTGAAGTTGCAGCTGAGGACGAGCTGGGGATTGCACAGGAACCTGATTTAAACTCGGAAGGGTTGAGACCTGCTGCAGCTGAGCTGGAATTTGGATGGGAGCAGGGGGCTGCATCGGGCTCGGTTGGTGGGTTGGAGTCTGCACCTGAGCTGGTTGCTGAGCCTGGGCTTGGGACTGGCCTTGGGGCAGGACCGCGGGCTGTGGCTGGATCGGGACTGGCGCTGGAGAGAGCCCTGGAGCCTGGGCTGGAGACTGAGCCGGAGATTTGGATGGTTGTGCTTCAGGAGGGACTGGAGAGTCACCAGGAGCTGGAGTCTGAGCCTCGGGCTGGCCCTGAGCCTCGGGCTGGGGCAAAGGCGGGATCTGCGCCGGAGCCTGGGACTGCTGCTGGCTCTGAGGCTGTCCCTGAACTGGTGGCAGTGCTGATGCTGGCTGGGCCTGCAGAGCCTGCTTCTGCTCCCCTGTACCTGGCAACGAGGAAAACAAGCATTCCATTAACTTCAAATGGCACATCTATGAGCCTGACACATTCAAACCTCTCAGAACTACTGTAAAGCTCCATGCAGAAATCCAACAGACTTTGCAATACACTTCCAACGAATTTACTGTAATAACAGACCCTCTCCAACTGCATGAAAACTCCCATACAACTGTAACTGAAGCTTTTTTCTGCTGAGCAGAGCGATGCTTACCCGAGGTCGAAGTAGAAACCGTGGTTGTAGTTGTGCTGGCTGTAGTAGCAGCTGCTGGGAGTGGGGTGAAAAGGAACCTCTGAATTGTACCATTTGGCATAGCTGCTTGCATTAGCTGCTGTCCTGGGCCAGGTATTACAGTCACACCCTGAGGGATTAATTGTAGCTGACCAGTAGTTTGACCTTGTCCCTGAATTACCACAGTTAAGCCTTGACTGCCACCCTGGAAAAAAAGTTAATATTGATGTATTAGTGACAGAATTCTAAAACAGACTTTGCTGGAAATCAGAACAATTAGGCCTTTGGATTTCAGAATTCAATACTTTTACCACATAGCATATTCCTAAAACCCAAAACTAGCATTTGAGATCATGAAATACTAAAATACACTTTCAACAATTCTATCATCAACAGATGACTGGGGTGGAGTTAGTTACACATTTTGTGAACCTATAGTAGAGAGTAAGGTCCCTACAAAAATTCTTCTATGTCTTTAGTGTAGAAACTCACAGAATCCCAGAATGGTTTGGGTTGGAAGGGACCTTAAAGATCATCTTCTTCCACCCCCTGCCATGGGCAGGGACACCTTCCACTAGCCCAGGTTGCTCCAAGCCCTGTCCAGCCTGGCCTTGGACACTTCCAGGGATGGGGCAGCCACAGCTTCTCTGGGTAACCTGTGCCAGGGCCTCCCCACCCTCCCAGGGAAGGATTTCTTCCTAATGTCTAATCTAAACCTGCCCTCCTTCAGCTCAGAGTCTTGCTCCACATAAAAAAAAAATGTTACCTAGCAACCAGCAGCCTGTACATTACAATCATTCATACACATTATTTATAATTTGTGGAACAGGTATTGTGATAACTCAATGAAGTCTATTTTTAGCCTATGCTCAATTCTCAACTTATTTTTTGCTGACAGATCCTCATGATCTCAGCAAAAGCTTAAAGAACCTTTTCCTCCTTCACTTCCAGCTACTGTAATTTTTCCTCTGAGACTCTGAATAACACGAATGGAAACCAAATCTTCACATAAAATCAGAAGACAAGGAACGAACATTCTGATCTGAAGGTCTAGGAAACAGGTCATCTGGAATAATTATGTCCCTTACTGCTATTAAACACTTTTTTCCACACTGCTAAACAATCCTGATGCCAGTCACCTTACTGGGGAACCCCACAGGAAGCAACAGTTAAAACTTTCCAGACACTATTCAAGCTTCTTTCAGTCTGTAATTATGCCAATGGTCACCCCAAATGAAGGTGACCCACAGATTTAAGAGCAGATGCACTGCACTGCTGGAATCCAAAGGCTTGGGAGGTGTTGGCACAGTTGCACAGCCAGGGCTGGACAATGTTTTACCTGTCCTTGGGTGAGCTGGGTGAGCTGGGCCATGGTGAGCTTCACCTGCCCCTGCTGAGGGCGAGGGGGCTGCGAGGGGGTCTGTGGCTGCACTGGCTGAGGGGGAGTTCCAGAACTTGTGACTGTTTTCTGCCCAGCACTGGAAGAAGCTGTGCTGGTACTGGAAACTGCTGTTGAGACAGGCTGCCCCCTGATTATCTGAGTCACCACTTGCTGTGTCTGACCTGTAAGGGAATAATTTGAGATAAGAAACATGTTTCCAGCATTTGAATCATAAGCACAGCAAACCTCCCAGGCCCAACCTGCAACGGGGTGTGATGGTGATCAGACAGGTGAAGCAGACACTGCAGTTTGCACATAAATTTTCTTCACAAACTATTTGTCTGGGTGACTGACTGAAAAAAGTCTGCAAAATGTTTTCTATTTTATTCAAATTTGCATACATAGGGAGCACTTCAGACACTTAGCTTCTTTTTTTTTTTTTCTTAAAGGCAAGCTTTCTCAATGCAGAATTACCCTAAATGTTTTTAGCTTTTTTCAGTTGTTTTTTTCTTTTTCCCCCAAATGAATAGACTTATAAGTACTAGATTTCCCAGTGTCAATGATGAAACACAGTGACAAAGCCTGCAACCAACACATTGAAAAGCCAAAAAAAAAAAAGGCATGAGTTAAAAGTCAAGAATCAAAATGAGGGACATAATGATACAGAAGGAGTTTATGAAGAAACAAACCATGGATTTGACACTGGAAATTTAAATATTAAAGTGAACCTACTGGCTGGAAGAATACCTTGTTGCACCACTACAGGTGTTCTGATGATGGTCTTCCCAAGGGTTGACTGCTGGAGTGGTGTCCGGATCACTGTCATTCCAGGGCGGAGCGGTGTCCCTGGCACTACCTACGGACACCAGAGTGGAGACCACGTGTAAACTTGGGAAAAAAAACCCTGGGATGTGCCCTGCATCTTTTTTTGTGTGTGGGTTGTTTTTGTTTTGTTTTGGTTTTTTTTTAAATATAGTAAGAAATAATAAGATAGAAGCAGATCCAATATTTTGTCACCTATGCCCACACTGGTTTACCAAGCTCAATTAGTTTTTCCAACTGGAGAGAACTGTTGTACCTCCTTGGAAAAAACATTGAAAAGCGATTAGACAGAACTTTTGATATCTGCCAATAACTTAAAAAATCTCGGCACCCACATTTTTTTGGAGTTAAATAATCAGAAGGACATCTTACTTGTGAAGTGCTTGTTGTTCCTAATGTCCCTGTGGTGTTTGGCCTAATGGTTACAGTTGCTGTCCTTGGCTGGAATGAAGTAAAGGTTTGACTTGCACCTGTAGTTGATGGAATGATACCCAATACCTTTTGCTGAACTTGAACCACACCTAATTAAAGAAAAATTGAGAAGTCATTAATGACAGAATGGCCAGCAAAGGAAGTCAATGCAACTCCAGGGTGGCATTTAGAACTCAGTCTGCAGGTTTCTAGAACACCTTTGAGCATTCCCTGGGAGAGACTTTGTCATATCGTAAAAAGAAGCAGCATGATACTTTGTCAACAGTCCAACTACATTTTAAGTTAAGAAACAGATATTTTAGATAAGATTAAGGAAAGTGTGAATCTTCACAAAGATCAGTTTGATGGTAACTGCAAAGAAGCCCTTGCATTGACAGGGTGCCACAAATTAGTGTTATACAACCATTAAAAGCTATAATCTGATTAATTTCAAATGCAGGAGACCAGTTTAAACACCTTCCATCTACAAACTTGTGGTGTTGAAGAAAATGGGCAGTTTTTCTCCTGTCACCTAAGAAATTTCAATACAAAACCAGCAGCCTTCATGATTTGCTCAGATATAAAGTATAATGGAGACAGAGAATTGAGCTTTTCTGTCCAATACACATACACAAATATCAAAATATTAAGTCCTCTTCTTGAGCTAAGATGAAAAAATGCTAATCTTAGTCTGGATCCAAACTCCTGCTCATCAGTGAAGAGCAGCTGTAAGCATTAATAACTAAAAACAGCAGGGTTTTCTTATGAAGAAAGTTGTTTCGTTGATTTAGATAACAAAAAAAAAAAGCATGCTTCATTCCACATTTCAAAATAAAGCTCTTAATTTTGCACTAAGAAATGCAGAATAATTTACAGGCAAAAAACCTTGCATTTTTCCCCTTACAGACACAAATATGCAACATGGCGGGGGGGGGGGTGGGAACAAGCTCTAGAAACTTGTAATTATCTACATAATTTTTCCCCCTTCAAGTCACAGTTGGGAAAATAGTGTCAATGGAGAATTAATCAGCAAGCTGGAATACATTTGAATTCAGTTCCCTTTCCCTACCTCCTTGAGTTGATGGCACATTGACGGCAACAATCTTGCTGTTTGCAGGGAGTGGCAGCTTAGTTATCACTTTCCCTGCCATCGTTACTGGGCTGCCTGAGAGCTGGAAGGTCTGCCCTGTGCTGGCAATGGTTGTGGCTGAGGTGGCAGCTGTGCTAGTGGCTAGTGAGGCACACAGAACAGGCAGGTTTAGAGCAGAACAATTAGTCAGTGAAATGACTGGTTTTTTTTCAAGTATGAAACAGCAAACTACAGGATGGTTGTTACTGTATTTATTTACTGTATTTATTTTTTTTTTTGAATGTGTCATGCTTTCTTTGGTAAAGATTCTGTTTAGGAAACAGTATGGTACACCACAGAATGATTGCATTAATGGTTACTAGGACAACTGTTGGGAGTTAATGAGACAGGTCAGAAATAAGACTACCTAGCAAAGAAAAATGAGACAGGTATAATCTCAGAAATGTTCTTGTGGCATAGCAAGAGTTAAGAGCAAAGATAACCAGAAATGTAATAATGCTGTGTACTTTGGAGGAGATGTGGAGTTTATAGGATGAGATGTTATAGGATGAACTCCAGCACATGTTCTTCCCATGCTAAATGGCCACTTACCTGTTGAAGATTGGCCTTGTTTAACCCAAGTAGCAAAAGTCTGATGGAAGTTCTTGTTCTGTTGGAATGTTACTGTAGCTGGAGAACCCACTTTAGTAGTCAGCACTACTTTGGTTCCCGTGGGGACTGGGCCTGCCAAGGGGCCCACCACGACTTTCTGAGGAGTGGACACAGTGGTGGCAGTGCTGCTGGACGTGGTGGCTGCAGCCACCACCCCTCCTGCAGGGATCTGCTTCTGCTGCTCCAGCCGTTTCTGTGGGATTTAGAAAGAAAATTGAATAAAGGCATAATTAGCATCTTTGGATTTTGCAACATAAACGCTGTCTCTACCCAGTATTGAAAAACAAAGGGCTCTGGTAGGATTTTAGTTCAAACTGTAGAGGATTGAAGAACAGGCTCCCTGCAGAACTCCAGCTCTGCTCAGAATACACAGCCAGAAACTTTCCTTACAGCACCTTTAAAATCCTTGCCTTATGCTAATTCCACTGGACATTTTACTTAAAAGAAAACCCAAAATATTAGTCTCAAATTAATCAGAAAGGTCAAAACTTTGAAAAAATATCCATTTATATTTGACTTTGACCATGTGTGTACATCTATGTCAGTAAGTGGTACCTCATCATCAACACAGAGTTTACCATTTACATTCCTGAATTTAGAGCTTCCTGCACTTTACAGGAAAACACGGATTGTATCATTCTACCTCACCATTAAGAATGCAATTTTAAAAAATATTCTTTTAAATGTAAATCCACTTTGCAGCCTGCTCAAAAAAATTAGGTTCAAAATCCCTTACCTTACCCAGACACCTTGTGTGCTGTAACTGTTGAGAATTTACATTTAATTCAGAGAGTCCCTTTGTGAAGGGATTGTATCAGTAAACTCTTCTAAAATTTCAACTAATCTCACATTTTCCCCTTTGTTACTGGAATTATCTCTGTATTTATTAATTTAAATTCCAGTGTTCGGTTAGTAGTGCAGTAATGCCCATTAATTTCTTCAGGAAGATGAAATGAAAAGGAGTGAGTTGGAAAAAAGCACAGTTCTTAATAATGTATGTGAAATACCAACATGGGGTTGGGTTCTCTAATTTTAATTGCACACATTTATATATAAATACATATACATATCCCCATATATTTAAATAAAATTATCAAGGGGCTTCATCCAGCCAACTTAAGACAGAATAAAATCAAAGGATTCAATTTGACTGAAGCATGAAATGCAGTTGTATTCCCAAGCCAGCTGTATTCCAAGGCAGCTTTCCATTGCACACTGATGACCTTACCTGGAGACTGGTGCTTCTCAGCCTTCTTTAAAATGGAAACAAACTAAACCTTTTTAAAGCGTTATAAATTAGGCAGGGAAAAAAAAAAAGGCAATCCAAGACAAATCTTTGCTTTAAACCTGTTTCAAAATAACAAATGTACAGCGGGAGCAGCATTGTTTGATGTTAGTTTGCAGTTTGCACTATGTGAAAAATGGTGTAAGGTAAGGGTAAAGTTAATTCCCCGTTTGTAACACATGTGGTGACCAGTTGCTGACAGGTGGAACACCAACAGCTCCCCACCTGCTGGGCAGCCAAACGTTGGTGTTTTAGCTGAGCCTCCAATTGGGCCTTGAATTCCTCTGCCTTCTTCTGTTCACTAACCTTAGCCTGTTGTTCGACTGCCTGTGCCTTTTCCTTCTCCACCCTGCCAAAGACACAACCAAAAGTAAGTTATACCACCACAGAAAATCCCACCATCAAACTGGATTTTGTTTCATCCAGCTTAATTCTCTTAAAAGCAGAACTGTCAAGACTGAAGAGTACTGACAAACTAGTCATGGCTTCAAAACTGGCTTTTATAATTGCATCTGAGACTGCACACAACCCATGTAATACCATTCATTTAAAATTACTCTTTTCCAAGAGACTCAAAAAGGTTATTCCAACTCTTAGTACAAAATACTTAAAATATCTTATAACTTGTATATTCTCAGGCTGAATTTACCTTCACTTTACTTGTACATATTCATTTTCTTTGGATTATGGAAGTATTTAACATGTATGTAAAAAGTCATGCCAAAAGCAGCCTAATGCCTTTCCAGGCATTACAGTAAAAACCCTTTAGCATAAACAGTGATGAGTTCATAAGCATGGGAAAATTAAGGTAATATTACTTCTAACAAATCTGTAATATCTGCATAAATTAGTTTTAGTACCAGCAAACAGTTCAGCTTTACAACTTAAAGCCTGACTATCAAAAGGCACAGTAAAAATACAACAGAGATGTGCTTTTACTGATCACAGTGACCAAGTTCGTGTTCTCTAGTGGGAACTTTGATTTAACAATCACACAAATTAAAACTGCTTTCTCTAAAAGCTCACTTGAGTTCATTTACCTTTCAGCAAATGCCCTGATCTCCCACAGCTCCAACTCCTCCTCTGCTACCCAAGTTTCCATTATTACAGGGCCTGTTTGCTTGGGTGTTTCTGGCCTTTTTGGCCTGAGGGCACTTGATCGAAGTCCCTTCCTCTGGGGTGTTGGAGTTTCTTTAGAGAACAGTCAAAACACACACATTAAGCTCAATGGTAAAACCAAATAAAAGTGTAAACCAAGATTTAGTGTCTTTTTCAGTCCCATTTTATGAACAGGGAGGCCTTTCAGCTTCAGATAAATCACATCCCTTTGTTAAAGGCATCATTTGTTTCCCACAGGTGAATGAATAGCTCATGTCAAGCTGTGTTTGCTCCCTGGATGGTCTGAATTAACATAAAGATCCAGTTACCTTAATTTCTGTGGGAGATTACAGGGAAAGGGAAAATGTCTAAACAAACATACCTTTTGGAGCCTCTGGGACACCAATGGGACAAATAATTTTTCTTATACAGTACTCTGACCGGATTCCATAGGGACCAACGTCTCTCCTCTTGATTATTTCTGTCGTCGTAATTTCAGTTTCAGTTGTTTCTACAACACATTAGTAACAGCAACAAATAAAGCTAAATCTCCAATCAACCCAATCAACCCAAGGTAAAGAAACAGAAACTAGTAAGAACTGTTGACTAAAGAAATTCAAATGCCACAGCTGACTTTGAGCCCTTACAGAAATACTCCAAATTAACAGCAAGAGCTTTACAGAAATACTCAAAATTATGAGCTGCATTAAGAAACCCAGAAATTTAAAGTAATAATACCTGTCCTTGTGGTTCCTCCTCCAGGTGGAGCTTTTGCTGCCATATCATCCCACTTGAGACATGCCCAGAGCAATCTCAACATCAGGCTCACCCCAGCCAAAGATTTGACAGTTTGGAGTCGGTACCTAAAAGACAGAGTATGAATTATATCTTAAAATCAAAATGTATTTAAAAACACCCACCCAAACTAAAGGGACAAAGGTTTTCCATTGTACTTTTAGTGAACAATATAGGAAATTACTAAATAACAAAATTTGCGTGTCTTGGACACAAACACGTATTTCACTCGTATTTTAAAATTCAATTAATTTCATCGCGTCCTTAACTTTTCCTCAAAACTGTAAAGTATGTACCTCCAAGTGATCCCAAAAGTTGGTCTTGGGGATGGATATGGCCAGATATCCAAGGCAGGCTTTGCATTGTAATTGAAATAGGGAACCTCTCTGATCCCCCCTCTCCTGGCCAGCTTTTTTAAGTCATCATTGGGTAAAACAAATATGCTTTTTTTACTGCTTTTGGTAACAAATTTTCTATAGGATGGTAAGGCAGTTCCAGAACGAGTTTTTTTGGGTCTTGCAAACTTCATTAGCTTCACTTTGTCTTTTGTGGAATATTCCTTGCTGACAGTCATGGAAGTCACCAGTGTGCCCTCCGGGGTGGTCAGGGAGTCGGTGACTGTTGTTGTCACCACTGTTTTACTGTGCTCCTGGACAGAAATGACATCAGTGTTGCTGTCTGTGGCTGGAGTGGTGAGCTTGGTTACAGTGGTGGTGGTGGTTACAGTGGATATGGCACAATTTTCTGTAGATGAAACTACCGTGGTTTTCTCCTCACTGGCAGCTCCGGTCTCTGCCACCTTAAACACCGTTTTGGATTCCGTGGACACAGTTGAAGTCGTGGTAGTCACCTCAGTAATAACAGTTTTTACTTTACTTTCCCCATTCATGTTTTCCATCTGATATGCCTGGACACCGTTCCGGGCAGCGAAGGGACCGCCCAGGCTGGATTCCTCACATGGGGTTACAGGCGAGGGAGCGACTTTGTTCTCCTCAGTGACCTCAGTTTCCATGGATTCTGTCTCACTGCTCAGGGTGTTTTCTTTACAGACAGTCTGTGTTGGTGGGGAAGCAGAGCCAACACTGGCAGATCTCTCAGGAGAAAGCTGGTTTTCTTCAGTTTTCTGCACATACTTGGGAACTTCATCTGGTGGCTGAAGACTCTCTCCAGACTCAGACTCAGGTGAACTCTGTAGACGTGACTTTGAGTCCACATTATTTTTGTCCTTTGAGTCCTCTACCATGATGTCACCATTCATGAATGGTTTCACTGAAGATTCCTTAAAAGTCAATGGTTTTATTTCATGTTCTGGAATGGATTTATTAATATTATTAACTTTTGGTTCAATATCACCCCCTGCCTTAGCTTCACAGGTATCTTTCACTGAGCACTCATCATTTGATAAACCTTTAATGTCACTGTCTTTTCCATTCATTTGAAATGATGATTTTTCTTTTTCTACATTTGCCTCAGTTTCATCACCATTATTATTCTTTTTGTCAGTATTTACATTTGTCTGATCATGATATTTGTTTATGGTACTTGTTTCCACTTTCAGTTCCTGCCCTTTCTTTTGACCATTAGCCTCAGTTAGTTTGGAGCTCAGTAAATCCTCATTAACATCTACCCCATCCATGTGCTCCACAGTTTGACTTTCCAGGTTTCTTTCAGAAATCAGCCCTGATTTAAGTGGTTCTAGGTCTTTATTAGCTGATTTTTGGTGAAATACGATCTTCTTTTCAGATTTACTTTCAGTCTTTACAGGAGGAATTTCTTCCTCCATTTCACTTTCTTGAGAGGACGTCGTTTCCACATGGCTTTTTGTCATACAATTGTTTTCTGGATCTTTGCTCTGCTGCTCAGAATTCCCTTCTGAATCTGGTTTTTCAGGAGTGGCCACAGTATCTCTTCGACAGCCACTTTCAGGTACTACTGGCCCTAAGTTTTCAAGTTCTCGCTGAGATACTCTGGTAACAGGTAGTTTTTGTTCCAAAGGTTCTTCATTTGTTTCTGAAATGTCCCATTTGATTTTGCCTTCTGCACTGGTTTGCTTCAAACCATCCACTAAAGAACTCTCAGACTCTCCAAGAGCCTCTTGTCTTTGACACTTATCAGCAGTTGTAGGTTCAGGGTTGTTTTCTTTACCATCATTGTGAATGGAGCTTTCTCCTTCAGAGGACTGAGGTGAGTCTTCATCCAGTAGCTGCCCTTCTCCTTTTGACAGCCTGTTTGTCAAAGGTTCCTCCTCCTCACCAGTTTTGGTAGAGCAGATGCTGCTGATGGGCAAAGAGTCCTGTTCTGCATCTTCAGGCTGGGTCTTATCTGACATGTAGGTCTGATCTTGGGAGGAAATGTCAAACTGGCCTCCTTCTTTTCCTTTCCTCTGTAGCTCATCTGTGTTTTTCTGGGGGCTCACAGATCGAATGCCCCCAGTTTTAGCACCAGCCTCCAGCTTCATCTTCTCCAGGCGCTGTTTTTCCTCCAGCGTGAACTGTTTTATTCTCCGCTCCAGAAGTCCGTCTAATTTGGATGATTTTACTTTCCTTTTGTAGCAAGTCCTTAAATGAAAGCCCTCGCTGACATTGATTATATCCAGCTTACAGTGACTGTCCTCATCTTTCAGGGAGGATTCAATTTTCACATCATCTACATCCATAGGTTCTTCCTTGATGACTTTATCATTTTCACCATCGATTTCCTTCTCCGCTGTGAAGAAGAAACAACTCCAAGTCAGTGAGTCCCCAACAACAGACACCAAACTCTATTTTTACATAAAGTACTAAGAAATAAACAGAACTTTGAGCATATTAATAGATTTCGAGGAAAAAAAGAACAAAAACTTCAGACACCATTACAATGGATAATAAGCACTGAGACACTTTGATGTCTTGACAAAACGTGTTACACAGATTTTCAACAGTTATTTCTGAGGTTCTGGGCTTTCAGTTGTGTAATGATCAGGTAGTTTTACAATAACAAAAGATTATCACCTGTGTCTTTTGTCTGATCCAAGTTTTCAGAAATTGTATCAACTTCTACTTTTTCTTCAGGCAACTTTTCTTCTTTCACTTTCTCCAAGGTTTCTGAAACATCTGCTTTGTCTTTTGCTTGCACATCACGAGAGTCCTTTGCTCTGTCTTTCTCTGTTTTTACCTTAGTGGGCCCTTTTCGTTTGTCCAAGTTGCATTTTTCATCTTCGCTCTTTGCTATTAACAAATTCATTAAATTATTTCAATCATTCAGAATATTTTTTTGTACTCTGCCACATTGTCATGTATGTTAATTTAACCTCTCAAATCATTTGCACATCATTAGTGAAACTCAGAAAGAGAATTAAGCATGCAGTGGTAACACCACAGGTTAAACTTAGTGCAATACTGAATATATATACACACCCCAACACTTTAGATGGTACTTTTTGGTTTTGATTATCTACACAATTTTTATCTACCTTTAATTTGGATAAGCCTATACAAAGCTGTACAAATATTACACACAACTTTATAATTGAAACAATTTAATGTAGCTGAAAATATCTGTGACAACTGAATGTGTTACACTGACAAAGATTAGCAAATATCCACTAAAACTTCCCTGGAACATTATTCCTAAAGTCTGCACAAGAAATATCACATACAGATAATTAACTGTAAATAAAAAAAATGTGTAAGCAATGCAAACACTTACTTGATAGCAATTTTCTGTAATTTGCATTAGTATTTCCTGGCAGTTTGGGCATAAACCTGTGCACATGGGTTTTACTAATCCAGCTCCAGCCACCATATCCTGTTACTCTGTATTCCTCTCCTTTTTGCTTCCAAACCTGTCAATATTTTTAAAATAGTAGCATTAATGATGCTATTTGCTGCATTATTTACATTTAAAAACCAAAGATGAATAAAAAAAAACAAACCAAAAACTTTATTTTACAGACTTTTGAAGTACACTTGTGAAATAATGTACTATCTAAAATTAAAGATATATCTGCTGATAATTCAATTGATTGAATTTTCCTTGTTCTTCCCAGAAGAAAACCTCACCTGGTGTTTGACAGGAAATGTGTACTTCACCCACGTAGCTTGCTGCATGGTTTCTTCTTCCTCTTGTTTCCTCTCTTTTTTTTTCACTTTCTCCTTTTCTTCTCTTTCTATTGCTGTCATTCTGCGTAATCTAACCCACACAGATTTCAGTGCATTTAAGTACAGGATCTTGTAAGCAAATATAAGAATCCAACAGCACATAGTGCCCCTTTAAGTAACTTTAAATATCTGAAGTTAAGAGGAATGCCCAGAATCAGGTTTTATGTATTACTTGCAACAGTGACACCACTTTTTTTGGCTATTCCAGTAAAGCAAACACAGCTGCCTGCAACTGTGTCTAACATCAGACACATCCATTTTCTGCTCCTATGACACCAATGAGAGACAAAAACCAGACTCCACTGAACTTAAGAGTGTTGAAATTTGCTTTTCTACTGCCCCAAAGTTTTGGCACTTTCAGACTGTGGCTCAGATAAAACAAACACAGGAGCAATGACACTATAAAAATGCTGTCATGCTTGTCAGTGTTTCTGGTTGAGAAAAAGCACTTCAAGGGCTGAATGACGACTCAATTTAAACATAATTCTTACAGGCTTAGAGGAACTAGTAATTGTAAACCAAAGGAAGTTCTCATATTCAAAAATATTTTAATACGTATTAATTTTACCTTGTGTGCCCCAAGGATTCCCTCCAGATGGGCAGCATGACAACTGGTTTAATTGCACACTCCAATATAGCCAGTGCTAGTGCAAATTCTCTGGGCTTGCTGCACATCTGAACAGCCTTAATCCAGTTAGACCTAAAGTGGAAAACAGAGCAAAACCTGAAACATATACATCACTAATACAGTATACTGTGTCAATAGGTTTAATGGTAGGATAAAGACTCCTATACTTCAATATTTTAGTCAAATGTACAATTCTTTTAGCCATCTACCATAAACTCACATTATCTTATATTTCAATATACTGAAGCACTGACTTGAAAAAACAAAGATCATTGCTTATTAACACTGTCAGCAAAAATGCAAGTAAAATAAGAGAATATGTATTCTCATGTCTTAATTTACCTGTGGGAAGCCCAGTTAGGGTGAAGGAATGATGCTGGGATGTTGTTTTCCAGCTGAATAATAGTGAGCCTCAAGGTGGAGATGGTCAGGACTTTGGAGCCATGCACAGACCCGTTCCACTTGAACTCCCCAGCTGGGGTCAGGCAGAATTTATGGGAGAGGTGTCGTCTCTTGTCGTGGTCCTCCCTGTGCTGGTGCTTGTTCAATGCAAAGGAATTGGTGGCATATTGGTTGTGATAAACCCTGTACTTCCCCTCCTGCCCCAACTTGAAATAATTGTTCATATTTCCTTTAATCACAACGTCCTTCTTGGTGTTCACTCGGGAGACTTCGCCTTGAGAGTTCACCACCAGAACCTTATGGAAGAAACAATGATTTTAAAGATGCACATTTAAGTTTCCAATATTTCTATTTGCTTATTTATGATTATTTACTTATGATTTAGGCTTCAATTGTCTATCTGTAAAAGAATAAAAATATCCTGCCTCAGTTTGTAGAAGCAAATAACTGTTTATCCAACATATGTACTCCATCACTGATTGTAAACAGAGTTAGGATATTCCCAGGATCAACTTTAACATTAAAAAAGAGCACTATCCAGGCTCCACAGTCCAAACAGGAACCTGGTTTTCTGCTCTGAATTATGCCTATGGAGGGAGAGAGAGCTTTGGGAAAACAGCTTCACTAAACTCACTCAAGCTTTCTGTGAACCCCCTCCTTGGTACATCACACAATTCAGACACAGAGCAAAGCAAACAATTATCTTGGACTTTGAAAACATGGCATGGATAAAGTCACTGGTCCAATTTGTTTCTCAACAAATACACTAAATGCTAACTTCCTTTGGAAAATCAGTTAACAAAAATAAAATTAATACACCAAACAATATGCAACGAACTGCAACAAACTCCCAACAGTCAAACACTTCCTTCCTGGACAAACTGGGCTACTTGAAAAAACCAGAACCAAAACAAACCACCAAAACCCCAACAAACAGTGATACAAAACATTTATACCAGTGCATTGGGTCACTGTCAGATCACTCTGTAGAGAGCAACCAAGAGAGCACAGACAAAGGACAAGGAGAAATAAAAGCTTGCTGTGACAGTACAATCTCACCATTTGCTAAATCTATTATTACTGCTTTTTAGGTACCTCCACTGCCTGCCAAAATCACTTTTTTATTTTTAAATAAAAGTTTATTCTTATTTAAATAAATTAGCATTTCTTAGAACATTTTTTTGTACTCCTTTGAGTTTTCCAAGATGTGCACAAACCTCTCTGGCTTCTTTATATAACTTATTTGCTTCCTGTGCTGCAGCAGCAACCTGCTGGTTTTTCATCTGGCTCAGTTTGCTGTCTGGATTCCTCAACCTGGTGAGCATTCGTGTCGAGCCTGGTGTGCCTCTTCCTGCTCCTGGAGAATCACTTCTTTCACCATTAGATTTCTCTCCTGCCCAAGAAAAAAAAAGAAGGCTTTTAAAACAAACTTAAAAACTGGGAGTTTTCTGTTGATGTACAGAAGTTACGACATGAAGGAAAAGAAGTACAGTGAAAAGATGCATAAAATGAAAGTTGGGAGACATTATTATTATTATTATTATTATTACCTATGTCCTCTGAAGTCTGGGATCCCCTCTCTGCATTTTCAGCATCATCCAGAGTCCTGATGGAGTCATTCTGCTCACTGCCACTGCTGTTTTCAACATCTGGCTGTGGAGGTGCAGCAGACCCACTGCTGCTGTTGCTGGGGATCATCTGACCAGTTTCTTCTACAAAAGAACAACTTCCTTTTTAGTTTGGGGTTTTTTTCCTTTTAAATTAGATCAATGCAATTTTTTTAAGCTTTAAAGTTTTCACCAGAAAAAGTCAGATGAACATGTTTTGCTGGATTGGAGGGAAACACTCATAAAATATTCATTCCCTTCAGAGCACTGTATCCTGAAAGTACTTTTTGTTCTGTTTTGAGCAGTTTCAACTTTTACAGCTCTGAAGAACTGAAATTCATACTGGTGTTTAAGACACATTCATATTTCATCCAAGACAATTTTTTTCCTACAGATGCACACACAGAGAATCCTCTACTGAGGCTTTGTTTTGCATTTAGAATTCAGATTTCATAAAATCTGGTCTTCCTGCAGCTCCTATGATTTTCCCTCTTTTGGCTTTCTTGTGTGTTACCTGTCCCTCAAAGCACAGACCTTTCAGTTCCCCTTGTTTACCACAGAGTCTTTGATTGTCTCGTCTTCAGCTCATTAATTCTGAGGAATCCCCCAGATTTCGGTTCAATTGGCACCACTGGAAATATCAGCCCACTTCAAATATCAGCCCCTTCCTCACAGTCTGATGGGTCTCCAGGTGGGTTCCTGCTCCCCAGTTGTCCTTGTTAGTGTGTCTTGACACTGGGGGATTATTGTCACCTCACCTGTTGTGCTGCCCCAGTAGGACCTTTGGACTAAACATCAGTGACTTGCAGCTACCTCCAAATAAACCACATTCCCAGCAGGAACAACCCCCTGTCCCTCAAACCAGCCATTTCTTCTGGATTTTGTGCTAAAGAGGCACAGTTCAGCTGGTTAAAAACTACAAGACTTTCTGTTTCCAGAATCCTCCCAAAACATCAGGAATTCTGCTGTTGTTAAGAAAGGTGAGAGAATAAAAACCTGCTTTTTGTGCAATATTCACTCCTAGCAGCAAGATTAATATTCTGGGATTCTTAGAGGATCCTTAACCTGAAAGCATCTTCAATTCTGGCTTTGCCCAGTGGGTGACCACCCCTGTTTGACCCACTTCCCTTTCTACTATGAGAAAAGATGGAACTGTTTTCATGCCTGTTTATAGAATGGAAGCACCCAAACCAGACCTTAATTAATAAAGACTAATATCCAAATTACATTTAACAAGGATGGTGACAGACATTCTTGTCTAACTTTGCATTTTACTCTTATTTTCCTCCTCTTTGGGGGGAACTGCCTCACTGATCCTAGTTCAGTATCCTTCCCTCCCTCTGAAAGGACAGTCTCAATCTGGAATTTCATAGTAGGAATACAAGCATCATGGTGAATATAGTAAATTAGACACAAGGAAAAACTCTCTCCACACACACTTTCCTACAAAAAAATAACCCACTAATTTAACTTCCAGAAGCTCTGGAAGGAGAAAAGTACTTGTGAAAGTATAATAAATAATGATAAATACATAAGCGAATCTTTAAAATAAAATACAAACCCAGAAATGTGTCTGAAACAAAATTATAGGATATGTATCTTTCCAATTAAACCTCAATTTAACAACTTTAAAAGGGAATAAAAAATATGAGAACAGGTAAAAATATTTGGCCAAGTATCTAAAATATATGGTGTTTGTCTCATGCACTAAGACATTTTCTGTACTAAAAGGGTATTATGAGGCTTCCAGATTACAGATTAATCTTAATTTTCATTTTGTCCTCCTGTTAAGAAAGTCTATTACAAGGTTTGGATGCACTGACTTCCACAAGTTCAAGGACTACAATCTGTCCCTGCTTGGAAAACTATTTCTGTAGGAAGGAAAACATTTACCATCACTTTTTAAAACATAACACACTGAGTATGGCTACAACACAGATTAGACATGTTTAGATTTTGAAGAACTAAAAATAAAATCCTCATCATTTGAACAGTAATCAGCTGTTTAGAACAACACTTGGTTATTTGGTAAACCTTGTACAGAATATAATTCTAAATGTAATAGAAAATAATTCTGAAATAGTGCACTGATAATTTAAGTTACGTTCAGTCAAGTCCCGTTTATTCCTAAAGCAAAAGTTTGGTTAGGTTTTTTTAATTCAATAATATATATTATGTCATTTGAATCATGACATGGCAGAAGAAAACACATTAAAACACAAGAGCCCCTGTGCTTATAACTCTTCAATCTGTTTAAAATTCCTACCGTGACAATTTTAACCTTGAATGAAACTGCTTTCACACTGAATGAAAATGCTTTGTTTGTTAGTCATTTATACAGTAAATGAGAGGTTAAAATAAAAACGAGCCAGCAGCAAATTAGAATTTGAAATAAACTCTGAGAGGACGCTAACAATCATCATGGATCACTATGGAAAAAATAAAATATAAGGAAAATAGAAAATAAAAAGCTTAGCCATAGTCATCTTCAGAAGGCATGGAAACAATGCTCTTGTCACAGAGGATCACGGATTTCAAGCACCAGTTGCAAGAAAATTAACTCTGAAATGTTAATAATGACAACGTAGCAGTAAGGATGGCACTGCAAGCAAACAGCATGAGTGATATACACTGGGAATGGTTTTAGTGGACAAATCAGAGAGAAAAACTTCACAGATTCCCCAAATTACAGAGGCATCGGTAACAGTGCCCTCTGTACCTGAGAGTTCCAGGGGGAGCTCTGGTGCCACCTTCTTCTCTGCCACGTTGTTGCTATCAAGGGTTTCTGACTGACACCCCACGTTCTTCCCTTCAGGGCAACTACTGTCTCCTGCAGAAGGATTTGTGGTGTTGTCATCAGTGCTTGGTGTCACAGAGTTACTTTTATCCCCAACGACTGTTGCCTCTACAGTAAAACCACAACAAAACTTTAGGGATATTCTTTATTATGCCTTAGGATGTCATTTGGCATCATCCACAGAAAGCAACTGCAGCAGCTTTTTGGTTGGTTGATAATGCTGAAAAATATTGAGCTTTTTCCTTTTCTTTCCTTTTGCTATGAGACAGTATTGTCTCAGAATCAGAGAACAAACCCCCTGTGATGAGGAAAAAGTTAAAAATGATGTAATATGGCTTACTATAAACCTGTTGATCACAACCTGTAAGTGCCTCCTGTACCTCAAGGCAGGGGATCTAGAAGCTGTATAGGAGTAGGAAAATTGGTGCAATTACTTAACAAGAAAAACAACTACAACATGCAAGCACAAAGGAACTGTCAAATATCACCTATTACAAAAATATCTTAGAGAATCATACCAAAAAAAGGCATCACATTAACACTTAAAGAAAAGTGAAGCTCTTAACTAAAGATTCACTTCACTGAAATGGAGCTGTTAAAGCACAGTCAAATTTGTTTTACCTTCTGTTTTCTCTTTTTCCACATCTTGCTCATTCTGTGTTTCCTCAATTTTATCTTGGTCTCCAGATTCTTCCTTGTCTCTCTCAGCATCTGTCTGGTCATTATCACCATCACTTTTGGCCTTTTCTCCTTCATCATCTCCTGTGTTTTTATCTTCCACTATTTCTCCTTTTCTTGCTCTGATGATGTCCAAAATTTCATCTACAACAGAAAGTATGTTGTCATCAATAAATAAACAACCACCTGCAGAGCCACAGAGCACAAATAACACAACATAAATCCTGCTTCTGATATAAAATAAATTCAAAGTGTAGCATTTATTCCCACTAAAGAAAATATTCTTACCATTTGCTGCAGAAAGGAAAGACTTGTTGTTGCCCCTTGCTTTGTTTGTGAGGTCTTCTGTCACATCCATGTGCCGATGAACCTCCTCACGCATTTCATCCAGGGTTTTGCATAGGTCAGCTTCCCAGTAATCTTTGTCCAGGCATTCAATCAACTCTGCCAGCTGGATCTTTGTGCTGTAGTACCAGATTTTCTTATCCTTCTCACTTTCTGAATCTTCCTCTCTGTAGGAGTATTTAAAAAAAATATTCATTTTAAAATATCTAGATAAATGACAAGGATTAGTATCAGTCTGCTTTCTGCAGGGAACTATTAAATGCCAATACCTGATTGTGAACAAACATGTGGACACTTGTATGCACCCAGTTTAATACTCAGTATTCATTTTTGCTTCCCTCCCTGTCTTCATTCCCTCAGTTCTCCTGACAGCTTCCTTGGGAAAGCTTCTGAAGAGTCTCCTCAAAACCTGTTAGTCCAATCTGACAACAAGATTTATTCTCATTATATTTAGTATTACTGTAACCAGTAATTTACTACTAAGTCTCAAACAGTTTGCAATGAAAGAGGGTATGGGTTCAGAATCCCTAATAGGTGGTTTTGTAACTGCATGTTCAGGAAAGAGCACAGTTAGAAAATTCAAAGAGTAGAATGTCACATCCATAAAATATTTTATATTGGCATCTCTACAACATCCACCTGTGAAGCACCAGGAAGGGACAAGAGTCATAATACTCTCCTTTGAAAAGATCATAGGATTTCCACTGTTTTTATCTGGGTTATTCCATGACCCCACAAGCCCAAACAGAACTACTGGAGGTCCACAGTGCCAAAAGCACCTCAGCAGGGCCACCAGATCTGAGGGAGCTCCATAAATATCTCAGGTAACAGGCTCTCCTGGAGCACCTGAGAGCACGAGGAGAACACTCTGGACTTCAGCCTGGCTTGTTCCGCCCTGTTGAGCAGCAGCAGCAGCTCCAGGCTGGCCCTGAGCCCAACCATTCACCTCCACACCACATCCCAGTGCTCCCAACACCGAGGGGGTGACGCTCATTTACCCCCCGGCCTTCACTGTGCAAAGGAATTAAACTCCTGCTGCACCTGCACCACCTGTCAGAGCACTGCAGGCCTGTGGCTCATGGATAATCCTAATCCAAAGTGTCCAAAGGAATGGAAAGCTGAGGGCAGTTTGAGAGACTGATCCTTGTGAGAATCATTGCAGGTTCCTCTCTCCTGGCTGCCTCCCTGTGGCTTATAAAGATGGTAAAAATTGGCCTCAGGGACTCAGAAACACAAACAACCCTAAGGCAACTTCCACAAGGTATTTCTGAAACAACGAATATTTGCAACCCAATCAGGATACTACTGAAATAAGGTGGTTATCAAGCTAATAATGGCAATACTGCTCAAAATTCAACTACTCACTTGTCACAACCATTACTACAAAACAGACTTTTGGTTTTGATGAAAAAAACTGGTTTATTGCAAAGAAATACTCTCATCTCTCTCATAAAGGCATTTGCTCATGAAAAGCAACTCATTCTACTTTACCCATTCATTCCTCTAAACTGCCAATATTCCCTTTGTTTTAACCACACCAACCTGTTACACTTGACAAGTTTTGTCAGAAAACAGCTCATTTCAAGAAGACTGTCCACATACAACACCAAAAAGTAACAGTTGAACACTGACAATCTTTTGACTCTATGGAATATTCTGGGCCTGTGAACTTCCATGTTAAAGAAAAATTACTGTTTAAACCATGTTTCCTCTAAACCAAGAGTTATTTACTAACAACAATAGGAATGACAGCACTTTTATTATTGGTGGTGAACAAAAGCCACAGCAAAGGAAGATAAAGGCAAACACCCAAAAACCGAGATGGAAGGGGGGATGAGAATGCAAGAATAGAGCTTTATACAGCCAGAGAAAATAAAAGGATGAAACAAAATGGGAATGTATCCCTTCTGAGCTTTCCCTGGCAAATTTCCAAGGGAAGTGGCAAGTGCAAGACCCTGGTTGAGTGGGGATTGTAAGGCTGCCCTGCTCCTGACAAAGGGGACTGCAGAATATGAGGCTGTTTATTTCTTAACTCACCAAAAGGGGAACTTTAACCTTTCATTTTGAACGCCTACAGGATTATTTGCTAGAGAAATAATGCCATTTATGCATCTTCTTATATGACCTAGATATGCAACAATGTGAATGCTTTATATGGAATCACAGAGTCACTCGAGTTGGAAAAAAACATATAAGATTAAATCTGACCGTATATTCCCATCACTCCATGAGGGCAGGCTGTGCCTAGACCCATTTCCCAGACAAGCAGCTCAGGCACAGAGGCTCGTACACCTTGCCTCAATTTTGATGGGGATCATCCAGGTGTTTTCTGATTTTCATCCTTCTCCCCCCGTCCAGCAAACCCATGCTAATGCATCCAGGATGTGTGTTTGTGTCACCTGAACAGCCCAAGCAGCATCTGGCTTTTCCTGTTCCTTCAGACCTCTCTATTCTAGTGTTGCAAGGTTCCATTGGATTGCAAAGCAATTAGCTGCTGTCTTCAGTTTCCCTGGATAACTCAAGAGAAAGCCTTCAGCACCAGGAAAGGTTTGCAGGCCAATAAACCCCGGGGCTCATGAGAAGAGCAGAGACACCAGAGCACCAAGAGTGTCCTGCAGAAAGCACCTGGAGCCAATCCTTCCATGTGTGATTCCAGTCCTGCCCTTAAAGAACTACTCAGACAACGTTCTAGAAACAGACAATGAGGTTACCCAAGAGTATTTTAATACCCTTCTGCTTCATTTATCTCGGGGTTTGAGCAGAGAGTTTGTTTTGAACTGAAGGCTCTCACAATCTTAGCAGGAGAATTTCAGGAATTAGTTTTCTCTTGAAAAAGCACAGGCAGAAAATGAAATGGCACAAGCTGGCTGGTCTGTGCTTCCACCAAACTCATCTCTGGCCAGACGTCTTGTCAAGACTCAGATGCCTGCCAGGGGAAGCCTTGGAGGATGCAGCAGAAATCATTCCACGCAATCCATTCTGGCCGAGGTAGTTAAGATTTAAATTAACAATTAAATGATTTATGCTAACTTTCCCTGACCATCTTGCTGCATTTGCTAAAGGGACACTACTTTTGCCCCCGGAGGAAATCAGAGGGGCTGTCACAAAGAGAAGCTGGAAAGATCCAGGGCTGCACAAGGACCGATTCCCACTGTTTTTCTCGGACGAGCCAGACGGTGCTGCACAGGTCCAGTGAGTCTCCAGGGGACTCAGCTGAGTCACATACAATGTGTGAGGCCAAGGAGGGAGAAAAGGATCACATGAGCATTTCCTACCTCTTTCAGCCTCCTTGGCTGCCAGGAACTATTCCCCAGCAGGCTGCAGAGACTGATAAAAACAACACCACAGAAGATGCTCGGACTTTCAAGTAATAATGAAACATTATTATTAGTAGTAGATACAGCCCTTCCTAAACTCCATGCTGATACAATTAGAAACTGAGGAATTCAGTTAATTGTTTAAAGCAATCTATTCAAATGAAGACCCGAACCCTTGTAATTAACTGGAAAAAACAGAGGAGGACCCACTAAGAACATAAACAGCATGACAAATCTTGCTGCAAAAACGCTGAAGCTGCTTTTGACTGTCGAGGAAGATCCACACAACTCAGGAATAACAATGTGTGCCCTATTTCTGCTATCAAAATGAAAGCCACACACTGTTTCATTATCTTCTTTCACAGACACTTGATAAATCCAAAGCATCTCAATATTTATAGAAAGATAACTGGTTAAAACGCTGCAGGAGTTTACTGGGACAATGCAAGTCCAAGTCCTAAATTTCCAGAGCTGTTAACTTGCAGAAATAATCTTCACAAGTAAAACAAATACAATTGACCCAGAGGCATCAGCCTTAATTTGTAAACAGCTTGAAACAAAAACCTCAGGAATTTTCTCTTGCCCTTTTTTTTTTGGTTTGTTTTAATCTTGTTGATATTTGTTCATGGGCATTTATGAGGAGAACCCCCTCAATGGGCACTTCTCCATCTTTGCAAAAGAGAAGAGGTGGAAAAGAGAAACAAAAACACAATGAAGGGCTTAAACAAGGCTTATTACCCTCAGCAAGTAATAGAAATAAATGTATCAGGGAACAAGTCTACAAAACCCTTTAAAAGGTGACAAAACCAGTGGTATGATGGATCTATGATATTTATAGGGGGAGAGGGGAGAAGAAGTAAAAAGCCCTAAAAACCCTACTGAAAAACAAGCCCACCAAGAATTTAGGATTTCAGCTCTTTAATCCCCCTGGGCAAGATATCAAATGGGTATTTGTGCAGATTATTTTTAGATCTATTAGTTTCCCCTGATATATTTGATCACATGGCACTGGGGAATACATTCTATTCATTTTAATAAAGTTGATATGATAATATTACTTCATGAATCTCAGGTTTTAGCATTTGGCAGTCATCCTTTAAGTTATTCTTCAGTTATCCAAGACATCAGGGGTGGTTTGATCTTTTTCAGTGTGTAACTATATATATATATGTGTCTATATGTGCAAAATACAAAGTGCTTACTGAATTTAAAGGGTATTAAAAACTGCAAGTACAGAGTTTAATATCCATATGAGTTACTAATGTTGAATTTCCCTGGAAATTAGTTGTGTAGTACACACTTTTGTCCCCCAAGAACTGGTTTTAGTACAGTTTTAAGGCACATTGTCCATTAATTTAATTCTGTCAAAGTTCCCTGAGAAGTCCAGAGGAATTGGCTGATTCTGTTCATCCCACACTGCCCTGTTCAAGCACTGCTGCTGCACATCTGTCAGAACCAGCTTCATCAAACCTGACTTATTATTTCTGAAACAAATAACTCCTAACAGGAATGCCAAAATGCTGTTTTTTTAAAAACTCAATACATTTAACCTTTGAAGATGCCTCTTCTAGTGCAGTTAAAATTACTACCAATGTGAGAAACAACCCTCACATGTGCAAATATCAAAGGATCACGAAGCACCTGCAAGATTTATTTTAGTTTAAAACATGTTCAGGTATTGCCTGTATCAAAATCCTCTGAATATCAAACACTCCACTTCACTGGGAAAAAAAAATATTGTTTCACAGATCAAGTTTAGTTAAAAATAATTACCAATCTGCTACATATAGGGAGGAAACAAAGTCTGCCTATTTATCTTAAAATCACCTCCTGAGTGACTCTGGATTTTTTTATGTGAATTCCCAGACCTCTGCCAGCACAGTAGAGTAGTGAAGGCAAACCCATCTTTAGAACAGCTTTGCCCTCAAGAGTTTGAGAGGAGAGACACAAAAAACATACACAGAGGAGACCATAAGTTATTAAAGCACAAGTAAGTAGAGCAAAAATAATCCCAGCTCTGTGTCCTTCACAACCAGGCTTTTTGTGGGGAAAAAAAAAAATAAAAAAAATCAAACTTTCAACACATTTTCTGGAAACAGAAGGTAGAAAATTCTGTCTGAGGCAAAGAATTGGGATCTCAACAGCTCCAGGCTGCCCATCACATCCTGGGGAACCATGTGAATGATCCACCACTTACTGCAGAGCAGGTGACTGAGTACAAACATGAAGTGTAGAGATAAAAATAAGGTAAGAGTATAAAAGATGCCTTGCCTCCTTCAAAAGATCACTTGAAACTACTGTGGCATTTATAGCCCAGAGAAACTAAAAATGATCAAACGTTCACTCTTTTTGTACAAGTGTGAAAGGAGAACACAGGGAACAAAGAGCAGCAATAATTAATACTTAAAGCATCAGAGCCCCACATTTTGAAGGACTACCATGAGACCCTTAGAAGTGTCTTCTTTGCAAGATGTAACACCATCAACAGTCCCTTTTAAAGACACTGGCTACTGTCTTAACATTCCCTGTGACCTGTTTGGTATGAAATTCTGTCAAGGTACCCAGTTGTGGCTTATTTTCTGCACACTGAATGGAAAGCTTTTAAGAAATCTAGTAAAATCTCTATTTCTCATGAAGTAACAATACCAGTGATTTCACTTAAACATTATTTCTCCCCTGTTATGAGAACAATTAGATAATAACTGTCTTTTATTAAAAAAAACCCCAATCTTCAGCTATTTTCTTGTGAAACTCCAGAAGTGCTTTTATAATTTCAGATTCAACTTTTTGGGTAAAAAATAACAGGGCACAATGCCCTCACTAAGAAGGGTTTGATTACTCATAATGTTTTGAGATACATTTGTATATGAAGATAAACCAATAAGAGTAAAGTGTGTGAAACACAGGAAGCAGTTCCCTTGAAGACAGGTATGTCTTGCTATTTTGACTTTGTTTACACTGCAGAAGTGTTCAGTGCAGCATTTCCTGCATTTCTTTGGTGAATATCTTGGAGTGCCTCTAAAAAATTCAGGTTCAAAAGCATCAAACCAGTAGCTGGCAGCCAAACACCACCCAAGCAGTGATACACCACAACTTGTCATAGAAAGGGTTCAACTTCTCTCCAGTAACTTCTGCAAGAAACTGGAGGGTTCTCATGAAAATTCCCTTCCTTTTCCTCACATTCATGTGTTTTAAGCACATTAATATTAAGCATGAGGCCTTGGTTTTTCTTCCTTTTGATATATGGATTATGAGAATATTAATTTTGGATAAATATGGATTAATTACACAGTCTTTAGCAACCTGCTAACAGAACAGCAAGCAATGGATTTACCTAAAGAAAGAACAGCTTTAAGATGGCAATAGCAACCTACAGTATATATTGAAACACATCCAACACAATATGACTGTTCAGAAATTACTAGTTTACTCACATGATGATCCTCCTGTTCAGGAACCAGTATTTCCTCCTGTGCCTGTCGTATCCAATGGGTTCATGTCGGATGTAGGGCTTGTTTTTTTGGATTTCAGCAACACAGTCAGTCACTCCAGGCACCTTGTGTGCCACACAGACCTCACACTGCCACTCGTCCTCGGGCACCTCCTCCAGAGGGGGTTTCACACACTCCAGGTGATACACGGCCGAGCAGGTCTCACAGCACAGCAAATCCCCGAGCTTGTGACAGACCCTACAATGATCATCGTACTGAATGACACCTTCTGACATTAACTCCTCCCGGGCAATGTTTGTGGTAAGGAACTGATCCACTAAGAACTGCAGGACTTTGATTTTATTCTCTACTGGTCCATAAGGATAGTCCTCTGTCTCTTGGTAAGGAAGAACATGATGGTATTCCTTGTCACTCTCACAATAAACCCGCAGGACCTCTGGCCACGTCATTCCATCTATGAAATACAAAGTGGAATTAACGCTATCTTTGAGGTCAGCAGGTCCAAAGGTAGTATTTGAAGTGTCTTCTTCACGTAAAACTGCTTTTAAAAGCACTATGTGCATCTCTGCCATAAGTGTGCACTGCTCTTGACTTACCAGAGCAGCACAGAAGTCCTCAAAACGAAAAGGAGAGAGGCGTAAAACAGTGCCAAAGTTCCTTAGTACCTCATAGATGGCAATAACATTCATTATATGCTCACTAGGCACCATTAAGTCCTCTGAGGATTTAGGAAACTCCAAGGGTGGGATATCTTTTTCTTCCAGTATCGGAGAGCGAGGACGATGTGCTCTTTGTCTTCTCCTACCTGGAAAAGAAACCAAACCAACAGTCAGGATTTTGCTCTTCACAGGTCAACATGCTTAAACATCAGTGACTGTCTCACACTGTAAGCTATTGCAAATTAAGGATTCACAATCTTCACAGTTACATAAGTGTGACAACCAGCCAATAATCTCATATGGAAATAAAATCCCAGATATCTGAAGTTTTGCCTTAGACACCAAGAGCAGTTGCATTTCCTTTACAATATACATCTACTAAATCTTTAACATGACACCTAGAAATTTAATTGTTGGAATTACTTAGAACGATTCTGGCCAACAACTGAACTTCAGAATTACCCCCATAAATACAGGAAATAAGTCTAATGAGGGGAGAAGACCTGCTAAGGCAGATCCTGCTGAACCTTAAACACCTTAAACTTTAATGCATTGAAAAAGGGAAAAAAAAAGTTACCAGAAAGAAAAGCTACCTTTAAGAAACACCTTGATGCATAACAAATGATTCCAGAAGAAAAATAAATTAATTCCTGAGCTGATATGGCAAAAGGATCCCAGATAAACTCTCCCTTTCCAATTTTAAAGAATTAAATCTTATGCAACAAGTTACACACTATGGATGAATTGCCAGATGTTTCCACTGCAGAAGTAATGGGTCAACATCATCTGAGGGTAAAAATAACTTTCCAAGTTTAGTGAAGTTGGAGTTGTGACTGTGGAAAATGAAAGAATGCTTCTATGACTGTCTTCCAACATGCATTAATCAGTGGAAAATGTTTAATCATGGCAAACGCACCAAGACACAGGAGTTTCACAGCCAGCCCCAAAGCAAGAGTTCTCCAGATGAAACTCAGCTTTTCTATCACCAAGATCCAAAATCACAGATTAATTAAACCAGCTGTGGTTTGTGCAAAGACCACAAAGCAAAAATCACACACACACACACAAAACTCCTTCAGGGCCCTGAACTTTCCTTCAGTATTGTGTGGGACCAGCCCCAGCTGGCCATGCAGGACATCAACAACACAGAGCAGATACTCTGAGATCACTGATGGTCCTCACAGAGTCCAAATATCACAAAGCCAGCAGAGTTATCAACTAGGATTCTTTCCAGTGTTTGCAACTGTAGCAGAAAAATGTATCTGTCACACAGCAAAGCCACAAAACGGCCCTTCAAGAGCAACAAGGACCTTCCCCCTGCTTTATCCAAATTCATCAAGAGTGACAAATCCCCGTAATTTCAGACAAACTGCAATGAAGGACCACTGCTGAAAGAACCAAAGGCTCCTGATTTCTTCTCATGGGTTGAGATTTTTCCCCTCCAACAAAATTCTGCTTGTTCTATGCACGGTTTTTTCCCCCTCATTAAAGAACCAGACTCCCAACACACCCCCTTTGCTGATGTCTCTGCCAAGAGATAACCACAGGTATGGAATCACAGAATAACTGAGGTTGGAAAAGACCTTTAAGATCATCAAGTGCAACTGTCAACCCATCCATGTTCACCACTAAACCACGTCCTCAAGTGCCACATCCTCTGAACACTTCCAGGGGTGGCGACTCCACCACTTCCCTGGGCAGCTGTTCCAGTGCTTTACAACCCTTGCAGTGAAAAAAAATGTCTTACTAACTAATCTGAACATCCCCTGTTGCAAATTAAGGCCACTGTATTTGTCACATCAAAAAAGAACCCTAAAACAAGGCATTCCTGGTATGTTCTGAAAAAACTAATCCCTAACACTTCCTCTGTTGCAATCAGTTTATGTGTTTGCACAGAAATTTTAAAAGTAATAAGAAAACTAATAGTTGGGACAGTAAGAAACACACAGTGCATTATAAAACATGTGCTTCCTTTGTCCACTACTTTGTGTTACACCTCACAGTTGCAGCACATTAAGATACTCCCCATCCACACTGTAAATCACACACCACAGCTCAAGAGCTCCAATCATTTCTCTTTTCAGACACTGAACTGCCTTGAAGAATTCTGAACTGCATATGAACTGGTTTCCAGAGCTAAAAAAGGAAAGTATTCAGAGATGTAGAATGTCTTAGAAAGAAACTGTATTTTTCTTGAATGAGTTGGTGGCACAGTATTTCAGATCTTTCTGTGCCGGCTTTTTTTCTTTCTAATTTCACTTTCCATTTGTTATTAACATTTGGTGTACCCAGGCTGAACAGAATTTGAAGTTCAGAAGGGAATCACAAAGTGTGATTTGGAAATTCAGAAGTTCCAAGCAATTTGTGCTTATACTTATTACTGATCAGTGCATCAACTGTGAGCTCAAGGAACACTCCAGACACCTCCAAAAAACCAACAAAAACCTGCCCAAAACCCCAACCCAACCAACCCAAGCAGTCTAATAATCTCCAGTGAAAAGGATGGACATTCTCTGCCAAGGTGCTCAGAAATCTTGAAGCATCTCTAAGTGGCCACTGAACTGAAATTAAAAGTGCAGGTCACTGGAATATCAGATAATGATGTCAAAGTGCTACAGCCTCTTTTTTTGAGTTGAAATGTTTGTGTTCTACTGGTTGGGTGGACAACCTTCTTTCTTCACTGCTGACTATCTGCATGTGCTCACACCCCACCCAGCTCACCCCGCTTTGCAGCAGTTTCATTTCTGTGAAGGTTTTTGAAGATCACAGTCCATGTTTATCCAACTGTGCCTCAGAAACACATAAAAAAAAAAATCCCTCAAACCTTGAAAAATGCTTTCCTACCATAAACACACCCAACTTTTCAAGCTCTTCACTTTCAAGGACAATTTTCTTTTCCACAAAGCAAATTGTCCAGTGTTGGAATTTGACATTCACTGGCAGACACAGCCCAGCAGAAAACTTGGGTCTCTTCATTTTGACTTTAAATTACTTTACAGATTCTAGGAGTTGACAACTTTCTTTTTTTACTTGTCATTTGTCAAAGATTTTGGCCTCCACAGGGAATGTTTGTTTCAAGGAAAAATTGCAGTTTGTACTGTTTTGCCTGAAAGAAAAACCACCAAGAGGATTCCAGAGCAGGTGCATGAGCAGGTTCCTTCTGCTTTGAGCACCACCTGACTGAGCAGATTTTAAACTGAATCCACATGAATTTACTCTCAATTAAAGACTCTCCATTTACACACACTGCAGTCTCCCAAAACGTACTCAAGTTTTATTACATGCAAATTGGATACTTTTAAGATGGTTTTTGCATATTAACTAAGTCTCTGAATCAAATTTCACCTCCAAGTTTGAGGCAGCACAAAGGGAGAAAACATCCACTTCTGCACCACTCAAATTCCACAGCTTTATTTGGAAGGACAAATGGATTTGCCAATAGTCTCCTGCTGCCACAACTGGGCTATTGACAGGATCCAGATCACCTTTAGTGTCTCAGCATTATATTTTTATCCAGCACAAATTTCTTTTAAATGGCATTCCTTCACTAGTTGTCTCCCAAAGTGCCCAAGCAGCCTGCACTGGTTACCTGTCCCTACTTTGAATTCTCTAGTTGAAGATCAAACTAAATCTGTAATTAAGATTAAAGAGTAAACAATTTTATTCCCATGGCAAATTTAATTATAGATATTGATAATTACAGCCTACACTTACAATGATCTACTAAAATAATTTATATTACAAATATTTAAACAAACACCCTAATGATATTTGAAATAAAATGAAGTTACTGAACTAACAGTCTGAACACCCAGAACCAGAATTTACTTAAAAAACCCAAACACTTGCTTTATTTTTTTTTCCATCTATTCAACTTATTTGGTTCAAATGCTGACCTTTCCAAAATTTAGAAATGAAAAGGAGCTTGAAAGGACCAAAAAGCTTGACTCTACTTTCATTCACAGACTGAGAGAAGAAAAGGGAAAGTCACATCTATTCTTAACCACAGAAGAATATAGAACTTAAAACTACTTTAACCATCTTTAACGTCATCTTATGTAGAATTTTAAAACAGAGTATCTCAATGAACTATTGACAGTGTCCAGAATACAGAAAGGTTGGATCAGGACTAAATATGACTTTCATGCACTTCAGTTATTCCAATCACATGCAGCCTAAAAAAAAAATCCCAAAAATCCACTTTTGCCTTGTCTCAGTGATGTTACACATCCCTCCTCTCCAGATGTACAGGACCAGTAAAGAGCCTTCCAGCCCAACATATTCCAAGTACTGGACTGGTGGATGGGATCCTACAGGACAAATGCTCTGCCAGAACCACTGTGTTGTTAGAACAGGGACAGAGTGGTGGCTGCACTGGGATGACCTGAAAAATACACACTTGGCCCACCCTTTCTTGGTCTGAAAAGACTTTCAATTCTCCCCCAAGAAGAGATTATGAGTTTTTGGCTTCAAGTTCCACGAGTCAAGTCAAACCTCACCACTCTCACATAAAAGTCCATCTTCAGTAAAGCAGAACTGGGTTGGTTTTGTTTTCCAGATCATGAGTCACTGAAAAAACTTCTCAGCATAAAGACCAACTGGCAGTTCTATATGATGCCCTGGAAGCAGAGTGCTCCTTAGAGAAGACGCCCTCTCCTACGTTTTCCTTCCTCCTGCAAACTCCTGAACTCCCTGTTTTGGTTTGGTTTTAATAAACACACACTTCTTGTTACTGCTTTGCACCAGCCACATTTCAAACGGGACTGAACAGCAACACAGCTCCTGCTGGATATCACTGAGAAAACTGGGAACAGTCGATGAAAATGCATAAGAAAAGGTTTTTTGGGGTTTTTCTTTCCTTTCACAGCAGAATGCAGAAACTGGAGAGAGCTGCATGTTTGTCACAGCAATATCCAAGCTGGTTCCTTAATTAAAAGTCAACCCCTTGGGAGAACATTTGCTCAACTTACACCAAAGAAGAAAAAGCAGTAAAATGAATGAGTTTAACATAAAATAAGAATATATTATGAAAAGCAGCACTGAAATAGAAGAATCTAAATCTTTTTCTTGGGATGGGCCAAAATTAAAGGCTTTGACTTCTACAAAACACTTTTTTTTCCCTTTAAAAATGCCAACCTGATAATCAACATGTTTCTAATATTCACAAGTTGAACAGTCTCTTCCAGAAAAAAATTTTGAAAGAATAAGATGTGTTTGTAACTACTCGTAGGTGCAGCTCCAATTTGAGCATTGTTCTGCAATAATCACACCTAACCCAATTTATTTCTTTTGCCTGGAAAAAAGAAAAGTAAACAACACCAAACATAAACCAGATTAAACTTAATCTAAACCAACATTAAAAATGAGACATTTCAAGCACCACAAAAGCTTTGGAAGTTGAAACACAAATGGAAAAATAACTAGTTATGGGACTACATCCTGAGTGGACCCCTGTCACACAAATTCTCACATGTTAAGTCTGACTCCTGCCTTGCCCTGTACAAAAATAGGTCTTGATGTTCTTTTAAAACCTTAAAACTTTTGGTTGCTTTTTCTCAGTTTGTACACCTGTCAGCAGTGCATTTTTAAATTAAACTAGGGTTCTCTACAGATTTTATATTAGGAATTTAATTTCCCACCTTTATGGCCATCAGCAGTCTCCCAGCAGGAGCCAGGAATACAAACCCACTGAGTTCTGTGGCATCACTTGAACATTTGGAGAACTAATGCAAGACAAGTAACAGATGAGGTCCCACACTGTCATCCTGAGAAGGACTCAGAGGCACAACCCTTTCATGCCTTGAACCCAGGCAAAAAAACCTACCCAAAAATACAGGTAGCGCTGACTTAATGATTGTCAGGAACAATTTGACAGTTTCTTAGGAACCACACTGGGGATGAGCTGTAACTCATTTCAGAAGTTAGAGAGAGCCCTGAGAGCCAGCCCCAGTCTAAAATCCACCTTTATTCACCTTCCACCAGTCCTACGCAAAACAACGATCAATTACGGGATTTTACTGCAGATCTACACAAAAAAGTTTGCACAATAAACTCATCAGCAGCCCATCAAACTATCCTCCCTTTTACAACACACATATTTGACAAGGGTGAGGCACCTGCAGCACAGAGCTCCGACCCAAGTGACAAACACCCTCTTCAGATAAACTGCCAATTTACGAGTCAATACAGGAGGATCAGCCCCAGATTTACTCCTCTGGCCTTCACAGTTTCTTTGTTGGGACTCTCTCCTACGTTTTCCATGACTGGCACGATGAACTAGTGATCATTCCCTCTAGAGCACAAATCAAAGTGCAGATCACTAAGTGGTAAAATAAGAGCATGCCAGGTTTAATTTAGAGAAGAGGGTACCCCAGGTAAGGTGTCTGGGAGGCTGGTAAATCTTCTCTCCCGGCACACAAAAGAGGCTGCATATCTTACTGTCCTATCTCAATGTCTCCACTTAAACAACTCCTCAAGAGCAGAAAAACGTTAAGATAAAAAAATCACTACAGACACACCGAATGCTGCTTTCCAGCTACCTTCTTTCACTCTGAAGAAAAAGGAGAAGTAACCGGATAACAGAAGCAATGGTCAAGTCCTGCAAGTGCTCAGACTAACAAAATCCACCTAAAAGTATTATTTAATGTATTCTAGGACAAATATTTTGGCTCCCAACTCGAGCTTGTTCAACAGATTGATGATGATGATCTCAGCCAAAATCTAGACGTACAGCTCTTCCTAAAGGTAGTTTTTCTAGGTTTTGAGGAAGAAAAATCAAAAAACAAAAAATGAAGGAGTTCCAGGCACCTTGATTAACCCCTTCTCTTAAAAGTCTGCAACATATGGAAAATACTTGGTAACTATAATGCAAGGGTGACAAGCCTAAAGTAGAATTTTTAGTGGACAGGGAATGGCAAAAATGTTTAGTGATCCAAGATACACAGGATACCTGTCCTAAGAGTACATCCACCTGCTGGGAATGCCAAGGGGTAAGAGACATCACACACACAAAATCTGTGTGAAATTATAAGTGTCATATGCTTTTACTGTACCATTATTAAGTAGTATATTAAAGGCATTTTACCTTTCCCAAGATTTTGCTTCTTTAAATACTTATAATAACAACAACGTAGTAAAAAGGTATCCTTACATCCAAGCTCAAGATAAATCAAACTCCCCATCAGAGCATAAAAACTGAGCCTTTCTTGGCTTGAGACATTGCTCTGTGATCTTTTAATTCATTGTTCAATGAAGTTTGAAAAGACTGTAGAAAGAGTCACCCGTTTAACTGGGATGTGATTTATGTGTAAAAGCTTGGTTGGCAGGGGAGTTTGACTGGGAGGGCAATTTTTTAATATCCCGCTCTCAAAAAATAAACTCCTCAGCCCCTAAGACTATATCCTGAGAGTGGCTGTAATTCAGGTTGCAAATGACTGAGGGAAGATAAAAGGAGAAGGATTGTTCATCATCTCCTCTGGTAAAAAACTGCAGGATTCTGTCAGGAGAGAGTTTAAACCAAGGGAAGAGACACTCCTTCAAGGCCTCCAGTACACCAGGAACCCTGTCACTGTCTTACAATTTGTCTGGTTTGAAGACAAAGATCTGAAAGGAAAAACCCCATATCTAAACACAGCTACAGACCAGCTCTGGCTCAGGGTGCACCTGAGTCAAACAGCTCTGGAGCCCCTGAAGGAACATTTAATTCAGACACATCTGTGCTTTAACTCCCCTCTGCACTGGCCACTGTCAGACACAGGTCCTGATGTTGGATGAACCTTTTCCTTGCCTATTAATGCTGGATCTCCATCTCCCCCTGGATTATGACAAGACTGGGATCTCCATCAGTGCCACCACAGCACAGCCGTGCTCCCCACACAGAGATATGTCCCGGAGAGGAACAGACTGAGCTGAGTGAATGAAAAGTTTATATTTTCTTTGCAAAAGGGCAACAGAATGTCTGGGAGAGAGGGGAGGAGGCAGGGAGACCTTTAGGCAAATACTGAACTAATGGGAACCACCAGAAAATCACCAAAACAACAACATAGATGTTTCAACTCTCGAAAACTCGGCATAAAAAAAAAAACACCTAAGAGTGAAAATGCTTACACTTGCACTTGTCCGAAAGAAGTTAACTGAAGTCATCCTGACCAGGTGAGGAATAAACATATAAATGATCAAAATGGTTTCTGATACACCTCAATACCACATAAAACCTGTCTCTGCTTGTACAACAATGCACACAGAGCTGTCCTGGGATTTGCCAAAACACTGAGCACATTTCAAAAACTGCATCCACCCATTCTCTGCACAACTCACTTGAAACCTGGATGTTCATGTGAAAAATATTTTCCTGACCTAGCCAGTTACAATCATAAATATATTACTTTCCTGACATAAGCACACCCAAAAAGTAATAAAAACTAAAGTTACCACAACTAAGCAGAAAATGAAGAGTTAAAAGTCAAGAGAGTGCTTTAAAGCTTTTTTCTTCTGCGAAGGCAGATCTCAACCTTTAAAGTAAAAAATATTCCAAAAATTTCAATTTGATTGCAGGACACCCCTGCAACAGGTAAACTAACTTCTTAAAAATTATCTCCAAATTAATTTAATTCAGCAATGCATGTATTTAGTTCGATTCGTTTACATTTTTGAGCATATGGATATAGGTTAAAAAATATATAGACAAACACATAAAGTCTTTTAAAGGACTATTATGAAGTCACAGAATGAGCTGATACCCTGAACTCACCAAAATAAAAACAAATGACACATTTAGCAGCCAGTACTTCCCCCTTTCAAGAAGTCATCAGATAATTACTCGAAACTTACTACTTAACTTTCAGTTTAGATGCAATGCATTTACACCAACAACCTGTTCCTTCCCTCTTACAAAGTGGCCAAACACTTGTACACCAGCAGTGTCTGCTATTCTGGAGCCCAAATCACCAGAGGTGCTTAACTACTCTCCTGGTTCAGACACTTTAAAAAAAATTTCAAAAATAAAATATTCTAAGCTTGGACTCCATTCTAGAATGAGTTCAAAAAAATCCAAAGTGCTTAAGTTTAAATAAAAGAATTTTTGAAGGTTGAAACCCACATGGTTAATGAACCAATTAAGGACACACGGAAGAGTAGGCCTTAAAAAATTGTGCCCAAATTTGCCACTAGAATTAAAAAAAAAATAACCACAATGATGTTTAACGAGTTGTAATCCCAGCACAAGTTTTAAAGGTTGCTATATCTTAAGATAAACGCAGCATTTAAACCCAAGACTTTTGACTCGACCTCCACCTTTTAATCTTCGAGCTTAACTAAAACAAGGTTTACACCCTTGCAATGAGGCCCTGTGCACTTTTCCCTAAACTATAACAATGCAATCTCCATTTTGAACAATGCACCTCATTTCCCTCCTTGGAAAGCTACTTTTGTCTTAAAGCCAGTAAATGCTGGATCCAGTTATAGCTCTGATTTCAAGAGCCTGAAAATTTTCAGTGTTTCTGGGGTTTTCGGGTTTTTTTAAGGCCACTTCCAAGTTGCATGTGCCTCCTTTCCTTTCAACATCAAGTTACATTTGCAAGCACAAGCCATCTCTTCCTGTGTTTAATTGAAAGGACCTCTTTGCAAGGCGTGCCTGTCGCTTCCCTTGTTTTTAAATTTAAAGAGAAATGCTCCACGCACTTTTGACATCGTTTGCAACACGTTCAGGTGGATCATTTCTGCAGGCACCACAATCCACGCGCATATTTGCAAAGCATCCCCTTGTTACAGCCGGTCCTGCCCGCCCTCCTCCCTCCTCTCGGTGCATGTGTTTGGGAGCATCTTCCAATGCTCCCGCATCCGTGGGGTTGCCACCGGTTATTTGCAACCCCCTGTCCCCGGGAGCGCTCGCAGAAATCCCTCACACCGCGCCTGGGAGCGCGGACTGGATCTGCAAACCTAGAGGGAGCGTGTGGGGGACCCCTCGACTTGTTTGAGTTCGCCCACGGGCTCTCTACCTGGGGTGCTGCTGTAGGTGCTGTGGCTCCTGAAGCTGCTCTCAGTGCAATAACTGGCGTCGTCCTCATCCTCCATCTCCTCGGGGTAGTCGGAGTCGTCGTCGTCCTCCTCCTCCATTATCTCCTCCTCCTCTTCCTCCTCGGAGTTCTGGTTATCCTCGGGGTCTCCCTCCTCCTCCTCCTCGGACACCATGCTCTCCTCCTCCTCCTCGCTCTCATGATCGTCGTACACCACTTTGCTGATGCTCCTCCTGGACGAGGCAGCCCTGCCTTGGCTGTTGCAGCTGCCTCCTGCGCCTCCTCCTCCTCCCCCTGCTCCTGCCGCCCCGGCCCTGCCCCTGCCCTTACCGCCGCTGCCTCCCCCACCGGGGGTGCCGCCGCCGCCGCCCGCCTTCCTCTTGCCGCCCCCCCTGGGCGAGGCGGCGGCGGGCGGCGAGGCCTGGGCAGCGCCGGCTCCCTTCTGCTTGGGCCCCGCCGTCTCCGGCTGGGCCGCGGCCGCCCACCTGCCGCGGCTGCTGCCGCGCTGCCGGGAGCGCAGCCCGCCGATGGGGCCCGCCGGGGCCGGGGCGCTCGCCGGAGCGGCGGCCGCCGCCGGCTGCTGCTGCTTGGGCGGCCTCCCGCGCCGGCCCCGCATCGCTGGGCGCTGGCCGAGGGAAGGGGGAAGGGAGGCGGGGGGGGGTGGTGGAAAGGGCGGCTCGGGAGGGCGCTCGGAAGTCCGGACAGGCGGCTACGGGGAGGCTCCGCGCCCCGCTCGGGCGCGGGGCCGGGCCGGGGGGGGCCGGGCCGGGAGGGCCGCGGCTCAGCGCGAATCGCCGGCGCCCCGCTCCGGATCGCCGCCGGCCGCCATCTTGTTTCCCCGCCTGCGCCTCGGCCGCTCGCGCTGACTGGGGGAAGCGGCACCAGGCCCTGAGCGCGCTCACGTGACCGCCCGCGCGCGCTGCGCGCCGCCGCCGCCAGGGGGCGCTCCCGGCGCGGCTGAGGGGGAACCGCCGAGGGACGGGGCGAGAGCCGGGACCCACCGGGACACACCGGGATACACCGGGACACACCGAGATACACCGGGACACACCGGGACCGGCACTGACACTGACACACGGCACTGACCCCCGGCACTGACACAGACCCCCAGCAGCGCCACCGACCGCTGGCACTGCCACCGAACCCCGACCCCGATCCCCGACTCGCGCTGCCTCTGGTACCGACCCCCGGCACCGACTGCCCCTGACACTGCCCCGGGCACCGCCGCCGGCCCCAGCTGCCCCCGGCTCCGACCCCGCTCGGCTCGCCCCTGTCCCCCCGCTGGCCCCAGCCGCCCCCGCGGGGCTCCCTCAGCCGGGCGGCCCCGCTGTGCCCCCACGGCCGGACCTGCCCCGGGCTCACCGTGTGCCCACCCCCGACCCGCGGTGCCCGAGCCCAGCGTGTCCCTCTCCCGAGGGACCCCCGGGCTGTGCCCGCCCTCAGCCCCGAATCCCCCGGGCACAGCCGTGAGCGAAGTGGGCCCCGGGCAGGGGCTCCACACAAGGCACTTCACCCCCCACCAAGACCAGAGCCCGTGGATGTTCCCTCGGGAGAGGTTTCCCTCCTCCGCCACCCGCACTAAGCAGCTCCCCTGTCGTACTTTAAATCCTCACCCACTAAACCCCTCTTACAGCTCACCTTTACACAGCCAGTCACTGTAAAGCACAGACTGAGATCACATATGGACCCACCATTAGCATTTTCATCCATCTACTCTGTGTCCACAGTTCACTGGATCACTACATCATCTATTTTGTGCTCCCTCTGGTTTTCCCATTTGCCAGAGCCCCCAAAGGGCTAAAAAATCGACAGTTGCACTGTTGGGTTTCCAACAGCATCGCTTGAATTCAAGGTATCAGTTTCAGTACAAACAGAGCTGGCCCAAGGCACACAAACATCTTGCATTTCTGACAACCAGCCTTCTTGTCATTGCTAAATCGACACAGCTCTGGGATTCCAGAGAGCCTGAAGCTTTATCATTAGCAAATCAATCCACTCACATGTTAATTTTCTCTCAGTCCCTTGCTTATGGTTCTGAGCAAGGTAAACCCCAACCCTGGCCATGCCACAAGCGTGGCAGCTCCATGTCCAATGTGTCATTTCATTTCCGTCCTTCCAGAGTAATTTTTTGAAGTGCCTTTTGTTCATTAACCTGTTGCTCAAGCCAAGCACCTCATTAAACCCACAAACCTGCAAGTATGCAACAATGGCAGCAGGGTTTAGCCCAGTTTGCACTCTTACATCCAGCTTTTTATCTGCACCTCTCTTACATAGTGTTGCAGCTGCACAGGCTGAACCTTGGTCTAAGCACAGTATGATACACACAGCAACAGCAATATTGTTGCCCAACCCCATTTACACCTTTAGACTCAATTTGCATTCCAAACCTTCCAAATTACTTTTAGATTGCTTATGTCAGGCTAATTTTTGCAACCTCTTACAAGATTGCAAAGGATTGTGGTAACTCTTCAAAAACATGAATACACAGATACACATTTTGAGGGAGGTTATTTCACTGTCTCCCTTTGTGATCTTGGAAAAACCATCTGTGCATTCTGCCCTCTATACACTGAGAATCCAGCAAGGGTATGTAGTGCATCTACTGCACTAACCACACAGCCTGCAGCACTATGAGAGCATTATTATCTCTGAAATTCTGTGTATTTTGTGTACCTGGAGGAGATCAAAGGTGCTAAGAAACATTTGCTTCTGAACTATGAATCCGAATACCTTGTCTCTCAATCCCATCTCTTATTTAGCAGTTGGTGACGTAGAAGTGCTTACTGAACAGGACATAATTTTATAGGTGGAGCAATGGATGCATAGAGAGGTACATTAACTTTCAGGGTCAGGACTATAAATCAGTCCTTTCCAACACACAGCTCAGTGCAGAGAAATCAACCCTGACCCCTTAACCCACTCACATCCACTCAGAATAGAACATATTGATTAGGAACTTGAAGTTCCTTTTTGCTAGTATGGTTAAATGAGCATATTTATTACTGAATTGAATATAGCAGGAAGAGGAATTTTTGGTTGGAGGCCCTACCCTGCCTCCCTGCTCAGGACAGATGGAGAAAAAGCCTCCTTTCACAAGGCACTTTGGAGAAGATGAATAGCCCAGTTGTTCCAAGCTGTTGTCTGGATGGGTTCCTCTCTCCAAGGATAAGGGAAAGAACCTACAGCTGGATGGCATTCAGAACAAACAGCAAATGCTCTTGCTTAAATTATTGAGACACTTTTGTCCAGTCCTTCCCTCCAGTTATTTCATAACTTGTATTAGGAATTGAATTTAGGTGTTCACCTCTCAAATCAGTTCCATGTACATTTTTCTAAGACACCAGGGTGTTGCTCAGTAACGTTACACCAGAGCTCAGCTGCAGACTAAAAGTCAGTCCTAAGAAGCAAGGGCTTGCATGACTTTTGCTGGGGTAATTCAATGTATTTCCAATTGCCATTTTCATCAAGAGTATAATTCAACAGATGCTTATACCTGTAAAAACCTTCATCAAATGTTGTTTTCATAAAACTTCATCACTTTTTATTTTAAAGAGAGTCAAACCCAATCTAAAACTATGATATACTTTGAAATGCAAGAATTGAAGCAGTATAGATGAGGTTAACTAATTGAGGTGTTCACTAGTTGAAAAAGTACTTGGAGAAAACAGATTGATGTAGTTAAGAATGTTATTTTAAATTCTGAGTTTTCTTATTCAGAAAATGGAAAACAACTGCTACCAGTGCCAACAAGTCCCCCTCTATATGAATCTTCAGCTGCCATTGCAGTGGGTTTTTTTAAAAATTTTACTTTTATATACATTTGGTACTGACAAACAGTGTATAAACACAACTGGAACAGGTCAACTTCCAAAGTGTCTTAAGGCTTTCAACTGTGGGAGCAGCTCTTTCAAAGTTCCACAGCCCAAGTCCAGCAAGTGCCCTCAGCATTTCTGCCACAACCATCTTGTGTTTGGCCAAGAATCATGGGGGATTTTAGGATGTTCTTATGATTGAGTATCAAAATGCGACATGAAAATACAATCAAGCATCCAGCTTCTCATCCAGTCTAAAAGAGAGCTTTTAATACATGAGTTTCAAACTTACAACCCCCATGTAGCTACAGAGTAACCGGGCTCCTCCTATGTAGAAAACAACTTTTCACATCCCCAATATGGAGTGCTAATACATCCCTGTCATAAAAGGAATCAATAAAAAATAAATGTGTTAATAGTGAATTTCCAATTCAAATGATTTCCAGCACTTCAATAGAATAGGTCTGAGAGTCTCTCAGGTGGTTAAGTCTTTGTAATTCCCTCAAACTTCCTTCAATCTTGTTGAGTTCAGAGTAGAACCTCACCTAAAAAACAGAAAACATAGATATTTAAAGTAAAATACATTTTAATTCTTTTCATACATCGTTATCCTGTGGAACTATCTGTGGTTCTGCACAGTTTCACATATTTAAACCAAACAAACACAGCAGCTTTTGAAATCACAATGAGACAGAAGCAACTGCCATTTCCTGCTCAGGAAGGAGCACACAGAGGAGGACAGACATTGTTTAATTCACTATATAATTTGCTGCTGTCTGCTTTCACCCTCCTCAGTGATTCCAAACCCAATTGAAAATTAAATAATCATCCCAGAAGATGCAACTTACTTGGGCTCTCACAAACTTATGCAGGTTTGAAAGCAACTCTCTTGCTTCTGGCAGTATCACCATGACTGTGAAATGAGCATCAAGTAACAGGCACATCCAATCCATGATCTGAAGATAAACCAAGAAAAGAACACTTACACCTCACAATCTGCAAATGACACAGATTTTGCTTTAAAAGCTCAACTCTGAAACATTAATTTCTAATGCAAAATGCAGGGGCTCATATTGTAAGGCAATATATTTGGGTTTTCATTGTTTCAAGCGTTACATCTGACAATACAGGTTGTATTAATACTTTCTAAAATGAATGTAGATGTCAGTTGATTTCAGATATTCACAACTACTCACAAATTTACACACCACAGAAAGAGAAGGAAATACAAGTCTTAGAATGAATTTCTCACCTGATTTATAGTGGGAGAGCGAACTCCAGGAAGAGTGGTATTCACTTTTTCACTGCATTTCACATACAGGTAATACAAATACCTGAGAAACAGCTAAAAGTAGAAAAGTCAGAGCATTTTTAAAGGGCAAACATTTAACAGACTGAGGCGTTTTGTCCTGCTCACAGTAATACTCATGAAGGTTTTTTTAATTTGTTTGTTAAAGCAACATAGATATCTGTATACTACACATTAAAAACAAGTTTTATGGTTCTCTTACACCACCCACAGCTGGATGCTTGAAAATTCTCAGCAATATTCACTGTAAATTACAGCCAGGGGTAATCATTGTTCCAGTGATCGTGCCAGTGCAATGTAATTCAGACAAAGACCCTTCTAGGAACTTTCCTAAAACCTGTATTGACATTAATAACCTTAGTCCCATTTTCACTTTCAGTACCCCAAAATAAATTGCTACTGGTCAGAATAAGGTCAATGAGGAGATGTGTCAGTTCTGAGATGGTTTTTCTGAAATCACTGGAAAGCCACATATACACTCAGGTACATGCAGTTCTTGAAGTTAAATTTCAGGTTTTGAGGAACAGGGGAGTTTAGTGGGTTTTTCCTTCAACAGAGATGTTTTGAGAAGATCTTGATTTGTATTACATTTGACATTACACAGAGTGTACAGTTTGTTTCTTATATTTTCTAAATTTCTGTTGCTGATGGAACTGACTAAATCAACGTGTCTTGTTCCTTTTTTAAGAAGCATCTAAATCAAGCAAAAGCACCATTACTTTCTAACAAAATATAAACAACATTTTCCAAGTAGGCTGGGTCATAAAGAGGGTTTCTTACTTATGTTCTAAAATAAGCAAGGACTACAAAAATTAGTAAAATTTCCATACATATGTGGAAAACTGTGACATTCCTTAACATTAAATCTTATGAGGCACCTCAATTTAATTTTGATGCATTAATTTGTTATTCAGACTCCACTAAGAGTGGTGAGTTTCTCACATAGAATTGAAAAACTCTCTCTTTTCTTTCTCTCCCCACAAAATAACAAGGGTTTTTACACTTTTCAAAGTCAACATACTTACAATAACTTGTTGAGCTGGGAGGTTTTTCAGGTGAGGCAAAAGAAACGTTTCACTGTAAGCTGAATGGAGAACAGCATTTCTGGGCAGTGCTATTAAGGGAATAAAACTGCAGGAAAAATACCAGTTTCTACAAACCAGAGTGAATTCTAAATATAATATTTCTCCACGTTCTTTTGAGACAAGTCCTACTTGAATCATCCTTATTTCTATCATGAAATACTGACAGCAACTAAACCATCACAAAACAGTTACCTTGAACAGTTGTGTTCACTGCAAGGATGTAACTGCCTCGTGTTTCAACAGGCAAACATCCAAATCACTGATACCATTTTCTCTTGAATAGAGAACAGTTTTGCAATAATGTAAGTTTAAATCGGTGTAGATGCTTTCTAAAAGTTATATGTTTCTATACCTGTAGCTTGTTAAAAATTTTCTAGTTCCTATACATTTTCTATTTATATAACTCAAACTGAAAGAGGGGAAATTCAGGTTAGATGTTAGGAAGGAATTTTCCTCTGTGAGGGTGGGGAGGCCCTGGCACAGGTTGCCCAGAGAAGCTGTGCCTGCCCCATCTCTGGAAGTGTCCCAGGCCAGGTTGGACAGGGCTTGGAGCAACCTGGGCTGGTGGAAGGTGTCCCTGCCCATGGCACGGGGTGGGACTGGATGAGCTTTAAGATCCCTTCCAACCCAAACCATTGTATGATTCCATATCCTAAACCATTTTTCTACTGAGTAAGAACTTCTCTTATCCAAAATTTTCAGCAATAATAGAAGATGTGTCAAATAAAAGCATCCACAGCACATACAGTGCACTGGCTTCCCTTCACTGCCCAGAGGATACAACAGTGCTGCCCTGTGAGGTCCAATGGGGCAGGATTCACCATCGCTCTTGGAATGGGTTTGCCTTGGGATTTTGGTATCACACGTGTCCTGGTCCAGCTCTGCATTGAAACCATTTTCTACAATTTCAGTCTTAACTCCCTTATTGTTGAATTCAACATCAATGTAACAGATGACAGAGTCCAGATCCACATCTGTCATTCGAAGATAGGCATCACTAATGCTGCAGGAGAAAATGCCACACGTTTAAGACTTTTAATCATTAGCTTTAAAAATCAGCAATGCCATCAACCCACCGGCAGTACACACTCTTTGAAGCTTACTATGAAAGTAAAAACATATACTAAAAGTTGGTGAAGAAAAAAAGAAGTGATTTCAAGTTACCTTAAAAATGTTTTCAAGCAAGCATAGGTCATTTGTTCAGGAATATCTGGAAACCGTTGTAGGCAGATTTGTAAGAGATAGAAATCTCTTTTTTCCAAAGCAATGGGCATTAAATCTGGACATAAACTGTAAAAATAAGCAATTAATAGGTTGCACAGTTCACACCCACTGAGAACTACATTTACAACTAAGGCAGTGGTACTAATCTTGCTCCCCCAGCTGGATTTTTACATAAAACATCAGCTTCATCAGAAAATAAGCACTTTTGACAGTAAATTCTGATAATTCAAGAGTGCTTTATGAAGAAAGGGATTTCCACTTTTTTAATTTTATAGTTAAAGACTACTCCCCACAGTTTAAAAAGAGCAGAGTCATTCATTACCTGTAGGACAAGTCTCTGGTTTCCACTATCTGCAGCAGGAAACTTTGAGGGTAGTACCTTGGGTTTGCTTTACATCTGTTTGTCAGGGCAGTGACCACACTCCCAATGGCAGCTTGTAAATCTGGTGTCTGTGTTTTTGACATCAGTTGTTTCAGTTCCTTTTCTAACACGTTTGTAGGAGCATCCTGGAAAAGACAAATATTGCACAACTCAGAAACACAAGGCACAGGTTGGAGAACTGTCCTGGTACTCATTAGACCAAGTAGAAACAGCCTTAGTTTTGATCTCAAGCTAAAAATATTTACAGAAAAATCCCTGGCCACTCTGTGTTTTGATAATCAATCAAGCATGAAAGAGCCAAATGAGGTAATTACTGTCTTTGAACTCAGGTAACTGTATCTTTCAGCTACTCATGGATTAATCACCTTTTACTTCAGGAACATTCCCAAGGTGTTCAGCCACAGGTGAAATACAGGTACATTCACAGGAGAGTGGAAACTTAACCTCCCACAACACTGGCAGCCAGTTCCAGAAAGGAACTGAACAGCTTATTCCTGCATTTGCAGTGGATTTCCCAGCATTCAGACTTCATAGAGCCAAACTGCCTTCAACAAAATTAAACCCATAAATAAGAACGTAAAAAAGCAGAGTTCAGGTAAAATATCCTCCCACCTTATTTACTGTAAGAGGTTGTCATCAAAAATGAACAAATTTGTGCAAGTTTTCAGAACTCAGCTGTTATAAGCACTGCACTGTACAGTTCTCAAACACCCTCCTATGACAAAACTGAATTTCATCAAGCCCAAATTCTGTTCTTGCACAATTAATAACATCCTTCAACTCACCTGTTCAAGGCAGCCTTGTCAACCTGATGTGTGCAAGAGGACACAGAAAAAGATAACAGCTTAAGAGACACCTGGAATACTCTCAGTGTCTAAACACTGCTTGAGGATATTTGGTTTACTTACTTTGAGATTTAGTAAGAGCTGCCCAACTGAGAAGTTCTCTGGCTGTACTTTGGCAACATTGCTCCTTCTTGATCTTAACTATGGCAAAGAAAAACAGTTACTATTCAGTGACTGTTCACTTAAGGATTTCAGGCAAGACAACCAGGAACTTCATGTGTCAAATTACTGCACAGATTACAACCAGTAACCCAAATTCCAGGAACAGTGTTAGAAACAATGAGCAACACAACGTGAAATTTCCTTCTGCTACAACAGCTAAAAGGGATTAGCAGCATGGGGAAGAGACAAGACAAACAAAAACCTCACATGACCCTGATGCCAACTTACATTCATTCTGGACTCAGATTTTAGAGCTACAGACTCCTGGGACTGGAAGGAAACCACCAGGTCCTCACCTTCCAGGGTGTCCCAGTTTACAAAGGAAGACACACCTGTGAACACACCAATGAAACGATATGAAGGTAACACTTAAAGCACGTTTATTAAAGTATCAATATTGCAGTAACTTCTTATGCTAGTAGATAACTTTCTGAAATATAACCTAAGTGATTTTATGCCAAGGAAGTTGCCAGTTTTATCTCAGCAGCATACTTTTTTCTCATCCTGTTTCTTCATTCTGCCTCTGGGAGGAAAAGAAGTTATTACACAATTTATTCTGAGCACTACTTGCAAGAACATTTTCCCAATGCAATGTTCAATGAAAACCACTATGACAGAACAATTTTAAACTGCAGTTCACATACTAAGGTTTGACATTGCTCTATCTAATCACAAAAACCTTGAAAATATATTTTAGGAAAGAGCACTTCCTTTTGTTTTCAGTATTCAGCACCAGCATTCCAATATTTTCAGTAATTTTCCAGTACCTGAATGACAACCCAGGTTAAGTGAAGTCACAAAAATTCAAACATTTGTGTGCTTTGGCATTCCCAGCAGCAGTAAATTTAACAGCCAGGAACACAATACAGGGTTAGGTAACTTCAAGCTGTTCAGAATCAACTGATTTTTATAGGACTGCATTAAAATAACTTTTACACAAATTCAGAAGTCTTTCTTTTACAAGAGTTTTCCCCTGTAATTATAAAAAGATCTTACCAGGGGTTTGACTGTCCTTGAGCTTTCCCACAGCAGCTGCCAGGGATGATGTTTCACACTTGTACATAATCACAGTCAGCACTTTGCCATGAGTTAAAAAAAACTTTTCCTCATAACACCACAACTGCAAAATATTAAAATGTACCATTAATGAGGTGAGCAGAGAAGTCCGTTCTGCACAAGCTGACAGGGAACTCCTTACTATAAAATTCAGATAAAAGGCAGTGATCAGATTATATTAAACTACTTTCAGTAGGTTTAACACTTGTTAGCAGATCTTCATTACCTGCTGATTTTAAATACAGAAATTAGAAGTTTTCTGTTGGGTATTTTTATAGAGATGTTTTAAAGCACAGTGGCTGCTCTGAGGCATTAAGTCCACTGATAGTTTTTCTTTTTAGGTTCCCTCTTGTTCAATATTAAGACAAAACCAGTCAGCTGTTCCAGTTCACTGGTGCATTTATTACTTAGGTGTTGTTTTAATTGACACTTGAAATTACCTTGAAATACTGTTCAGGGAGATCATAGAATCATTTAGGCCATCAAATGCAAATTGTCTGAACAGAACAATTGGCTGGGTTTTGTATTTAATTAGTGATTTCGTTTGCACCAAACAATCAAGACCATCAGAAGTGAGAAGGTACTAAATTAATCAAAGAAATTGCCAAAAGCCACTCCTCTCCTGCTAAATATTCCAACAGAAACAACCCATTGACTGGTCAATATTAATTTTGCTTCAGGAGTTGGCCCCCACTGCTCCTCAGCAGAGCTCTGCAGCCCCACACTCCCTTCCCTGCTGTCAAACACACAAAGCCTGGGGACAAATCCAGACTGAACTTACCTGGCCACTGGTCCCCAGGGGCAGCTCCTTCGAGGTTTGCAACGTCTGAAATTTTGTATTCCATATGGTCAAGCACTCTAAGGAAAAGGACAGGAGTTACAAACCCAAAAAGCAACACAAATGCTACACTTGCCTTTGCTACTTTCCGTTACAAGCATTTGTGGAAACAGAAATAACTGTTTCCAAACCAAGTATCCAGCATTGGGAATTATGTCACTGAGGTCAGAGCTCAAGGTTCAAAGGTGAGCTGGTTTTCCAGTGAAGAGCTTTAAACAAGAGGGGCAGCACAATTTCCCTGCTTAGTGCTTTGCTTAAGAAAATTTTAGATCTCATGACATCTTACTGTGATTTTTCAAGTTACCTTTGGGTTCTCTGTCAGGTGCAGCCAGACTGCCCAGCACTGCCACGTGGTCTTTATCCAGGACTACCAAAGATGCTCCTTTCAGAACACTTCCAGACACTGAAAGGTTTAGTAGCAGTGACTTGGGCAAAATTTGTTCTTCCTCTTCAGTATCTTGCTGCAGAGGTATCAGAACCTGGTACACAGAGTCATTGGAATCTGTCCAAAAAAAGTGATTACTCTTTTTTATCATCTGCTCTCGTGGAAAAATTATTTGATACAATATGGCAAAGGTACATCTAAAAAGAACAAAATCCAGTGAATGCTCAAGGAAGAAATCACACAGGATATTAAAAGGACACATTGTGATGCAAAGCAGCAAAATAAAGGTACAGCAGGAGATCTACAAAGTACAAGTGATAACAGGTAGGAACAGTTAAAGTAGTAGGAAGGTTTAATTACCACTTCTAGCTGGTTTAGAAAGTTTAAAGAGCTAAAAATATTAAACAACTATTCATAAATATCAACATTTCATGTCCTTTCATATAAGTCTTTGCTTCATTATTACATCCTGCTAGAAAAGGTAACTTACACAAACACAGAAGTGTGACAGTTTGGTTTTTTAGATATGCTGTGAAATTCAGTGGTTTAGATGATTCCTCTGGTTCCAGCCTGTACTTGTGGACACTGTCCAGCTTGGGTTTCTGCACATAGACAAAAAAGTCCCCATCCTAAAACAAAAAAAGAAAATAACGTGTTCCTTTAATTTACACAAAGAAGACAGAACAGAAATTCAGATATTAGTACTGCTTAACTTTGAATGTTATGCAAAATTAGGAATTTGTGGCACGTAAAGAAAATTCTAATTTGATGTAACAAATGGATTCACAGAAAGAAGCATTTGAATAAAGACAGATTCATGTATAATTCCTTTACAAAAAATATAATTCCTACTAAATAGGATCTTCACAATGAGCAATGAAGTGTCTCACAATGTCTGCTGCGTTTCATCTTAATTGTTCTCTGAAGTTCTAAGAGCCCAGCCCTAAAAGCAACACAACTTCCATTTAACCGCTGCATTGATTAAATCAGGATAATGATTTCACTAAAAGTTCTTAAAATCAAATGAAACAAGTGATGGATTTTGTAGAAAGCACTAAGATCTGCTGCTATGGAAGTTTTTAAAAGGGAAAAGTATTTGACTCACTTTCTCAGTAGCGAAAACTACGACAGGTTGTTGACTTTCCATAAAAGCTCCACTCCACCTAAAACCAGAAAACTGCATGAGCATGTTCCAAATTCTAGGTTTATACCTAAAGTCAGAGCACTATTCTTTAGGCAGCTTCTTATTTTTAGGATACTTATATACATGATTCTAAGATTTGAAAACCGATGTGCCCCGAGATCTTGGTCCTTGATTTCTCCCCATCCCCTCCAAAAGGGAACAACTTCCATCCTCGTGGGCAAGTTCCTCCAAGTGAGAATTGCCATAAAATTCATCACTCACCTGATGGCTTCATCTGAGATAATGTTTTCAATCTCTTGTTGTGGGGCTTCCAAAAGCACGTCCAGAGTTCGGACACCCCCTCCCTTGAACAGCACCACGGGCCCTCCCTGGGGCAGGGAATGTATCCTGTGCACATCTGCTGAGAGCTGCAGAGAACCAAAATAAATCAGGGGTCTTCAGTCCATCACCTTGAAAGGCAAATGCTTTATTCGTTTTTTTTTTTTTTAAAGTTCTTCCAATAAACTTTTAACAGAGGAATGATGAAACTTTAAGATTCCTAACAATGTAGATCTACTATAAGTAATGCAAGTCACTGCCCAGCAAAAAGCCAGGATGAGCATCACATCCCTGAATCACATCAGAAAAACCATAACTGAGGGTCAGGAGTTCACACAAAGTGCTGTTTAACACATCAATCAGCAGAAGACAAAGATCTACATTTGAATACAATTCACCATCTTTAAAGAAAGTCCTCAGAAACTTTGGCCTTGGAATACGAATCGTTTTAAGAGCAATATTTTGATGATAAAGTCAGTCCAAGGGGATTCCTGCAATACTCCACAACATCCTGGAGCACAAATTAAAACATTGGTCAGCTAAATATGATCAATACTATGAAAATTAGAGCATCTCTTCCCTCCAAAACATTCCCATAAGAGCAAACACAAGGAAGAGACTTACTGTTGCTTTAAAGGCCTTGTCCAAGTTAATATCTTCATTCTTCCATATTCTTAAAACCTTTAAGAAAAGCATCATTTTTAAGCCCAATAAAACAGTAGCAAACAGACTTCTCAGCACCCAAAATATCAGCAAATTGCACCAGGAGGAAAATACACAGGAAGTAGTCACGGGGATCTGAGTGGGAACTGCCCCAGGGGGGTGGTTTGTGTGAGAAGAAGCTGAAGCAGAGACAACTGGAATAGAAACCAAGCTCAGAAATCCTGAACTGGAAAGAAAAGATGGGAAAGAATAAGGAAAAAGATAAAGCAGAACTCTAAACTCTAAATCTGGAGACAGATTAAGACAGAGAAAAGAATGTTGCAGGTAAAATGAAAGGTCAGGAAAGATATTTCCTCAACAACAACAAGGAAAAGCCAAAGGCTCAGCACGATCTAAGCCAATGCTATGTGTGCACAGAGAAATGTTTAACTGTGAAACAAGAGCAGAAAAATAATGCTGGAGGTCTGAACTGTTACAACCATTTCAGTACAATGGTCATGCAGCTGTAACTGGAGACACAAGAGGAGAAATAACTCCTCCTGAGGGAATGAATGCATCAGGCACTGAGAATGCTTTAGAGGGCCACCAGATTGCTGCTCAGGACAATGACCCTCATGTCACTGCTGTGCTGTGAGGGCTCCACACCTTTACATTCCACCAAAAACTGCCAGTTTCCTCCCCACACTCCCTCAGAGGACCCACCATATCCTCTTTTCCCCCACAGAAGGATAAAGGCTCTCACCCTGTCGTCATGAACAGCGATGTACTCGTGAGTCTCAAAGTTGCACACGACAGGACAGGTGAGAACCTGCCCATGTTTCACTGACCAACAGCCCAGAGGCTTCTGATCTGAGATCTGGAAGAGTCAGAACAAAGGCACTGTCACTAAAATATAACATATAACAGATGACTCTGGGGACTTTTCTCATCCCAGAAAGGAAATGCAAGGCAGCAACATCTGATCTGAATGAGAATAGCAAAATATGGAAACTGCTACACTCCAATTCCTCTGGAGCATTCCTGTTCTGACTTTAACACCAGCGATTGCAGAATAACAGGAAAGAACTCTACATCAATTAGAATTCTTTCTTTTCACATAAGAAAGAACTTTGACCTGTAACAGTCTGAAGGGTTCATCCCATGAGCACAGGTGTGAGGAAGAGCTGTTCCAAAGGGCAGGTACTAATTTTAATCACTAGTGAATGTGGTTTTCCTCACTAATACAATCATGTGGGTTTTCTCTTCCTATTTCAAGGTGAGTTAGTGAGACCAAGAGCAATGGATGGTACTGTCTGAGCTCCTGTTCTGTGTGATTTACAGACTGTTGTGAGGGCACTCAACCCCCTCTCCTCGCTCCAGAGCTACACAGGGTGTATTTATAACATAGTTCTGTTCTTACATTTAGTCTTGGCAGTGGGAATAAACAACTCAAAGGGAGTTGTATCATCAATCCACTCAGATCATGGAATGGTTTGGAAGGTATCTTAAAGCTGATCTCATTCCACCCCCTGCCATGGGCAGGGACACCTTCCACTGGCCCAGGTTGCTCCAAGCCCTGTCCAATGTGGTCTTGAACACTTCCAGGGATGGGGCAGCCACAGCTTCTCTGGGCAACCTGTGCCAGGGCCTCACCAACCTCACAGTCAACATTTTCTTCCCAATATCTTATCTAAATCTACTGCCTCTCAGTTTAAACCCATTCTCCTTTATCCCGTCACTACAACCCCCAAACCCATGGATGTGAAAGCCACTTACAGAAAGAGACTCAAATATTTGCCTCGTTTTCTTATTACGGTCACCGAAATAATCAACATAGACCAGGACATACTTTCAGTTCCAAGCGCTGCAAACTAAACCCTTTCCTCCTCCAGCCGCCAGCCCCGCACCTGACACAGCGCCGAGCCCGGAGCTCCGCGGGCTCCGGGAGGGAGGTGATTATTGCGATGGGGAATGGGGAGAGAACATCGGCAAAGGGAGAAATAACCTGAACAATCGGGCAGAGGGACGGGGGTGGCGCGTCAGGCCTGGAGGGAATGAAGGGGGGAATGAGGGAGGGAGGGAGCGCGGCCCGTGCCCCGCGCGGGGTCCTCGCAGGCCGGGGCCGCCCCCCGAGGAGGCGCGGGCGGTACCTTGAAGAGCGTGGCGGCTCGGCCGCGCTCGGTGAGCAGCACGAGGTCGGGGCCCGGGCCCGGCTCGAGGCTCATCCCGGGGCCGCCGCCCGGGCCGGGCCCGCGCAGCGTGAAGCTCTCGCACAGCGCCGCCATCTTGGCTGGGCCCGCCTCTCGCGAGACCCGGCGCGGCGCGCGCGTCCGGGCGTGACCCGGCGGGGGCGGGGCCGGTGGGAGGGGCCGCGAGCGTCGCGACAGGGACGGCGAATGTCGCGACCGGAGCGCGGCTGTGGCCCGGCCCGGCCCGGCCGGCACTGCCCGCCTGCCCCTGCCCTGAGCGGCGGGGAGGCTCTGCAGCCGCCTCCGGCACAGGGTGTACGGGCACGGTGCTGTCCCAACGTGTAAATATTGTAAATGCCGTAAAATCAATGACTGTTCTCAGAACAGTCGGGATCAGTCAGGATTCAGCGCCTTATTCACTTGTCCCCAGTGGGCATCCCGCACGGCATCGGCCATTCCCACGGCCATTCCCACGGGAGCGTCCCGGCGTGCCGCGCTGTCACGTGTACGCTAATGAGGGAGGGCACGTGTACGCTAATGAGGAGTGATGCATATGCTAATTGGGTCACGTGTATGCTAATAAAGGGTCACGTATATGCTAATGAGATGGGCTTCTTGTATATGTATGTTAATGAGAGGGGTCCTTGTATGTTAATGAGAAGTGTCATGCCTACGTTAATGGAGGGGTTAATTGTATGTTAATGAGAGGGGTTAATTGTATGTTAATGAGAGAGGTCACGTGTGTGCCAATTAGCATGGCATCAGGTAAAAGGCTTCGCTGGGGTTTGATCTCCGCAATAAAAATCGCTGGGTTCCGGACAATGCAATGAACTCCTGCCCCTGCGGTGTCCCCTATGCGGGTGGGACTGTCCCCTCTGCGGGTGGGATTGTCCCCTATGCAGGTGGGACTGTCCCCGCTGCACCCGCCCAGCCCGGCCCCGAGGGCTGCGGGGGCCGCGGTCCGGTGTGTCACCGCTCTGGGAGGCGTTTGCAGGTGTAGGATTCTGAGTGTGTTCATATTCCACCGCAGCCCCGCCCAAACTGTAAAACACACCCGATCAACCCAATGCCCGCCAGGTCAGCTCTGGGCACTGGGGATCACTGGGGATCAGTGGGGATCACTGGGGGTCCAGTCCTCTCCTTGTTCCCACTGTCCTGTCCCAGCTGCTCTGAAGCGTTTCCCTCCTGACCCTGCACTGCCGTTCCTCTGGAGCAGGGAAAGCTGCGTTTCTATGGAGAAAGACTCTCCTGAAATGCTCCAAGAGCCGCTGTACGGAGAAAATGTTTTTGACTAAAATGAACTGACTTGGAGATAAGTTTGAGAGTGGTCTCTTTTCCAGTATTTTCCAGTTGTTTGGTACGACACTGGGCTGCCAAAATCTTGCATAGGGAATTAGATTCCTCACTGCAAAAACTTCCTTGTCAACCCAATGGTCATTTACAAGTGAATGGACCAATGCCAGACTGGTGGGGCACCTGCCCTGGTAAAATCCTTACAGAGCTGAGGTACAACAGGACCAAGGAGAGGTTGGAAGTGCTTTAAATTTTCCTTTCAAAGCCAATTCTTTGTGCTATTTAATTCTGAGGAAGTGGCTTGCAGAGCTGGGGGTAGAAATGTTAATGGGTAAATGTTAATGAGGAGGTTCCTGCCCAGAGGAGACCCAGTAAGAGAAAACAGTCCCCATTGTAAAGAATAGTTGTTGGTAGTTTATTTACAACAAAATGCAAGGGAAAATACAATATTAAAAATAATAAATAACTCGGAAAAAACCAGAAACTAAGTGATATGAATGAGAAAAATGACAGTCAAATTCTCCCGCTGAGCCTTGCACTCTTTAACATGCAGAGCAAATCAAGACTTGGTCCTTCTTGGATGGTGGTGATGCATTGCCTGATGTTGCCATCAGCACTCTAAATTAAAGAAATGGATTACTGGACATACAGAAATTATCACAGAAATGAAATAAACCAATGAAAACCTGTTTTAGTGACACCACAAAACTACAGGAGATCGTAATTCAATGACCATGCTGTTCATTTAAAGCAAAACATTGTTAGACTTATTTAGCAATTTTAACTTACACATAGAAAACCAAGTCCAAACAATGGCAACAGAAAATCTCCTATCGACAAGATCATGAATTCTCTCTTACTGCACTCACTATTTGATAAAAAGCATATACATTTGGCTTATTTCAAAGGATAACACATCAGTTTGAAGTTATAGTGCAGCAAGCTTCAAAGCAGTTTTAACAAAGTACAGCGGTCTTGTTACAAACTGAAATTCAAGGAACAAATATTTCAGTTTCAAAGTCTCTACAGCAGCAATTAATGCAAATTGGCTACTAGATGTCACAAAATCACCTTCCAGAATAATCAAAAAAAGCCAAAGAATAAGGTCAAATAGTTTCTTTCCATAGGATTTATCCAGTCATTTACAAAATTGACCATTACATTCATAAGAAGTCCCATTAAGTACGTGTTTCAGGAACGTGCTGCTCCTCACAGCCTTTCTGGGTCCCTCCCTTTTTGATTTATTAGGAGATCAACCCTTCTGAAGCTGCACTGAATTGCCAGTTGTTTTGCCACGATTGTTCTATCCCAAATACACAAAGCACAAGCAGAGCTGGGAGCAGGTTTTCATAGAAACCCGAACAAACTAAGCACATTTTTTCCTCTGAACTGTATCCTTGATAAAAAATTCCTTGCCAAGTCCTAGCAGAGCTGTATCCTGGAATTCCTGTCCCCGTGGCAGAGAACAGGAACACGGCTGTGGTGCCTGGCACCATGCTCTGAAGATGTACTCAGAAAATAATCACAGCTTGTACTTTTGCAAAAGAAGTGAGGAACACCTGCAAAACTCTCTCTATTTTAATCCTAATAAACATGTTGGAAAATACAACAGAAAGCTGAGAAAAGTCAGTATTGAAAACAACCCCTTTGCCTCAAGGTGTTGCACTGAAGTACTCAGACCTTCCTCCTCATTTCAATGTTCCAATCGTGATATTAATTAATAATGATAAAAACAGGATTAGAGCAGTTATAATCATGATTGTATAATCTGCACCCTTGTTAAAGTGAAATCATAAACCAAAGCAGGAAAGTTTTGTTTGCATCATTACAGCAGCTGCTTTTTAAACAAACCAACCATCACCCATCAGGTACCAATCCCTCAGAATTCCCAGCTTTGGGAAGAAAAGCAAAGCCGAGCATGGACAGGACTGGGAGAACACAGGAAGTCAAACCCACAGAGAGCTCCTGGATTTTGCTGGCTACAGGATTGTCACTATCAGACAAACATACACCTGTTTGCAGTGCAAGTTGGCAATGGAATTACTTCTCCTGCTACTAAAACTACCCCCTAAATGCCACACATTCCACGTAACTTGGACTGCAGCTGCATCTATCCAGGAGTTCTTGCATTCCAGCCACTGTGACCTCCTGCCCAGGTGAGGGGCCCCCCCCAAACTGATTGTTCAATATTCAGTGACAGCTCAGCTCTGCAGGACTCTCTTGTTTCAATGCCCCAGGTCAGCAGTGGTACAAAACATCCCCTGCTCTGGCCATGATCCAGGTGGGAGCTGTCATTCCCTGGGGATTGAACAGCAGCTTGTTGAACAGCTACCAGGAGACAGGTCCTGCCAGCAGCCACCAAACAGCAACTTGTGTGGGAGAGAGCAAAGTGCCCCAAATCAGGGTCAGCAGGGAAAGGGTCTCACCGAGTTCACACTTTGAATTGGAAGGAAGGAAGAGAACCCTCCTGCCACTCCTTTTACTCCTCCTTTCACAACCTACACTTCCCTCTGGGAAACATCCTTGTCTACATTTGAATTCCTGAGATTGAAGAATGATTGCACAGCCAGACCAAGAGGAACACTCCTGATTCCTCAAGGTCACCCATGGTTCGTTTGCTTCTTAAAGTGACTGATTTTGTCCCCCCCTTCCCCAGATGATCCAGGAGATTGTGCTGTTTAGGAAAGATGTGAGGCAGGAAAGAAAACAGAGCCTCATATTTTCTTTCCTTTACATCCAAGGTTTCACAGCCTGACTACTACTCTTCTTCCAGCAAGGAAAAGACAGAATTCATTGGTTTGGCTTCTCAACTGGCACATTTTAGCTGCTCTTTGTCAACCTCAAGCACAGAACACCATTGATGAACACCACACGGACTCTGAGCTCACAAAGGGACAGGGCAGAGCTAGTAAAATACATTATCTACAAGAAATAGGTGGTTTCTTTTACAAATTCTGTGCAAGATAGAAATAGTTCAATGGCCTCAAAGTCAGTATAATTAATTACAATTGGGGCTTTGATACAGTGATACTTTAGGTTTGAAAAGATTTGTGTTTTGTGTTTTAGGCCCCAAATCCTGAGTCATATTGAGAGAAATGTGAATCTGTTGGTGTTCCAGTACAATGAGTTACAGGTCAAAGGTTTATAAACACACAGGAGAAGCCTGAGAGTAGGAAGGATTTTAAAATCAGCTATAAAAGAAGAAAATGGGAAGGTTTTTTTTTCCTGTTAACCCTGCGTTTGAGTTGGCACTAATTTGCCTCAGAAGTCCTTGGCAGCTTTACTAAATACCTACTCCTAATTATAAATGCTGTGACCTAGATGAGGGTTTGCAGGCAGGACTCTGCTACAGGAGGATTGATTTTCATTTAGAGCATCCCCTCAGACTTTTCCATGGATGTCAGTAAGATGCACCATATGGCTTGAAACACTACTTTAGGAATATATAAACTATGTTCTCTTGCATGCACTTCTCAGAAGGTTTTAAGGATCGAGTCTGAGGAAAGAAGTCACCTTTCCACACCGGGAAGATTATTTTAAGCAAGAAAAAAAAAAAAAAAACAACCAACAAATCACCACGACCTTTGTAGCAATTGAGTTATGTCACTCTTGCTGTGGCAGACATGGCTTATCAGGAGGAAACATGCAGGGTTAATTTAAAAGGTTTTTTTGGATGGATCTGGAAGGGTGAGAGTTTCTGGAGCAGACTTTTTCCGAGGCCGGTCTTTGGGAACTGTTAGGAAGTCAGGAGCATCTGTGGAGAGAGGAGTTGATGGAGCACTAGATGGAGCACTGCGGGTTGAGGAAGGCATGGAAATGTTAGAGATAGATATTGCCGGTGGGAAAATCCCGATCTTCTTGTTGGTGGCTTCCTGAGTGGCTCGTTCAAACTCTCGGACTTCATCCATTGTCATGTCTTCAGCGAGAGGGAATGAAATACAAAGGCACGTTAGAATAATTTCAAATGATCGTTTCACTAGCTCAGTTAAACTACTTCCATCCAAATTCTAAATCAGAGAATGATTGCTTATCATGCATCTCATTAAGTGATTCTCCACATGAATGCCTCCCCATTGTAATGCACTGACTGGAGCACGATAAGCACAACTAAAGGAAACAAAGTTTTAAGTCCATTAATCACATCCTAATGGTTCTTCTGCGTGGGTCTGAGCTGAATAAAGATTGCTGCCTCTGGAATCGCTGGGAAAATCCAGCTATTGCACAGTGGGTAAACAGTCAGCAGGTAGAATTTTTCAGAACTTCAAGCAAAATAAAACTGAAAGGGGTTTTGAGGTTTTCATTTAGGTTATGAACCCAAATGGGTAAAGGGTTCTCATGAGTTTGTTCATCTGCTTTAATTATCAAGGGATGAAAAATCCTCTCTCCTTCCACTGACTTGTAGCTGCAGCTTCATGCACAGAACTGAGCCCCTTTTGCTTTTCCACTATTAAAGCCTGAAGAATTCCCTCTCACTTGACAAAGCCACAACGTGCCTTCCAACTTTCCATCCAGAAACTGCACTTAAACCCCGATGGCCGAGTGACAAATCCACTGCTCCATTCCCTGCAAAACGGAGGCGAAAGGAGCTGAGAGATTAAAGCCAGTGTGCAATGGATAATGGGATCCCAGGAATTCTCGTCCTGCAGGTGCCAGAGGTGTCCCGGTGCCGTCGAACCCCACAAGAGGGCAGAGCGACCCCAGCATGGACGGGCTCTGCCTGAGCCCAGCCCTGCAAAACTTTCCCGATGCGATCCCAAAGGAGTGACATCTGCTACAAACTGGGAAGTTGAACAGAAAATCAGGAAGGCTCTTCTGGAACCTGCTGCTCCACGCCTGCAGTGCCTGCAAGACGCCCACCGAGCCAACTGAAGGTTTGCACTGAATGTCACATTAAATTCGTGAATTCGAAATATTTCATTAAACCATTTATAGATCGAGCCCTGAAAGCTCAAAAAACCCCAGAAATAAACTAGGCTTTTAATCAATTTAGAATTCTTGCCCATTTGGGTGTCTGAGGCACTGGACTGGCAGTGGTGATGACCAAATGTGACAAAACCCTGGACTACCAGGGCATCCACACTTTTTAACAGCACCCAGCTGCAGGCACGTGTAACCTTGGCTGCAAATGTTATGTAAAAGCAGCTTTATGCTGTATTACAAATAAACAAAAGCATGCACGTTGCCAGCTGCCTTCCCTCTCCCCTGCACCGACATTCCAGGGAGCTCTCCAGCCACAGTCATTAGGAGTGAGATCGAAGCTGTTTTCAGACCTGAGAAGTGGTGGCAATAAACAGATGGTCTCAGAGGGGCTGTACCTGCTCGTGCTGGAGAGAGATCTGAACGTTTTGCTGGTCTACATTTCATTTCACACCCTGTAACAGTGTGGGAGTGTTCCTGCACTCAAGGGGTCCCAAATCCCCCCCGGCAGGGAGCCGGTGCAGGCACGGCAGCGATTCCGATGGAGGAATTCTGGACAAGGGGAACCAAAAGCTGCCTTGGAAACACGGGAGGGGACAAGGCAGGTTTCTCAGAGCACTGACCATTTAAGTGCAATCTTGTTGAGTGGAGCCTCCAAGACTCTTCATTTCCAATGCAGACATGAACAACCTGATGCCCCCTCAGTTGACTTCTGCTTTTTGGCTCCTACTTGCTTTAACTCCCCTCTGCTCTGACCCACAGTCCAGTAAAACAGCCCTTCCCCTGAGCTAAGGAGGCTCAGATCCTTTTTTATAAATTCCATTAATGACAACTTCTGTTCTGACCTCAGTGACAATTATTCCACAGGGGAACTACGGATGGCAGACGTTGCTCAGAGCCAAATCCTGAAGTGTGGAGCCAAAATCCAAACTAATTCTCAACTACGGAGGGTAACCTTGATGTCAGTGGAGCTGCTGCATTACAAACACAAGAATTACCTTCCTGGTGACTACTCAGACAACACCTTTCTCAGGCTGGTGACAACTGGCACTGAGTAAAAACCAAGGAAAGACTTGGAGCCCTTCAGACCTTGCCCCAATTCGTTACACGAGTAAAACCATCACTGAGTTTGACAGAGCAGTGAGTAGAAATAAAGGAATAATGACATTCAAAAGCAAAGACCACTGCATCTTTTCTATCTGCAGGGAGTAACAATCTCTAATTTTAGACCTCTGCATGTGGTGCTCAAGTTAGCAAATAAAATACTTCATGAAATTTCCAGAATTTCAATCAAAGAACATACACAGAAACCTGCCCTTCTCCACAAACTGCTGTTAAATACTTCTGAAAATACTTCCCACCTTGTTGGTAGTCAATCAATGACAACATTAAAATTACTTAGAAAAGAGTGAATAATTCATTGGATTCTTTTTTTCCTGGTGAAACAAAGAATTTTAGCAGTCCCATAGCAATTTTCCACTCCCCCCATTCCTGGCTTTTTGACTGAAGCACTGTGAACTCCTGCATTTTTTAACTATTTAAAGACTAGGAGTAAAACTCCTCTTTAACTTCCTCTTTATGCATCCAACTGAAATTTGAGCATTGTGTTTTCCTGGAGGACAGGGAGCCCAACCCCACCCTTCCTTACACCAGTGGCAGGTTTAAAGTGCAAACCAAGGGGAGGATTGCACTTCATGGAGAAAGATTCTGTTCCTGCTGAAGCAAAACCTCCCCAAAACTCCACTGGCTGGTCAGCAAGATCAGCTGGTTGCTCTCCTATGGTCTGTGTATATGGATGTTTTAAAAATTGACCTACTCTGGCTTTGGCATGGCTCTCTATTTCATCCACAGTAGATGAATGTTGGTTGCAAACTTTAATGTTGGTTTTTTCATGCATATTTTTCTCGTATTCTCGAACATCATCCATAGTCATATCTGTAAAAAGTTCAAAATTGTTGGCATTTTCCATTGATTCAGGGCAAACTTAATTTTTTTTAATTAATTTTTTTTTTTAAGGAGAAGGTTCTAGGAACACAAAGTCTTTCAGCGGAAGCCAACAAAGGGTTTTTTTAAAAAGCAAGGAGCAACTAGCTTTATGAAAATTGCCTCATAAAGGTAGTTGTGTCAGCCAAGGAAGGTGCAAGGAGGTTAAGTCAAAGGGAGCCAGAGAACAGGAAGGAGTGGAAATTGTTTAGGAGTGTCTGTGTAATGTAAGGTAGGCAGGAAGCACTGAAGAGCAGGCCTTGCCAAAGGCCAAGATCTTCTAAGCAGATTTTAGAAGATCCCTTGGAAAAAAGGATAGAAAACATTATAAACACTATAAATATTTACTTACCTTTCCAGCACTGGCAAAAAGATTTCATGTTATCTTTGCACTGTACAGCTCATAACCAGCAAATTAAGTGCTAGAACCCCCCCAGCTTAGATTGCAGCAACTAACATTTACTTACATAGGGAAGTAAATTAATAGTGACTACATTAGTGACTACAAGTTGTGGAGCCTGAAGCAATTTATAAGAATTAGAAATATCCTACAAATCAGGTTGATCCCCCCAGCAGGATCATTTCCCACTGCCCTGGCCTGGCTCTGGTGTCCAACCAGCTCAGTCTGTCTCGTAACACCAGGCAATAATTACAGATTTAACAGGATTTGTCATCAACCACAACTCCAGTAAAAACATAAAGAATCCAATAATTGACTTGTGACCTTACTCTTCTGAGTATTCCCATGATCTCAATAAATCCACTTGGGAGTCAGGAGTCAGAACAGGAATGGTGTCAGGATTTTGGTCTGTTCTTTACAAGGGTTTGGTAACTTTGGAGCCTCATAAAAACAGCCATCAACTTTTTACTCCTGACACTTAAAAGAGCATTTTATTGGCACAGTCAACTTGCAAATGGGTGCCCCTTTGGTCCTGCACAGTGTGATCTACTCTTGAGGCTCCCATTTTTCTCAGGTTTATTATGTGCCACCAGGACTTGCAAATTCTTGTATCACACCACTCCTTGTTCCGTGCCAGGAGGCTCCTGCTGCATTTTATGAGGCAGCTTTTAAGGAAAGACACAACCTCACCCATTGTATTTGCAGCACAGTGTCAGAATTCATCAGTAAAAAGAAATGCAGTCTAAAATTCTGATCAAAAGGAAACCTGGAATACCACTAACTCCTGCTTTTTCAGTCTTTTAGTGTTATCTGGAAAGAAAAACAAGCTCAGAAGCTGTGTCAGTAACATGCTGGGATGCACTTTGCCAAGCAGAGAACATGCTCTTTATTAGTAAACAACACTGAGAGAATAGAATTTCTTCATAATAAAGCTAAATATAGTTCAGTAAATTTAATGACAAGACATTCATACTTACAGTGTCAGTAACAGCAACCAGCCACTAATATCCACAACAGAACACATTGTTTATCACACTGATTATTTCATTCACTTCAGCTTTATGCAAACCTGAAGGAGGTTCTTCTGGCAGGGGCAGCTCCTCCCTGCCTGCAGTGCAGGGAGAGGGCACTGGGGCAGGTACATTCAGATTTTGGGATGGAAAGGCATCCCTGGATGCTGCTTCCTGGCTGCCTAAATCCAGCCTGCTCTGGTTAAAGAGAACCTGCAGCAAATGAGGTCCAAGAGGATCAGAGAAACTGCACAGAGTTCCACCTCCTGGAACTGTGAACATCTCATAGTTCATTGTTCATGAACAACTTACAGGAGGACCTGATGACCACAGAATCATGGAATGGTTTGGATTGGAAGGGACCTTAAAGACCATCTCATTCCAACCCCCTGCCATGGGCTGGGACACCTTCCACTAGACCAGGTTGCTCCAAGCCCCGTCCAACCTGGCCTGGAACATTTCCAGGGATGGGAGTCCACAACCTTTCTGGACATGATGGTCCAGGAAATCAAATGGAAATCTGCTGTTAATTGTCCTGAGCTTTGCATGAGCCCTTAGAAATGGGCCAAGCTTGGAGCACACTCACCATACCACTCATCCACCCAGGCAAACGCCTGCCGGTGACCGATCAACAGGATGTCTCTGACCACCTGCAAACAGGGAAAGGGTTAAATAGCAACAAAACACCTCAGAAAAGTAACACCCTTGTCTTTCAACACCACTGAAAGTGAAAATCACTGTGACAGTTTTGGGTCTAAGAGGTCATGCCCTGCAGAGTCAGAGGTGCTGGCTCAGAAGGGCTCAAAGTCCAGTCTCCCACTAGAAATGGATCTGTTGCCAACACTGGATCACTTCAGCATGGCCTTGACTAGCATGTAATCCATTGGGAATGTGCATATAATCCATTAATCTTTGGGCAGTTAGACATTCTGCATCAGTTCTTTTTCCTTCTTAGTTTTTTTAAACACGTGGAAGGTCAATACTTTGAAAAATCTTATCATTTGGCTGTTATGCCATTCATTAATTCATTGTTTAATAGACTGGAAAACTTTCCCACTACCTGTTGTAAGGAATTCTGCACCTCACTGCTACATGTCCAGCGCTCATATATACTCACAAATACTTTAGCTCACATATTTGTCCCAGTACTGAGAATGTTATGGATAGTTGTTCTCATCCTTAGCCCTGAGCAGCTCCAGGCTTTCTCAAGTCTGTACCCAGAGATGAACTCCCTGGCTCTGCTCCAGATCTTTCAGACCTTGAGAGAGGTCTGAAGTGGACTCAGCTGAGCTCCCAGGCCTCTCCAAAACCAGAGCCACATTCCTGTGTGTGCTCAAGTTCTGCTTATGTGAAGGGTAAGAAACAGCTCCCATTTCACTGACCTTGTGTACGAATTGCTCTACTCTGGTTTGAAGTCCCCAGACTTCAAATTTCACAGTCACAAGTTTGTAGGAGCACATAATTGGCTGGTGGGTCTCTCTCCAGCCTTCTTTCAATTGGCCTCTCCCAGTCTTCTGTGACTTGAAATATTTGGGATCCTGCAAAACAAAGAAAACAAACAGGGAAATGCAGGCGGGGAAGTCGTGTTTGTCAGCTTGCTAAAGTAAATGTTTTGGTAAGACATAAAATATTAAACCATGCTAACAAACATCTTGAAAAATGAACAGGGAATTGAGTTAAACAAGCACTAGGATATCCTGTAATCCAACCCTGGCAGTGAGTTGATGGCAGAGTATTCCTGGAGGTGCACTGACAGTGGTATCAGCTGGGACGTTTTCTGCTATAGGAAAATCTGTTTTTGCAAGTCATTACAATGCAGTGCTCTCCAAGGGTTATTTATGGCCTTTGGAAACAAAAAGTGGCTTCTTCAGAGCTTGCTTTTCCACTCTCCCTCAGTGTGAGTGACTCTTTACTTTCCACCCGCTCCCATCTTCCTGAAATCGTGGCCAACTGGGGCTTTGACACCTCAGCACTGATGTGACCCTGACAATGTCATTCCCCATTTGAAGGGAATTTGTACAGCCACGTGGGCACCTCAGTAGGAAAGTCCTCCAGTTTAGCCTTCTCTGGTTATGGGCCAACACTAATTCCAACTCTGCCTCTCTTTCACAACCCAAAAAATCAAAGAAATTGGTGTTGAAATCACAACATAATTTCATAAAACCATTAAAGACATTAGTTCATCTTTAAAGTTTACTTTTATCTGTAGAAGATGCAGTTTTATCTATCAAAGTGTTATTTTCCATATTGGTATAATCCCATTTCCCTTTATGTCCAATCCTGCTAATTATATCTTGTAAATAGAAATAATTTACAGTTAAGCACTGCTTTTCAGAACTTGAAAATAATGTCATTTTAGAAAATTCACAGTGGAGTTTCTAAAATCTCTTCTCAAGAATAACCACCAGTGCTCAGCTGTGTTCCTTCCCCAAAGCTGAGGTCTGGGAAGATCCTTTGCTATAAAAGCAGTTAAACATGTATTTAAATATCTGCTTTAATTATGTGCTATATTGAAGATAATCAGGACAAAAACTAACAAAAAATTGATAAGACTACTCTGACCTTAATTTTCTTTCATCCAGTGTGAGTTTATGTATCATTCAGCATTCCTGTTCCCTGATGTTCATCTCCTGACTTGGCTTCTGGTTTTACCCATAAACTGAAGCTCTGCCATTAAAGCTCCTCTACAAACCCCTAATGAGGTGAAGAGTCTTTCCCCTCTGTGAAAGTCATTCCTTTTATTGCTGACACAGGCTTTGCTAAGTGGAGACTTGAGGCTCACAGTCTAATAAGGTTTCAATGTTAAATCACCATAAAAACTATTCAGTGTCATCGTATTACAGAGCAACACCCCCCTGTGCAGCACAGCTCATGGTCACATCATGCTGCCAATCTTCTCACCCAACACAGCTCGACCTCAGATGGATATGGATATTTTCTGGCTGAAAGAGTTGTTTTCTAATTGATCTGAAGCAATCAACAGAAAAATAATACGAATAGAAAAGAAAAAAAAAGGGAAGAAGTAAGACATGATATTCAGAAAGATGTAACATTCTAGTAGGTGGTTCCTTGAATAAAGAAATAATTACAGAAAATATGATTTCAAACAGCCCTGTAAAATATTCCAAGTGTAAAATAAGTATTTCTGAAAGGGAAAATAGTTTCCTACAAGGCAGGGTCTGCTGTTCCTTACACACACACAGTGCCTTGATTCAGCATTTCAGACACACTCTTTAATAATTCTGAGTGTTGTACTTTATATCCTTTCAGAGGTAACCAGATCTGTAATGGAATAACTTCAGTGCAGTCCAAAGGGATATAATGTAATCAACTTGAGTCAGGATCAAGGATTGAGACTTTATAAATAAAAATGAAATCAGGAGGAACTGCCCTGTCCCACTGCTCAGTCACAGCTTTTGTACCTCGGGGCTGGTTTGCTTTGCTGAGTTTAACCCAGACAAGGGGACACATGGGGGGGATCACCCTCAACTTGGTGGCCCACAAGTCAGTGCAGCTCATCCCTGACATCACTCTCCTGTCACAGCACCCAGAGATGGCACCTTTGTGTCCCTTCATCACGTCCCTTTCTCTTGAAGGACACGAAGATTAGTCACAAATTGGCTGCACAGCTCCAAGCCAAGAGCCAGGCGATGACGGACCGTCCGGGCAACTCACATCCCAGAGCTTTTAGGGAAATTCCTGCCTCTCTGAAAGCATTAACATATTGGTACTGTGGAACTGCAGACTGATGAATGGAAGCCAGGACTCGGGGGGGCAGATTTCCAGATCTGCTGTGGGAAAGATCAAGGTGTTTATAATTTTTTACTGAGCTCAGGGGGCTGAGGCTCAAAGGCTGCACAGAAGCCAAGCAGTGGGACAAGAGGCATGAGGCAAAGTGAACTTGAGGGTTCAACCTCTAGGCCATCAATTTGAAGGGCACAAATGTTTGACAGAGGGGAGATATTATTGTTATCATCGCTAAAGCGAACATCACTGGGCTCATCTACCCAGATGCTGAAAAATTAGGTGTTTAAAAACATCTTGGACTGGTTCAGAAAGACACAAATTCTGTCTCAACAATTGCTTCAGCTACAGTTCATACCAGGAAGTGTTTAGGAGAAGAATCTCTACATTCTTCTCTATATTTTGCATGTATTTCCACTTTTCCCAGGCCTGTGCTGTTGGTCACAGCCATGGAGAACATGCCATGCCAGAGGGACATGCTGGGACCAGGACTGCTCATCTTCTGCTCTTCAGATGATGCTGTTCCAAAGCCCCCTGAAATCAGTGAAAACTCAGACATGAATGATTTTTTGTGCCTAACTTGTGGGGTCAAATTACCACAGTAGGATTACAGCCTGGAATCCTTTCTGCAATTAGGCCTGTAAGGTCCTTCTAAACCAAAAACATGAAGCAATAAAGCAGGGCTGAACATTAAAACCAAGCAGAAATGATATTGGTACCCAGCACTGCTTCTCTAGGCAGGACTCGTGACACAGTGTTTGAAACAATTCTGTCCATGACTAGAAACTGGGCAAGCTGAGCTTTGCTCTGGCCCCAGTTTTATGTTATTCTTTAGATAATTAATTTTGTGTGTGCCTTATTTTTGCTTTTAGCCACCCATGCCTTCCTTCCTAGAGAAGCCATCATCCAAAGAATACTGAGTCTATCCACTATTTTCCCCTTAATTTATCTACTGGCAAAATCCTCAATCTGTTTCAAATGTAATGGCATAGCTAAAATCTTTTTGTTTAAATAACCTTCTCGTCCTTTTATCAGACACAATTTATTAGGAAAGCCCATCTGGCAAATCCTTTTGCTAGAGGAGCAAAACCTACTCTGTATTTGCAATACATTATTGCCAGGTGCAGAGTGATTTAAAAATAGCACTTCTGCCAACAGAGCAGAAACATCATAACCCACGAGCTGGGCTTAGCTGAGAATAAAATGTAAAATTACAATGAAATAAAAGCCCCAATGTGCTGGATATGGTTTCAAACCTAGCACTCTCATTATTTAAGGGTTTATTACTTAGACCACAAGTCCTGGCTCAACATGGTCTTTGTTGGAGTGTCTATTATTTAACATTTAGCATTTATTTACTTCACTTTCCTCGTGGACTGTGGACGTCACGGGCATCAGACATGGAATCCTCACCCCCCTTTCCAGGAAGCAAACACCAACACTGGGTTGTTGCAATGACTTTTCAGTATTAATTCTGTTAAATGTCACTTTGTACTTCAAGTTAAACAATGAACTACATTTGTTGTTCACAGAAAACCTCCAAACCTGCAGGGGCACCTTTGCCCCTGGCTCTGTCCCGCTCTCAGACATGATGTGAAGATGCAGCTGATAACACCCCTCTGTCCACACCCTGGAAGCCTCTGTGGGACACCTTGGGAGCCTTGTCACCCACTTGCCTCGACAGCCCCTTGGTGCTTGGGTGGCCATTTCAGCCTGGGCAAAGGTCCCCAAGCTGAACATGCTGCTCATGCCATGCATCCTGTTTTCTCACTGGAAGTACCCAGATGTCCCTGAAAGAGATCCTTCCTTCCTTCCTTTTAATGCCTGGGTTAATTTTTTCAGACTCCTATTGCAATATCACGGTGCTTTTGAAGTGCAGTCAATTTTTTCCCCCCTTTAAGCTGAAGACCATTTTGTTTGATCTTGAATTTCAGCACCAACCTTTCATGGGTTTAATACCTGTGATCTGGCATTTCAGCATCAGCTGGAGTTGTTAGGTTTTGGATTTCAGCTTTTATAGCCAGGGCTCAGGAAAGATTTGTTGATGTAAAGATGTTACTACAGACATTTATGGAGAGTCATTTTTTTAAGGGCTCCTTTAAAAATTTCCATTAAAATGTATTTTCTGGAAGAGCCAGCTAAATACTTCAGAATTGTAAATATTGGGACAGTTCTGAGGCATTAAAATATGATAATCCAGCCAGGTTTATATAAACTCAGAACTGAAGAGAGTAAGGAAAAGGAAATGTTCATGTTTTTGCAACATCCTGCACTGAACTCCTGTGCTGACACGGTGCCCACACTCACTGGGGGGCTGAGGCAGCTGGATTACTTCAGCTACTGTCACTCTGTGATGTGACAGAGGTTGTGTCACTCTGAAAGCACCTGGACTGTGCTAAGCTGGACAGTGCTGCTGTGCTAGAGGAAAAAAAGCCAGCAATGGCAGAAGAAAACTGCAGCAGCTGCACGAAATCCCTGTGTTTGGAGGTAGCCTGAAAAAGTTTATTCCATTTGTCCAGCTCTCCGTTGCTTTGTTATAAACAGGAAATGAAACATTGTTAATTCTGAGAACTGGAATATGTTTGCACAGAACATTTCGCTCAGTGGCTCCCAGCTCCGGTCAATGTTTCATTGCAGGAATGATTCACTGGAGGCTCTCGCTCCTCAGCTCAGCTCAGCTCCATTCTTCTCTGTAATTCAGATAAATATGTCTGTCTATATGGGGAACACAGGATGGCTGGTGATACATATTCATGGACGGTAAAGCCACAAGGAAATGACTTTACAAAATGTACAACTACTCTCACCTGCAGGCTCTGTAGAGAAACACAAAATTCTGTATTCAGTGCAGTAAGTACATTCAGATTTGGGAACACACGTGGCTCCTTACAAACAGGCGAACCTGTCAGCTTGGATCCACACTCGAGCTTGCTCCATTTGGAACCTCCAATTTAAACTTCTTCAAAGTTTAAGGATTTTTAGCACCGTGCTTGTAAAAAACACATCTTGTATTTCAGACGTGGCTGCTTCACGGTGGAGTCCGTAGATGGTCATGAAGTTAAAATGAAGTCGTGCTTTGGGACCCATGAATTGCTGCCTTCTACAGCCTTCTGCAAGGGCAGAAATGAGTCCTCCACAGAAGACAGAACTGGACTCTGTAAGTGTTTGTAATAGCTCACAAAACTGCCTTCTGATTCACTGTTGACTCGGTGATTTCGGTCCTTCTGTGCTCACGCTGCCAGATAAGCCCTCCATCCTTAAGGGAATTCCAATCACTTGGATGATTCTGTTCAAGAGATCCCTCGGTATCACTGGCAGAGGTTCCCTTAAAGTGTTCTTCAATGAAACAACAGCTCTCCTTAAGCCTCCAGCTAACTACATTCTTCACTTTTCAATTTTAGTTAATATTTAGAAGGAGAGAAAAGCAAATATGCACAAAGTCGAATTCAATCATTTCCCTTCAACAGCCAGGACATTTTCATGGAACACTTTTCCTCTCTCATCAGTACCAGCACCAGTCAAAATGAGCTGTGCAATTCAAATGGAATATTACATTTATGAGGGTGTTTTATACATTTTGTCTTTTTGGGTGTGAATCATTAAAATGGAAAGTGGTGACTGTCCCTTTACAATCAGGCTCATAAGCACCAACACAGAGCAAGCAGTGCAAGTAGTGTGGGAAGGGTTTAAATTATTTAAGCCACTCTCTAATATACAGTAATACAGCTAAATAATGACATTTGCTGTTAAAAACTGAAGTATATTTATAATTGAAGAGGGCTGAGCTTTCGTCAGGATGTAAAGCAATTTAAAGCTCATTTCTAGAAGCTGCCAAACACGCTGACCCTGATACAGAACTTGCTTTATTTTAAGCCTGTGAAAGAGCCCCTGAAATGGAGAGATTACTGCCATGCCTGAAGTTAAAATCATTCCCACTGGTCTTTCTGGGCGGGAGTCAGGACATTTATCCTGTTGGATCTAATTGGTAAATCCTGAGGATTGCACTTTGCCTTTAATCTTTAAACTTAGTATCAGTTCAGATTACATGACCTAAAAGCAGCCAAATTGTTGTTATTAGTGCAACTAAAATACATTTCAAAAGCTTGCACTAACTGGTTTTAGTTATCTCTGAAGCTGCTACTTGGGAAACACAAACCCTTTCTCATTTGCATGGAATTACTTTTTCATGCTGTTCTGATTGAAAACAGCCGGAAATTACATTTACAAACATTAAAAACCTTTTTACAGTGCCTAAATTATGTAAGAGGCCTCATCAGAAATGGGGATTTGGCTTCATGTTCATCATAGGGTAGGATAAAACCCCATAGTTGGTAAACTTTGGAAGAGACACTATTTTCAAGTATTATTAACTCACTCTCAATTACAGCATGTGCACAGTTAAATGCTAAAGGTGTTCTTACTGTTCTGTATGAATTCTGAAACAGAATTTGGTAGTCAACAGACAAATCATCCATCAGTACAGAAAAAACAACAGATGCTGGGCTATTTTTGTTGTTTCAACCCATATAAAATTCCATTTTGCTTGGAATCAGGTCTCTAGATTTGTCTTCGAAATAACAACACAAAGACACTGAAATTCTTTTCTCCCTCAAGCTGAGGCTGGTTTTCTATACCATGAGATTAATCATATGGAAATTATGCTTAATAGATGGCTATCAAAAACGGGCAGGAAAGTTGCAAAACTGGATGTTACCTTTGTGTTTATAATTTCTGGATTTGCACAGGCTGAGATGAAAACTCTCACATAAAGTTCTTTAAAGCACAGCCAAATGCTGACCCATTGCATAGCAGCTCATTCCTAAATGGAGCGAGAATCCTTGGAGTTCTGATAAGATGATGGGACCAATAAGCTGTTTGATGAGGTGTTATATAATTTTTGGTACTAAACAGATGGGTTTCATTATCTAAGGAAACTAATAGAACTACTTTTCATTCTACTGGAGACCCAATTTTGGTTTATGACCTGTACATAACATTTGAAATAGGATCTATAAATGGAAGATAACAAGTACTCGACTTTTTTAGTCTGAAAATCGTGTCTCCTACAGTATAGAAATACATTTATTGGCAAGTCTTCACTTTTTATCCTAAAAATGATTCTGTAGTCTCGTTTTATATAGTCAAACAGCTGCCATACTCACTGCCAGCTATGAATATAGACTTGGCTCCAGAGACAAATCATATCTCCAAAATTAAATGTGAGCACAGATCCCATCACTCCTCTCGAGCTGCTTGTTGTGAACCATCATTTTTCAACCCTGAGATTAAAACACTGAGAGACCTCATCTTCATCTGCATGGTGGCTGCTGATTCCAAACAGTGAAGTGCATTGACCCAGAAGAAACGGGCTCTTCAAAGATGGGCTCCATCAAATATACATGGGAGCAACTTCCAAGGGAATTTTCGGAGAGTGGCTTTGCCTGCTGCCATTGATGCTTTTTGGCAGATCTGCTGCAGTCTGCAGTTTGCTTCAGTCCCTCTTGGTCTTGTGTCATCACTGTGCACCAGCCCCGTTGTCACTGCAGCACATCTGCCCTTTGCTGGGCTTGGGCACTTGGCAGGACTTAACAGTTGGGGTGGGATGCAAATAAGGCCAACAGGGAAGTTTCAAACTGCTCAGACCTGCAAACTTCTCCCTGAGCCTCACAATTCAGAGAAAAGGCCTTTTCTATTTTGGATTAATTCAACTGAATATCAAAGGTCTGGCACAGGATGTTTCCTGATAATGGCAGGGAAGCATTTCAAAAGGAATCATCTGCAAAGGAACGTGTCAGGCAATCCAGACAGAGAGGCTGCTGCTGCTTCCCCTCTGCTGGATAGCTTTTGGAATACTACTGACCAGCAAGATTTCAGACCAAAATAAAAATAGTTCTGATTCCTAGCCAGGCTTTTCTGCAGCCTCTTACACTCCCTTCCTCACCACTTCACAACCAGGCTGTCTCTTACCTCTGATTCCTTGTAGTAGCGCTCGGGAATTTCGTCGCTGGCAATGTCAATAAAGCAAACCTCTCGCTCCAGGTCTTTCGCTTCTTTGTCAAAAATCTGCAAGAGTTAAAGAAATTCAAGGCTGTGACAGAACAACACCCTCACAAAATCCACCTGGAGTCGTGGTTACAAGCAGTTTCAATGACCTGCAACAGAATGTATTTTAGGCTTGTGCCTGAACAGCTTCGTGTAAGACACTCAGGGTTTTGCAGGGACACGGTCACGTTCTCCAGCCTCCTGCACACACTGTGTTCAGCACCTCCTGCTCCCACTGCTGTTCTTCCCTGGGCTTTCTGGATGGAGACTTTGGCTCCAAACAGTAAAGTCACCAGCTCAGATTGGTTTTACCATGTTCTCCAATGTTTGCCCTAGAGCCCATCACTGTGTAAAACCCCAGCTCTCTGCACTCGGGGTGTTTCTGACCTTCTCACTCTGAGGACAGCAAGGTGCAGGTGTTTGCTGTGAACACTCAGCCTAAGCTGCTGTTATACCGAGACTCCAAATGTTGGTTGAACTGCCTCAGTGGAAGCTGCAAGCTCCTCCTATCCATCTGTGCACACACAGAGCCCATCTTCATTTCAATCCTTCAGGACCTGCTTCGGAACCCCAAGTCTCTTGTTCTATGCCAGGCAAACGATGGGGATATTTTGAAAATCCAGGTCATTTGCAGCTGCAGCACAGTCTCCTTCTGTGCCTCTGTCCATAATTTAATTATTTAGGCATCTCAGTGACCCATGTGACTTACACTGTGTCTGCAATATGTTTCTCTCATAATTCTGAGGCGTGGAAATAGTGCTGAGTTAAAGGCTGCCGTGAATTAGTGCCATGAAATTCAGGGAAGTTGTGCAGCCACTGTCAGGATCAGTAACAAGCTCATGATGTGCTTTTTCCTTTGGGGCACAATGTTCTATAGCTGACATTTCCAGGAAGCATAAATATTTTTGTTTTCCTTTTTTTTTTCCCCCCTCTTTAAATAAATGCAGCGAACGCTCTGCTGATTTAATTTCATTTAATTTCATCCTGGAGGAACAGTTAAAAATACAAAATGCCAGCAACTCTTTAGGAACAAGAATGCTACTTTATTATTTCTGAAAGCAAAGCAGCTGCCCATTTAAAGAATTTGAAGTGAGCAATGGACTCCAGTGAACACAGGAACCAGCTGATAAGAAGAACATTGCTCAGGAAATCATAATTCAAATAGAGGAAAAGCTGAAGTTTTGACTCTAAAATTTTAACTTGTCTTGGTAGTGAATGAAATAGGCAGCACTGCATGTTCATTGAGCTGGATGTTAACATGTTCACACATCTGACACTGCAGAAAAACTGAAAAAGAGAAACTACAGCCTAGTTTTATTTGTGTGCCTGTCCTCCTTCTCCAATCGCTGCTTTGCAAAAAATTGTGCTGATTATTTGAACAAACTGGAGCTGGGAGGTCCTTCCCCTGTAGTGCTCCTTCCCTGAATTGGGCACACTGATGTAAATCACTGCTGGCTTTATATATATAATATAGGTCGCTTTTCCTAAGCTTCTTCCCTTGCTTTTTTTCCTAAACAAATTCAGAAATACAGAGCAGCTCACAACGAAATAAGTTGGACTATTTCTGGAACAAGATCCTTTCCACCATAATCTCTACAAAATAATGGAGATTGCTCTTAAATGGACATTACCAGGTCAGCTGAGGCTCTGAATCTGTCCATGGTTTAGGTACAAGCCTCATAAATTTAAGCACATGCAAATCTCTGCACATTTGCAAGGCTCTAAATGGGGATTATTACCCAGTATCTTACCCAAAGAAATGTGCCCTGCTCTGTCCCAGGCTTGATCCATGTATTTCACCTCATTTAGAATATAGCTCTAAATTCCTTTCCTCTCTTTAAAGTGCTGTGATGGAAGTGGGGATGACAGATGCCTTTGCCAATCTGTCAAAACCAGGAGGAATTTTTCAACCATTTCAATGATGCCTCATTTGCTGCCCAGGCTGTCTCTGACCATTCCCTCTACTCCAGAGCTTTGCTGAATGACATTTTCACTTCCCTTTGCCAGCAGAACTTGTTGTCTAATCATTTATGCTTCTCCCCTTCTCAGATTGTCCTCCCAAGATTTGCAGTTTGAGATTTAATCTTCTCATTCTATCAGCAGTGGAAAATAAGAAGTCATTAGAGAACAAGACTGATTTCTTTCTTAGCTCTAATTCTCTTATTGCCTCTCGTAGCCACAGAATGTGGGATTGCCTGAAACCCTGTAGGGAGGATGGGTTTATTGTGGTTGTGATCAAAGAGACTGGAGAAATTTAAAAGTTTTAAGGGAAAAGATTAAAGGCCACAAAAAGAAGCAGAAGGCTCCCAATCTGTGCAACTGTCTTTGCAAATGTGCAGAAACTGAACGGTGAGAACAATCTGTATCCTTAAGGAGATGATGTAGAAAGGCAGAATATTAAATATTATATTGGAAAGAACTGGACAGGCTTTACATTTGGAAGCCAAGTAATTAACTGAGATTGAAATACACAATCAAATGGAAAACAAAGAGCAACATTCAGGCTGAAGTGTCCTTTTTGCTGTGGGTTTTGGGTTTATTTGGGAGGGGGGGGAGGAATGTGACAGCTTTTCTAAAACAAACATTTATACACTTCCTCTTCCTAAGAGGAATGGATCTCAGCACGTCACAGAGTGATAGAAAGTGGAAGAAAGGTTTCAACTGGGTCTTTATGATCGTCAGTAGTTTCTCCTGGTGAAAATAAAAAAAAAACAACAACAAAACCAACCAACCAAAGCACACAAAAAACCCCTGTGGCAGATGATGCTGGCACCTCAGGAAAGAGAGCTCACACAGGACACTGCAGAAACTGTAAAACCTGAGGTATTTAAATTTCTCTCATGCCCTTCAATAACATATCCTGGCACACCCTTGGCTAGTGACTCTCTTTCCCAGGTGGCCACAGCCAGAATAAAAACTCAGGTTAGGAGATGACGGGAAGTAAGAGCAAATCTAACATCATCTTTGCTACAAGCTTCTCTCCCATTTTGCTTCTTTTTCCTATTTTTTCAGGCTAAGTTGCTGGCTTCGATTCCACTCAGATGTAGTCAATCCAAAATTTAACTTTCATGGCCAATCCCCAAAGCTAACCTGGGTTGGATATAAACAGTATAAAGGCAGATCCTGCTGAATCCATCGATTCCACCCACTCTGGCAAACTCCTCGCTCCTCTGCACTACCAGGAGGGTCACATCCCTGCCTCTGGCTGGGCTTTATTTCATAATACATGATCCTCTCTTGTGATGTTGGTTTTTGTGCCCTCAAGAGCAGAAGAGCCATCCAAGGATTACCAGCTGGAAAAGGTGTTCAGCTCTGTTCATTACCACAAAATGGTTTCTTTTTTTACCAGCCCAGACACAAGGAGTTTGTGGTCAGAAGCCTGTAATGAGGCAGCTAATTCGTGTTAGGGGTGTAATTGCAGCAAGGACTGCAAGAATAATCCTTTTTTTTCTACCAAAAAAAAGGCACAAAATATACTCTCCACCTTGAAATTCTGATCTCCTCAGATTGCCAGGGCCAGAACCCCTGAGCAGGTTGTGTCACCTGGGGCACTGCAGCTCTCGTTTTTCTGAAGGAAAATTTGCTCTAAGCCAAAAGAACTTCCACTCAGAACTTTATCCATGGAGTTTATTGTGTAACTTTTCAGTAAGTCATGCCCCAACCTCTTTTACCTCCAAAGTCCCTTAATTTGCTTTTTTTTTGGGCAAAGATTACAGGAATTGACCAATTTCAGACCTGTTTGCTGGCTAAAACTATTTCTGTGGACACACATAATTGGGAGCAATTCTTCTATGGGAAAAGGCTGAATCCCTCTGTGAGAGCAGAAAATTTGGCTCCCTGAACTGCAAGGGAATATCCCTGTCTGCTGCAGAGAGGGAGAGGCACTCACATATTTATCTGCAGCCTTGCTCCCTGCTCCTTTTGATCTCCATGTCACGACTCCCCTCTTATTCCATCTCCTACAAAATATCTCATTTAGATTTGTACTTTCCGGACACAGAAATGGATTTTTATGCCCTTATGTCAAAGTAGCTATGCTTCCAAGACCATGATACACTATCTATAATATTTACTGGGATTAGGTTTTTTTAAGTCACATCTAGTTCAAGTGCCAGATTTACTAACTCACTTCGGCAGTTCATTTAGAAAAATCAAAATGTAGAGGCACAACCACAGCACTTGTTCACACTCCCTGTCAGTGTGGGCCCTGTCATATGTTCTGTGAGAGCCATATGTGCTTGGGACACACGATCTGGAGTTCAACAAAGAGACAGCTCTTCACACAGGAGGAATTTCAGGCTAACCTCTCCTCTGGTTGGCTTGTATTTTTTGAGAATTATTAGAGGGGGGAAAGCTTTAAAAAATCAGGATTTTTCACTGCAAATTACACAGGAGACGATGGATATTTAATACCAAAATACAGGGAAAGTCCAGGTGCAAATAAAAGCACCCTCAGAGTGCCCCTGGCTTTGACTTTGCCATGTTTTGAGTGATGCCCAGCAATCCTTTTGACAGTCTCCAGAATGAGATCCTGCTGTGCAGTGAGGCTAAACCAGGGCACAGCTGAATCCTTTTCAGCTTAAATCAGTGTTTCATGGCAGTTGCTTTAAATAGTGAATTTACATTTAATTTCCATGTGCTATATTCAAGTTTGTTACAACCTACTTCCATGTTACTAAGACAGGAGATAAAACTATGGAAAAAAAACCCACCCTAAATCAAGCCAAACTAGAAATGGATTTTCTTGTGAGCTGCCATACCTAAAATTTATTTTACTTCAGTTTAATAATCAAGACCCAGCCATGGAGCTTTCCAGAGAAAAATGTTATGCTACAAAGAGCAAGGCACTGGAAGTTTTATATACAGTGAATTTCCATTATTGACAACTTTTGGATTATTTTACAAGCTGTACTTTTTTGCTTTCCTTAGACACTGTCAGATGGCAAAGATTCACTGCCCAAATATCAGCAGCAATTAATTCTGTGACTAAAAAACAAATCAAAACAAACCAACAGCAATCAGTCAAACATAATGACCCTTCTGCAACAAACAGGAAAATTGAGTGTCTCTGTGATTCAGTGATTTGTTTGAACAGTGTCTGTCCTCACTCTGCCTTTCTCTACCTTCAGCTACAAACTGCTTTTCAAACCTTTTCCCCATGACTAGAGTGTGGCATCCAAGGAAAACAGGGAGCTGTGTGAGATCACTGTGCATTGATTACAGCATCCACTGGAGCCATATGGTGGATCCTTTGGAATCAACACAGCTCATTGTCATGCACAGTTGGTGCATTCCTCCCTAAAACTAAAAAACCCAAAATGTGTGTCTGTAGTGTACATGGAAATAGTGAGAACAGGAGATGGGGGAAAGTGAGAGCAAGATACCAATTAGATTAAAATGAGCCCTGTGTGACACAAATACTGACCATGCAATGGACTGGGTAAAGAAAAGACCTGGCCAAATAAAAGCACAGATTAAGGAAGTCTGTTCCTAGGAAGCACACACCCCAGTCACTCCCAAACGAGCAGCAACTCACACCCCTCCTGCCCGGATTTGGGACCATTTCAATCCTTGGGCAACCTCAGGGATTCTCCTGGATGTGCCCTACGGTTTTAATATTCAAAACACAGACTTTCTGTCTCTACATTCCGATTCCCAAAGTGCTGATTTTTCCTTATGGTAAGAGAAGTGTGTGATTACTCTGCACTTTCCCCCTGGTCTGTGCTCACTGAGGCTCTGCTGCTGCACCTGCAGCTCCCTCTGCGGCCCCGACCGACGTCACGGGCTGGGGATGCAAGGGGAAGCAATATTTTCATGTGCCCTGCAGATCCCACCTCCTGTGGCATTTACATGACAGAAAACATTCTAATTTTTTAGATATTCCATTTTGTAATTTCGAACAAAAGTCAAATAAAAAAATAAAATTTCTCTTTAAATCAAGAACTCGGCTTTTTAAAAGGAAAAAGAGGAAACACTGCCTGACTCCTTGGTCCAGTTTCTCACAGTTACCAAAGCTATAAACTGCAAGGTAGCAGGGACAATATTTGATGTACTAACGTGTTCATCCAGCACTGGCTCTGTTTTTCCAAGGAGAGAGTTGCCATGGAACATCTCGTGTGATAAAGCAAAATCAGCTGCACTGGGCACTGAAATCACAGCTGGATGGATTTATGGTTCTGCACCACTACACAAGGTTTTACCTCAATAAAGGACTTTATTATTGTCCACTGTTCTTTCTGTCAGTGTTTATATTTGTGCAAATCAAGTTCAAACTTTAACAGATCAGAACAATAGTGCTTTAACACATTTAAAATAGGTTAAGATGATAACAAAGTTAAAGACATAAAAAAATCAAGTTCTGGAGGAGTGATCATTATGGATCACCAGTATCTTCTGTCAGGACAATTAGGAAGGAAAATCAGGAGGAATTTTGCATCAAGATATACTGCAGTAATTTGGTAGAATTATACCAGACAATGCCACATGTTAAATAAAATAATTCCAATAACATACCAGCCTGCTAAATGACACCAGGAACCTGAGAGCATTTATATTGCTTTCTTCCATTCATCAGTGGAATTAGTTTTAGAGTTTTAGTATCCTTATATCTAATTATTGCTTTTCACAATCAATATCTACTTTACCAGACAGAATGGAAATGAAGAAGAGATAAAAGATTTCAAAAAACCTGTATGATCTCAAAAAAAAGAGAAATAGCTGAGTTAAAATCAGACATGCATTATTACCCTCATTACCATAACATTAATATTCATTCAGTCTATTTTGCACTACAACTGCAAAATTTACAGAAGTATTTTTTGGATTAATTATTTCTTCATCAGCCAAGGTTGATAGTTGCAATGAAGGAATATATAGTGTATCTAAGGAGATCTATAGGAATGGATGCTGCTTCCTTTTGTTTTCTAGCCAGACAAACATTGTGAAATTTAATCTAAACTTGTCTGACACGAAGGACAAATACACTTTGTGTGCTCTTAAGAGAAGTTTAAGCCTGTTCAGTGAGTAATGGAAACAAAATGGACCCCAGTTCCAAGGTTTGGATTAACGGAAGTCTCTCCATATTTATGAACCTTTCAGCATTTCAGGGCTGTACCAGCCATGTCTGTGTCACCAGATCAAGGGCATTGGATCAACAGCACAAAAATGTAGATATTCCACTGGTTTACTGTGTCCACACCCATGAATAGCACAGCTCACAGAATTACAAAACCAGGGAAATTAGGGCTGCAGTGCAACTCTCTAATTCAGTTTCTCTTTCTCCTCCTCAGTTCAAGTAAGGGTCAATGAAATCTCTTAATCTAGGTAAACACTTGCCTAGTCTGTGACTCAGGTGCTGCAATATAAAGGTAATATGATATTACCCCCCTGGCACTCCGGGAAAAATGACATTGGGAGAGCTGGATTCAAGCAGAGTAGAGACTCTTTGATTTACATCACCCGAGTATCCCACCTCTGTGTCCCTTTCATCTTAAATTCCCTGGCTGGGAACTGTTCAGGGCTCGATTTACAGGGGTTCAGCCACAAGCTGACACCCTGAAAACTCACTGATTCAACAGCTTCAGTTTTCCCTCTGTCAGGCAGCAGCACAGAACGTGTCTGCTCACTGCTGACATTATGATGTACCAGAAGACAAGTCTGCACCCTCCCAAAGCCAAAGGTGTGGGCTTGCTCTGAATGAAAGTGCTGCCAAAAAGCAGAAGGTGAACATTAAACAGTGCATAAATTACATAATGCTCACATAGCTGGTAATGGAACACACTTCTTTCTGACTCGCTCACTGCACTGGCTCAGAGCAGCACTGACTGAGGGCTGTGGGTATCTGGTGGGTAATAGATGATCCCTGTCATGTTCCCAGTGGGAAAGTGTCTGTATGCCAAAAGCATTATTCCAAATGATACCTTGTTCTTGTACATGTAATTACCCTGCCATGAGCAGCCCAGCAGCTGTCAGCCTCCTTAACAGCAAGGCTGAGGGAAATGTGCCTCCCACCTGCAGAACAGAAAACACCTTCCCCTCACCAAGGCTGCAGGAGGGACACCTCCAGGACACTGGAAGGCTGTGTCTCAGAACCCTTAAAACCTGCTTTACTGCCTTCTTCCTTCTCAAGAACGGGTTCAAACACTCCTTCATTGGGATCTCTGTATTACAGATCACTTTTCCGGACACTGTAACTTGTATTTCATGCCTACAAGAAACTTCTTCCCCTAAGTCTGCAGCCAATGGCTGTTTAAAGCAAACCAAAATGAAACACAGAGGAACGTGTTTGTGTGTGAATCCAAGGGCTGCAACTTTAAATGTTGGGCTTTATTGGAAGTTACTCTTTTTTGGCAAGGTGTAGGACTCTGCTTTGCTCCCTGAGCAACAAAGCCCCACTGAGCTCCTGCCCTCTGCTCCTGAGCCCCCCGGATCAGCAGCTGCTGGATATCCCATCCCTCCCTAGAGAGGATTTAAAATAGTTAGTTGTCCTCTCATTTTTAAGCTGTAACTCCGAAACCTTTTTAATTTTGGCTAAATGACTGCGAAAAGCATCACCTCGGTCCCCACCCACTGTTCCCCTGAAGCTGTTTACTGAGATCTCTGACCATTGTTTAGTTTCCTGTTTGCTCTTCCTGACACCTCCTTGGAATTCGACCCCCTTTACCCACAGAGAATTACGTGAAACTGGAATACAATTACACCAAAAAAAAAGTAATCTTTTCTTTACTCTGCATAAAGGTTCACCATGTGTAACTTGTGTTCAGAGAAGTAACAAGTAGAAGGGGACAGGCAGAAGGGACAGTGTGTACACGGATCTTTCATCTCCTGCTGGTTTAGAGGCAACTCCTGCAAACTTAGAAGCTCCTCATGACCAGGTCACCCGGGGGGGGGGCAAAGGCACAAACTGATGGGGCTTTTCCCCAAACTGAGACCCACAACCCCCAGACACAGACCAGGGTAACTAAGAGGATTAAATCTAATGTTGCACAAGCCATTGTACTTACACTGTCGTTGCTTCCTTTGTTGTCCTCGTACTTCGTCTCTATATGAATGGAGAATTTAGGCAAAAAGGAACACTGCAACAGAAGAAAGATATGTTTAACATAAAAAAATGCACCTTGTTTCATCAGCTGACATATTCAGTACAACCCTTTCGGTATCAGCTTTCTTATTTTTTGCAGGTGACTTCAAGAAAAAAATGTGAAAGTTCACAGAACATAAAAGCAAAGGGTTTTATGATACTGGAGGGATGTAGAGATTTTACCTAAAAGCTGAATACTATAATGAAGGTATAAATAAATTAGTAAAGGCACTCTGGAATTACTAGATACAATTGTTTCCATGCTCACTATGCCAAAGAGTTTGAATGTACTGAATGCCTTGTTATAAATTTAATTCACTAAGATCTTGAGAGCAATTTGATATTCCTCATCATGGATCAGTCTATCCCTCCTATAAAATAAGCCAAGGACACTTCACTACCTGCAGGTCCTGACCAAACAGACAGCAATGCTTTCATGTGTGAGGGCTTTTTACAATTTTCAGTGAGAAACGAATTTTAGTGTAATTTCCTATTCATGAAATTAAGATGGATTATGAGCTGCTGGGGAAATTCCTTTACACTAAACCCAAATAAATTTTCAATAACGCAAAAAAATTAAGAATACAAAAATGGTTTTTCTATTAAAGATAGTATTTCTGTATTTACATGGGAATAAATTTATTTTTCTGAGGATTGCTTAGCTTAGCTGTCTTACGAAGACTAGAATTTATAACAGTAGGCAACATAATTCGAGTGGAAAAAATACTTCAAGTATCTTTTATTTAGCATTTCACAGTTTTTCTTTCAAAGCAACTTTGCAGGCAGGCAGACAGAGCAGCTGTGTAACCAACCCTGAGGGACTCCAGTTCAGCATCTTTACCATTAGTCACCGAGTCTTTTCTTGCATTAACTGCCAGTTCCTCGTGTGATGCAGCACAAATCCCCTACAGCAAATGGCTCTTTAAGGTGCTGGACATACAGGTTATACAATGAGGACACGGTGCCTCAGTGGCCACGGTGCTGTTGGCCCAAGTTTGGGCTTGATAACAGCGGGAGAGCTCTGAGGGAGGGGCTGATGACTAAGGGAGAGGTGATTTAGGAGGCCAGGTGGAGTTGCAGCACAACTGAAATGAGGAGCCAGCTCCCCGCAGGCTGCGGAAAATATGTCCCTTCTTCCACGGATATCACCCAACAAGTCATTGCTCAACCTTCTTCTGAGCACAGGATATCCAGGACTCAACCAGCACATCCACAGTCAATCCTTAAAAAACAAGGGAGAGAGTTTTCCCAAAATGAGGTGCCGTGAAAGGCAACCCCCTCCCTTTGTGCCGTTGATCTGAGGCGTGGCTGCAGTTGCAGATGAAATTATGAATAAAGCCAAATGCCAGATTTCCCTTTCCCCTTGCTACTAAAAAAACCCCTGCTGTTTTCAGTCACTGCCTGGAGGTCACCAGCCATGAGTCAGGTCATGACACTGAAATGGTGCTGTCCCAAATATTAACTGTAGCAGTTCACCAAGACACTGCTTGAATCTAGTTGTTGATTCCTGTGACCCAGGATCTCAACTCTAATTAAAAGATGAGATCTTCTAACCTTGTATTTAAAAAAAAAAAAAATCACTAAGGATAAAGACCAAGGATCCTTAGAGTAGTACAGAAGAATCATAAGTGCCTTTTACCTCAAGCCACCTCATTAGAGAGCAGAGTCACCCTGTGTAAACCCACCCACAGTCAGCCTCCCTTGTGTTAGGCATGGAGGACTGTAACAACCTAATTTGAGATTATAAATGGTAACATGGGTTTACCCCAAGTGAAAAATTCACCCAAAAGTAACTGCACTGCAAATATATCTCCCAGAAACTCAAGTGACTGGCAGCCACTGCTCCAGCAGCCGTGGGGGGTCTCGCTGGCTTTCAGGAACACGCTTAAGCAGGGCCCAAATTTTTGAACATTTCACAGAATGTGTCTCATGATTCATCAGCTGTGCTCTGACTAATTGGCAGAGGGCTCTGGCAGAACCAGAACACTGTTTATGCATCATTCAAAAGACTATTATTCATCATGCAAAAAGTTGTTGGGTTTTTTCCCCCCTCCTAAAGTGGCCTCGTATTTACTTAGCCGGGGATTAAAATTGTTATGCAACAGTCAGAATCAAACTGGGGAGTGAATAATAGGTAATAAACCCTTGAGCAGATTTTTTTTCTTCCAAGCACTACTCCCTTCCTGCTCTGCCTCTCCTGGGGCCCATGTTCTTCTAGCACAGACCTGGAGGTCATCAATCCCCAGCACACTCAGGAATGCACAAGGTACTGTTTTCAGCTCTCCATCTCACTGTATCTACAGCTTGCAAGGTTCCTCTTTGGAATAAAATAGTGGCAAATTCAATCTTTAACTTGAAATTAGACTTAAGTTCTACGAAATAGTACAAAATCTTCAGTGTCTTCAATGGTAAGGTGTAAAGCTCTCAAAGCAAGTGTCTTCTATATTGTCACCTCCAGGCTTTCTAGATGTCTTATAAACCCCTTAAAAATTGTTATACCCCAGTATACCTGTGACACTCAAAAACAAACAAGGGGAATATTCTCAGGGGTTTATTTGCTTGTTTTCTTAAACTTTCTATATTTGGCACCTCAATTTTGGATGAGCTGAGAGAGGTTTAAGGCTCGTGAGAGCACTCAGTGCAATAACCGGCCTGTAACAGTAATTACCACACACGAGAAGGGGCATTTCCTCATGAAAATGAAGGGAATGAATGCAGGATACAGGGGCATTTCCTCATGAAAATGAAGGGAATGAATGCAGGATACTGGGGCATTTCCTCATGAAAATGAAGGGAATGAATGCAGGATAGAGGGGCATTTCCTCATGAAAATGAAGGGAATGAATGCAGCACATGGAAAGCACAGCCTGCACTTGCATTTGCAATTCCCCACATATAACCTCTTGAAAAACGAAAAGGCCTATTTTTAGCACGGTGATTGATTAGCGTTGCCATGGCAATAAGCAACACTTACAAGAACAGGGTAGAACCCAAGTGTGCCAAAACACTGCCAAAGTCTTAAAGAGACAGTCAAACACACGGTGTGTGACAATGGTTTTATGGACAGGGCTGTCAGATTAACCTTTGCATGGTAATTACACCCGAGGTGGCTGCAGGAATTACTGGAGTTGTCAGTAAATATGTTCGTCTGAGAGAGGTTTCTTTACCCTCTGGAACCTGCTTTGTGTGAGTGATGCCAGTTCATCAGTGCCATTGCAGCTGACATTTTCCACATTTCATTTTCCACATGTTTCTGTCTGCAGAGTGTTCAAAGACCTGCTAGAGACCTCACCCTTGCACTTCACTTCTCCTGCTCCTTGGGAATATTAATCCACAATCCTTGGCAGTTATTTTTGTACAGTAAGAATTAATCCCACTTTTTATTTAAGCAGCAGAAGCACATTCCCCTAAATCTTAACATAAAAGCCTAGCCAGGCAGACATTTCATATAAATGTCTTCTCAGACACTTCTCAGCACTTCTTGGACTGATGATTTTTTCTATATGGTCACATATACATTATACTGGCAACACAGGTGGAACTGGATCCTTTACAGAGCAATCTCCATGGAACCTCCAGGTAAAGAACCCAGTGACTGCTACAGTGAGGTGAGACTGGCCAAGCCAAATTAAATCTTTTTTAACAGGGTCATTTCCAGATACCACACCCTTTGAATTAAAAAATTTTGGGCACTATTTTGGTACTCAGTGGGTGACAACAGCATTTCTTTGCGGAAGATCAAAAAACTGGGAAAGGCAAATGGAGTCCCTGCTTCTCTATAACAGACAAAGGGGATGTGACGTTAGGGGGTAGTGGAAGGTGGAATATCCAAAGTTCCTTGGAAAATGGCCATCATGTTACTGAGTAGCCTCAGACTGCTCCAGACAGCACTGCCTGTGACCCCCCAGGGCTGCTGAGGGATACAGGTCACCCAGGGCACAGACCAGCAGCCATCAGGATGACAAGGGTGGAAGAGAACGGACGGAAAGGGCTGGGCAGGGGGATGGCAGGAGCGGGGAGATGTGACTCCACGAGAGGGAGGAGAATTTGGACAGCAAGATAAACACAGGAAGGTGGCAAACAGCAAAACAAAAGTGCTGTTGAGCGGAAAGGGTAGAGAACAATATAAAAGCAGGGCTTGAAAATAAACCAGGGAGCAAAACTCATAAACAAGCTGAGAAAGAAACCCACTGTTTGTATTACATACAATAACTTGGAGATGAAACAGTGACTAACAAGATGCCTCCAACCACTGTGAAACTCTCCTCTCTGGCTTTGCCTTCCCTTAGGATCTCTCTCTTTGATGCATGGGAGCAGTAACCTGCTTATTGAGGAGGAACAGCAGGGAGGAGCTGCGTGCACAAGTGGAAATGACAGTCCCATCAATCAGGGGGGTTTGGATTGCTTCACAATCAGCCAGTGCTGGAAAAAGGGAATTCTCTAAGCAGTTTTGATTTACTTGTTTCAATGGGATTAAGCTATTAGATGAGAACACAGGTTTGAAGCTTTCTAAAAATATGTTATTTGGGTTTTATAAATACTACAGAGGTCCTTCCTGTTGCTGGAACCTCTAAGGGACACAAATCCGTGTTTTTTTAGAGCAGTGGCACCAGCCTGTCTTCTGAGTTGGAGGTGAGAGGGGAGGAATTCTGGTAGTGACTTTGCATTAGGGTCTAATCCTTCAGTAAGAGTCTATTACACTTTTCATGCAGGCTCTTTATCTACTCAAACTGGAGAAAAGTTTATGCACTGAAGAGTGATGGGTTACATCCAAATCTCAAGGGCTGGTAATCAGACCAAGCGAACACAGGAAAAAACTCTACAGCCATGTTTATCTGAAACAACTATTTTCCTTCTCAAGTCATCTCATTATAAAAATAACAGTTACAAAACCCTTCCTTCCAGATAATTTACTTCACAGATAAACCAGCAGCAAAGTGAAGCACAAAACATGCCTATTCTCAAAAGTAATCAGAAACCAGCAGGTCAGTAATGGACCATTTAGCAACTCTCACTCTGGGGCCTTGACACATACCAGATGACATAATTTTATTTTCCTCAGTCATTTGCTGTGGAAGAATTAATGTCATTGTGATAAATCATCAAAGGAATTGTTGTCTCCTGCTTTCTGTTCCATAACTGTTTTTCATAAACATTCTGAATTTATATCCCATTCCTAAGTTAATTTGAGACATTGGCATCTTGAAGGAATCCTCCTCCTCACAGGGAGTAAACCATGTCATTTCAGTGTTTATTTTGCTTTACATAATTATGAAACCAACAACTGGCCATAAATTATGCACAAAAAAAAATTTGTCCAGCTGTTTTTTTTTTAATTACAGCCCCAGAAGTGAAATATTGCTAACAACACTGAAGCTGTTCGGGTCAGGCAGCAAATCTATTTGAAATGCTCCCTGGTAAACACTTGAACTGCTCCTTCAAACTCAAAAGAGTTTGCTTCAATTCTGTTTGTACTTTTCCAAAGCTCTTTGTGCTCCAACTTGAGAGCTAAACTTTGTTTGGCTCATTCTCACTGCACTTCGATCATATGAAGTTTTTGTACCACGGTTTAGTCACCAAACATTCGTGATCTGATTATTTGTTTGCTTGAGGGCTCCTCTCTTTTTTTTTTTGTCCAGAATCTCCACTGTCACTTGAGCAGCTCAAATGGATATTTGCTCTGTGCTGTTTATTTTCCAACAATATCCCAGTGCAGGCAAAGAAACTCAGTTCTACACAATTCCTTTTCGTTTGGTTTGCAAGAGACACAGGTTTGCTTTCTAGTTAATTATTTCTAATCCAGAAAGAAAAATAACAAAGCCTCCTGCAAGTTCCCTCGTTCTTGCCCCCCAAGAATAGCATAAATATTTTCCACTCAAGAGATGTATTTGCCAAGGCTGTGATAAGCTGGCACATAAGGGGTTGTTGAGAGCTGCAAGGCATCTTTCCTCCATCCTCCAAGGGACAAAGGGCCCAGCCTGTGACTAGCAAAGGAATTCTTTCCCAAGACAGCAGCTTTCCCCCTGGGAATGCAGGTGTAGCTGGGCAGGAGGCACTTGCTGATTCCCAAGTCCTGGAATCCCTTATGGAATGGAATCCATAGGGCTCCCTTTCTGCTGTGCCCCAGATACAGTATCCCAACTTTATCATCTTAATATCAACCTAATCACAACATTAAATGAACTCCTAGATAAAAATTAATCACGTATTTTGGCAAGGTATCTTGTCAGGTTTCTAATGACAAGATCAAAATCAAAGCAGCTCCTGAATAACCTGAAAGACTTTCTCACACAGCCACCTAAACTGAACTTTACAGGGACATCTTACTCCCAAAATAGCACCCCCAAATCTGCCTGACTTCCTTTGGCTTCAGCTCCCAAAGTATTTTTTTCGACTTCCTTCTCCCTCTCAATGTCAGCGGGAAGCTTTCAAGGATTATCTCCAGCTCTGAGACAGCATTTCTTGGGACAGTAGCCATGTGTCATCTTCCTGGTAGGAAGCCTTTTGTGTGGCAGCTTTAACGAGGTACATCTGCAGATGCTCCCCTGACACGCCACGATTTCACATCTTACACACCACAAAGGCATTGCTTGTGCAATAGTTCTGCTCAGCTCATTATCTCAAGTGTGTCAGCTGCTTTCCATACTTTTAATATGGCTGTCAGGACTTGGGAGCAGACAAGCTGTTTGCTGTCAAATTTATCCATAACTGGCCCCAGATTATTAAGGACTAACATCATGACAGTAGAATTTCCATTCCTGTTTTCATGCATCCAATCACTCTTGGCTTTTTATACAGCCATTGCAGAGAGCAATATTCTGAAAATTATTTTCAATGCCCAGCGAGCCTTTTTTTTCTTAGGTGTCCTAATTTCAGGCCCCTAAGAAGGTCATATTTATGAATTCCATAATATTCCACAGAAGAACCAGGTTGAGAGAATATGGGCTTGAATGTTTCTCACCAGCCTTCGTATTTTACAAATGAAAAAGCCTTCAGACCATCAGCAAGATTCAGTCTGTTGTTCATCCTCTTCCAAATCACTGACAGACACTGAAATAACATCCTAAACCTTTAAGGTCCTTCCCTCTGTTTAGAGTGGAACTTGAAGGTTAATAAGGTGTGAACACACCACAGAGCAGTATGTACTTGATAAGATTATGCTTTATTTATCCAATTATTGGCCTGCCTTTAGAATCAGCTTTCCTTGAAGTGAGGCTCAATTTAACTCTTACCCCGGCCCACAGACCCTTTGGAGGGAATTTGCTGTCTCTAAGAAAAGGGTTTCCAAGCTATCTTACATATTTTGGGCAATGCCTGTGGGCTTATTCTTTCTTTCAGAATTCTCTAATGACTACGGAAGATCATAATTTAGAGAAATATTCCAGACAGGGATAGGAATTATTCCCAGTGGTACATTTAACATTTTTGTTCTAGATTCAACAGTTTGAGGCAAAGGCACTGTCTCTGTTTTCCGTGAAGATAAATTCACAGTCTATCAGCTGCATTAAAACATAGTTTAGATTTTTGTCTGCAGTAGTTTCCCTCATCTCATCCCAGTATTTCTAGTTCTGTTTCCTTGCACCATGGTGAGTAATTAGTCCCCAGCTCCCCCAGGCAGTTATACTGTCACTTGTGACTGCTCTGCCTACCTTCTACACTTGGAGACCAATTTAGTTTTACTTTACAAGTCTCTCCAGCCCTGCAATCATTTCTGCTGATGCTCCTGAACATCTCTGTAGCTGTTCACCTTCCACCAACCTGCACTGAAATGTGTCCCAGCTGTGGTTTCATGGGATTACACAGAGATCACCTCCTGGTTCAGGTTCTTTGAGCACAGCATTGCTGTTTGGTTTTGAGAATGTGTTGCATTTCAAATTCAGACATATATATTTCTGTCTGCTACCATCCCTTTTCACTCGTCTCTTTCAGTTAAAGAAAAAAAAAGATTCACATAAAAAAATTCAGATTTACTTTCAAATATCCAATGGAGAGACATCAGTGCAACACAGCAAATGTCACCTTCCCAGCCTAAAACTAAATGTGCTCTCAAAGGTAAACCCTTAATTAATGTGAACTGAAAACATCTTCAGGCAAAAAGCTGAGAATTTGTCCCTCATTACTACTGTCCCTTTTGGGGCATTTGTGTTTCCTCTGACAATCAAATGAACTTTAAACATGAAATAAAGCAGAAAAAGAAAGAAATATCTACAGCACATATTGAAAAGCACAGTTTGGTGCTTTGGGTTTTCAAATCTGGTCATTACAGTTTCAGCTCTTGGTCTCCACCTTTCAGATCTGAGCCTTTAAATCCCTTTATGTTCCCTCTTCCACATTTATCACCCTGAAATCTCTTTCCTCTCTTTATGCTTTATGAGGTTTTTAAAAAATCTGCACAAACATTTTGAGCACTGCAGAGTTAAGAAAAACAAGTGGATTATGTTTTATCCACCACTCAGAAGTTCAGACTAAATCAAAGCAGGAGTTTCCAGAAGGTCCCTTCACCTGGAATTTCCTCACCATCTCCTCCTCATCTTCCAAAGGCTGCTGAAAACTTACTGTACATTATTGAGGCCAGCACATTTAAAACAATTTTTCTCATGATTTATGTGCTATATTTTGCCTTAGCTCTGCTAGAGAGAATAGCTGATTTTTCTGGGCACTGTGCCCAGATTATGTTTAATTTTGTCTACAGATTGTACAGTTTCCCAGATACTATACCAGAGACGAGCATTTTATAAGTTAATAAAACAATAAATAAAATAAAATCTGTTCTCATGTCTCCACGTAATAACAGGAACCTTAAAAGCCTTGCCCTGTTTTACAGAAGCTTCTCTTTGTTACAGTCAGTAACTACAAATATATCAAATTATTTCGAAGTGATAAAAAAATAAGGTAAATAATTTATAGGATCTCCATAGAAACACTTCAAATTTCCCCTTAAATTTCTTAAACAAATAGCTGAAATAAAGTTACACTACTGAATCCATTATGAATTAGTTATATTAGAAAGGAATCAGTTTGGATTCTACTACTATATTTTACATATTTTTTCTATTTTTAGAATAAAAAGAGGAAGAAAAACTTACTGTGTATTCTGATTTCCAGTTGTCCATTTGTAAAAAAAAGAACGATGAAGGAAAAGAAAAAAAAAGAAGAAATGTGAAATAAAACAATGATGCAAGATCCTTACAGTAAACATACATTAATAATAAAGATTATCGGGTCAGATAGTCTGCTGATTTATTTGACTCAAGTCTATGGGACAATAAATTTAGGACACAAGTCACACAGAACTCAAGCACCTGATGTTTTCTTTGCAAGGATGAAACTGCATAGATACAACTCTCCAGTTTTTACCTGTCCTTATAGACATATAATAAATAATCTTTATTTTCTGATATTAGTAAATATAAGGTGGAAAAATATATGCAGTTCAACAGGAGTTATTACAGAAACTTGGCATCTATTGCTCAGGATGTAACTTGGAGCTTCTGAAGATAAACTCAACTATCCCAAAATCACAACCCACTCATCATTTCTGCTTTAATCCTTACCTGTGATTGTGTAAGGATAATAATTCCAGGCCTTCTCTGTAACATAAAATATTTTGGGAACGACTGCTCTAGCCCAGCTAGGCAGCTTGCTGAAAGGAAGAAGAAAACATAAAATTAGAAGAATTTATGACTTCTGAGCCTTGCAGAAAAGAAGGTGCTCGTTTCCTGGCAGGTGTTTTAGGGGCCACAGCAATGGCTGGACTTCACGGGAGTATTTTCATTTTTCATGCCTCAGCTTTCCCCACAGCACAGGTGAAAGCAAGGCTGGCTGCCCTCCCCGGGGGAGCAGGTCGGTGCCAGTGCAATGATCCCTGAGCAGATTGAACCCAGGCTGCAGATTTGGGGAATTCCTGGCAGATTTGGGGAATTCCTGGCAGATTTGGGGAATTGTTGGCCCCAGCCCTTTGGCCATGGCTGGACTCAACAGGTTGGTCCACCCCAGGTGTAACCAGGGCACCACACCCTTAACCACAGGGAGGCACCCTCCGACAAGAGCTCGTGAGGAAACACGGATTTCAGTCCACTTCCATCCCAAATCCACGATTTCTTCTCCGTAGAGGCTGTTTTTTCTCCCTCCATATTCTCTGCCAGCGCTCCAACCCTCATGTTCAGCTCACCTGGCACGCAGCTGTTCCCACACTACCAACACCAACTCCCAGGTGGGAGGGTTTTCTATTAAAATTAACAAATCACTCAAAACACCTCGTGAGGCTGGCAGGCAGCGTTTGCCCCTCTCTGCTGATGGGAAAAGTAAATAACAAAAGGGAAGGGAATTAATGGAACTGATGTCACAGCTCAGAGCTCACTCTGTCAACAGAACTCACCAGCATGGTGGTACAACAGCAGCAGGACCAGAAATTAATGGATACAGCATCATTAAAGGATAATTAAATAATACTATGGCAGAGGGGGAGCATCCTTTTACCACGGCTCTTGGGTCTCTTATTTCCGGCACTCTGGTCACAAAAACTGATGAGCAAAGAAACATTTTAAAAAGGCAAGTTCACTGTAATTCCTCTTTCAAGCCTTTCTTAATGACTTCAGCTATAAGCACTGAGGCTGCCAGGACTGGTCACTCCAAGGCACCTTGGAGACCACAAATATCCTTGTTCTTGAGGGACTCAGTTCCAATTGTTGGTCTGGCCAAGCCTTGAGAAAGTCACCTGGACCAAGACTGAATCTTTACTGAACTGGAGGCTTTCAAACCTCCATTTTCCAAGTGGAAATGTTTGAAACAGTTCTGTTTGGATAACTGTGTGCAGAAAGTAAATTAACTTTCCACGTTAGCAAATTTCTGAAGAAAATACAGTTCGGATCATTAGGGTTTATTTAACTACGGTCTAGCTACACATAAATATTTTATCTGTCCAGAGGCAAAATGCAGAGTTAGTACATTATCTACAGATCCAAAGCCAAGTGCATTGACTTTTGCTCTTTGATGACATTGCTCAAAACTCGATTCTTTTCTTTACATAAACCTTTCTTGTGTACAGACTTTTAAGCAGCATTTTACATCCTGCATAATAGACTTCCCTGTATCAGATCTGTTTATTTTGTCAGCCTCTGTCAGTGTTTTTATGACTGCCTCCCTTACCCCTGCTAAACTTTACTCTGATGCCTAAATTATAAATACCAGAGGATGCAGAGACTTTCAGCTTCTGAAAACATTGTTCCAGCAGGAGAGAAGAGGCAGTAAACAATTCTAAATATAACTAAGGTTACACTGACACTCGAAAACATACATCTGCTCATTTTGCAGGTTTTTTGGTTATTGTTTTTAGCATATTTGCCTGTCTACCTATCCTCACTGGTACAGCACATCTTGTAAAAAATAATTTTATGAGCAAAACACATATTATACTCAGAATTGCCAGTAAGTCCCAGTCACAGGCACACATGAATTGTTCCAAGGGTCCACTCAGAGAATGAAAGGATAATATTTCTATTTCAGCAGCACAGGTATCTGTGGATCACATTATCTCTTTTATTTTTCTTATTTTTATTCTTATTATTATTCCCCAGGTGAAGTTGAGTCTCTCAGCACACAGGGAGAATGTGTTTCTTAAAGGCAGTGCAGCTGAAACCACTGGTGAGCAAGAAGACCCTCTGCAAGAATTAAAGGATTGGCAGGTAAGAGAAGACAACACAAAAAATGCACAAGTATTTGCAAGAAACCATCCCTGAAATACAGAAGCTCAAATTTCTTCAAGAGAGATCAGTCCAGAAGAAAACAGAGTGAAGCAAAGTTTATTAGGGCAGTGGGCCCTGGAAGGAGAAAAGCTGAGGCAGAGAAAAGCTGGTGTGGGGAGTCCTGTTCCTCAAGGAAGGCAGGCAGAGCAGTTTGCAGCACATCTTGTACTGAAGCACATCTCCTGGAGTGAAGCTTTCCAGGGATATTTTGGCCTCCAGGCACAATCCACAGTGGCCTGAAAACCTGCTGATCCCTCCCACAAATAGCACTGCAATATCTGGTGGCACTGTGACACCAAACCCAGATTAAAATGGCAAATCTAGAGATGGAGGATTCACAGTTATTATCAAACTTGGTCAGCCTGATTTCAAACACCCACCACAGCTGGAGGTTGTGGATGTTCTGAAAAGATTTGAGTGGGCACTCAGATCTTCTTTGTCAGTCTTTGTACCCATCTTTGGCTGAAAGATCCTTTGTCCCACTGCCTGCACTACCAGGAACCACTTCCCAAGTATGGTTTGTACATGTTTTCTAGGTCCTCGTGGTCGTTCTGAATCACCCTCAAGTGGCAATTCTGAAATGCTCTTCAGTGCTTAAAGCCTTATTGCTGTTTAACATGCTGGAAAGAAATATCCAGAAACATTTAAAAAACCACACAAATTCTGGGAGCTCTACAGTGGGAACACATTTATTGATTTTTTTCCAAGTCCTGTATCTAGCCTGTGAGAGAACAGTTACAATTACAATAATATTAAATGTTGGCAAGATATATATTATTGGACTCCTATGTTATGTGTGTGTGTGTGCAACATCACTGGTGATTGAATTTGGCCTGAGTTAAGGTCAGAGATGTCAGAGGTTTGCAGTGCAGGAGTCACCTGCAATGTAAAAACAATAGCTGGAGTGTTTCTATGCCCACTCCAAAAATGCTGCAGAGCAAAAGTTTAATAAAATGAAACAGGCCCAGGGGAAAAGAAGAACTTCAAAAAAGCAGGGATATTCAATTAGATCAGCAGTAGTGCAAACGGGAACAGATTGAGCAATATATTTCACAGGACACAAATCTATATATAAACATCTCTGGCCTGGGAGTGTGGAGGAATCGATGCCTCAGCAGCATCATTTCACCACAGGTCTAAGAAATGATGGAACTTCGGGGGGAACAAAAGCAAATTGTCCACCAGGTCTTTAAGCCTGATGGTCCAGAAGGTTGTCATTGTAGGAGCCCAACGATCATTTATAATGCAAATTAACTTCGCCGAGGCAAACTCCAGCACCAAAAATGTTGGCTTTGGGACACGATTATGAGGTGAGAAAAACTTAAAAAAAATATTTTAATGGTTTGGTTTTGGTTTTCTTGGAGGGGTGGGGCGTTTGTGGGTTTTGGTTTTTAGTTTTGGCTCCCCCTCCCCAACAATTTTAGAAAACGAAATGACAAACAGTTCAGTGTAAAAGAAAACAAACGTTCTGAGTTTCAGGACATCCTTAACTTCAAGTTATAATTCCTTCTCTTGGAAGAGATTCTCTAGAAGGAGTAGCAATAACCCCTCTATTTCAAGCCACTGAACTATCCCATCTTCCTCTGGCTCTCAGGAAGCAGCAGGTATTCCTGGGAACACGTTCCACTGAAACGAAAGGCTCTCTCTTTGCCTGCAAGGGGCATTCCTTGCAAATTTTTATTGCAGCCCACGCTGGGAGAAAACAGTTTTATTGCACTTGCCTGTTGAGATAGACACGTTTCTCTGTCAGCTGCCCATTGCCATGGTTGGGGTCTTCAAAGGGCTCGTTCTGCACCACTTCCACCCCCTCCCCTCGGTCACTCTGCTCATGGCTGTGCTTGCTGATCATGTACAGCTGGCCAATCCTGTACTGCAGAGCAAAACCAAGACAAAAAGATTAGTTTGATGTAATGATGTAATTTTATGTGCAAATAAAAGGTAGTTTAAAGGCAAAACACGCTATTTTTGGGGTCCTCCCGTTGTCTTATTAAGTCCAGGGCACCACTTGAGAAAAAAAAAAACAAAATCTGTGTGCATGCACATGTAAAGAATTATGCTGTAAGTATATAAAGGAAGAATAAATAAACAATTAATCTAGTGCTTCTATGTGCTGACAAGGGATTTTAACCAGCAGCTGAACTCTAAAAGTTCTGTGGGACAGGATTCTCCTGTCCTGCCCTGCAAAAAGATTCTGGGTAACTATTGCTGGTGCACAGAAACAGAAAAAAAAAACAAACCACGAGACTCTAAGCCCTTTGAAAAAAGAAGTTTGAGATGAGTGATTTGGCAATATTATTAAAATTAATTTAAGCACTTCAATGATTCTTTTTCTATAGGCTCTTGAGTTACTCAGGAAGCCAAACCACAGGAGGATTGGCCCAACTTTGCTATTACAGAAAAATAAATTGTTGCACCAGCAATTGATTTTTTTCTCACTATGTCTTGCATGTACACCAGGGCTTTTGTCTTCAGAGAAATATAACAAAAAGTACATCCTTGAACCTTCGTTAACAAAGATTTTGGAATAAAACTGTACTTTCCCATTCATTTTCTGGTCTGAAATTTTATTCTCTAGTCCTTTACACATTCTTGAACGTACCAGGGTTCTTATAACAAACTGTCTTTGGACCTGTCCAGTTTGCTCCACTTGGATCCCTCTCTCTCCCCCAGAACAATTTGTTTGGGCATATACATGCCAATAACTTCAATCACATCAATCCCTTCCAATACAAAGAACAACCTGTTAATTTAGGGACTGGCTGAGCTGCCACACAGGCTGCCAAGGACCAGCTCAGCATAAGCAAACAAAAGCACAGTGACAGTCTGACCTCGGAAAACTCCATGAGATTCTTGTGGTTATTGCATCTTATAAACAGCAATCCTATCACATACTTGAAAAAGCCCAAATCAAAAGAGCAATTAGCCTGGGAAAAAAAAAACCCAAACCATCACAGACTTTATTAGCAACTGGTAACAGGACAGTCTTAATAAACACAATGACAAGGAATAGGATGATGGAGGAATAACTCCAGTTTATTCCTCTGCAGCAGGCAGGCCACAAGAAGGTAAGAAATTTAGAACTTGCATCTTGCAGGATCATTAAATCCTAACATTTTTTACTTGCTAATCCAGTTATCTACCTTTGTCTCTACTGAATCTTTCCCCCCCCCATCTCATCATATTTGAACATTTTGCCCTAACCTCCAAAGCTCTGAAGAGCTGCAGACCTCACACGTACCCTTTAACAAGATCCATGACAAATTGTCTTCTCTTTTTCACTAACAATAAATGAATGCACTGGTGCACAGGCAAGGCAGAGTTTGTACACAGAGGTTGTGTATTTGATCTGATCAACAAGTACAGTTGGAAAAAGAGTAACTTTCAGGCACATGAAGCTGTTCTTCAGGTCTGAAATCAAAGCACCACACTTCAAAGCCGAATGCAAGTTGAGAAAAACTGCTTTGCCTTTAATTAGATATGTATCAATTAGACCCCCTGAGAACAAAGATGAGTGCCTGGGGAGTGACAAGGATGGCAGAAGAGAGGAAAGGTGATAAGGTTCTTATCTTCTAATGGAAAGGAAGAGGTCAGTAATTTATATCCTGTGCCATATGAAAAGGTCGGGTGAGCAGAGGGCAGATAAATTACAGTTTGCCATAAAGTCAATATTTCGATTGAGATCTCTCTTGGGATTTTTGTTACCCCATAAAGTCATGACTTTTAGTTGCCATGGACACTTCTGGAAAGTGTTTCATAATTGCACATATCAATTTCCTATTTCCATGTAGTCCTTTGTAATTCTGCTCCCAGCTTGAATGGTCAAACACAAACACCTCAGTTTCTGCTGGAAATTCTGTCTCAGAAACATCCAGATGAAGGTACATTCACACTGACAGCTAACAGTGGGCTTGTACTAAAGCCTTCATTTGCTCCAGCATCATGAATCAGAGATACCCACAGAGGTGGTTGTTCTTTCAAGGACCTACACTACCATAAAACGCTTGCAAAATATCAAACCCCAAAGCCTGCAAATCAATCTGAGCAAACTCTGCACTCTGTACACCAGGAGCAGGGCTGTCAAGGAGCAGCTGCTTTACAGGTGCTGCCCAGTCAGTGCTTAAAGGAAGGTTCTCCTTCTCCCATGAGGCTCAAAATCCCCCCCATTCCAATGACACCCCAGATCTCCCAGAAGGGACCCAAGGCAGCTCAGCAGGTGCCTCTCACTTGGAAGATGCTGAAGGGAACAGAAGGCACCAGGAGCAGTGCTGGACAGCTCTCCTGCAGGAATCCCTCTGCTCCTGCCTCTCCACAGGCCATGGCTTTCCAGACCTATGGATCTGACACCAGGCAAGGAGAAATATCCCCCTCCAAAGCCAGGTTGGATGGGGCCCTGAGCAACCTGATCCAGTGAGTGGCATCCCTGTCCCTGGCAGGGGGTTGGAATGAGGTGAGCATTAAGGTCCTTTCCAACCAAACCATTCTATGACCTTTCCCAGCTGGAATTCTACAAAACATACTTTAAAGTAGCTAACTTAGCTCTTTTGTGTGCTATTCGTTTGTTTTTATCTGCTTCATAATATTTCAAAATCGTTCTGGAGCAGGATGGAAAATGTTAACTTCCAAAATAATAGTACTTCACCAAACCAGAGAGTACAAAACTATTATTTCAGATAAAATAACATGTTTTAAAGCAACTGTTTCTATTTACATGAATAAAATCCAAAGCAAAGATGTGTCTTTTAGAACTTGCTGGAATTCAAATGCCTGAATAAAAAGTCACAGCTTTTTCAAAGTTCCTACTGATATTGTGGAGAAACAGCACTTAAGGACCATTTTACAGCAGCAAATGATACTCATTATTCCTGCAAGGGTAAACTGATGTACCACTATTATTTATGTTGCTCTATCACAGGCTGAATTTACATGTTCTTAGCTGTAAGATAATTTGCCACGACCATCTACTGTTCCAAGGAATTCAGTAAAAGTTCACATGGTGGCACCTGACCTGAATTTGGATCTGGACAAAAGGTCTTTGTTCGAAAATTCTTCTGTTTAACAGAGGAAAATTTATTCAATCTCAGAGGAAGAACTTCAAAAAACAAGTGCACAGAACATGGATTTCGAGGGTTTCTAAGGGTATTGCTATGTAGTTTTTGTAGCAGACTTGATGTTTTCCAACCCCAACGAGTGAGACATTGTCTGGGTGGTGACTCCTCTTCTCCTTCAACAGGCAGATGGTGTTTGCTGTTGGGAGTTTAGTCAGACAAGAAACAAGGCTTCTGTTAGCAACAGCATGATGGTGGTCAATCTGATTTTGTTTAAAATTATAAGTGAAACCAGAAGCTTTCTCATCCTCCAGATAGGAGGGGGAAAAAAAAAAGAAAAAAGAAAAAATGAAAAAAGGGGTCCACCCTCCCCATCTCTCATTTGTCGAGCTCCCACTGTCTTTAGCAGAAGCTGCACAAGAAATCTTTGCACAAACATGTCTGAATTTTTTTCAGCCTGACTGACTGTCGCTCAGGGTTTCATCTAATACAAGTCTCAGAGTGCAAACTTTCCAACTTCGTGTGGAATGTAAAAAAGAAACTCTCTCAAAGGAGAAATTATGCCCCAAACTATCTCTTATCTGAAATTTTCATACCACTCCTTGAAGCTCTTATCTGAATGCTCACAGAAAATGTAACAGATTTATCACTGGCTTCGTCTTACGAGTCAATTCTCACATTCAAAAGAATGGTTGAACCCTTTCATCTGCATTTACTTTTCTATAACTAAACTAAACCATTGGGGATGGTGCTGCCTTTTCAATTCCTGCAATTTTTTGTTCTAAGCCAGCAGTGAGATCCCTCCCTGCAGACAAAAGCTGGAGGCCAGAAGACACTGAGTGTCTTTTCTACCTATTCAAGGTAAGGATTGTTCAGCTGCATTTCCACAATGGAAAGTATTTCTCACGCAGTGATTCATGCTAAAACACGCCAGTGGCTTCTACTCCCATTCCCAGAAAACTGCAGTGGTAAAACAGAAAAAAAATGAAGAAAACCAGCACCCACCGAACTGCAACAGATCTGAACTTGTGCACGAGGGCAGCTCGAAAGGGCACAGTCCTGCCTCCACTGATGGCAGGAGTTGTTTTGTCATTGATCTCAATTTAGTAAAGATTTATTTGCAGCAAGAAAATACCATGAATCAGCTTCACCTTTAGTTCCAGCTGCCCAGCTACACTGAACCCAAGGGCACTGGTTATGGCAAAACAGTAGCAATTTGATTATGGAATTCTGATTTACAGAATGCTGTCTCGTTCATAGAAAACAATCTTAAAACTGACACATTTCTGATCTATTTTCAAGTCACAGTCTTTGAAGACTCTTTGTGTGCTCCTTGTGAACGTGTTCCAGAACTTCAGATTTTTTTTTAATTAAAAATATTAATAGGAATATTATTCATCGCTTGTCCGTGTTTAGAATGATTTAAAACAATTTCTGATTATTCCTCAAAGGACCACCACGAGACAAGCACGGTGATCCCAGGGAAGTTCCCTGTCCAAACATGCACAGCCTTGTCACTCTGAGCAACCTCTTCCCAGCAGCTTCCCAGAGATATTTTACCTCTGGAATAACTTGTTTGGAAATGTACTTGCTTGAGTAAATATTTTTGTTTAGGAGGATACACTGAGGTTTCCTATTCTGTTTGTTTTGATGTTGAAGGCATTGTTTTCAGGTCTGGATGAAGACCTAAGCCTGCTATAAACACGAAAAGCTTGCAGTTAAGATATTGAAGACAGGCAAAGAAAGCATCATCCTTACTTTATACTTGATTAATTGGAACAGAAATTAATATCTCAACCTGAAAAGAGATGTCTGTGGTAGGACAGGGAATTTAGCCTCAATCTAGTGATTTCCAGCTCAGTGCTGTTACCACAACACACACCTGTAATTTCTTTTTAATTCTAAGCGGTAATTACTGAAACAGAAGTGGTTCCTCTTATCTCACTCACTAACCATAAATCCTTCATGTTAACACTGTTAGACATCATTTTAATCTGCCTTCTGAGGTGGGTGAAGCCTGATGCATCCTCATGCTCATCTGGAGGTTGGAGCAGAGCCCTCACATGTGGGCAATTCCAGCCCTGGCTGATGGAGCTCCCAGGCTGTGCCCTCTGATCCCCAAACTCCTGCACATGATGATTCACAGCTATGAACAATCATTTCAGAAAATCTTGTCCTGACACAAGCCCCAGGTTCTGACAAGGTGATTTGTTTCCCCCTGTTATTAACATTCCTACATGGGTTTTAACAAGAACGGAGGAATGTGCAATGTGCTGGTGTTTGAGGGGTTTGTGTTGGCTCCTCCTTGGCTGCTTTTTGCAGTTGGGTTTTGGTTTGGTTTCCTTTCAGTTTGGTTTTGGTTTCCTTTCTACTCTGCAAGCAGTGGAGGTGAGGATGTCTTGACAAACACCACCCTCAAGGTTTTTACTGCAGGACATTGCTATGGAGGGAAACTAGTCAAACTGAGAACCACTGCAGAGTTAGAAAACGTCTTGCCACTGAAATGATCCTTGTTTTTTACATGCAGGAAGAAAACAAACTCAAACTTGGAAGTCTCTGTTATGTAGCAGAACTTACCAGTGTGAAGTAGTGGTTTGTATTTCTAAAATAGTGATTTTCCTGGTGAAATAACTACACTGTGGGTTAGGGGCCTGTGAAAAGAGTACTGCTGGGTTTGACTGCTTGGGAAATTCTGCAAGGAAAGCATGAATAATAAACAGAGAAGGCAGAAGGGAGGGGTTCTTCCAGTTCTGTGCAGAGATCCCAGACTACCCCTGAACTGACAGTAAATCTCCTTTAGCCTGGCCAAACAGCAGTGTGGACTCTACACTAATCCACCATTTGACTTCTTGTTTCCAAGCTAAGCTGTCAAGAGCAAACCAGGCACCTCTGCACTGCACTCCCTTTGTCAGGCAGAAATATCCTTGGTGCAAAGAAGTTTCTCTGAACTGGTGTTTCACGTGTTCCTGAGGCACAAACGGGAGAGAGCAGCTCCAGAAGCAGAGGCAGCTTTCTAAACTACCCTCTTCAAAAGCAAATCTGTTTTTATCTACACAAAAGATCAATCAACTCTCCGAAAAACCCAGAAGGAATAACCCCAAACATCTGGATCCATATGATGCACTGTTGGGATTCGAGGCCCTAGAAAGTCATTTAGAGGTATAAATGTCACTTCCCCCAGTGATACATAAAGAATCCGACCAGTCAGAGTTTAGAGTTGAGCTTGAAATTTTTCTTTCAGCTAATTCCTGCACGCATCTGTGAGTCACAAAGCACCACACATCTGCTGACTTGCATCAGCAGTATTCTTTGCTGCTGCCCAAATTCATGGGAACAAGCTTTTGTAGCCTCACAAACAAACAGTTGCAGCAGGAACAGTTGACTTTTGCACGCTGTGAAGTGCCATTCTTACTGCTTTCATGCTGCTTTGCCTTTTCAGGGAAGAAATTACATCCTTTAGATACTTTATCTGTCTAAATTCCCGTGAATGACAGTTCAGCAACAACACACTGGATGTTCAGAAAGTCACTATCCTCTGGTACTTCCAGCTAAAAAACCACGGCCTACCCTAAATCTCCAGTATCCTGGCACATCGTGGCTTACAACCAAACAAGTGAGACTGAAATCAATGGCAGCAGGTCCAGATCTGTGGTTAACAGGTGTACAATGAAACCCAAAATTAAAATAAATGAAAATTAAGTTGCAAATGTTCTGCTTGCATGCAAATGGTTTGCCAAATATAGCTCATGTCCTGTTCAAATTGTAGTCATTTTATGCTTCTACACCAGCTGTGCTATTGAAAACAGCCAGCTGTTTATCTGCAGTGTACGAGCTCATAGATTTTTAAGAATGAGTTTTCATTAACAATATTTTACAGTGAGTCAGCTGGTTACATTTTTTCCACCATTTACACTATGTTCTTTGGACATAAATACCAATAATGTTCTATTATGTAGATTTACACATGTATTTCCAGCAAAGGATGCAGACACATTTTCCAGCGTCTCCAATGTCCTCTGTCCACATGGAGAACAGCTAAAAGGGACTTACTGTGTCTCTGGACCATTGATAACCAGTTTGTCCTGCATACTGGGACACTCTTCACTTCTCCTCAGCTCTGTTTATCAGGACCTGTCTCTGATTATCTGCAAACATGCCATGTCTTAATTACACCTTATTGCTTTTCATGCCCAGTTCACTCTGCCTTACAGTGCACAACTGCTTTGATAATTAACACTTTTTCCAAGTCACTACAAAAGCACATTTTATTTGTTAGCCACAATTCATTCATGAGATTGTAGTTAATTTAAAGGCTGAAGTTCAAGGAGCTGTTCAGTAAATATCTTATAATTTTAACTTAGAATGCAGTAAAATGAAGTAAAATGACAACATCATATTTGTAGAGGTTACTAAAGGGTTTTTAGTAACGTAAACTCTTCTCCTGGTATTCCAGGAAAATGCTATTTCCATTTCAGACATTCCAAGAAAAGTCAGACTGGACAAGCGCAGCTTCCTTCTCCATCCCTGTCACTGATCTTTTTCCAGCAGCTCACAGGGGGTGACACACACAGGAATTTGTTTGAATCCCAGTGAAAAGGAACATCCTCCATGGACTGGGGATGGGGATGGAGGAGTTTGCTCTATTAAACCGGGCAGCAAAAGCTCTTATCTATTTTTTTATTAATATAAACAGGATCTGAGGTGGGGGGGGGAGATAAGAAACCACCTCGTGTGCCTTGTGTATTAAACACAGTTTTGTTGGCCAGGCAGGTAATGCAGCAAAGGGTTGGGCTGCAAAGCTGGGTTTGAACATGAAGGTTCACTCCTGTAAGTGCAGGATTTTTAAAAATGTATTTATTTGAATTCAGCTCAGTTTAAGCTGGGAGTATTCTAAGTTGCAGACAGCCCCTGAGCCTCTCAAAATTCAACAGACTGGGGAGCTGGGTTTATCTTTAACTCTAAATGGACCAAACACGTGTGCATCTATTCATGCTTTCAGAAATTATTTTCTCTTTTTTTGCATGGCTAATGGTGTTTGCTTAATGTTTAAGTAGAACTTCTTTCCCCTCAGGCTTCTTTTCTCTAATTACTCTTCTTCAGTAATTACTCATTTTTATGACTTACAAGGATCTCTCTCACACCAACACCATCAACTTTCAACTACGGAGAATTCAGTGCTTTCAGAAAGAAATATTTGCCTGTAAACTTTCAGTTTAGAAGCACCAAAGAGACTACAAAGGATTCCATAAACTTTGTCAGAATCACAGAAGGGAATAGTTCTGCTATTAGATTTTTTAGCAAGCAAGTTTCTTACAATGCATTTCAAGCAATATAACTCTGCTCATAAATATGAAAAAAGGAAAACTTCCTTAGGATACACAATCTAAAATGAATAAAACAGCATCAGAATTTAGTACTTAGTACTTACAAGCAGAACAAGACAAATCCAATCTGCCTTCTGATAACTTATTCAGAACAAAGTGCAATTTTGCTTGCTACTTACAATGAAACAAAAATACACCCACGGTCCAGAATGTTTCATTTGATTATTACAAATACTTCATCCTACTTTCTGATCTTCGAAAATAAAACTGACTTCAATTTAATTTTTCAAATGCACATGTTTTATGCCTGCATCCCGTAGATAAAAATAATGTTATATACAATCTAATGTCTGTAAATAGTTGAGGTCACTCCTGTGTCTCTCCATCTAACCCAGAGCTCAGGGTGATGAAGATTTTAATGTTATCTAAAGTCATCTGATGAAAGGAAGCACGAGAGCAAGACTTGAGTTGCATAAGAAGGAAATGAAGACATAACTTTCCTCGCCACTCCCTGATTTTTAAGATACACTGAAATCTCAAAATTAATACGAAAAGAAGATATAATTTTTTTCCATTTTACTTCATTAGAACAACCCTTTGCAATTTAATACCTACTCTGTAAATCTGTGACAGAATCCCCCCACGTTGCAATGAGTCACTGCTGGGGCACCTTTGCCTTCATTACACGCAATGTCCTAATAAATGTCCTGAGCGTAGTTAGGGAAGAAATCTCTTTTCCTGACACTTATGGAAAACCCAAACTGCAGCCAAATAAACTCCTGGGCAGGAACCCCCCAAGTTTGCTGCAGAAGGCAGTGCAGGGTGACACCTTTGGGTGCACACCGGGAGAATGAGGGTGCTGGGGACAGAATGTGCTGCCACCTCATGTCTCTGTCCAGAGCAATTCCAGGCTACACAACCTTTCCTTTCAAACTTTCCACCTTGAGGGTGCAAGTTCTGTGACAATGTACAGATGGGTGGAATTGCAGCTTTCCAGCACAACACAGAACAGAAGCTCTTACGTAAGTACAAGCAAAATTTCCAGGAAGGACCACATTCCTGACTGACTGACAGGCTACAAAGCTTCCAGAGCAGACATTCCTACAATACCACATGTAGAATGAAAGGAAGATGAAGGCAAAGAATTCCTGCCAAGGAACTCTATGGGCTTAATTCAATTTTATCATAATCCAGAAATGTGAAGCTATATGGTCTCCAGATGTTTTGGAGAGGTGGTGTTCCAGCAATTAGGCATTCCAGCAGTGCTTATCTGTTCTTAGTGTCCTGTAAGGGGAGTGTAGAACATGATACAAACACAACCTGGAAACAGTACAGAGGGAGGTACAGAAAACTGCCACAAATGTGCAGATTTTAACCAATAAAGAAAAATTACACTGATTCATCATACTTAGGAAGATTAGAGAAAGTGATAATGTTTGGGTTGAATGGGATTTCATTTCTTGAGCTTATACAGCAAATAAATATCTTCATATTCCACAGGGATAACAACAGTTACCCAGGGGCTGTAAGTCATAGCTGGCAATTTCTCAGTGCAGATATGCAACATGTCAGAGCATCCAATGATACAAATGGAGCCTTGACCATACACCAGAGAACTAAAAAACTCTTCTGGGACTTCCAGGTACAGAGAAGTTTCCAAAAGGCCACTTGAGCTGGAACAGCCCCTGTTGAGCTCCATGGAAAGACTCTCCTGTTGACTTTGGAGAGCTTTGTCTGTAAGTGAGCAAACAGCTTCCCTGCACTCCCCACTCCCAAGTTAACCACTTCCTCATTAGCTGGAGCGGCTGCGTCACTTGGAAGGGATCCTTTGGGGATAAGAGTTCAGGGTGTACAGTAGCACCAGGGAATAGAGCTGAAAACCATAACAACCAAATGTATAAATAGATAAGAATTCTTTATAGAGAACCTGGTTTTCCTCCTCCAGCCCCTCAGACCAGCACAGTGCACTGAGACAGCTGTGAGAGCACCATTTCTCCGAGGCTGGAATCTGCTGTCTAAGACACATGTTTGAAATGGAAAACATGTAGCTCGAAGACCTTAAATGCACACACCCTGCAAAAGGCTGGGTTTGGAAAAAGTCAAGAGAATTAACACGAAAACATTCTGCTGCAGACCTCAATAATTGAAAAAAACCCCCCACAAAAACCACAGGCACAGAAGCTGAACAAAAAAACCCTCCTCGCCATAGTCTAAAAATACAGTTAAAAAGAGATCCTCGCTTCCCTCCCTGCCACCCCAGGGCCTTGTGCTGCCCAAACGACAAGCACTGAAGTCAGGGCTTCAAACTCAGGGAGGAAGTGGTTGCTGCAGCAATGGCAACCCAAAGAAAGCTCTTTATCTCCTACATCTTTGATTTTTTTATAGCATGCAGAAAGTGCAGACAGCAAGAACAGAAACTTGTTGCGTGGCAACACGGCTTGACCTTCCTCTAGTTCGTCGTCTTGATAAACTTATTACTTTTCATAAAACTAAAGAATTCAGACAAGTTTATAGAATTCTTTCACATGTAAATTATTCCTTGGGAAATGCAAAAAGGTGTAATTAAGGAAAAAGATGGAAGAAAATGTTAAAACATGAATGAAACTCACTAAAAAGGTCTATGGCCCAACAGGCTGGTGGGTAATCAAATTTTAGTCTAACATACTTTTAAGTGCATGTGCTTCAGTCAAATATTTATAAGATATCTCTATATCATATTTATAAGATATGTTCTATACTCAACCATACTAAACCTGTTGTGTGCCCATTCTTTTGTCATGACTCTGAATTAACAGCCACCTGATATAACTGGATCTCCAGCTACTCACACCAAATAAACGACTAACACACATAAATGAAGTTACTTCAGAAAAGAGGAAGCACCCCAGTGTTACAATAAAATAGAACAGATAATGCAGCGGTCTCAAAAATAGTATTTAATGTCAAAAAGAGGGGTGGGGAAATGAAAAATCAAACCAAACTTTAGATTCCAACTTGGTTTTCTAAATTTAAATTGCAAAATCAGTACACACTACTGAAAAATATTTAAGATGTTTAAAGTGAGGCCTAAACACAGAAGAGGAGTGAGCGTTGTAAACAAAGCTCTTTTGGGGAAAGGAAAGCTGCAGGGCTGCATTCAGGGCTCTGGATGACAAGTGTTTTCATGTCATTTTCCCATGGCACTTAGTGTCATTAAAACTACAGAGTCTGGGAAGCATGACTGATTATTGCTTTATTTTCTCATTCTTCCAATAATTTCTAACACACAAACACATAATGACCATCAACAGAGAACACAAAAGCTCAGATCCCACAGCCAAACAGGCCTTTCAAAAGGGCAAACAGTGTGTTTGACTCAACTGGAGTTAGTGACGGGTCAGAGCTCTTCTTTCACAACTCAGAGGATTCCTATTGCCCAGTTCTTCCTGAGTTACTGAGGACAAATAAAAGATTTGCATTACAGTACCTGAATTACAAAGTGTGGAAGGGAGAAAATGAAGTCAGAGTTTCAACCCTGGCTGCCTTTGCTAGGTTCTCCCATATTACCCAGCACTGCTGCCTGTCTCTTTGCTTAAAAAAGACCTTGTGCTTCTCCTCCCAGCCCTGATGTGCCACAGACAGACACACAACATGCTCTTCCATAGCCAGGAGGTTTGAATTTGAGGCTTGCTATTAATATAGTCATTCTAGTCCTCTGCTCTGCCACAGAGCCCTGACAGCCCCAATTATTCAACAACTGACTTCCCTGTCACAAAGACAGCCAGAATGACTAAGGATTCATTCATATGAATAAATGCCTATGAGGCATCAAGTTTCCCAATTTTATTTATTTTTTTTTTTGACCTGTGGACATGAAAGGATAATTCAGTAATTTCATTACATCAGGAGGATAAAACTAGCATTGGTTTTCCACTTACTATTAAAGGCAATCCTGCAGGGTTGGAACACTACACTATTCTTTGCCATTCCATTTTTAGTTCCTTTTCTTTCCCCTTCCATTGGGGAGATTCATATCACAAAACTCTCCACCTTTACAAAATGGATGCTTTTATCTTTGCAGCTGAGGTGCTTGTGAAGTCAGTATGATGCAAAAGGGTTTTTGCATTATAATCCCTTTGCCATGTGATTAACTAGAAGATGTCACTGTGGTGTCACTGTGAAGAGCTTTTGGGCAATGACAGAGCACAAGATGTACTTTTTCAAGCCTAGAAATGCAATCCCAGAGGGAAACTTGCAGAGACACATCTGCCTCTCCTCCTCATACCAAACATTTCATTAGGGCCATCTGACATTTCTTCTTCCAATGACATCAGAGGGAAGAAGTGACATTAAATGAATCCTCAGGTTACCACAGGATATTGGCCTCAAAACCATTTTCTTCACGTCACAACAACTTCATGGAAATTCCTAAAATTGCAATTGCCCCTGCAACAACAGAAATCCATGGACAAAAATGTAACATTTTACCTTTTCAGAAATACATTAAAACATAGAAGAAATTCATCTTAGCTTCTCAGAGAACACCACCAGCTTTAAGATTTGTATGAATAGCTACTGAGAAGCTCAAAGAGGTGGAACTACTTTAAATTTTCTTGAAATGACAGCTGAGAGATGGTTTAGAAGGTTACATGCAGAGGATGCTGAAAGAAGATAAGTTTTAAGGGCTAGGAGATAATTAATCTGTGAAACAAGATGAAAATAACACAGAATAAAACAGACATGTCCTGCAGTGCAGGCTCAGCAAGGGCTAATTTGTTTGGCTGAACTGCTCTGTGCTCCCATGGACAGACTGTTGCCAACACCCAGGCCAACATGTGCAGGTAACCCAGGTGTATATGTATATATATATGTAACCCAGCTGCAATATTGCCCTCAGGAGTGTCCCTGTACTCTTTAGCTCCTTCTTCATTTTTGCTGACTTTGACTTTTGGTTTATCACCATTTTTTTGGAAGAAAAGATAAAGGAGCTTAAAACTGAAGCCAAATAACCCTTCTCATCTCCTGCTGATCTGTATTTGACTTGAGGACGGCCACTGTCTTGCTGAATCTGGCCTCAAATATCATAAGCAGCTGGAAATTTCACTTAATCCAGCCTTGCTCTGAGGATAATTCCAATGAAGCACTTTAGTGCAATGTGTTGTGTATTTACCAGCTGTCTGTCTATATTACTCCCAATGATGCTGATACTGCAGCAGGTCATTGCCAGGTAAGTAAAACACCAGTTTATGTTACCATCAGCTATTTATTTTAACACTGACATAAGCACAATATTGTGTAAATATGTAGAGGTATTTTTCTCTTAACGGAATTGTATTTAAAATTTATGCCATCAGTAACAGTAAAACGAAAATGAACCACTTACATTGAAGAGATTTGTATCTAAAGTATGAGCTGAGAAAGTAAGAGATCACCTGTCATTAAGCTTGCTAACAAATTCCATTAGAGATTGTTCTCTTCTTGGTAACAACTCTGCCGAATTTTAGTTCCACGGATGTTTTACTGTGTCTACTTTGGGCTCAGAAAGCCACAATCAAAATGGCTCAGGAATGTTTCAGTTGCTGCTAAGAATAATAGCAATTATTAAATAAAAATGAGTCATTGTATTGGAAATAAATGTCAGATTTTTTTTCCTTTGGAAGGCTCTTATGCCTACAGCAAACTAGGGAAGGGACTTGAAATTCAACAGACATGTAGTCTTTGCATAAATACTCATCTTGTGCATGAAAATCCCCTGGCTAAATATAAACCTTTAAATTTAAGTCTTTGCAAATACAGCTCCATATTCTCAACAGAAGCTTTATAGGGCTTTTCAGAGGAATTATCAAAATACTGTGTTCTTCCTGCACGCTCTCAAGCCTCTCGCTATATTTAGGATATATGATTTTCATGTACTTTATCACACATTTTTCTCTATGGCTTATTCCCTTCTCTCATATGTCATTGTGTACATTTCCAATGCTCATTTTATCCATTCCCCTCCATTATCTCCAGTGCAGCAGCCTGTGCAGAGCATCCCAAGGTTCCAGCACTGGTGATAAGAGCCCGTGGCTCACATGAGTGATCACACATCATGTGATGTCCCTGCCCACGGCAAGGGGTGGCACCAGATGACCTTTAAAGGTCCTTTCCAACCCAAACCATTCCATGATTCTATGAGAGTCAAGCTTTTTTTTTTTTTTCCCCCTCTGAAGTTTTCCAAAGCCCCCAAAATAATTACAACCAAAAGCTGTGCTTAAGGAAATGGAATCCAGGCTGGAAAGGCAGGCACTGAGGAGCTCCAGAAAGGATGGCTGGTGATTGGATATTAATGCACTTGGGGACCTAAAGGCTGTGGCACAATTAAATAATCACGTAGCACTTTTTCTCCCTGTTGGAGGCAGTTGCATACTAATGGGGATGATTTTACGTAGGGCTTCTGCTCTGTTTGCTGGAGTGCTGAAAAACACGCTGGGAAGGGCAAACAGAGCCAGCTCAAGGTCACAGAACTGAAGATCCACAGCGTGTCCTCTGGACATCACCAGCACAACACGATGGAAGGATGAGGAATCACAAAACTGCAGCAATGTAGGGGCACAAAGCAAATCACTTCATCCTAAATCTTCCCAAGAAATCGCTATTCCCTTGTTCCTCGTCATCTGGGTGCTCCACTCGACACGAGAGATCTGATTCAGAGAAATGCTCAATATTTACCACGTTGCTAAAGTCAATGAGAACTGTGTTTTCAATGGGCTATGGAATTCCACTCTGAAAAAGCAGGTTCCAAGTGTTAAATATTCCAAAAAGTGACTATTTTCAACTATTATGCCCCAAATACAGACGTTTGTCATCTGTAAAATTAGAAAATTTGTCCATTTTACGAAAGTGTAATGAGAATAAATTGATTAATGTTGCCTAATATTTAGTAAACATTCAGAAACTTTAGTGATAAGCACCACTGAAAACCATGATAGACATTGCTTCCAACTTCAGGGATAGGTAATAAGCTACTGGAAAAAGACCAAAAAATTATATAATGAAAAAATGGTGTTCACTTGAGCCTCACCCAGCCCTTCCAGGGACCAGTTTTGTGGCAAACACATTCAAAAAGCAGGCAAACCAAAACTGTATGGGCAACAATAATTTTGTCACCTCCTAATTCTAAGTGTCCTTGAACTCTTAAATAATGATTTTTAAATCAGTCTGCGTTGCTAAAACACAAAATTATATCTTCCTTGCTGTTTTGGAATCTGTGCAAAAGGACACAGGTGCTGAAACCTTTGCAGACAGGTTACAGATGAGGGGAGGTGGGGACGAGCTCAGAGTGGCACCTTGCAGATGTACTTTTTCCTGCTTTTACTGCTTTTTTTTTTCTTTTTGGAAAAGAAAAACCGGTTAAATAGAAGCATTCAGCTCTCAGTTCTTATCTTTTCGATGTGTTACATTCACACTCCAGGAAACAAAGAGCAGTATTTTGACCCTGTGGGGTTTTTCTCTGCAAACAAGACATTAATACCGGGCGGAGCAAGCAAGAGCAAAACTTTGGTTTTTTAAATCAGAGAAGCAGCAAAATTAATTTTGAAAGCTTCTTCGTTCACAGCTGAAAGGCTCTGTACAAAACTTCATCCTGGAGTGATATTTCCAGCTGTAATATAGGGGTTAGGAATGGAAATGCTGACAGGCCCATAATTATGGAAGTGCAGCGGGCACCACTATCCCAGTATATCAGATAGGGAACTGCTTGAATTCAGTACAAGGTATCAAAAGATGTTCCTGTCTGTCCTCATTAGAGCAGCTCTTGAAATTCCTTTTAACCTCTGTGACTCAAACTATTAATTTGATGTTCAGAAAGACAGATACACCAGGGTAATACTTGCATGAGTACACCCCATTTTGTGCTTCCAACCAAACTGGAGAATCATCCTAAATGTTTAAGCTCATAAGAAACTGAAAAAAGTAAGTGGTCAGGATCAGAACCTTTTATTTTACAGGACACAAAGTGGAGCCATGTAAAGTAACATCACAATGCCACACTGTTTCCTGGGTTCTACGAGATTTTAAAGCTTTTCTTTATATCCAAATATTCTGTGATGTATCTGTGATGCAATTACACTGCTGGATACCGAGGGGGGGAAGTTTTATCACCTCTCTTCACTGCATCTTGCTTGACATCAGTTCATAGATTAGTGTGAAATTCTTGATGCCTGCACAAACTCCATGCATGCAGAGAAAAGAAGATCATGCCTGAAGATCCAGGAGGGCAACTGGGTGAATAATATGTTTATAGCCTATATAGATTTTAATTTTATGCTGTTAATCCCATAAAAAACCCATTCAATAAATTGGTAGCATGATTATAATATGCACAGTATATTCTACTTCTGTGATACATCAATTATGAAATTTCACCTGAGGCTTGTGTGCCATAATAATGTTCTTCTTTTCAACAGAGCAATACTAGTGGGAGGTTACTTTTGAATTATTTCTAACCATATACTCTATTTCATGACTGCAACCAACCTATTTCCTTCCCTGCATTAAGGTGCTTGAAAACCAAAGAGAGAGTGAATTTACCTTTCCTGCATATAGCCAAAAAATCAATTTTTTGGGGGAGCAACTTTTCCTGGATGAGTCCTTTTTCAAGCATTAAAAAAAAAAAATTAAATTAAAAAGAAAAGTATGTGTTGCATTCTGAACAAATCTAGGTCTACACTCTTATCAGGTAAGGGAAATAACAAATGTCACATTCCACAGAAGCTTGCCTCACTGGAAATGGGATTGATGGTGTTTTTGATGACTAGGTAGAGAAAGAAAACATCTCACTGAACAGAAAGTACTTTCCCATGGAAAGCTGGAATAGTACTATTTTGAGTAATGCCCTACTTAAGCACAGGGACACCCTCACTGTGTCACTCACACAAACGTGATTTGCATGTTTTGATGGCTTGTAACTCTGCCTCAGATCCAGCAGTGCCTTACAGAGATGATTCACAAGATTATTCTATTTGCATATTTCCCCCATTCCCGGCGGCCAAAGCTTCCACGGGCCAGCAATCCCAGGGCTGCAGCCATCCCAGGGCTGCAGCAATCCCAGGGCTGCAGCCATCCCGGGGCTGCAGCAATCCCAGGGCTGCAGCAATCCCAGGGCTGCAGCAATCCCGGGGCTGCAGCCATCCCGGGGCTGCAGCAATCCCGGGGCAGCAGCCACTCCAGGAGAGCAGGAGCAGCGAAACAAAGAGGGCCCAACCATCCACTGATGTCATTCCTAATTGGAAGTGGAGCACAACTAAGACTGCCAGGATTCCTGCACTTGTGGTCATGGGATGCTTCAGGTTTTCTGAGGAGCAAAACACGTTTTCTGCTGAAGAGGACAGGTTTTCATGTATCAACAGCAGACAATTAAACTGTTGAAGTTCCAGAACAAAGGAGAACACATGAAGAACTTTTTTCACTATTAAGTCACTTGCTGAGGATGCTGAGGCAGTAAAGCAACAAGTGCCAGAACAGAAAAATGTACTGGCTTACCAAGCCAGGCTTATCCCTCCCAGAAATCCACTGGCCAGACAAAAAAACTTGCTTCTTCCTCTGCCATTTTATCCATATTATGCATCGTTTATCAAATTATCAGTTTCACAATTTTATTAGAAGTCTCTCAGAAACAGTTTGAATTTTCCAACGTAATTTGGTCCTCTGACAGCACAGAGTTAAAGAAAACATAAATGTGAACGTCACATGCAAAAATGACCTGTAGTAACTTCGTGGGAGAGGAAGACAAAGAGCACTTGACCTGAAGTGACAGAGTTCTAGAGTGCAGCTCAGGACAGAACTGTCTTGTATGTCATACACAGCTCCTCATTCAATGAATTCCCTCTCAGGTTCATATTTTTCCATTCTTAATGCAAAAGGAGAGAAATTCCCACTGACTTCCCATGTAAAGGTGGGCCTGGGAAGAGCATTAATCCTGCCTAGCAGCACATACAGGAACGCTGTCAATTAATTACAACCATATCAAATGCTTGACTGCAGCTCATGGACGTGGTGTGCTTTTCCCTTACTGATTTACAGTCAGGGGGAGGAGGTCAGAGCCAAAGTGTAACAACAAATCAAAGTTAAACACGGCCATGGAAGTTTATCTCCGTTTCCCAGACGGACAGCTGGGTGTGCACTGGGCAGGAACGGTGGGGATGACACAGCAGCACAGCAGAGTTTGCTCCTGGCAGTGCCAAAGCAAGGAACAGGATCTGTTAGTTTGGATGCTGTGCATCCTGCAAGAGCTGAGATCTAAAAGAAAGCAAATGTTAACTCCTTTCAGAGATAAAATGACCAGAAGAGTTCTCAGCTCCAAATGGAATCCAAGGAACATGACATACTGCCAAGCAGCACTTGGCAAAACAACTTCTACTGTAAGATGGAAACACTGGTGCACAGCACTGACAAATATTACTTGCCAAACATATCAATAAAGTGCCTGAAATCCTTATTGTTTGCATTATTGCTACCTCTGTGGTTCTCAGCAGTCCCCAAAGAGTCAATGATTTAAATGAATAAGAATTAAAAAACAGTCATCAAAAATCTTCTACTGAGGTTTCATTCTTAAATGCAGTAAAGCAGACAGTTATGGTAAAAACAAAATATTAGTTGGTACTCTAATTGAAATTTGGTATCTTTGCACTTACAGTTCATTCAGTATATTGTGCTGGCATGAAATTAAAATTCTATACTTTCACCAACTAGGACAGGAGTTGTATTGATTTGCTTTTCATATGCTTTTCATTTGCTATCATCCATTCAATGTATTGAACAGAAAACTGAGAAAGAGTGCATGAGGGTGGTTCCTATTACTCAAGAAAAATAAAAAAAAGTGTGTGAATAGCACAGCTTGGATTCATAAATATAGAGGGAAAGTTAACACAGCTTTAGTGAGGAAAATCATGTCTTAGTTTGTCTCTGAAGAGGTCACAGGTGAAGCAGCCAGAGCAGACCCAGCTGATATGAAGCAATTCAATACCAAAACCCCATTTTGCTGAGGTCATTGCCCAGATGTTCTAAAAGAAACAAATTTGCCATAAGAAAGGTCCTTATATGGACAAATCAGTGTTTAAAAGATGCAATAAAAAAGTAAAATAAATAGATAAGTTTTAACACTGGAGAGAGGACAGTGAAACCCAGAGGAATCTGAGCTGGGTCTGAGAAAGTGTCCGACTCGCTCATTAACAATGGTTGTGGCAACTTATTAAAAAAAATCCCCAATGAACAATATATAAAAAGAACAAATGATAACTAGAAGCCAACAAGGATGGAAAGCTACATTTTTGTAATTAACCTCCTACAAAAAGGATTTAAAAGAGGGAGTGGGAGGCGTATATTACTGAGAGTACAAAGAGAAAAAAGGAGAGAACAGAGGATACAGTTACAGTGATCACTGGCAGCCTGCAAGGCTCAGAGAGCAACTCTTGATTAGATGGAAAGCAGAGTAACTTTATCTCCTTGACCTTAGTGGCAGTGAACACCTGGAACACCAGCTTAAAATTCTTTAGCCCAAATTCCCCACGGGGTCACCTCGGAAGAATTCAGGGATGAAAAACTGAGGCTCCACCACCCGGAGGAACAGAGCAGCCCCAGGTTCCTGCTAGTCAGGCTGTACCACAGAGCTGCTGGTCCTGCTGCCACTGAGGAACACAGGGACAGTGGGGACACAGGGCTGAGCAGTGTGACAGTGCAGAGAACACCTCGGAGGGGCACGGAGAGGAAACCAGAGCTCCCCTGAGAGCAGGGCACGGTCCCTCGGGAATGCAGGACACGACGACGAGTTATTTCTCATCCTTGTGAAAACACTGCACATCCCAGTGCATCCCACCTCCAGGGAATGGTCAGTTTGTAAAGTTGTTGGGAGTGTGCTCAGGATGTCACCTTTTCTGTCACCCACAGGTCTCTGCATTTTCACGACAGAGACTCCCCAGTGGGAACCTGCTCAGCATTTCATTAGACAGACACGCTGAGACGCTGCTTTCTGTCAAGAAATGCTTCACAGGAGAGCTTGTATATTTTTTGAGCTTATAAAAAATGCTAAAGATTTAACAGGAGCAAAGCCAGCAACTCTTTACCTCATCGGCATAAATGCAAACTAGGAAGAAATGTTTGATATAAGGAAAATACTTTTAAGTTGGTATCAATGTGCAGGTATGGGAAATGGTAAAAAAATACCTACTGATGCTCCACATATTTTAAAGTTTGATCATATAATTTTTCTTTCCATGCTGTCTTGAATATCATAAGCAGATGCAATGCATTAATTTACTACAAAAAGGACACAAGGGACCAAATCTTCAGTAGGATTTACCGAGGTGAACTTTATATGTCAACTTGCAAAGTTTACTGCGCCTCCAAAACAGTATATGTTTCAATCTGACATACACAAACAATCTGCACACATAAATCAGTGGGGTGTTGAACTGTTGATGGAGTGAAAAATCCTTTCTCTTTCAAACTCTTGACTGGAAAGGGTCAAAAGTGCAAAAGAAAAATCAGGGTTTGCAAGATAAGAAAGGCAAAAATGTACCCCAACAGCTCTGTCATTATTTTTATGTCAGTGATTACACAACAAAATATTTAAAGAATGACAAAGCTTTCATTAATCAGCAAGTGTATTTCTTTTCCTACATGGCTTCCTTATATTTCCAGTTGCTAAAAAATGGAAAATGCTTTTAAATGTCACCTGGCTGAGCAAGTGAATTCTCTCTATTGCTGTACAACCTGACTACTTATTAAATTCTTTCCCTGAAAAATGCCTTCTGTACAGTTCCTTCTTCTCTTATTTTTCACTTATTGTCACCTTTAACTGGGTAAAAATCCTATTTTAGACCAGGAATCAAGGAGCATTTGCACTGCAGTGTAACCTGGAGTTATGAAACAAGACACCAGAGAAATGAATACTCGGGGCAGGAGGGGGGAGTATCAGGAACCACCTATCAACACTCAGAGAAAAATTCACGCTACAATTTCACACAGAGAATCGTGACTGTTCAGGATGAATATTCATAGAGAACTGTTTAAGAGAAGTGTGGAATAACCCGATATAAACTCAACAAAATGAAGCCTGGGAGAGCACAATGGCAAATCTCTCCCAAACAGCAAGACTGGTTTGGGATTGATGAAGACTTTGCTAGACCAGCAGCCCGACTCAAGACTCTCACTCTTGCACCCACATGGGCTGCTCTGGTTAGAAAGGCCAGTTAGTTATTTCCCAGGTCAATGGTCTACTTTAGAGGAGATTTAGGCAGCTCCAGGACACCACAGGTTCACACAAGGGCTCTGGGACTTTCAGACTTTGAACAGCACTGAAATGAAGCAGAGATCCTACCCCTCCAAAAAGCCCAGGCTGAGCAGGGATATCTCAGCAAGGCCATCCAAACCCCAAGTTGGAGAGTGAATTTCCATTGGATGGGTGAATTTATGACATGGGATGTATTAATCTACATCAATCACCTTCAGCAATGCGTTTTTTAATTCATTTGATCAAAACCGTCTTGCAAACTCAATTTTTTTTCCATAACTCATTGTTCTTATCAAAGGTTCAGATTGGCTGCAATGCTGAGTTCTTCCCTCACCATTAAATATGCATGAATACTTCAAAGCCTAATGCTTTCCTGCACACTTACTCTGACATGGAAGTTTGGTAGTGGCCCCAGGGAATGTCCTCAGCCTTTCTGTAACAATAAACTCAATCAAGTGCTACCTATAACATAAGCCTAGAGAGCCAAAGTAGCTCACTTAATTTGCAAGTCTAACTTCCAAAATTGTGGAAAAGGCCTGCAAACAAAGATATTAAACAGAACAACCTGTGGAAAGGAATGCAATTGCCAGAAGCTTGGAAAAGGCCTTAAGGACCTCCTTGCAAAGCTTTAAGATGCAAACTCCGGCTCTCTTGGTCTTGTGTACAAAGGAAGTGATATTGGTTTCAATAGCATGAACCTTTCCAGCCAATGTAAACCAGGTTAAAACTAAAATATGACAAATCCTACCATCTATGAACCACTGTTTAGTTTGGCTTTGCTTTACAAAATGGCAAAATGTGAAAGGAAAACTGAGGAACAACCTCGAACAGAGTTCAAGAGAAAACTCTGTGTGTGCACACAACATCTCCTGCTGCTGAGAATTCATTTGACATCCTATAGCTGTAGGAAAAATTGGAGGACCCAATTAGGCTTTGGTTGATACAAGCTTAATAAAGACCAAAGTCTGACAGCTGCTTCTAAAAAAGGTCCAGAAATCCTCCCCAGGAGAACTGCTGTGCAGAACTCAGGCAACGGGCTCCTCTCTGCCCTTCACTGCTCACACAACTGCACCAAGGAGGTACCTTTGCTCTGGTTCTATGAACAGGGATTTTACAAATGCCTCTGACAATAACCACACCATCCTGGCTGAAGTGTTTGCACCTGGTTACTTAATCCTCCTGGGCATCTTAACTTTTTGCAGTATACAGAGAGTGCGAGACAATCTTGCTATGTTTGAGTTATTTCATTTTCACATTTTAGAATATCTTTGAGAGAAAAAATCTACAACACTTTTCCCCCCACCACCTAAATATTAATGAGAATTTAGGATAATATCCATATGTTTCTGTCCTTCTACTCTGAAAAATGGAAAAAAAATATACATATATTTATGTATTATATGATTCATGTTTTATAGAGATAATATTTAACTGATGTTATGGGAGTTGACAAAACTTAATCAAAAGCTATTTCTTATGGTTGTGAGAGGGGGATGCTTTGAATAGGTTTGCTAGGAGGATGTGCCCACATGGAAAAACTGGAAAACTTCAGTGGAAAACTGAAGGAAATGAAGAGGTGAGATGGGGTTAGAGGGCTAACATGAGGAAACACAAGGAAACAGTAATTGCTGTTGCTCAGATGCTCATAAGGAATTAGGGCTTTGCCCAGACTGTGGTCCCCAGAAGGATACAGAGCTCCCCACACACATCAGAGCAGCTCCTTTTCTCCTGGATAAGAACATTTGCTTCCTGAAGTCTGAAGTGGAGGATGCTCCTTGATTGCCACTGACATTCCTTGGCCTGTCACAAGGCAAATCACTCACGTTGTTTACTCCAGTCCTGGCCACTGAAGACAAACTGGCATGTCTGAAAATGTCTTGGCAGAGAGGCAGGGGTAGAGGTATCCACATTTAACTTGTAATATGCTTTCAGCATGATTAAATAAAAACATAACCACCTGTTACCCTTAATTCAGTGGGAGTATCTATTTTCAATTATAGCATTTACTATCCACCCTCAAGTATGGCAAGGAACACCATGGCAACATAAACACAGTCGTGGCTGCTTGAGAAAGTTAAATTATAAATAGCAATGTATAGCCCATGAAGTCCTGGAAATAAACTAACTAATCCATAGGCATTTGTTACTATGACATAACATTTCCACTCAAAGGCTGTTTGCCTCATCTCAAACCCCCTCAGAACACATTTAGAAGTTCACCATCACTTGACTCTAAGAGAGTTCAAGTTCAGACATGAAAGAAAGCAGAGACAGTGGAGAAAATAAGTATAGCAAAACACTGGAGAACAAATGAATAAAAAAAAAAGTCCCCATTGTAGGCTTTATTCTGTTTTCACTGAAGTTAATATGGAAAAAAACACACCAACATATCCTAAATGTATAACAGAGTCCCCTCAATATACACAAACATGTTTTTATACTGAATCGTCCCTGGGGGGGGGGGGAGAAAAAAAGCAAAAAAAAAAAGAAAGCAAAAAAACCTGGGCTTCACTGAGTAGCAAACAGTTTGGAAATGCAAATAAACTCAGCAACCCTGGAAGACACTGAAGAGATTTCAGAACTCGGTGCTCTCTTCAGCTTCAGCCTGGGAGAAAGATCCATGGTAACTGAGGGAATACAGGGATTCAAGCCCGAGCTGAGCACTCAAGAGGGAGCTGAATTATCAATTGTTCTGCTCTGCTGTGCAGTTCCTTATTCCCTGCAAGCCCCAGGCCCAGCAAGAGCAGCAGCTTTTTGCCAGCTGGCCACAGGCCTGCTGGGCTTGGAGAGGCTCCTTCCTTGGGAGCATGACCAAGGACTCCAGCATGGGAGAAGGGAAAGGGAATCAAAGCCTCTGTAAAGCCAGGACTGAAAACTGACAGCAGAGAGGTGACTGACAAGTTTGGGGGATGAGGACAGCAATAACTTCATTCCACGTGGAACGACAGATTCCAGAAATTTATATTTTCTTTTAGTTTATGGCCATTGGTTCAAGTCAACTTTTGTTCAGACTGAGAGAAATCTGCAATGGATCTCCTGAGGGCAGGGGAATTATTTCACATTTGCACCATGCAACTGGATTGGAATTTAAATTCCCAACATTTCTGTTCTATAAATATGCTGTGTTTTATGACACATATTTGGTGAAATCTTGGCCTCTTTAGCACCAGTGACAGAACTCATTGGTATCACTACGGTGGAAATGTCACTGAATGATTTTCCTTTCACACAGAGAGAAGCAAAATAAAAACTGATCCACTGAAGGAAGACTTACATCAATTTTATATCAAGCCTATGTAATAACAGAAGCAGGCAGGCTACTTAAGAGTGTAATTATGTGTAAAGGTCAGGTGTTTCATTTGGCTTATTGCAGTCATTGTACAATTACTTTATTAAATGGAAATATTACTTAAAGGTCAGCTAAGCTGCACTTTCAAAGAAAACCTGACCAAAAAAACCCCCAAAACACAAAAAAACCAACTATCTCTGTATGGCCAGGACTAATACAAGCTTGGCCTGTGTAAGAACTTAATGCTTCTCAATAGAATTATCATTGTCTTTATCCTTCTGGTAAACACAATTTTTTGGTTCACAGTGAACTTCTGTATTTAGGGAACCTTTCAAGTAACGTGGTGACACAAGCACAAATGGTTATTTTTATACTTTTAATGGCTTTTACAGAAAATGAGAGCAAAAAGCTGAAAATATATTCAACAATTAGTTGTGTTTGTCATCAGTGACTGATTGTTAATCAAGCAATCGAGCAACAGTGTGTGTCACACTGGAGTGTCATTATCACACAATTACTTTGTCATGCATTGTAATAATATTTTTACTGAAAGAAACCCTGAACATAGTCATTAATTGGTGAACACATTAAACCCAAGATGACATTTAGTGTGATGAAATGGAAAATAAGGCATACTCAGCATGCCCACAGAAAACAATTCCCACAGAGCTTAAGTATTCCTAAATCACTTGGGCAAGACTAATCTTAGAACAGACACGTAAAAACTCCTAAATTAAGACCATGGTTTTTCTGGAGAGCAGATGAACCAGTCTTTTCCTAAATCCAGGAAGAGACTGGTTCATCCCCAAACGTTCCTGTGTGTGACTCACATGACTCCTCGTGCTTTAAATTAAGGACGTGCCCAAGCTCAGGATGTGCCAGAGCTCAGAGTGTGCAAAACCAGCTTTGGAACTGCAAAAGTACAAAACTAACGGAGCCCAAAACCGCCTCAGAGTTTTCTGACCACAAACAAAGAAAAAAGATGGAAGATGCATATTTTTTTTATGCCAAGAAGAGCCATTAAAATGTCATTCCTGCAATTTAGCACCCTGCGTTATGCTTTATAAAAACGGTATTTTGATACATATCCAAGCATTCAAAATTGGCTGATCATTTATAGCCAAAATTGGGAAGAAATGGTGAACTGAGAAGGAGATAAACAAGATTAAGACTAGACTAAAAGCATTATATATAAACACAGGTGAAGTTCAAGTCTGGTTTCCACCACCTACAGACTGCAAACCCATCTGTTAACACAACTTGAAATCTATATTACCTTTTCTTGGCTCCTTTTTAAACACAGTCAATAATCCTGGGGAGCACCTTTCCTTGCTTTCTAGATGCCTGCAGACATCGATAATTACACTTGAATATGTGCACAATATGCCCACACAGAGCTCTTCAGGCTGCACTGGAGGGCTCTCAGAGCAAATCTGCATGAAATGTCACTATTGGCTTTATTTTGGTAGAAAATCTTACAAAATATACTGCTGGTCACAAGAGATGCTCTAGGAAAAAAGAAGGTAAAGAACAGAATATAAGGAAAATTATAACTATTTGAAAAAAAATATATTTAAATTACAAGTAAGTTTTCCATGAGTAAGGATACAAAGGGTTACTCCTCACCCACAATGACTATTTCAAGGGGTTTCATGTGTGTACCATCCATCTCCATCCTTAGAGTGTCTAATGGTTGCCTCTGTGGTAGGTTGGACAGTAAGATGGAAAGCCTGCATGGATTTTAGCATCCACAACTGCCTCAGCTCTGTAAGGACAGCCTGGGGAACGTATTTGTCAGCTCACCACTCACAAAGAAGGATACAGTGAATGAATCATTGTTATATACTATGGGTTTTCCATTATCTGCCTAGGCAGCCTTTTGTACCCAAGAACAGGATCTCTAATAGATTTTAACAATACAAATGTCTATCAGAATAAAATGAATACTCATAAAGGAAAATATAATTTGTAATCTTTCCTAGTTATTACAGAAATCTTTCTCTTCCTCTAATCTAAAGGGCTTTATAGACTTTAAGGGCCATAAATCACCTAAATTTTTTTGGCAGTCAGGCAAAAATCACATAAAAATAGATATAACTATATTATTTCTAACCTTAAAAGAAGACAGATGAAGAAATTAAACAGACTGGACTAAGGGAAAATGTATTTGACATATCAGAGCTATCAAACTTCAAGCTGCCAATACAGACATCTACATTCATTATTAGGTACATAAACAGAAGTGGTCTCAATTTCTAAAGAGCTGATCACTCAGCTTTCACATCAACTCTTACGAGAACCTCGTGTTCTCAGCAAGTCAAAGTTCATCCCAAAATACCAAAGAAATAATTAAAGCGCTGAGTTTTAAAAGCCAGTACTGACATTCCGTGTGTTTCTTTCCCAGTTCTTTTCTTTCCAAGCCTGCATTATGCTTCAAAGACAAAGAGAGCTCAAGGAGTCCTTGATGGCATCAAAGCTCTGTAGAGTGCCTTAGCTCAAAAATGTCCTAAAACACTGACAAGCTGCATTTTCTTTTACGGGAAATGCAAAACTGGGCCCTGCATTTTGCTAAAAAAGTCCTCAAATCAACTGTGTGGTATTATTTGATATATATATATACACCTTGGGGAAAACAAGTGTTGACAGGGAGAGACAGAGCAAGGGAGATAAAGAGAGATGTATGTCAGAGCCTGGTGTTCCTTGGGTAATATCTAATCCTTTCCACTGCCAGATTTTTTTAATGATTTACACTGAAACTTGGAGAGCAAAGGTTGTCTTGTTCCCTTCACAGGGTTTTATTGAAAAGTGCAAACAGGAGTAAGGGAGAAAATTGGGTATTTTTGGTCTTCTCTTTGCAGTGGGGTTCAGTAAAGATTTGACATGTGCTCTGCATTGCTGTGCTTTGGAGCTGACCACACCTAGCACGGGAAGGCCAAGCTAAAAAAGGGGTTTATTTTTCCCCGGGGTAAAACACAGCTCTCACTTTTCATCCAGTCATTCTCACAGCTGGACAGTGCACCAAAAGAAAACGTAATAGGTGATTTTTGGGTATAATAGTTAACTTGTGGTGCTTTCCCTCACCTGTTTTACCTGTCACAGTGACTCTCCCCAGGCCAGAAGCTCTCAGGTCAATGTGAGGTCACGCTGTGTGAGCCAAGGCCTTGTGATGTGAGCAGACATGATTGCCCACCAAAGGCCAGATCCCTCTGCTAACAAGAGACTTACACAAGGATTTCTTTTGAAGGGTAAAAAAATGGTGTAAAGAGGCTTCCTAGATCAATAATTAACTCTGAATGCCCCTCAGACAAACGTGGCAGTGCCCCTGCGGTGCTGAATGCAGAAGGCAGGTATGGCTGATGTTCTCTAAGGCACATCCAGACACAATGATTAACTACTGCAAAAGGTCCTTTATGTCTCACAGCAGTTTAGTGCCTTGTAAAGGAATTGGTGCAAGATGCATTTACAGCTGTTGATAGTTTCAATTAAAATTGCACAGCAAGGCTCCATTTTTGCTGGACAACTTCAGCTCCAAACTGCCAGAGAAACTTTTTCGCCATTACCGGGTGCAGCTATTATTTCATTTACAAGTAATAAACTGAATTAAATTTGAAAACTTGACTTCACCTTCTGTTTGCTTATAGTCCTCTTGCTTACAACCAACATACTGCTTTTACAAATGTTTCATACATTAAGGTACTTCTGAAAACATGTTCTGTGGCTACAGCTGGGAAATGAAAGCAGCACACACAGTTGATCATTATTTATTCTATCTGTATTAACTGGAGGACAAGTTGGTGTAGTTTGTCCTGCAGTAGATCACTGTACTTATGAAAAAAAATTTTTTTACACTTTATACCCTACTAAAGGCTTTGTTGTACTACAGACACATAGTTATGTCTAAATATCATAACACCTGCTGACTCTCAGGGCATAACACCACCTTCTCAAATGCTTTCAATGAGCTTGAAATCTGTCTGAATAAAACATGTTATAACAAGTACCCTCTGTGCACAAAACAGAAGACTATGAAACCTGTTAAAGAAGAAATGTACCCAAGATTCAGAGAATACAAATACTGTTTACACAGATGTTGTTGAAATAATTTTACGTAAATAATCCACACTGGGAGAATTCATAATGTTTGAAACAAGAGCTAAACGATGGGTATTTTTATAAAGGGGTAAGGATAACACTTCTAAACCCAGAATTTGGGAATGCTGAGAGGACTTTTTGTTGAAAAACCATGATCTCCATTTATGGACATTTTGCAGGTCTCTGCTTGTTTGTATTCATGACAATACAGCTGTTCCTCCACACCTCATGCAGGCAGAGCTCCCCACAGATCCAACCTGGCTTTTATTTAAAGCACAGAGTGGGAGCAATTCCACCAGGCTCAGCAGAGATAATCTTGGTTGAAATAAAGAAACAAAGCAAAGGAAAACCTGTTAGGAATTCAGGGATTGGCCGTGCACGTAGAGTTCAGAACTAACAGAAATGCTAATGGGCATCCCTGTTTCCGAGGAAAGAACCCTGTGATTCCTGTACTTTATTTGATGTTTAGCTTTCAAACATACACAGCCCAGCTTCACATCTTTCACAGCATTTTACAGCAGTAACAACTCCATTTTCAACAGGATCCAGCAAAAATGTCTTTTGGCCTCTTCCCTTAAAGAAGAATCGGTTTCCACACAAATCAGGAACTTCACTGGACTTTGCCTCTCCCCAAAGAGTTCAGTACCATGCTAACCTGTCACATTTGGTTTACATTTTCAGATAAAGGCATCTCAAAAGCACAAAGCCATGTAATCTTTCCTGTGACAAATTGTGGAATTGTGATTTGCAACGAGACCCAAGTCTGAGAATTTTTTAGCATCTCTGCTCTTTTCCATTGCTTGGTGCTCTTTTCACTTGCTTAGGAATGTGCTTTTTTAACTGATGATATTTAAAAACCCACAATGCAGCCTATTATAATATTCTCCCATATGATGTAACAAGCTATTTGTAAGAATGAACTAACACATGAAAATGCAAGGGGAAAAATAACTGAGGCAGGCTCGTTTATTAATTGCAGCTGGGATGAGGATTGGTAACATATCTTATGCAATTACTGAACAGATTTTACTTGCTTTATATATTAATGCTAAGAAACGGCTTTTTTTCCTAATTTTTAAGATCTTGGTGTTAACAAAAGCATTGAATTTGCATGGGTCCCTCCCAAAAGTACCACGAATGAGGTAAAGAATGACTTCTAATTGGCAATCATATTGGCTTTGTCAACCAACAGCTCTATTCTGACCTAGTTTACAAAGTTCTTACAGCAGTTGTTATTACTTTGCTTAGAAATTAAATTTAATTTCCTAAATTATTTTAAAGCTGATCAGGCAGCTTGTGACCATACATATGTAACAGACCTAAACAGCTGCCAATGAAAATTCAGTTTATTGACTTAGGCTCAGCTTTAAATAAGAACTGTAGTGTGGTGCCACAGCATCCCAGCAAGGACTCTTGGAACAACCTGTCTTTCCTGGTGTTTATGGCCAAGACACAAAGATGCATGTCCAGCTCCTCTATCCCAGCTCAAAATACACCAGAGCAGCTCAGTTTGGAGCAAACAGCGTTTCTCAGGAAATGTTTTCTTTGCAAGAAAGCATTTGGCCTTCAAGCTGACAGGTAGGTAAACAAAACTCCTATAAATATTTGGGTATCTTATCTAATAAGGGCATCAAGGAAAGCACGACTCAGGAACAGGATCTACAGTAGCTCATGAAGGCTTTCCTACCCACAACAATGCCAGAAACTCTTCCAACCTGGAGACAGCGCTGCTGTTACACTGATGTATCAGTTCTTTACTCTTCTCTAGAGATAAATTTAGTTCATAACAGTCATCCAGAGCAGCACTAACTGCTCCCTGCTGCGTGCATAGGAATTTACACACAAGGTAATGACTTGCCTGGACATTACACAACATTTTACAGCACATTTTTTCACATTACACACAAAATCCGACTCCAGAAGATTGGGTACAGGTGCTTGGCCGGCAGACTTAACACTCCATTTTGCTCCCTGTGCCAGATTATCCTCCCAGGAATGACATGGGAACCACTGTGGTGTTGGTGACAACACACCACCACAGACTAAAGAGACAGTTCTTTCTCATTCACGCTGTGAGACTTCTGTGGAAGGGTAACTGGCAGGGCAGTGCTAAAAAAGGAAAACTGCTCAAGGAGATACTTTTGGATTTATGTCTAAAGTGCACAGGCCAAAAGCCAGAGCATCAACCATGGAAAAGCAGCATTGTAAAGTCTAAGTAAGAAAAACAGCACAAAAGGGGGAGCCAGGCTGTTGCATAAGAACTGCATTTTTCCCATACCTGTTGAAACACAGAACCTCAAAAACCCTTCTTGGATGCTTAAGTGCCAGCAGTGTCCATGTGAGTCAGGATCCCAAGTGCCACTGCAGACCAGGGCCCAACATCCCAGCCCCCTGGGAAATTGGTTCTGAGAGGCCCAAACTGCCTCCTGCAAGGTGCAAAGTCACTCTGAACCTCAGTGGGCTTTGAGGGAAAGGTAGTTTCCAAAGGATGTCCAAAGTGCTCCTGGTATTTGAAGGGTGAGCATCGCCCCAGGATGTTCTCCTGCTGACTGAACCAACCCATCACCTTGTGGCAAAAACCATCACATGTTGTTGGCAGTTAATGTGCAACTGAGGGTATAAAAGTAGGATAACACCACTTCATAAGACTGTAGGAATGTCACAAGGATGAACCACTACGAGAAACACAGTGTGGGACTTTTTTAGTATGTAAATACTGTAACAAAAATAAGATATCTGCTAATTTTACAATTTTGTCCCAGTTCATTTTATAATTAGTAATTAAATTGATGCTAAATATCAGACATGTTCTAGGTTCCTCATTAAGGCATCTCAGCTGCAGCACTTGGATTAAATAATGGATGATTCAACATAAGAGAAACTACAAGATAGAGTATCTGTACTAATTCTGATAACATTCTAGAGAAAAAAAATGACATCCAACATTTTCTTCTGCCTCATCATGAATCGACCGTTCCTGTTTGGGGAGATTTTTGAACTTTTCTGCGTCTGGAAGTCTTGTTTAATAACAATGTTTCAAAATAAATTAGATCTGCTCCCTTCTGATGATGTAGTGAACTGTCATTAACTAAGTGTAGTAGTCTGAGGGCATCAGGAACTGGCTTGGATAAAATGTTGTCTACAGTAGGGTAATGCAATAAACAAAGAAAATTATGTATTAAAAGAATAATGCCATCCAATATGCATAGTAGAATAATGCAAAATATTCTATATTTGCATAATAGAATATGCAAAAGAATAATGCCAGGATACGATATAACTTGGATGGAAAAGGGCTAGAATTAAACCTATACCTGTTTAACTATATGTATGTGGTGGCTTTGGGTCCTGCTCCCTGCAGAAGGAATTTCCTGAGCAGCCCGAAGTAAATATTTGGCAGTTCCAATCCTCAGTTTCAGAAAACTGTTTAATTTGCCAGAACTGAAGACACGGACAAAAAGACCATTGAAATGACCACCCTGCCGTACTCCTGAAGACTCCTCCACGCATATATTGCAGAAAATAAAAGTGTGCAGCAAAACACCGTCCTGGACGGACTCAAAGAACAAACGTGTAACTCAATTAGCGAGTTAATTATCCATTAATTAGCGAATTAAGCCCCTCCTGAGGGACCCTGGGCCAGGGCGCCCCCTGGCGGCGCCGCCGGCGGCACAGGCGGAACTTTGGGCGCAGCTCAAGCGCAAGATCCGCGCCCAGCGCGGGCTCAGCCCCGTCCGCGCCACAAGTGGCTCCATAAAACAGCATCTTTGCACACTTGCAGGGCACCGAACCATAAAACAGCGCCTCTGTTTCGTATTCCAGCAGGCCTTTAGGCACCTACTGCACCCGCAAACACTTCCCAAGTAACTCCAGAGCACGTGTGCTCCGTGGGGGTGTTACGGTCCTACTGAAAACTGTCCGCACACAAATAAAACCAATGGTCCTAACACGGAGTTGAGAGCACTCGACAAAGAGCAGTTTGACTTTCAGTCGTTTCTTTAAATGACAACAAAGTTTTACTAATAAATGATCGCCTCTTTTCCCTACCTGTGCAGGAGGGAGTTTCAGGCCATGTTCAGCTACGAGGGTATTTTAAGCAAAGGTGAAATATATTTAGAAACTGGGTTTTGGACAAACGCTTTATCAGATAGAAATTTCAGCACAAAAGCAATGCCTTGCAAACATGCATAAGATTCCTCCGAAAAGTCTAGTTGGAAAACCTTTATAAGCAATATTTTGACGACACAGTGCTTTTGATACACTTAAGTTACCTTCGTTCCTGCAGGATTCCTTTATTTTCCAATAAAAACATTCCTCTCTAACCAATCATCTCCGACTAAGTTCATTACACGAAGAAGAAATATTCAGTAAAACAAATACAACCTCAAGACGCCTGGCAAGAGAAAACCCTGGGTAAGGAAGAGCGTCTCCGGTACGAGCGCGGATCTTACCTCTTCAACTGTCAGAGGCATGCAGATCCGGTACTCCTTCATGAGCATATTCCTGCTGCTCAGTGCGGACCGGCGAACTGGGAGAAAAGTGCGGATTTCTGCACAGAGATCACGACGAAAACCAAACACGGGGGGAAATAATCAAGCCTCTTTCTCTGTGCGCGCTTGACAATGTGTCCACAAGACAGTAGTGCAACCATCCAGGAAGGCTGACCCAGCAAGAAGAGAAACCAACACAACCGCTTCTTTCTTCCCGTCCTTCCTCCTTCACACCGCGATCATGGGAATCTCACGGACGCTCGCACCCAGATACGCTACCAAGTCTCAAACCCCCACCGCTCTCGCCCCAGCCGAAGACATCCGTCGGAAGTGCACGGAAACGCCGGGCTCTCTCGCGGCTGTGTCAAGACATGCCTGGGGCGGCGAAAAGAACAAACGAGCCGAAAATGTGGCTCTCGCCCCCGCCGGCAGCACGTCGGGCGGCAGGAGAGAGATGCGATGCTGAGTCCCGAGACAAAGGCTTTTTATAACGTTCCCTCTCCCGGCTGCCAAGCGCGGCTCCCACCTCCCCGCCGCAACGCGGCTGCGGCCGCCGCGGCTCCCGCTGCGCTCGGGGCGGGGGCACGGGGGGGCAGCGGCGGACGGGCGGCCGCGGGTCCCCGCGCAGCCGCGGGCGGGCGGTGGTCACGGGCGGGCGGTATCGGCGGCGGCCCCGGCGGGGCTGGGCTGACATCAGCGGGGCGGCAGGAAGGACGGAGGGAGGGAGGGAGGGAGGGAGCGAAGGAGGGGGGGGGGACCGGGCGGGCTCAGCGGGGCCGGGCCGCGGGGGCTCCGCGCTGCGCCCGCCGGAGCCTCCCGGGAGGGGGAACGGGCAGCGCCGAGCACGGAGAAACGGCGATTTTGGTTTATTCTTCCGCGAGGAGCTGTCGGGTTTTGGAAGTTTATTGCCCTGCGTGTGACCAGGCACCTTGCGAAGCGTTTGCGCCCCGTGAGCCCCGGGCTCGCAGCCGCCCCCCGGTACAAAGGAAAGGACAAGCGTGCGCTCGGTGCGGACACAGCACAGGATGTGGAGGCCTCACCCATTTCCCTTCTGGTCAGCCCTTTCGTTATCAGCCAGCACATTTTGCAGCACAAATAAAACCGCCCTTTTTTTTTTTTTCGGTATCGGGTTTTTTACTTTTAGATGCCACGCAGAAAGTTCAGTGAGAAAGCGCCTCCTTCCCAGTTGGACAATAAAGCCAGAGCCGTTTCAGGAGGGCTCCCCCCCTCCGTTAGTGTCAATTTGTTGTTGAAATCGGCTTTTAATGTGCTTGGGGGTTGTGTTTTTCAGAGACATTTACCTGTCATTAAGTTACACTTGAAATGCACTGGAACCTAATTCTGAAACTAGCTGAGAACCCCGAACTGTTACACAACCTCAGCATTTTATGCTTAAAATGCTCATCCTGCTGTTTCTCCTGTGCTCCCAGTGGCTCTAAAGCCATTCTCTGGATTGCAGAGAAGCGCTGTGACAGTAAGAGGAAAATACAAGGCACTGCACAGATAGTGGTAAAATATCCATCTGCATTTATGTATCAATTATTTGCAAAAAAAAAAAAAAAGTGATGAAATGCCGTATTTGGGACAGCTAAAGATGAATTTATGTCTACAGTGAAATGTGTGTTTCATAACAAGAAAGAGCAAAAACCCCTCAGAATTTTACTGGTTCTGGATGTACATTTCGGAGCTGTGGGTATAATTCTTAGCCCAGAGGACACAGTGCCATCTCCTGGAGCCAACTATGTCGCTTTGCCAGCCCCTTGCAATAATGGCACAATATTTCACATCCCTGCTTTCCCAGGGAAGTGCAAACACCTACACAAAGAAATAAAAAATCTGGGAGCTCTATTAACAGTCTGCATTTTCAACTGAGGTATGAACAATGTGTTTAATGAGACTTCTGTCTCAAATGTGACACAGCCATTTATAAATATGGAAACTGTGGCTATAATTGATAATGTTGGTACTGTATGTTCCTGAAATTCCAGGCAAAATAGCCAAGACAAGGCAATACCTTGTGATTCTCACTGCGAGAAGGACGTCGAGCTGCTGGAGTGAGTCCAGAGAAAGGAATGGAGCTGGGAAAAGGTCTGGAGCACAAGTCTTGTGAGGAGCTGGCAGGGTTCAGCCTGGAGAAAAGGAGGCTCAGGGGGAACCTTCTCACTCTCTATACCTCCCTGACAGGAGGCTGTGGCCACGTGAGGGTCAGGCTCTGCTCCCAGGGAACAAGGGCCAGGATGAGAGGAAATGGCCTCAGGCTGCCAGGGGAGGTTTAGATTGGACACTGGGAAAAATCTCTTCACAGCAGTGGAACAAGCTGTCCAGGGAAGTGGGGGAGTCACCATCCCTGGAAGCGTTAAAAAAGTGTGTGGATGTGGCACTTGAGGACATTGTGGTGCTGCTGGGTTGACAGTTGGACTTGATGATCTCAAAGGTCTTTTACAACCTTAACGATTGTGTGATTCTGTGATATTACCCAGAGAGGAGAGTTAATCCAAATTCAGATCTAAAACACCCACTTCAGTTTTAAGTGATTTGCTGGTGGCTTCATACATTGGGAACAATATTTCTGTGTTTCTGCTGAAAAGCAGCATAAAAACCTGAACTTCTTTACATGGGGCCTTGATGCTACCCAGTTACAGGCAGGGACACTGATTTCAATAAAACCTTGAGAAAGACTTAAACCAGTTTATCACCTATTACGTGCTTTCAACGTAAACCAAACCTTATAGCTCTGTGTACAATAACAAAGTCTGCAGATCTGTGGAAAGCAGTGTATCAAATCCAGAAGCTGCTTAAAAAGGAAAACAAAACTACTTCCTATACCTGCAGTCACCCCAAACTTACTGCCAGAGGCACAGCTCAGTCTTGTGCTGGCTGCACATGCACATTGGATAAAAGCAGTGACCTAAGGATGTCCCTTACCACTCCCCACTGTGATGACTGTCCCCAGCCTCTCTACATGCACCATTTCCCAGGAGATATGCTAAGACAGAAAACTTCCAGCTCCCACTGGCCAGGCAGTGCCTGCCTCAATTTTGGGTCTTTGATTTCCACGAACTGGCAGAAATTACTACTCTTAACACCCTCTCTACGCTCAGTTGTGAAAATGAGACATTTTTCACTCATCTTTCATTTCTGCCCTGAGGGGAAAAAGCCCATATGTTAAATCATGCTGAGTATGAACTCCAGATGGACTCGTGTCAGCAAAGTGTTGCTTCAGAATAAGAGACAGCAAAAGCCGAGCTGTTTTTTGCGTGTTTTGCTAAGGACTTTTGAATAAAAATTTAGAGGATTTTTTAGCCGTCCAGGAAGTCTGCATTGGAGGCAAAAGCTGCCTCCTTGTCCCCCAGCAAACCCATATAGGTAAAGGAAAACAACAGTTGCAGTATGGATTCATTCTCTTCCTCTTTCACTCGCTGTCTGAACCAAATTACAGTGTATGGGACTACGCTCAATTAGATTAGTGTGTGACTTTCAACTTCCCTGGAAGGCATAGCTCACAATCCGTGAGCTGTAAAATTATACTAATATTACAGTGAGCTAAAGGAATGAGATTTTAAAAATCAAAAGCTCTGTAAAAATTTGTAAATGGCCAGTTAAGAAAGAACAACTGATACACTCCGAGTGACACGTGCATGTATTTTCAGTACTTAGGTCAATTAAAATCAGCTAACAATGATTAAAGATAATGGATAAATTGTGTTAGGGGACTTTTAAAATCAAGTTTGAGTTCAAACAGAAAGTGATTCATGGCCCACGGTCTGTGCTGTGCTAATTGGAAGGCATGCATCAGACACAGTTGCAAAATACAATATTAGAGCTCTGAATCCATTTAATTGAATTACTCTGAATTTACAACAGTTCAGCAGATGTAGGAACTCAGTCTTAATTCTGTCAACTAAAGATTCAAAACAGTTATGTCAAACACCCCTTTGGCACATTGTATTGGTCCATGTGCAGCATAGTCTCAAAGTAACACAATGCAAAATGTAATTTTGTGGTAACTTATTCTTTCTGGGAATCTTAAATAACATCCAAAGATTCCCATGGTAGGGGGTCGGAACAAGATGATTTTAAGGTCCCTTCCAACCCAACCCTTTCTGTGATTCTGATTCAGGGCATTCACTGCTCAGTGTTTCTTTCTGAGTTGTTTGCTTGCAAACACGAGGGAGTTTTTCTGAATTTCTTCAGGGAATGAAACTTCTGTAGTGTGTGACAGTGCGTTGGGAGCTGATGGCAACCTACCTGCACAGGCATGGCTTCAACATCTCACAGACGGGTGCGGGGGGTTTCAGATCCCCTCAGAGGGGTGGATTGAGCGGGGAATCCCCTCAGAGGGGAGTGCTTATAGGGGCAGATTCCCTCAGAGAGTAGGGGGTTTTAGATCGGCTCGGGTGGATCTCAGATCCCCTCAGAGGTGGGTGGCGATCCGTGTCCCTTCAGAGGGTTGGGGGGGTCTCCGATCCCCTCAGGGGCTCGGGAGGTCTCGGATTCCCTCAGGGGGTCTCAGGTCCCCTCAGGGGGTCTCCGATCCCCCACAGGCTCGTGAGGGGCGGTTCCCTCAGCTGTGGCTCCGCCCCCTCAGCTGTGGCTCCTCCCCCTCCGCGGGTCCTGGTGCGCCCGGGGGTGTCCTCGGCAGCGCCTGCCTGGCGCGGCGCGGGGCCCTTGTTGGGGCTGCCCCCGGCGCGCCTGCGCGCGGGCCCGGCCGGTTCCGGTGGGCGCTGAGGCGGCGGAGCGCGGCCATGGCGGAGGGCGGCGCGGAGCGGGCCGACGGCCGCATCGTCAAGATGGAGGTGGATTACAGCGCCACCGTGGACCAGCGCCTGCCCGAGTGCGAGCGGCTGGCGCAGGTGAGGCGGGAGGCGAGCCCGGCGCGGCGGACGGGCTGAGTCATGGCGCGCTAGGCCGCGCGGGGCAGAGCTGCGGCCGCGTCCTGCCCCCCCGGAGCGGTGCTGAGGGGGCCCAGAGAGGGACCTCCGTGCCGGGCTGGGGAAGGGGAGGAGAGGGACGGCTCCGCTGTTTCAGGGCTCTGTGGGAGGTTGGTGCCCAGCAGAGGGTGGTGGGGCACTGAACAGGCTCCCCAGGGCAGTGGTCACGGCCCCAAGGCTGCCAGAGCTCAGGGAATGTTTGGACAACGCTGTGAGGCACAGAGTGGGCTTGTTGGGGTGACCTGTGCAGGGCCAGGAGTTGGACTTCGATGGTCCTTTGGGTCCCTTCCAACTCGGGATATTCTGTGATTCTCAGGCGGGAGGAGCTGTCGGGTGAGGGGAGGGCCTGAGTCCCTCACAAGGGGTACAGCCCTTCCCTCTGCCCCTGCCCGGGCACACGCGGGCTTGGTTGCTCATCCTGCGCCACCGCTGCCTTCCTGTGACTGGTCCCGGGTCAGGCTGGCCAGGCAGCGCTTGGCATCCCTAAACTCGGGGATGTGCGAGCCCTGAAAGGCTGGAATGCAGGGGCAGGGCCAGGGCAGGCTCTGGGGTGCCTCGCTCGGCTCAGCAGCCGTGTCTGTGCCCCCGCCTGTGACCGCAGGGTGTGTTACCGGTGGGGTCGTAGCGGTGATCGTGCACACGGTGTGTCTTAAGGACTTTTTTATAAAGGACTTGTTCTGTAGCTTGGAGATTCCTGTGCATCTCAGACCTCAGAACAGACAGAGTCACAGAATCAGAATGGATTGGGTTAGAAGGGGCCTTCAAGACCATCCCGTTCCACCCCCTGCTGTGAGCAGGGACACCTTCCACTAGACCAGGTTGCTCAGAGCTCGATCCAGCCTGGCCTTGGACACTTCCAGGGATGGGGCAGCCACAGCTTCCCTGGTGTTGCAGTTTGCTGTCCCAGTAGGATGGATCTGACTCTTTATGTGCTGCAAATGCTCCACTCCATCCCTGCATCTTGTGAAAGCTGCTGTCCTGTGCAGCAGTTGTACTTATCTTAAGGCTTAGACTGTCCTGAGACCACTGTGTGGAGAGCAGGCACAGGGGTTTTGTGCCACGGGCCCAGCTCTGTGTAGGAATGGACTCCATGGCCATGTTTCATCCTGCACAACAGGTAAATTCCGTGGCAGTAAGAGCACATCCCTCACAAACATTGTGTGTAAAAAGATTTCAGTAGGGTAGCTACATTTCAGAAACAAATATGATTTTCTCTGGTTTTTTACTCATTTTCTACTTCTAACCTTTTTGAGTTTTTTGCAGCCCCGCCATTGCCATGGACTGATACAAAGTCAGCCATACTAAAATTTTTGCAAGATGTTCTCTAGGAATTACAATTTAGGACTAAAAGTACACTCTGATATCTTTAACTCCCCTAAGCAAAGGCATATATAGTTCTCAACCCCCTGCCAAAAAGGCAGGACTACTGTAATTCCATGTAGTTTATGCTTTGTGTAATACTCTGTAATTAAGATATGATGGATGTGGATGAAAGTAATAGTAGAACAATTTTTTTGGTCGAGGTGTTTAATTGCATTTCTGTTCTCACTTAAAGCTCCGTTTTGGCCAGGGAAGAAATGAGTGAATGTGAGCTCACCAAACCTGTCTGGAACCTGCCAGGTTTCTCTCTCAAGGCAGACAACTCAGAGCATGTGTTGTGCAAAAATGAAACTGTTATTATTTATTCTTTGTGTAGAACCCTGGATTTAAAGTTGGTGCTGTGTGTGTTTCCTGAGAAATGAAAAATGAACGTACAGGCTGGTCTGTTGTTTTTACTTAGATGAGAATTAGAGCTGCTCTCAGTTTAAACTGAATTATGTTCTTCATTCGTGGCGTTGATTCTTTGCCTGTCTTATTAGGAAGGAAGATTGCAAGAAGTCATTGAAAACCTTCTCTCCTTGGAAAAGCAAACACGGACGGTGAGTAGGACGTGGTGATTCTGGGATGTCCTACACAGCCCTTGTTCCTGTGTTAAAGTCAGGAGGGGACTTGGAGTCTCAGTCTTGCATTTCTTTAGAAAGCAAATCACTGAGGCCAGACACAGTGATTATTGCCTTTGTGTGGCAGAAGTGCAGGTGCTGGAGGGGCTGCAGGTCCACCCCACCTCTGACGTGCTCTTGGTTTGTTCCAGGCGTCTGACATGGTCTCCACATCCCGCATCCTGGTTGCCATAGTGAAAATGTGTTACGAAGCAAAAGACTGGGATGCTCTTAATGAAAATATTATTCTTCTATCAAAGAGGAGAAGTCAGTTAAAACAGGTGAGTTTAATCCTTTGAGACAAAGAATAAAACTCCGTTTGGAGCTGTATTATGTATCTGATTCCCCCTGTGTGTAGGGACTTTGTGTTTAAAGATGATGATTCATCTTTATACTCTTCTACACTCTTATTTTTTCATGTTCAGATGTACATTAAACAGAATTACTGCAGTTTGTTGTGATCAGATAAGGTGTGTGCTTCACATGCTTCCTTTTGTAACTGTCATACTTTGGCATTCAGTCCTGTGTGAGAAATCAGCTGTCAGGATGGCTGAAAGCACTTGCATTTAGAAAAGTGCAAAGTTTATTGCACTCTGTGTTTAGAGTGGCTCAATTAGAAGTCAGCAACAGGCAATTTTAATGGCATTGTTTAGGAAGAAAAAGGTTACTTATCAATGTGCAGAAACATTAGGAGTGTATATAAAAGCATCAGTGAGAAATAATCACCCCTCTTCCTTCCCTTCCTGAGGAATCTGCAGGTGCCCTAAGGAGAAGGGTTGGTGTACACAGTTAAGAGAAGATACATCTCTCAGCCATGCAGGTCTTAGGGCGAACAGAAGTTCTGCCAGTGCATGTGAGAATTGTGTGGATTTGGCAGAGGAGGAGGAGCTGCTTTTCAGGAGAGAACTGAATGCAGTGGATTATTTTGAATATCATTGGAAAAACTGAGATGAAGGAGATGACAGAACAGCATCACATTTGACCTGTAGCATCAGTCACTGGTGTCATTTAACAGCTCTTTGTGAACCAAAGGCAGGAGATGGATCTTGGGTGCTTTTTGTTGAAATGAGTCTCCTCAGTTCGAAATGACATTATTACTTACCTGAGTGTTACAGTTTGACTCCATTTGGGAAATCTAAAACCACAGTGTGTTTTTCCTTTCTCTTTTCATACCAGGCAGTTGCTAAAATGGTCCAGCAGTGCTGCACTTACGTCGAAGAAATCACAGACTTGCCAGTCAAACTGCGCTTAATCGACACGTTGCGAATGGTGACAGAAGGAAAAGTAAGAGTTTGTTTTAAGACTGCATGTCTGAAAGGTAGAATAAAAATGTTCACCTTCTTTAAAAGCGTAGCTCCTTAACATTATTTGGTCCAAATATCAACTATGCATAGTATTTTTTCAGTGTGTATTGTGGATAATGCCAGTGTGGAGTATGGATACACAACAAATTAATTGGTTGTGTGACACATCAAATACATTTCTTGGTGGGGCTGCAGGCTTAGAGTTTGCACTCTGCTTTAGAGAATTCCAGTAAAGTTTAAACTTTATTTATGATGTCAGATCTACGTGGAGATTGAACGCGCTCGCCTGACAAAGACTCTGGCAACAATAAAGGAGCAGAACGGGGAAGTGAAAGAAGCTGCCTCCATTCTGCAAGAACTGCAGGTAATACCTTGGAACTTAAAATTGCATCAGCACCAGCAATTAATTCTGACTGTTCTGAGATGAGTGTTTAGAAACTGCATCAGGTACGTCTGCAGAAGTGCCTGGAATGAGATGAACTGTTATTGGTGAAGGTGTAATTCAGCTGTAACTGCTTTTGTTACTCTCATGGGTTGAGTTCCATAGAGTATTTTCTACTTGGAAAGTAGAGTTCAGTTCTCTAGCTAGTGCATTGAGTTTAGCCTTAGTGGATTCTTTGGTATAAATGGGGCCCATAATTAAAATGAAATAACATTTATTCCATTTTCACCTGCTCTATAATAGCTTTTTTCTGTTGTTTTCTTTTGGTGTGTCCCCCCTCCAAACAACTCCCACCCTTCTGGCACAGCTAAGACTTGATTTGACTTTGAGTGTTAAATAGTTACATTTTCATTTCAGGTGGAAACCTATGGTTCAATGGAAAAGAAAGAACGTGTAGAATTTATCTTGGAGCAGATGAGACTCTGTCTAGCTGTAAAAGACTATATTCGGACTCAAATTATCAGCAAAAAAATTAATACAAAGTTTTTCCAAGAAGAAAACACAGAAGTAAGTCATGGGAGGATTTCTTTTTCTCCCTCCCCAACTCCAATTTTTATCTGACTTACCTCTCTTCAGGACCAAGTGTATTTCTGGGATCCAGTTGAATTTCCTTTACGTGTATTAATTTGACTCTTTGATACTGTTTCAGAAACTAAAGTTGAAATACTACAACCTAATGATCCAGCTGGATCAACATGAAGGCTCCTACCTCTCCATCTGCAAGCACTACAGAGCCATTTATGACACTCCCTGTATCCAGGCTGAAAGTGAAAAGTGGCAACAGGTAAAAAACTTCACATACCAAATATCTGTATTTCCATGTGGCAAATCCTCATTTCTTACCAGATCAATGTGCAGCAGATGAAATAACTCCCCAGTCTGTTCTGAGTTTGGTTTTCTTTAATGGCTGTACTAACAAATTGGCTAGTTGAAAACAGATATGATAAAGTTGATTTCAAAAGAATATTTATGACCAGCATCTTCATTATATTGTCTTTGAAATCTCCAGAAAGTCTTGTGTGTTTTATAGAAGTGCAGAGATTATATAAAACTGTGCTAGTGTGGTCTGAATGGTACAGTTGTGTGTGCAGTACAGATATCACATGTTTGAAAAGGGTTTTTTTTTCATATATTAAATACTAGAATTTTAGTTGACCTGTATCAATTAAAATGCATCACTGTGAGTAAGGATTTGTTTCTGCAGATGGCATCACTTTCCTCTTAACTTAATGGGCAAAACCCACTTTTTTCTCTTAAACAGGCACTGAAGAGTGTTGTTCTTTATGTTATTCTTTCACCTTATGACAATGAACAATCTGATCTGGTGCACAGAATTAGTAGTGACAAAAAGCTAGAAGAAATCCCCAAGTATAAGTAAGTGTTTCTAATAAACAATTCTTAGATGAAAGAAAAATGTCTCTCTCTAACAGTGCAAGTGAAATCTCTTTAAGCAACTCAGAATTTAAGGGTGCGTGAAAAATACTGTAAAAATGTCATGATTGTGCAACTTGTACATGAACATAGATATCTCTTTATAAGAGATTTTTTTTTATTAGAAATACAGTCTGATTTGAGCTGTCTCCTGACAGCATGAAGTATCAGAGAACATTCAAGAACAATGAATATTCATGTTAATAAAAATAAAACATTTCAAATCATGCCTTTGATCTATTGTAAGTATGAACTAAGCCTTATTAATACAGGATTGTAATCCAACTTTACTAAACCCTTTAGAGACCTCCTAAAACTGTTTACCACCATGGAGCTGATGCGGTGGAGTGCCCTAGTTGAAGAATATGGGAAAGAGTTGAGAGAAGGATCCCTTGACAGTCCTGCAACAGATGTTTTTGGGTGTACAGAGGAAGGTGAAAAGAGATGGAAAGATTTAAAGAACAGAGTTGTGGAACATGTAAGTCTGACTGTAGCTGTGTACTCAGTGCCTTGGCTAAAACTGCTTTTTGCTTCCTGTATTTTAATAACAAAGAAAATCAAAAAAGTAGGGAGTGAAGCAGCAGATAAGGTGCCTTTTCTTTGTGTTGTGGTTCAACACTTTATTTGCTTGTATATCTTTCTGGCACAGTTGCCAGAAAAAAGAGCATATTGCACTCATATAGCATTCACATTTCAATAGAACAGAAACTTTAAAGTCTTGCTTTGTTTTAAATTCATAATTGGTTGATTTCTTTTCTTAAGAATTTGTCACATAGGGATTTTCATACCTTTTATTACAAAAGAGCTGTTTGTTCACAACTCCCTCACACACCCCATGCTGGACTGCAGTTAGAGCACTACAGTTCCTAATCTGCTTTTAACGTGGACTTTTATATTTTGCAGCCTGCTTCAATTATTTTTTGCACATAACCCTCTACTCTGAACACTTTTATTCCAGAATATTAGAATAATGGCTAAATATTATACCAGAATTACAATGAAGAGAATGGCACAGCTCTTGGATCTGTCCGTTGATGTAAGTGTTGCTTTGCTTCTCCTTCTTTCCTAAGGGGTATGGAATTGTGTGTGTGGCTGTGTTTGTGGCAAAAATGTGAGTATTCAACAGAGGAATATTCTTGTTGATTTGATTTTGTGCCTTTATGGGAGGTAGAAAGGTGTTCTTTACTCCAGGCAGAGCTCTGTTTCGTGATACCAGTGCCCATAAGGCAAAAGCTGCTCTTAAAAACTCGTTTATATTCAAGGTCTTGTTTAAATGCTGGAGTTTCTTGTGTTTCAGTGTTAAAAAGTTCTTGTCAATTGGTGATTAAAACCAACTGAAGACACAGAAAGGTTCCTCACCTTTCAATGTCCCTGGTCAGAGGTGGAGGTACTTTGGGAACACAGGGTGGAGTGGTCTCCCTGCCATCCCCCTTTGTGCTTGCAAGAGCTTTTTAAAGAGAATGACACATCGTGGCATATTGGTATTTTGACTGCCCTGCTGCCTTTTCATTAAATCTGCTTTTCCACAAACTCATAATAACCCTTTTTTTTTCCAGTGGTCAGTAGTTCACAGAGACTTTCCTCTCCCTTGCTTGTCACGTGGCTCGCTTTCATATCTGTGCAGCCAAGTACTCCAAAGTGTAGAAGTCTGTATTAAATTTTTAATTTTTAATTTCATGGGAGATAATCAGATATAGGTCAAATGGAAAAAAAAAAGTTTTTAAAGTGCAATATTGTTACAACTATATTTCTGTTAGGTATAACAGAAGTCTTGTTCCTGGTGCTTTTGTGCTGTCTGGGAGAAATTCTGATGTTTTGTAGCTAAAAATGCTATTAATTTGACTCAGTGCTGTTTGTCTTTCCAGGAATCGGAGGAGTTCCTGTCTAACCTAGTAGTTAATAAGACCATCTTTGCTAAAGTAGACAGGCTGGCAGGAATTATCAATTTCCAGAGGCCTAAGGACCCCAACAATATTCTCAATGACTGGTCTCACAAGCTCAACTCCCTCATGGCCCTAGTTAACAAAACCACACATCTCATTGCCAAAGAAGAGATGATCCATAACCTGCAGTAAGGTGCCTCAATAATCTCAGTGCTTTTAAAGAAGGCATTAAATCTTCATAATAGAGACTATTATTACAAGTGTGTATATGGTTTGTTTTCTCCCTGTCAAGCCTTCCTGGTCTAAAATTTAGAACATAATTCTGAAATTCCCGTTGACAATTAAGTTCCCTTGATTATTCATTCAGTTGTTAAATGTTTTTGCTACAATTGGTGAAAGAACATAATAAAACTGTATTGCCTGTATAACAATAGTCTTGTGATTTCTTTTTTTCCACGTGTACCTTTACCTGTCTAACACATAATTCTGTGGTTATTTCATTACAGGACTGTTTTTGAGGCTGTGATTGAGAGGATTTACTGTAAATAATAAAATCTAGGGGTTTACAGTGAGGTAACTTATTGTAAAGTTAAGATACTGTTTGAACAAAATTCTGGATGTTTATGCTTAAGAATAATGCTATTTCTTGTGATTTGGTGCTACAGTTAGACTTTATTAATTAATTCTGAACTGACAGAGCAATCAATTCCTGAGTAAGTACCTAAATCTTGTCTGTTTGGTGCAAGTCACTAATTTTCCCTGTTTTGTTGTTATACTTTTTAATGGCTACAATAGCAATTAATCAGTTACTTTGAAGCTTCTGCTTCTCATCATAAATGTGATATGTTCAGAGAAGAAAATGCCCTATTTATTATTTGCTTTTACCCTCTGTAATGGAGGGAAGCTGTGGACTTTTCCCCATGTCCCTGATCTGTTTTTTTTAAGGAGGTAAAATAGCACAGATAGTATAGTAAGAATCAATGGAACTCTGCTTGAATTTGCTCTGGTTTTGAATGCTTTTTAATGCTAGCCATAACCACTCTGCTCATAATTAATTAGGTAGAGCCTCCAATTGTAAATGATGTATCGAGATGTGTTTAGATCCCATCTCTTCAGAAGGACACTGAACTTCATTCAGACCAACACTCTTATCATGTGAATACCCAGGAAGTCTGGAAACCAAGCAGGGATTTCGAGTGAGGGAGGTCTGTGAAGGCACAGGAAAAGATGGAAGCCTGTGAGCAGGTTTGCATTGGAAATGCAGACTTTGGACATACTTATGGGAGATTTGGGAATGTCATTTTGGAGGCTTGTAACTTTAAAAGCCCCACCAATCCAGCTCGCTGCACTTGAGCAACAAAAAAGCAGCTGAACTATCAGTGAGGGAAGGGAGAGAGAGGAGCAGCTGTTCAGAATGCACAGAATGCTCAGCATCTCACTTCCTAACTTGTATTATTGGAACAAGTTGTGTAAAACCTTGTCACAGCCCTGCCTGAGCGTGGGATGTTCTGGTTGTTGTGAGGCCTCAGTAACATAAGCAAACCTGGCTCCTGCCAGGATAAGGGACAGAGGAACTTAAACCCCAGCCAATGTGCTGGGAACAGGCAATAGCCATCAGAAAGGAGAACAATGGGTCATCAGGGGAAGTGGGAACTTGCCTCTCCCTGTTCTTATCATAAACATTTTCCTTCCATTTGCAATCTGGTCTGGAATCTTCAGCCCCAAGCTTTAAAGCTTATCCACTCTGATGCTTCTGCCAGATGAGATATGTTGGGCCTGTTTCCCCAGCCAGCCCTCTTGTCCTTTTTGTCCTGGAGTGGAATGGTTCAGTGTTCCTGGCCCTGCTTTCTGAGCTTCTTGCAGATTCTCCTTGCAAGAACTCCCTCTCTGGCCTGGCTCTATCCCTCTGTGCTGCTTTTGCTTGTATTTAGAGCATCAGTTTGTTGGGAGAAAGGAGGTGGTTTCTCCCCCCTCACAACTACTTTTTGCTGTCAGCACTGGAAAGAACTTACCTTTGGACAGTCCAGGTATCTCTTTAAAACTCGATTCAGAGGGACTGTGAAGGTTCACTTTCATGCTCTGTATTCATGCCAAAGATCCACAGTGATCAGGCTTTCTGCCTTTTGATCCAAAACAGAGTTTTGTTCTCACTTAAATCACCTTGGTCTTGTTTTGGAACATACTGCCCAAGGCAGGCTCCCTCCCTACCTCTGTCCTGAGTGAGACATTCCTGCTGTGTGCTGAGTGCTTGGTGCCAGAAGCAAGAATCCCTCAGGTTTCCCTCCCCACACATCACAGTTAGAAGTTTTAAAACAAGATTGTAGAATTATAGGCTGTAGGGTAAGTCCAACTGAGTGGAAAACAATCTATTTAGCCTGAAGTTTGGTTTTATTATTTCAGGGGGTTTTTGTTTGTTTGCAGACTACTGTGGATGAAAATGAAATGAGTATCTTGAGTCTCTCTGGACAAGGTTGCCATATTCAGATTCCTAAGAAAAAAGCTGTGAACTTTTGGTGCCAGGAAGGCAGATACATGTCAGCTAGAGCTCCTCCATGGGCAATTTAAAGGTCAGCATAAAGACATTCTGGCTTCTTTAAAAAAAAATGTACAGGGACCGAAGATCTTTGATCTTGATAGTGTGGGATCAAACCATCACATTACTCTGACCTTTGTAGTGTCTCTCTCCTCAGTGTACCCTCAACATCCCCTGATTGCTGGTTGCTTCTCAACACTCTCATTTTGTGGATCAAAGGAGAAATGCATTAGTTTGAGTATTACTTGCTCTAGAAATTGTATGTGTTTAAGGAGTTCACGTTGAAATATTACCCTTGGATAATTATGAAGTAAGATTAAAGTTGAGATCATCTGTTCATTAGAGGACTCTGGAGGAATTCCAGGGGAATTTTCCTGCTGGAAAATCAAAACTTGCTACTCTTCAGCCTAATAACCAGCCATTAATGGCAGCCTAGAAACAGTCTGCTTTATTGTTTAGTAAGGTTAAGAATTACTGTTGCTATCTAACCTCAGGTCTACCACTGCCTCGTTTGTGGCAGAGGGTAAACCACTTAACTTCTGTTCGTTTCCCATGACTGGTGCTTCTGAGGGAGTTCAAAAATTTATAGAGGTCCAGTGTGCTAAGACAATAAAAACATTGCTCCTCCTGTTGCAATCAGTCTGGCACTTCACTGAGAAGGGCCTCCTGTTGTTTTGTTCTCAGGGGTGAACGATCCGTTCAAGAAGCCTGGTGGGATGTTGGGCTGCAGGGTCAGGGAGGCAATTCCCTGCTGAACGTATCCTATTCTGTGCTTATTACTTTTACATGTTAATTGTAATGGGGTTTCCTGTATTAGACATCATGAGTGGGGCTGATTGAAAAATCAAGTTTTCTGTATTCAAGAAATGCCAGTTCCCAGAAACGGGAGGGAACTCGAGCAGAGAATGGAAATTGATTTTTCTGAATTTCCTGTGAAAACAGAAGTCTGAGGAGAAGGAAAAAAAAGCAGCAGTGTAAGTTTCAATTAAAACAGTTTTGTTTTGAAAATGCAGAAACCAAGCTGTAGCTGTGATTCCAAGCGTGCAGCCCATGGGTGAGCCAAGACTCCAGGGCTTTCTGGCTCCCAGCTCTCCATTAGCCCTGGAGCAAGTGAGGCTTTGAGTTCCCAACTCTTCCAGAATCTGTGCCACACCTTTCAGAGCTCTGCTCTGATCTTGGCCTCGTGGCAGGGAGCTGGGCAGTTCTGAGTGGCCCCAGCTTTTCAAACTCCTGCTTTTTGGCCAGGATCCTAAATTCTCCAAGGACCTGGGCATGGCTCCTTGCTCTGCAGAACAGGGAGAGGCCCTGTGAACCAGCATAATTTATGGAATCCTGACTAAAGAGTCAGGGACACAGGATCTGTTAGTGCTTCTGCACAGGCATTCCTTGCAGATCTGGTCCCTGGCAGGGTGGGCTTTCTAAACTTCCAGCAGGGAAGTGCAATTTGCAGATTGGAAAGATTTTGAAATCTTAAGAAGTGTAAAGTGGATCTGAGTTTGATATTGTTGGGGGTTTTTGTTTTTTAATTTTACTGTTATGACAAGTCCCTAGAAATATCACTGTTAGGCTTTTGAGGATCTGGCTCCTGTCAAGGCTCATGATGCTGAGTGGGAATTCCTTGGTTTTGTTCCTATCTCCTGCTTCCCCATTGTGCCTTTGGCATTCCTTACATTTCCAACATCCGCTCTTGCTTCTGTTCTGCTCCCTGACTCTGTGCCCAGCTGCTCCTGGTCTCCTTGGGCAGAGGTCTAGAACTGTGAGCTCTCCTCTTGTTCTGAAATCCCATGGGTGAGCAGAGCACATGGGGATTCCAGGAACTTGGGAAGTCTGGACAATTCTGGAAATGCAAGGCAGCACTCAGCACCCAACACATCTGGTTCTGTGCCTCGCCCAGTGCTGAGGGAACCTGGCTTGTCAACTCAGCCTGTGGAGTTGGGAATGATGTGTTGGATTGCAGAGGTTGGAAGCCAGAATTGCAGCTTCCACTGGGGTAAAACGGATCAAGGAGAGAGGAAGAGACATCTCATGGAGTTCCTCCCAGAGTAGCAGCTAATGGGATATACTTAGTTCCTTAAATTATCCTTTAATACTGTATTGAAACACATCACTGAAAGCCACACAAAGTCTCTTTCTTCCCATGTAGATGTGTAACCAGTTCCTGGGACATCCTGTTACAGCAGCACAGGAGGCAGAAAAGTGGCTCTGAAACCAAATTTAGTTTATTAAGGCCTTTTGGATTTGGGATCTCATCCCTCGAGCCAGTTGCTGTAGGATTCTCACTTTGAGCAGCATTTCCAAGGTTAACGAGCACTTGGAGCCCCAATTTGTTTTGGACTAACAGTCCTCATCTTTCTCTCTGGTAACAAAGACCTTGAAAGAGCTTGGAGGGGGCACCACATGGAAACAGGAGAGTTATTCCAACCTTGCAGGGCTTGGACAGAGCAGTGCTTGGCAGCCACTCTCTAGGAGCTGCTGGCTCCCTGTCCAGCCTCTGGCATGTCCACTGAGAGTTTATTCAATACCATTAACCAGTCCACAAAATAGGGTAAAACCTCCTTCATCAGGGGGCTGAGAGGGTTAATTTAAGTACCAAGATCATAAAAAGCAGTGGGTGCAAGGGCAGAGGCTCCACTTTATGTGTTACAGCACTTTTCCTGAGGTGGGGATTCCCTGTTCCCAGAGTCCTTCCCAGCTCCCTTCTGAGCTGTTCCTACAGGGCAGAGTTGCCACCTTTTTACAGCAGCCTTTGCCACTTGGTACTTTCAGCCTGGAACTTTAAATCACCAGAGACAAAGAGCAATAAAAACGGGGTCTGTCATTGAACAGATCCTTCTTCCTATAACTCAGTCACTGCCACACAGTTTTTTTCCTGGCACATCATAAAGAAATACACTCAGAACAAATGGGCTCAAAAAAAGCTTATGGGAAAAATAAACCCATCAAATTTCTGTCTTCTCCAATCTGAACTCCAGAGGATATATGTGTGTTTATATCTAAAAATATGCAGAGAATACAAATCCTATTTTCCACTGCTTTTAAAAAAAATTATCATTTATTTTAAAGAAAACCTTTGCATTTTATATCAGAAAAATTTATCAGTAATATAAAGCTCACTAGGAACAACCACAACCAACCTCCAAAAGGGACTAATTCCACTTCACCAACCTGGACTGAATGAGGCACAAAGTTAGATCCTAAACATGGTTTCAGCTTCATCTGATCCCCATTCCTTGCACAGTGCCCATGGAAAACACAAGTCACAGCTCTGGGGAGGTGTCTGAGGCAGGGGCAGCAGAGATGGCCTAGGGCAGGTTCTAGAGAGTGTTTGTATCCTCCTGAAATCCTGTCTCCTGGTTAGGCTGGGACCATGCACACTCCCCTCTGGCATGGCCCTGACCCAGGTAACTGTACTCCCAACCCTATTTCTAAAGTTGAATTAAAAAGTGGACTGATTTAAGTCTGGGGCTGCAAATGCAAAGGATTTATTTAGGTTTATTTCTTCCTGTATTTACATTTTTGCAAGGAGCTGTCTCTTTATAAATGCATCACTGATGAATATTGAAAACCTTCTTGGGTACAAGTATCTTCTTGCAGTGGCAGTGCATCAGAGGCTTGGCTGGTGGTTATTCTTCAAAGACTTAGGAGGCATTAAACGTAAATTTTAATACAAATGTATTTAGGAAAATCCAATACTAAAATGATCTGGATCTTTTAATTATTTTAATTAAAGTGGAAGGAGAAGTTTTCCAAAAACACTGGAACCCTGTCTTGGTGATAAAGATCCTGAAGTAAGCTGTTCTTTCCCCAATTTTTTGTCCACTTTGCCCTAAATCACAGAGCACAGGGCACGCCCCCCCGGCAGCTGGGCCAGCAACGCCTTGAAAAAGCCAGTTTGCAAAACAGCGTAGGTATTAAGGACCGATTGCCAAACATTTTGAAAACGCAGCTAACAGGGAAGATTACTCCGTGAAAATAAAACTGTTATGCAAAGCAGTTTCTGGGATTCACGCACGGCCGGGACCTTGTTACCAACAGTCCCCGGGCACGGGTGGATGGGTTGGGAAAACACGATGTACAACGGGAGCTGCTCCATCCCCTGCTGCAGTCCCCGGACCCAGCCTCGGGACATTGCTTCGAGGGAAGGAACTTTAAAAAAAACATACAGAATAAGAACTAAAAAAAACCCCAATCCGACACAAATAATCCAACTCGCTCAGTAAAATTACCATGAGAAAAAGCCACTTCCATGCTTTTTTTCAGGGGTGGGATCCCTGTCCTGCCCGCCAGCGCCTCTCGGGCTCCGCAGCTGCGCCCCCGAGCCCCAGGAAAGGGGATGGGGCGAAAAAAAAAGGGAAAAATTAAAAATGAAGAAAACAAGGAGGTTGCCGGTTTCCAACGCGGGCGGTGCCCCCGGATCCGATCCGTGAGGGGACCCCGGACCCCCGGGTCCCCGTCCCCGTCCCGGTCCCTGGTTCCCATCCCGTTCCCCTCCCCATCCCATTCCCGGTTCCTAGTTTCCACTCCCCATCCCGTTCCCGTCCCGATCTCGGTCCAAGTCCCGTTCCTGGTTCCTGCTCCCTATCCTGGTTCCCGTTCCCATCCCATCCCGTCCCCGTTTCCCTGTTCCCGTTCCCATCCCATCCCGTTCCCGGTTCCCATCCCATCCCGTCCCCGGTTCCCTGTTCCTGTTCCCGTTCCTATCCCATCCCGTCCCATCCCATCCCATCCCGTTCCCGGTTCCCTGTTCCCGTTCCCATTCCTTCTCCCCATCTCCATCCCGTCCCCGTTCCCCTGTTCCCGTTCCCATCCCATCTCGTTCCTGGTTCCCCATTCCCGTTCCCATCCCCTCCCGTTCCCTCTCCCCATCCCTATCCCGGTTCCCCGTTCCCGTTCCCCCGTTCCCGTTCCCATCGCGCTCCGCTCCCGTCCCGTCCCCTCACGGTGTCCCCCGCCTCCCGAGCCGGCGGCGGGCGGGGAGGGCCGGCCTTTCCCACAATGCTTTGTGGGACGTTGACAAGTGGATCCAAGATGGCGTAGAAAGTAATGACAGGTAAGTCGGGACTTCCCCGTCCGCCCCCGCGGGCACCGAGCGCGGCCCGGCCCGGCCCGCGCCGGCCCCGCCGCTCGCCCGGGACCCCCGCGGAGCGCCGCGGGCCGCGGGGCGGGCGCTGCGGGGCCGCGGGGCCGCGCGGGGCCGGCGGGAGCGGGCCCTGTGCCCGCCGAGGGCCTGCGGCGGCCGCCGCTCGGGGGGTGTTGGCGGCCGGACCCCGGAGCCGCCGCGGCCCCCGCGCCCCGCGGGCGGGAGGAGCCGCCCCGGGCCCCGCCGGGCCCAGCGACCGGCCCGCAGAGCCGGGGATGCCTCGCACAACCCCCGGGGTGCTCCGGGGGGGATGCAGGGGGGGGTGGGAGGCAGCTTTGTTTTTGTACCGGGCGGGGCGGGAGGGGCACGGCCGGGGAATAACAACCCCGGAAAACAGGGGTTTGCGGAGGGGTGGGAAAATAAATCGGGAGGGTTTAACGGCTGTTGTAAAATTGCCCCCTCGCAGCAGTTGGAGGGTGGGCAGATGAGCCTGTGTTTTTGTTTTCTGCAGGAGGCTTTGGCAGGGAGAGTGGAGTGGAGTTGGGAGGTTTAACACAGGTCCTGGGAGCACCATTTACACCCTGGAACGGCCCTGAGACTGAAAACAGGAGACTTTGCACTGCACAGCCCTTCCAAGACACTGCACATATATTTTTAGGGCGAATCCCCAAGCAGGAAGAGGATATATGTTGCCCCTCCTGGGGTGGGCCATGTCCTTTCATTAATTTCCAAATTGGGTGCAGTTGCTTTGGCCTCAGTGCACTGTTAGGCAAAGTATTGTTTGATTATAGTAATGTGATTTAAACGTATCATCGATGGAAATTAAGAAATAACTGCAGGGAAACGGTTGCAAGGCTGGTTCCCAATTAATGACAAAATGAGTAAGAGTTAACCAGGTAATAGGATTTTTGCATTATCAGAGGTACAGTAAGCTTGAGATGAAGTTTTAAAATAGCATATTTAGGTTTTTGTTGAAGAAAAAAACCCCAATTCAGTTGTAAGACAGAAAAATACCCTAAAAAAGAATATCACCACTGACAGATTGAGTGTATCACCATGGCTTGGGATGGTTTGATTGTTGAGGGCTTCTGATGTTGTTCTTAATAAATAGTATAATTGAATCAAGGCTAAGGATAAAATACACCCCCTCACCATTATTTATATAAGACACATTCCTTTATAAAAATAAAAAAAAATAAGCAAGTGATACTTGGCAAGTTTGTATTATTTTCTGAGACTGATTGGTAGAACAGGGAGGTTTTAAAATGATGTGTTTTAATTTCATTTGTTTTAGTACTTTTGAGCCATAACAGATTGTGAATGAAAACACTCTTTTTTGATTTTGGTTTTTTTTTTTTTTTCTTAAACGGCAAAGCTTGTTGGACAGGGACAGTCTGGGGGTGCTGGGCAGCTTCTTGGTCCACAGTGAGGAGCTGATTTTAAACATTCAGTTGAAACTTAGAAGAGGGGAAAGTGTACAAAGGATCCCCACATTCTCTCCCCCTCCTTGGGATGCAAACCAAGGCAATCAGACTGTGGTAGGTTTGGCTTTCACAGCACAGAAATTGTGAGTGGTAGAAGCTGAGTTAAGCTTTTTTTTGTTGAACTTTAATTAGCAGAACAGTTTTTCTTTATTGGTAAGTGAAGGAACATTTTATGTGTTATTACTGATAAATTGAGTTCTCTTTGTAATTTGTTCTGAGAGCAGAAATTACTTCTTTATTTTTCCTGACTGAAATCACATTTCTGTTATCACTCTTCACCTCCATGGATTTTTTGGACTTCTGAAACATGTAGTGTGTATTTTCCCTCTTTTAATTCATACAGACACTGTGCCTTTTTAGGTGAGCCAGATGAATTTTCCTGTGGAAGAGCCTTATTAAAGTGATGGCTTGAGGACTTGAAATACCTGGTTCTGCTGGGTTTTGTTGGTTTATTTTGGGATTTTTTTTTTGTTGGTTTGTTTGGGGGGTTGTTTTTATCTCTTCCCATCAGATGAAAACTTAAAGGGAGATGTGGAAGCAGCATCTTATTCTGTAATTTGTCCCAGTTCTGCTTCTTGATCTGTCATGGAGGATCCTTTTCCTTTGTGAAATCTCACTGGTTTCAGAGCAGTTCCTTCTGGGCTTTGGGATCAGTGTCAGTTGATCTGGTTGCAGGAGAAGGGCTGTACTTGGGAGAGAAAGATTGGATTCATGGAGAAATTCTCATCTCAGAAAATATGAGTAAGAGTGTCTGGAAGGCTTGAAGAGGTGATATTCCCAAGTGGACAGGTACAGGCTTAGTCCTAGAGAGATGTGGACAGCCTGCTGCAAATCACTGCACCTGTTCATGCTTCCTTTTGAAGGAATTTAAAATAGGAGTAGTGAATGTGACCCATTTGTGAGGAGTTCTGACACCAGTGGATGAAAGAGCCCATGTAAGATCTGGGCAATCTTATACTAATGTTTTCCAACTCTGAATGAAATATTTCTCCATCATTGGTGATTATTTTTGTTAGTAAAATCCCCTTTGCAATTATAGCTGGATATTCTTCCTGACTTTCAGTGTGTTGGTTTATTTTATTTGTTATTTACTACCATCTTACATTTGCTACTGCAGGTTATTCAAGGTGTTTTCGTGTCAGTCAATGGCAGAAGCAATTGCTGGGGCAATTCAGATTATTAGTTCAAAGCCCTTGAATGTCTCACCCCAGTGACAGCCCCTCCTGAGGTCACTGGTACCTCACAGGTAGCAGGAGTGAAATCTAAATTAGAAAAGATTTAAATCCTGTCCCCTGTGTACAGCCTGAGTAAGTCAGGAAAGCCCTGGCTTGGGGAATGAGGAGGAAGGATGGTGTCACTGTGCTCTAGCTTAGGGATAGAGTGGTTGGACAGCTGGAATTCCCCTGCCCTGGGGATCAGTAGGCCAAGAATCCTGGTAGGCTCCAGTCCTGCCCTGACGTCTCTCCTGGCATTGCCAAAGCCTTCTTCCTGGAAGGAAGCAGATCCCCAGTGTTCCTCCCTGTTCAAGGTTGTCACTGTGTCATCAGGGGGGGCTAAAATACCAAATTTTGTAATCCTGACCTTCCCTCCTGCTCGTGTTACAGCTCTTTAATCATGTCTCACTTCCTTTGTTAAGGCAAAAGCCCATTTTCACTGCGTGGTCCGTGTATTTTTTGCCTTGAAATGGAAGGACTGTGGGTTAGATAATCAGAACAAACAAGACCTTCCTTTTTTGTTCTTGTTTGTCTTGCTATTTCTTCCGTGGCCTTTGGCAGCACTTGTGTTTATGTGTATCAATGACATATATTTAAAGACATGGCGCTTTATATGTTTGATTTTTTAACTGCCCTCAGTGTAAACTTCTGCAATTGCCATTCTTTCTCAGCAAGAAAGATAAGAGGCTGGTTTTAAAAAAAAGTTTGCACAACATTGGTATGGAATTAAAAAAAAAACAAACAACCTAGAGGAACGCTTTGTCTTCTGGAGATTTTGACTGGGGAAGTAAACACTTGTTTTCCCTCAGTATTTTGGGGTGGGAGAAAATAACTAAACTTTATAGATAGGGAAATTTGGAGGCTGCAAGCTCAGACTGCTCCACAGGGGCAGGCCAGCTTCTGGGGGGTTTTATTCTGGTGCCATTGATATGTAACTCCAGTTCCTTATTCCAAACCAGTCTTGCTTACTGAGCTTTCATCCTCTCTGCACACAAATGTTTACAACATGAGGCTTCAACCAGGAGCAATCACTCATGTCTGAGAAACACAGAGAAGTGAATATTACTGTAGGAAAAGAAGTGCTTAGGAATTTAAGCAGGGAGATTGTAATTACCCATGGGCGAGAATATGTTTTTCTGTTGCATTTCTGTTGCACTGCCAGTTGAAGTTAAAGGATACTTAATGAGGCCATAACGTAATATCCAAATATTTCTCTAATTTTATATGCAAATTTGTTGTTAGAAATGCACTGGTTATTTACCCAGCCTTTTCTCAGAGTCCTCCATAATGCCAAATTACAGACTTATTAGAGGAAAGGCAGATAAGAAATCATCGATTTCAATCTTTTTTCATTTTTAAATGTGATTTTACTGCACTGAGAGGTTCCATTTCATGACTGAAAAGTTTGAGCAGTGACTGTGGCCCCATCCTGGTGCTGAACGAGGACAAACTGCCAGATCCTCTGAGCGCTGTGGAGTCCTTGTCAGATGTTGGATGGCTCATAATTTAGAATTAGCAGCACTGGACTATCCAGGTTTTTCACAGAGCAGTAGGTACACAGGGCTGCTGAGTTGGTAGCAAGAATTTTTGTAAGTGGTGTTATGTAGAGAGATGTTCTGGAGATGTGACTGTGAACTGTTGTGCCTTTTGTTGCTGTTGGTCCCACTTGCATGAAGGATGATGTGTCTGAGGTGGATGTTTTGAGTCTTTGGCTTAAATGTGGTCTGGGGAAATAAATTTCATGCTCTCTCCTGTTTGTAAGAGGCAGGAAAGGCTCGTGATTCTCCGAGCTGTAATGCTGAAATATTGGAAGAAAAAGAACAGTGGGTTTGTGTTTGGAATGAAATTTTGAATGTTGGAGCGGCAGGAAGTGAAGGATAGAAATGTGAGCACTGTGTGCATTGGACTGAGCTGGTTTTATGGTAGTTGGGCTAAGTGTGACTTAGAAATGATCTTTCAGTCTGCGAATTTCCCAGTCTGGGTTTTTTCCCCCCATAGTTATATATAGCAAAAATACTGTATTCATCAAAACACTAAAAATTACACTGCTTAAATATGCTTAAAAGGTCTTTCATAGCCCTTCAGACCCCATGGCAAGAGGGAAATATGTAACATGAGCTGTTTTGGAGTATCTTGGTTGTTAGTAATGTGGCACAAGTGTTTAATTGGCTGGAAAACGTTTAGTGGTTCAGCAAACCAAGAAGGTAACAAATCACGAGCGGGAAATGCCACAAATGAAGAGCACAGTGGGTTTGGCAGCAGGTAAAATAAAGCCTTTTCCATGTATATCTTTTCACTCCATGTAAGGTAATCTGTATTTTTTTTAAGTGAACATTTCATTTTATCCTGGGATAATTTTGGGGGGACAGGGACGGGCAGTTGGCTTCTGTTCCCAGGTAATGTTCCTTCACTGTTCTCAGTCAAATTCTCCATCAGCTGAGATTCCCGAATACTGTTGACCAGCCACGAGAGCTGCCTCGTATCTGTTCCTCTGCTGTCTTGGGAGCCAGAATTTGTTGGACTTCTCTCATTATCTGACACAGGGAGGTCATTGAAGGGAATGTTTTTTAGCATACTTTGGAATCTGCGCTGACCCAGCGCTGCGGGTCTTCTCTGGCAGCGCTGGTTTTGATTAGGGCTGTTTGTGCTGGTGGGTTCGAGGTGACTCTGCTCTGGCCGTATCTGGAGACACTCACACGTTTGGAATGGTGCAGGACGTTTGTTTTGTCGTTTGAACTGACTGATATTCCTTGGCTGTGGCTCTGTTTATGTTTGTTTGGCCGGGCTAGACAGCGCTCCCCTGCTTCCCAAGTTTTGTCAGGATTACGCCGTTAACCACAGCAGGATCGTTACTCATTCCTGCTGATGCAGTTCTTTGAGTGGGGTTTCAGAGACGTGACTGAATCGTTAATGTTCCTTTCAAAAGGAATGAGGAGGGTGAGTTCCAGTGGGAGACGTGTTTGGGATGCACGTTGTGGTGTTGCTGTGAGAGGAGAACTTGGGAATCCATATTCTGTTCTTGGAGGAGTCTAAAAGCTGAACCTGTTGGTTGGTCATGCATTTGAGGAGAGGAAACAGGGACATTATAAAAGCATTATCCATATGCAGAAAGGTTAATAAAATTAAAATACAGAGTTAGAAGACAACTCTCCAAACCAGACTTAGCTGTATTATGCCAAACTACTTGAAGCAGGGTCATGTAAAAATGAATTTCAAAGGTTATTTCCAATAAAGATAGCAATTTTTAGAGGTGGAGGTTAGTTATTGCTTTGAACTTTCCAAAAGGCACACAAAAATATCATGCACAGTTACATAATAGGTGTGGTTTGGGGAGAGATGTGTTTGGAGGATCTGTGGGTGGCGTGATTGTGTTATTAAATCTGTTACGGGAGGACCCTTTTGTGCTCAGCACTCTATAAATGCATAACAAGAAACTCAGTCACAGGATTGTTCACTACTATAATAAATTAAAGTTCATTATGAAGCTGCAGTGAAGACTGAGGTCTATTGAAAGAAAATTTTCCTGTTCAGTATCCCAACATTCTGGCTGATTTCTGGGCTTGGTTTGTGACCAGTGCGATGGAGCTGATACTCAGCATGAAGATTTTTACAATCTTTTGCCTTTTGAATGGATTGAAAGAGTGATTCACATTTTGCATCTCAAACAGAAAGTGAATTTAGGGCTTTTTTTTTTTTCCTCCCCCATCCATCCAGCTGTAAACCTCTCATAGGTACCTGTAGCATCTGTATTTGCCCTGGGGAAAATACCTGTTCCTGTGCTCTTCAGGTGCATCTGGTCACAGGGAGGTGCTGCTTTGCAATATCAGGACGTGTCAGGAGTGGAGAAAGTTCTCGTGTGAAAATGAAAGTTTGACACTGGAGGGAAGACTGTTTCAGCATTGCTGCAGGATCCCTGTTACTCAGAGAAAACATGGATTGGATCACTAAGCTTTGGAGCTGCTGGGGGTGGGGAAGAGTTTGCATGGGGTTTCCCAAACGGGGATGTGCCGTGATAAATAATTCCCTAATTTAAAACCACTTTTATTGCTGAAATCCAAATACAGCTGTATTAGATAAAGCTGTGAATTGAACACGAGACTGAGAGTTAGGAACTGCTAATTTTGGTTCTGTCTCTGAGACTGATTAAAGTGGTGAGTTTGGCAAATGAGCTGTGGTCAGGTGCTCTCTGCAGGCAGTGCTGCACGAGTGGCAAGTTTGGCGAGAGTTGTGGAAAACCGTGACATGTTTGTGCATTTTAACTTCTGAAACGCGTTTGTAAACATCCTGGTATGTGTTCTGTGTTGAAATGGTGCTTGGGAATCTTCCCTGACTCCCCTTTGCATTCCTTGGGAACACAGTTTTGGCACTTGCCTGGCGTTTTGAAAAGGAGGTGACACATGTTTAGTCACATCGACACAGATGTACCTCTGTATCATACAGCAGGCATTTCTCAGGAAGGACTTCTGGCACCATCTTATGACTCAGAGCAGAATAATACTGGGAATTGCATGACTGTGTAAGTCCTTCAGATTAGTGGTGTTCACTCCTTTTGGTCAGAAGTATTACAAAACGCTGTGATGTGAAATGTGCCGAGACAGGAACAAGGCCGTGTTCTGTTATTGAAGTGTTTAAAGAGTGGTTTTGCCACAGGTGAGGTGTAGTTTGGAAAGTTGTGAATGATGATGTTTTAACCAGCTTTTAGAATATGGATATACTGCTCTGCAAGGTGTGGTTGAGTCTGAGGCTTGTAGGTGGGTGCTGCTCCATGGAGAGCTGGTCGGGCAGTGCTAATCCTTCCCTTTGTTTTTCTCTGGCAAATTTCATTAAGAGAAGCAAAGATTAAATTACTTTTCTAATGCATTTTTTTAAAGTAAGTAATCGGTGATGTTGTTATGGGGATAAAATGGTAACCATGGGACAATATTTCAATTAAAATGCCCTCATCTTGGCCAAGTGTGAGAAACTCTACTCAAAAAGCAGTGTGAACATAGAAGTACATGGACTACAAACTGCTGCTGTGTTAAGCAGTTATTATGAAAGAGTGTTTACATGAGGATTTTCTATGAAGGAGCCAAAAGAACTTTAGGTGGGGCAGAAGCACCACCTATTATTATGTTACCTGATGCTTACTATGACATAGTCCTCATTTCACTTGGTTGCTGCCTGCCAAATTTTAATTATTTGGGTTGAAATTTCCCATGGTAGGTGTCTGTTGTAAGCTGAGTTTTTGGGTGCTGTGAGGAGAGAAAGGTTCTGCCAACATGGTTTGGTCTTTTCTAAAAATTGGGCAAAAAATATTTTCTTATGTTCATAATAAAATAGAAAAGAAAAAAAATCTAATGACCTATAGTGCTGCTTTGTGGAAAGTTGAGATGTGTTATGATATGGTGTTTCTGCCAAGGATGTGCTTGTTATTGACCCTGTGAAAATCTGCTCAGCACTGGTCAAATTAGCATTAAGGACAAATGTAAAAGATAATCCCTGCAGTGAATATACTTGGGATACTAAATGGGATTTCTCTATAATTTGAAGGCTGGGGCTCCTGCATTCCTCCCTGGTATGATTTTGGACAAAAATAAGAGCACAGAAAATTCCCTTTGTGTACTCCTGATACCCAGTTCCTCTCCCCTCCCAGCTCTGCCTTCCTGCAGCACAGGGGAAGCAGCGGCTGGATTTAAACAGAAGGTGCAAATTTTCGTAGAATATGTGCAATAAATGTGGAGATGGGGGTGGCTGAATGAGGAGAATGAGGTTGAAAAATATTAGTGTTAGCAAGAAAGAGAAGGGAGGCTGTGTGGTGTGGGTACATATGATTTATTTTACAATGCTAATCCAGTTGTTTGTTGGAATACAGTTTCGCCATCTGCATAAATGAGAGAGCGTTTCTGAAATGGAGGAGGGAATAGCAAAAAACAGGAAGGCAAATCTTACTTAAGCCCCATCTTTGCTACACTTCATTTTCTCTATTTTTAATGGTTCTGCCATGTTGTGATGCAGAGAAATGCTGGATACTCCCAAGTCCCTCTGCAGACACTGCGTGTCCTGCGTGGATCATGGGAAGGGCTGTACAGTACAGGGCAGAGCATGGTGGGGAAAAATCACTTCTCTGAATATGAAAAGTTTATAGAAACTTTTGCCTTGTGTTTTAGTGTCTTAATTCTTTGTAAAATGAGAATATTGTCAGAATGATAAAGATGTTTTCGTAATGCTTGTGAGGTGCTGGGTCGCAGTACTGGAGGCATTATTGAAAAGTTAATGAAATCATTAAAATGCAGTCTTTAGAACCAGATATGAGCAGCATGCAGTAAATAAGGCCTCAGGCCCCGTGCTGAAGTATTTCACTGCATGTCCATTAAGCAGCAGCCTCAGTTCTGCCTGTTCATTCCGCCAGGTAGCCCTTGGAAAATGTTCTCTGTGACTAATAGAGTTCCAGGCAATATCATAATGCAGACACACAGGAGGCCACCCTGAGCTTGGACAGATTTGTTTTGTCCTCACACAACCTCAGAGTATCGAACTTTACAACCTGGTGTTTGTTCTGTTAATGAATGCAATATGTATATATATATATATATTTTTGCTTTGTGTGACCAGGAACCCTGGGGGATATGGGTTGGCTTTCAGACAACGCCAGGACACGCCACGTAGATGTTGTGCTTTGACTTGCCAGGTATTTTGCTTAGTTTCATCAGGGCAGGTAATGTTTTCATGCAGCTGTGAGAAAAAGGATCAGTTTGAAGGCAGGAGATGAAGATATTAGGGATACTTATATGGTGGTTGCAAGTTCTGAGGCCATTCCCGTATTTTTGAGCCAAAGATAGGCAGTTTGTCCATGTCTAAATGCTGCTGCTGCTGGCTGCAGAGACTGTCCTTTCTGCTGCTATTTCCAAGAGGAAAATAGAAGAGATTAGTAAAGGTACTAAAGTGTTAATAATCCCTTAATAGTCTGTACTGAAATCATAACTAGCATGCAAAAACCTTGTTTCTGTTTGTGATGTATATAAAGAGATTTGAAGCCCACAGAGGATCCAGATGCAGAAGGCATTTGCTCTTAATCTTGACTGCCTCTGTATTTTTGTTACTGTCCTTATGTGGATGATAAACCACCCACAGGCACTTGTTCTTCTTACAGTAAATGTGGATTTGTTTATTCCATACCTTAAGTTTACAGGATTAGACTCAAGGCCCTGTTTATGTGGCCAGAGATCTCTTGTCCTCCTAATTTATGGTGCTCTCATTGATTTTTCAACGTGGAAGGATAATCTTAACAGTCAGGGGCATCATGAACCTCTTCATTCCCTTTTTTCCCTCCCCAGAATCAAGCATATCATGTTCCTTAGAGGCCATGTAGCAGAAGTTCTTGCTGTGGAATAAAACCTTGAAATACGCTTTCCTCATTCTGCATGCTCCAGTTCAGATTTAACATCATTTTTGGAATTTAAAGTAGGGTCATTTTGCCTGGAGTTGTACAACATTAGCTAAAGTAATTCAGTTATTTCAGAAAACTGATTAGATTGTCCTTTCTCAAGGGTGGAGGCTTTTGTATTTGTTCTGCAAGGTGTGCAGTGCATTTCTGAGAACTCTGTCTAACTGCTATTACAGACTTCAGCCATAATTGCAATAAAGGAGTGCACAAGTTCTCTGCTCTTACATTTTTCTTAAAAAAAACAGGCAAAAGCACCTTTCCTACACTCCTTTTCTTCACCCTGTGCATGGGAGATGCACCATCCTTTCTCTCTGTTACATCATTCACACTGCTATAGTGCACTGTCATTACCTACTCTCATTAAATGATTTCTGAGAGTGGGATTATTTATGATCTATATGTCATGACACCAGGAAAGTGCATTTTTTTTTTCCTCTGTGTGTCTGTAAGTCGCTTCTGTATTTTGTGCAGCTCTATTTTATTCCTTCCTGGAGGCTTGAATGAAATGGGTTTGGGTTCTGGTATTATTTTTTATCTTAAGGCAAAGTTTGGTTTATTTTATCACAATAGGTAAGGAAAATAAATAGGTATTTAATTTTATTTTAGTCATCTAAAGGTGCTTGAGTGGTATTTTGTAGTAGTACAAAAACAATTAACATGTAGAGATGCAAGCCTGTCTTAAGATGGGATCACAAGAGGTGCCAGAGCAACTCTATAATATGATTTAAGAGTGGACAGATGTATTATTGCCTATTTTAGTGTGTGGACACATTTTAGTGTGTGGACTGACAAATGTAGTTTGTTTGCAGAGTCTTGATAGTTGAATTCCCAGTGACCCATCATTATTAACTATAACATTGGCATGTTCACAGTAGCCAGTGTTTTGATTGTATAGTATACTTAATACATTAATTCAGATTATTAAACAAACCCAGATCTTCCCATGCCTGTGTAAACTAAAGTATCTTGTCAGTCTTTTCCTGATAATTTTGAGTGAGAGGGGAACTCTTCAGTCACAGGGATTGTAGCCATACCAACTTTGTGATTTCCCAAATGTTATATTTCTAGGTTACGGAAATAACAGAATTTTGAGGCCTTCAGGTGTGAATTGTTTAAATCTCAGTTTACCAGTAGCGACTTCCAGAAAGCAATCTGTTGTGTGTTGCTCGTGTCTGTAGTCTAAAAAGTTTGGAAACTCTGCTTTAGGGAAACCTGGATGGATCCTTGAGCAGTGAAGGTGATGGATGCAGTTTATGGCAAGAAAAATAAATAAGGCTTTTTCTTTCCCTGGTGATCCTTTGCTCCAGCAAAGGTAAATGGCAGCACATGGCAGTAATTGATGGGCTAACTGATGTCTGGGTATCCATAAGAGGCTGAATTATAACTTAACCTTTCCCTGGGTCTGTTATCTGTCTTGTTACACATTTTTCATGAAACCTGAAGCATCCTCGAGACCCTTCAGACTTCTGGGAAATTCAGTTCCAATTGACTTGAAGTTCAGAAGTTACTGAGGGAGGACAGAGCAACCAGCCTCGTAAATAAATCTAGTGGGTCTCTTCTTGCTCTTAAAAGGAATTGCTGGGCAGTTCTGATAAACCAGCTGTCTGTTCTTGAGGATTGCCTGAATTTATTACATGTTTAAAACGTCTGCCCGGTTCGGTGGCCGGCCTTTCCAGAGCAGGGCTGAAAAATCCCGGAGGCTTGGGAAACACAGTGGATGCATTTGCGTCGAGAGGGGCGGGCTGAGTGGAATTCCTGTCCTGCTCTCTCTGAGCCCGTGCCAGCCTGACCCCGATGGGCAGTGGAAGGGCAAAGCCATCGCCTGCTCTCCTTTCCCGCAGGACAGCAGCCTGGGAACAGGAGGACACGGCTGAGTGGCTTTGGCAAGGGACATTTGGTGCTTCTCTCTCCCAGCAGAGCTGTTGGAAGGGTTGTGGGTTGTAATGGGAGGCAGCTGGAGACGCTCTTCCCCTGCGTGTTCCCCATGGCAATGGGGCTCATTCATTTGCCTCCCTTTGCGATTCCCAGGATGTGGCTCTTGAAGCCAATTCAATTGACAGTAAATTCCTCCCAGTCTCACTGTAGGACTGCAAGTTGAACATCATTGCTTTAGCATAAATCTTTACAAGAGATGTTAATGTTTGGTTAAAATATGCAAATATTTACCGACTTGTCTACTGTTTGTCAGCTTGGCATGCGAGACCCTGGATCTGATCCTTCTGTCTTGGCAGACATTGGGAATTTTGCCAGTAACATTAATAGGAACAGCATTGTGCCCTCTAATCTGTTTGTTTATGAAGTACAGCGAGAGTTATCTGGCTTGATGCTTTACAGTGATTTGAAAAAGCATCTGCTTGAAATTTTTTTGGGAACCGTCACATGCTTCAACTTATCATTATCTTGGTGTATGGACCCTTTGATTCCATCAGACACATCAGTAAAGCTGGGAGGCTTGGAAGTGCACAGTCATGAGTTAAACTGCCATGAAACACTAGAATTTTAGTTCATGATGTTCTCTCCTCCTACATTGATTTTTAATTTGAAGTTGGACTCATCAGACTGGAGTAGTTCTTCAAAGCCTCCTGTGCACCAAGCAGGGGGAGTGTTTACTTGGGAATAAATGACTGTAGATCACGTTGTTTATCACTCTTCCTCCTCAAGCTGCCTCTTCTGCCTTTCCCAGCTCCAGAGGGGAAATGTGCAGTTTTATTTGGAGATCAGATTTTAGTTGCTCTTTTCATGTTTACTTACAAAATCCCCTTGGCAAGAAGGTGAAACGCTCGTTAGGAATATTGAGCCTGAAAATCATTAATTGTAGGGGAAAAAAAATAAATCTCTCACAGTTGAAAAAACTACTGAGGTTTAAGTTACAGCAGTTGGAACGAACCAGATATTTGAAATGATGTTTTGGGGAAGAGAAGCTGAGCACAACTTGGCCTTCAAAGAAATGCAAGATCAGTAAGTTTTCTTCTACTTAATGGCAGGAGTTTTTTGGAGGTACAAAGTATGATGCCAGATGATGTATTTAGATATATGTTTTCTTAGATTTGTCCACCTATTTTAGTTGTGCAACTTTAGATAGTGGGAATATGCCTGTTTACTGTTTCTTCAATATTTTGCAGATGTATTAAAGTTTGCTATTAGAATAAATTGTTTCTCAAATTTAAATTTAGAACTCTTCTGGAATGTGGTTCTCTGGACCACACTGAGAAAATGAATACTCCTGACATCTGTTCTGTTACATGTTTATTATTTTAATTTCAATTTTACAAGCAGAAGTGAAGTGCAGAAATAATTTGCTCAGTTTTGCAAAGAGAGTTGGGAATATAGTGCAGACCTTGTGATACTTCAGCTCTCAATTCTAATCTGTAATAAATTCTACTCTGAGAGTGAATTTGGAAATTCCAGTATTACATCTGAAATTTTTGAAAATAGAGAACTGAAAGCAAATTTCTTTTGAAAAAGTGCCTCCATCCCTTGGCTGTTAATGATTCTATGAATACTTGGAAGTTTGGGAAAGACCTCCAAGATCACTGAGCCCAACCTTTGGCTGGATACCACCCTGCCAACTAAATCATATTGTGAAGTGCCACATGTACTGTTTTTTGAACACCTGAGCACCTGTATTTGAGTCTGAGGGAGATGGCACAAATATCCCCTTAAATGTTCATGTTTGAGTCTGCATGTGTGGCTCTAAATGGGATTGGAATGAAATCTGAGAGCCTGAACGCATCATTTTCATTCTGTTGTCCACATACTGGGTTTCTTTCTTATGATTTGATTTTTTTAAAAAACAAATTACACTTCAGTGGCTCCTAAACTGTCACTGTGCCCCGTGCACCGTGACTTGGGTGGGTTTTTGCCACTCTGAAACACCATTAGGGTGACTCAGATTGGCCAGTTGTCCAAACAGCCTGGTCCTGCTGCTCATCCTCATCCACAGGTTTTTAATTAGGGTCGGTTGTGTCCTCTGAAGTCTTCAAATTGCCCAAAGAAATTGTGTGGCCACTGTAAAATGAGCTGCTTCTCAAACAGATGAGCTCAGTTTTTGCCAGGATAAGGCAGTTGGGGAGTCCCATCTTTGTCTCTGACGTGTTGGAGAAGAAGGGCTTTCCAATGCCTGTCAGTGGGGCTGGCCAGGTCAGTCAGGATGGGATCTGGGTTCAATCAGTTCTTTGGGAATAAACACACAGAAGCTCTGCTCAGGCTTTTGGTCAAAGGAATTTTGGTTATATGTCAGCCAGGAAGTGAGGAAATCAAAATTACAGCAGAGTTCATGGAGTCCTCTGTTTTCAGTCCCTCAGGAGGAAAACAGAATGTACATGAGAAAAACATCAATTAACTGTTGTATTACTGTGGAAGCAAATCCCAGATTTGTAAAATATACTGTGGCCTAAAATGTTAGTGAAGTGGAAGCCAGTGTAATTTTTAGTTTTATGTACAAAGGATCGTTGCATACACAGCTTAAGAATACCTAACATTTATATAATTGAAAATACGTGCTCAAGTGATGCAGCTGAATCTGTAACAGAATTACCTAATGAATGGATTTACTCACATGTATGGAAATGCAAAACCTACTTGCCTATTCCTATTTTGGTTGAAAGTGGGGACTTATTTTTAGCAGAAAAAGAAATTTGTGGATGAATGAGGTAATATTTTGCAAGGCTGTTATTAAGAAAGAAGCACATGGCACAGCTTTGTACTGGGATAACTGCAAAATATTCCTGCTTGTGTTTCTTCATTTTTGGGAAGATATTGTTGTACATAAATTTTTATATTAGTGTTGTAAAAGGGAAGGTGGTTGAAGTCAAAATTGTCTTGAAAAATCAATATTCCTTTATGTTATTATTTTGATACTGAATGAAATTTTAAGACTGAAAGGCAACACATAGAACAGTATGTTGTATAGTATATGAAAAATCTTGTTTATGTTTCTCCTGTGTGTTGGCCTGTGTTAATGGGAAAAGTGGGATAGTGGATTATTTTTCATATGAGGAAAGTGCATTTATTTGACTTCCAGATTAAATTCTTGAAATTGCTTCACCTTTGGTTGCAAATCTGAAAATATCAGGTATAAAGGAAGCTTTTAGAAGTGAATTTTTGAAGTGGACTGAAATAGTTATATGAGCCAATTGTAGTAGTAGATCTGTAATCACAAATATTGACAGTATGCTGCTTACTAAAGCAAAAGTGAGAATTCTTACATTTTTTCTTCTTTCAGTTAACACATTTTTATGAAGCTTTAAAGTACAGTGTCTCTAGGGACGTGTCTCCTGTATTTAAATATTATGTTAATGAAGGGAGAATGTGGATAGGGATTATAGAAGTGCTTTGCTTGTCTCCTGGTGGTTCAGATGTGGATAACCATTTGTCTCAGTTTATTGGCAGATATATCTGTCCGTATACAGATTTTTATTATAACTGTCTCAACCCCCCCTCAAATATTTGCTTTAAAATGATTTAAGAAGTTGTGTTGGTGTGCCAGGGGTATCTGGATTTCCTAAGATGTAAATAAACCAACCAAAGGAAGAGACAAGTGGTTACTTTGCTCTTGATCTCTCAGTGCTTCTCATTCCTCCTTGTGCGTCTCCATTGTGCTTCACCCAGGGAAAGTGGCTCCTTCTCCTGAGTGTAGAAGTCTGGAAAAGTGTTGTGGAGTACATAGCTTGGAGACAGAGCAGGTGGGGGGATGAGCTGTGTTCCTTCCATAGCAAAGCTCATGTTACCATTCGAGACCCAAAAGCCTCTGAGTGCTTAAATCCACGCTGACTCGAACATTTGAAACCATTACTTACATCCTTAAAATCAGCCGTGGGCTTAAATACCTCCTGGAATTAGAATCAAGACCGAGAGCTGGGAGCAAAGGAGGAAAGGCTGGGAAGAGATGAGTTAGTGAGGAGCTTGGGATAGGAGATGTGAGTGGCACAGCACGAGGGGGATGTGATCCATGGCACCTCGAGGCGGGAGTGGCAGTTGGTTGGCAAGTCGTCGGTGCCATCACCCAGCTAACCAACGTTTTATCATCCCCTCTGCCCCGCTCTAGGAGTTCTGTCCCTGAGTCATGGCAGACAGAAGACCAGAGAAGTCATGTGAACAAGCATGTGAATCCCTTAAGCAGCAGGATTATGAAGTGGCAGTGAAGCATTGCACAGAGGCTCTCCTTGCCCTCAGCCAGTTCCCCCCAGCTCACCTCCCGGAGCCCTGCCAGGCACAAATCGACCGCATCAAAATCGAGACTCTGCTGTATAGAATTGCTTCCTTTTTACAACTTGTGAGTGTGACTCTTTCATAGTATCTAGTCAACTGGGAAGAACAATCCAACACATCGTCGAGATTTGAATAAAATTCCAAGTTTTCCTGTGATTGGCGTGGTGGTTTGCCACAGAATCCCTCTTGCTAAAGCACATATGAGGCTTCTCTCTTGTAGTTTCCCCTGATCTGTTTATTTTTCAGGATTGGAACCACTTAGTTTGGGTCTCAATCACAGTTCTCTAAACAAGTGAAGAAAAATATCAGTTCGGGTCTCAATCACAAATGAAAAAAAGACTTTAAACATTTTTTAAAAAATATCTGGGGTTTAGGGTATTATGTTTGTATGCTGTACTGAATTACATACCAAATTACCTGATCTTTAAAGAGCATGAAATTAAACTTTCTGCAAGTATAAACACTTAAAAAACGAAGCTAAGAAACACCCAAAATCCAGGTAGCTGGTGCTTCATACCCAATTTAGCAACATTTGCATAGGTCTAACATTAGTCTGTTAATTCTTGATCCTCTACTTGCTTTGCAGTGCTAGGCTAGAGCATAGCTGGTGAAACATGGAACTTTTAGATTCTGGCTGATTTTTAGTGGAAATGTGAAAACTGGGGTGTTGGAAAGGTTTGTAAATGCAAGGCAAGAAGAGGCATAACCCTGAATTACAGGTTTTCCCGTTGCCAAATCCATGTCCTTCCTTTAAAGCATCAGAGCTACAATTTCTTAAAGGAAAGGACTTTACAGTGCTTAAGAATAAACCTACAACCTGCTTTTTCTTGTCTGGAAATGTTATTACAGATTTACAGGGGCCTTGTCCACCCCAAATCTTCACATACTGAGTGGGAGCAGTTTCAGCCCAGGTGGAAGAAGTTTGGCCAAGTCCTAAAATCTTCCTGGGCAGCTTTAAGATGAATCTTGCCCGTGTGATGAGGGAGTGTTTTTGAGCATTCTTTAAATAAATAGCTGAATTGGACTGTTGAGTGTGCAAAACAAGATTTGGGGAATCCCTTAAATTAAGAGGCCACCTTTTTTATGGCTCCTCAGGGAAGAGATTCAGAAATAACTAAAGTTGATTTTCGTAATGGAGGTTGTGTTACTACAGAGTTGACTTCTCAAAATTATTCACATAAGCCAATATGCAGGTTGGTGCTTTAGAGTATTCAATGCATTTCTGATCTCACTCTTTGAAAATCCTGTGAAGCTCCTATCTGGATGTTCATCATAATGATATTATTGCAGGGACTTTGGAAAAATACTTGTATTCAAAACCTTCCTACTGAAAACATGAATTATATAGATATGTAAAGGCTTAAAAGAAAAAGAGGAAAACAATCCAAATTTTCCTTCTTGTTTTACTAAATGAAATAATCTTTAAAATCACCACTGATAAGACAGAGTAAAATAACATACATACCTTAAAAAATTAAACAGAACCATATTAGTGCAAGTTTTAAAAAAACAAACAGTGGCTAGAAAGTCAAGTTTTGTGTTTTTTCCTAAGTGTTGTGAGCCACCTGCAAACATATAAAACACACACCTTTGCCCATTCATGTTCCTCTTTTAAAATGTCCTTTTGCTGAGAATTTGAGAAAAAGTCAGCATTCTAAGAATGAATTATATTATAATTGACATGTGACTTATGTTCTTTACATGTTCCACCCAGGAAAAGACAAGGTAATGGTTTCTAGAAAGTTTGAAGAAACTTGTAATTCAAGCATGTAGATGTTTATGCTAACTGGAATAATGCTATTTTTAAACTTTTCATGTTTTACCTTTCAGAAAAAGTATGGGCAAGCAGATGAAGACTGTAGGCATGGTATGCTTATTTCCTTTTTTATTACCTAGTGTTTGAATTGCAGTCAGTTGTCTGAATTTTTAAAACTGATGCCCAGATTTGTTAGTTTGCTAACAGTGTTTTTTTTCCTAGTTAAAATTATGTATCTGCTTTATTAATTTTTTTTTTCCCTTAAAGAGAGATCTCACTATTTTGTAACTCTTCCTCCAAGTACCAGAACTCAAATACATGTCTTTGGTGCTGGTTGGGCTAATAGATATTTTAGTACCCAAATGTAGGATGAGCTGATAGTGTCAGGATTCTTGTGAGGATAAAAGCAGCTGATTGTTCTGCCTTTCTTCCAAGGGACAGGGTGGATATCTTGGTTTGCATTTGGGATTTGATTCAGAGAAAATCAAGATGATGTACTTACATTTATTCCTGTTTGTTAAAGCTTCCAAATGTGCAAATGTCACATTGAAGTCGAGCCTTTCCTATTTCACTGCCTTGTTCAGTTGAGTATTTTTAAAGGAATTAACCCTCCTTCCTAATCTGTGTTGTTCATGTATAATGCAAGTGATTCACAATTCACTGAGAACTCCTTGCTGAGTTTGGAAAGCACTGGAACAGAGTTTGTCAGTTAGATTTGGAAAGAAAAGGTGGGTAGATCCCACCTTTTAGTTTTTAGTTCTTTAACTACTCTTGAACATTAAAGGAAATTTTTTCAGGTCACAGTTCGGTTACAGAGACTGTGATCCACTGTTCTGACATTCATGTGCTAGCAATGATAATCTTTAAATTGTTCCTTTCTGGCTTTGTGGTTTTCATATTGTTTTGGGGCTTTTTTTAATGTATTTGTCTTCATTGATAGTCAAGTCATAGTTTTGGGAATTTGTGGGGCTCTGCAGCCTGCTCGTGAAGGTCCATAAAACTTAACTGAGAAAAATAAACTTGCTTTCTGTAGGTATAAAATTAAAGTTTAACAGATTAAAAAGGGCTGAACATCACTTAATCAGTACCATTCTTAAAATAGCCTGAGATTTTTTTTTTAAAGCTTCAAGTGTCAATATATAAGGGTTTAATATTCTGACTAACCTCAATGTTGTCTTTCATGGTGGCAAAATAAAAGACATATGGAAAGCTGAATGATGGTTGAAGGAGGTAGGAGGGAAATGCTGTTTAATGAATAGTGTTCTCATTGATGAGCTCTGATGGGTTTGTCACAGGGGTGACATTCAGCTGTGGGACTTTTTCTTGGCATGTGTGGCAGTTGTCAGGATCTCAGAGGAACTGTCGTGGTAACTGCTGTCATCTCTCACTGGACGGGCAGAGAAGTGGGTGGAACAGGACCACTGATCTCTACTTTTTTTTTTTTTTAAATTAAGTGGAAAAAACAGCTTTTAAATGTATATTAATGACAAAGAAATAGCACCCAGTTTAATCACACCAGCATCTTCTGTAGGTATTTTTTTCCAGATCTAAAACTGGGGACAATTTTCATATTAATGCCATATTTGTGTATCTATATAAAAATGTCGTGTATGTGTTTATATATATATATATATACATATATGTACACATCCACACCATGTTTTTATGAATATATGAATGAATGATTTAGTTGTGGTTCTTCATGATCAATTGTAGCCCAGCATCTGACATTTAGACTACCTGCATTTATGATCCCAAAAGATCTTATGTTTGAAATATCCCTGGGAAGAAACAACCTTAGCATGGACTGCCTGATATGCACAGGTTTTTTTATAGTAGGCAAAGCTTTATTTAAGCTGCTTTTCAGTCTTATTACAAGACTTGATATGTTGCACAGCTATGACAGTTTTATTTGAACCTGAATGATCAGTACATTTGGAATAGCTGGAGAAATACATGTTCTTTGTAGTGTGCTGAGAATGAGGATAACTTACAGTCTCTTAAATTATTCCACAAATCTTTACCAAAAGACCCTGGTTAACGGGTTGCAACTTTTCATGTGCAACTGTATGTTTTAGCTGGGTGGTGTTATGCAGTTAATGATATGAAATCTCATAATTGGAGATCTAATCTTTGAGATGAAAATAGCAAACTGTCAGCCACGTTGGAGCTATTTCTGGCTCTGCTGCTTCTGATTTGGGAAGTTCAGTTCTATTTTTGGAAATGTGGTCAGTACTGTCAGAGTGGTGAATTCAGACTAATCTTGGAGGCACTTTAGAAGCAGGGTTTAGTTACCATTGCAGTTTGAAGAGATGTCGAGTTGTTTTTATGTAAGTGTTCCGTGGGATTGGTTTTTTCTGAGTCTTTCCTGCGATTTCTGTTACTGATGTGAACGTCTGTGGAGTGAGGAGTTCTGATTTATTATTCTAAGATGTAATCCTGAAGTTGTGGTGAATGTAAAATTCCTCTTAGCACTAAGAGGGGCTGTTTGCATCTGCATGAGTAGCAGCATAAACACAGATGTTGATGTTGCCTGCAATAAGAGTTATTTTATAATTCCCTAATTTTAAACAACTGTCCAGCTTTCTTTTCAATTCACATGCTTAGCTTGCCAGCTTTTTAGCACCCTGGCATTTCATTTTCTGGACAGGTAATATATGTGATTAAGTGTTGTTCCTGCTTGTCTGAAGCACGTCTGTGCTGTGAAATAAATCCTGTCCCTCTTGGAAGTGTCAAGGAAAGTGTCTGTGTGTGACCCAGTGCTAGGAAGCCTTAGGAAAGTTTTCTGTTACGTGGAGCCTGTACATTTCTGGTCTCACAGAATTCTTCCTATATCCTGCATTTCACAGCACAAGTGAATAAAAGCCCTTTTAAAGGAGCAGGAATTGCCCACGAGGAGGTTGGCTATTTTTGGAAACGCCAGGGCATGTTTTTTGTGAGCATGAATGGATCTTCCTGAGCATGTTTGTGTTATTTAGAGGTTGTTGGTCGCTATTTCTTTTTCACCCTCTCTGTAAGAGGAGGTCCTTTGTGTCTGTGTCAGATATTTGAATTTACCCTTCCCATATTTAACGTATGTCTATTTTAGCATGTAAACATGACAACCTTTTTTGAGCTCACGTACAACATTTCTTAGACGGTGGGAGACAAGTTTCAAGTTACCATTAGACAAGAGCAAGTAATACTTAATTTACATCCAGCAGTTGTCTTTCCATGGATTCAACCCAAGCTTCAGACTTTATTTTCCAGTTAAAGGTGAAGGAAAACTATATATTTGACTTTGTGGTGTGATGAAGCTGATGGTCACTGATTTGTGTTGCAGTGCTGGGAGAGGGGCTGGCCAAGGGCGATGGACCTTTCCGTGCAGTGCTCTGCTGCATGCACCTCAAAGGGAAGCTGCAAATTGTGTCTAATGTTCTTTCCAAATCACTGATGGGGGAATCACTGGTAAGTGGGTTTTTTCTGTGGTCTACATAATTTAAAAAACCAGTTTTGTATTCCCTTTTTTAAAAGACGTGTTTAATAACGAACTTCCGAACGTGCTGCAACAAAAAATGATTTGTAGGAAAAAAAGACAAATATATGGGCACACATATGTCAGCAGGATGCCAGGTTGTTGCATTACCAGGGTTTCAGAGTTGGTAGGGTTTTGACAAGTTTTTTCATTGTTGGCCCTGAATCCTCAGGGAATGCAAAATAAGTTGCATATTTGTGCGATGGACTTTTTCTGAGTTGCACCTGATCCCATTTTGTAGGACTTCAGGAGTTTTAGCTATTAAAGCAGGAAAAATGCTGATTGGACTTTTAAATAACTGGCCCATGATAAATTGTGAGATGTTAAAAGCTTTTCAGGAAGAAAAAAACCTTTGCATTTCAAGGCGAAGATAAAAGTTTGAGTTCAAAGCTTCTACTTTACCCTTGAACTGTTAAAACTTGTAAAGATGCTTTTAACCCCATCCATGTAAGTAACTGTTCTGACTCATATGGGGAAAATTAGGGACACATGTAAGTCTCTAAAGAATAGAGTTCTTTTTATTTCTGTGATCTGGATTAAATAGGCAGTTCTTCCCCATGAACTGCTGGTCATGCTAAACCCAGAAACGTGGTGAGAGCAGAGGCAGGAGCAGCTCTGGTCAGACCCAGAGGAAGGTGGGAGTGACATTAAAAACTGTTGTAGGAGAACCTATTCCCTTAAGCTGGATCATGTCTGCAGTCTCTTGGTGCTTAACTGAATTAGTAGGTTGTTTTTTGGAATTCTGTTTGTCTGTCTGGTGTATATCCTGAATTCCCTCCCCCTCTGACCACTGGCTATTTTTACATAAAGAAAAGGGGTTTTTCTTTGTTTAGCTGGTGTTTTCCAATGAAAAAAACGCTTCATTGAAAAATTCCTGGTGAGGTTGGAGGAAACTTGCCTTCAGGAAAAATCAGTAAAATAGCCTTATTGCAGGGAATGTACAGTGCCCTTGTTTGGAGCTGTTGTTGTGCAAATAAAGGTAGCTTTGTATAGAATTCCAGAGTGTCATCCCAAAGCAGAGTTTGAGAGGTTTTTACAAGCTTTAGGTTGTTAGACACAGTTGTTTTTGGTAGGAATATTAAAGTCAGCGGCTGATTTACTGAGTTGTACCATTGTCTGAGAGAAGAAATGAAACTTAAGTTTTGGAATCAATTTATTGAAGAGTTGGAATCCATCCAGTGCCCTCTCCAGTGACTTAAGAGAATGATTCTTGGTAACATTTTTATGCTCTAATACATCTAAGCTCAACAGGTTCAATTTTCAGCTTTCTGCTAGAGAAGTGAAAAATCATTTTGAAAAAAAACCTGAGTGTGAGAATTGTTAAGTGTGGAAGTTTTCAGCAAAGAGTCATTTCTGCTGCTCAGTAGCACAGTCAAAACTTGGAGAAGTCTAATAAATGTAGTAGCACTTAATTAAATTTCTGCAAGAGATTATTGAAATAAACCCCACAGGCCTGGGTTCCTTTAATCAAAGTTTTGACTTCCATGAGTGTGAAATTGTTACACTTAGCTGTGTATTTCAGATAAATTCAATTCTGAAAGATTTTTACTTCAGATGTACTTGACTATGCAGTTAGTTAATGGCTAATCTTTGCTTTTTAGTGAAAACTCCAAAAATTACAGTCTACATCAGAGCAGGAAGAGTTATGGAACTGTAGAAATCAGTAATCTGTGAAGTAAATCCTTGAGATCTGAAGACATAAATCCTTAAGATATGAATCCATCACTGCAACAGCAGTGAAGGATTGTCATATTAATTCTTTAGATCCTGAAGTATTTTAGTAAGCATAGTGTTTATTTTTTTCCCAAAAGTTGTTCTAAATATGGTGCTTTCCTGCATTGTCCTGTATTGATACTTGCTGTAGGTCTAGTGCTGGTTTTGGCCACTTAGAATTCCCTTTTTCACCATAATGTTTGCTCAGTGTTATGTAAGATGTCTTTTAAAATTGGCATTGTAAGTCAAACTCAGTTTTCCTCCTTCCCCTTCTCCTGGTGTTGTGGGGAAAAGTGAACTTGGCTTCCGTGGTTTAATGCACGTGAAGGTTTTATGGAATATGTTATAAATGATGAATTAATTAATGAATTAATGCTCTTTCTCCCCCCAGAACGGGATGGTAACTAAAGATCTGACACGACTGAAAACACTTCTTGCTGAAACAGAGGTAATAATGAGCATATGATTGGGGGGATGATGAGCAGTACCTGAGCCAGCTGAAAGGCTGGTTCCCACGTGTCCCAGGAGATCTGGGCTCACTGGGAACACACCAGTTCAAACAGTCTTGTTTCCACTGCTCTGTCAGTCCTTACCCACCCATCTCTTCAGGAGCTTTTTTCATCACAGTCTTGCAGGATGTGTGAGAAAATAGAGAATGATGCTAATAGGTTGTTGAGTCTCTTGAAGTAGCAAGAATTTAAAGCATTTAGATCTGCATTATTTATTTATTTATTTTATTTTTCTCTGTTGGAAATTGTTGTGAAGTCATAAACATGACTTAAGAAATGGTTTAACCACATAAATACCTTCTTTTTTTTTTTACAAGAGGTCAAATTGTCATGTCTATTGATGAAATTGCCCCCCCTTTTTTTTTTTACTTATAATTTGTCATTGATTTGGGCATTATTTTTAAGGTAGATTCAAGTCTGAAAGACCTATCAATGCAGTTCAGACTTTTGGCCTTTTAAAAACTCCCTGCAGTCCCCATTAAACTGATCACAGGGTGGAATTTGGTCTTGTAAAAATCTCTAAAATTTTCCTCTAACAATGAGTGGACTTGGCATTCCTGTGAGAATTCCTGTTATCATCAGAATTCCTGTTCTCATCAGAATTCCTGTTATCGTCAGAATTCCTGTTATCATCAGAATTCCTGTTATCATCAGAATTCCTGTTACCAGGGGCTGCAATCCAGCTGTTGGGTTAATGTGAGCTCTGGTTTGTGACTGGAAGTGATTTCAGACTTCTGATTGATTGATATTTCTCTATTGGTTGCTCTAAACCCCATTTTGACAGCAGTTCTTGTCGATGAAATTGTTTTTTGTGTTCCTTTTTAACTGTGGGCTTTTTTTTTCTATAACTGTAGGCAGCTGGTAAAGTCCCATCAGGATATCATGTAGAAGATTTAGAAGAAGGTATGTAACTCACCTTTACAGCTCCTTCATTTTGGGGTGGGAAGTCTTGGATCCTGCTGAATGCTCAGTGCTGCATGGCAGGCAAAAAGCAAAAAAAAAGGGATTGACAACTGTGATGAGCCCCAGGGGCTGAAGTGGAATTATCTCAGTGGAATTATGTCAGCACTGAATTTGGAGGCAGAAGTTTATGTATTGATCAGTGCTGTAGCAGAGCCTGCTCCGTTCTGTGCTGTTCGAAACCTGCTCTAATTGAGTTCGCTGGGGATTATAAATTAATTTGCATTGGGATAATTTTGCTTGTGTTCAGATGCACTTTGGGTTGGTGTTTAGAGGTGCAGTTCCCTGTTATTCTCTGACTGAGAAACACTTGGGAATTAGAGGAGTAACCCCGTTCTCCTCCCGCAGGGTCCCGGGATGGTTGGCAGTTCCGCCCTCCTCCCCGGGGCGTCACCAGCAGTGAGGAATATACCCTGTGTAAAAGGTAAAGTCTTTGCTTTATACTACCATTCTCCAGGGCAATCATAATGCTTCCTCTTTTATTTAACTGCTGACAGAATGATTAAGAGGTCAGGCAAATGAAGGGACTTGTTAGAACTGGAGTCGTTCCGTTCACAGATTTTTGGAAGGGTCAGTTCATCCCAAAGCACTTCAGTTTGTCCAGAAGCACTTCAGTTTATTCAGTTTTCATAATACAGTGGTTTGAGGACCTTTTTTCTAGTGACAGGTCAGCAGCTGTCTTTCTTCCCTTTTCTAATTTGGATGATCTCTGAGGTGTGAGAAGTTCCCCAGGCAGCAGCGTAAGCAGACTGGAGTGAGATGTGCTTTGGCAGTGGACAGGCTGCTGCCTTCAGATAAATGGGCTTTGTTGATAAATGGCCTTTTACTTCACATCAAAAAAAAAAAAAAGAGAATTTTCCTCAGATCTCATTATTTCCCTTTTGCATAAACTCAAATACACAGAGAAGGTTGATTGGCTTATATTGGAGTTTCTCCTTGTCCTCTCTGGTCAGTATTGCCTGTAGTTTGTGTTGTTAATTGTCATTGCTTACATAAAACTGTATTAATATATACGGAGAAGAACCATCATTATGCACTTGATTCTGCCATTTATGTAACTAATGCAAATAAATTATTTTCCAAACACGAGCAGGACTGACCTGCTTTTTAGATGACAAGACTGAATCGCTGAATTGGAGCTGCTTTTGGCAAGATTTTCTAGAGATGCTAAATCTTGGCAACTCTTGTTGACTCTTATCATGCCCAGTGCTCATTCAGCAAATTTTAAAAAAGCAGATATTTGCGATTTTTGTGGTGATCTTCTGTTGAGTAACATCTTCACCATGTTTTCAGCCTTTGCTCTGAAACCTTTTTCCACTAAAGCTGTAATGAGCTTTCTGCACACTGTTAATTAACCCTTACAGTGAGCAGGATGTGCCTTACTCAGCAAATCCCTATGAACAGGATCATTCTGATCATGGACTCAAGATTTTAGTTCCTTCTGAGGAGGCAGTTCCAGGTGCTGAATATGAATTTTTGAAGCTCTGGTTTATTTTTCCCCTGTGTGCCATAAAGCAGTAGGAGTGCAGCATATTTATTCCAGATAATGAAGCTATGGAATTGCAGGAGATATTAAATGAGACAGTAAAAATGAGAGAAAAAAAGATGTCTGTTAAAAATGTGAACAATGAGAACTTGGAAAACTTGTATAATGATGACAAATTTTAAAGTAATGTGCTTTCCTATTAAATAAAGAAAAGGAAACCCAGTTGATTTTAAATCTGCTATGTAACTAATAGGAATAGGGCAACAATTTTTTATGCTTGCATTCTGTTTGAGCCATGAAAATCATAATTGTACTGTAGCATTCTAATGTGATGGTGAATTGGAAAATTTACAGTAAAAGTATTTCTTGGACTGCCAAGAAAAATATTTGAATTTAAAATATATTAAGAAACATAGCCTGAGAAGGCATTTAGTAACATGGTGTTATATATCACGCTTATTTTATTTACAATTTGGGCATACAAACCTTTAAATAGATCTCATAAAGAAAAAATGAATGCTAAATCAAATTATAACCAATGATACAAGTGTGGCCTGGATATCCAGGTACTTGTGCTGCAAGGTTTTCGTGTCACAGTCAGGAGTTATTTGGTTTTTAGCTCAAAGTTCACATTTTAATTCATGTTACACTGCATAACCCATGTACTGTGGAAAGGTTGTTCAGTCACAGGTCCCCTTTTGACTTCACCAGTGCTGTGGGGCCCTGACTTGCTCTATTAATGTACTCTTGGTGCATCCTTTCTTTTTTACAGTAACTCATCACTGTAGGGAGAGGTTCTTAATATAACTATATTCATAGATATACACATGAAATTCAAATATAGTTATGTTTACAGAGTTTCTATTAGCTTAATATCCCCACAGAAATCATCCTGCCTGGCTTTATTTATAACAAATATGATGCTTGCATTAACTTTTTGTAGTTTCCTTTGGCAAAACAAAACAGAACAGCCTCCTGGCCTGATTTTATTCTGTATTTCTTAGTACCTTCAGAACCTAAACCCTTCACCCCTATTTCATTTTGCCACTGGTTTTTAAAGTGCTTCAGTTTTGAAGAATGATAAAGTTGCAGCTCCTGTCTTGTGGTTTATAATTTTAATACAAAATTAAATTACAAAAATAGTCCCCAAGTTCTACAGTCATTTGTCCAGAGTTGCAATAAGTTCTGAGAACAAGAATGCTTAAATTGTATAAAGGCATTTGGAATATCATTAATTTCATGCATCAGCACATGCCACTAAATGAAGAACGTGTTTCTTTAACAAATTCTGCAAGGTTAAAAATCCTTTTAGACTGATACACCCTTTCCAGAGAAGAGGATTAAACCTTTTCCTGGAGAGATGATTTCTGTGTACGTGTATTTATTAGAATGGACCATGTGATGTCACTGTTGCTCCAGGAAAAGCTGCTGAATGAGTTTTTATCAGCTCATAATGTAAGCACTGGAAGAAATTAAGCTACATTTGCCTTTGCCCCGATTAACTGGGGGTTTATGCATATTAATACAGTGCCAAATCATTTCAGGGGGGGTCTGTGATCTCCTTGTGCTAATTGCTGTACAAACACTTGATTCTTTTTCCTTTAAGGCTGGAAATTTCTTAAGACTTCTGTCCCCTTACATTTCTAAGAAATATGATATACTTTTCTGGGCTTTGCAGTAAGAGAAGCTGCTGCCTCTCTTACAAAATTCTACGTATATTTTAGTTCATATGGACTAAACTGCCTTTAGTTCTATGAGGGAGACTTAAAGAATATTCTTCTGTCTTTACAAGTTAGATTTCGATAAATTTTGATAAATTTCTTTTTTATTCAATTGGAGACCGAAAAACTTCAAGGCATAACGTTTTTTTTTCCTGTTCTCTGTAGGTTTTTAGAGCAAGGGATCTGCAGGTATGGTGCCCAGTGTACTTCAGCACATTCCCAGGAAGAGCTGACGGAGTGGCAGAAGCGCTACGCCTCCCGCTTGATCAGGTTAAAGCAGCAGAAGGAAAACAAACAGTGCTCGGGCAGTTACATGGAAACCTTGATTGAGAAATGGATGAATTCGTTATCTCCCGAGAAAGTGGTGAGGAAAACCCCCCCCTTCCCTCTGTGCTCGTGTTTAAAGCTGGCAGCTGAGCCTGGCTTTGGCCCTTGCCATCAGAGCTGCTCGAATCGCTCCTCACCGAGGAATTGTCCCAGGGGATTTGCTGCCCTTTCCATCCTGCCCTGTGTCTTCTTGCAGAGATCCCAGAGACTTAGACTGATTTGTGGGTTCATTTTGCATATTCACTATTCCAGCCAAGTCCCAGGTATTGTTCCTGTTCCTTGATGATGTGGCAGGACTTTTTAACAGGAGAACAGGGAATGCTGAAGCTTTCACGACTCAGAGGAGAATGTTCTTGCTTGTGCACGGCTCCTTTTCTTTGCCTGCAGCTGCAGGCACTTGGATGCAGACCAGCCAATCCCCCAAATGTTCAAAAGACTTTGAATACCAAGGAGTGTGGGATATGGATATGATCAAACTTAGCAGCTCTTTGGAATTCCAAAGGATGTTTTTTATGGCATTTGACCAACTCTGCTTACCACTGATCCCAAGGAGTTTTCAGTCCATCTATTGTTGATCAGAATCTGGGAAAAGTGGATTTCCTGCAAAATGCATTGATGAGTAGAAAGCCTGATTCTACTTCCTGGTGGCTCAGTGATGTCAGTGAGATCTGGGTTCTTCTGGGCCTCATTGTATCACAGATCCTTCTTTCCAAATGAAGTCTTGTTCTACTTTAAACATTTACAATTAAGTTGGGTATTGAAAATCAAATCTTGCAGTTAATTGTCCTTAAATGTTACATTCTTCACTGACATGGTATGATGTAGTAAATTTGACTTGCTTGTCTCTGAGTTAGCACATATTTACATTAATTCCTGCACAGGATTTGCAGCAATCCTGCACAATATAATTCTTTCTACTTTCTGTGAAAAGACACTACCTTTTCCTGAATGTTTGTATTCTGATGCTACCTGTAGAACTTTAATGTTATCTTCTTTTTCTTTTAATCTAGCTTAGTGAATGTGTAGAAGGAGTGAGAGTAGAGCATAACCCCGAGCTGTCGGTAACTGTCACCACCAAAAAGTCTCATCAGACATGGACATTTGCTCTCACATGTAAGGTAGGACTACTTATCTTCTGAAATTAAGTCAGTAATGACTAGAATGCAACTCACAACCTTTTGCAATTAAGATTTCAATTGCATCATTCTTAAAATAGAGAAACTTCCCAGCACCATCCCCTCTCTCTCTGTCTTTTCCCAGCAGCTCTGGTGATTATGTGTTTCTGGAAATCAGGCAGGACCTGTAGCTGCCCTGAGAAGTTGAAAGTTCTTATAAGCTCTCTTTATTTGATTGCAAAGGAAGATATTCCTGAAATAATTTCAGCATTTCAACCCCTGCATTTCTTTTCTAGCCTGCAAGAATGCTCTATCGAGTGGCCTTGCTTTATGATGCCCATCGGCCACACTTCAGTATCGTTGCAATATCTGCTGGAGACAGCACGACCCAGGTGTCACAAGAAGTTCCAGAAAACTGTCAGGAATGGATAGGAGGAAAGATGGTCCAGAATGGAATAGATCATTACATATACAAAGTCAGTATAGCCTTCAACACAGAAATCTTTGGAACTTTTCGCCAAACTGTGGTGTTTGACTTTGGGTTAGAACCGGTCCTCATGCAACGAGTGATGATTGATGCTGCTTCAACTGAAGGTAAGGTAGCAAAACTTTTTGGCTTTTTTTCAATAGTGGAAATGTTTCATGCCATCTCTTTCCACATTTCTGGGCAGAGCAGCATCTGTGTTAACAGCTCATGAATGTCTCGTACTGTATGTTATGTTCATCGTATATATGAATATAAAGAGTGGACAAAAGCTTCAGAGGGTCTAAATAAGGCAGATAATTGGAATATGACTTACTCTGTGTCAGGATATGATAAATATTATCAAAATGCTGGGAATTTCTGGTTTGGTGTGTGTCCAAAGACAGCACTGGCAGTTCTGCCTCTATAAAACATGTTTATGTTTTTATAATCATTCTTCAATTGATGAAAACATTAAACAGGTAGGAAAAGGTCAGTAGAGAAATGAAATGTTTCTGTTTAAGAATACACCTGGTACTTAATCCAGTAAATAAAACTGACTGTCTGAGAAGTTGATTTGTATTTTTTTCTTCCCTTGCAATGTCTGACAAGGATTGTCAAAGGCAAGAGGCCAAGTGTAGGCTTGCAACTCAGTAATTTGCTGTTGACACGAATTTTGAAAGATGTAAAGGAAGTGTAGCTATATTTGTGTTTTCAAGTAAAAGAAAAAAAGCTGCATGTTACTGTTAGGGTTGTATTCTGTTTATTAAAGTGATCTGTGTCTCTCAGTTCCAACCTGAAATAACTCCAGTTTGAGAAAAATGTCAGAAAATTGAAAGATGTGTGAAGAGATGCAAAAAAGAAGGCAGCACTTTGATTTATGGTTTAAGAGAGCTAAATATAGGTCACTGTGTCACTTGGCAGCAGGCCAGGGGGTGGGATACAGGATGGTGATTTCTAGTGAAAATCTGAGAAATACAAACACCAAAGAAGCAGAATTGTAGCACTGGGATTTGAGCAGAAAGAAGAGGAGAAGGGAGAAAGAAGGGAAAAAGATGAAGCTGAGAAGACAGCAGTTTTCTATTCCTGGCCTTTATTTTCATATAGCAAATTAACATTTGCAGCATTAACAGAAGGAAACTGTAAATAGCAAATGGCAAAGAGCAGGAAGGGATCTTTGCAGATGACCCAGGTCCTTGCAGCCAGGAGCAGCAGACTGGGCACGTTGTGATGTGTCTTGAAGCAGAGAATGTTGCTCTGCCAAGGAGAAGCAGCTCAGGAGCAGCAAGGCCGTGGTGTTTTCGGGAGCTGTTCCACGATCTCCACGTAGCATGTGGGTAATTCCAGCTGACAGGCTTCCCAGGACACTGAGCTGGTGGAGGACAGTCCTTTCATTGTAAAGCTGTTCAAGATCAAGGGGAACAAGCCATGACTTATTTGCAAAGTCAGAGTTACTGTCAAACCAATCTGTGATCTGGGGCCTTGTTGTTTTAAACCAACTCCTGACCACAGTGACCCCAGGAACAGCCAATTGAATTCCATGGGAAGGTGATGGATGAAGTGTCTCCAGCATCAGTTGCTGATATTTCCTTTCCCAGACTGCTTGTCTGTGTGCAGAGGGATGCTGAAGGCTGCAAGCAGGTCGTTGCTAATATTTATTTCAAATGACAAGTGTTAAGGTGTTTAAGGACAGAATCCTGGGCTTTTTGCTCTGTCATCTAAGGAGTGTGTAATAGGCAAAGCAAAGGGATAACTGTTTTGGATGTGTGTCCAATTCCATAGTTTCTTTTCCTTTTACCATACATGAATTAAGATCTGGTGGAAATGCTTTTCTAACACAAAGATGCCCGAGGTCTCTACATTTGCATGTAATTCAGGGCCCTGCCTGGATGTCTGGGCAGGAATGAAAGGTCAACATTAAAATATTTTAATGGAGGAGTCTCCATTCCGTGTTTTGAAATCTTAATTTACGATGGAAACAAGGGAACTGAAGGAAGTTTTGCATGGAGTGTGTACAATCTGCTCTTCAGGAGAGGGTCACTGTGTGCACAGTCCGTGCCAGGGACAGTTTAGATGAGGCTTCCAGGGAAAGCCTCTCCAGCGCTGGGAATTCAGTGGCTGTCTTTCCAGGAAACAAGGACTAAATCCCAGCATAGTTACTGAACTTTTGGGATCTGAGGTGTGGTTTGTACCAGAGAAAGCTTCATTTATGGTGCTGTGATTTCAAACACAGGCTTTTTCTTGCCCTACAACTGTAGCTCCTGATACGGTTCAGGCTTGAGGGATATATTTAAATGTGACTTCTTAGTGAACACATGAGATTAACTAGTAAGATAAACCATGTTCCTGTAGTCAGGCAAGCTGAACTGAGATTCCTTTTGCTAAAATGCTGGGGGTTTTTTCTTATTTAGAATAAAGACAGTCAGGATGATGTTAAGTATTTAATTTGAATTTGAGAATGTGTTTTTTGTGCATTTTTCAGCGTTGGTGTGATATCCTGGATACCTATCTTAAATCTTACTCACAGATAATACATTAAGATACCATAGCTTGACTATAAATGCCAAATATTTTCAGCTCTGCAATTTTAACTGCAGTTCTGTTAAGTGATTCACTGTTGTCATAGTGGTTCTGTGGTGTTAATGGATATATTTTGGGTGGCTGTAGATGAGTGCTTGGTCTTTTCTTTCTCATTTATGATGTGTGGTCTCTGAAATGAGGGTATACTGAAAAATTAATTTCCCCTTGATTTTCTAATTTTATATCATTTTAGGTCATATTCCCCAAGTTTTGCCTAGCAAAATAGCCTTAGCTGTGTAGTGCAACTGTCTGCACAATGAACATATTGGGGGACTGTAGAATTTTTAAAAAAGCTTTCAATGTTGCAAATTTCTTACCAGCTGGTTTATCAACTTGTTTTTATGACCTTCTAAATTTTATAATATGTATTGTAGGATTCTTCACTGCTGTATGCTTTTGAAATGATGTTGCAGTCAGGCTTTGAAAGTGCATTGTGATGCCAAGTCCTTCAAAGTTGCTTGTGGTTATTAAAAGTGCTTTCCTTGCTTGTCTTTAATTTTATTTACTGTCTATAGAATACTTTATTTCTTGGTACTGTTTGAGAGCCTGGTTGCTCTCTGTGCTCACCTGAAAAGTAGGGATGGTAAGTACTGGCAGTGAACTTGCTCAAGCTGTTGTGGGCAGAGGAGACTCTTACCTGTGTTTAGTTCATTATCTCTAATGGGATTTGGTTTAGTGGGTTTTGTTGGGTTGGTTTTGTTTGGTTTTTTTTTTGAAATAAAACCAAACCACCTGGGGTTTGTGTTTACTTCCCTTCCCTGTCCTTTATCTCCCCCCAGATCTTGAATACCTGATGCACGCACGGCAACAGCTCCTCACCACAGCCAAGCGTTGGGATTCCACGTCCAAGACTATTGTAGAGTTTGAGCCCAATGAAACTACTGAATTGGAGAAGAGCCTTCTGACCAGATACCAAATCCCTCTGTCTGCTGACCAGCTCTTTACACAATCTGTCCTGGACAAATCACTGACCAAGACCAACTATCAGTCACGGCTGCACGACCTCCTTTATATTGAGGAGATAGCACAGTATAAGGAAGTCAGCAAGTAAGTGATTCCTTTATAAAAATATTCCTACTAAAATGAAGATGGCAACTTTTTTTCATTAAACCTACATGCTTCTTTAAGATACTAAGTCTTCCTGTTTCTTTTGAAATGAATCTGAACGAGCCCGGGAATAGTAATGTTTGGTAAAAGTGTCACTAGCACTTAACAAATATAACTTGCTGCTAATTCATTAAAAACAAACACTAAATATAAGTCTGTGCTTACAGTTGAAGCACTAAGCAGCTGTTTTACGTGGTTTTGTTGATGTCTGGATAATAATTATTTTTGGTTTTTTGTCTATACAAAAATACAGTAATAATAGTGATATTTTTGTTCCTGTGTGAAAGTAGGTTATAGCAAAGGAATAAAATATATGAATAATAGTTATATTTTTGTTCCTGTGTGAAAGTAGGTTATGGCAAAGGAATATATAAAATCTTTTTATAAAGGGTTGAATTGTGGGTGGATCAAACTCTGATCTGCAATGATGTGGCAGCTGATTTCATTATATTTATTCTCTAAATAGGCTGAAACCCAGCTTCTGAATAAAAGTTCCTAACAAAAGACATATAGTACACATTGTTTGGTTTGTTCTGTCTTGAGGTGTTGTTATGTACAAATTACTCAACTGGAGTAGCTGCAAGAAAAAGATGTGAAATTCCCATCTATTCCCCCCCAATGGGGCCTTTTGTTTAAATGTAGTTTAATAGGTTAAAAATTTTGCCTGCATTCATGTGGTAGTTGCACTACTCAGAATGGAAAGTTAAAAAGATGTAACTCCCCTTTAGCCTAATTTTATAGCAAATTTAGTTCTGTCAACTACAGAAAGTTCCAAATCAGGAATGTCTTTTTTAAGACGAAGAACCACTCCTGGAGCTACAGAGCTGAATCACCCCTGTAGAACTTAGAAAGAAAATACTATGAGTAGTTGTATTTCTATTGCTTTTAAAGCAGAAAATTGATGCAATTTCTTTTTTTAATCTCAGCTGAAGGGCAGTATTTGAACTGTTTTTCTTCATATCTTTTATCACTGCTGCCCTCTGCTCTTGAGCTGGAGTCTAACACGTGGAGGAGTCAGGCTCGAACACTCTTCAGCATGCAGAAATACTCTCCATCTTACATATTTATAAACAGGTTGACTTTCCTAAGGCTTTTTGGAAAAAAAAAAAGTGGATTTAAAGTAAATATTATGAAACATGATCAAAACATAAACAGTATTTTGGCTGAGTGAATTTTCACATGGAGAGTTCCACTCTCCTGCCTCGTAGGAAACCAAAGAGCATCAAGCCTGGAGACATGAAAGAAAAATAAGTGTATCCTGTATGTAATGCTTCCTCTTTGGACTGTTTGGTGCAGCAGTAAGTTATTGCTTGATAAGTTATAAGTAAGTGTTAATAATGTTCTTGAAATCTTCTGTTTTGATAGTGTTGATGTCAGAAACATTCTTTTGATCTTGTAGCTGACCCACTTTATTGCAGCAAGGCTCAAACCAGCACACATTTCCACTCCTCTGTGGCTGAGATCACACACTGGGTATTCTCCAGTGAAGTGTCAGGGTTGCAAGCCTAGAAATGGGCTGAGAAATACAAGTGCAAGTGGGTTTTAGTACCTCTGGAGTGGTGCTGTGAGTGACAGCGTTGATGAGCTGTTGCACTCTAATGGTTTGTGAACTGGCAGAGTTGTCAACATGGTCTCTTAAGACAACACTGGAGTAACACGAGTGTCTGCAGTTCATGGAGTGTATCCTTGGGTTTTGAGACTGTTGATGGTTTCTCACTTTCTAGGAAAGCACTTTTTCAGCTTTATGTGGAATCACCTCAGTGGAACTACTGGAGAGTGTTGCATGAAGGTGTCAGTGGCTCTAAAATATCTTGAGCTCAGTTACGAGGGAGTTCACTCTGTGTAGACTCAGAGAGCTTCACTTTTAAATCATGTTTATTGTAATATTTCAAGAGGCTTTTATAAAAGTTACTCCACATGAGCACATCACAAAATAGGACAGTGAGGGAGTCGCTGCTATTTAATTTCAAGTGCGAACACACTGGATGAGGAAAAGCACAGCAATGTTCTGATCTTGAGAGTAGTTTGATTTTGGAAAGTGTTGCCCTACGTACACCTGTTGATGGTTTTAAAACTCTTCCTTTCTCTCTTGCTCATTGAAAAAGAAAAGCCATATGTAATGGTTGGAGTGACTAGAACTTACTGTGCATTTCCTTAAATGAACATTAAAGAGTGTGTGAGGTGACACAGACTCCTCCTGTGCTACCAGAACTGCAGAGCAGCTTTATCCTCAAGGCAGTGAAACATAAAATACCGGCTCTGATGGAAAATAAATTTGCTTTTGTCATTACTGTGTCTTCCATTGATCACTCCATAGGCAGGTTTCCCTCTGCACACCCTGTCTGAACTCCCAGCAAATGTGCTGAATGTGCTTTTAACAAAGTGCTACCTGGGGCTTCGCTCAGAACGGGTTTATTTGCCTTTGGGAAATTTATTGTTTGCATTGGTACTGGATGATTAATGATTTATGAAGTCTTTCTTTAATTTCTGTGGGTTTAAATATGAACAACAGGCGTTCTTGTAGCTGGTTTCATTAGCACTGCAGGTAGGCTGGGATTTGCAGTGCTTAGGAGGAAATGGAAGTTTCTGTTTGTTCAATTTGTATCAGCCTGACTGAAAACCTTATTTTGCCTAAACCTGCAAAGCAAGGGTGAGAAATGGATGAAAGAAACAACTTCTGATTTTTTTTAAAATCAAATCCTTAGAGAATTTTGCAGTTTAGCAGTTTGCCAGAAGGTGTCAGCTTACTCAATGGAAATTACTTGATTATCTCTAAACTTTAGATTCCCTTTAGCGCAGCAGGCTCTGTTCAGTCATTTATGAAAACACTAACCTGTGCCTCGACTCAGAAATGCAGTAATGCTGTTTTCCAGCACGTTGTTATCAATCTGAATTTGAGCTCATGCATATTCAGCAGCACAGGGATGAACTTGGGGGAAGTTTTAACAAAATAAATTCACAATAGCAAATGATTGTATCTCGGTAAGAATTCTCAGCTCTTGTTGCTCAGTTAAATGTTTTATATGGTATTTTAACAGTCATCTGAATGCAATATGAGCTGTTGCAGAGGTTGCTAACTTGCTGATAGCTCCTTTGGAATAGTGCAGCACTTGTATAGAAGAAAACTTGTTTTTTGTTTGGGGTTTTTGTATTGGTACATGTGGAAATTGGAAAGATTACACTTAATTCTTGTGTGCTCCCTGAAGTACATGCCTTTGAGTGATTGCTTTCACTGTCACTTGTGCAGTAACATTTGTGCTCACTGATGAACCAAACAAATCCCTGTTAGGTAAGAAAACATCTCTTGTTTTTGGGGAGTGGAGGACTGGGAAACGTGGATCTGACTTAATGCCCATGTTATGTAAAGGAGCAGCTGTTACCACATGGGGGCAAACTTGCAGCTTTTGTGCAGGATTCACCATGTGCCAGATATGGAAAAAAATATATTTGATTGGTTTGGTAGATGTTTAATTACCTAGCAAGCTAAAATGTTGGATTTTATGGTTACAGGCTTATGTTTATTGATACTACAGGGCTTAGGTGATGAATTACCAGCTTATTAGGTTAAAATAGAAATTATAAGAAGAACAGATGAAATAAAACAAGTATGAGTGTGAAAAGTGCCATAAAGAATGAGGTATTTTTCCAAGAGGCTTATTTAATTTGTGAAAACCTCTGGGTTTTACTTTTTATCTGTAATTTGTTGTAAATTTAGGAAAAAGCTGCTGGTGAGAAAACAACAGAATATTGTTACTGTGTCAGACTTTTCCCCCCCTTTTGTTCTTTTTAAAACCAGGTTGAAACAATCTGTTTTAAAAAATCCAACACCCTAGGAAGAGGTTTCTGTGTGTTGGTGAGAGGTCAAGAAAGTGTTCTAATAAGTCAGTTTAATGTGTTGTGCATGTTATTTCTAGAAAATGGCAACTGCAAAGGATGAATTTCTTACATCTCTGATTACAGGGGAACCTGCTGCCAATAGGAATTCTGTGGATAGATGGTTTATAGGGCTGAGCCTCTGATGCCATTCCCTCATCTCAAATGAGGGAATCATTTTAATGCCTACTATCTGATTTTTTTCAAAGCATTTTAATCAATCCCTCTGAATTATAGGTATAATACCATTTACCTTTTAAGATGGAGATTGCCCTCTTTGGTATGCAACCTGGAAGAGAGACATGGGATAAATAGGAATTTACTCTACTTTTTGCCTGCCTATCTCTCCTTGCATAGCTAAGAAATTATTTTTATATATATATGTTTATATATGTATACGTACATATAAAAAATATATTATAGCCTACAAACTATTTAAATAGAAATTTTTACTGCTTTGACACGTGCATAGCAACTCTCATTCACTCTAAACTTATTTTGGTGTCAGAAAATCTAGTATATGTTTCTTTCTTGTGTGGGTTCTTTTTTTACACTTCATAGATGTTGATTCTTTTAAATATGTGCTTTACAGGCTGTAATCAGAAGGAAAATGTGTGAATATTTGACAGCTGCATATGAAGGGCCAGTTTAACCATACTTGTTTAAATTAAAAATTAAACATATATATATAGATATATATGAAGTGAATCTTGAGTGCGAACACCTGAAATTTCCCAATCTGAGAGGGTTTTTGTGCACTGACTCGATGCTTTCTTGCTTAGGTTCAACATAAAAGTGCAATTGCAGATTGTAGCAAGCTTCATGCTCACTGGTGTTTCTGGAGGTGCAAAATATGCCCAAAATGGACAACTTTTTGGGCGCTTTAAGCTCACGGAAACGCTCTCGGAAGACACTTTGGCTGGACGGCTGGTGATGACCAAAGTCAATGCTGTTTATTTATTGCCTGTCACTAAAGAGAAGTCAGCCCAGACCCAAGGAACCAAAGAGAAGGTTTATGAAGCAGCTATCGAGGAGAAGACAAAGGATTATATCTTCTTGAGGGTATCCAGGGAATGCTGCGAGGAGCTGAACCTTCGGGCGGATTGTGAGATGCAGGTGGGTCCGAGGGAGTGTGAGATGCAGGGGGTTTTGCTCTGAGAACTCTTTGCCTCCTGTTTGGTTTGGTTGGTCTTGTAGCCAAACAGAAAGAACCTCAGATTCAGGTCACTGGAGTTGCCTGGAATGAACACATTTCCACCGAAGGATTCTCTCTCTCCTCCCTTTTATTTTGTTTTGGGGAAACATATGCGAGAATCCTAATGTCTCAATTTAACATGGATAATTGGCCTGGGAAGACTTATGTTGTTCTGGGCTCTTGGTTTTGTGTTTGTTTTCTTAAAACAATAATTAAAATTCCTAATTGATTCTATTGGAAACTCCACTGGAATGCAAAATCAGCTGGGGCTTCAGGAACTGACTGATTTTTCCTTGAGTGTCTTATAAATCTTAACCTGAGGCAGCAAATCTATTCTGCATTAAAAATTGGGTCCTAAAGTTGTTTGTAAAATCATTTAGTACTTCCTACATGTATCAGTGAACTGATGGTCAGATTCTTAAAGTGTTACCTATATTTGAATGAATTTCAATTGTGAGGAGATTTTTTTTCTGATTTCAGTATTAACTGAAAATTTGGAAAGGGATCCTCAGGTTAGAACTGAGGAGACTGTAATTTGGATGTCTGGAGTTTTTGTTAAAGATGCTGGAGATTTTGCTGTTCTCTTCAGTACAGTTGGTATTCCCTGTGATTCTTAAACATTGATAAAACTGCTTTGATTTCTGTGGGGTTTGGATAAGTTAGGTGGTTTCCTTTGTTTCTGCTTCTAATAATTCATCTTGGAAACTTCCTGATCCCTTGTTTACCTGCTGTTCTGGTTGAACTATAATAAATACACATTCTGCTGCTATCAAATGTACCATTGATGAAGGTGGGATGGAGTGAACTGGTGCTTTAAACCCCTGTGGCTGCCGCCACTGTTTTATTTTTGGAGTGGTTCCTCTGTTCTGTGTCCTCTCCTGTGAACCTGGCACTGGATTAACTTCCTTTCCCACTGTTTTCTTGTTGTGGAATGTATATTAAAGCAGGTTACAGGCATCTCCTTCACAGATGGCCTCATTCAGTGCTCTGCAACAGCAAATAGGACTATTTGATTCCATGCAAGCAGCATTAAAACCAAAACAAATCACAAGCTGTTAAAGAAGGAGGTGGATGCAGGTGGATAATACGAGGTATTTAATGCCAGGCATCTTGCTTGGACTCCCAGAAGGGACTGTTAAAGTGTCACCCAGAGGAGCAGCACAATTTTTCTGCATTTAAATTACCATCATTCCACTGTGTGGTCTGTTGTCAGCCTTGGGTCTGTCTGAGCACAGATATTTTCCCTGTGTAGACCAACCATGAGCTTGGGACCATTTGCCATTTGAGTGGCAGCTTTTTCCAAACACCTGCAGGATGTGGTTAGGGGGACAAAACCAGCACTGGCAGGGATGGGAAGGACAGAGCTCTGGAAGGAGCTTGAGGTGCCCCTCAGGCTGGATGAGCTGTGCTGTCATTCCTGACAAATCCTGAACCACCTGCTGGGAAGAGCAGTGGGGAAAAAGAATTCTCCAACATTCATGTGTCCTGTTTAAAAAAAGTTTTCCAGGCAGTCACATCCACATCAGTGAGCTCCATGCTTAATATTGTTAGATTTGTTACTGCCCTTGTCTTCAGACTTCTGGTTGTACATCCTGCTGTAAAATGTGATCGTCAAGATGAATATTTAATGTTTTTATATCTGCCAGAGACTGAAAGTTAATGGCTACGATCTGCAGGGATACAAGCAAACCTTGTTTATTTACAGCAGAGCTGGTGTTGATTTTACATGCCACATAATGATATGAACAGTGTAATATTGAAATAGGGCAGAAAAAAGGCAAATGCTAATTCCCAAATCCTTTTGAAGGCGATGATCTGCAAGAAGTCAACATTACTGGGGCATGAGAGTGTTTTTAAAGGTGTGATCCCTGTGGTAGGAAGGGACTTTGTGGGCAGATAAAAGAGTGTTAGATACAACAAGTAGTTAAATCTAGAAGGATAAATTATTCCTTCATAGCAGGAATTCTTCTCCATAAGGGAAGCTTCATGAGAAAAGTTTATGTGGCTTTGAGTGAGGCCTGTTGTGTTTGGAGAAGTGATCATCTGCTTTTCTAACTCTCTTCCCCCCCCCCAAGTTCAATGTCTTATTTTGATAACCGTGGTGATCTTTAATATAACAAATTGGATTTTGTTTGTAGTATGTAAGGAAAACTCAGTTTAGCTGACAATTTAAAGTCTTTGTATAAGTTGTCGAAAAAAGATAATTGCAAAAATATATTCTATTATTGCTTCTGATTGGTAGTAATAATTATCATGAGATTAATAATGGAGTGATAGAGGAGAAAATTAATAGATGTGAGGCCAGATTGTTGCTTTGGAATGGGAGTGACTGTCACCTCCATGGCTTTTCTCTGGGATGACATGAAGTGTTCAACCTTCCTTGTTGTGGGGGTGCTGATGGACCAGCTCCAGCTCATCTTTGCTCTGCTCCTGTTCTTCTCATCTCTTAATTGGTAGGACAGAACCAGCTCCTGTAAGGTGGTGGTGAAAGCTCTTAATAAAGATGGCCATAGAAATTGTAAATACAACAGATATTTCCAGGGAGATGAGGGGTACTTTTCCAGACAGGTTGCAGTAATTTGGCTGCTGTTTGTAATATGCTCACAGTCATTGTAAATCTCAGAAAGAGACTTATTTACTCCTATTTAATCACAAATGCTCATTAGAGTTGTAGCACAGTAATTACATAAATATGTAGTGACAGCAGTGCTTTGGAAAAAAACCCTAAAAATGTGTGTCAGTCACTTGAAGTTCTTCAGCAGCTCTTGGGGGTTTTTTTGCTGTTTATATTAGTGCAAATCTGTGTCAAATTTTGTCTAAAGGCTTCTGTGTTTGTTGTGAACATGGAGTTCTCTGGGGTAACACTGATCAGATTCTTTTGTTTTTGCAGAGATTAATAATTGCAAATTTAAATATGTGTAAATGATAATCTGAGTGAACTGTTTTTGTTTCCCCAGGAGCTGCTTTTATCCTGAGCTCAAATTTAGAATGTATTTTTCTCTTTGCTCTTTTAGTATATTTATGTATCAACTAATTTCACTCTCCATTGTTCAGTTCTGAATTGAATCAGGAATGTTAACGTGCTCTGCGTGTTGTTTCTGGCTCTGTACCAGAATTTTTGTTGGCAATATCTTTTATTTACTAGCATTAAAACACATGTAATTGAGAGAACAAAGCCAAGAGTGTATTAATAAGCAGCTGATTGTTAGAAATTAACTTTTGAGAGTTCTAATAGTTGAACCTAAATGACAAGTTAATATTACTCCAGAATGTTTGACTAGAAATAATGTTTGGGGTTTATCTTTGCTGGTCACACATCTGATTTAGGTCATCTCCTGGTCTGTAAAAATTTCTGGCCTGTCATTTTTGTTGAGGTTGTTCTTACAAAAAGGAGTGAAAGCTTATATTTGTAAGAACAATGTTTTAGGGCAATAGTATTTTCCAGGAGTGTTTTTTGTATTAAATAAAAAATTTCCAAGAATGTTTTCCCTTTAATTATTTTTCTGAAAGTACAGTGGAATCTTATCTTAGAACTCAAACAACGAAATCACATTAGAAAAAAATGCTGTATTTATCTTTGATTCAAAACAACAAAAATTAGCAGGTTAATTTTATCACAGATCTTTGGACTGAATGCTGTTTGCTGTTTTCTTCTGAGAGCCTCTGCTGGAAGATAAAAATGTGTCACGTACAGCAAAGTCTAATGAGCATTTTCCAAATGAATCCTTTTTATTCACCTCTTCATTTATTCCTTGGTTTTGTGCTGCAGGTTGAACTCCAGTTCCAGCTGAACCGCTTACCCCTCTGTGAAATGCATTATGCCTTGGACAGGATTAAGGACAACAGTATTTTGTTTCCAGATGTCAGCATGACTCCCACCATCCCCTGGAGTCCCAACAGGTACACGAACACCAGCACTGTAATATCAGAGACTGGGTGGTAATGCAGCCCTGAATTTCTCATAACAGATGGCTGGAATGTGCCCTAGAACGAGAAACAAGTCTTGCTCTTCATCAGTGGTGAGGGGGTTCAGAGAAGGGAGTGAAACTGTGCTAAATAAAACAAGAAAAGTGATCCTCTTGAGGGCCAGAACCTGTTGATTGGTTGTCCCTGAGCTGGGAGTTTAGAGGCATCACAGTTCCACTGTGGCTGTGGAGAACAAATCTGCTGCAGTTAATTACTGTGCTGCCTCTCTTCTCTGAAAATATGATACTTTATAGGAATGTAAATACCATTTCCAAGGAGTTTGCTGTGCAGGATCCCAAGTGTGCAGAGCCCTGTTTGCAAGGATCCATTAGTGCTTCTTGAGCTTGATGCAACAAGCCCAAATTTGGACATATCCCCGAGGGTGTGGATGTGGAAGGTGTGGGAATGACTCTTGGAAGGATCCCTGTTGCAAGCAGCTCTGAGATTCTTTGTACACATATCTCACAGTTTCCTTTTTGAAATTATAAACCCCTGTGTCACAGAAATACCTCTCAAGAAACTTAAGTCTGATGCAGTGATGCAGTGAAAATAGTTCGTCTCGAAGAGGAAGCTTTGGGAAGAGAAATGTGAGGATCAGGGAATATGGTCAGTATTCCTGCTGCATAGGGAAGGGTAACAGAGGCCTGAGGTTTCTGCACTTGGAGAGCAGGGAAATGAGAGGAATGTGGAACTGATCCCGTGCCCAGCCTGCGAGGAGTCGTGTGGGGTCTCGAAGGTGAGACTGAGGAGTGGGATTGTGGCGCAGGACAAATCAGGAGATGGCTCAGGGATTAAAAGGAAAGTGATCTGGTAGAAACCGGAGACCCTGAGATAATGTAAGACAAAAAACTACTGGAAAAATTCTAGTTTGCCTTTGGAACTGTAGGAAGAGCAGATCGATAGGAGGGCGGGAGGAGGATGATTGCTGGGGGATTGCAGGATGACAGCCCCGGGAGAGGGAAGGGAATAGGTTTTGTATAGAGTTACACTACAGAGCTACTGGAGGTCAGTGACAACCTGCTCACTGACTTAATTAAGTCTTGAGTGAATCCTGCAAGGAAATAGTGTGTAAGAATAGCTTGGAAGCAAGCAGTGATTTCAATAAAAAGGTAAGTCAAGTAGATGGAACTTTATCTTGTGCACAGGTTGGTTGTAGTTGAGATAATTTATTTGTATAATGTTTTATATTTTTTCTGTACATAAATGATGCAAGGGTTGGAGTTTAGTTTAAGTCAGTGTAGTAAGTATGTTTTTTTTCTGTCTGCTGTCTTGGTTTGCCCTGCCTTAAGAATCAGCCTAACTCCAAACTGTTTCTTCCCTCTGTTTTTCTTCTATTTTTGTTTTATGTCCCTGTTACTTTCTGATATTTCTTAGAATCTCCTGCCAGCTTGTTGTTCATAACCATCTTGAAAGTTCAGTGAATTCCCTCTTGATTTTACTCCCTGTTGCTGACTCTTGCTGAACAGAAACTTTCCCAGTCTGTAAGAAGTGTGGTGCTTGTACCAAAGCAGATCACATTACTAAAGTATGGCCATATGTGCAGCAGTGACAGGTGTTTTTTACTATGCATGTCTACTTTTAAATCTGTCAGTTGGGAATATTAAAAACTCTGTCTAGAAATCTTTAACCTCTTATGCTCATTGGAATTTTCTGAAAGCATCTTCCTCTTAGTGCTGGTATCACTGGCTGGTTACAGCACAGATCCTTTTTTTAGCCTGCTTTGCCATTAGAGGTATGTGTCTTGATGATCTTAAAAAAAAAAAAAAAAAGAAAAAGTAAAGAGAAGTTTGTAGTTAATTTGTAGCAATTAGTTTTTTAATTACTTTTTAATTTGATTGTAGATAACTCTCTCAAGCCCTGGAGCTGTGTAACTGTTGACTTTGAAAGTTGACAATGTAAATACTGCAGGGAAGAAACATAACTAATATAACTGTTATTTTGCATGATAATGGTAGAAAATCATGATATGTTTACTTGGTTTTGTTATCAGGGGATGGTGCAGCGTGTACTTTTTCTAACATATGTAATATGCAGGTGTTTTGTAAATTGAGAATAGTTGGGTTCCTTGTGAGAAAAACACAACTGATTTATTGCCAATATCAAATTTTTATGCTTAAAGCATGTGATTTGTTGATTTGTTTCATGTTCCTCGGTGCCCCAGTCAATACAGCAGCTCTGTAAAGGCTCTCTGATTTCTCCAAAGCTTTGGAAATCTTTGGAAATCTTCCCTCCTGTCATTCCTACCTGACAGTGGGTTGGCAGAGCTTGTGTTTTGTAACCTCTGGTGCCTCTTTCTTTGCCCAGACAATGGGATGAGCAGTTGGACCCTCGACTCAACGCGAAGCAGAAAGAGGCTGTTCTGGCGATCACGACCCCCCTGTCCATACAACTGCCTCCTGTTCTTATCATCGGTCCCTATGGGACAGGAAAAACCTTCACTCTGGCTCAGGCAGTCAAGCACATACTCCAACAGCAGGATACCAGGTGAGAGGGGCCACTGAATAACTGGATTGGCAGAAAAAAAGAGGCGGTTTTTTTTAACTTAAATTCAAGGAAAATGTAGAAATAGAGGAAGCAAACCCGAGTCTTCCGTCGTGTTCTGAACGAAAAAGTAATTCTGTAATCTTAGCCTGTGTTTTAGAACAAAGCTAATTAAAATGAACCATATGTGGAATGGCTGTGATTTGCTCGACGTGGCAAGTTTTGCAGTGTGCTAGATAATAAAAGCTGTTCCTTAATATCAAGTCGGGATTAATAATTACGAAATAATTATTGAAAATCTGTTTGAGCTTTAAATCTTCTCATAAGTGAAGGGTTTGAGTTGGGGGCTGAATCATACAGTAGGTTAGTGCCTAGTTTCATGAAGAGAAATGTGCAGGAAGATGGCCACTGTTTCCTTTTTTTTGTATTCTACTGCTTTGAATTGTTTTCTGTTTCTTCATTGCTTTTTTATTTGCATCCATTTATTCCAGCAGGATTCTCATTTGCACCCATTCTAATAGTGCTGCTGATCTCTACATAAAGGATTATTTACATCCATATGTAGAAGCAGGCAATCCCCAGGCAAGACCTCTCAGGTATTTTTTTAAGGCTTATTATGTCTCTATAAATTACTGTTCTTAAGAAAAGGTGTCTATAAAAAAAGGTTAAAGAACTTTTGAAACATAAAAGCATATTGGCCTTACCAGCCTAAAAGGAACATGAAACATTGTCAATGTAATTTTGAGTCATTTGTTAAATAAAAATAAAGACATCCTTTTTTAAGCTTTTATTATTCTGTTGATAAATGTGTCTTTCCTAATGAGCAAGCTTTTGGTATGCTCCTCTAAAAGCTACTACGATAAAATAAAATGAACTTTATTGGTATTTTAATTCCAGAAAATTTTGGCTCATGCTTAAAATGCTGATTTGGAAACTGGGGTTACCCACCTTCCTTCTTGGAGAAAACCTTTGGTGTCATAGGAGCTGCATATTTAGAGAATCTTGTGAAAGTAGTTTGAGCTCTTCTGATAAGTCAGTTTGAAGTCATTGTATTGAATACATTTGTGTTGAAATGTACTTTACAATTGGTGTTTTGGGGAAATTAGCTGAGGAAAAAATTGGAGAAGTGGAAGCTTAAGAGCAATGAGGGTAAACTTGCATGGAAATAGTTAAGGAGGGTTTATTTATGGGCATAAATCTGCTCCTGGGAATATTTTGCACAGTAATCACAATGTATACTTTATACTGCCAGCTTGGTGTATATATACATTTTAAATTATGGGCATCATTTTCTGGATGCCAGTGTGTGAGTTTATGATATTACCAAGAAAATGACTCCGTGTTTACTTGCTGGCTATTAAAAGCCATCCTGGACTTATATTTTATGCAGTGTCAGTAAAGGCAGTGCAGTTATGTGGAAGGGTTAGATTTACAACAGGTGTAAATTCTCTTAGGTTTGTTGGCTTTGGTTGCCATGTGACATTTTACAGACATGAGGGTCTGGCCAAGGAGAAGGAGGCAGTGTCTGTCTGCAAAGATACCTTTGATCTGGTTGTATTTTAACACAGATTGTCTTAAGGTGATTTGTAAAGCACTTTGTGATGAAAAGCATGATGGGTGTCTTAATTTTCTGGTGGGGGGAAAAAAAAGTGTGTAATGCACACTTTTGGGAATATTGGGGTGTGATTTAACAGAGCAAGGAGTTAAAGTTAAATACAGTTTTATTGTGATTACCAGGTTTTTGCTACCTTCTTTTATGCTCTTTTTTTTCAACTACATAGTGCAGTCTCAAAAATATGATGAGAAAATACATAAAAAAAAGTGGTATTTATTTCTGGTTAATATATATGTACTTATTTGCCGAGAAAATTACAGCACTAATTAAAAAGTCACTGAAATGTTTGAATTGAAGTCTAATTGTCTTAGTACTGGCTACAAAGCCTTCAAAAAGTGCTGCTGGACCTTATCTGATATTGTTCAAATAGTCAAGATACCTCTATAAAAAGTTAAAGTTTTAGAAAATGGGCACCTCTGGAGGTTTATATATATATATATGTATATATATGTAAGTGGACCCACAAATATGGATGTTTTCAAATAAAAAATGTAACATATAATTGTTGTTTGAGCACTAAGTACATCTCAACCTGCTGGGGCAAGAGTTGAAGGTCAGTTTATCTGAATTGAAGGCCAGAGCTGTGTGAGACTCCCAGCTCAAAATTAATTATGGGTGTACTTCCCTTATTGACTGTTGTCAAGATATATTTTCAAATTAAAATCATGACTGTTGGATTAAAATCCTTACAGGGTGATCTGAGCCTCTTGCAATATTTTCAAGGAAGCATCAAGTGGAGGGGAAGCAGTTAATTATCCAAGATGGATGTGCTGCTTGCAGAGTTTGTTGTGTTTCTAAATAACTGAACAAATTTGCTTTAGATTTTACTCCTTATTTACTCTACGAGGGATGAGTTGGCTGTTCAGTATCCTTGCTGAAAATGTTTCCATAACTTAGTGGGGAGCAACATAATATTTTTTTTGTTGTTCTTAAAGAAGAAAAGCTGAATTATTTAGCATTGAGTGCAGAGAACCATGTAGCTATTTTTGTGGGTAAGATGTACACTAAATAAATTATCCTGTCAATAATGCGACATAAAAGCTGGAAATGTGGAGTTTTATGGGGTTTTTTGTTTAAATATCGTATTATAAATTTGTATCTTTTCCTAGCAAAATTGCTTTCCCTGCCCTTTGGAAAATGCAAAGTCAGAATGAACACTGAGAATTTATGTTAAATCTCAGTTCTGCACCTAAATGAAATACCAGTGAAGCCTGAAGGCCAAATTCTCGTAGTCCTGATGCCCATAAACAAATTTTTACCCAGAGAAAAAACACGCCCCTGGGTTTGATTAGTAGATGAGTCAACTGTATTAGGGGCACACTCCAGAACATGACTTTTACTGGAGAAACTTGACACTGAAACCATTTCACAGACTTATTTAAATGGCACAGAAATGTTTCTGAAGGAAGGAAACCCAAACCTGAGCTACAGTTGGGAGCAAGGAGCCTTCAGTGAAGTGCATCTGTTCATGGTAACACTTGATTTTTAGTGCAGGAGCAGCCAGGCACCTTTAGATGGTGAGTCAGAGCTGTGAGAGGGAGTAATTGGCTCCTAATTGATCCACTCCTCCTCTGGGTGGATGTGCTCGTCTCCATCAGCTGCTGGAGCCTTCTGGAGGTGGCTGCTCAGGTAGCACTGTAGCTGAATAATTCAGATTATCACCCTCTCCTAAAAAATCCAGGCAAGACCTAAGAAACAGCAGCAATTCCTCTGTGTGTCTCTGTTCATGCAGTAGTTATTACTATTATTTTCCTCACGTATTTCAAATGTAGTCGTTTCCATACACTGTTTTTTTATGGAAGAGGAAAGAGGTTGATACTGCCTTTATCTATATATTTAATGTTTTTATTTCTTCCTAAGCATGTTGTTGTTGACTGTCAGTTCAGCAATGTCAGAAAATAAGTTGATTCTGATAAAAATATCTCGGCATTTTTAAATCCTGTGATCATAACATAGATGTGTAAGTACTGCAGGTATCCTGGAACCAGGTACCTTCAGTATGTGGCTGCTTCAGGAGATACTCAGGCTATAAAAATTAATCAATAGGAGCAAACCAGAGTCTGAATTAAAAAAGAAAACAAACAACAAGCCAAACCAAAACCCCAGCAGGTTTTAAAAGAACGTTGCCCTTTTTTTTCCAAATTGCCTGTGTTAAAGTTCTTGTACTGAAAATGGAATTAATTTATCTTATCAAATGTTAGTCTGGAAAATAAATTACTCCTCTGCCAGTTACTTTTTTTTTTTCTTGAAACTCTAGCTTCTATCTTACTGCATCCTCAAAGTAAGATGGATTAAAAAAGTTAACTTTCAAGTTGTGAGACAGGTTCTTCACATGTTTTCTGCATCCCAAGGAACATTCTTGTCTGTGAGAATGAGCCTCTCTTTGGAGATGGATCAAAAGAAATGGAAGAGGGAAATCAGGTGCTTTTAAAGTTTCCTTTAGGCTTCTTGGGACTACTTAGATTTATTTTTTTCTAATGATGTCTTAACAGAGGCATGAAATTAGACTGTTAGATTCCTTTCCCTCTTAAGTTTCTGTGCTTTTTTTTACTTGAGGGATTTCAGGTGAGAAATAACTGCACAAAATCTGGGATTGGAGTTTGTCCAAGGAGACTTCTTTGGAGTACAGCCTGAAGGGTTTTTATCAAGAGCTGGGAGGAATTAGTGTTTTCCAGCTCAGACCAGGGAAAAATGAAGAACTGAAGTTTAGTCCCCATTCTCTCTGTTCTAACAAGTCACAAGGAGTTGCTTTTGTAGGACATTTGTGCAAATGAAACTCTTTTTAGCCTCCCTAAGGGGTTCTGACTCCAGGCTCCCCCTTTATTAAATTTTACAAGTATATTTTAAGTAATTAGGAGCAATCCCAGCCTGGAATGATTTAATTTGACTAACATTTAATTGAAATATTTGGGCAGATTTCTTTTTGGATGTAATGGCTGGGAAGGTGGTGGGATATAGGCAGGTCAGCTGTCAGCTTGTTGCATTTTTGGCTCATTGGCTAAAGATCCACAGAAATTAAGTTTCTGTTGTAGATATCCAGATGCCACATCTAGGGAAAAAAAAGGTTTTTCCTTTACTCCTTTATTCCACACAAATTTCCACACAAAATGCAGATTCAGTGCATGTTAACCAAGCACGAAGCACAGTGGATATATTCAGTGCTTTTGCAGAAGATGGAGTCCCTAATCCATAATCTTCTGGGATTTCCATTTTGAGGTGATTCTCTGTGTATTTGCTGGTAAATTCACTGCCTGTGGTTTGGGTAAACCTTAGCCTGCAAGGTTTTAATTTCTCCAGAATTAAAGTCTTGGTCTGAGGCACATGATGTGAGAAAAATCCGCTCTCAGGTGAGCTGTGAGGAATTTTATTTTCTGTAGCTGGAGCTTTTGCCCACTTTTGTACCCAGAGCTGCACTAATAGAAGGTATTGTAGGTACTAATGAGTATTTTGATTAGTACTTGGCTATGCAGGTATTACCATGAGAAGTTGAGTCTTTTGTTTAATCAGAATTTAAGGGCATGTCCTCGGGTGAAATGTTATGATTTGTGTTAAGCTGTTAAACCCCATTTTTGTAATTTTTTTCTTCCAACTTTAAGAAAAAAACCACCTAATAATGAAATTACAGGAGATTTTATTAGCCCAAGTTGCCCCTGAGAAAGAAAGCCCTTGTTCAGTGAGGTTTACTTCTATCACGACATTTTCCAAGTAGTCACATCTGTCAGGTGTTTTTATGCCAGTGGTGAATAATAGCTCTGGGATACCTTTTTGATCTCACATCAAAATAAAAGAAATTAATGGGTAAGCAGCAATGCAGTTTGAAATGCTGTCAGCCAATCTGTGAGTCACCCACAGTTGAATTTTTGTAATAAAAGACAGTGCATGGTATAATAATGTCTAATAACCATAATATTTTGCATTTCAATAGCACCTTTCATCCAAGAATCTCAAAGTGCTTTACAAACATAAACTCACAATAAACTCAGTAATCCTTGCAGTTCTCCTGTGAGGTGGTAGGTGAGAATTAGCCTCAGTTAGGGCTGAGAAAGTGAATCATACAAAAATGTATTGAGGTCACATTAGAAGGTTCTTGTTCTGAGAACAGCTCAGGAGTGTGGTGGGTGCTGCTGGGCACTCAGTCTCAACCTGGAGTTACCTTTGGTCACCCAATGGCATTTTTGAGTTGGTTGTGGTGTCAAATTAAAAAGCCATTCAGAGTCCTGAAGTGCCTTTGCATTTCATTTTGTCCCAAATGGACATTGTATCTTCACAACCCACATTTCTTATAATCCTGATCCTCCTTTCTCTCCCGTTCCGTGGTGATTTTCAAAGATGGGTGGACGTGTGGTACCCAAAGTCCCTCCAGTGCCATCATGTTCTGCAATTCAGTGCAGAATTACACTTTTCCAAACACTTGATTAATGATTTGGGATTTGTAAGATGGGCGCAGGAGAAATGAAGTGAAGAATGGATAAACCAAACAGCTTTAAATCCCATCTTTAGAACTGAAATTAATTTAAATAGCTTCATCTTAATTTGCTTTGGAAATAAACCAAAATAAGCTAAATTCTAAATATTGATATCTGTACAGTAGTTACCTGTAGTTTAAAGGCTCAGACAATATATAGTGTGTGTAAAAGGAAGAGCAGGATTTCAATATATTCATATATTCCCTGCAGTGGATGGGATGTGCAGACTGCAGCTCTGCAAGTTCCATACTGTGGACTTTAAGTTATAGTTCAGCTGAGGAAATATGTCTTTAAAATGAGTTTATTGTTAGTTTAAAATTAAATAGACATTGATGTGAGGGTCACAGAACTTAAATACGTGAAGATCTTACAGATTTCCATATGTGAATTGGTCCTTGGTAGCTGTTTGGGTGTGTAAAATTGCACTGCAGCAAATAAAGGAAAGTGAAGCTGAGATATTTGAGCACGTAATTCTGCAGAGTCGTGATGTTTTTGCTTCATGTTTATGTACCAGAAAACTGAATATCAATATTTGAAATATTAGGCTGTTGCTGTGTTCAAACCATATAGAAAATAAGCCCCTTTTTCTTTTCTAGGGTATATTTCAGAAATCGCTGGGTAAAGACTGTTCACCCAGTTGTGCATCAGTACTGTTTGATTTCAAGCACACATTCCACCTTTCAGATGCCACAGAAAGAAGACATTCTAAAGCAAAGAGTAGTGGTTGTTACGTTAAATACATCACAGTATCTGTGTCAACTGGATCTCGAACCAGGTAAAGTAGTTTCTAAACAAGAGGGGTTCATGCTTGAGAAAAATTCCTCTTACCAGAGTTTGTTCCTTACCCAGCACTTGGAACTGTTACAAAATAAAGTAAACAATGATAATCTTAAAATGCTCTTTTGGATTTTTTTAATGAATAAATGTTTATTACAAAGCTGTAAAATGCTGGCATTCAAATTAACCTTTTGCTTGTTCTTTCTTTTCCTTATTTAAAAAAAAAAAACACTAAATAAAGAAGCAATGCTATGTATGATCTGGTGTTTCTGACATCCAAGAGGGAAAATTCTGTTTGAGATTCTGACTTTGAATATTATGCTCATTAAGGTCATTACTCAGTGGAGCATGTAAGCATAAATACACAGCTTTTTCCCTTGTTCTGTGAATTGTTCAGCTTTGCAAACAACTCCCACAAATACAAGCCCTGTGCTTTGGTAACGTGAAACATTTAGGGTTGTTTTCTAAACTGCAGTACATTAGACTGATAATTTTGGGGGCAGAGGCTGCTTAGGATTTATTGTTTTCTTGCTCTCCCAATGAAATCCATCTGCTTTTTGGAGAACATGGGATTTCTTCACAGTGGTTGTTAGGATTAGATTTTTATGGCGACGTTTAAGCATTTGTTGCAACAGAGAAAACTGATATGGAATTTATGGTAAATATTTTCAGGTCTCTAGACAGAAATAGCTGCTTTGTTTGGCACTGAGCTGTGTACAGTCATGCCACAGTAATGTGTGTGCAGCTGTATAAAATTCATATTTTCCAAAGAAAAGTGCTCCATTTTTATGTATGTAATCTTAATTGGATGGTGCACTAAGTCCTCTAATACTTTGCTTTAAACCTTGATATATCACAGATATCAATGTATAAAACCACTTCTCTCCTATACCTGTCCTGAATTTACATTTCATGCAATGTAAGTCTACAGTGGCCAGTTTTTTTTTCAAGTGCATGTTCTCCAGTGCATAGAATCCCACCCACCCACCAAAACCTTTGGTCCAGTGTTGTCATAAGATTGAATTGAAATTTTCCTTCAACTTCTGTTCCTTTTTTCCCCCCCAACATTCCTTTAAGCCCATAACCAGCAAAGTGCTCAGGTATGTGTGCAATTTTAATGGGAAATTTAGTATATAAAATATAGTTAATAGGACTCAAGTACATGAGGAAGTCCTTGTCATTGTCATTGTCCAAAGCTCTTCAAGTCTCATGGTGGTGAAAAGACTTTCAGATTTGAGAAAACTCCTGAGGGAGGTTTGCCAAGAGACATTTCCTCTTGGTGTAAGGAGGGCTCAGATAAAACATGTGTTTAATTTCATGTCTGTCAGAAGAAAGAGGCAGATCTGGGGGCTCCTGCCAATTCACTGCCAATCAGGTGACCACTGCTGGTCATTGGATGGGTCTGAAAATTGTTTGTGTGGTTTCTTGTAGTTACTAGAAATTAATCTGTGTAAGCCATTTTTTTTCCCCTGAGTTTTGGATACTGTCAGAATACAGAACATTAAGTTCATTTTTTTTTTGTTGTTTTGTTTTGTTTTGTTTTGTTATTTTTTTTGGGTACTATCAGAATACAGAAGGTTAAGTTCAATTTCGTGTTTTGGTTATCAGTGTTTATTTTATCATATTTCAAATTCATTCATTTGCTGATATCTCTGTTTTACAGGGTTTTTTACACACATTCTGTTAGATGAAGCTGCTCAAGCTATGGAGTGTGAAACTATTATGCCTCTGGCATTAGCTAATAAAAACACAAGGATTGTCTTGGCTGGAGACCATATGCAGGTAAGAGCTGTGGAATTTTTGAGTATGAAGTACATATATATATATTGCATTCATATTTATATATTTAAGTTATTTATCTGCTCCAAATCCTATAATAGATGGGGAATCCAAGGAGAATTCAAAGGATGTTATTTGGATAAGATACAGGGGTGGTTATTCCAGTCAGGGGTTTACGACTGCTGTTCCCTGTTGGTTTTTGAAGGAATTCAAGAATATGGAGTATCTTTATTATGATTTAGACAACTTCTTTTAAATTTTTATTAGAAGCATCGTAGTCTGGTGAGGATTTGAACAGGAAGGAAATAGGAAAGTGAAAGTAGCCAGTGCCTTTATGTGGGAGCTGCTTGGTTTACAGAGTTTAAAACACTGATTATGGCTGTCATTTTGCAGCCTGTAGGCATGAGAAAGCATGCTTGGAAAAGTCAGCTTTCCTTGCTTTATTGATTTTTAGGCCAGATTTATTTGGTTTCATAGATTTGGCTTCAATTCTCTTTGACATTTCACAGTAGCAAAGGAGTGGATGTTTGCTTTGGTACAGTAACAACCTCAGAGTGGTGTTGCCACCTGTGATTTAATCCTGCTGGATCATTTCAAGTCATGATATTGGTAATCCCGAGGACTGGGGTAGTGCTTTTTAAATATAGATCTCAAAAGTACTTTCCAAGGTGTTGAAAATCTTACAGCTTCAGGCTCAGTCTCCTAAGCCCAGCTGGGTGGATGAAGTTTTGGCCTGTTTGTCTCTATATCTTCTTACTGAAGATACTCAGCTAAGGTATCCAGTATTTAAATCTCAAAAACTTAATATTTAGCTCAAGTGAAACTCAAGGTCAGAATCTGAATCATGTATTCAGAATGTCAAAACAGATTGGCTTTATTTCTACATTTTGAAATTTTATTTTAAAAACCTCTCGTTCATCATCTTTGGTTCTGTTTCTCCTGCTCTGATAGATGGTGGTTTTATTGTTGAACAAGCCCAGAAGTAGTTTAGTGTAACAGTAACTGGGTCACTTGGGTTTTTGGTTTTTTTTCAAAAACATTCTATTTAACTTTTTAAATTGTGTTAAAATCTCTTTATTTTCTGATCTGTGCTATTTGTGGTAGTAACTTAATTGTAAAGAGGTTATCAGAGCAGTGGTGGAATGTCATTCAAAACACAGTTTGGGGTGTTAAGAGTAGATATAAGGGCTCTTCTCTTTGCTTAGTTATTGAATGTTTTATTGTTCTTTTAAGACCATGCTGGTCTTTTGTCATTTTTGTAGTAGGAATTGGCATTTTTCTGGAATAGCCTTGATCTGTGTCTTCCAACTCTGAATGTGCAGTAAAAATAAAGTTTCATTTTTTTTGTTTGATGCAAAATTCTTATGTTGGGAGCATGAAATTCCGAGTCCACATCCTTAGTTACATTTTCTTTGTGTGTGTGTGTCTATTACAGCTCAGTCCTTTTGTCTACAGTGAATTTGCCAGGGAAAGGAACCTTCATGTCTCCTTGCTGGACCGGCTCTACGAGCACTACCCTGCGGAATTCCCGTGCCGGATCCTGCTGTGTGAGAACTATCGCTCCCATGAAGCAATCATCAAGTAGGTGTGAACTTTTTCACTGTATCACGTGCTTCTCTGACTGGTGTGAGTGAACCAAAGAACAGCCAAGCACAGCTGAAGTGTCTCTCTAACGAAATCTTAATTGTGGGGTGAAATTCGCTCTCCTAGAACAGCTGCCAGTGGTCTGTGCCACTTGGTTGTGGGACAGACCCCTCGTTCAGGTGGGGATGCTTTGGCTGCAGGACTTGCCCACTAAGCCAAAGCAGAGCTAACTTGCCCTTTTTAAACATTATGCAGCATGTTATGTAGGGTCTGTGTTTCTTTGAGCCATTTCAGAATTTTAGATTTACTGGGGTGGATTATCTTGGAATTGTAGGCTGTGGGCAGTGTAAGGAACATATGGATATGCAACTGTGAACAGAAAAAAATAGGTCACATTTTGAGCGTGTCTCTTTACTGTTGACATCTTATATTACTTCTTTCAAGACACATTAATCAGTGGGTTTGCATTTTTATGCTATGATAAACTAATGGCTGCTAGTGTAATGAGCTCATCCATGAACTGTGCTAGAAAGAATAAGTGCAGTCATGGGGAAAAATGCTAAAGTTTAAATCCTGGCTCAAATATGTACTGAGGAATATTGTGTTGGTATCCAGTCATACTAATTAGGTTATCACTGTGTTCAAAGCAAAAGCAGAAATATTTAAGTGCTCTGGGGAATCAAAAGTGAGAATGTAAAATATTTCCTTGCACAGCTTGATCTGTCTTCACTTTATGGACTTTGTAATTATAGACTCAGTAATGCTTAATTTCTTACACACTTCTTGGAACTGTGAGTTTGAAATGAGAGAGCATTTGAAAAGGAAGGGATTGTTTCAGCTTTTGTTTAGAGATCACTTCCATGAAATTTGCCTCAGAAAGATCATGAAAATTCACTTCAGCACTTGGAGTTCAGACAGTGAGTTCCTAGAAGGATCCACTGTGCTGAACAACAAGGTAAGGACTGCAGGAACACCACCAGGGCTGGGCTGGGAAGAGTCCAGTGTGCCCAGTCCCACCAGGAGGGATTGCTGTGGGAAGTGAAAGCAGCTGAACTCTCTCAGGGTGGTCCCTTTAGATGTCTCAGGTCCACTTTTTTGTAAAAAGTGAAATTTCCCCTGACAAATGGGACCATGGCACTTAAGACAGAAGTAAGTGTGGGAAGATGGTTCATGGAGGGCTCATTAATCATCCCAACCTCACTGAAATAGAGACACCATGAGAAATTAAGGGAAGAACAAGCCATTAGTTCAGCCTGACTTTGGAGCTGTAATTGGAAAAAACAGTCGGTGTAGAAATAGTTTTGTTCTTTAATGAGATCTCATTACCAAGAGCTAATCTGCAGAAGAAATTGTTAATTTTGCTGATAGGCAGCAGTGGACTGACTGCAGCTCCATCCAAGGTTGTCCAGGGTAAGCCAGGTCAGGTCAGGGGTGGGCTGCAGTTGTTTGATGGTGCTTTGGTAGCAGACAAGTTTCTTTGGCTTTTCCATGACCAGCTACTTCCATCTTAAGCTACAACAGCTGGAATCCTGGAAGAACTCAGTGGACCCACCAACTGCATGGGGTCCTGCTTTGGTTGTCTTCGTGTCAGGCTGTGTTCAGGTTCCTGCATCCACTGAGTGATGTCCAGAGAACATTGAGGTTGGATGCTGAGCATTGAAAAGTTAGATTAGACCTAAATTCACTGATTACTGGAAGACAGTACATTAGTTCAGCCCAACTGTGCCTGCAGTATAGAGGATTTATAGCAGACTGCAGTCTCTTCTTGCTGCCTTTTCGTCTCGTTGCATTCAGTTTGCCTTCTTCCCTCCTGGTGAAGGCACCATGAAAGTGGTTCTTGCCTCATTTCTTTTTCAATCAGCCAGCTCTGGATGGCTGCTGCCAGCAGAGGAACCGTGTTCTGGTTGTGTTTTTGATGTCTGGCAACATAGATTGGCCTGGAGTAGAAGTCACAGAGGAAAAGGTTACTTGAAAGCTCAACACTTGGCTTGTGTCGTGCTCAGCACACATGAAATCTGTAGTAAATTTATCTTCCAAGTTTAATAACTCTTAACTGATGTGAGCAGGCTCATCATCCAACCAACCTGGGGAATAACCAGTGCCAGACACCAAGTGTTCTCTCTGCCCAGTTTCCAGCCACCAGAACTTCTGAGTGAAACATGAGTGAGAATGTTCATAACTTTGTCGAGCTTTCGATTAGAAGGAAGAACGGCCTTTGTAGAAAAAGTGTTGGAAAAGCATATTTTGAGTGCTTTCTGCTCTATCTGTAGTATGGAAATATCAGTTCAGAGAAATCACTTGAAGATGCTGAATAGTAATTAGTGGTTCTGTTTTCCTTATGAAGTATTTTGTGGTTGCATATTTTATCAGTGAGATTTGCATATTTTTGTCAGTGAGCTCATATGTAGACTCCACATTTTATCCTGTTTTGCCTTGTTACAGTTACACATCTGAACTTTTCTATGAAGGCAAATTGATGGCAAGTGGAAAACAGCCAGCACACAAAGACTTCTACCCTCTGACTTTCTTCACAGCACGTGGAGAGGATGTGCAAGAGAAAAATAGTACAGCTTTTTACAACAACGCAGAGGTAACTCTCCTTTGGCTTTATTCTTGATTGTTTTCTTAAAGCTCCCCCCAAATTTACGGGTTTGTGCTCAGTGTAGGTAGAAGACATAAACTGTGGAGTTTGCTAAACATGATGTAGTGAAAATTGCAGTGGTAGTAAACATTTCCACTAATTTCTCTTCTTTTTTTCTTTGCAAATTGTAAGCTGCATAACATTCTCTCAGGCTCATTCTTCAGCATGTCTTTCCACATAATTTGTGTGGCATTCTGATGGATGTATCTTAGCAACTGAGAGTAACTGCAGTTTGAAGTAAAACTCAGATTTCTTTGACTGTTGTAGAAATGTTCCCACTCAGATAAGACTCCTCTGGAGTAACATTTCATATTTGCTTTAATATGTTTAGGATTGGTGTGTCTCACTGATCATGGGTAGATGAGACTTTTTTGGGTGAGAACTTCTTCTCAATATGTTTGTTTCATATAGATTTATTTGTGGTCTTCAAAAATTACTTTCCATCTCATGTCTTCCTTTGCATTTAAAAAAACCCCAACCCAAACCCACAAAATCAACCAACCAACAAACACATGAGCAGCCCCCACCTCCCACCCCTGACTTGTTAATACTTTTTGTAGTGGAAGATGCCTTTTTCCAGTCACCTCTAGTTAGGGGAGGGAGAGAAAATCATAGAAATATCATGAATTTTCTTAAGCCTAGGAGGAGTTTTAACTTGTTGGGCTGCAGTTGAGCAGCAGTGCTTGTTATGAAGGACTGCTGAGCTGTGTTTTCCCCTTATTGGTCATGGTGTGGTTCATCTGATGCACAATTTTAAACCTGTTTGTTGTTGTTATGAAGCACTTTTTAGGCATTCTTTGATGTATTAAAATATCTACTGAAATAAAAAGCTTCAGTGACTTCTGGACACAGCACTGAAAAAAAACCTGAAGGCACCTGACCACTTTCATTAATCTACTTGGATTACTTTGCCATTTAAAAAAGTTGTAAAAGACCTAAAAATATCTTCAGTGACCAAGTAACAGTCTGAAAACTGTGAGTCATTAACAGCCACGGGCAGAAATGAAGGACAAGGGCTGCTGAAACACCAACAGGAAAAACTGAAATTAGATGATGAGGGAGATTTTTTCTGTTTGACCCTTAATGGCTGTTTGCATTGGGGCATCTCATGGTTCATTGGTGCCTGTATTAAGAATTAATCTGGAAAATGCACTTTCCTTTTTTGGTCGTAGTTCTGAAATTTCCCTGTGTGGTGTTAATTCTGAATTCATACCCAGAAGCTTTATGCTTTCAGAGAAGCTTGCCAGAATACCTACAAAAGATCATTACTACAAAAGATCATTGTGCTGTGGTTTTTATAGATATCAAAGTTTATTCTAATGTCCTTTGTCAGTAGAACTGGCTTTTAAATACAATTTATGTTGCCAAAAGTTATATTCAGGTCTTGCTCTGAGACAGCCACATTTTCACTGCCTTCTAAAATTACCCAAAATAAACTATTTGTGACTTTTTAAGGATGAAGAGAATTTTTTTTTTCTTTAAGAGGCTGAGCTTGCTTTTGTGATGCTGTAGGAAAACTGCATCATCAATTTTCCTGCTTTAAATAGCTGGAGAAATATTTATTGAATGACACATTGAATGTAAATTTAAAACAAAAACCAAAAGAAAAGCAACTCCTGGAGTGCAGTACCTCTGTTTGGTGTGTTGAAATGAGCTGCTGTAGCAGGAGGTTACTTTGAGCCTGTCTCCTCACAGGAGGAGGTTCTCAGGTTTTATTACTCCTTAGTCTTCTCAGTAGCACATTTCATAGTCTTTTATCAAGATGAACTGGCAGTTGTTGAATAATCTGGAATTCCCAGTGATACCCTTTGGAATGGGAAGTGATTGTGTTCTGGTGTATGGACTCTCTTTCCAGAGTTACCAAACTCTAAGATGACATATATAAAATCCAGACTAAAAATCAAATAATCTCTATTTAGGCAATACATTTACTTATGGAAATTGGATCAAGTGTGGCAAGACAGGTCCTACTCGACATTTTCATAGGAATGAAAATTCAGATTATAATATCCAAGTTTTTACTTTAAAGATGACATTTTAAGATAACAAAAAGATAGTGTATAGTAAATACATTGGTTTAATTCATGGTATTTTAGAGTGTCACCCTAGAATGCAATAACATTATTACTTTTGTAATACTGTGTCACGTATTACAAAAAATAAGCTTTAGAGCTTTAAAATTCGAGTTCTCTTTCCATATCAAAGAATGGATCCTCCTTTCATGAATTCTGCCTTTTCTTTTCAGGTGTTTGAAGTAGTGGAGCGTGTTGAAGAATTAAGAAGGAAGTGGCCTGTTGCCTGGGGCAAGTTGGACGACGGCAGCATCGGGGTGGTGACGCCTTACGCCGATCAAGTGTTCAGGATTCGGGCTGAACTGAGGAAAAAAAGGCTCTCAGATGTCAGTGTGGAGAGAGTGCTCAATGTTCAGGGTGAGCAGCAGCTCTGTGCCCCAAAAACGGGCTGAGGAAGTGACGAATGGGAGGGGTGAGGTTAAATAAGACGTAATGAAATTACCGTCAGTCGATGGGAACGGGCGAGCTGTGACACAGGTGGTGTCACAGAGCAATAAACTCGGGTGTGTGAGATTGTGTGTTCTCAAAATGAAGTCCAGGCTTGCTTAAAAAAATAAATCGAGTGAAAAATGTGAGAACTGATTGATTTTTAAGATAAGGGGACAGCCAGGGTTCCAAGTGAAAATGTAACGAGGCTTTAGCCTCAAAATGTTTTACTGATTTATTTTTTTTTTTTGTCTGTGGAATAAACTGTAAAAAGGAGTCCAGGAGAAACCTAAGGAGAAATTTAGATATTTCTTCCTGGAATCACATTGATAATAAGAATTTTGTGTAGGCATAGCCTGTTGCTAGGTTGCACTTTTAGTCAGTGATAAACAAAGGCAGATAATAATAAAGTAACTGAGTGACAGTGAGTGGTGTGGGCTCTGTTTTTTCATGGTTGATATTGGTATAGTTGAGAAATTTTAAAATATCAATCAAGAATGTCCAGAACTTTTACTTAAGGTAAAATAAATAAGTTCAAGGTTTGTTATTGGCTGCCTGGCAATGTTGTGAAGATAATGAACATTTCAGAAAGCTCTGGAGTGATTAATATTGAGGTGAAAAATAAGTTTTTAAAGAGGAAATATTCTTGTAATGGAATGTGCTATTTATAGTGCATCTTTTAAAATTTTTAAATCTTATTATTCTTGCATAAAGCTCTTCATGGGAAGGGTAGCTCTCAGTTCAGAATATCTAGGTGTGAAACTTGGCTGGCAAGTGCCGTGTTCTGGTTGTGGTAAGAGCAGAAACAGCAACAATTATCTCAGACGTTTGTTTTTTTTGTCTCCTTTTAGGAAAACAGTTCAGAGTTTTGTTTCTCAGCACAGTACGAACACGGCACACGTGCAAACATAAGCAAACACCAATTAAAAGGAAAGAGCAGTTACTGGAGGACTCAACAGAAGACTTGGATTATGGTTTTCTGTCCAATTACAAACTTCTCAACACTGCCATCACCAGAGCACAATCCTTGGTAGCTGTGGTGGGAGACCCTATTGCTTTGTGTTCCATTGGAAGATGCAGGTACTTTATGGATGTTCCCTGGTTAATCAGGGCTAAGGGTACTAGAAAATGTGTTTATCTGTGATGGATTTAGTGAAATGATAAACTGGCTTTTCGTGTATTTATAGTTGCTTGGATTTTCACTTGACAGTAACAACTGAAGATGCTTCATTTTACTTTCCAGTAGAGGTTCTTTTGTACACCTGTTAAAATTTTATACATAAATAAAAGTAATAGATAATTTGGAGTTTAAAAATTGTGATGTGACATGGTATTTTAAAGTTGTATATTATACCAGTTGTAGGGTGGTAGAGGACTTTAAAAACCTTATTTATGTTTTGATATGTCTTCATGACACCTGGAAAAAACTCGTTAAGGTTTGAGTGAATTGACTTTTTATAGGCCTAAATGAATAAATGTGGAAAATGCTGAGATGTGTAAACACTGATGTTAAGGAGACCAGGTTCTTGTTCTTCAAAGGTTTTTTTTTTTCCAGTGGAGGAGCTGAGATTTTGAGATGATCAGAGATAAACCCTGCAGCTGATTTCTCGAAGAGAGGAAACACTGCACTAACTACATTATTAAAATAAAGCTAAAAATACGTGTTAGTCAGTTGTTACATCTCTGTTGTGTTCTACTTTCCTGAGCAGTATTCTACTGTCTTGAAAAGGAATGTGGTTTTCAAGGATTAGAAGTGAAGAAGCCAAATGGAACCCAAATCTGTGTTTACTACATTTATGACACAGAATCTGAATTTAACCACTTACCTGCTGGGGCCACGTCAGGGGGATCTGTACCTGAACACAGAGATCTGCTCTAAATGGCTCAGAACATATTATTGACAGAGAAGCAATGGTTGTGGGTTTAGTTCACTTTTCCCTTTACCTGGTTGGGTTTTTTAGCCATGAACTGGTTTATGTAAAGAACTGATGAGAAAGAGCCCCTGTGCCTCCCGAGTACTCCTTCAAAATACCTGAAATGGGGCATGCAAAAACTTAATAAAATAAAAATATAGGCTGTCAGCAGGTAAATGAATTACAGGCTTGGCAGTTAAGCATTGAGTTTGCATTTTGAAGACCAGCAGCTGTTTATATATGTATAGCTGTTCCAAATTATAAAACAAAAAGATAATTAGGAAACAAGGGGCACTGAAACTTTATTAAGATGTAGCTCGAGCTTTCTCTGTAATACACCATTGTCTTGTTTCACTGAATAATTGAACATTCACTCTTTGAAAATAGTGCTGGAGGGGCTCAGGCAGAATGCTGGGAAGAGGGTTCTTTTTTAGTACAACAGGACTATAGAAGTCTGAAAGAAGTGACGTTTCGTTAGGAAAAACAGACCTCAAAAAAGTTGAGAGTGTACTCGAATTTTATAAATATTCTAATACCTGTCAAAATGAGTCAGGACTGTAATGATGGTTGGGGAGAGCTTTGTGAAGTGTGCCCAGGGTGATCATTCTGTTCCTCTGTGCTCCAACCGGACCAGACAGGGCTGTTTTGGCAGAAACCCCCTTTAAACTGCCGAGCACACCGAGAGGCAGCAGCGTTTTATTCTCTGTTCTTACACCCCAGTACAAGTGTTCCATGTACAGCTCAAAGTGTTCCATGTGTGCAGAGACTGCTTGGGGCATCCTGAGCAAAAGTGGATGAGTCTCAGTGGATTTGTGGTGCTTGGTTTGGTGACTGAGTTGATTAATCAGAGGGAATTCCATCATTAAAGCATCCCACTGAAGTATTTAATTTTGGGTTTTAAAACTCACTTAAAACCTTGCAAGATCTGTTTGCCTTAGAGCAAAATGCACAAAAAGGGCCATCTTGCATCGTGAATTTTAAAAGAGCATTTCTTGCCTCCGTAAAATCACAACAGAAGATGGGCTTTTGGGGAGAACTATTTGGAATTCTTAAATATGTCAGTAGCATTACAGAATTCCTGCAAGACAGACATTTGTTCTTTTCCACAAAGTCAGCTACTCAGCAAAATGTGACACTGCTGTTAAAATCAGTGTGCAGCAACCTCCCATTTTACAGGATTTGGGGAAATAACAGTGTTTGCTTACAGGCCAGGCCTTATTACTGAAGGGTGAACAAGCATTACTTATAATCAAGCACACTTTTAAGATCACTGTCTTTTAATACTCTTTTTCACTAACTTTCATTATTCTTGATTTTTTTGAAAGAGACAGCTCAGTCAGGTTTGGGTTTTTTGTTAAAGTGACATCTTCAGACCTTATTTAAATATCTTTTAAGCTTCAGTGACTTCACCCAAGAAGTTCTTTGAGGTTAAAGAAAAAATAAAATAAGTGTAAAGAGTTTGTAGAGATCCTGCTGTGGATGTTAACAATATAAAGACTTTATAAGCAGTAGAAAGATGTGTCATGAGAAAGGAGAAGGCAGGGAAGAATGTTCTTTTATTACATAGTTTAAATAACCCCTCCAAAAAGCTGGAAGCAGAATTTTCATAGAGGAGACGTGTGTCATCTGCTGGTTGTCTTTCTGGCTCAAAATTACTTCTATATGTTATAGAAAAATCTGACACACAATAAAATTTATGATTTTATTTGTTTTCCACCAGAGGATCTCAAAGGATCTCTAGATACTCCCAAATATTAATCTTCACATGCCTCTGAAGTGTTTGACAAGAGCAGTTTTGAGGGAATATCTCACCTTTGGTGTTTGTTACACTGAATGATCTGCCTAAATTCAGAGAATATATTTGACATCATCTGGGACTGAGAATCTGTATAATCCCCATGACTCTTTCAGTCTTAACAAGTTCCTTAAATCATATGCTTTTCAAAATTTTAAGCATTGTTGGTTTTATAGGAAAAAATCCCCGGTTGGACCTGTCCATGACATTAATATTGGAATATTGGATACACTCCCAGTGCTTTGCTCTGACACCATGGACAGACCTGTGTGTGCATTTTAAATAACTGGGGAGCTTTTCATTGTGCTGTGGGGTTGCAGGGTGGGTGCCTTGGGGTATAAAATGAGCATCTACAAAGAATAAAAATGCCACAGTTCTGTTGAGTCTGTTTTAATTTTCGCGACAGCCATCGAGTCTTACCCACTGTTTCTGAATTGTTTCCATAGGAAATTCTGGGAAAGGTTCATTGCCCTGTGCCATGAGAATGAAAGTCTTCACGGGATCACGTTTGAGCAGATCAAAGCTCAGTTGGAGGCTTTGGAGTTGAAGAAAACCTACGTGTTGAACCCTCTGGCTCCCGAGTTCATCCCCCGAGCTCTGCGGCATCAGCACTCGGCCAATCCCACCAAGCAGCAGCAATCCCCTCCAAAGGTAAAGCATTCCCAGCCATGGAATTGTCAGAAGGGGAAGTGAATGCAGAGAAATGACAGGAAAGGTTTATGGAACAGGCTGTTTGTTTTAAAATTGCATCAATGCAATCAGAAACGAGTGTGAATTCCGGAGCGATCCACGGCGTTTTCAGGTGAAAGCTCCAGACTTGTATTATAATACAGCATTTAGGGGTGTCCAAGTCCTGTTTCCTTACTAAAACATACACCTTGGGTCACTCTGGTTTGTTCAGTGGTAAACTTCAACCTCAGGGTTTAGATAAACCAAATTAAACCCTCTGACCGAGAGCCGATCCCTGTCACAGGCACCTCGTGCTCTGCCTGTACCCCAAAGAAACAACAGGCAAAAGGAGTATAAGGAAACAACAGAACAATGGGCAAAAGGGATTTGGTTTGATTTAAAAATCACATTTAAAATTCGGGGACTTGTATTACGTCAGGTAATTTTTTGATGTAATTAGAAATATATTGTAAAGCAGTATCTTGCACAGATTAGCTCTGTGATAATGTCCTTCACAAGACCAGATTTCAGCAGCATCAAGAGGGCAGAGATATGAAATTACCTCTGAGTGGTAATTTCATCAGCTGCTTTATAAAAGCAGGTGAAAAAGTGATGAAAATATGTGGCTTCCTTGGAGGGTGATATATTAGTAATTAATTCTATTTTAATGCTTCTTTGTAGTTTATTTGAGTTATAGTTGTAAAAATGTAGTTCGTTTGAGTTATAATTTAATTAAAATGTGTTTAGAGATGCAGCTGAAATGCAGGTTGTCAGCTTTGTGATGAACTCAGTTGCACAAGAAGGAAGAAATGTATGAATTTCCCATAGCTTTGCATTTGTGTTGCAGGCTATATCATTGAAGTGAAATTTTTAGGACAGGTTTTTTAACAATACAAAAAGGAAAGCCTTCCCTTTGGCAGTCCTTCCCCAAAGAAGGTTTGTAAGTGAGAACATTTGGTTTCTTCATCAAGATGCATTGCTTTCTGAAACAAACACCAGATTTCTAAAGCATCTAGTCATGTGTCAAAACACTGGGCCTACGGAAAACCAGAAATTACAAAATTATCTTTAAAATCCACTGCTGCGCTCTCCATTTTTCTTGAGTGCCTCAGCCTTGAATGCATTTTCTTTAACAGAACGTCATTATTAATACTTTTAGTTTCCTAAATGAAATAAAAAGAAGGTATTTGAAAATGCAGGTATAGTACATTTAGGGAAAAAAGGGGGGTGGGTGCTGGGGGAAGTGAGAATCTTGTTTGTAGATGGCTCTGTTTATTTTCCCTCGATTTGTTGGTAAACTGAGCCCTTGTGATGCAGGAATGCCAAGAGACACTTTCAAACTGCCAGCACTGTATTTTCAGCTTCAGATCCGAGGTGTCTAAACCCCCTGTGTCATAATTCTAAATAAAATCTCTTCCCCCTGGATACAATTGCCAGGCAGTGTGTGCAGTACCAGCAGTGCAGCGAGCAGGTAACACCCAGGCACACACAGAATATGGCTGTGAGCAGGGATACATTTCCCTTTGCTCGAGTTTTAAAAGCAGATGGTTAGCTTTGCTTATTTTAGACCTCCTAAGTACAATATTTAACACTGGAAATGAAAGATTAAAAACCTAGTGCTGGTGTATTTTGTAGCGAAAAAGTGAGAAGAGCCTCTGACACTGTGTTTTGTGGTGAGTTTATGGACATCTGTGCAGGGCAGGGCTCGTCTTTCACATGCTGTGAAAAGTGATTTTGAACAAACAACACCTTCTTATTCAGCAGAATTGCTCCTGGATTTATGCAAGGGCATTAAAAACCTCCTTACTGTTTAGATTTTAAAGAAGTAAAAATGTTTGAGTCTTGCCTCTGTGAGAGGCAAACCAGCCAACACAGAACGGGCTGTCTGGGGGCATCTGCCTTCCCCCGTGTTCCTGTGGCTTGGCTGGGCATGGAGGTGAGGAGGGAACAGCAGAGTTGGACAGGGACAGCCTTTATTGAAGGTGATGATGTGGAAAGGGAAAGTTTTCAGAACTCGGAGCTTCCCTCGGGGTAGTTCCCGTACAGTAAATTAGGCTCTGACTTCACAGCTTTGCCTCCCTCCCTCCTGCTGCCTCTGCTCCAGCTTTTGGTCTGGATTCAGGCACTGAGGTCAGGGAACATCATCATCCTCCACATCTCCTGCAGTCGGTGAGGGCCACAGGTCTGATTACAACTCTGGAGAACACTAAAGGGGGATCCAAGGAGTGACAAGCTGTTAACTGCCTGCAGTCACCCAAAGCTTGGTCTGAGCTTCCTCTGAGCACCTTTATGTAACGTGGATTTTGATACCCCAAAGGTGGAGTGGGTTTTTACAGCAAACTGAGTGTGTCTGTGCTCCTGTGCTGTCAGTCAGCATCAGTTCTAGTGTAGGTTTAGGGCTTTTTGGGTGGGGACGTGAACCTTGAGGTGAAAATCTTTGAGAAATGGCAACGATTAAGTTAATAACAGACTATTATAAAGTCATTAAGCCATCACAATTATGAAAAGAAAAAGATAAAAGAAAGGCAGCACCTCCCTTCCCCAGCTTACAGGTGGCCCCAGTTGACTTCTATTTACCATTCTGATCCTGGGATATGTTCATACTGTGACATGTCCTGTTCAACAGGACAGCTCTTCTTACAAACTTATGTAACTATTTGCTATTTCAGTTTTAAAAATATGACACCTATAAAATACAAGTCTGATAGGTTAGAACAGAGGATTTTCAGATTTCTGCACTTAGAGCTTCACTGTGGCAGTATAACAGATACAGAAATGCCTTGTGCTGACCATGAGTGATTGAGGCATGTAACTCCTCTGGTTTTAGATTGAACCCTCCTCTGTTTGGTGAATAAACAGGCTTCTTTTCTTTAAGTGCTGCAGTGAAAAGCAATTATTATTTTATTTTTCAATAATTCATTTTTAAAATGAGGGGAAAATTCGAGGACCAGTTCTTTAATCTGGTTTATGCATGAGTCAACATTGTCAAACAACCTGTCTTTGTACCCTGACTAATTTGCTCAGACTGCTGGAAAACTGCCTAGACTTATCTCCTGGGCAGGGAAAGTTTTGCAGCATCAAAGCCTTTTTAGATTTATTTTAAACTTGTGAACATACTTAGGTCCAGATTAAGTAAAGTATTCCTCTCCTGCAAAGGACTTAAGAGCATACTGGCACTTGAATATGTGCTCACAGTTTATGAATATTAACTAATTAGTTGATGCTGGAAACTCATGAGCGTGCAGGAGGGATAACTCAGTTCTGTTAAAATCCTTTTCTAATGTGCAATTCACCAAGGAAAAACAGTTTCCCCAGAGCACTGTGGTTCTTGGCTCTCCTATAATTGTACTTTTGGGGAGCAGTCACAGAGGAGCAAAAGTCCAGAGGCCAATAGATGGGATGGGGCAGGGAGACAATGTCTAATGAGGTTGGGTGAACAACTGGGTAAAACTGGGAGAAGCTGCTTTGTCTCCAAGGTTCTTGAGCTGGAACCTGGAGGGGAAAATGGATCATGCTTCCACTAAGAGCTGCCATGGCAGAGGAATCCTGAGGATTATGTTAGTACTGGATGCTGCTCCTGAAAAAAGTGAGACAGTGGAGAATGAAATGGTGAGGAAAGAAACTCAAAATATTTGCTGGAGCCCTCTTTGCATCTGGAAACAGGCCTTGGGAGAGTTTTCCCAGAGGGACTTGTAATGACCTACTGATTAATTGGATTAGTGGTATTTAATGTCCAGCTTTGTGAATTCATGGTGTCAGGTGGTGGAACTGGACAGGTGAATGTGTAGGAATAAACTGTTGACTTCTTTCAAGCTCCGTTTTGTGTTTAATTATAATGTTCACCTGAATAAACAGCTTTGGTTTATATAATAATGCAAAACATTGTAATTATTGTTTTTTTCCTTTAAAGGGCAAGGTCCACCATCACAACCAGAATGACCATTTCCCACCTGATGGAATGGGTAAGTATCTGCTGCTCCTGGAGGAATTCCTGAGCTCACACTGATATGGCTGCAGTGACATTGATATTAGTTTGATATAAATGGAGTATCTGGTCCCTTCTTTATTTGAAAGTCATTTACTTCTTGTAAATGGGAAACAGATTATAGGCTGTTAAATGGACATTTGGTATTTCTGAGGCTTTCCCTTTATAGGTGTTGTGTGCACTGACTTTGGAGCCTTAACACAGCATAATTGTTGGCCTCTTAAAAATGGCTGTATTTGAAATTCATACTGTAAACCCCTGTCCCAGTGTATTTGCACTAAAAGGGTTTGGACATTATATTGCAGACACTTTTTTATGGGGTACTTTGAACTTAAATTGTGCTGTCATATATCCAGATATTACCAATGATACCTTTGCAAGGTAGCATGCCACAGCTGAATAATTTTGTTATTAATTTGAAAAAGCATTAATTTAAAGCTTGTCTTCCCTGCTAAAGAAAAGAGGGTGATTTTAGTTTTTGATGCAGTGCTTAACAGCTACTCTGACTGTCAGCATATTTAATTGGTTTGGGACGTTCTCTCATTAATGCACTTACCAGATACCTGTTTCTCTGTATCTCAACTCATATTTTCTGCCTCTTCAAATTTTTGATTTGATTAATGCTTGCTCTTGGTGTATCAGACCTGTGCTCTTAGAGAGTTTCACACAGGCTTTATAAAGATAGATGCTATCAGGATAAAAAAAAAGAAGAAAAGAAAAAAGAAAAGAAAAAAAGAAAGAAACAGTGGCTTCATGTTCTTTTTGTGTATATATTTTACTTTTTTGTGTATATATATCTTTTTTTTTTTGGTCTTTCTTTTCAGTTCAGCCCAATCCTTCTGTTCTCATTGGAAATCCTATCCGAGCATTTACTCCTCCCCCTCCTCCTCTGGGACCTCACCCCAACCTGGGGAAATCTCCAAGTCCTGTTCAAAGGATAGATCCACACACTGGGACAAGTATTCTCTATGTACCTGCTGTCTATGGAGGAAATATGGTCATGTCTGTGCCTTTGCCTGTAAGAATTAATTTTGTGTTTTCCCCCCAACCCTCTCCTCAATTATTGTATGCACAAAATATATGGGAAAATCAGATAGTGAATTTATTGCAGGTTTATTCAGCACTTTACTTCAAATATATGGGCTTTGCTGGCTTTAGGAGTGGCAGTGCAGAGGACCACCAGAAAATAGGGACTTTAAAGCTTTACTTGCACAAAATAACTCCAGGCAGCCTAAAAGCAATTCCATGTTCATGTAATTTGGTGTGTTTTAGGCACACCAGTGGAATCTGTGTGCCGTGACTCGAGACACCTGCCTCTGAATTATTGGCCCAGTTCAGTTCTTAATCATCAGAGAGACATCAGTGATTCACCCCCAGTTTGTTTCTCTTTATTGGCTTCACACAGTCTAAATTACCAGTTTTGGAATTCTGCAGTGCAAGGTGTCTGAAGTGAAGTGATAAGAAAAATAAGCATAATGGGATGTTTTTCCCTTCCAGAACCTCGTAGTGAACCAGTTTCCTCTCCAATCCCTTTCCTTAATGACATTTGGGAACAGAATGAAGATCTCTAATCAGGTCTTTTAGGCTACATTTATGCATGGAATTTTGGATTACAGATCAGACTGTCCCTCCAAAATTGCCACAAATTAAAGAAGCAGCCTCTGCTTTGTTGCTACCCTTCACAGTCACATATTCATGGAGGAAAATGCAAGGAAAGAACAAAGGCTGCAAAAGCTTGTAACGTGTCTGTGTTGTGCACAACTCCTGAAAACTGTGGGAAGGACATGGAATTAAACACATGCACATGTATTTAATTCCTTTCATAATGCTAAATGTTGGAACACAGTTAACTTGTTTTTTTTCAATAATGCTCTGTTGTAATTTGGGTTATGGGTGCTGAATAGGGAACTTGCTGTAGTTTCAGTTGCATGTCTTAGATCAGCTGGCAGCTGTAAATTGGTTTTCTTTGCTAGGCCAAGGAATTTTCCTTTTTCCAAGCTTACTAGAAATCTGCATTTGATGAGTAAATTTAAATGCAATGAGAAGGCCAGCAGCTGTATCTTTGTCATGCTTGCTCACATTATATTAATATCAAACCAAGGTAATTTAAAAAGCTCTGCCTTATTGTTCCAAGGTTAATATATTTTTTATGTATTTCCAATCAAAAGAAATGTATTAAAAATAAGTATTTTGAGCTCACCTTCCCTGAGGATGGATTTTTAAATAATTAAGTGGGAAGGCTGAGGTACTAATGAGACAGCTACATTTGAAAAGAGGCTCAGAGATGATTTGAGGTTGTACAGATGCAAGAGCAGCCTAAAGCTAAAGTTCAAAGTGCACATTTCAAGGGCAAATAGTAATTTAAAAAAAGAGTAGCGTGAAAGTTGTTACACTTGAAACAAGTAGGGACTGAAGTAAAACGTGTTTCTGTTCATGTAAGATGAAATGATGTCTTTGCTTTGTTTAATGCAGTTCCCATAGCCAAGGTAAAAGCAGGAGGAGGTTGTGTGCTGTCATCACTAAGGGATGCTCTGGCAGCCTGAGTGGTGATTACTCTCCCTGCACTCGCCTCTGATTCATGTATTTTCCTCCTTTTAATAAATTCCCTACAGGGAGAGATTGAACTAATTTGATCCAGAGCTGTCTTCCTTTGCATTCCTTTCAGGAATAAAACTGAAACCGTTGTAAAAAAATCCAGGTTTTTATTACCTGCTTTCAGGAGGTGGATTTTACTTCAAATGTGCAATTCAGATGCAGCACAGGCACTTTGGAGCAGCCCTGTCATTCCTCACTTATGGAGGGTCTTGGATTGTCCCAGTAGTCCTGTTAACTTCCCAGTAGTCCTGGTACCTTCACTAAGTGTGTCCTGGGTGCAGAGGAAAGGCCTGGCTGCTCCTTCAGTGGTACAAAATCACACCAATGGATGCTAAAAGGTCTGTTCTTCAGGTCAGAGGCTTCTCCCTCTGTTCTTCCCCCCAAGCCGCAACCCAGTGTCCGTTAACTACAGGAGAAATGGATTTTTATTTTCTTGACCTTCATCCACATCTGTTTAATTAGAGAAGAGATTAATCTAAAGTGTGTTGAACTAAAATTTATCCATCAGTCTTTTCTCTCAGAATTTCGAAACCACTGAAAAAACCATGGGTTTTGATACAAAATTTTTTGCCCAGGATTGTCCTTCGGAATCTTTGCTGCCCTTACAGCTCTCCCTTTCCAACACCAGCTGTAGTTGTGTGTGAGTCTGTCAGGTCATCTGATGCACAGAAAACTGTTGTTTGACCTAATATCAGTGTGCTTGTTATTTCTCTGCCTTTAATGTACCCTAACAGGTTGCATTTCTCTCTTATTTTTTTTTATTTTTTTTACTGTGTAGGTACCATGGACGGGGTATCAGGGTAGGTTTGCAGTCGACCCTCGACTCATTACTCATCAAGCAGCTATGGCATATAATATGAACCTGTTACAGGCACATGGGCGTGGGTCTCCTATCCCTTATGGCCTGGGGCATCACTCTCCAGTTAACATGGGCCAGCAGCAGCTCCAGCATCAGGAAAAGGAGCAGCACGAACAAAATCGAAATGGTCAGTGGTTGAAATGGCAGTGAAAATTGGTCTGGTTTTGAGAGTTTTGTGCTTTAAATTACTTTATGATTGTACTTTACAATATCCTTTAAATAGGGTATTTTTATTTCCTTCCTTTGCCCTTTCCTCCCTGATGGAGTTGGGTAAAGAATGTGAGATTTGCCATTACAAATAGAATAACTCAGATACTGTGAGATTCAGAGGAGGAAGTAACGGAAGCTGGGGAGGGTGTTGAGGGTATAATTGTTCCATCTCTGTTCTGCAGTACAACTGCTGATGTTATTTGCAATTAAGTTGGAAGAACTACTTAGTGATGATTAATGAACAAAGTGCAGAGATTAAAGGAAAAGTGTTATTTAGGTAAATGATATTAAGTGTCTGTGGTGCTGTAAATGCTATACTAATAAGTCTAAATTTTCCTGTGTCTGGCAAAAAAAAAAAAATCCCATAATAATAATTTTTCTATTGAAACTAAATGATTTTGTAAATGTTTTTAGGTAAAAGTGAAAATGCTGCTGGACCTGAAATCAGTAAAATTCGAACACCTGAGAAGAAACCTCTGGAATCCAAGCAGGTGGGTTTCTCTTGTCTGGGTTTGTGGTTTGGTTTTGGGTTTGTTTGTTTATTCGTTCATTTGATTTTGTGTGTTTGTTTTTTAATATTCTCTCTTTTAATGAGCTTAGTCATTACTGAAATGGTTTTGTTTGTTTGTTTGATTGATTTTAATGTGGATTTCCAAAAGTTTTCCTTCTCTTTTCTGCAGGTTGATTTAGAAGCCAGTTCTCAGCAGAGGAGCCCCGAGTCCCGCTCCGGTGTTGGTTTTCCCAACGCTAAATTCCATCGCAAAGAGAATCCCAACCCCAGGCAGCTGAACCTCCACCTCACCCCGCCCCACTCCCAGTTTGCAGTTCCCAACCGCCACTTCCAGCACCTCTCCCAGCTCCCAAGGCAGCCGTATCCTCTGCAGCAGCAGCAGCAGCAAAACCTTTTAAGTCAGCAGCAAAATCACTTGCCTGACCAAGCAAACCAAATGCCACCCCAGCAGAGCCAGGTAGTTCAGCAGCATAACCATTTGAATCAGCAGCCTCCACAACCTTCACAGCTTTCCCCTGCTTACCAGGCAGGCCCCAGCCAGTCTTTTTTTAATAATCCAATTCCCCACCGACCACATTCTCCTGCTGTAGATGCTGTGATTTCAGAACAACACCCCCCACCTCTGTTACAAGAAGTCAATAATCCTTTGAGGCCTCTTGCACAGCACAACCCCGTTCTGCCAACCCACTTGAACAACTTCATTGAAGAGAATCCGTCAGGAATGCCCTTAGGGGACACTTTAGGTAGGTGACTTTTCTTTATTTAAATTCAGAGTGTGCAATTATAACTACATTGAAGTGAAAATGAAGGAGGTATTTACCTTTTTCAGGCATATTGCTCTGAATTGGGTCATTGTTGGGTTAGTTTCCATAAGTAATGTCATTGAGCATAATTTGCTGCTTCAGGCATGTTTGAATATTCAGCACTTTATTAGAAGATTCATGTTTATATGATTTTCCATATGATTTAAATAACCAGGTTATACACTGCAATGCAGTTAGTATATAATAGGCCCTGGAATATACTGTTTAAAAAGTATTCTTTTTTTTTTTTTTCTTTTTCTGACATAAAGATCTTTAAAAAAGGGCATTAGATAAAATTTTTTTTTAAAACTATTTTTGTAGATCGTATGCATGGAAATGTAGCTTTGGAAACAATAAGGCAGCAACAACAAGCCAGGTTACAGCAATGGAATGAACATAATGCCTATCTCAGTCAAGGCACTATTCCATATCAACACCATCACCATCCTCATCTACCACATCTTCCTCAGCAACCAATTGGATTGCATCAACAGCAGCAAGTTAGGGCAAACTGGAAACTTGCCAGTAATACAGAAGATGAAACAGAGGCAACATATTCAAGGTATTTGTTTACTGAGTCATCAGAGCTTGTGTAAAATTGAGCAGTGGGCACCTATCTGTAACACTGTGATCAAGTGCAAGGCACTTAAAGGTATTGCTTTTTGCTGCTGTTATTATGAAGGTTAAAATAGTTGGCAGGCTGACTTACAACTGTGCTTTTATTATGTGTTATGCTTTGTTCTGTTAGTATATTGGGTAGTAAAGCTGTAGTGGAAAAATATTTTCGTGGAGCTTTTCAGTGTTGTGTTTATGGAGTAAGGAATGGGTAGAGAGCAAAAACCTCGTGTTTTTATAAAAGAGGTGTCTGAGTGTAGTTAAGGCCTATTTAAGTTGTAAATTCTTCAATTTGAAGTCTCAGATTTATGTGCTCGAAAACAAACAAACCAGCCCCTCCCCAAACATTGCTCCCCAGTGAAACCTAAATTTTTCTTTTCAAAAACCCTTCGCTTTTAAAAGCAAAAAAATGCTTGTATTTGAGATGGAGCATTAGGGGGCAAGAAAGGAAGCGGTTGAATGTCAACAGAAAAATGGTTCCAGTGGTCATCAACTTTGATCATGTATTTTGTAAAGGCTGGATTTTTAAATTGCCTCTGTTTGCTGTCATCTCCCACTATGCTTTCCTTTCCATCTGGGTTGTTAGAGCCATGGTAAAGCATCTAAATGCCCTCTTATCTGACTCTTTGAAGTGCTGAATTGAATATTCTTGACCTTTTGAAGAAGTTTGAAGGTATATTGTGCAAGTGAGGGGAATCCCTGATTGTTCTGGCTTTTGGCTTGTAAGGGGTTAAAATTTTCCTTAACTATGTGAACTTTTTACCCTGTGTAGTAAAGCAGGAAATCCTTCCCTTACTTGTCTCTTAAGAGATAACAAAAAATTGATTCTTCTGGCCGAAAAGGAAATCTCAAGAGTTATTAAAACTTTGAGATGATTCAGGTGGGTATTTCATCCAATTAATCCTCTCGTGCCTGATTTCTGATTGCTCAGTCCCATCCTTTGAAGTTAGGGGTCAGTAAGCCCAAAGATGAGAATATTTAAGTGCAGTGGTTTGTGCTTTTGAGTTTTTTCTGCCTCAAAAAAGAGTGGGATTTCAACAAAACTTTTTTTTTCCTTTTTTTTTTTTTTCTTGATGCCTTTATTCTGTCAATGCAGATTCCAGGATTTGCTCCGAGAACTGTCCCACCGGGATCCAGGTGAAAGTCGGGACTTGGCCGAAATGCCCCCCCCTCAGTCGAGACTGTTGCAATACAGACAAGTGCAGCCCCGGAGCCCACCAGCACTCCCTTCTCCTTCCTGCAACTCCAACCACAGTGCTCACTTCCCCACCTTCACTGAAAACAACAGAGACATTGAACTGCCCAGTAACCCAGCATTTCAGCAGCATTTACCCCAAATATACAACCCCCCTTTCTCAATGCCATCCGAACATATAACCCCATCTCCCTTGAAATACCTGCAACCTGATGGATCCTGGACTTATGCTAACCTACAGCAGAACCACCTTATGGGGCAGGGCTTTCACTATGGGATACCTCCACTGCCCCACAGGTCGCAGCAAAACCCTTTTATACAAATCCAGAACCATCAGCACGCGGTCGGTCAGGAGCCATTTCACCCCCTCGCGTCTCGAGCAGTATCTGCCTCTTCGCTCCACAGCTTAGAAGAGGTAGGTGGAGGTGTTTGCTCTTGTCTGCTGTGCAGTTGTCACGTTGTTTCACTCTCAGATTGCACTGTGGAGTGGTCAGGGATGCCCAGCACCTCACGCATTAACAGCTCCCACTGGGAGTTCCTGGGAGGCGGAGCCGTTCTTTGCTCTTCACCCTGGGCAGGTTCCTGGTTCTGGGCACTGCAGGTGGAACATTTTCTCTGCAAAGTGGGAAATCTTGGCTTTTTGAGTGTTACTCGGAGTTTTCTTGCTGGGTCTCTGCCTGTCGTTTATCTGGGGTGAGATTTAACCCAGCCCAGGTGACAGCTCACGAGGTGACTCCGGACAGGCAGCGCGAAGGAACCGGGCAGTCGGCTCAGTGTGGAACTCTGAGTGTGGTTGAGCTACAAACTTGAGACCAGAGCTGGACAGGTGTTTCACCCTGATTTAATAAATCCCACCCTGCCTGAACTAATCTGATATCAAGCCATCTTGTGTGTTTGGGGGGCTCAGAGTGCTGGAAATCAGTGCAGAGATACCCAGCTGTGCTTCTTGAATCTGGGTCCAGCACCAGCCACAGCTGGCTCTGTCCCTCTCCATGTTCTCTTGTCCTGGACTCCAAGGAGGTGTATTATGGGATGCAGACTATGCCAGCACATACAACTAGGACAGGTCACATTTTGAACAGGAGTTTTTAATCCCTGTTGGAATACAGAGTGCTGAGAAGTGTATGATATGTAGACACGGAATACCCTGGTTGCATTCCAGGAATGCCAGAATTAATATTCACACTGACTGCATGTAATCCAGTATTTGTACCTAAGTGATGTATTTCTGTTAAAGTTTTACAGAAGCCATGGGGGGAGCCCTCCTCATCATCACTATCTCACATAATACATATTTAATTTAATTGTCTTTCGGCTTCTGAAAATAGAAAATATTTCGTTTATGAGCCTGAGCAAAATAACTAAAATTGAATTCCAGTGCATTTTACAAATTTCTGTCTTATATAGATCCAGAGAGGTTAATGGAGTCCTCAGGCCCAGCTAGAGCTGTAGTAAGGTTTGGATTTATAGACATTTAGAAATTTGATGTCTCAGTCCATTAAGTCATCCCACCTTGTATAAAATCTAATACTTTGTGACAAGACTTACTGCTGTCAGTACAGCAGGATGTAGGAACAATGTCTTTTCAGCAGTAATAAACCAATAAATATTCCTATAGAGCTTGTGACAGCTCCTGCTATCTGAAGACAAATAGAGTGAACCTTTATGTAATTAGTGCAAATTCGGTTTAGTTGTTATTTTTTCTTCCTTTCAAAATATGTGACAGAAATGCCAAATGCAGTAAAAGTATTTCAAGACAGAGACTTGCCTGTAAACTTCCCAAAACTGCTGGTCCAGCTGGTAGGTGGGACCAAAGAATGCACAAGGAAATCAAAGTGTGGTTTTAGGTGTATTTTTAACAGACATCCCTCATACAAGGCAGTTGTCAGGGCAGTTTTCTTGACTTTTGGTATCCTCACTAAACTCTTTTTTCCATCACTATTTATAAAACTGTTAATTGACTTGATACTTGAAAGCTTTTGCTTGTGTTTAGTCAAACCAGATCTGAACTGCACATCAAAGGGAATACTGAAGTTATTCTGTCTGGTTCTGTACTTGCAAGTGTCCAGACTTTTGATAAATTCCTGCCTGCTTACCAAAATTGCCCGTTAAACTCAATAAATGTATATTTTCTGGGTATGATTTGGGCAGTAGCTTATGAATTTGGTTTTTTGTTCTTGTTGTTGAAGAAAACCCTCAGGAGAGTAGTGTGTCAGGATATGCAAGTGTTGATCCCTTGATTATGGTGACTAAAATAAGATATAACAGTTTTCTTTCATGCACTTTTTTCCCTTGTCTGTTTTTTGTGGATGACACAGTAACAACATTGGGGCACTGCAAACAAGTTATTTGATGTTTATTTAGCTAATTTCTTATGGCATTTCATTAGGATGTTTTCTTTTTTCCTTTTACCAAGTATAGATTTATCTGTATGACTTTTCTGTTATTGATGCTCATTAGTCAGTGCAGAAGGGAGAAAATACTATATGTTCATTTTAAAAAATAAACTGTAATATAGCAGACTTAGTTTAAATCTTGAGAAAGTTTAGAGAGCCCTTAAATCTGAACTTTTGAAGTCCACAGGTTAATTAATGGAGCTCCTGCCATTTTCATCTCCGTGATCTGCAGGGTTTACAGGTCATTTCTGTGGTTTCAGATAAAATTCTCTGCATTATCTCTCCCGAGGGCAGAGGCTTCTCCAGAGTATTTGTTTGTGTACATTCACAACATCCAGTGTACAAATGTATCCTGCTCCCCCAGATCCTGCTATACAAGTCACTAATTTATCCTTTGGAAAAGGAAAAGCCATTTTTTTTTCCTGGCTACACTGTAAGAACATTTTTCTCTTGCTCTTGTGTGCTTCTGTGCTTTCTTTGCTTCATCTGTAAATGCTGGGTATCTTCCTCCTCACTGTGTGATCCATCGCCCACGTAGGACTGTGAGATGTAAAGGCTGATGAGAATTAAGGAATCTCACTTGATGTTCTTTGCAGTTGCTTTAAAATTCTCTATTTTGTGTGATCAAAACAACTTTATCAGTGACTGCAATATCCAACATATAACTTGAAATGCATGAGATTTTTTTCTAAATGCAAAGGACTTTTTTTTTTGGTAAGACATTTCAGGGGAAAAAAAAATGAGCGGGGAAATGGTATTTGATCCATAAATAAGAGCAAAAGGCCATTTTTTGTTTTGTGTTTTTTTTGTTCACAGTATGAACCAAGAGGACCAGGCAGGCCGTTGTACCAAAGAAGAATTTCCTCTAGTTCAGTCCAGGCTTGTTCTGAAGAATTAAACACTCCTCAAGACAGTCTTGGTCAGTGTAAAGAGCTTCAGGACCACAGTAACCAGTCATCGTTCAACTACTCCTCACCTGAGTTGTGGGTGAACTCCTCCTCCTCTGCCCCGTACCCAAACATTCCATGCAACGGAGCCAGCAGAGCAGTTCCACCCCGGGAGTTGTTAGGTGGGTACCCTGGGATCTCTGCTGGAAGGAGGCAGTTTAAGCTGCAGTGACCAAGTCTAAGTGAAAGAGTTGGTTGTGGGGTTTTTTCCCACAACATGTTTTCTGCCATTTCTTGAATTCCCATTTCTTGAATTCCCATTTCTTGAAGTATTTTTTTGTTTCAGCAGTTAAAGGTTTGGAATAATCCTGGGTTTGTTTGCCATCTAGTTACCATCCTGCTGCTGCCTAAAGAATACTGTGAGCGTTCTCCATGTCCTAAATCAATGCTGCTCCTTAGTCCTCTCCAAAAGCTCCAGTAAACCCAAATAGTCTCTTACAGTGGTTTCAAGTGCAGCTGAGTTTTTGCTGAGAGGAGCTAAGGTGACTGGTGGGATTTATTTGCAAGATAGATTATTTGTTCCCAGATTCAGTGATATTTGGTTGATATTACAGTCTGGGGGAGCAGCACATAAACTGAATTAGTACTCTCAGCGTTTCTCCCAGTAAATTCTGGTACTTCATCAAAGTAGTGACGAGTTTAAATTCTCTCTCACCGTGGAACAATCTCAGTGGAACGTGGCTTCCCTGGTGGTAGGAGCAGTGCTGATTGATTGAGCAGACAGAAACTAAATTAACTTTTCAGAGGTGAAAAAAAAGCTGCGAGCAGAGAGTTGGAGCAGTGCAGCTATTCTTCTGTTCTCCATACTTTCAGTGGTTGTGAAAAACAAAATAACCAGGATAGTACAGTTTCTTCTCATTGACTTTGCTTTAAGAATCTCCAGTGGTAATTTAAAAACAAGATTAGTAAAAATATGAACAATATCCCGGTGTGGATATTAAAACCACTTAATAATGCAGAATTATTTATAGGATGGTTCTTTTTGGCCTTAAAAGATTTAATTGCTTTTGATGAAGCTTTATAAACCTAAAACATCTTATAATGTTACAGTGATTGTGAAGTAGAAACAAGCAGTGTAGAGTGAATGAAAAAAGCTGTTTATATTAGCAACAGCACTTGAGAGTTAAGTTCCTAATGTACCTTTTAATTTCCAAAATGTGAAAATGTTATTTTGCAAACCCATGTGTATGGCAGCATCTTTTGTTCAAAACTTCAAGCTCAGGGCACCTCCTTCAATCTATTTCTGTTTTTACTGAAAATCAAGGAGCTGAATGCACAGTGTTATATGACATTCATCACTGGAGTTGCTCCCTAGACTGGTGGTTATCTAATAGTGGTTATCTAATAGGAGCTCAGGAACCCTGGCAAGGTTACTTTGGGATCAGCCGGTGCCACATTTCCTTGCTTTAATGTAAAGTGTTTGTGAGTAAAGTCTGCAGAGGACAGATGTGTGTGTAAAAAGTACCATATCCCTACATTTGCTGTCAAATAGTAAATTCTAAACGAAAAGGTCAAGTTCTGACTAGTAACTGCTTTTGCTATGAAAATACTTTTTGCTGGAGTTAAGAGTGGTTTCTGTTTTGTAAATAAGTGTATATGAATAGTGCCCATATCAAGTGGTTCATGCAAACACATCTCCATTTTCTGGCTGCTGTGCTTTCCCACATTCACAGCTCAGTGCCTGTGACGATCATATTTACAGCCCAAATGTGTTTTATGGAGCTGAGGGTTAATGACCAGTAACTGCACTGTTTGTTGTTACCATTGATTTTTATCCATGAAATAAAACCCCGTGAGAATGTGAGGCTGGGAAATAATCCTGTGCCTGCATTTTTTGCTGGAGAGGGACCCTGATCCAGACTGTCCAAGGGCTGATCTCTCCTGTACATCAGGAATGGCTGAGGCACCACTGTTGGATTGGATCAGGATGGATTTATGGAGGGCAAGGGGAGCTGCTGTGAATTCCTCAGGGTCATTACATGCAGGCACTTCCCAAAATTGCAGTTGGAGAGTTTGATATGCATTGCTTTTTCTGTTGATAGAAAGAAAATGATTTAAGTTCTTACTCAAGATGTTTATTTCATATTTTTTCTTCTGTTGGACGCCTCAACCACACACAGCTTTCACCTCTGGCCCCGCTTGTCATTACTTGTCTTCTCTTGAGTGCTGTGGTTATTTTTGGGAGGTTTTTCTGCTCGTGGTCTGGGTTGTTTGGTTTTTGTTGAATCATAGCAACCCTAGCAAAACTGCTTTGCTTATGTTCTTTCCATAGTCATTCTTCTGTGAGTTGATTATGGGGGTTTTTTGATTTGTAAAAATCAGAAGGCTGTGTGCGACCCTTCCAGCAAGAAAATTAACTATATACTTTGTTGTCCTACTTTTGCACTCATTTGGTGGTACATTTTTATATGTACACTTTAAAAATAATGTTATAGGGTTAAAGATTGAAATAATTACAGAATAGATGTGCTGTCCAGCTCTTAGACTGTTACAGATAGAACATTTACCTGTTTCATCAGTGTAGAGTTTCTCTAGTTGTGTCAGACAGCAGAATTCTCAGACAAAGTAAGGTACCTCATTAGGATGCAGGAAATTCACTTGAAAGCAGTTTTATACCTCTGGTTTAAAGCACCATTTTTTCTGATAGTTACAGAAGTTGTTAAATGTGGAGCAAGAACATATCAATTAGCAGGAATGCATTCAGCCTAAAATACCAATAATTAGTTGCTTGGCATTCAGGACTCTGAATTGCTGTTGGAGAATGAATTATATATGGTGCTGTAAATTTTAATTTTAGCCTATTAAGCTATAAAGCAAGAGGAATGAAATAGTCTTTGTGCTGTCTCAGTGGATAAAGTGCTTAAATTAGAGTAGATCCCCCAGGGAAGCAGCTTACCTTCCGTGCACCGGGTAAATCCGCTGTGCGGAATTGCGGGTTCGGTGTTCCGGGCTGTGGGCACCCACGGAGAGGGTGTTTAACACTGGCATTCCTGGGGTGTTGGTGGCAAGGATAGGGCACAATCCGACAGTGGGAATGAAACTGGGGAACTCCAAGACCAGCTTGGAGCAACCTGGGCTAGTGGAAGGTGTCCCTGCCCATGGCAGGGGGGGTGGAATGAGATGAGCTTTAAGGTTCCTTCCAAGCCAAACAATCCCCTGCTTATCTGAGCCTGTGAACTTAATAATAATGTTCAAGGACACAGAGTGACTAAACACAGAAAATTGGTGGTGTGGGAGGCGATTTCGAGTTTCAGTACCCCCAGTACTTATTTTGGGGTTACCTCAGGTAGATTTGCTACGTCAGAGCCTTTCGCTTACCCACGCTCTGCTTCCTCCTCCTGCAGCTCCACCCAAGACAGCGAAGCCCCCCGAGGAACACCTGAAGGCCGAGAACATCCAGCTCTCCAACTCCTTCAACTACAACGTGCTCCAGCATCTGGGCCAGTTCCCACCTCTCATGCCCAACAAGCAGCTGGTGGAGTCCAACAGCAGCAGCCCCCAGCCCGCCGGGAGCAAGCCCGTCATGTCCTACGCGAGCGCCCTGCGGGCCCCCCCAAAGCCCAAACCCCCTCCTGAGCAGACAAAAAAGAACAGCGACCCTTTGTCCTTGTTTCAGGAACTTAGCCTAGGTAGTTCATCAGGTAGCAATGGCTTTTACTCCTATTTTAAATAATCAGATTATTTTTTTTAGAGAGAATTTAATTTTTATTTGTGTCCGTAGATCTAAGGTAGTCGGGGCTTCACCTGTAGTTGCAAATATTCCCTTTGTTTATATTAGTAAATATATCCTCACTTAATTGCTTTGCTGCTAGACTTGCAACTAATTTTTTTTTTTTTTTTAATTATATTCCATTATTTTGCATTTTTTGATGTGGGTCGGGTTTTTGGAAGCTTTTCTGTAGGAAAACACACACGTGTTATTTTTTAATTTGTGTAATGTTAATGATATGTTGCATTAAACTAGCAGCTGAGAGATTACCTGTACAACTTGAAAAAAAGGAAAAAAAAAAAGGAAAAACTAAAAAAGGAAAAAAAAAAAAGTTTGTCTAAATTGTATTTAAGAAGATTGTAAGTAGCATTTACATTTATTCAATAACATTAGCATACTATGCTGGGTTTCTGTACCAGAAATGGCCAGTTAATGTAAAAATGTATGTTATTTCTGCTTAAATTCATTTAATTTTTTTTTTTTTTTAAATAAAGGTGCAGCATCTTCTAAATAATTTCAGTTTTATCAGCTTTTTTGTGAAGGGATGCTGCATTCTCAGACTTTTATAGTTTTAGATTCTGTATGATGTGGTATTGTATTTTCCATCCACTGTAGGGTAAAGTAAAGGCATTCTTTGCAGACACCTATGCCATTGTTTGGAAACATTCAGATAAAAGTATTGATATACTTTAAAAAAAATAATAAAAAAAAAAAGAAAAAAGGAAAAAAATTAACAAAAAAAGCCCAAAAAAACTCTACATTTTATTTTTGGACAAGCTAGTAATATAAGCTTGTTTGAAAAGTTAATTTGATAGGTTTTTTAAATGAATCATGAAGCTGAAAATAAATTTTTAGGTATGTTGGTGCTTAGTAGATTTAATAACTATTTTAAAAAAAAAATGCGTGAATTTAGTAAAAGACTTTTTTTGTTTGTTTGTTTAATTTTTTTTTTTCCACTATGCATGTGTAAATGTTTGTAATCTGGCTTTTTCCTCCCCTTTCTCCAGTGGTATAAAAGAATTGTGCCGCTTTAATTTTTTTTTTTTTTTTTTGGGTTTTTTTTTTTTTTGGGGGGGTTTTGTTTTTTTTTTCCGGTAAAACTTTTGGTACATTATTTGATGTTTACATTAAAATGTGACATTATACAAGGAAATTCAGATATTTTGCTAACTGTTTTGTTTGAGGAACATCATTAAAGAAGAGATTTAATGTTTGTCAAAGCTGTATCCAAATTTAATCGAGACCTTCTGGGCATCAGAGTGGTTACCAGGTTATTTATATCTATGTGAGCTCTGTGAAGTTCTCCAAGAACCTGACCCTTCAGGAGTTACAATCTGAAAAAAATTAATGATGGGATATTAAAAAAAAATAATTAAAGAAACCAAGTGTGAACGAAACCTCAGAAGATAAACTTTGTGGAGAAAGATTTCTGGCCTTGAACACCGTCCCTGCTTTGGGGCTGGGGAGCTCCAGAGGGGGGTTGGAGAGATTCTCCTGTTTGGTTTTTTTCTCCTTTTACAGTTGAAATAACTTTAAATCTGGGAACTGTTTTACAGGGATGAGCTGGGTGTAGTTGCAGGATTCCTCCACTTATTACCTGTGGGAATGGAAATTTTAGAGCCGTGTGGGGGTGATTTCAGCTGTCCATGGGACACCTCCCTGGGGAGCAGTGACTGCTCCTGGTTCAATCAGATTTTTGCTCTGGTTACAGTCAGGTTTATTTTTTTACATTTGGCTTCATGTTTGAAGACAAGGGTCTTTATGAACTGGGGTTGATTTAAACTCACTGCACCGCAGAGGCTTGCATATGAATTTTTTATTATAAATCTTTGCTGGCTTATGGTTCAGAAACTTATCCGAAAACCTTTTTCCTTCATTTTGCTGCGAAGCAGATCACTCATAACTCGTTAATTTATTTCCTGTTGTCTGTACCAAACAAGGGGGAAGGGGACAGCCCCTGCCAAGTTGTGCTTTTATCCCTTCAGCACCATCAAATCCAGAGGACCCAAAAATGAGTATAGAGGCCAAATTCTGCAACCTTGAATCAAACAAAACTCCCGTTCAGTGGGTTTTTGCCAAGCTGACGGCTGCAGAAATGGGAAATCCATCAGCAGGGGCCAGTGGAAGTTGCCTCAGACTCCTTATTTTGGCAGAACTGTGCCAGTTCTCCTCCACGGAGCACCTGGCACCGCTTGGAGAGACGGATCCGTGTGCCTGGACGGTGTGGAGAGTCCCTGGTGGGCTGTGCAGGCTGTGGCAGAGGACAGGTAGGGTTCAAATGCCCCTCAAATGCTTTGGAATTTCAGGGGTTTCCAAAATCACTCCTTTCTATGGAGCAGCCCTTTGATTCTGTTCACCACATTTGAATTTTAAACCAATAAACGTCACTTGTTAATTTACTGCTCTCTGTCCATCAGTTTAAAGGGAGATGGTCACGTCTCACCACTTTTATTCTGTTTTACACCAGCATTTGATCTACACTGAAAATATTATGGAGGAAGGAGCATTTTCTCTCTTGAGTTACAATTTCTTTATGAAAATCCCTGCTGGTTTTGGTGCTGTGTTTTCCTAAGTGCTCTCACCCAGGAGTCTGAGGATGGAATGGCAGAGAGCTTGTGACTCTCAGCTTTGACATGAATCACTGAATTTCTTAGAGTGAGGGTTTTTTTTCCAAAAGAGTATTTCTTTGGAAATGTCTTGTCTGGCCATTGTATGTCACATGTATAGTCCTGAGTGGGATCTTTGAGTTTTAGAGCAAATTATCCAATGTTTATTGAAGTCATGTTTAGAAAACCCCCAAAGTGTATTATAAACTCTCCTAGGGCTTTAATCACACTCTTATTAAAATGAAATTAAGACTTACAGATGGCTCCAGTGGGCACTGCTCAGGCTGCACTGTAAATATGGAGCTGTTGCAATTACAAGAAGAATTCAAAATTATGAGTCTGGTTTGTATAAAATGTCTCAATTTGGAGGAAAATAATGGGGGTTTGGGTATCTACACCAAAAGGGTATTTGGCTCCTTGACTTTTTTTACACTTAATAGTACAGTTAGTGCCAAATCCCATTTTCCTTTGAGAATAAACTCCCCATTGTTGTCTGTGGAATATTTAAACGACAGGATCATGCGGATCTAAATTTAGGAAGTTGGTATTTAACACCAAGAATAATTTCTGGGTTTATTTTCTTTTAATTCCAGTTTATCGTGAGAAAAATCTGGATGCCTCATGGGAGGTTGTCAGTGTGGTGGTAAGAACTAATAAAGAATGGAGAGAAAGATTTTAAAAAGAAATTATTTGGCTCTAAAAAAATGAAACTTTTTTTTTTTTTTTCACATTTCAAATAGAACCTCCATCCTTTAAAAATCCACTTAGGGAATGCAGCTGGGAGGTTGTCATCTAATACAGTTTGTCCTGGTTTTTTAATTGTGTGGCCCTTTGCAGGATGTGAATCCTGCCACTGACTCTACAAACCCTGTGAGTACCATTCCCTACTTTGATTAATTATTGTTTTGTTCCCAGATTTATGGAGTTCAGCTGGTTTTTCTGCAGAGATCATGCTCTCTAAGCAGTTCTTTTGCTGTGTGTGTGGTACCTCAGTGCTATAAGTGGCACCAGGAGCACTGTTTGACCACTCCAAATTTCCTTTTCAGACCGAACTCGGGCGTATCAGAACCCTCACATTTCTGGGGCAGTGAGCCCACAATGCTCTGCCCATATCATTGTTCAACTCATTTGTTTTGTTAGTTTTAAAAGTTTCTGGTTTTCCTAGAAAAACTGCAGACAATTAACTTGTCAAGACAGATGGCGATGATCTATGGTGCCTGTAAAAATTCGCACATCGTATTCCCTGACATGAAATATGGGCTATTTCTGTTGGTGTAGCAATACTTGAGCCAGTCTCTCTTTGTTAGCTGCGTCAGGGAGCAAGGATTGAATCCTTCTAAATTTGTTTTTTTCTTCCATTCAGGAGAAGTAAAGAATTTACAGCAGAAGTGTGGAAATGTCAGTTCGGTGTGGGTTTTTTTTTTTTTTTCCTTTGGTAACTTCAGTCGAGAGATGTTGAGAAGTTTTTACCTCATTAAGGATTAATAGATGCTGCTGACAAATTACAGAACATGCTCTGTGATCTGAATTACCCAAGACTGGTTAGAAGATGTTGTCAGTCCCTTTTCCCTAAGACTTGGCTCCCTCCTGGAGGGTAAATACCTCCACAGGACCAGCTGTAAAGCTGTGATGGTGCTCCCAGTGAGAGCTGGTGATACTGGGCACAAGGCTGAACCAGAGCCTGGGGTGCAGCCCTTCCTATTACATAGAAAGTAGCCCAGAAATCCCAGTTTATTCCCTTCTCTGCATTTCCCCAGAGAGCAGCAAAGCAGCTCGGTGTCTGGATGCAGGGTGTGCATGTGTGATGTCTGTATGTCTTGGATTTATGTTCAGTAGCTTTGCCAGAGCCAGAACATCCATCAGGGATGACAAAGCAAGAAAAATCTCCTCCTCTTCTTCAATCAAAACAAAGTCATGGTGCTCTTTTCCTGCCCCTTGGTGACAGTGGAAAGGGGAGGTAATTGGAAGGGATGCTTTTAGAGCAGGTCCCACTGCTGTGGGTGGGTTGTGGTGCAGAGCAGCCCAATGCTCCTGGAGTTAAGTTAAAAAGTGATACAGTGTTCCAAGGGGCACTGTCCCACCCTGCAAAGTGGAAGCTTGTTTTAAATGAAGTTGACTGAGGTTTATTCTGCAAATTTCTGTCCATGGTCAGGTTCCTGGCATGTGACTGTCCAGCTGCAGTGCTGGATGGAGCCCTGGGGCTTGGGGTTAATCCCCAGGGCCCTCCCCGGGGCTGGCAAACAGCATCTCCTGGTGTTGATGACCTCGTGTATCAGGTATGTTCCTCAAGAGCTGTCAGGCCCAGGAGAGAAAGGGCCCCTCTGCAGCAAGGCCAAGGGTCTCATTGCAGGGGGGAGAGTTCCCAGATCTTTGGGACTTTCTGGGAATCACTTCCACAACTGTCAGAGTGAGGAGAAAGAGGTGATGGCCACAAGGAAGCGACAGAATGGAAAGGGATCAGTGAAAAAACAAATAGGTGAGTCCACCTGTGCCATTGTAAACTGCATGGTCAAACCCCTGAGCATCCTGCATATGCTGGCTCTCTTCAGGCATGGACTAAGGGAGAAATAGGGGTTTGTACCAGGGCTTGTGGGTGAAATCCTCTCTGCACACCCCCATCTGAGCTCCCTGGTGAGCTCTTGGTTCCCCACGCTGCCGGTGCTGGGCTGTTCCTGCAGTACCTCGTTGCAGATGAAGGGTGGTGGAGAGCTCAGCTCCCTGCTTGCTAAACAGGCAGTTTTCTTCTTCAGGGGTTGTTTGTCTGACACCTTTTCTGCACATTAAATTCACACAACACGGCGTTTAAAGACGAGGGAAGCAGATTCTCTCCACGCCTCACAGCAAACCTTGCATAAACAGAAAACTTCGCGTCTGCTGCTGCGTCGACTGTGATTTAACACTCGGGCTTTACAGGGTGGTGGGCAGAGTTCAGCCACCAGAATCGTAGCCCTGTGTCTCTTCTCCCTGGGGCACCTCAGTGTGGGTGCCCTGAGGGAAGGGCTGGGCAGGGATGTTGGTTTGTGGAGTGGCAAATGGACGTGCCCAAGGAACCCACGACCAAAGGGGTCTGTGGGTCTGGTGGTGGCAGGAGCAACGCTCAGGGTTTCTTGGTGGCTGGTGGTTGTTACTTGTTCTGCAAATCAGTTCACCTCTCCCTCTCTCTGCTGCGTTTCCCACTCAGTTCTTTGGCCATGTCCCAAGCCCACGTGTGCTCCTGTAGGATGTGCAGCAACCAGGTCCCCATCCCTGTTTGGCTCTGATGACTCCCTGCCAGCAAGAAAGTTTCTTTCACGTTTCCTGGTACATCCCTGAAGTTCTGGTGGCCGTTCCCTGCTATTTGTTCAGCTGAGAGAATGAAAACTGAAGCCGGTTACAGCTCCCCCCTCCAACATTATATTCTTTTTCCTTTATGAAGACCAATTACTTTTATTAAGTCTCAAAACACATTATCAGCTCTCTGGGAGAGAGGTTTCGATGTGGCAGAATGAACCTGCTGCAGGAGCAGTGCCTTTCCCACTGTGAATACCAATGACCAATTTAATGGACAGGTCCCTCTTCAGCAGTTCTTAATATCAGGAAGAAGAAAATGAAGCCATCCATGTGCTTCTCAGTCTGGCAGGGACCATATGGAGTTAGGGAATGATCACAAAGCCTCAGCCTGGAGCAGGAGGAGAATAAAGCTCCGTGAGTTTAAAGGCTTTAGGAGGCATCTTGCTGAGCTGCCTGAGCTCTGGCTGTGGGTGGAGGATCTTGCTGCTGGGAGCTGTGTGTTTTCTCTGCCTCATGAGTAAAGTGAGCCCAGAGAGGCTGTAAAACCTTGGGTCCAGGCCAAACCCCAGCACTTACTGGGAATCTTTCCGTTGCCCTCACTGGGACTTGGATGAAGTGGGTCAGCCCTGGTGCAAGTGGGAGTGTGCACGAGATGGGGGAGACCTTCCAGGGTGTGTTTATCTCAAACATTCATGTCTTGCTCTTGAATATCATGAGGGGGACCAAGCAGCATCTTGACTGGGCAAAAAGCTGGCCCATCAAGAACCTACCTATAAATCATTTTTCCCAGAAGAAGCATTGCAGGAGAGGGATGGCACTTTGGGAACGGTGCTTCCCAGGATGCAGGACATACCACTGCTCCATGTGGCGTGATGAACTTAGACCCATGTCCCCAAACTTTGCTTATCTCAAGCCCTGGCATGTCTGAGATGGTGATGATGGCTGAGCTGGGACTGCTGCTGTGCCTGCCAGCTGCTCTGCTTGGATTAACCTGCCTTGTGTAGGTTGGGATGTCCCAACCCGGGATCAGCCACTGCAGGGTCACACCAACTACTTTCCTTTCTGTTGTTGCACGTAAAGGATCTCCCTAGAAACTAGCCTCTCTTTTCCTGAACAATGAAAATGCAAATGAAGAATGTCAGCTCTGTACCCAAAAATAAGATTTCAAAACCATTTAGCATTTCAGAGTGGCTCTGTGACAACTTGAAGACTTGCAGTTGTCTCTCATAATGAGAGACAGGCAGAGCTCCTCAGCTCACACTCACATCTGAGCACCAGTGAATGCTTCATCCCAAAACTTCATAATATATGTGTTATTTGTAGTGCTTTTCAACTTCAAAGAGCTTGAAAAACATTAATGCAACTTCACAAAAGGCTTCTGTTCTCGCTGCCACGCTGCTGATGGGGAGATGGAGACAAGCCTGAGTCTGGCTGGGGCTGCTGGGGCTCAGTGCACCCCAACGGGGTCTGGCTGATGGTGGGGCCCCTCAGGCCAGCACTTAATTGCTGGGGAATTTCTCCAAATGCTTGAACATGTCATGATTTCAGATCTTTTCAACTTGATCAGAGATTTTCTGTTATGAATTCTGTTTTTCTTTAGGATTGGGGACAGCTGAATGTGGAGGGAAGGACGTTTAGTTCCCTTTTCTCCTGATTTTTAAATTACGGGGTGAAAAATGTCCACTGTAAACCTCATACTTTTTCTGACTTGGGGGAGAAAATGCTGAGCAGATTCTGGAAATTGAAGTGTAAAAGAAGAAAAAAAGGAAAAAAAAAAAAAAAAGAAGACGACTGGTGCTGAGGGACCGTGATGATGAAAAGGGCTTGGCTGGAGGGGCTGGGTGAGTGTGTGGGGCTGGAGGACCCCCAGTGCTGCAGGTGGCCAGGCTGGGGGCCCCCCAGTTCTCCCAGTGCTTCAGGCAGCTGTGGCAGAGCCCTGCAGGGGCTCAGCAGCAAACCAGCCCCCTCAGCATCCCCCAGCACTGCCTCGGGTCTGCGCTGCTTCAAGCAGCATCAACTCGATGCACTAGTGAGGTGCTTCCAGGGCTGACTCTCCTGGGTGTTCCAGGCAAAGTCCTTTCCATCTTGGCAGCTGCTTTGAAGGATTTTTCCTGAAATGTAGTTTCAGATACAGTGAGCAAAGCAGGGTATTGTTAAAAAGCCCATTCAGGGGGAACTAATGAGAGCCCCGTGCAAACACCACCCAGAATTACAGTGTCGTTCTGGACCTGGCAGAATTTGATGGGCCAAGTGATTCATCCATCAAAATAATTTTCCAGAAAATCATGCCACTGGAAGATTATGCTTTTTATTAAAGGAAAATATCACTCTTAATGTTTAATACTTCTTGGCTTTGCCGCTGAAGTTTAAGCAGAACAAAAAAAACTCTTTATCTTGTGGGATTTTATGCTTGATTCGAAAGAATGGAACTGCAGGGTGTAAATTTGGAGGGGAAATTTTTATCCTAATGCTACTCAAAGTTCTGTTTTGATTTCATTTCAAATTTTAGCAGTTTAATAGAAGAGTGTAAGGATCTCCAGCTTATTCCAGAGTGATGAACTAACCCTTCTTAGGGAGGGAGAGGAGCACGGCACAAATGGGGACACGGACTCCTCATGGAGCCAGAGTTTCTCAGTGTCTCTCTCTGACCAAGTAATGTATAAAAGCCTGATATCCCTCACAAATCTGCACCCAACCACACCAAACATCTCCCTAGCAAAGCTGTGTTCTCTGTGGCCTGAGCTGTCTCAGCTACATCAGCACGGGGCACCCCAAACTGGCACAGAGCAGAGCCATTCACCCACACCCGGGATGGTGCTGAGTGCTCTTTCTGCTTTCTTCAAAAAAATAAAAAAAAAAAGAAGAAAGAAAAAAGAAAAAAAAAGAGAGAGAGAAAAAAGAAAAGGAGGGGGGAAAAAAGGATAAAATGAGAGGAAAAGAAAAGGAAAGCAATAATTACAATCGAACATGCCTTGGTTCAGTAATGACTCACTTGATGGAGAGCACATTGTAGAGTGGGACCCAGACATTTTAAAAAATACAAATCTTTTCAGAACACTTTCTGGATTTTTTTTTTTTTTCCCGTGCTGGGAGCATCAGTGCTCGGGCTCTGCATCCATGCAGGTCTCCCAGGGGTTCTGGGGGAAGCGGGGCAGGGCGATGAGGAGGAGGGCGATGCCGCAGACGAAGAGCAGGACGAAGGCGGCGCAGGCGCAGGCGAAGGACCAGGAGTAGCTGTACTCGATCCACACGGTCTCCTCGCTGTCGATCATCCTCTTCACCGACTGCCTCATCACCTCCACGGAGATGATGATGCAGAGACCTGAAGGGAGAGAGGAGCAGTGGGTTGAGTAACCAGCTGCCACATTTTTCATCCCTAATTAACCACCTCGTGTGTCGTTCCCATGCAGGAGCTGCAGTGAGAGTCACAGGTGAGTCACTGACTCCAGCGCTGGGAGGAACCAGTGCTCAGAACTGCTGAGAGCTCTGCTCTAACCCAGGTCAGCTGGTGGCTTGGTGAGTGTGATCTTGGATGGGAAACTCGAATTGGAGAAGGAATAATTGCATTCCCTGGGGAGCTTTTCCAGAGGTTGAGTAAGATCTTTATTGAGGTGACAATTTGCACCTCTGTCTTTCCCTCATTGTGGCATGTCAAGGTGTTCCTGGCTCATGTGAAAACACAAGTCTTCATGTGTTCAGGGCACAGCTGTGTGTTTTGGGCCTGGATCAGCCATTTCTTTGGTTTGAGGCTTAACAAATGAGATTGAATATTGTATATCCCTGGTTCAGACTGGGGTTGGCAGTGATTGTGGTAGAAATATCCCTTTTAAAGAGAGTTGGAGAAAACACAGACTGGGCAATGCTCGCTGAGCAGGCTGTTCTCATACCACACAGGGATCGGGAAGGAAATGCCATTTTCAGGGCATTTTTAGAAGTGTCTCCATCCCCCCAGGGTCCATCTTAAGTTTCCCCATGTTGTCCCATGACCCAGGTGCAAGAATGGGAGCTCCCACCCTGTACCTGCAAAGGTGTAGAACATGGATGCTGGTTTCAGCAGATAGTCCCTCTTCTTCCTGAAGGACAAGAGGACGCAGATCGTCCCGATGATCGCGAAGCCAACGCTGAAGATGGCAATGGCTGCAGCTGAAATGCTGTATTCTGCCAAAGGGAAAAAAAACCAACCCACCAAAAATGACACAGTGTGCACATTTTGAGCCATCAGCTGTGCTGACATTGTGGTAGGTCACTCTGAGCAACACAAGGTGGTGAGGTGGCTCTGGTGGATTATTCCCCTCAAGTAAAAACAGGGGCATGTACTGGCCAGGTATCTTTTGAATGTGAAGGGTATACAATCAGAGCAGGAGGGGGAAACACTTCCTGAACACTTGCTGAGGGAGCATGGGGCACTTTTGCTTATCAGCCCACCTGGATGGGGATGATGGAGCACTGGGCTGGAGCTGTTTGGGCTCTGCCACGTGGGTGTTATTGTTAATAAGCCTCACTGGGCTCTGTGGTTCCTTCCATCACCCCACACTCTGCTCTCACAGTAAATAGGCAGCTCTCTGCTATTTCTATTCCCCTGCAGAGCCCTGGTGAGGCCCCGTGAACTGATGCACAGACAGACAGTGCTCCGTGGGCATCCGAAGGGGGGAAGTGTTTGAACAGCACATTTTCACTCTTTTTCCCCTTTAAGAAAATGATTTCCAGCTCTGTGAAAACCCAACTTCTTCAGGGCATGGGATTAAACCCTCCCAAAAAGTCCTGGTTTTTGCTAAGACAGCAAAGCCACACTCTGGACACTTCCCCCAGCTCCAGAAACCTTCAGTGCCCGAATGGAGGGGGAGAATTGCTAATTGAATAATTCGGGCCTTCATTTGCATATTGTATTCGTTTTCAGATTAATTTAATATTTAACACATGTAGCCATGTGTGAACATCACAGTGCCTGATGATATTTGCCTTTCAAGGCATTTAAAAAAAATAATCTCCCAGGCAAAATCATGAAGAGTTTTTTTGCCTGTTCCTAATTAGCTCCCATCCAAACGAGCTGTTTCTGTGAAGGGGAACAGCAAATCACTCTTTGTTCTCACTGTTTTTCATCCCACTGTTTTATTATCATTTCCTTAACGTTTCTCTTTACTCTGTGCTGGAACTGCCTGAAAGAGTTTGTTTCGATGTAAAATCTTAAGCTTTTCCTTTTGCCCCAAAGAAAACATGTTCTTCCTGATTATTTTTTTTTTTCTGAAAAAGAAGTTCTCCTGATATTTTTTTCTGCAATGCTGTGAAGGCATTGGGTGCATTTTTAAGATCAGGTGGCTGGATCTGATAGTACAGGTGAGCAAAAGCAGGCTGCTCTGATATATGCTCGTCTATCCACTTAAATTTCCCAATCTTTCCTGTCTTAGGAAACTCCTTTTTTAGAAAAACCTTTTTCCAGGGTTTCCCACCATTACAATTTCCACTGGAAGCCGAGCAGATTGTTTAGTACATGTAATGTAACCACGGGCTCATATTTTCCACAGTATATGTGTGGAAAGGGGTTTGTCCTCAATGAGAGGGTGAGAAAGAGAGAGGAGCACGTTAGGGGAGCCCTCAAAATATTTGGCCATATCAGGGGCTTACTAAAAATGTGAAATTTGTCTGTGAAGGACTACTTTTCTGTGAACACTGTGTGTGTCTTTGCAGGATCCCTGTTCCTTCTGTCCATCGATCGCTCCTTTTTTTACATGACTCTCATATAAAATCAATATGAAGCATAAAATTCCTAATGGTCTTCAGAGAGCCTCTGCACTTCTTTTCAGGGTCAACACTCTGCTTGGGGTATGATTTATTCATTTAGGGTTTATTAATATCTTCCCCTTCCATGGCAAAGGCTGAGTGTCACGGGTAGTGCCAACGCTGTAAAGTCGTTTTTGTGCTGAAAAGACTCTTTGCAGTTTTCCTGAGTATTGATGTTGTTATATATTTGTGGGACAACTTATGTAAAATCATGTTTATGGGTGTGATCATATATAAAAATAATTCTTTCCAGGAAGCTGGGATTTGACCTTGTGCAGGGCATTTTCCACATTTTTCCCAGCTGATGGTGTCTGATAGAAATTCCTCTGCTGCTTTCAGTGAAACCAGGGCTGAACCTTCATTTTGGGGACCCCTTTCCCTTTCATATTCTGTGGCCTCCACTTCATCCAACACTAGGAAAATACTTTTTTGGAATTATTCTTACCTTTCTGGGTGGTTACTTCAAATATCTCTGAGGTCTCTCCTGGAGTGAAGTGCTTGAAGTAGGAGCAGTTGTGGTCTGAAAGGGAAAAGGAAATTCAATTTTGTGCACTTGGAAGCCTCTGATAAAATGTAGTAAAACTGAATTAGTTTTTTATTGATGCATCAAACTTGCAATGTTTTTGAGCCTTGCTACCCTTGGAGATGCTGAGAAGCTGGAGTTGGATCTGATTTCCTTGGGAGTAGATAAGGACACGGGCATGCCAGGACACCAACTCCAGCTCGGGCCAGGCTGAAGCCCCTCTGATACCTTTTGTGGGCTGCTCCCTCCCTGAGCTTTGCACACTGAATGCTCATCTGTTTAAAATATGAATTACAGATAATTTTTCCCATTCTGTCTTTGGCCAGCACACATTTCTACCTCCCTGTGTTGCTGTGTTTCCTGGGGATGAGACCTGCCGTGCCCACAGCTGGCTGGCAGCTCAGCTCACCTCCCCTCACCACTGCCAGCTCATCCACAGTGGCATCACCCTCCTGTGGTGAGCTTGGAGTGCAAAAAGGGAGGATGAAGTGTCCTCATACACCTTCTCCCTCCTGGCTCTTCCCTCCCCCAGCTCACAGACCCCTGTGGGGCAGTGGGGGGGGTTTGTTGCATGGGGTGGGATGTCACCACCATATCGGGGTCCCAGAGGTGAGGCTGCTGCAATGCAGCAAAGCACGTGGTGTTTTACTAAAATAGGGATGCTGAGGGCCTTTTTTTTTTTTTTTTTGGCTGTCAGTAAAAAAAGAGCACAGTAAAAAAAGACCAAAGCTATCTGAAGCCCAAACAGTTGTCCAGGGAAGGGAAGGCTGCATGAACCAAGGGCAAAGAGGCTCTTGTTCAGTCAGGCTTCACTGAAGTTTGATCCCATCAGGGCAGTCTATTAAGTGAGTTTGATAAGACAGCAGAGGTGGATAGAGGGGACTTTATGAAGTTCCTTTCTCTGGAATTCCCACGAGCACTCTGCCAAATCCAGGGGTGTTACAGGAGGGCTATGAAGTGAACAGGGGTGAAGATTGTGGGACAGGGGGATATGGGAGGAGGGAGGTTGGTGGCTGAGTCTCTCCATGGCCACAGTCCTTGTTCCTCCCCAGCCCAGTGAGGGTCAGCAGTGGAGCAGTGGCACTGCTGCCAGTGGATACACAGGAGACCTTCAGCCTCAGCGGGATGGGAAGGGTCTGCTGAGGACCTGCTGACTCGGAGCTTTGGCAGCAGCAGGGTTGGGGTGGAGGGTGTTCTGGCTATTTATAACTGGTTTAATTGAAGGTTTGGAGGGCTGTGGAGCTGGGAGAGCAGTTGCTTGCCAGGAATTTGGCTGGGAGGGCACAACCGTGGGGACGCGCTGAGCGGCGCCAGCTCTGACTGCTGGAGAGGACACGCTCAGCACCCACCCAGCACCCCCCTGGCACCCCAGGCTGCATGAAACACAGGCAAGCAAGGGGCCTTGGTTAATGCCAGCATCTCATCCATTAAATAATGGTTATCAGGAGTTAGCACCAGCTCCCAGGACAAGCTGGGAGAAAGTCTGCAGGGATGTTGTGGTCCTTTCCTCCAGCACAGGTTGTGGGGGAAGCCTGAGCCAAGTTGGGTGCTGGACCCCACAGGGAGTCCTCTGGGTTTCTGCCTGTGTTCATTTACAGCATGAATTTCCCCAGCAGAAGATCCCAGTGCACTGTATTTTACCTGTTGGTTCTTGTGGTTTTTTTTCTGTCATGTAAATGGCAGATGCTGCAGTTACTGACTCAAGGAGGATTCATTTTCCTTCTCCCAGGAGAAAGGCAATTGCAAAGCAGTGTTTTTGGGCCTGTTAGTGGAAGATTCCTTCGAGACACTCTTATCTACTTAATTTTGTAAGCTGCCTTTTATTTCATCTGCACATCCTCCTTGCTGGCGAGGTTAATGTTTAGCTCTGGCATCTCCTGACCTGTTCTTTATTATCCGTGCAAACGACTGGAGGAAATATATTTGAACTGAGCCCTCTGTGACTGAAATGGCAAACTTTGAGCCCCAAAGCAGTGGTTTTGTGCCTCTGCCGGTGCCTCAGTGGTGGCCAAGTCTGAGCATTGTGCCTGGTGATCCCAGTCTGGGGAGCATTTGGCTCCTGTGCTAAATGGAAAGGAGATGGGATGAAACTGGGGCACTTTATTTTGGGATTGTTTGGTTTTGGCTTTTAATTAGTCCTCTGAAAAGCCTGAACTCCGAGGAGCCCCCAGGCAGTGCAAAGCCCAAAGTGAAGCCATCCAGACATGGTGTGGTGGGGAGCACAGCACAGCTCTGTGTCCATTGCTGGTGAACCAAACCAGCCCAGTCCACCCTCCATCCTCATAAATCATCTTTTGGAGGTGGACTTGTCTGCAGGAAATGAAGCTGCATCTTCTTGGGGCTTGTAGCAAAGCTCTGCCAAGATATGATAAAAGGGGTTATCACAAGAGAGGTTTATTTCTAGGGAAGGTGTTTTTGGAAGATTAGTTTATTGTGGGAAAGTATGACTAGATTGTTTTTGGTGACGTGTATTGTTTCCAGTTTTAAGATGCTTCCATGCTCTGTGGAGCTGGGAATATCCATTTCAACAAGGCTTCCTGTTATTCAGGAGAACTGAGGCACTGCAATGCCTCTCTGGTGCCATCATGAATAAGAGAAAAGCCCATTTGTGTCACACCACATTTGCATAATGGACAGGACTTACACTGGGTTTGATAATGGAAGAAAGCTCTGTGGCAATCTTTGTTTCTCTGCACCCCAAATGCATTATCTCTGCCACGAGGTCACCCCACTGCTCATGGGGACAGTCCAGGGGCTCTGAGGGTTGTAACGTGGTTTATCACACAGTATCCTGCCCCTTCCAGGTCACCCACCCTCACAGCCTTCCTGCTCCCTTCCCTTCAGATCCATCACTCCTGGATGAGTGCAGGGACAAATGGACCAATCTCTCTTTCAACTCCAACCTCTCCTGGATGCACTCATGGATGCAGGGGAAGTGCAATCCCATTGAACTGTGGTTGAACCTTGGGGGAAGAAAGTGTGGAAAGACAATGAGATGTTTGGGCCACGCAGAATTTCAGGTGGCAGCTGTGCCCTGTGAGCATAGGAATGACAGGCTGGAAGGGGGCTGGAGCCCACTTTGCCCTTGTACCTAAAATGGACACAGCATGTGTGGGTTTGTGGCAGGATGGATGGTTAGAAAATCCTGGATTTTAGTGTGAGATTTCCACTTGTGTTAAGTTTGGGAGGCAGGACCTGCTGCAGCAGTTAGAGGAGGTTTTAGAGGGGTGGGGAGGGTCAGGCCTTGGGCTCTGACCTGGCCAACAAGGCCTTTGACAGAGACAGAGTTTTGGAGATGGTATTTCCAAGTAGTTTAATTTCACACCTGTCTTGCAGAGTGAGCCTCTTGTACGGACACGGGAACGAGACAGCCCTGCTGAGAACTCATTTGCTGAGCACTTTGCCTGCACTCAGGTTCCCATATTTACAAGGACCTGTTTAAGCTGTTGAGCAGCCCCTGCTGCTGCCCAGAGCACAGGAGCCCACTTTGCAGGACAGCACAGACCTGGAGTTACGGGCAGTGACACTGAACTCCGTTTACAGCTGGTAATAAAATGCCCCCGTGCCCACCAACCTCAGTTAAAAATGTCTCCGTATTAATCTGAATTTGCCCGGTTTTAACAGCCTGATCTTTTTATTTGTTACAGCAGGATGCTGAACCCTTTTCAATTTGTCAACACCCTCGGAAAGGCGCTGTAAAATTTTAAAGCTCTGCCTAAATCACAGCCCGGCTTTGTGGACTGCGAGCCAAGTCACCCTCCCCACTCTGCGCTGTGCTGAGCTCAAAGCCTAATAAATAACGTTAATCATGCCATCCATTTCCTCCACAGGGAGCGACTGGTAAATGGTTATTAATTCAGTGATAAATTCTGATGCTTCTTTCCCAGTCCTGGCAGTAATGTCTGGTTATGTCTCATGATTTTCAGGAAAAGGAGTGCCCACATCTGCTCTTTCACTGCGCGTTTGTTCATTCACATTTTCTCCGCTGCTGCAGGTTTCCCAACCCTGGTGTTTCCCTGCTGACATCCCTTCCCAGAAGTGTGAAATCAATCTAACACGGGCCGTGTGGCCGCAGCATCGCTCAGCAGCCCGAGCCCCCCCTCCCCTGCTCCGCTCCTCGCCCGAGGAAAACAGGGAGAAAGATATTTATGGGATAATTGAGGTGCGAATTTCACCCTTTGAAACGTGACTGCGGCGCCGAATGCCACCCGAATTCCCAAATATCTTTAGAAGCTGGAGAGCCAGCCCCGGTGTGGGGTGGGCAGCTCAGCCCCTCCACCGTTCCCAGTTATTCTGTGCCTGGCGGAATGCGGCGCTGGGATGTGATTCAACGTCTGTGCGAGCACATGCTGATGTCTGTCAAAGATAGTGGCTGCTTTCCTGTGCCCTGCCTGCGAATCTGCTTTGTGCAGACAGCTGGATATTTATGAGCTTTATATTTGCCCCCCGGTTGTGCAATTTTGCTGTTTATGCACCAATTCCTGTTGTTTTTCCTTTCGTGGGAGCTCTCCGTGCGCGAGGGAAGGCGCTCAGCGAGGGATGTGTTTCTTAGGCACGTAAGTACCTTCGTGAGAGACATTAAGCATATGGATGACACACTCCCAAGTTTGGTTAGAGGCAGATCCACACGCTGAGGCTGAGCTCCTCTCTTCCCAACACGTAATTTGGACCAAAGAGATAAAGAATTGCAGTAATACAGGGAATATACAGTCAGCCCAGGCAGGAAGATTTTTCACAGGAAATTTTCAAATATGTGTTAACATATATTTCATTTCAAGCAGCGAGTCTAACACGAAGGCAATCCTGTTATATTTCTGTGCTGGAAAGCATCCAGTCCCCTATAAGCCTTCTGAAAAAGCAGCGTGGCTCAGTCACGGAGGGAGGGTATTAGTGCAAACGGCGTGAATGTTGCTGACTTGGCAATCAGCAAAAACATAATGAGCTCCTTTAACCATGGGAATGGAACAGCCTTCCTGGAAAGCCGCCGTGCCCGCTGCCCTCCCCATCGGTTGGGCTGGAGGTGCCCGTGGTGGAGACGTGTGTGGGAGCAGGTGCCTCCAGTGAGAGGTGAGGAGGCTCCATAAGTCCTTGAGAAATCGATTCAAACTCAGTTGATGACTTTTTTTTTTTTCTGGAAGTTGGCAAACCAGGCTGCAGGTCCCTGTTCCTCCCTGCCCTGAGGAACGGCCGTTGTTGGAATAGCTCAGAGAGAACTCAATGCCCGCCGTGAACAGGCAGTTCCTCCATGATTATGTGGATCTGGAAATCCTACAGATCCAGCTGTGTTTGGTGGGCCCATAAATCCTCTCTCTTGCCCGCTGCTGTCAGCGTATCTGGGTGCTGCAGGGCCCTTGGCTGGGGTTCAACCAAATTCCCTCCATCCCCATTTCCCTTTTGTGATTTCCACCGTGCCTGATCCTCCTCCCCTTCTCCCCGCTGCTGTCAGGAGACTCAAATATGGTCACAAACAGATGTGCAAGGAAAGCCAGCACACACTGGCAGGAGGGATGGCAATGGGCTGTGTTTGCAGAGCAGCACCAAAACAGCCCCATCCCAAACTAAGGGCCGAGCCCCATCCCGAATGAAGTGCCACAGGACACGGAGCCTGTTTTCCTTCTGCCATGCCCTAAGCAAAGCCTGGCCTGAGTGCCTGGTGCTTTCTCCCATGCACGGGTGGGTGCTCACTTACCTCCTGGCAGGCTGATGGGCCCGCAGCCCTTCTCCTTGGGGCCTTGCTCCTGCACGTAAATCCGCTTTGTGCAGAGCCGCCATAGCCCGAAATGAGCGGCCTCGCAGGTGGCGTTGAACTCCTCCACCTTGGGGCTGAGCACGGCCCAGTGGTCCGACACTACGGCTGCGAAGAGCAGCGAGATGCCCACCAGGATGACGGAGAACGTCAGCCGCACCTTCAGGGGTTTGCTGTCGTCCATCCCGCTCCGGAGCGGCGCTCCCGGCGGAGCGCGGCGGGCGGTTCGAGAGGTCTCCCGAAATCCTGGCACATCTGAGCGTGTTTGGAAATGTCAGCTCCGGGGAGAGCGGGGCGGCCGCAGGCAGCTGCTGGGCTGTGTCAGCCGGTGCCCGGGAGGCTCCTCACGCACAGCTCAGCTTTCGGCCCCATCCCGCCCGGATTGTTTGGGATTCGGATTCCCACGGCCGGGCGCTCAGCACAGCGGCCGCCGCTCAGGGGCTGCGATGTCTTGACTTGCAGCATGCCCAGAAATAGGCATTAATGGGACCATTAACTTTTCAGTGAGGTTATAAAAATATCTGTGTTTATAATAGTGCCGGGCCTGAGCTCAGGCTGATCCTAAACAGTTTAATAGCCCCGGAGCCCTCGTGCTGCACGCCCACGCCTGCGGCTCGCAGTGGCCCCTGCATGGAGCTCGGAGCTGGATGTCCCTCCAGAGCCCAGAACTGCGGCAGAAAATGGCAAAATAAGGCAACTTGTTTATTTTAGCATTGATTTTTGTTATAATTATTTCTGGTTTATTTTTTGTAATAATATTTTTAATTAACCTGAACTATTCTGAGTAGTTGGGGATGTTTTTTTGTAGTCTTTCCTTGGGCTTTTTTTGCCTTTTTTTTTGTTGTTTGTTTGTGGTTTTTTGTTTGTTTGTTTTTTTTGTTTTTTTTTTTTTTTGGGGGGGGGTTGGTGTCTTTTTTTCTTTCCTATTTTTTCTAATGCAAAACCTTGAGTACTCTTTGCTTTCTCACCAGCCAGCTTCCTCTCGATGCCTACTGTAACTCCGGCAGCCACCTAACATGCCCTTTCCTTCTTCCAGAAGTGACTTCCCTGAGTCCAGATTCCTGGGACCAGCTTCTCTCCTTCCCTTTGATACTCCAACTGATTGTAAAGCTAATTTGATGATAATGTCAGTGCAGAGGCCACTGTGGAGGCGACATTACAATTGTGATGTCAAACTGAGGAGGGTGACAGTACCTGAATGTTAAAGAACGGGTAAAAAAATGCCAGTGGAAAGCTGCAAATATCATTGTGTCAAGATAATGTCAGAGCTACTCCAGTCCTGCTTTATTAACACCCCAGTTTGATGTCAAAATAAAGGTGCAGGGGTGTCAGCTCAAATTGATGAGGACAATGTGGAGCAAGGAGTTGAGGTGTGAGGAGAGTGTGGGAAAGGAGGGAAAATAAAGAGTAAGCCAAAAAATGTTGATCCAAAATAACTGTAATTGAAATATGGCTTAAAAGGGGCTAATGTTACTCTGCTTGATGTGTGACAGGGCTGACTCAGACACCCCTGGGGAGCAGGGGACATGTCTGAACCCGAGATGGCATCTGGTGACCCATTCCTCATGGGAATGTGGGAACCACGGGGAGGATTGAAGGTGTGTGGTGCAAAATTGGAGGGGAAGGGGACAGGGACCAGGGAGGACAGAGGGGACATGGAGCAAGGCGGGGACCAGAGACCACAGGCACATCCATGCTGGGGCTGGCAGAGATATGAGAGGATTACATTTAAACCAGAACCAAGAGTTCTCATGAAACAGAGAAACCTAAAGGGAGCAGGCTTTAAACCAGCAAAGGAATGCATTAAAGATGTGATGCCTTTTCCTTTGAAGAAGGCTCTTGTTAAATTTCACTAGACATCAGTCGGCCTCGGGAGCTGCATCCCCACTTCGCTTCCTTGATTCTCCAAACTCCACAGGTGGAACAGAGGGAAGTGAAGGTGTGTTTGCAAATGTGGGCACAAAGTGAGGTTCTGGTTGCTGAGGAAGCAAGTGCTAATGATCCTGCTTTAGACTAATTACAACCTACAAGGACAGGAGGGTGGGAACTCATTAATTTCTTCGCTGGTGTTGGTCTCTGTGTCTCTTCCAGTGTTGGCAAGAATCATGCTTTTTGTTCTCATTTAGGTCTTTCAATCTGGATAAGTTCTACGGTTTTGGTTTTGTTTTGAGTTTCCTAATTTCCAGGAAATGACTAAGGTGAAATCAGAAGGGAAAAATTCATCCTTCCTTCCTGATGAGTGGAGCTGGGAGTGTGAATGAACTTTGATGAGCCCCAGCATGAGGAACAGTGGCTTTCCTGGGCACTAAAAGCTCACACTGCTGCAGCTGAGGTCAGATATTGTCCCCATCCCTCAAAAAACGACCTAGAGCTGACAATCCATGGGAAAAAAAGTGTTTTGTGGGTTATTGCTCCCCATGGGCTCTGTGGGTTAGCTACATCAGCTGATGCAGCCCCATTGTGAGGACGCTGCTGTTGCCTCCTCCCAGCACAGGCTCCGTGTATTTTTGGGGGCTTCTGGCAGGTTTTTGGTGATCAACCCCCTGGATGAGAGCCAAAAGACTCTTCTGCCCTTGGGCTGAGCCTCTGTCCCCAACCTGGGAACTTCTGCCCTAGTGTGGAGGTGAAGTTGCCTTCCCTGGGGCTTCAGGGGCTCCATGGGGCAGGTGGGCACCTGACAAATGCAGCAGCAAAAGGATTTCTGGAGGAGAAAAGGACACAGTCTCCCTCTGTCAGGTGGCAAGTATTCACATTTAAAAATCAATATCACATGAAATATAAACAGACTATTAATGAGGACCTGCTGGGAAGCAGAAGGGTTGTAATTAGTTGCACTTTAGCAGCGGTGAGTGAGGGACATGATTCTCTTTCTCTACTGGAGAAAATGCCAAAGGAGGTGCCTGAAGCCCAACTATGTGTTGTGTTTTCCCTGGCAGAGGTGGTGGCTTGGCTCTGCTCCCCAGCACTTGCAGTCTGTGGTTCCCTGCTGGCAGAATGATGTTCTGCAGAAGACCCTTCGCAGGTGAGAATAACCCAGAGAGGGGGAGCCGGCAGCTAGTCTGCTCCCAGCTCAAATGCGAGTTCAGCAAACAGCTTTTTTCCAATAGGAAAATATTTGGGCTCCTCAGCCTGCATTGCCCCAGTGGGGTGAGACCACCGGGATCATCATGGGCTCTGCGTGGCCAATACTCGGCAACGGCACCAACAGCACCCTCTAAAAGCTCCCTGATTCTGGGGCTGAAATCCTGCCAGCTCTGAAGGCAACAGCAAAATGTGTGAGTGCGTGTTTTGGTCGGGTATTTTATTTTTTAACAGACCCCCACCCTGCTGTTCGCAGCCCAGTCTCTTCCCTACGGGGCACAGGCAGGGCTGGTCAACCCGTGTGACTGATCCAAGCTCCCTTCTCCCAAAATACCGCCGCCGTGCCGGGTGTGCCGTTCTGGGAAGCGATCCCCTGGCTCTGGGGAAGGGCGGCAGCGGGGCTGTAAGCTGAGCCCGGTTGCAGACAGGTGCAGAGCCTCTCCATTCCCTTTTATTTTCAGCACCGCCCATGTCTGTTACTTTTCTCATTCCAAGGTAATGCCACATCCTCCTCGCTGGACTCTTTTTCCAAAGCTTTAAGGACTCTGTCTTTACTTCCCCCCACCCCAAACACCGCTTTTTGATACAGCCCCGTTCACAGCAGGGCAGCCTCAGCTCCTGGGGTCACCACTTACCCATGGACTTGCTCAACAATGTGGGAAAAGCCTTTATTTGTTTCAGTCCAGGGGAACCAGCTTTGGGCTCGAGCTTTAAAGGGCTTCTCTGCCGTGTGTCAGAGGCATTTGAAAAGATGAATCCCCTGCCTCCCTCCAGACGTGCCAATTCATCACACGGCCGGGAGAGGCGGATGGAGACACACGGGCAGTCTTCATCTTTAGAGACAGTCTGGAGGCTGAGGAGCTGGGAGGTAAAGTTAAAAGAAGGATTTGAAGAAGAAATATTGCCTGTATATACAGGGACGGCTCGGGATGTCTGGGAGCAGGGAGAGGCTGCTGAACTGCTGCCCTGTGTTCTGCACCACTCGTCTCACCAGGATTTTGGGGTGGTGATCAGAGCAAGGCTGTGGGAGCTTCAGCATGTGGGGTCAGGCTTCCTTCAGGCAAAATGGGCAAGGTCAGGGGAAAGGAGGATGCTTGGAGGTGAGTTCATATGAAACCTCAAAAGCTGAAAGAAAGCACAGGCTCAGGGTGAGCACCTCAGAGGACACCAGGTTGTTTTTCTCAATGGTGGTTTGCAGTGGCTTCTGGCCACCACACCAGGCTCAAAATGGGAACTGAAGCTGGAAACTAGAAAGTCTTTCTTAGTTCCCAACCCAACTAACTGGAAATATTGTGAGGATAGCTTATCTTGGAGATTCTGTGGGACCACAAGAATAGTTCTATCTCCTCCCATATATTGGCTTCCAGTAACATGAGCAGCTGCAATCAAACAGGGAGAAACGTGAAAACATAAACACAGAAATCTCAGCTCAGAGAATCTGGAAATTAAAAATCTATATACCTTTCTCCACACAAACCCAGATACATTTAAAATGGTTTATTTAAAAAGTAAGGATTAAGTACATTATACATGGTTGTGATTATACCAGTAGAACTGAAGCACAGTGGAAATAACACTTTAGAACTGCAGACAGAAATGTAGCCTCAAGGGACGTGATATATTAGCCCTTGTGGATATGTGATCCATACAGAGAGAAAAGGAAATAGAAAAATAGTTTACTGTTAGATGTCTGGGCAGCTGAAGTGATTTCTCTTTTTACTCCTATTGTGGATGAGAAACGAGGAAGAGAGAGAACTGATGATACACCTGAAACTTTGTTTCCTGGAAAATCAAATCTGATCCAATAGCATTTTTTATTTTTTTTTGGTTCTACTGTTACAGTATGTTATATACCAGAAAACTGATTATCGTTAACGATATGGTTCTGTGATATCTACAGGCCTTGCTGAGAAATGGGGCTCATTTTTCTGATGCTGTCCAGGGAAACCAGAGAGATGTGGAAGAACAGATGGTTTTTTTTAAACTATCACTGAGTGGTTTCAAAGTCTGAGCACAATCTAACTGTTCAGATAGATCAACCATGGAGCGAGATTGTTCATGGGCAGGAATGCTGCAGATTTTTCAGTTTTGTCGGAATCAAAGTTTTCCACAGGGAAGGACTGATTATTTGAGGATTTTTTTTTTTTTTTAACTGGGAATGTCAAGTGAAAAGTTTTTTTTTTTTTTTTTTGCTTTGGTTGAACAATTTACTGCACTGCAACTGTGTGAGTTTTCAATGGCAGCCCCCGTCCTCCCGCAGGACAAAAGCTCTGGTCCCTGTTACCTCCACTTCTGTGCCTTTGTTCCCTGTCCAGACCCCGTATCCCATGAGCATCCCATGATCCCCGCTCCAGCTCCATTTTTCCAAGGTGCCTGCTGGAGAAGGAGCAGATGCTCCGGCTCGGACCGAGACAGGCCATCACACTGGGGGAGCTGCTGAGAGCAGCCCTGCCCTGGGGGAGGAGGCTCTGCCAAAGAGCAACACCCCAAAAACCCTCAGCAAGACTTTTTTTTTTTTTTGCCAACGTGGTATAAAAACACTTCACGTGCCTCTGCAGGTCTGACCTGGGCTGAAGGAAAACCTTGGACTTTGGCTGGAATCTGATGGTTTGAAGCACATTCACTGGAGAAGGACGATTAAAAGAACAAAACCAACGCGCAGAGCAAACCTCACACTGTCAACTTCCAGTTCAAGGTACATGAGTTTAGAGAAACAGCCTATATCTAACTCCTGGTTTTAAAGGGAATGGTTTTATTCTTAATTACAGTAAACACGGATGAGGACTTAGTTCTAACTATTAGTTTATTAACACAGTGGGAAACAAATAGTTCTGGGAAATTGCACTTGAAAAATACATCGACTATAATTAGATGTAAATTAATTAGCACTTAGTATGACACACTAATGAGACAGAAGGTTGGTTTTTTTTCATTGCAAACTTCTACTTCTATCATAGCTAATCAAAGTATTTTAATATTACGAAGTCTCAAAAAGTAGGAAATAATTTATTGTCTGAAAGCATAAAGATTCTTGTAAAAAAAACCTTTCATCAAGAACTTTAATAATTTTAGAACTCTTTAATGTTGTCCTAGCCGAAAAGTAGGTAAAAAAGTTTTCTTGTCTGCCTCTGTTTGAATTTTTTTTTTTTTTAAAAAGCTTGTGTAACATCTTTCTCCATAGTGTGTTGATACAGAAAGTAGCACAACATTTTCTACTTTTAAATCGTTCCCATCGCTCCGTTCGCTTTAGCTCTCAGAGTTCAGAGGTTCGATAAAAGGATCCCAGCAGAGTTTTAACCTGAATGGAAACTCTTAATGAGCAGGGATGAAGGCTCCAACCCACCTCTGCCAAAATAACGATGTGGCTCTGCCAGGCTGAGGGCCCAGCAGAGCTCAACAGCGACTAGGGGAAGACTTTAGCTCAGAATTGAGAATTGTGTCTTGGTTCCTGCAAGGAGAGAGGCTTAAGCAGGGTTTATCTGGGGAGGGGGGGGAGAGGGGATTTAACTTGCTTTTTGGGATGTTAAGGCAGCTTCTCCGGGATTTCCCTGGAGGACTTGGTTCCACTAGCTGAAAGCCTTGAATCCAAACCACCACCGAGTCACGGCCATCGCGGGATAAATTAAGACTAAAGAGGCTTTAACAGTTTGGCTGAGATCTCCCACCATCAGTGAGCCAAGCTTTCCAAATCATGATTTTTTTTTTCCCTTGTCACCACTTCTCTAGTCTTCTGGGTAAAGATGGTGGGCATATTCAAAGGAATCTCCGGGAATTAGATGCTCCTCTCTCACTGCATCTAATTCATCTGAGGGGAATCGGGCACCTCATTCTCATATGGCTTGGTCGAGTGGTCACTAAAATCAGCATGAGTACTATTAAATTAAATTACCTTTGAGTCAGGCCCTCGAGCTTTGAGATCCAAGCCTAAGTGTAAAAAATGAAAGCAGGAATTTATAAGAAGAAGAAGAAGAAAAAAAAAATATTTCAGACTCTTTTAGAAACATACAGAAGCAAAGGGTACAAATTAGTTCCCTCCTTACGTGATGCATAGAGTTTGCAGTGGGCTCTCTGCACGTAAGTAGATGCATCATTACAAAATAAATTAAATCAGGTCGAACCACCATTTCCATCTAAAAGCAACTATACCTTGCACCATGCGGCACTTATTCATAATAAAAAGAGTTTAATAAATATCTCATAAACGGTGACTATTTTTTTTTTTTTTTTTTGTTCTGGTTTTTTTTTTTTTAAAAATACAAAGTTGCCATCTGCTCTGCCGACGCTCCGCTCCCGTCGCTGCAGGAAGGTTTGCTAGTTTAGCTCCTCGTTTTTTTTTTTTCCCGACGTTGCTTAGAGATCTCAGTTCCCAGTAGCGTTAGTGTTGCACTTGTGAAAGCAGTAAGGAAATCAGGAATGCAGTCGCAGGGAACCGGCCACCCCGGCTCAGCTCTGCTCCTCGCCCTCGCTGGGAGTGTCTCTGGGGGCTCCTGACAGGCAGCACTCAGCACCTCGCCGGATCAGGCACTAGGGCTCGTCGAGATGAGGAATTCAAGTTTTCTAAACGTTAGGCAAGAAATGATATTGGCAAATATGCTCAAGTCCCACCTGCTTTAATCTTTTCCCTTGTCCAGGTGTCTCAAGACGCACCCAACCCTCTTCTCCTCGACCTGCATCGCCCCAAGGGATTCCTCACACCCAGAAACGGGGGACTCCCTCACCACCCCATCAGGGAGTCCACGCTGCTCAGTACGTGGGTGCTCTATGGTTTCAGTGGCACAGGTCAGTTTTAGAAAGTGTTGCCTTCAAAAATATTTTTTTTTCTGTTTTTGTTTTTGTTTTGTTTGTTTTTTTTTTTTTGAAAGAGGCAAAGTTTACGCTGTGTCAAAGGAAAGTGGCTCACTTGATGAGTAGTTCATATTCATCCTTGGGCTTGATTATAAATTATATTTGCAAGTTTGCATTAAGGGATCTCAATATTAGAAAAAAAAAAAAAAAGTCGTACAACAATTTTTCTGTAATCCTTTAAAACACACTGGTGGCCAGTCCTTTGCAGTTTCTCCAAGACTGTGTACACACTACAAAAGTGCAGGGACATGAACTGCCTTCATCTCGTGACACCAAGAACGGAAAGAAACAAACTCCAAATAGCTTCAAAAAAAGCTACGAGCGTGTAACATCTTTATGCTGGTCCAGAGGATCTCCACTTGCTACCTCAACACATGCCACAATTAAAGAGGTGAGAGGGTATTTTAACATCGCTCCTTCTCTCATGACAGATCCCTTCTGTTCTGATATTTCTTCAAAAAAAGCGCGAGGGAGGAAGGTGCTTCAAACAGGCGTCGTCCTCCTGTTGACCATGTTGACGTGGAGTCCTTCCTTAAATTCCTTCTGAAGGAAGTTGTGGACCTGCAGAAAGCTGGCTTCCTGGTCTGCGTTGTAGCTGGCAGCCGTTGTGACCTTCAAAGGCTCTCTGGAGAGGGTGTACATGGAAATCTCGTTCATGGGGATGGTGCTCGCTATCTTCATGCCAACCGGGGAAATGTCTCTGGACGGAGAAGGCTCCGTAGATCGAGAGCTGGATCTGGACCTCCTCCTCCTGTACCTGTAGCTTGGCATCCTGGCATAAGGAGAACTGGAGGAAGTCTTAAGGAATTCCCTCTTGGTCTTAAACCTCAGCTCTTTGTTCTTCTCGATATAAATGTTCACAGCCAGAACACCTATGGTTTCGGCCACAATAAAAGACAAGGCTCCAAAATAAAAAGACCAACCATAGTTGTAATGGTTCTTTTTGTCCTCATCTCGCTTGTCACTTGGGTCACCTGCGTTGCTTGATATGTAGACAATGATCCCTATGATATTACTTAGCCCTAGAGAAAGAAAAACATAAATCAGTGGTTATGTGGCCGGGAAGCTGAAATTCAAGCCATGTTACTTTCTGCACCTGAACGGTTCAAAGATTGCAACCGGGAAATTTATTACATTTATTGACTCTTTAATTTGTCTCAAGGTTCCATTTATTCTTGAAAAACAAACAATGGATCCACGTCTGGTACATTCGCACGGATGCCAAAATATTCAGCCGGATTTTTTTCCCCACCTCTTCACTTCCACAGCGGGAAAGAAGCAGCATATGGGAGCTCACTAATATTGTTAGTGGGATTCTAACATTCAGAATAATGATAAAAATACATTTTGAGCTCAGGGCTACGGCTGTTCACCTTGATCAAGATAAGTTCTCTTCCACCTTGCTGAATTTTCATCTAAATGCAGCATGTTTAATCCAGGCTTCAGGGAAAGCTATTAACAATGGGGCTGACTCTCTCAGATGTTTCTAGGGTGAAAAACAGGCTCACCTATCAGAGGTGAATGTTTTCTGCCACCATATTAAAAATAAGGAAAAGGCCTTAGGTGGAAGAGGTGTCTGATTCATCTAATGTTTAATACATTTTAAATAGTGTAAAACATGCTTGTTACTGATTTTCACTTCCTTTTCCAGGAAAACTAAAGGCTTTTCTAGAATATACTTGTTTTAGGGCTTCAAGAAGATAATTGTGTCTGAAGAAATTTGCCTGGTGTGATGTTGTTAATGCCCTCAATCCAGGAAAGGGGTGCCAGGGAAAGAATTGCCAATGAGCTTTTCCAGTCTTTTTCAGCTGCAAAAGGCGGCGCTTCTTAAGGACTCAGTTTAAGGAGAACATACCTGCTGCAACAAAGAGAATCCCAGCGCTGAGAATAATGTTGTTTTTGCTGTTGTAAATCCTTCCTGCTCCGACACAGAGTCCTCCCAGCAACAGCAAAATTGTGCTTAGGATGGGGAACACGCTGGAGGCGCGGACGATGCCTGGAGGGAGACGGGTAGAAAAGCAAGACGGACAGTAATCATTTCAGGAGCCTCCTCGGGTGCAAGTGTGGAGATTAGAGTTTCAAAGTCCCTGGCTTTTCAGAGAATCATTAAGAAGAATGATATAGAATCACAGAACTGTTCAGGTTCAAAAAGGCCTTTAAGGTCATCAAGTCCAACCGTCAACCCAGACCTCCGCCGTGTTCACCGCTAAACCACGTCCTCAGGTGCCACAGCCACACATTTTTTGAACACTTCCAGGGATGGTGACTCCACCACTTCCCTGGGCAACTGTTCCAATGCTTCACAATCCTTTCAGTGAAGAAATTTTCCCTAATACCTAATTTTCTTTTTCTGGAATTGTTACTGATTCTGCATTTCTGAGCATGTTTTTGGGAGCCAAGACCTTGGGTAGGTGACCAGGCTCTCAACTGAGTAGCTTCAATCTTTTGAGCTTTCTCCTAGGAAGTCCAGCCTTATCAACATTATCTGATGCCATCATGTGCAGAATATTTCTGGCAAAGCATGAGGTAAGTGACAGTAAGACCCAGCATCATGCAGGGAGCAGCTGTGAAAAATTCATGAGCTGGCTATGAACCCTACGAGGTTTGGGACGGCTGGAGCAGACGGATCTGTTCCTTGCTACATGTGCAAGGTGAGCAAATCACAGCTTTTGAAGCCAGCAGCATCCATGTTGCCAGCAAGCACAGCTAATAACCCCTTTTTCTTTTGTTGGATATTAAGGACATTGCAACCTTTCAGATTTCTAAGGAAGAAATTCTAACAAGTGTGTCTTAGATGTTCGTGTTTAGTTTTCTGACAGCAAAGTAGAGTCATTTAAAATTCTGTATGCTTCAGTCCATTCACCAGCATGGGCTATAAAATCCCCCCCAAAAATATTAGAACACCACTTCAAGCCAGCTTTCAAAGTCGGGTCACAACCAGACTGAGCAGCAATCGACAGGGAAGCGGCAGGGAGGGAACAAAAGGGCTGAGAAAAAATAAACAAGCATGAGAAGAGGGATGTCTGTATTGTAAAAAGCAAAGGGGCAGAAGCTGGCAGGGGTTCCTGAAAGGCAGAGTGAGGAACTGAGTTGTATTATTGTTGTAGAGAAAGGATTTTTTTTTTTTTTTGAAGAAGGGGAGATAAGGTGCTGTGGAAAACAGGATCACCCAAAAGCTGGGAACTGTGGAAAAGTGAATGCATGGAGGGGAGTCCTGGCAAGGCGAGGGGTGCCAGGGTGTGGGGATGCCCAAGGCGAGTGAGAGTCAGAGTTTGCTGTCACAGGGGCATGGAAACCCCAGAGCAGACTGGGAGGACACGGGCACCCCAAGGCTGAGTGCTGGGAGAGGAGAAAACGCCATCTGGACATCTCCTCTGCTGCGGTGCCGTGAGCGCCGCAGCCTCTCCGGGTGCCATCCCTGGCTGACACGCACAGAGAGCGGCGCCCATTTCTCGAGGAGAAATGGCCAGATGTTACAGCTGATGCCTTCTCATTTTACTGTGGATGGCCATGGCATTCTCGACTCAGTGAACGCTCCCTGATGATTCCCCTGGTAACTGGTGGCACAGCTCCCACTGACGGCAGAGGGGCAGTGCTGGTGTTTGCTCCCTGTGCTCTGTCCAGTCCCGGAGCCCCCGCCACGGCCCAGCCCTCCCAAGGACAGTGAGAACACAAACCCAAGAAGACAGGCCCTGCCTGGGAAGATCCTGCCTGTATCGATCTGCAACAGCGAGAAAAGTCCATCCCTCCCCAGCGTGGCAGCGTCGCCGCACGTGTCCCTCACAGAGGGGGCATTTTCTGACGGGATCTGAACCCCATTCAGGCGGGGGCATTGCTATTCAGGCAGCGTCTCACAAGGACTGGCACATCCAAGTGACGTGGCTCTAAGGTCTCTGGTCAAAGCCTGTCGAGAGGTGAGAACCCCTTCTCCTGTCCTGCCTGCACCCCCACGCAGCTGGTACAAAGCAACAGCACTTTGGCTTCTGGGTCAGTTTTTAGAATCAATAATTAGAAAAAGATTCACAGTCAGTCTCTGCTGCTGGACATTAAGGCACCCCAAATCACTGCCTCTTAGTGCCCTGGCTGAAGGCAGCACTGGCTCAAAATCCGTGGCCCACTCTTTCTGGATGTTATTTCCTATATTTGATGGCCATGCTGTTTATAATGAATTCGATTACATCAAAGAGCTCTCCTAAAATTCTTCACTGATATCATTGGAAGGAACTTGCCAGACATGCCAGATATAAAGGCTGGGTTGTTCTACTCGTAGCAATAATCTCCAGAGATAATTCTTCCATAGTAGGTAATTAATCTGAAGAGAAACAAAACACACAGTGTTCTCTTCCTGTAAAACTCTCCAGTATATTTTTTCCTACAATGTGTACTTTCAGCTCGGAAATTTCAAAGGAAGCTCATAGGTACCATGTAGAATTTACATATGTCTCCTGATACTGGTAATAAAATGACAGCACATCAAAAAACATTAAGGCAATCTGGTTTTTGCTTTCTCCCTTGCCTTTTCCCCCCCCTTGTTTACCGTCCTGTCTGTTTGCATTGGCCGCTGTGCACGGCTATGTGTGGTGACACCTCCTTCGGTGGAGCCGCTGCTCCTCCCCACGGGCTGCGAGCCCAGGCCTCTGCTCGGGCTTTTCATCTCCTCTGAGAGGCTTGGAAAAGGGGATGCTGTGGCACTCAGGGAAAAAGGGCATGAAAGTGTAGAGATGCGCCTGAAATGGGGTGCCCAGTGCCCCTCCTCGCAGCAGGAGAGCCCTGACATCCCCCGGGATGAGAATGGCTGAAACCTCCCTCCTGCAAAGGGAGAGGTGCATGTGCTTTCTGTGCTGCTGGATGGGAGCAGCTTGGTTTCTGTGTGCCCAAAAAAACGTGGGAGAGGAGGGAAGCAGGAGAGGAGGGAGGCAGGAGAGGGGGGGAAGCCGGAGCACACATGTGCTGCTGGGCGATGCGGTGGCAGCCCGGGGACTGCACTCTGTGGTACATCTGCCACTCACTGGGGCTCTGCACAGCCAGGAGAAGGGGATTTTTTTTAAACACAGAGATTGGAGTGTGTTGCCACAGGGAAGGTTCCATAGGAAGGGTCTTGTTCGAGCTCCTTTGCACGTGTCAGTCGTCACTGTGCTGCCGTTTGCTTGGTTTTGCAGGGAGCAGCTTGAACACCGAAGGGCAAAATCCAGACTGCTCCTACCCACGTCCTGGACCAAGGTCTCCTAAAATCAGCCACTTTTTTCACTGATTTCCATAGGGGTTTGAATCACAGCTTGATCCTGCTGGCATTAGAATGCTTGATTTTCACTGAAGCCTGTATTAAATTGGAGACTGTGGAGCAGGCTGAGACCCCTCATGCTGCTCTTTCAGGAGCACGAGATGCACACCGTGTTGGTGTCTGAGCCAAGCAGGAAAAATAAGGATTATCCCCAACATGTCCCTCTGAGAAACTTGTGCCAAGAAATGGCTGGAAAGAGTGGAGAATGAGATGGAGCCAGCAGACTGCAAGGGTGTTGCAGAGGGCAGAAACGGGACGGAAGCTCTCGTGTCTCCTTTGAAACAGGATGCAAATATCCTCCTGTCTTAGACAATGATTTGGTCCCCATTACATATAGGTATGAGCTCATCTCCTCTGGATTTAGACATGGAACCTTTCAGTAATCTCTAAATCAACTGTATGCATGAGAAGCTGCAGTTCTCAGGAAAGTTAAAGCCTTGTCTCCGTGCAGGAGAGGGGGAGCTCTGCGGGGGAGCCACTGGAGACCGATTTTGCAGAAGACATATAGGGCTGGACCAACTTGTTTTTAAGATCTGTACTTAGTCACTTTGGAAAACAGCTTTTAGAAACACCCATCACAAGCACACTTACAGCAATTTACCGATCTCATGTCTTCCCATGGAGATGTTTTTCCCAGTTTGCACTTTTCTCCATATAAAGGAGGCATAATGCACTTTTATCAAGATGCTACTTAATTCCCCTTTCTTTTACAGTCCTTTTACTAATGATGTTTGTTTCCTAAAGCTGACTTGGCATCAATTTAACATTAGTTCCAAGGCTTTGTATGAAAGATAAATGCAGCTGTGCTCACCCTCTGCCTCAGCCTGAGCTCTGAAATCGTGTCACCCGGGTGCTATGACTGATCTGAATCGACAAGAGCAAAGAGGAAAAAACCTCTGGGTTTTCTGGGGAAGCGAACTTTTCGGAGATTTTTTTTTCTTTCTTCTTGTCTTAGCAACTAGAAGTTGTTGCCCAGAAGTGAGCAGAAGGGCAGAGCGGTTCTCTAAGTGGTGTTTCAGGTAATTAGTAGTGTAATTGAGGTGTTTTTTGCCTTGCCAGCAGCGTTGTTCACAGCTCCCTGGTTTCCCAACACCTTGTGAGCTGCAGTTCCTCTCCCTGGCAAAGGGCACTGCTTTCAGCTTGGCTGCTCAGCTCTTTTGCTCAGAAGGAACAACAAGGCAAGGAGTCCTCTGGGGAGGGGGAATCCAACTCCAACTTTGCAGGATTCATGAGGTTTCACACTCGGGTTCCAAGACTTCCCATCAGCCGAGGGAATGGTCATCCGGAGGAGACAAAACCATTGCCCTCATTTCAAGCACCAGGTTGGTGGATGAAAATTGCTGCTGGGGGGAGGATTCCATGCCAGCACAGAGCAGCAGTGGCTGGCTGGCCAGGCAGGGAAGTCACAGCCCATGTTCACGCTGGGATTTTGCTGTTAGCTGCAGAAATTTCAGCTTCCTTCCTACAATGCAGTAATTTCACTGCAGGGGGAGGTGGCTCAGCAGCTGCAAAGGATGAGGCTTGCATAAGGGTTGGGAAAAGCTTCCTAGTGGGCTGGAACCCCCTCCTCAAACCTGTTTTGATACCCTAACCAGATAAATAGTCCCTCTGTAAAAGATCCTTGCCAATCTGGGAACAGTAGCTGTAGTTTTCACTTGAAAATTTGCCATGTGATATTTAGACAATGGGCACCAAAATCATGAGCATTCCCCTGGCCGAAGGAAACCCTTGGATAAAACCCTTGAAACCCCATGGCAGGAGGGTTGAAATGAGATGTTCTTCAAGGTCCCTTCCAACCTAAACCATTCCATGATTCTATGACTCAATGACTATGAAATGGGGGTCCCCAAGGGTGATGGTTGTGCCAAGTGCAGCATGAGCTGCACATGCTCTGTGCCACCCAGATTGGGCCAGTCTCTTGCAATGAGTAAGACTTGGGCTGCTCTTTAGGAAAGAGAAGCCCAGGGAAGTCCCTGTGGCCACACATTGGGTATCAGTGTTCACTTACGGAGAAGGTATTCTGAGCTGTCGTGGTCATAGTCATTGTCTTCAGGGAAGTGGTTGATTCGGAAACAATGTCCTTTGTAGATTCCTAAAGGAAAACAAAGCAAACAAACCCCATAAGGAACAGAACCTGGTAAATGTGCTTTTTTTTTTAAGCTGTCAAGAAACCATCTCTAAAGCCATGAATTTTGGGAAGCTTGGGGTGAAGCACAACTGAAGGAAGGGAGAGCCAGGATTCCTGGGCTCTGTTCTTCAGCCACTAATATCGTTCTCTTGACTGTTTTTAATCTCTAATGCTTTACTTTATCAGCTTATCTAACAAGCACACCGAGTTTGCAAAGCTTCTTTCTGTTCCCAGGGTGACTGTCACTTCCTGCTCCATGGCTGGGGCTCCATGGCAAAGCCAAGTGCCAATCCCACACCCACCATCCCTCCCATCTCATCCCAGTGAAGTGCTGACTTCCCTTATCAGATTGGTAAGTGCTGAACTGCCTGAGGCCTCTTCAGGTACTCTCTAGGCTGGGAAAACAAGTCCATAAATCTCTTCCTGCTGCAATTTAAAGCCATATGTCCCCCTCAAGGTTGCCTCAGCTTTTAATGGCATACTTGTTTAGTTAACTAACTTAGTTAACCGGGAGCCTGTGCAGCAAGTCAGGGCACAGTGTGTGCTCCTGATACCTGGAGGAACAATGCCAGAGCTGACCAGATGAACTCCTCACTCTGCTGAACAAGTCAGCACTTTGTCCACCCAGGTAAAGCCTTACATGAGCAGTTTGTGTTCTTTCCTGTCACAGTTATCCATAGTCTGAGCTGCAGTTGGGTCGCTGTGGCACCGGGAGCCACACAAGGACCTCTCCCCAGAGAGCTTCCTGCAGGAGTGAGCCCTGAGCTGTGATTCTGCCTTGGTGCTTTCATTATTCATTAACCAGTGCTTTCGTGCTCGGGAACACACATCACACAGGATGAGTTATCCCTGCACAGGAGCTTCGGTGCTTACAGCTCAAGCTGGCAGAAGGATTTAAAACCCATCAGTTAATACTACTTTAACAGAAGCACAGCTGCAGTCTGTAGGATATAAATGTGGATTTATTTCACTACCTATTACCAATGATTACAAAGATCTCAAAAGAATTACTAATCCGGAGGATTTAAATTGCACCCTGTGAGTGTCAACTGCAGGTTTGCTACTACAGCGCATTTAATTCTTCCAGTAAATGATGTCTCTACTCTAATTGCAGGAACAGCTCAGGCTTTCTCTGCACAGCACTTCAAAGGCTGGGAACAAGATGTAAGTGGCTCATGTCACATCTGGAAGTGACACACCTGTCCTGGCTGCCAGGTGGAGGGAGCACTTCAGCTGGGACTGCTCCTGCTGAGCGTGTTTGCCCCGTGCATCCCTCTGCTTGCCATCAGAGGGCCTGCTGCTCCTGATGGCTCTCTGGCAAGGCAATCCAAAATTCAGATTTTAGAGATCCCAGTGCTCATTTTTATGGCAGTTCAAGTGACGAAACTGAATCACTCCCAGCATTACAAGGGCTTCTGAGGCTGGATGGTCATTGCACTGAGTCTCTCCAGTGTGGTCAGAAAATTTACAGGAGCTACATTCAGAGTATGACTTTTGATCCTTTCTATTCATTAAGGAAAAAATCTAAATAATCTTTCTATCCTATTTTCCTATGGAAATAGGCTTTTCAATGACTGTGCTTGTGTGTGTACAGGTGGGGCCTTCTCTCTGTATGTACTTCACTGTCTGTAGGTACCGTACTCTGTGTACTTCCTAAAGTGCCAGAGGGCAGGGTTAGATGGGATATTAGGAGGAAATTCTTCCCTGTGAGGGTGGGGAGGCCCTGGCACAGGTTGCCCAGAGAATCTGTGGCTGCTCCATCCCTGGAAGTGTCCAAGACCAGGTTGGATGGAGCTTGGAGCAGCCTGGGCTAGTGGAAGGTGTCCCTGCCCATGGCAGGGGGTGGAACGAGATGATCCTTAAGATCTTCTCCAATACCTTTTAAGGTAGTTGGTTGAATTTTTCCAGAGTTGATATAAAAGCAGAGGTATCACAGGTCACTGAGGTCCCACAGCTTTGGTGCAAACAGGGAGAGCCACGAGCAGCTCCTTCCACTGCTGGGCTGGAACAGTCCAGCAGGACAGGAGTGATGAGCCCTTCATTTCCTGGTGATTGTATTTGGAGCCTTTCACATGAAAGAGTATTAGCAAGACTAGCACAGGTGAAAAAGGATAATTATCCCCAAACAAAATTCTGGATGGGTTTGAGAGTTCCTTTTTATTTCCAGCTTTTGGGAATACTGGGATTGGTCATTCTGGCCAAATTTTTATAGAAACAGCAAGTGCCTGTGAAATTTGGACCTGTATCAAAGCTTAGGAATGCAAAATATTCTTCCCAATATTTTTGATGTAGTTCAGAGCATAGATCCTGGTTCAGGGTCCTCTCTAGTGTCTGTGGTGTTTGATAGCTAATAACAGCAGCAGACTGGATAACTTTTTCCCATAAAAATTTAACAGTTGCCACATAACTCAGCAGCAGCTTATTAAACTCTCAGTGAGGCTTGAAGTTGCAACCAAGAACTCTGGTGATGTACAGGGTATTGAGAGCTCTTTCAATCCACAAAGTAAAAAAGGCTTGCTAGGAAAAATAACAATTCCTTTTTTTCATAATGATAGACTTTGAAACTCAGATTTGGGAAAAGTTAAAATTGGCTGGAGAAGCTACTAAAGCAGTGCTCAGCTCTAAAAGCTCAACAGCAGAGTCTGACTTGTACTTAAACATGAAAAATAAAACCAAAGCAAACCTGGGATTTGCTGGAATCTCCATGCCCTGGCATGTAAAGCAATGCAAAAAAAAAAAAAAAAGTAATGAAATAGCAGAGGTGGCAAAAAAGGAAATGCCTCAATTAAAGTCAGTAACAACCATTCTGCAGCATCTGCACAAGGGCTGAGCTCCTTGAAGCTCTTCTCAAAGGCTTCACAGCAGCTGCCTTGAAGAAATGTGCCGACAAACGTGGCCATTGGTCCCCATCACTAAGGCACATGAAGCCATTGCCCACCCCAGGATGTGATGTGGGAAGGAGATTTTATTTCTTTTCTTGAGTATGGGGACACAGTCCCTTACATCCTTCGGAGGGGAAGATGGAATATTTAACTCCTACTGCTGTACCCACTAGAGAGAGATAAATAAACTGCAATCACTGCCTAACAGATACTAAAATATTGAGAAGCACTTCTGGATACCTCTTGAGAGTTAGATATAATATCCCACTGAGATGCTGTAAGTATTACTCCTTTCTTTGAATGATTACTGATATATTTTAAATTATGCTTTTAGAAATACAAATATTCTAATGCAGTTTTTTACCTCATACTAATAACAACTTTGTTCTGAATTTTGAGCCAAGACTTGAAGGTCTGGGCTAATGATAATGAAGAGGTAAATTTTCTGAAGTGCTGTTGGTGGAGTAAGAACATTTTTTTTCCACTGGTTGCAGCACACTTAGCTGGCATTTAAAAACTAAAGAGTGTTTCTGACTTGGTTCTACTCTGTGTTCAAGGGCTTCTCCAACAAGGTTAGTACTTCCCAATCTCACTAAGTGTTGTTCAGACAACTATAATTAGAGTGTGATGTACTCAGATAATGTGATAAGGGAGGGAACTGTAGCGCCTAAGTGAAGATTAAGCTTTGTTTTGGGGTTTGAGATCTCAAAATACATAGAGCTGTCAACAGCAAATCAAAGTAGTGATCCCAAATTCTGATGACATACAACCTTCTCCTTGCTCTTTCTCAAATAATCCTTTAATAATCCTGCCTCTACCACTGCAGATTGTTTGCTGGTTTTTTATTTTTTGATGGTTGAGAGTGAAGGTTAATGCTGTTGGATGCAAATGCTTTTTAACTTTGTGGCCATGCATTCCATGATCCCGTTGCTGTCGTCCATACCATCAGCATGTCTTTGAAACAGCCATTTCCTGTGGTCAGTGTTTATCAATGACAACATTCCCTGATGCCCTGGAAGTGTTTGCACAAATCAGAACTGGAAGACAGAGCGCTTAAATGTCTGACAATATTTGTCAGGGCAGGCTGGACTTTCTGTTTTCTCCCTGCCCTAATCCTGAGATCTCCACACAACAAGGTCCCTCCACAACATTTCTGCTCTGTTGTCATTTAAAATTGCTTTCCACCACGCAGGACTCGGGCAGCTCTGCAGCAGAGGACCTTGTCTGCGGGGTACTGCTGTCAATAGCAATTTTTGTCTCCCTGCTCTGAGCACGCGCTCACGGGAGGGGATATCTGATAGCAGTGGCAGACACATGAGGAGAGACGGGCTGGCCTGCTGCCTCCTTGTGCATCCACAGCCTCTGCTCCGTTAACCATTTCAGCTTCCAGCCCTCCCACCTGCCCTTCTTGGTGAGATCAGTCAGTAAAACAGCAGGTTTGGGACCCGTGGAGAAGCCTCGTCTTCTCACGGGGCACCAAACATTTGCGACCTCCTTGGATCAAACCCTGCCCTGCCACATTCCTGTAGCTCTTGAGCAGCTACAGATACTTGGTGCACACACATGCACACTATTAATAGAGTTAATCAGGGTGTTCTCCTGAGGGAGTTACACTGAGGGAATGAGGGCAGTGAGTGTCAGCTGCACCAGTGATCACACGGCTCCAGCAGTTACCTGCAGGCAGGTAAATACACCCCACACCCACCTAAAATCCCACTAACCACCTGATTTCTTTCTGGCAAACGTGGGTCTTCTGGGGATGGTTTGAAGACATGGAATGAAGTTATTTTCGAGATCATTTGACAGCAAGTGCTTGAGGATACAGAGAAGGCAAGTTGCAAGGGGCTGACTGTATATTAAAAATAAGGCAATTAGTAAGGTACCATGGGAAATTTGGACGAATGGTTCTGCTTGTTGCAACTATTCTGTGATTAAACGCTGTGCCTCAGTTCCAGAGCTGACTGTCAGCCTGATTTACTGCAACACATGAATATCTGGATGTTTAAATGACAAGTTTTCTGAGTATATCAGCACAGAGACGGCTGACTGACAGATAACATCACAGACCACGAGCGAAGTGTGACGTGCAGGGTGGGGCTGTTGTAACAGAAGTTGCCTGAAAACAGTGTCCGTCCGTGTGGGACTGGGTTTCCTTAATGGCATGGCTTTACACTTCCCTTCGACATCAGAACCTCTATTTATAGTGAGTGAGAGTGTCTCAGTGCTGGACTCTGCCAGGGGAGAGGAGAAACAGTTGTGTATTTTTTCCTTAGAAAGATTTCTTTGCTGACAAGTTCTGAAGCCCTTTGCCTCGTGATTCGAGCAACAGTGAGCAAAGGAGATCAGACACGCCAAAAAATGTTCCTCTCCACAATAATATCTATCTGTGCACTGTGTTCATTTCTTTGATTTTCCACCAGCACAACTCCCCTGTCTCACTGGACTGACACCACAGCACTCACAGCTGCCGAGTTCACTTTCTTTTCATTCCTCTTGTTGTAGAAAAACCCTTGAGAAGAGGAAGGGGTGATGAACCTCCTTTTACTTTCAAAACCTGCTTTGTGTTGCTGATGGTCAAACAGGGACTATTCCAGTCCTGACCTCTCCACTCAGACAAGGAACAGCACTGGATGTTCTCCTGTAACTCGGCACTTCCTCTGTTAAAATGCCCTGAGTTTGATTATTTGTCTCCTGCTGTTTGCTGAGAGTTTCACAAGCTTGTCCTTAAGTTACTCGAACGAGCACAGATCCCATGAGCCTCTGCCTGAGGATGTTTAATGCTGTCATTATAAAAGAAATCATGAACTATTGATGCAGGTCATGTGCAAAACACACCTCATGTGAATTTGCTACACCACGTTGCTGCTGTGAGCCGCCTTCAGCACCGTGGAGGATGGAGCCAGCAGAGGAGGAAGCCTCAGGAGGTTAAGTACACATTTATTGGGTGTCTGCCTTTGAAAAAAGTTTGGCTGTTGTGAGAGTTGGAAACTTCAAAGCATAGGCTGTTTTTGAGACAGATTCTGTCTGACACCCTCGGAGTCCTGCCAGTCCAGGAAATTTGTCCATATGACAGTTTGTATTTTTGTTTCATCCTGAAGATGAATTTGATGAAGAGCACTGCTTGTACCTGGGGTTATTGTCATACTTTTGTCAGGGTAGGTCTTGTTTTCAGAAAATGCTCAGGATCTAAAAAGATGAGAAGTCCATTCCCATAACTGTGGGCTCCCATAGTGCCATTAACCAGCTGGCCAGCATGAGCTGCCCATCATGGTCAGACCAAAGCAGATTCAGCTCAGTTGAGTCTTTAAAAGGAATTTATCCTAAGTCTTGACCATGTTTCTCTACAGGTGCTGAGCCAGTGAAAAAAAGAATCTTTTATTATCCTTATAGAAGTCCTTTCCTTCTTTCTCTTTCATCCCTGAACTCAGAACTCACTTGTTTCTCATCACAGGGAGCTGAACTGCCTACTTATGGGCCAGATTCTGATTTCACTGCAGTGGATTCAAATCTGCCTCACCCAGTAACAGTGATATCAGAATCTGGTCTTCTCCCTTTGTTTGCTCCCCCTCTACTTCCTGGGCAAGAAGAAAATGATTTTAAAATGTTGAAATGTATGAAATTTGCCCCACTTTCTTCCTTAGGAGCTGTCATCTCTAACAAACCCTTTGGGTTCTTCTTTTGATCTATTTTCAATTGTCTGGTGGGCAAAGCAAAACTCCTCCTCAAGTCTCTTATTTTCTTATCTTCTGCTGTGACAATGAATTTCTCCTTTTTCCAGCCCTCCCCCTCTGCTGCTCACAGCTTCCTAGCAGCCCCCTCAGTGTCAGGTCAAGAACGACCAGTGGCTCTTGCTGCCTGCTCCATTTTGCTCCTCTTTGACATTTTTAAGCTCAGAACACCTTCCTGGTGTGCCCAACACCTGAGGAGGGCTCCGGTGGCGGTGCTGGAGGAGACGCGCCAGAGCAGCTGCTGCTGCCCACACATTTGCAAATGAGCTGGTGCTGGCAGGGGATCATGTGCTGCTCTCACCCGGCCCTGATTCTTAGTGCTCACCGTTCCCCTCCAGTCTGGCAGGAGCACGTTTTCTCTAGGAACAGGTCTCAGTTTATCCTGTCGTTTGACGTGCTCGGTGCCACCATTGCCCTCACTCTGCTTCTCTTACCTTCGTGTAGCACTTAATGCTCCCTCCTGTGTTTATCATAGACTTCCTATGAGAGAAGGGACAGTCTTATGCCACCATTCTGCAGTATTTAGAATATTATAACCTGCTCTCCCCAACTTGCCTGCACTGTGGCCGTGTTTGATCCGATGGCCTTTCGCTGTCCGCAGCCTCTCCTTGGTGCTCCTCTACAAAGCCCTCTCTGTTGGAAGCTGCTCACAGCTCCTTCTTTCATCACATTCCCACAGAACCAAGGCTGTGCTGCTCTATTCCTTGCATTGTTTTTTTCACAGGGGTCTCAAACTGTAGTTGAGCTCATGCTCCTCATTGCCCAAGACCCAACTCCACAGCCCTGAGTTTCACAGCCATAAATAGCGACTGGCCCAAGAGGTTCCCACTTGGGCAGTTTGACCTTTGTGTCACAACCACCCCTTTTCTAACATTCTTGAATTTCCTGTGGCCCAGATGTGATGCCTTAGCTGGTCTCCTCCAGTTGCCAGTGGATGCTCATTGTTTCCCAAAACTTGCCACATAGCAGAAGATGTACCTTGCTTAGGTGGTCAAGAATTCCACTATTTGTAGAATCACAGAATGGTTTGGGTTGGAAGAGGTCTTAAAGCTCACCTCCTTCCAACCCCCCTGCCATGGGCAGGGACACCTTCTACCAGACCAGGTTGCTCCAAGCCCTGTCCAACCTGGTCTTGGACACTTCCAGGGATGAGGCACCTCTGCTGTTGGGGTGGGACTTCTAATTCTTGCAAGAACAATTTTTCCTCTTTGAGCAATATTATTTTGACATGGTGCAATCCAGCACATAACACCCAAACACTGTTTTACACAGCCTGGTAAAGCATCTCCAGATTCTGGATCACCTACACCAGAAGACATCCCGGGAAACGCCTACAGAGGCTCAGTCAGTTATAATTCATGTGGAAATATCCAGCCTCAGCAGCTGACCTCCTGTTTTCAGCTGGGCAAATATCATCAAAGATGTTGTGCACTTGTATTTCTGGGTAAGAAATGAACAGATGCAGAAATAACGCTTCGCCAAAGACGACTTTCAAATTCTGTGACAGCCTTTTGTTCCATTATAAGATTTTGAGACCTTGAGTGATGCTAGAAAATCCGTGGCAGCAAAACTCATTTCCCAAAGATTCACCTCACCTGCACATCTGGGAGCTAATAAAGCACATCACAGTGTCTGGCTGCTGTCCTTTGAATTCTCTTCAGTCATTACAAAACTGCTGCCAAAAGTACTAAGTGCCCTTGTGCTGCCACAGTGAATACCAATGGTATGGGGGAAATGCAGGACGGAGGCAAGGGAGGTGAGAGTTGTATGTTACGTTTGTTTTGTGCCACGTAATTTCCAGCTCCTTCGAATGTCTGTCCCACAAACCAGCATTTTGGCCACAGAATTCGGGACTGAGGCTATTCAGCAATGCTCCAGTCCCTTCCAGCTGCCTTTCCTGGGCCAAACAGTGCAGTGTGCTGCATGACCATCGCTCAGGCATCCCCTGCAGCCCCTCCATGCATTGCTGATGGTCTTCCTACAACCATCTGCAATTTTCTCTTATTAACCATCCATCTGCTTGGATGGCAAAGTGGGGGAAACTTTGGGGGTTCTGTGGCTTATTTTAGTCTTTTTTGCGGCTCCTTTTCAAGGAGCTTGTTGAGGGAACGACTCTTTCTAGGGAGAAAGACTGACGTACTCCCAGCCTCGATGTTCAGTTTGTGTTTTGTAAATCACCTGCATGGGATAACAGGGGCAATTCCTCAGCCTGGGTATGACGTGGTTGTTTTGGGGCAACATTGGTGATGCTGCAGGAGGAGCATTTTCAAGTCAGAGCTAAGTCAGCCCTGCCACGGTGAGCGTTCCCACGACTGGCTCAGTCCCAAGGAACTGTCAACATTTCTGGTTGTCGTGGGGTTGTTAACTCACTTCCCTGTGTCTGCTTTTCTATCTACCACCACGGCCCACACTCGCTGTGTTCTGCCTTCACACCTCATCTCGTCCTGCATCTCATGCCACAGTCCTTTATCCCGGCAGCCCAGAAGTTTGTCTCACCACTCATTTCCATACTTTGCTCTGCTGCCACTTTGCCAAGGCTGTTTCTGGGTGGCTGATATAATCCTCCTCATCCTTTTAAAATGAATTTGGAGCTTGGATAGAAACCTTCATTAGAGTTCTGTAGCTGGCTTTTCCACCTTGGCTAAAATTAGGGTGACATTTGAGGAGCTGGTGTTGGCTTCTTAGGTGAGTGTGTTCATCCATCAGAGCTTTGAACAGAAAGTCATTTTCCAATGAGGTCTTACATTCTGGCCCAAAATACCTTAATTTAAAGAGGTACTTTAGTAACTGGTAGTGCTTTTGGCACAATATGTCAGAGACTGACTTGTTATTCAGAAGTGTAACTACACAGTGGGCATCGTCGTCCAACACCTCAGTGTGGGAAATAAATTGTGGTGGCCTGAATGCCAACCAGGATTCAGGTATATCTTGATTTGGACCAAAACCCCTTTTTTGCCCCCAGTATTCTTGACCTTGACACAGATTGACCAGTACAAAGACTTGATCATCCAGGGGGATTGCTGCCAGTCCATCAGTCATTATGAGAGGGCTGTACTGGAGGCAGTTCTGAGAACAGCCCATCATTTTGCCTGGTGAAGTGTGTTCATGTGCTGCAAAATGACAAATGTTTATTTTTACATTGTCAAACTGTGCTTTTTTTTCCCCCTGCATTGCCACAATTGGAATCAAGTTTCCCTTAAGGGAAACATTGGGTTCCCAAAGTTTATAATTTGAGACACTGTCATGGTCATCTCTGGGGTGTTTCTTGAACTGGATGAACACACCCAATGCAATGTGTGATCTTCTGCCACTTCAGCTTTCATACATGTGCAGCCTTGAGTTATTGCCTTCTCATTCTTAATTTCTATTTTTGGGCCCTTTTAAACTGCAATTTTTTTCCATTTTCCGGAACATTTTCATTTCACAACAGGCAAGGTTTGCAGTTGGCTTACAGCAGTCTGAAATTTAAGAAACAGCTCTCCAGAATGAGGGTAATCCTTGGGGTTCTTTGGGGTAACATGCACAGGATGCACCTGGTGACTTCTGTAATGAAAAAACCCTCCAGATCTAGTCAGTAGAAAAATGGCTCATATTATTGATGCTGCTTGCAAGGTCTCTTGGTGTAGCAGAGACACTTTGTAATTACCTCTCTGCATTAAATGAGTTATTGTCTGTTCTAATAGCAGGGAACATCTCTAACCTGACATCTAGAGCTGAACTCTTTCCTTGCAAGCTTTCTTTTGGCTCATTCATGCACTAAAAAGGTATTTTTTTTGATAAAAAAGTGAAGGTTACACTGGAAAGTAGTGATGTAGGACCTTGTTAGTGAACTGATTAGGAATATGCAGGATATTTGGACACTCCTGGAATCTTGTAATGATTCCATGTCTCTTCAATCCATGGAGATTCATCATAAGATGACGGGATTCAGGAAAATAGTTGGACATTGAAGAAGCAATAGGGAAATTTCACTCCATAAATCACCTTAATTGAAGGGAATGCTTGCAATATGTCTGTCTTCATAATGCAGTGACCTTGAGTTGGTTCTACATCCATTTTGGAGCACAGAAATGAGTCTTCCTCGTTTCTCTGCCAGCTTGTTGAGTTATACATAGAAGCAAAACCTCTAGAGATTGATCATGCACAATCAGTGATGCGGGACAGAAAGAAGGCAGATGACAACGGGGAATCTAAAGGTTAGGAAAAAGGGGTGTAACTGCCAAAACCCTGCTGATGGCTGGATTTGGGAAATGCAAGGCAAAGGTTTCAGTAATCATCTGCATGATGTGTTAGTGGAAAAGACACTCCACTAGGAGAGATCAGTGTTGTTCGTGTTGTCTAGTTGAATATTCAGGGCTAATGTCTAACCTTGGGAACAAATAACAGTGTTGCTGGATAGACAGAATATGTTCCAGTGGGGGAAAAAAATAAAATATTTTGCAATTGTAATATATCCTGGAAGAAAATAGGAAGGCAATATGTAGGATTTTATCTTGAATTAGAGTTATTACTGACTTGGTTATTCTCGATTTCCAGCAGAACTGAAAGGTGCTGTACCCTTGTGGAGGAAGGAGAGAGCAACATAAAAAAAGAGGAGGAAAAGGAGCACTTTGGGTCAGAGTGGGAAGGGACAGGAGGTGGTTCACAGGGGAGGAGGAAAAGAAGCTCAGAAAAAAGTGGGAAGGGAGAGAGAGCTGAGGAGGAGATGGGAAGAGTGGGCAGTGGGTGGCCAGAGGCGAGGAGGGGGCCTGGGAGGAGAGCAGGAGCTTGGCAAGATTGGTGGTGCCTGTGGAGATGGGGACCAGCTGGAGACCTGGGTCCTCTCTGAGCAGCTCTGCTTGCATCCCAGCCCTGCCTGCATCCCAGCCCTGCCTGCATCCCAGCCCTGCCTGCATCCCTGCTCTGCCTGCATCCCAGCCCTGCCTGCATCTCTGCTCTGCCTGCATCCAGCCCTGCCTGCATCCCAGCCCTGCCTGCATCCCAGCCCTGCCTGCATCCAGCCCTGCCTGGCCTAGGAGTTGGTGCTCACATTGCTGACAGAAGGTGAGGGGATGCACAGCCACTGCCTGGTGAAAATTAAAAGCCTTAAACTTCTAATTTCCAAGATTGATTTAAATTATTACAGCTAACAAATGGCCTCATACATAAAAATGGAGACGGCTCCCAAATAGACCTGTTTAAATGAACACATGCAGAAGAGATTCCATTTGGCTCCTGCACCTGAAACTTCCCATTTCCTAATGCAAACTAAGCAGTGACAAATAAAAATGAGGCTGCAAAACCAGCATGACCTCTTTAAGCTTTAATTATTCATGAGAACTGTTTTCTTCTCTGCTGAGATTCAGAGCAACACATTTAAGAGGGTTCCTCTCAGGTTTATGGAAGACGTAACTTCCTTGTTACACCAGCTAATAAATACAACTAAGCAGAGTGGCCCAACAATATTTGTAGAAACAGCATTTGGGAAGATGTTTTTAATGAATCAGAAGTGTCTTAATCTAGTCAGTCCTGAAAAGCAAAACGTATCACGCAAAATTACAATGCACTAAAGCACAGGTGCATAAATATTTTATTGTCGAGATTTCTGAGTTTACTTTCACTATTTCAGAATTGCATTTTACTATGAAATGTCTCTACCTGCACTGGGGAAGGATAATGGTGGTGGGAGCTCTGAGCAATCCAATCTGGGATCTTGGAATTTGATCTAAATAATGTATATGAGAGTCCCAGCCCTTACCAGAATCAGGCACATCTGCCATTGTAACCAGAAATTCTTATTGCTTTTTGCTGTCCTAGGATGACATGGAAGTGTCTGGGAAGAGAAAATCAAGGCATTTTCCTTCTACTGGGAAGGCTGGACATAAGGCAGGTACCCCATGCCCAGTTGCCATGGCTGTTGTGCCACTGCCTCCCTCACATCCCACTACCCCTCAGCCCTTTGTCTTTCTCCCTGCCCTTGTATAACAACATCTTGGGGATTATATTTCCTCCTGAGTTTTGAGAGCAGGAGGGGACCAGTTTGTCACCACCTTGGCCAGACCTCCTGAGAGTTGCCCAGCTGAGCAGACAGGCAGCAGCTCCGACCGCCCGGGAACACTGCCATGCACAGGGGGAGGTTTACAGCTCCTCTCCCCTTCAGACACTTCACCTGGCACGATGCAGAGCTGACAGCTCCTCATTTCCAGGTACTGCAACCTCCTCTTCCTCCTCAGGAGCCTGTAGGGGCTGTTTGGGGTCCCCTATGCTGAGCCCCCAGGGCAGCATCCCTGGCAGATGGGCACAGGCAGCCAAAGGGCAGATCTCCAAAACCTGCTTAACAGGGCCATGCTCTGGTACTTACTCAATCTTTACAACTCAGTGGTGTGCTGCCAGTGTATTTTTGCCAAGGAGACAAAAATACGTCTCTTCTTCCTACTCCCTCAGCCTATGAAAAATCTCGGTTGTGTGCGAAGAGACGCTCTGTGTGTGTGTGTGTGTATGTGTGTATATTTAGAGGGGGGAAAAATAAAGTTTCTGTTAATTTATTTTCCAGTTGAGAGTCTGCCTTGTAGCCAGGGAAGCACTGTTTTCACCAGTTCAAAATTTGGGCAGAAAAGCCTTACTTTGTGCTGAGCAGAAATGGCAGCGAATGCAGTGGGAACTGGGAGCAAATCCCTTAACTTCTCCATGGCCCACGTTCTCCTCTCTAGGATGGCTTATAAATAATTTGGGGATTTATGGGTCAAAGAGCCCTATATTAGCAAAGTTGTCTAATAATGGGCCAAGAAGGGAGGCATAATCCTTGTAAGGTGGCGAGCTTTCTGTTTAAAAAGTGCTTCAATCTTGCCAAGGGTCAAAGAGACTCCAGGTATTTCACCTGTTAAGTTAATTAAGTAAGACTCTTCCACCCAGCCATGGTTTGGGATTCCTGCTATGTTTTCTGAATAGTTTGGGTACTTTAAAACCACAGAAAGGAGGGATTGGAGGTTTCTTCTAAGCTTCCCAGCAACTTCGTAAACTACATGTTCCAAAAAGGTGTATTTTTTTTTCCTCCTTCCCCTCCCTTTCCCCCCCAGACCTCGCATGACTTCAAGGCATCAAATGTTAATGAAAGTTTGCCAGGCTTCGAGGGCTGTGAAATGGAAGTTAAAAATCCTGCACCATAGGATGGCTCTAAAAATACTCCGTCGTGCTGGAATATCAGCCGGCTCCAGCAGCTCCCCTGCTCACAGCGCTGCCGATGCAGCACGGCCTTCTCTCCTGAATAAGCTCTTGGGAAAGTTTGCCCAGTGACTATGGATTACTTCTGCTCTACGGCCTGGATTCACAGGGTTATGGCCAGCAAATACCTGCTGGAGAGCGAGGATCTGCCGCGTCATTTAACTCCAGTGGTGCCGCCAGGGAAGCTCAGGATGTGCCGATGGATATCTGTGCTGCTGTGCCTCCACCCGGAGCACTCATAAATGAGGTGTCCACCCCTCAGGAGGAGCACAGCCCCAAACATCAGCCCTGTTGGTTGCAAAGTTGAGGTCTGATGTCAGCCCGATCACCATCAGGGTCCAGCTCCCGAGCTCTGCTCTTCAGTGTCATTTATTGTCCAGGGCGCTGGGGTTTGTGGGATGAGTTTGGAATTTTTAGGCACGGCAACACCTAAAATCCTCTACAGACCTGCTCCTGCAGGCTCTGGAGTAGAAGGGCTGTACCCTCATGAGCTGCAGCAGCTCCACACACCTCAGGCAATCTCAGCTGACGAGTCCTGCTACCCTGGAAATGCTGGATGCACCAGGTGTACCTCCATGGACTTCTGAGGGGCTCCAGCAGAGAAAATATCATCCCCTTCTGCTTTAGAGGTGCTTTTCCTTGGATTTTTTTTCCTAACAGTGCCCTCACCAACAAGAACTGGGAGCTGGTTTTCCCTCAGCACACACTTCCTCCTCGTGAAGCAAACGAGGAGCCCGAACACAATGACTTGGATCATGAATTCAAGCTCAGTCTCCAATACGGTGTCTGACCCGCTCCCGGCACAGGAGGAGCCACGGGAGGCTGTGACTCAGCTGTGCCTCTGAGTCACTCAGCACGACGTGCCCCTGCTCTCAGGGGACAGCACTCTGCCTTTGGCCTCTCTTGGCACCAAACTACGGCTCCCCCTCGCTGGCTCAGAGCTCAGTGGGATATCTGGACCCCAAACTCTGGCCATTCCCTGCTGATCCGTGCCAGGGGAGGGACAAGGAGCATGGACAGGGTGCCCCCAGCGTGTGCCAGACCCAAGGAGGGGCACATGGTGCAAGTGTGGGCAGAAAGTTTGGTGTCCCCAGGCCTGGGCGGGCTCCCAGCCCCGCTCCAGCCCCATGTGAGCACAGGGCACTGGCTCAAATCGCTATTTTTGAGCAAGGCACTAGAAATAATTCATGGACGTGCAAGTTAAAACTCGGCTCAAAAATGACCCTCTGCCTCAGAAGCTTAAAACCTGAGAGATCTACAGCAGCAGATACTGAATTTCATTTTAGCAGGTTCTTTCCAGCTGTTCTGCTAAGCTTAGAACCTCACCCTGCATTTCTTCACTTTAAGGATCTTTTCTCATGCAAATATGTCCAATTCTAGTGTTGTGAAGAATCTGCTCCTTTAGCTGGACCAGGTAAGGTCTTGCACCAAACACAGAGATCCATTTCTTACAGTGAAAGTTCAAGTAACAAACATTCAACTTCTAAGGGCTTAAAAATAAACTTGTAAATACTTCATTAATTTGTTTGATGAAATGAACCAAGGTTTGGGGAAGCTGGAAGGTGCAGGTCTGCGTGTGTTGACTGTGAGCAACAGCGCAAAAGGAAAATGCTTTTTCATCCATATGAGCTTCTGTAAATTGTGTTCTATTCTTAGGAGAGTAAACATAACATTAAAAAAAAATGTAATAATTTAAATCTTGCAGGAAAAGAGGCAGGAGCGATGGGAACCTCTGAGATGATAAATGTATGAATTTATTCCACTGCCACTGTGGGTTTTGAATTAGGGTTTTTTTTCTTTTATTTCTTGTTGTTGACAAGCAGAGCTGCATCGCTACACAGCTCTAATGTTTGCAGATAAGGAAATCTTGAAGGTCAAAAAATTCTATTCTTAGTTATTCTTGTATAAGGTAATCTTCTTTTGTTGGTGACAATGTGGAATGATCTCATGTCTCCATGGGTACTTGAATCATGCCTGTCTAACAGCAACAGCCTCCACTCCAATCCCCTCCACTTAAGTTCTTACATAGAAAATCCAAAGATATCTACAAGAAAAGTTAAATGCAGGATGCAAATGATGGACTGGAGCAAACACTCTCCTTTAAGAAGGCACACTGTGCCAGTACCACACTCATGCACAACTGGGGGGAGGAATTAGCTTCTACTTGACTGTGACCAGCAAGAATTTTGCCAGGAATCCTCCAAAACAAAGACTGGGTCCAACATATCACCAGTGTTTGTTATAACACCTACAAACAGATATCAAAATTGATAAATTCAGATTGGTAACTTTGTCCCCATGGCAGCCTTGACCAGAGGGATGCACAGCAAACTGAGCTGAAATCCAGATTATTGGGGAGAGGAGTGAGACCAACATCTGCCCACAGCAGATCATGGAAGGTTGTGGCAGGGAAGCACAGAAGTGTGGTGAAAAGAAGGTGAAAAAAGAAAAAAGAAATTAATAATGCTTTCCCATGTTTCTGCAGGTTCAGCTCAGTGCTCTAATACCCACTTTCCCTGACAGTTTTCTAACATCTAAAAGGGAGAAAAGAAAGTGAAGAGGAAGCAAAATGTGCAGGCCCTGGTGGTGACAAGGCTACAGCTCTTTGAATGTCAGCTCTTCTCCCTGCTGCAGCATGAAAGGTCTTTGCTAAACCGAGCTTTGAGCTGATGTGGATGGATCAGGCACATGAAAGACCAGGAGCCACAGCTTCTAGAGGCTGACAGTATGGTTGTGGATCAGGACTTCTGCCTTTTTCTTGCCAATGGGAGGGACCGAAGTCTAAATTTGGGTCTTTGTGCTGAAAGTCTTTATACAATCTTATTTTAAGGGGGGAAAAAAGCCCCACGACAACAACAAAAAAAGAGTCCTCTCTGGGAAGGGGGATTGAGCAGTGTAAGCTGCACTTAATTCTTCTTAATATCAGGATTACCTTTTTACTAAACCATTTCTGACCCCAGGAGGATGCAGCAGTCAGGTAAACCAGAAACCTCAGCTGGAAGGTTGGACTTGCAGTTTCTGGCAACAGGATGGTGGAAATCAGATAAACCAGCTTGTACCTACCAGCTCTGTGAATTAGCACTGTCCTTGCATTTCACTGTTGTACAATCAATTTTCAGAATAAGAGCCTTTTACCTGGCCAAAGGGTTTAATTCAATCCTGTAATAAATGGCCAGCTAACAATGGGCCAAACTCAGCTTGGATGTTGCTCTAGTTAATTAAGAAGAGTAGCAAAGGGGCTAATTTTGGCAAGGAGTGGTGAAGTGACTGCCTTCAGAGGCAGGGAAGAAAAACCCTTGCTTAGCTCACTGCATCCAGCTCTTCAAATGCAAATTAACCTGTCAACATCTGCATGCAGCCACCCAGGACAGCTGCAAAAAGGAGCTCCCTGCACCCAAAAGAAGGGCTGGGAATGTTTAGTTCCAAACAGCTATTTTGTAAAATAATTTCTAGTAAATAAGAATACATTTAAAGTGGTAAACTGAGCATCTGCTGCATGAAATGAATGGAGGACAGCATGTGAAAAGAAGCATATGTCAAGTATGCACTTCAGATGCATTGACTACTTGCCTCCAAAACAGAGAGAATTTAAACATATTTGCAGCAAACACAAAAAAAAAAAAATTGCCTTTGCAACCCAAAGAAAAGCCTTGAATAACAGCACAAGTTAAGCTTGGCCATACCTTACCTCTCTTCCAGAGAACAGTTAGCTGGATTTCAGCTGCTGCCTGGCTTCTTTTCCCGAGGCACCCGTCAGGAATGCCAAGCCCAGGCGGCTTTTGTTGGGAGCAGACAATGTCCCTTTACCAGCACATTTAAAAACCCAGAAGCCAAGTCGCTGCTGGAGACAAATCCTACCAGATTTGGTTCACTGGAGGGAAGAGAGAAAAACACCCCTGTGCTTTTTACAGAGTACCTTATCTGCCAGTGTAAGAGACAGTGACATCCTTACTGGGGCTGATTCCGGACAGCGGGAACCGTCTCCGGCGCTGGAAGGGCATTGCTGGTGACTCAATCTCTGTCTTCAGTACGCTGCAACTCAGGGAAATTGCATTTCAGTATTTCCTTGAGCCCATTATCCCCAGACAAAATCTCTGCTGACTTGACTGAAGCTCTTACTTACAAAACAAGTACAGGGTAAAGCCCCTTCAAAGAAGGATTTCAGCTCCAAGGGGTGAAACCTGTCTTTGTGAAGAATATTTGGTGGGAATATTTTTCTCTTGCTTTCAGGATTGCAGGGTATAGGACCAGCTCTGATGTCCTTCTTTTTTGTGAGAGGAATAATCTCCCTATCAAACCTGGCAGGTGTGTGAGGTCTGTCTTACCTGCCGAGGCTTTGCTAAGGTTTTGGTTACGCAGCCAAATCTCGTGGTGCATCCATCTCCTATGGTCCTCTTAGGAGAGAGGGAAACCAGAATGGAAACAGGCCAAGAGCAGCTTCTGCAGAAACCCCTTTGCTAAGATAATGTGGTATAATTAAATGGGACTCATAAATCCCAGAGTTATAAAAACCCATGGCTTGTAACAACACTTTTACTCATCTATGGGTTTTTTCAGGCTGAATCAGGGCTGAGCAAACAGTAAAGATCTTTGACTCAGTTGACAGTGTTGGGCTTTGTCCTATTCACCTTGGCATCCCGTAGCATCTTACTAACACAAAGTGAGAAGGAAAAAAGGGGAAAAGCCTCTAGAAAATCCAGAAACCTGCCACACACAACTGTTGTTCGCAGGGAGGACCTCAGAACGGAGACATCTCTTCCCGTCCCTCCTCTGCTCGTGTTTGCTTCAATGTTTTTTCCCCCTGATCCCGGGAATTACAATGACAGGAACGAAGAACCACCATTGTACTGGTGATGAACTGACATGGCCCAGCAGCGGGGCTGGGATTTAATCCCCTTGGCTTGCAGAGCAGCACAGTGTGCTATTGAGCGCGTGTCCACATGGCAACAGCGGTGGCGCTCCAAGAATTCCATTTCCACGGCGCCCCTGGGCCTTGCCTTGACATCTTCATTGTTCCAGGGTGAAATCAAAAAAAAATAAGATAAAAAAAAAATAATTCAAGGGCAGCGTAAACGCAGTGCAAAATCCAGAACGCTACAGAACAGGGTTGCCTAATGGTTAATTTAGAAAGGAACATATCATTAAAAACGTATGAAGGTGGCTACATATTGATGCTGTATAAATATTTAAAGGGATGCCTCTCGTAAGGGCAGAGTTCCAAGCTACACCTAAAATAACGTGTGTGAAAGAAAATTAAACGAATATTTCACCATTTGGACTTGTTTAATCTGCCTTGGAAAGGCTTTTTATGCCCAGCTACTGAGCATTAGTATGGGAAAGGATATCAGACAAAACTCATTTCTGGTGTGATTCTACCAAAGTCAGCAGAGTTAAAGTGAAGATGATTTTTCTGGCCTTTTAAATAGAGTGTAATTTTCTCTGTGGGTAGTTATTAAACGCTATTGAGAGAGATTGTGGCTGCTGTTGGAAGGGCTTTCTGGAGAGGTCACTCTGTCCCATGTGAATAACACCAGTGACAAACCAGGAGGTTTGTAGTTTTTACAACTTGAAGAAGCTCCTGGAGGCTCTAACGCCACCACACGTCACTGCCTGACCCAAAGCTAAGAGCACACATCTATTCTGAGTTGAGATACCCTGGCATGACATCCACTCCTACAGCACAAGAATTCTGCCCGTAGAAATGGCTTAAAATATTGGAGGGGGCATTGCAAAAGATATTCGTGTGGACATTCGGTCCCATCTCCCTCAGAGAGGACGTGTTCCTTAAATTCACTGTCTGAGGCTCAACTGCTCCATCTTGACATTTTGGGGCTGTCAGGGTTTCTATGCCTGTCACCAGCTCTCCTGCCTGAGATGGTCATTCCCTGTCCTTGTTATCTGGGACTCGGACTCCTGTCCCCTGCTCTGCACATGGATCAGCTTGAAGGGTCCAAAAACGCTCAACAAGGTACCCACAGCATGTGCCCTCCCTTCACTCACACCTCCAGAACTGCTCTTTCAAGGCACCTGGGTTTTCTTTCTGCCCAAGGACCTGCCCTGTCTTCCAGAAATCAACCTCCATCCTCAGGCAAAGCAGCACCAAAATTCGGATTGTGCAAAAATCAAGATAAATCTTGGCTTAAATGGAGGACTGGGGTGGGGGGGGAGAAGCAAACCCAGAGAATTATTTAAGCATTTTACAAAAAGCCTAACACCCTCTTGGGATGAAAATGGGAACACATGAGACCTCATAATTTATATATGTATTAACTTCCCACTGGTGAAATTAAAATGCAAAATAGTGTCTCTAAACAAAATTGTGGAGCTCTGTCCCTTGAGATAGTTAAAAAATGAAATGGGCAAAGCATCTACCAGGGGATCTGTTCTTACCCTTGGAGGACTTTGGGCTGGATCGTAGACATTTCCTCTCTCTCACAGCCACAATGCTGAGCTCCAAGAAAGGATTTGTCTGTGCAATACAGTGAAGCTCAGCAATAATTACCCATTGTGCTCTGTGATGAGCCATCCCTTTGGTTCTTCAGTAACCCGTGCACCTGGACTTTAACTAAAACCAAATAATATGCACAGAAAACATTTTTATGTAAGAGGAGGTGAACATCACTAAAAATCAGAGAGCCTTTGTATGGCATGCCAAACTGCTGAAGCGAAAAAATGTCTTCAGTGAAAGGGCTCAGATGTGAGCATGTTTCAGTGCACAGCTCCAGGAAAAACTCTGATAATAAATGTGAGCTTGTTATCGTTGCTTTTCAGTGGGAAGTAAAGCCGGAAGCAGGGTCGTGCTGGCTAATTGAAGCTTACATTTTCATTCAAGCACTGCATTTTAATTATAAACTGGTGACACAAGTGTCACTTAGTTCTTACCCTGTTTTAAGTGTGCCCACGTATAAAAAATATTTTCAGTTATTAATTTATTCTTGTGATCGTGTTCATTATCCTACATTATGTCTACCAGGCACGTGTCTAATGACATGTTTGATACACGCTAATTCTTATGCCTCTTTTAATACAGGGCTTACACAGACATTTTAGGCTGAACACGGTGCCAGTTGGCCACCAAACCAGGTGCACATTAATGCTATAAAATCAGCATTACGAGCTGTGTACCCATATTCTGGCCAGCTGCAAGCACTTGCTCAGCCCTCCCCGGGGCACAGCAGCCATGCCAGAAAATGGGATAACCTGTGGGAGTAGCTGCATCCAGCACTGGAGCCTGGAATGCTGACGGCGAGGTCCTGGCTGCCCAGGTCTGGCCCTGGTCCTGAACCACTTGCCCTTGGTCCAGCTCCTCCGATCCTGCAGAGCTGAGCATGTTGGCTCTTTGTGTGGCCAAAGCCCTGGGTAAGGCTTAGAATTCAGGTGGAAAATTTCTGGCCTGTTTTTCCCTCTCTAAGGGGTTTTGCTGCTGTGCCCAAAGACTGTCTCCAGCTCTTGTTTGCCCTTTATATACAGAAATTAAAATAAAATGAGGGAAAAGGTCACTGGGAATTGGCTACCAAGAGAAACTAAGTAAGTCATTAAAAATCAGACCTGGAGTACAAGTGAAAACAAGGGAAATATCCCTTGAAAGCAAGTGATGAGGGTAAATCTCTTTAAAAGATATGGGATGGAATAGGATAGCTATGTTTTTCCCCTCTTAATTTGCTACCAAACCTTAAAGAGGATTCTATTTTAATAAGCACCACTGTAGCGGGACACTGCAAATGAATTGTTGGAGCGGCTATAATTCGCAGTGGTGCTGTGAACACAGCCCCAGCATCATCCCTAAACACTACATGCTTTATTTCAGGTCTTACATCTTTAAGGATCCCAAAGCACCTCGGAACCGTCTGCATTTGTCAGCACTAAAGGCAAGGACAAGAGCACAGCAAAACGTGCAGGGCGAAGGAGAGACACTTCCCACCCTCTGGAGCCAACATTCAGTCTGCTGAGGAGAACCACGGGATGTTTAATCTCAAAATTAGCAGATAGCGGCGTAGTTTCGGATAAATATTTTTGGAAACACCTAAGTAACTTAAAAAGCGAAATTCGGTTGACTCTCGATGCAACGTAAGCTCGGACAGAGGTCATAAGCCACAGCCTTTGGAAAGACGACTCGTTGTCGTGGAGAAGCTTTTGTTGACAGACAAAAATGTGTTTTCACAGTGGGCAGAGCTGGGGGGACGTGGACCAGCTCTGATCCAAACATAGGGTGGGCACATCCAAGCAGCTCCGAGCTTGAGCCAAGAAGCTCAGCCTCTTGCTACGTTCGTTGGCCTGGGTTCAGCTCGAGCATAAACGTAGAGGGGCTTTTGGACTTGAGCTCTTTGCATCCTACTGGTCCATCTGGAAGAGGTTGGTCTGTCTGCAAGGAGCACACTGGTGAACCCAAAATTGCTGTAATGGAAATAACTGACATCCTGCTGCTGGACAGCAGGAGGGTGAGGACACAGACCCAACTGGTCAGGGTTAGCAACTCAGGTTTAAGAAACCATTTCCAAACTGTTACCGAGCTCCCAGATTTATTAATTGATATTTTATCGTGTCCAGGAGAGCTCTGCTTGACACTGACATTTTCCGACAGTTCCCCTAATAAAACCCAGCTGAAATCATTAATAATGCTCCTGAGCTCTAATTGGACAGAATAAACTGCTGTCAGTCGGGTGGATGGCAGGTGGCAGAGCAGGACTAGGAGATGTTATATCTGGGAGGAAGCAGAGTCTGGGGCTCTTTCTTTGCACTGGAAATCAAGCTCCTGAAGTTTTGGTAGTTCACAATTGCCCAAAAATCGCCTTCCCACCCTCAGCAGAGGGAGATTAACATCCATTTTGGGCTATTGACTTCACTGGCTCAAGTCACAGGGCTCTGTTCAGTGAATTCGAGGGCTGCAACCCCGTTCACGATCCCTGCGGATAAAAATGTGCTGCGACACAATGCAACTTGCTGTTCTATCAGCTGGCTAAAACCAGACTGCCACACAAAGAAACCAAGTGTAGCTAATTTTGGATTAAAATATATGCAAGTATGTAAAGGAGCATTGCTGTGGCGTACTTGAATTTAGAACATCCGCTGGACAAAGATGATTAAAGCCCACTGTTGCCATTAGTGAGTCATACACGAAGGAGTATCGCTGGCTTTCATATCTGGATACCTTTGAAAGCTCAGCCTAAATAGTCACAAGGTTAAGAGTCTGTTATTTCATTTGCTTGCAGGCAGCTGAATGGCTGGGGGCTGAACTTTTAAAAACCCCAAGAGTGTGGCAATTCTTACAAGAAAATCATCTTGCTATCACTGATAGTCGGTGAGCCATGAGATAGGTATGCACAGCTCTAAGATAGGTATAAGAAATAACTTATGTTTTAGATTTGATTACATTTAGGCAATGTTCCTCTGGCGAGGTCCTATTTCAAGTCATAATTGCAACATGTCATGGTTCCTTTTTAATGCCTTGCAGCAGCAATAGATAAACTGTGCCTCTGGGATGCAAGGAAGACAATAACAATCCCAACGTTATTGAATGCTATATATTTGGACAGGAGAAAATATTTGGTCATCCATATTCTACGCGAGATTGCATTATTTAAAAAGTATAAATGGGAGAAAACTGATCTGAAACCCCCGGCGGAGAATTGGCAATGACTTAAAAACAGTTATTAACCTAATCTGAAAAAAAAACCCTGGCAGCTCAACAAGGGTGGTAATTCCTCCCTGAACTGGGTCCCTCTCCCACTCCAACAGGGGATGCTGAATATCTCTGAAACATTTGGCATTATCAAGCTAACGGGACTTGCTAAGTGAGAAACATTCAAAGGGCAGAACTAAGTGGCACAATTCCAAAACAGCAATTAAAAGGCGGAATGCTTGAAAAATAACAATAAAAGAGGTTAATTTGTATCAGGGCTTGGCAACTGGCACAGGAAATACTGTAATTCCATAACGTGCTCTCCCTTCATCCGTCTCTTCGTATGGTGACAGCATGTTTATAATGTATCATTCCTTCACATATAAGATTTGACAAGAAATGACTCAATTCTGTTGAAGAAGAACTTACAGGGCTATTTGTAAAGTGAGCAGGAGGCTGGAAAAATCCTGGGAAACAGGTCAAACAGGTAGTAAGAAAAGAAAACCCAAACTCATACCTTTGGACAAGTGTATTATTATACATTTTTCATTGTATCATCAGGATGGCACAGAGTTAAGATGCTCAAGATGCTCAGGAGTTAAGAAGATAAACTAAAAATCCTAAATTTCTACCTTGGGCAGTATCTATCGGTTTTCTAAAGGAAGATTATTGCACTGTCATTGAAAAGTTAATTTCTGAGGTATCTTTTTAGCAGAAGGAAAGTTACAACATTTCAGCAAGGAGAGGCGAAAAGAGAAAGAGAACAAAGATATTAAGATGACAGGATGCCACAGGAAGGAGGAGAAAGAGGGGCTGGACTATCTGCCAGGCTAAATCAAGAACTGCTTCAACACTTTCACTGCATTTGACTCACAGCATGCAACAACTGGCAAAAATGCCCCCAGATTCGAAGGGAAATCTAGATAAAGTCTGTCTAGGCTGGGCTATCCATCCTGCAGGCAGCTCGCCCAGAGCCTTACTATTTTGAGATAGCAGAGAGGCCACTTGTCATTAATACTATGATAAATCTCAATCCAGAGGAAGCCTGGACTGTTGCTGTGGTCCCCAGCACCTCTGTGTGCCCCTCAAAAGAGTCAAAACAACCACTCTGAAAGAAAAAAACACGAGCTGAAGGCCAGGAAAGAGCCACCTTCCATGCTAAAATGTTGAAGATAAAACGAACCGATGTACTTTGGGGAGTGGAGACAAATAACTAAAGGAAACAGCTATCTGGGAGTAGGAGAGGGGGGACAAAATATATTGTGATTTAACACATCAAAATATGCTGAAAAAGTGGGAGGCTTTAGAACAAGGCAGAAAATAGCACGAAGCCCTGCACGGTGCTGGAGCTGTCTACTGGAAACATCCCTTTGTTCTGAAAGTCATAAATGTGTATCAGCCTCTCAGACATATGGGCAGTTGTGCATTTATCCTGTTTATTTTACTACTCCTGTGCATCCTGCCTTGCCATCTGTTGGTAGGAATTTGGATGCTGAACCGTAAGTCTGCGACATAATAAATACCAGTAAACAGAAATCTAAAATGAAGATAAGCACCAAGTCATGTTTGGAAGCAGGACCAGTTTTTCAGTTTGATAGTTTGATTTATTTCCTGAGATGAGTCTTGGCTCAGAAAAGAAGGACCAGCAGGAAAAGGTCCAATTGAAGGGACAGATCTACAATCCCTTCTCTTATATTGGCTTCATATTGGCATAATTCCACTGCCTTCCTAGAAAGCAGTTAAATTCATGTAGGTGGAGAATCAGACTTAATCCTGTCCCTCAAGGAAGACATGTTTAAACACCAAATATTGCATGTATAAAACATAAGTTGCAAGCAAAATGCTTCAAACCCAGTTAAAGTAGTGTTCATGCATCTTCTCTGAGCTGGGCAGCCCTATCACCGTGTCCTAGTTTTTCCACATCTTCGTTTCCATTTTATTATTAGAATGAGAGGAAAGTGGGTGGGAAGAAAGCACAGTTATCCCTTCTAGTCAGGGGCAGAAAAATAAAGTAACTGGCCCCAGATCAAGCAGAAAACCTACTGAAGCCCAGACTCACAAGCCCATCCATCCTCCTCCTCCCCCCTCTCCATTTTCAGTTTGGGGATACAGGAATTATACAGAAATTGCTGCTCTTTGCCACACAGACCACAGAGACACCAACTAAATAGCTGGGAGCTGAGAGGTGTTAATAAAGACTTCAAATTACACTCAGTACCTAAGCACTCCTACCTCCTCAAAGGAATTAGAGATGAGATGAGATGAAAGCAGTACCTTTCCTTCCTATATTTTTTCTTTCTTTCCTGTGTTTCTGCAAAGATACACAAGGCGACAGAATAAAGTTATCAGATATATTCCCCTTCTTCCCCAGTTTTTTATGAGGTTCAGGTGTTTTGCACCTGGGAAGACTGACCAAAGCTACAGGTTGGACAGCACGACCTGAGCAGACTGTGACCCAGAGAATGGGACAGGACCTGCTGGAGGAACAATCACTGTGTTGAAATCTTACAGGAACAAAAAAATACATTGTTGTATTCTCCTGTTTTACCAGTTTATACTGGTGAGGGTCAGCAGAGCTGCCAAGACCTGACGAGGTGCAACAGCAACGAGCTCCTGCCAGTACCTAAAAAGAGTCATGAAAGCCCACGGCAGAAGGTCAGTTAAAGGTAATGGCTCCTGGAAGAAGCCCAAAGACTACATTACATCATTGCAAAGGTCCTCACCAACCCCAAAATGACTTACTATGGCTCTGACAGATACTATCACAAATGCCATCTGTCAAATCCTTAGAATACGCAGAGTAATTTTACACAAAACAGAAAAGCAACCACAGCACAAAACAGCCACAGGTGTCCTATTTGTACAGCCCAGCGTCTCCTTGGCTCCTCACAAAACACTTCTGAAACCTTCACAGAACAATCCTGAAACCCAGGTAAGATTAATATTCTCCACATTGCATCTTGCACAGATGAAGAAGCTTTACAGCTGGATTACAAATGTGCTTTCCTTGGTTTCCAGCCTTCGGGGAGCATCGCTAATGCACACAAAGTCTTTGGGTTCTAAGTTTTGCACTAAGATATCTGACATGCTGAGAGCCACGAGAAAGAACTGAAACCTCCGTGTAGCCTGATAGCTCCCTACTGGCTATATAGTAGATCGAGTTCAAGAAAGCAAATTAATTCATTAAAGTGACATATATTCAGTCAACTGGCTTCAGATCCCTGTTCCATAGAGTGTCTCGGGAAGAATGGATGTTTTGTGACATCAATACGGTCATTTGAGAGCCTCTGTTAAAAATGTTCAAAGAGGTGCATTTAGGAGATCTGTGCTTTTTTTTTTTTTTGTATTTGAGAACAGATAACACCTTAACCCATCTTCTGCTGACAGTTCCTCCACCACAACCTTTCTCAGTATTTTAAAATATTTTTATACTACGGACAATATTTCAAAGGGATTGAACTCTGCATCCATGAAGGCAGCTCTGAATGCAGAAACCCTCTCTAACAAATGGAATGCTCTTAAAAAAAATTAACCTAAAAAGGCTGTTAAAAAAAAACACCACTCCATCAATTGCTGGCAAAACTGTGCTGCTTCAGCCACTGTTGCAACGCTGACAGTGGAGTGCTAAGAATTGCTTTTAAAAACAATGAGTAAAGCACATGCACTTTCCCAACAGCACATGTTTTACCAAGGAAACGGAGATGGCATGAGCAGGATGCGCGGAAAGAAAGAATGAAGACACTGGCTGAATCTCAGCAAGGTCCGTCTCTAATGGGTTTGTATTTGTTTTGAAAGATTCATGGATGAAAGTTCACTCTTCAGCAGTGCACAAAATGCATATATATTGTCCTAGAAATAGGCTATGCATCATAGAACAAGCTTTTCATGGCAGAGACACCCATTTGTGTATTCTCCATTTGCAGCTTCTTTTCTTTTCATGGTGTGAGTACAGGCTCACACGCCTGGAAAGGTTGAGAAGACCAACCACTTCTTAATGTGCCTGTGGACACAACCTCCAAGGCAGGTCGTGTCTGATATTAGAGCGATTTAACATTTGCTCTTCACCAAATAAAACTTTGGCCATTGCATTTGAATATAAAGCCCGCATTGTATTTAGTTTATTACCAACAGCCGTGCTGCTGGGACTTCATAGCTGTGCTGGGAGAATACTAAAGAATACTCATTCTCTTTGGATGAGCCATGAATTTGCAGTATTGATGGAGAGCAGCCTGCCTTTATTTACTTGCCTCAAACATTTGTATAAGCATTTTTATTTTGTTTTCAAGGGTATCCATGGAAGCAGCGCATGCGGGCGCCGCGGTTCCCGTGTTCGTGTGCTTTCATCCGAGCTGGAAGACCTGCAAACAATTGTGCAAATGTGCATTCGTGCAAGTTTTCAAGTCATAAATGATTTACTCGATCCTTCCTCCCAGTTACAAATGTTCCAGCCACCCAGTCAGGAAGGACACGTGGTTCCACGTGAATTAAATAGCCAATTGCACCACTTGAAAAGTAAATGGCGAACAGGGAATACTAAAAGCAGTAGACACAATGGGTTCAAAGACATTCATATGCTGAAGTGTTTAATAAAATACTCTTTGAATAAATTTAAATTACAAGTACATTACTTGCTTTCCTATCTTGATGCCACAGAGCCTGCAGAGCGCTCTGTTGTGAGCTGTCCTATTAACTTCAGCATGATTGTGCACCAAGATAAGCAGTTTCAGTGGATAAAGTGGTGTTTTTAACGTATTTTTTTTCCTAGCCAAATATTATAACAGCAGATCCTCCTTGTGAATAAGATTGTGAGAGGCTTGCAAAGCTGTGCTGCACGTTTACCACAGGAATAGGGGCTGCTGGGAAATTAGGGTGGTTTAATCTCTCTTTCTCAGGTTAGGTTGACCATGAAATGATTTTTCATTTGCTGTGTGTGCATGACCCTGCTCTGCACCATCTTGACAGGGACCCACAGCCTGTGACAACAACCACAGCTCACGTGTGGACACGGGACAGAACAGCAGCCACCTGAAACGGGGCTGATTTGCTCCTATTTTTCATTTGTGGGTTGGGGTGCAGGTTTCAGGTGTGGATGGCTGCATTGGGGCTCCACCAGAAACTCCTTACTGTGCTGACATTTTAACTTCAGCTGCCAAAACTGTGGTTACTGTAGATGTCTTGGACCCAGAAAAGCAAAATCCAGCTTTGCCAGGGAGCTCCTGGGCCACCTCACTGCAGAGGCTCAGCCAAGGAACATCCACTTCTGCTCTGTGCACATCCACACCAGGAATTGTTTTAAACAGTTTCCCACCTAAGGCAATTACCTTGGCTATAACTTCTAAAAATCCACGCAGAAATAGTGCTATTATTTAAAATCCACTCAATGAACCTCCTACCTCCACCTTTGGCAAACACACTAAGAGAACAAAATTGGGATTATACAGAAAGGAGTTTGACTGATGTATCATTAACGCTGCTTCTTGAGTGACTAAGCTCCATAGTAGTATCGACTACTAGTACTGAAACATGATTTCATCCCCAAGACAACTGCAGCTCCAAACAAAGATAATATGCTGGATCCTCTGGATCCTTAAGCTGCATCCCTCCAATCATTAAGACGCAAATCTCTTGTAAAATGCTGTTTCAAAGTAAAACAGGAAAACACTGAGGAACACCTAATAATTTAATTAGAAGGCTATTCTTTTCCGTCCTGATTCAACAGTTTTGTTCGGAATCTTGGAATTGGGGATACCGAACAGGTGATTGTTCAAAATCCAGCACACAGGTTGTTTTATGGATATAGTTGAGGAACATTTGAATGGGAAATTTCAACTGACCTGAAATTTGCTCAGCAAAATGCTTTATGTGTGTCAAAAGCAATTTCAGAGGCTGCTTAAGGCATTTTCAGCTTCTGCACATTTGTGTCTTAGATTTGTCTTTTTGACATGAGTGAAATGGCAATTAAGACCATTAAAATAAATTAAGTAGGTTTTTATAATTATTACTCCAAAACACAAGAAAGTTCCAAAAATAGAGTTGAAGCCAGACCATTTAATCCCATATAAACATCTGCAACTGAATTATTTTCTTGCTATGTATGTCCTTGGAGTTGCAATATTATCCTGATATTACTAAAAGACCCATCCACTCCAACTGAGCGAGGTTCTGAAATGATCAAGGGAGTGTTGTTTTAAATCACCTTCTAGAAATGGCTTTACTATTACATGAAACAAAGGAGTGTTTCCATGTTGAAACCAAAGTCCCATGGTATGGTTGAAAACATGAATATTTTAATGCATCTATAGATTTAATCTTACAAAACAGAACATACTGAAAAAGTAGGAGAGAGCGTAGTCTCTGCTCCTCATCTCTGTGAACAGATGACAGCTTTCTCAAATTGTCCATTCTTAGCACATATTTGACAACTTTAAGATTTGTAACTTCATAATTTGATTATGAGCATTTGAATTTTGAGCAGAGCAGCTCGATTGCTGTCGGATGGATGGGTCCCACGAAAAGCCTTTTTATCCCCCGAATTGACAGGGATTTAAGCTTCACTTGCACACAACTCCTGGGTGCCATTTTTCAGCAAATGCCCTGGCAGATGCAACGTGCTCAGGGAGGCACCAGCGCTGCCCAGTGATGCGACGAGACTGGAGATGAGCCGCGTTACTGGGCGCTGTTTCAGCGCTGCCCATTTCTCACAGCTCCCCTGACTTCTCGTCTTTTAAATAAACTTCTGACTTACAGTTGAAAATCAAGGCAAAAATTCCACCAGTCAAAGCTGCATTTCGTTTCTATGTATGATATCACTGGGAGATCATACAGAAATCCTGACATCGGGAAACTCAGGGATTTTTCACGGAGATGACAGGCCCATTCTGGCTGAGCAAGCTCAGCAACTCCTGCTAGATGCAAACAAACTTGTTTTCCATGGAAAAGACACTAGGACAAGCTCAGTGAAGATCACAGGATTCATTTCAAGTGGAGGAAGCTCAGCATCTCTCAAAGCAAACTCCAGAGCTCTCAGATGCAAGCCCTCGTTTTCCAGGTGCCATAAAAGCCCATGTTGAGAGTCAGATTCCCTTTAGGAGTCATAAAGCCAAACATTGTTATTACCCGTAAACCTCCACATTTCAGTAATTCTTTCTCTCTTGATCATCTAAAAATATTGCCTTGTCCTACAGCTATTCTACATATGCATACTATTACCAGGTAGCAAATCCAACATTTTAGGGGAAAAATGTTACACTGTAGCCTTAAATTGTTAGCAAAAGGAGAAGATGAGAAGAGACGTGAGGATGAGGTGCTCCTACCACGCCACAGCCTTTTCTGGGGAGAAAAAGCATTCTGAACACAGCTGAGACTCTGACCCAGAGCTGGGCTCGTCTGGGCTGCGCCGTCTGTCAGTTGGAATAAACCACAAACCCAGGCTGGCAAAGTTCACGTGTGCTGAGCTGGGCTGATGGAAATGGGTGCACAGCACCCTGTCCACCAAGTGCATCACCGAGGGGAAAAAGATTCCGGGATACCCCCCACCCCCGGGAGCCACAAAGCAGCTCAGCAGAAGTGAACAGCTTTCCTCCACACTCTCCCATTCCTCCACACTCTCCCTTTCCTCCACACTCTCCCTTTCCTCGGGCATCACGGAGGCTGCTCGCAGAGGGAATGGACCCAGCAGGTGAGGGGCTTCAGAGCCCCCGTGGCCACGGCCCCTTTCCTGGGGATGTGCTGGTTTCCCACGGTCAGAACTCCCCGCTCTCGCCTGACAGATGTGGTTTCCCACCTGGGCTTCCCGATCTGCTACGCCAAATCCTCCGAACACCCATGTGCTCCTTTGTCCCGGCAGTTACCGCCGCGCCTTCTCCACAACTCCATTTTTCAGAGCGGGAGCCACATGTTCGGCCTCTGCGGGGAGCGGGGTGTCCCTGCTGCCCTGCTCAGCCGCTAGAACACTCATCTTTTTATTGTTAATATCATTCAGCCTGACCCTTGGGCTGTATTAAGTAACCTCGAGTCCACAGCGAAGCACCTGAGCGGCGGCAACACCACCTTCAGCCGGGCTCCCGGCGTGTGTGTCTGAGGCTACACTGGGAGGAACTGGAGTTCCCGCTGTCCTGCCCGAAAGCTGTGGCTGAGCCCCAAAACCCTTGAAGCCAAAGTCCCGGGGGGGCGCCAGCTCCGAAGCCTGCAGGGCTCAGATGCGCCCCAAAGCACCCAAAAGCCGCGACCCCGCCAGGAGCCCCCCAAAGCCCTGAAGCCCCGGGGATGGCCGCGGAGCGAGGTCACCCCCCTGGGCAGCGCTCCCCTGGGCAGCGCTCCGCATCCCGCCGCCGGTTCCCATGGCAATGTCGGAGATGCCGGTTGCCACGGTAACGCCATCCTCCTCCTCGGCCGTGTCCGAGGCACCGGCGCGGCTCCGGCCCCGGCTCCGGCTCGGGCTCAGCCCGGCGGCTCCGGCTCGGGCTCTGGCTGGGCTCTGCCCTGCGGCTCCAGGAGCGCAGCCGGGTCCCCCCGGGAAGTTGCTCCCCCCTCCCCGGCGCGGCCGCGGTACCTTCGAGGCAGCAGATCCTCCAGAGCCCCGAGTGCGTGAGATCGCCCCGCGCCTTCCGCGGCGGCCCCTGCGCCTCGTCCGTCGTGATGTTGGTGCCGTTGCAGATGTGGGCGCTGGAGTAGAGCCAGTAGTCGGTGCCGATGGCGATGGCCATGAGGCTGAAGGCGGCGAAGGCGCCCACCGTGGTCAGCAGCATCTGGACGCCACGGTCACACCACACCATGGTGCTTCATAGTCCCCGCACGGGCGCGGGGGGCCGCACGACACCGCCCGGCAGCCGCCGCCGCCCGCGGGAGGCTCCGAGTCACGGGGCGGGGGGCGGAGGCGGCGGCGGGGGCGCGGCGGGGGGACGGGCGGGCGGGGGGAGCCGCTCTCGCCGCCGCGGGGCCGGGCTCCGCCGCCAGCCGCGCCCCCGCGCACCGCCCCGGCCGCGGGGAGAGGCAGCGAGAGAGGGAGGGGCGGCCCGGCCGCGGGGACGGACCCTCCCGACACCCCCGACGTGATGCTGGGGATAGCCCGGCACCCGGCCCCGACCCGCAGCGCCCGGTCCGCAACCCGAGCATCGCTCTGGTCCTTTGGAGCGCCGCGACACGTCTGAAGTGTCCCATCCCAGGTTGGATGGGGCTTAGAGCAACCTGGGCTAGTGGAAGGTGTCCCTGCCCATGGCAGGGGGTTGGAATGAGACAGTCTTTAAGGTCCCTTCCAACCCAAAGCACTCTGTAATTCTATGAAATTCAGAGGGGATGAAGGTGTGAGTGTTGGGTGAGTTCGGCTCTCAACCTGCAACGCTCCAGAGCCCAGCCAGGGTCTGTCTGCAGAGCAGGAAGGTGTTGCCCACTCAAGGGGTGCAAAGCTCTACACCTTCACTTCTCGCTCTCGGGTGGGCTCCACACCACTTCTGCTGCATGGGCTGCCCTGGAAATCACCGTGGAAACGGTGCCCAGCACGGTGGGCATGAGGTGTCGCAATTCCAAGAAGATGCCCACATTGCTGGGGAGCTACAGCAGAGCCAGCGAGGGGGGTTAGCCATGATTCCCTCCCGCAGCCTCGCCCTGCGATTAGTTACGCAAGGAGGTTGTAGGCAAGTATTTGGGTTGCTGGTTTTCTCCTTTTCGGAAGGGGATGGAGAGAATCCAGCACCTGAAAATATTTTCCTTTGGAAAACCAAGGGGAGAAATATCGACACCATTTTTGTCGCGTTATCCTGTCTTCCACCCCTCACTCTCATCACTGCGAGTTGACAAGTCGGTCCTGCCTCCACCTCATCCAAGTGACAAGCCAGATGAATGGGAAGGCTTCCTGATCAGCTAATGCATTTGTGTGGAGGGAACGTGGCAGCACACCAGTTTTATGTATATGAATTAGGGAGTGGGAGGACAAGAGCTACAAACCTCGAGAAATACAGCGCTCTTGGAGCAGTGCGTGGATGGCTGCAGGTGCTTGTGTGACTCCACTGCTCAGCATACCAACGCAGGGAAGCTTTTCAGCTGCTCGTCCTTTTTCAGAAAAACTGGGAAGGCAAAAAGCAAATACAAATTAAAAGCTGGTCTTTTGTTTCGCAGAGGCCTCGGCAAACTGCTCAGACACGAAGCCTATAAACACAGAAGAGCTCCCAAGTTAGATGCTTGGGTTAAGCATGTAAATTATGCTTTTCTTTTCAGTTTTAGTTTGTAGGTCTATTGGTGCCTTTGCAAAAATCACCTTCTAAATGAATGTCTCCATTAGGGATGGAAGAATGAAATCAGGTAAACTCAAAAGCAGAATGAAGCCTCGTTCAAAAAACCTGGATTGAGCATTTAAGTTTAATGAGGTTCAACAAACTTCTCATTTAAAATATATGTTTGTACCTCTGGGCTTCAGGGGTTTGGACAGAGTGGGAAAATGAGATACTGAAACAGCAGGAGAGAAGCTATTTCCATAGCTTTTTAAACCTATCGAGCCTTAATTAATATTATTTATTTGTATTACTGTATTGCCTGGGAGAGATGCTTATGGCTGTCTCTCCACAGAGAGGAGCAGAGGGAGGGGAAGGGCTGGGTGGGCTTTAACCAGGGCAGGGATCCCACATGGCACAGAAATGTCCTCCTCAAGTGCTCCCAGTCTACATACACCACAAGAGACAGGATAAATGGTGTTGGTCTGGTGGCTTCCCAGCAGCCTCCACCAGCAGAAAGGGGACACACAACACCAGGGTTTCCATGGGCTCAGAGCCACCAGCCCTGCAGCAACTCTCCTATTGATTGTGCAAGGTAACAGCACATTAACAGAATTTATTCATAAAATGTCCTCTTCCTTCCCCACCCATTTTTGCAAAGAAGACATCTGTTTCTGTTTCTACTGCCCCGAGAGAAATAACTCAGGCTCCTGAAGGGTTACAGAGCAGCATCTGAGGCAGGCAATCATTTTCTGCCCAAGCTATCTTCTTTAGTTTAAAAATGTTCTCTATTCTTTTGAAATGCATGAAGTAGATTGTGGGAGAGCTAATATTATATTCCACTACTGAAAGCTGGTGGAGTATTTTACATTGATGTCTGGCTCTAGTGATTTTCTAAGGATTTTGAATTCATTAAATCCAACCATTGAATAATCTCCATTCGTGGCGGAAGGAAGGCAAAAGTGCTTACAGTCTTCAACAGCAGAAAAGCATGTAGTCTTTTCTTAAACACAAAATCTGTCTGACCCTCTGTATGTAGTAAAGGTTGCCCACCATGTAACCTTTGATTTGCAGACTTTGCTTCTGATACAGCCTCATAATACTGCCATTGAATGTAGCAGCAGAGCAGCCTTGGCAGGGTGTTTTGCACTGCAGTAGCCTCCTCCATCCTCAATCAGAATTAAGACCCAATTGTTCCAAGCTCAGACCAGAGACAGAAGCTCAGGACAATGAGAAGAGAAAGCCCCACAGCACCCCCCTGTAATTTGGCATGACACTGTGCAAGGACAAGAGTCCAAACCCAGAAATAATTCTTACCCTGGAGAAACAGAAAACTTGAAACAGAATTGTTTTGATTCCTTGACGTTGATGTTCGAAGCTTAAAATGAAATCTTGTGCCTGATCATTTTATTTCTGAACTGAAAAACAGTTACTTTGGAGACGAAACTTTGGCTTTCGCTGAATTCAGTGAGAGCTGTCACTAATAAAATCTTGCCCCAGAGACATCACTGGTATCAGAAGAAAACTGCAAGATGTTACCATTGAGCATTACTGCTGCTAAGTGTCAAACACATTGACTTGAACAGATTAGGTTTTTTAATTTATTTTTTTTTTTAATCTATCATCTAGAAAAATAACACTAGAATTTCACTAAAAGAAACTTTTGGCAATTGCTCAAGAAGAACTCGAGAGAGTTCTTTTTCAGAATGAAAATAATCGCTTCATTTAAACAGAGCTTTTGATGTAGATACAGTCTAACCATCATCAAAGCCCAGAACAGATATTACATCCTCCCTTGTTCTCCCTCAGCTTTTAGCTGTATGCATGTGAGAATGAATTTCAGCATCTAGGAATGTCCTAAAACTATAAGTGGTGATTGTCATCTCCTATAGGTCTTGGTGTCTTTCCTATCAAATTTGATGCTGATATTGAGGAAAAAAATCCTTAATGACTTCCTTCAGATTATGCTATGTATGGAGAACTGGAGAAATGTTTCATGCATTTTGTACAGTCTTGGATAATCTCCTTTTGTCCACAGTTCAGTGGTGGGATTCAATTCTACTCACTGGATTAGCAGCAGAGCTTCACACCTCCAGCCTAAGCAAAGTACCTTTCAAGAATTCCGAGTGTGGCAGAAGGTATCAGTTATGTCTCAGGTATGTTTTAGGAGTACTACTAAAATTGTTCCTGGAACTACATTTTCATGTACTTTGTACAGATTTTGTAGATTATCATGATACCCACTGAACTACCTTAGGAGACCTTTGCAGAGCTGGATCCAAATTACTTGCCAAGCTCATAAATTCGGTGGCAAAACAAAGCTGAATTCTCTTTTTTCTGTGGGCTGGTACAGCACCTGACTCACAGACCCACCTATTCTTTTCTATTATCATTCATCATATATTGCAAGGACATCATGCCTTTCACCTCTGAGCAGCCCACTCTGTGTGGAGGGTCTCCTTCTTCCAGCAAGTCTGGCAGAGAAGTCACCACCACATTTCAGAGCACTGAGTCTAGGAAAGAATCTTGTTTGAGGTGTTATAAGGCTGAATTTCTTTTTTAGGCCTTTAAAAGACCATCTGGAGGGAGGGTGAAGAGTTTTGGGTCGTCCTTCAGAGCTGAACACACGGTCACCCTAAAGGAAAAATATTGTCGTTCCTTTGCCACTTGAGGGACAACAGCTTGGCCCCGATTCTATTATTCCTTTTAATATATTAAATATTCTTTGGCTTAGTCATGGGAAGCAAAGCAACACAACTGCTTTCTAATAAATAAAATGTGCTCAGAAGCAACTCTGAAGCTTTCCAGATAACTGCATTTCGCGTTTGCCAGGAAGCCAGATGCTGCTATTGGAAAAGTAGCTGCTATGGTTTGTCATCTGAGCCCAGGGATTGATACCCAAGAATGATGTGATGAGACAGACTCGATGACAGCACTGCTCTTTCTATAAATAATTCGAAGAAAACTTTTTTCATTAAAAAAAAAAAAAAAGAAAAGTATTTTTTGTGAGAGACCTGCACAGCAAACCAGAAAATTAAAAAGGATGGGCATGCTGTGTTTGAATAGGGCTAACAAAGGAACACGATACACACAATTTATAGAAGAATATATAGCAGCTCTCGCATATTTTACACTACACAGGCTGCATTTTTCCCATAATACCAATAGTTATGAAACTCATTATCTTTTTGACAATGGAGAAACGGAATATTATTCCTTCACTTGCTTGATCATGTCAAATGTCAAAGCAAATTATGAATGCTTGTCCTTCAAACACTCAGCCCTCCTGGTAAGATATTAAATATCAATAGCATTCACATCCAGCTATAGAATGAACTAATATCACACACATCTCACAGATCTAAAGTTCACTGTTACCTGCCATGCCATTCCATCTCTCAAGTCCTGCTTCTTCTCCACGTCTTAAGAACTGGGAAGTTCATTGCAGTGGCAAATGTCACATTCATGATTACCTGGAATATGAGTTCAATCCACGAGCAGGGGTTACTCCTGAGTTTAAACTGTTAAAAAGGGAACAGGAGAAAGAACAAGGGGTTAATAGGAGCCTTGATTTTGCATTGTATTTCAAAGGATTTAGAGAGGCAGTGTCCTGATGAGACTCTATGGAAGTTTCTAGGACAAGGAACCTGCTAGAAGTGCAGTGAAAGAATTCATTATCTTTTTTGACACTGGAGAAACAGATGTGCTGAGTGAGGGTTCATCCAGACAAGGCACTGCTGGAACGAGCTGTGCTCGTTCTCAGGGCAGCACCCAGAGGGAAATACAAATTCTCCTTGGGAATACAGCACCATGAGGAGGGGGGTGGGGAAAAGGGAAAAAAACTGCTTGTGAGATTTTTCTCATTCCATTATCAGTCAGTTCTAAGAAATAACTCTGCACCTGTAAAAGCCCAGCAACAGGCTGTTTGTGCTGTGCCAACACACAGAGAGCTGCTCCACACAAATGAGCGTGAACTTCAGGCAGACTGAGAGATGGAAGAGGGAGCGGGATGTCACGGAGATGGATTGTGTTTCCAAGGGCTCTCCCCGAGGCCACACGTGTGTGTGCACATCCTGCTGATCCCTGCCAGGACTCCACAAACAAAGCAACATTAGTCTCTTTAACGTCCTTTTAAAAATAAACATATAAATCCTCCTGCAAACAAATGTTCCTCCTCAGACCTAAGGGGGAAGACGCCGTAGCAGAAGTCACATGAAGTGTAAAATGAGGCAATCTGTCGGGTGCTTCTTGCCTCTGAACCACTGCACACCCACACACCCAGAGGGTGGAGGAGAATTACCCCTGGCCAGCGAGAGGGAAATCTCTGGCTGCATTTTAACCGGAAAAAAAGGGCTTCAATGGGAGGTGGATTGAGTGAAAGAGGTTTTTAGGATAAGTCTTAAATACTTAAATCAATCACGATAACTTGCTGCACTGAATTTATCTCCTAAGCTGCCTGAAGTAAATTCCTCAGATCTGTCTGAATAATTTGGAGCTGATAATGCAGTACTGGAGTGGGAAGGCTGTTGCCCAGTGAAAGGATTTTCTCATTAGAATTTCAGCTGATTATTCACCAGAGAGATGGTCTTTCAGGAGCACACCCCAGCAGCTCCCTTGAAAAAGTTTTATAAACATTCAGTCTACTAAAAAACAGAATTAGAAGGTGAAATCATAGCTAGTCATTACTTCTGAGTATGAGTTCTATGAGGGATGGAACAAGCAGCCAAAACTAGGTTTATCTGATCTGCCCTGTGCTCTGGTTCTTTTATTTCTCCACAAGAGACCAGGAAATCCTCTTGGATCAGCTGGAACTGCAGTCTCTGGTGCTGAGCACAAGTTATCAAAAACACAGGCTTGATCAGATGTCTGTAACACTTACGTGTCTGGAGAGCTGTTTCTCCACAGAATAACACTTGGGAGATGGATGTTGAACCAGGTAATCAGAGCTTTACTGGGAGACTCCTAACTGGACCGAGATGATCTAAACAGAAAGGATTTAAGCCTGTCCCTGACAAGGATTTCTCATTCCATTGCTCTTCTCCACTTTCAATGCAATTATTTTTCTGGACAGAGAAATTAGCAAGTGAGGGGAGACGGTAGGTGAGAAACAGGGAAATCAAAGAGGGAGTTTTGCCAAGAAGAGGAGCAGAACTTTAAACCCAGTCCCAATTCACAAGCTAATTGAGGCAAAATAAATGCTGGAAGAGTCCATTCACCTCTTCCTCATTTAGCAACTGTACATGGAGAGGCAAAAACCCCTTTCCACAGACTATTATGTGACAGTAGCAGTGAGAAGAAGAGAAGCTGTAGCAATTATAACAAAACACCCTGGCACAGTGTTTTAATGAGCTGTAAATGCATCCAGCAGAATTCCATGAAGCTTTGCAGTCCACGCTGCACTGGAACCGTAATTTGTGCTCTCACTTCTTAAAGCTACACCAATGTCTCCATGAAATATTTTGTTTGGGCTGAGTAAATGGTAAATGGTGTATTTATTGATTTTTATCTCTCTTCACACCTCAAATGCTGCCTGTCTGCTCACACAGTGCCAGGTCACAGCACACTTACTCCTTCAGCAAACACCCACTCTATGGCTTAGCCATAAACTCTCTGGGACAAAGACAGTGTCTTTAATCAGCATAAAGTCCCAAGGGTTTCCTCTCCTCCCCTTCTTTTTCCAAAGAGACCCAGTGGTGACCCTGATGTAACACAGACCTCTGGAGGAAAAGCTGTAGGACCAGTAACTCTTTACATTCCATCACTGCCATGTATAAAATGGTTTAAATTTAGTACAGTTTAAGCTGGTAACAACTGTAGATTGTGTTTAAATTCTTCTCCCATGGTGGGGTGGATTTTTTTGGGGGAGGGAAAGAGCTCTACAATAGACATTTAGCAATAAACTGTAAATGCAGAAAATACTCTGAGGGTTTTTGTTTCAGCAACCAAACTATTGCTGATAAATGAACCAAATCAAAAGCAGCACCAAAGAAAAACCTCAAACCTCTTGTACTTAAAATTGTTGAAAAGAAAACAATTCAGGAACACCTCGAAGGAGTAAGATCACAAACCAACACAACCTTCTCTGTCGCCCACCGAGAAACCCTTCTTGGAAGAGTAATTAGAAGAGCATGGAAGAGGTTAGCAGGTTCTGGATAGTCTGGTGGGACTTCAAAGCCCTTCAGGGGTGGCAGCACTGGTGCCACCAGCATTCCTGCTCTGAGGGATGGGGGATGCCAAGGCTGGGAGGAGCCCAGCCCGATGCTTCCCTTATCCCAGGGGCTGGCAAGTTATCATCAGCTGGAAATGCAAGAGTAGCTCTGATCATCTGAGGAGCAGCAGAGCCACATCCCCATGGTGGGGTGGCCAAACCCACGTGTTTCCAGCCCCCGAGCTCCTGCTTTGGTTTCCCCATCCTGGGCATGGAAAGGGCAATGCCAGGCTGTGCCCTCCAGAGCTGATGGCACTGAGTACAACATTGCTCTTGAGAGCTGTCAAGGAGCACTCAGAAAACAGGTTTTTTTTTTTTTTTTGCCCAAGAGCAGAAGCCTCGTCAAGGAGAAAAGGAAAAAAAAAAAGGCTCAAAAGAAAAATGGCTTTTGGAGAAAGACAAGAAATTGCAGCAGCCAGAGCTGTGAAAAGCCTTGACAAAATATTTAACACGGGGATATAGAGAATGCTTGCCAATTGCTAGAGCCTTCCTAATTCAGGTTATTAGATGGTTACTGCCACTGCTATTAAAAAGACACTATTTTGTGAGTGATCTATGCAAAGAAGGGTTGGAACACACCTACAGCTTTTCCATGTGCTTTTAGCTCTCCTAATGGAGAAAAAAATTTTTTTTCCTCTCATACAAGACTCAATTGAATAATTATTCAATTCAATTAACAAATAAGTAATGTGCTATTTTGTGGTGTATCCATTAAACACATGCGTGGGAAATTCAGTAGATAAATCCCCAGAAAGTCTTTTAGGTTCATCACACGTATGTTGACGCAGCCAGATTTTTTTTTTTTAAATTTATGAGAAAACTGTTAAAGAATGAGGATGAGGTTTCAAAGAGCTGAAAGGAATTAGTTTTCCACGGAGCTCCACACAACAATGGCATCATGTGAGTAATTCTACTACAATTTACTTAGTAGAATGAGAAATAACAGCAGCGATTCTGGTTGTAAATAACCCCTTTTCTCATTGCAGACACCCATTACAAGGTCAACATCTACTGTCAGACTTCATGATTAAACTCATTAAAACTATCCTGTTTAACTCTGCTTTTTTTTTTTTTTAAAAGAAAATCATGCCTTCCACTGAGATTTGGGTTTTTTTTGGCCAAAAATGCCTGTTTTTCTTGAAATTTGTACATATTCTTACATGGAACTTGGAAATTCAAAATATGAACATCTGATCCTTCCTCCCCGTCCTCCCTCATGTCTCTTTTATTCCCAATATTCCCCACCCTATTGCCACTCAGGTCCCTTTTCTTTTTACATTATTTAGGAGAACAATCCTAGAAAAAAAACATTTTTACCTTTTTACTGGATTTTTCACATTTTTTACAGGAAAGCATTCCAGCAAGATCTCTATTAACAAAATGGTTTCTAGGTAGCAAGGAAAAAAAAAAAAAACCAAAACAACCCCACAGCATCTCTACTGCAAGAGCTGGCAGATGTTGACTTTTTCCCCATAACTGTAATGCCTCTATAAAAAGGACCATTCCAGTCTCACAAGCGTTAAAACGGAAAATAAATAGAAGTGGCAAATATGGCACGGGGAAGATTACATGTGAGAGACCAGGAATTCAAATCCCCTCTCAGAGGGGACATTGCAGGGGTAATGAGAAGATGCAGAAGCTTTTCAATCTCCAAAATCAGTCCCTGATGGAACATCATGGAGGCAGACAAACCAAGGGGGGCAGCATGGGCGGGCAGGATTATTTAATGAGTATTGGCTGATGCGAGACACCCACAGACACCCCAGCCTGCAGCCAAGGAAAGTGCCAGAAGCCATTCCCCATTTGCAATAAACTAATTATGTGTTGGGGATTTTCTTCTTGTTTAGACAAAGCCTGATGTTTTATTTACAGTTCTTTGCAGGCTCGCGGAGGTGGAGGTGGAGCGGGTTCCCTGCATCGCAGCCACGGTGCCCGTGAGAGGCTGGAAAACACTGGAAAACACTGGGCAATGCTCATCTTATCAGAGGGGCTGGAATGGAGCAAATACCACACAGACCTCGGGGGTTTGGGAGTGGGCAGAGCAAGTGCTCCAACACCATCCCCTCCAGGTGAGATTGTAAAGGTGATATTTTAAAGATGAAAACCCCTGACACAGAGGGCTGGGGATGCACAGGCTTCTGCCACCCTGCAGGGCCATCCCAGTGCTGGGTGGGACAGCAGTTGTCACAGAGTGCAGGGACTGCAGGGGTTCCCTCTCCCTTTGGATGGGCAGGAGGTTTTGATTGCTAAAATCCAAGCAAAACCAGCTCAATTATTGTGTAGAAATCTGCCCAGCTGAGAATAAGAGAACAGCCAGGTCCAGGCTGCACACACACACTCTCCTGCCTTCTCTGGGCTTGGAGCCTGCAGGGTACCTTTTTTCTCCCCTCTCTTCTGTAGCACAGCCAGCACTTGTCCCCATAATCCCAACCCAGGGCTGAAGACAAAACAAAGTTGGAGAGGAAATAAAGGTCAAGTGGATTCTACTCTGTTGCTAAAAGCTTGGAGTAATTTGCACTGTTGTAATTCCAGCAGTTGAGATAGCCAGAAAAATATATTTAATATTTCATTTTTTTCCGCCTTTTTTTTTTTTACCCCTCGAGACATTTTTTCCTCAGTAGGGGAGAGCACTAACAATGACTTCAATAGCAGAATGAAGTTTAAAGCCCAGATCTTTCCAATTCTGCTTATTCCTTTAAGCTATTCCAATCCCCTTTATGTTCTTTCTGCATACACACATCTGTCTTCTTCAAAGCCTTAACCATCTCTGACACACCTGACCTTTCCATCCAAGCGCAATGGTGAGATGCAAAGAAAAACCCTTTACCTACAGCAAAGTAACTCTTTGTTTTGCCAGTCCCACACCTGAAAATTTTGCTGCTGCAGGAAGTAAAACTGCGAGCAACCTTTCCTCTGCTTTTGAAAAATGGAACTGTCATCTCTTCCAGAGAAATAACAGCTTATCTTTATTTTGTCAGACACGACTGTTAGTTATTAGAGTCGTCTTAAGAAAATGCTACAGGAAGAATTAGGACAGTATTGTCACAGAAATGTCAAGAGTTCAGAAATTAATTTGACAAGATCTGGGAGATCTCAGATATCTAATTAAACTTTCCGTGACAGTTATGTTGTGTAAATACTGGAAACCTCTCAAAGTAAAGAATCAGGTAAAACCAGCTTCCATATTCAATTAATAGATGTTACACCCGTTCAACAGCCATTACTCTGATTGGACCCATTCAGTTCATGCCAGAAAATGTAATTTCATCTATCCAGGCACACAAGGTTCACACAATTTAAAGAAAAAAATCCAATAAACTTACTGTGTCTGATAATACTACTGTAGTTTTGGCTGGAGTTTATATAAACACCCTTCTCCTCCACACAGTGAATGACACCATACATTGCCATATATATGACAGAGGACATTCAGCTCTGGGTTTGAAGGTTTCAGAATAATTTCTGCAGGAAAAACTTATTCCATAGATGAAGGGAACTTAGGCTAAGAGGAATTATGGCTAATAGATTCTGACCTCAACAGGCTATAATGCAGGCTGGATTTGCACTCGGTAATACTTGCATCAAGCCCATATCTCATAGCTGTGTTAAATCATATCAATTCATCATTTAAGGAAGCCACTACATCCATTAGTAAATTGTTTTAATAGTTAATTATTAGCAGTATAAAAAGGATGTGATTATCCCCAGCCTGAGTCTCCAGGGGCACTCTCAGCACGTGGATCATGCTACTGCTGCAACTTCCAATCCAAAGCCATCAGTTTAATGAAACAGGAGGAACACTCCTGACACCAAAGATGTTGGCTCTGATCAGCCAACAGCTGGATATTGGAGCCACCAGTCTGAGCCTAAACAGGGCTCAAACTTAAAACACAGCACTGGCACAAGCCCATCCTCATTTACCTCCTGCACCCCAGCACTGCTCAGCCACAGGGTCGGTCTTTCTGTCCGAGCACGGGGAAGCTGTGCATTCCCAGGGAGGCTGTGCATCCCCAGGGATCGGTGCCAGTTGGGATGTGGTTGCTAAGCAAGTTCATCAATACCCATTAATCCTGGAGGCGACACTTCCTGCCCACGAGCAGGGCCGGGAGGTGCCCGTTGTGCAGCTGGGGACGTGATTAATAACCCCGGCTCCCGCCGCCGAGGTGGCCGCTGCTTCCATCAGCACTGCACAGGGAAGTGGAAAGTCACCAAGGCAGCTCTCTGCTGCCAGACACAGACCTGCACAGTCATCCTCAGTGCAGGCACACGGGCTTAACCTAAGGAGCAACACTCAGAAGCTGCTCAGTACACAGTGTTTTTGTTTGACAGAATGCAATAAGAAAGAGCATAAACCAGTTGCTTCCATTATTTGCAGCAATTTCTCTCACTGATCATTCCTCTCCTTAGCACTGGGGCTGGTTAGGAAGGAAGAGGAGCATTTGCCATTACAGCTTTTAAAAGAAACTCTAATATTTTAAATCAATTCCCTTCCCAAATTATTTTCTTACATGAAGACACGAAAAATATGAGTTGAATTTCAAGTTCATTCTGTATCAACAGCTGAACAATGCTTATTTTTCAACTGGCATTTTCTCTCTGCACCCTCAGTTGTTCCCACCACCATCCCTTATCCAGCTAAGCTTCACGTTCACATTGCCTGGCCAAAAACACATCCAAGGGCAGTTACCTCTGCTGGTCCTTTGGGGCCAGCAGTCACCTCTGCTTAGGTGGCCAGAGGGGAAATGTGCATCTCTCCAGCAGCATTCCCAGCGGAGCAGTGCTGTGCCACAACCCTCATCACCAAACAAAATCAGTGAACCTTACCCTGCGCTTTCACTGAGGGGCAGGACCAACCTCAGTAGCAGGGTAAGGGGAAGGTGCAGCTCAGCAAAAGGATCTGAGACTAAGAAGAAAAAGAACTTAGAAAGAAAGAAGACAATTACTTTTTTGTTTGTTTGTTTTTTAATTTAGAGTGAAGGCCTCTTCTGTTAAGGTTTTTCCAACGATTAAAAAAGGAAAACCCAAACCCCCTACCAGCATGATTTGTTCTGGAGGCAGGATAGGACAACATCAAATCCCATAAGCAATTTGCAGTGCTGTCTTACCGAGCACAGCCTGGCAATCTTAACTCTCCGCCTCACTTAAAACAGCATCTCTGTTCCTGGATAACCCCCAAACCCATGGCGAGTAATGAATAAGAAAACAACGGGTTGTTGTTTTTCTTCCCATTCCCAACACTCACTCTGCATTAGGCTCCATCATTTCACACAACTCACTTGATGTAACACGATGTGGCAGAACGTACCCTGATCCAGAAGTGAACCCTGATGCAATGCAGAACAGATGCCTTGGACTCAAACTGCTCCTTCTTTGCCTTTCCTACCTTTGATCCACATTTTCTGCTTGTGACAGGCTGTTAAATAAATATCAGTGACAAGGCTTGGTATGCATTTGTTTTTCTGCAGCTTGTTTTCTTTCTGTTCAGCTCTCCAAGCTGAGCATCTTGTTGACAAATACACACACTCCATTACCAATTAATGACTTTAGCCTGGTGTCCTCTACTCTCCTAACTCCCCAGTGCCATTTCTACACATTAGCCTGGGTAACATTCAAAGATAATTGTGTTTTGTTTATTTGTTTTGAGGAGTAACAGCAATCAGACAGGCAAATCCCGGTTCTTACCAAAGCTGCAATTGTGTTTTCAATGTAGCCTGTAGGAGAGCTAGAGAAGCACACGTGGCATTTGCTCAAGGTGAAACTTCACTTCTTTTGCTCTCAGTTTTTTTTCTTCTTCCAAGAAAAGGACATTTTGCTCAGCACTCAGGGCTTTCCGCAGGCTTTCCACATCCAGGGTCAGGTTTTCTGCTGCCTCTTAATTTGTTCAGTCACTTTTTAAGCCCACCCTTGTTGCACAGTGCAGTTAGCTGAAAATGAGAAGTAATTCCCAGTAAAACACATCAGCCCCCGCACACACATGTGGTCAGGATCCCACATTTCTGCACAGAGACCTATTTCAATTTTTGAAAGAACATTGCACGGGTATTTTCAGGTGGCCATTGACTTTGGGTACCTCAATTTCCACCGCAACTGAAGAAATGTAATTTTTGAGGATTGGGTACTTGGGACCTTCGCAAGCAGAAATCCAACTCCCCCAGGAATCCACGTAAGTGAAATCCCTGCAAGTCGCCCGTGGAAGAAAGCCCATTTGATTAACACTAAGGGCAGGCAGGGGTGGTACAGCTTGAGCACATTCAGATGGCTGCAAAAGAGCACAGGGTGAGCTTCATTCAGCCTCCTTTTTCTGCTTCCAGAGATGCAAAGTCTTGCTGAACAGCCGTGACCAGGCTGCGTGCTCACCGAGGAGACACGAGCCACAGTTGGCGGAACACATTAGCATCTTCCGCTCTGATAATTAGTTTAGTGAAAAATTATTGCATTATCTGTTTGGTTTCATTAGAGACCAATTGCAATCTCAAAAAGAACGGCTCACATTAGGTGCTTTTAATAAGACAATAAACCCTATAGTGTTTCCAAACAAGATTTAAAGCCCGTTCAGCACGCGAGTAATTAGCACAAGTCAGGTTGGAGGCCAAATGCATTATTTAGTAATGGAATTAAATTTCCTCAGAAGGAAAGAAGCCCATTAAAATCCACTGAAACGCAGAACTGTCAAGGCAACGTATTTAAAACATATTGCAACAGAACCCTTAGCTTCACAGTAGGATGTGGTTCAGATTTTAGCAAATATGCACCCAGTCTTGTGGTCAACAAAGGAGATTTTACTCCCGCTATGCAGGGAGACTAATCCTACAGAGCCATATTGCACAGCAGGTGTTCATCTTGCAGATGGGTTGAAATCAATTATCAGCACTGACTGCTGTGCCATTGGGTAAGAAGGCTGAGATCCTCCAAATCACCCTCAGATTGTCCATATTTTCATCCCTAAGAGTCACTGGAGATAGTTTTCCTGGTACAGAAAGTTTTTCCTTTACCAGAACAACCTTTTTTTCCAGGAACACAATGGAAAGCTGCAGTTTCTTACATGCTGTATTTTAATTTTTGTGTGTCATGAGCAAATATAATTACCAGTACAAAGGATTCAGAAAAAAAATAGACTATGCTTAGCAACCTCCAGCAAAACTAGCAGAATGCTCTCGACAAAACTTGTGCTCTGTAATGAAATTCCTGGGAAGGCATTCAGTACTTAAAAAACTAGGACAAATTATGCTGTAAGGAGTAGAATATGTAAACGTGGCAAGGAGCTTTGCTTTATATTCTGGTTTCAGAGGGGTTACTTCCAATTGACAGCAGTGTAAATGGGACCAGAATCAGACTCATGCCCACCAGCATGACAAAGACAAAGCTGGCTTTACATAAGAGAATATAGAAACATCCCTTAACCAGGTCCATGTGTAGGGGATTCTGGGAAAGATGGAGCGTTTGCATCGCTGCCATGAGTACATGTAGACCCCCCCTTATATGGCAGCTTCAGAAATAACAATTTTGGAGCCAAACTACCAGCTCAAACACACTAGTGAGTCGCCAGCTCATCCCTGTAGTAATTCTGCAAAGGCAGTGATGCATGTACCATGTAACAGGGCCACGATAATTTCCATAACAGACAGCCAGCAGTGACAAATGGAAAATAAAAATGAGAGGAGAAGCGGGAAATATGGCAGCTCCCTTGGCCCCAGGGCTGGTGGCTCTGGGAAGAGGAAAGGGTGGCTGCTGATCTCTGGTGCAAGAATAGGAGGTTTCCAAGAGTTCCAGGGGCTCTGCAGGTTTTCCTCCTGCAGATCCCTCAGCGCTGGGACTTTTCCCATAAATGTGCCTCTCCAAGTACCTTCAAGGCTCAAGTTTTCATTGCAAATCAGCAGCGGAGCTGGGAGTTGGAAGAGGTGCCTGGCTCTTCCCATCAGGGCTTACAGATAAGCACTCGCAGCAGAGTGATTTATGTTCCCAGGATTTGGATGTAATCCTGCCTCCCTGGGGTAGCTGTTTACTTTCAGAGCCAATTTCCCTGATGGAGCAGGAATATCCACATCTTGCTTTTCTCCCCTTTTGCTTTGCATCTCCACACAGAGAGCAGGGAAGGGAGAAGAGCGGTGCTCTCCCAGCCACACACCTTGATCCTGGAGAGGTTGCTGCCTTCACAAAACTGGCACAAAAGGCAGAAGGACTCTGGCTTGATATATAATTCAACACATTAAATTATGTCAATAATATTCAATCAATTGCCCCAAACAGCTCATGCTTTTGACATCTTATTCTGCAGCCTAAAGTCAACATTATTTATTTCTCTATCCGTAGTGCCAGTGGGTAACCCGGTGCTGGCTGGGACACCCCTCACAGGAGCCCCTTCCAGACCAAACCCACAGGGCAGCAAAAAAGTACTTGAATACACATTTCCAGCCCACCCAAAACAGCTTTTGCTCTACCTTCACAGCAGCACGCCCAGACACAGGGATTTCTCATTGCAAGGTCTGAATACAGCTGAAGCACAAACCAGTCAGCAATCTAAGGAAAATGGGTTTGTAGGTGATGCAAAGCTCTCACAGATTCACTCTGAAGCTGCTGAGCCTCTTAACATCTTCAAAACCTCTTTTCTCCTCTGGGGTCACAAAGGAGGCTGCATTTCCTGGAAGGCAGCTTTGAGAGGTTTGAGACTCCAGGGAAGTCGTGACATTAGCAAAGGTTCTGCCACAACTACTTGTAAAACCAGGAGATTGAGCTCTTTTGTAGCGCTTTCATCCTCCTTTGAGGCACTTGTCCTCATTTCTGAGCTGGCCACTGCAGCAAGGAGCCATCCCACCAGTGATGCTGAGCTCCACAGGCAGCTTTTGTGATCCCTTTTTTCCATATTGACCCTTCGGGCAAGTTCTCCAAAGGCAACATCATCTCAAGGGCCTTCTACTGACAGTGTCAAGCTGGCAGCAGCTGGACTGGGCAATGCACAGTGAGATGGGGAGCTTGGCATGTCAAGTCAAAGTTTCACCTTCCATCCAAACGCCACTCCCTGCCGGCCCTGGGAAAAGCTCCCAAGCTGGAGTGGAAAACCCTCAAACTTTAGACTAGAAGTCATTATGGCCACAAAAGCATTTCAGCATCTTAAGAGTCAGTCTGGGTTTTTCTGGCAGGTAACCTATTTATTGAGGGCATTGGAAATTTGGCCAAAATTGTGTGTGTGTGTGTGTGGCCTGAAAAGTCATTTTGCATCAATAAGTCACACACCAGCAAGAGCCCTTTTCCCTACAGTTGTAATGAGTTCAGCCCCTGCACAGCCAAAGACTGTCACACACCAAAAACCCAACCAGAATAACTTGCCTGGGGAGAAAATGAGACATTCTCATCACCCTTGTTATTAAACAGAGACCTGTGAAGGATTACTTGCATATTATGGCAAACTTCAATAGAAATGGGCCATTACTTGCCTCATTAATATTTCAAGTGTGTTTGAATGCTCTATGGCAAAAATATATTACATGGAAACTATTCAGGTAGAAGGAAAAAAACGCCACAAAACAAATTTCATTAAATAATGAACATGCATTACACTAACCCATCCTGAGATTCAGCCCAAGAGCGTCACAGATAAAAAAAATCCTGGTGTTCTACTTACAAATAAGGCAAAGTTATCTATTCATTTAGGAAAAAGTAATCATGCCCAGTTAGACACACCAGACAAGCATATGAAAAAAAAAAAAGGCTTTGAAGCTGCTCCTGATAGCAAGTCTTGACAGTTTGGCAAGAAAACTCTGCCATCCATATTTTTTATTATTTTTTAAAGTATACGTTAGAAAGTCCATTAAAGAAGTGGCATGAATTGGTAATTTTTTGTTGCATAACAGTTTTGAATCTGTGAGAGAACAGTAATGCAATACAGCTCTTTTTGCCAGCGCCCATGCATCTCATTTCAGAACAATTCCCAACTGAAGGTGTTCCTTGTAAATTGGATATTAGCAGGGAACAGAGTAGAAGATACACCCCTACTGCTGTTCCGTTTGTCTCTAGCTGGAGCATGGCCTACTAATTTTATAAAAAGTTACAATATAAGAAATTATCTTTCATCTGACAGTTTGGAACTACCAATACTTAGTCTGATTTGGGTAGGGGAGGCTTGTTATTTAACTTGATTTGTTCATAATGTCAGTGAGTGTTATTAGTGATCAAGCATTCAAGAAATTAGGGTTTTGGTCAAAAACCTCCACCACAGATAGGATCCAGCTCTACCTGAGGCTCAAGGCTTTCATCTGAATTTGGACAAAGACTTAGATAAACAAACAAAAGTATCCTGGCATGGAGAGAAAGCACAACAAGAGTTTTCCATCATCAACTGGAAGCATGAAATTCCCTGTTCTGGGAAGCGGCAGCTGAGCCAAACCCTCCTGAAAATTGCATTTACTCCAATGATTTACTCCAGTATGATTTTTCAGTGAGTGACCAACAGTTCAATCTTGTCCAAGAGCAGAGGTGAAGCAGCAGCTCCCTCCACATGTAAAGTCTGAAGAGACTTTTGGAAGCTGGGGAATAGTTTCTTGGGACATCAATTCTTTTACTATCTGTTCTTGTTAAAGCCACTATTAATGGGTGATGAGCTTCAAGCTGCAGCCTGATGATTAGGTGAAAACTGGAAATCCCCACTGAACACGAGCTTTGCTGCAGGGGAAGATGGATCTGGGAATTAGCAGTGTGGTTTATCCACTCAGGAGTTTACACCTGACTAGAGAATTCTCTGATTGAGAGCTGGAGGAACTCATTAATATTTGTGCTTTTTTTAATCCAAGTATTCCTCACCAGGACCATAATTATTTTCTCTGGCCTATCTCCCCACACTTCTCCTGCTTAGGGTGCAACATCTCATCATCTTTATCCATACATGATCCTGATACAGATGCACATATATATATACACACACACACACATCTCAGGAGAGCTTAAAAAAAAAAAAAAGAAAAAAAAAGGACAGGAACATAAAAATATGACTTTTAAAGCTAACATGCTTAACACCAAGAAACCCTCTCCTCTCCCATCAGGCCCATGACACCCTCCAGGACAATCTGGACCTTACAGGGACATCTACCTTAGTTCAAGTCCTTTCATTTTTCCAGGCAAGAAGCCTCTCCTGAGGCTCAAACTGCAGTCCCAGCAGGTTCTTCAGCACTGCTGGGCATAGCAGGGGACCTCTGCTGATGCCTGCAGAGGCTCCTGAGACAATCAGGTTTCAGAATGAAATAAATTTCAGCTGGAAAGCAGCAAGGCCAGAGCAGAGAGAAGGATCTTTCCTGAGCTGTTGCCCTCCTCCACCCAGCAAGGCAGGACACCCTCCACAGGTGCCTCAGTGCTCACTGCAGGGCTTTTATAGCCCCACACTTCCCACCTCTTTAGCACAAATTAAAGGGGCCAAAACCTGCTGGAGCCTGAGAGTAAACCTGCTGTGCAGGTGCATTGCAAAACCAAACCAAATCAGCAGTTTCCTTCTGCCTGTGTTGCTCCTTGCATGGATCATGTCAGGATTAGTTCCATTGCTCTGTTCTCAGGTGTCTATTAGGTGCTGGCTACACCTCATAAAAAAACCCTAAACACTGAGAAAAATGTCATAAATTGAAGGGTTTTATTAAGTCCCTACTTGCCCTGTTCTTTGCTATGTCTGTAGCTTAAACACTAAAAGTCAACAAATAACCAATATATGGTTTTTCAACAGTAATTCTTGTTGGCTGCCAAGAGGATGGTGCCAGGATGTTTTCAGTGGTGCCCAGGGACAGGATGAGGAGCAATAGCCATGAACTAAAGCACAAGAAGCTCCACTCCAACATGAGGAAGAACTTCTTTCCATTGGGGGTGGCAGAGCCCTGGAACAGCTGCCCAGGGAGGTCAGGGAACCTCTCTCCCAGGAGACATTCCAAACCCACCTGGACGCATTCCTGTGTCACTCAGGTGACCCTGCCTGGGCAGGGGGGGTGGACTGGGTGATCTTCCGACCCCAACAATTCAGTGAAGTTCACAGGTTTTATCAAACCCAGCCCTGTTTCCCAGGTTAGCACAGCTGTGGGTGAGGTGCTGCTTTTCCAGCAGTGCCATAACAGACCCTGTGCCAGGCACCTGTAACCCCAAGAGCTCACTGCTCACCACGAGGCTGCTGCCCTGGGCACGGGGTGCGTGTGCCACCATCACACCGGGCACCCAGGAATTAAATGCTCTTTAAACTTCTGAGTGATATCGCAGCCACTTCTCCAGGCGCTCCGAGCAAGCTCGTCTGCCACCTTCTGTCCCTGAAAGGGTATAACTTTCATGGAAGAGCATATTCCCATTTTTCCGTGGGCAGGTCTGGCAGGTGGGGAGCGGTGAGAGGAGTTTTTGCAGTTCGGGGCCGATCTCCACTCCCACATCCCTGTGCCGGAGCCCCGGGCGCAGCCACAGCCTGGAAACTTTGTTAGCAGGAAAAGCACTGGCATTTCAAGGCTGATTTCCAAACAGAAGGAGACAGATAAATGATGGGTGCCAGGGCCATGGCTTCCAGCACGTGTGCTGAGAGGCATCTCCTCCAGGTACATCGGACGGTGATCGGAATTTCCTTCCCGAGAAAGCCCGGGCTGGCTCTGCATTACAGCGATGCACAGTGACAGCTGCACGAGGCCATACGGCTCCAGACTCGGCTGCCTTTGGCCATATTGATGAATCACAATGTTTACTTAGTGATGGACTTGCTTAACCAGGCAGGAATAACCCCGGGTAGCCAGGGAAGCTGTGCTACCTTTGCCGATGGGATGCAGCCCAGAGAGCAGCTCGGCACAGCTCCACGTGCCTTCCCGGGAAGACGCAGGAAGGCAAAACCCAAAGTGGCATTTTGTCTGTCCCCAGACTTGTGACTGAAGGGAAAATTGAAAAAAAAAAAAAAATTAAATCAAGAACAATGAATGCTCGACAATTGTGGCAAATTGGGTTGGAAGTCTCAATGCTCCTCAATTACTGTGCACAAATGCTAATTGCAATAGTTCCTTTCTGCGGCGGCTCCGTCAGCACAAATCCCAGAACCCGAGATAGTCTTTCTTTTTCTTCAAGCCATCTGTCATGCTAATTCTCTTATTGCTGAGAGTTGAGGCTTGTGTTTTTTGGTTTTTTTTTTTTTTTTCCTTTAGCACCATTACAAAGAGAGGATGCTGTTTCTCCCAAAGGCAGCTCCAGGCTCCTCCATGGATGCACAGAGAACAGCAGCTTTCCCCATGGCCTGAGATCTGTGTGCTTCCAAGTGCTGCAGGGGGTTATTGATGTTCAGGGGACCAGGTGCCCTCCTGCAGCACTGACCTGCACACCTCGAAATTGCTCTGAAGAGCAGTTGCAAATAAGATCCTCAGCTGATGCTTCTTCTGGGGGATTGATTTATCCTGATACCCATGATTGCATCTCAAGGTGCATTTAATGATTCATTCCCTTTAATAATGCAAGTAGATATTGAGGAGGTCTCTGGCTTCCTCAGATGGGCTCTTTTAATAATAAAACCACTTTCATTTTTTTTCTTTTCAAAATAATAACAGATAAACCCAGGGGGATCCTTGGTCTCTGCACATCCTTAGTTTATAAGGAATTTTTTGAGCTCTCTCCTCCTGCCACCCTCTGGTCCTCAGTGAGCTGCTGTGGGATGCAGGAGGATCTGCTGTTATACATGATGGACATTTTCTGACCCATCTCCCCTCTTCCAGCCTTTGACAGGTAACTTGGCCAGGTCATTTCTTCATCCCCCTCTCTGGGCTGTTCATGGTTAACAGGAACAACCCACCTTTATCTGCAGAGCTGCAGCCTGGCTGATGCAAGGCAGCTCTTATTGGAGCAGCATTTACTAAGGGGTCAATTCTGTCCATACTGAGGCATTCAATTCTTATCAGCAAAAATCCATGTGCTATGTGGAGTGGTATCCCCGAGGTAGCTGCAGAGGCCATGCAAATCAAAGCTCAGCTGCCAGAAATCACACCAAAGAGGTGTTTATTGACACAACTCTTTGCTAGAATAAAAACTGTTCCATTATTATATGATAAAGTTCTTGTCCTGGAGCTATGGACCTAGAGAAGGGCAGGATATTCCCCGTGGAAGGCTCTTTCTCCTTTGGAGCATCTGTTTCCATTCTGCTTTGCCGTATCCAACAGTGTAAACACTGAGCATCCTCAACATCTAAGCGAAGGCAGGAGTGTGATACCTTTCTTTGAATGTCATAAACGCAGCATTTCCATGGAGTAGAAAGTCTGGGTACACTGAAATCTTCAGTAATCCCACGTGACAACATCTGGCAACTGGGTCCTGACACCTGCAGTCTGCGTGGCAGCCAGGCTTTCCTGCCACACCTGGTACCCAGAGCCCCCAGTGAGCTGAAAATACAGAACAAAACCAATTATCCAGCTCCAAGATGCTCCCCGTGGGGGCAGGAGGGGGGGAAGCCGTGCCAGAGTGGGTGAGACCCCCACCAGTGGGTTCCTAGGCTTGCAGGAAAGTTCTTACCTGGATATTTGCTGCTATGGCTTTGACGTGGTTCTGCAGAAAGTTCCTGATTCCTCTTTTGTGCCACCACCAGAGCAGGACTGGGTGCTGCCCCTCTTCCCTCCTCTGCTCCAGGCTGGCTTAAGTGGTTCCTCTACTTCTGTGCTTTCTCCTTCCTTTTTCCAAGCCCATACTCTTGGTTGGCTTTGTCTGCTCGAAGGTGCTGCATCTCCCCCATCACAGCACTAAAGTGGCACTTCAGAGGTCCTTCATTCTGCCCTCTCATGTTGTGCTCCCTTTCACAGCATTTTCCCTGTGTGCTAAGAATTCATAAAACTTTTCAGCTTTCTTTTTCTTTTTGTACCATTCCTTCCTAAGAAAACCTGTTCCAAGAGATCCATCTGCAATGCTCTGTGCCCGTAACATTCCATGACCGGTCAGTCCTGGCACAGAGACCTGTCAGTCTCTCCCTCTGCACCTTTTGAACTTCTGAGCTGTTCCAGTTTTATGGAAGATCCAAGCTGGAACAACCCAAGACTGCCACAAAGTCACTGCAAACAGATGAATGAAAGAGGATGAAGCTGCTAATGCCCTTCCTGGAGGAGGAGGATGCAGGAATGCAACTCCACCAGATATCAAAGAACACGCTCACAGGCTCATCAGAGAAACCACCCACAGGTCCATCAGAAACCAGGTCCATCAGTCACCAGCTAAGTGACTTTACACTCCTTTGCCCATATTAATTATTCCTTTTTTCCCTTAAACAATATTTTTAAAAATACATATGTATGTATATATGTAATGTATATTAAAATATACCTCTTTTAAATCTAAGCCTACCCCAGTGTTTGTTTTCTCATTTTTTGTTGTTGTTGTTGGGAGGTTTTTTTGTTTGTTTTTTTTTTTTTTTTTTTTTTTTTTTTTTTTTTTTTTTTTTTTTCTATATATTTTTGCTCTGTCAAAATCCGGACAGCCTATGGGAGTTACACCTGAGTGAAGACTCTGAGCTCTGCTTTTACTTTTTGAAATAAAACCCAAACCCCAAACTTTCCACAGGAGCAGCATCATTTCCAGAGGGCAGCCCCCGCCTCGTTGTCTCTCCAGGAAGAATTTCAGCTGCGTTTCCAGCAGACTGTGTTCCCAAAAATGAACAGTGGGGCGCAGGGTCATTGAGAAGCTTTTATAGGATCACTGGAGATGGAAAGAAAGCAATTTTTGGGAGACTCCCAGCCTTCCTGGCTGCTGTTTCGCTGTAGGAGCAGGAGAGGGTGCTGCGAAACCAGCGGCGGGGGCCGCGGCACGGCGGCGGGGAGCGGGATCCCCTGTGTGTCCCCCAGACCCCCCAGCCCCAGTGTCCCCCCGGCTCCAGACCCCTCCAGCCCCTAAAAAGCCATTTTCTCCTAAGTGGAAGAAAAGAAATTAAATATTAAAAAGTCCCTCTGGAGCTCAGCGTCTCAGCATCCCAACGATGAGCAGTTCAGGGTGGAAACTGCTCCACACGCTCCTTCTGCAAGATTTGTAAGCTAAAAAAAAAAAAAAGAAAAAAAGGAAAAAGAAAAAGGAAAAGAACAGGAAAATGTTCATAAATTCACATTTTAAATCCTCTGGTTTCCAGCTTTTCTGTCTCTGGGATTAACAATGAACTTGTGTCTTTCATGAAGGAAGAATGGGGGGGGGGATTCTCCAATGGCTATTATTTGATGTTATTCAAAGCATTTAATATTATTCAAATTATTCCTATTTATTATAATTGTCATGGTTCTTGTTGTTGTTTTGCAAGTGAAAAAACAAATGTAATGGATTTTCAGTGCTGAAAACTGGGAGGGAGCACTGGGGTCATGCTGAGATCCTGTTTCCTCCATGGAGCCCAGCTGGGCAGGCAGGAGACCCTGTGTCCTGAATCTGCAGGACAAGCAGGTTTTATCCCAGCTTTCACTGCAGCTCCTTGCACAGAACCTGCCTGGAGTAAAGTTTCTTTACACCATTAATGGCCCAGTGACCTGAGCCCACACACCCCTCTTTGGGACCTCCAGGACACCACCTTCCCACCTTCCTTCTCAAACAACAGCAGCCAGCTGGACCCAAGTCCTTTTTTTTTTTTTTTGGTTCTTATTAAAAATGAAGCACCAGAACAAATAGGAAAATAGGGTAGAAAACCCCATCCTTTCTAGCTCATTTTTTCCTTCTGCCTCTGTTTCAGGCTCTAATTTTTTGGTGGTGCAGATCCCTAAGACAGCCCTGACAACCCTCTTAGGGCAGTTTCTTTAAGCAGCTCCAATTTCTGTTGCAGGGTAACACACAGCCCTGCACTGGGGAGGGAGGAAAAAGGAGCTCAGTGCTCATCACCACGCACACAAACGTGACATTAAACCTCCAAAAGACCATCATTAATTATCTGTGTGCATACTAAGGGCATGCAAAGGTCCCAAAGTACCAATATGCCAATCAAGAATACGGTTTCTGTTTTATAAATAGGAATACTGAGACAGAGGTGTGTTTTCCCACGGGCTGCAGGCCCACACGTGCCATGGGTCACAGCACAGGGTGGTACCTGTGGGGTGACCTCTCAGCCCCAGAAGAAGCTCTGATTTGCCCCCAAATATTTTCCAGGACCAGGTGACAACGTGGATGTTGCAGCTGAACACACTCCAGGTGCCCACCAGGAGAGGAGCTAATGGCTTTGCTGTTGTACTTCAATGCCTTGTACTCTCCTCTCGTGCAAAGCCATTCCCAGCTTGCTCAAGAGCCTTTGGAGCACGATAATTGGCTTGGAAAAAATGCAAATATACCAGAACTGACTGGGAGGGGGGTGGGAGTGGGGAAGAAAAAGCCCCCAGGAGCGCGGAGGTGGCAAGTGTTATAATCTCAGCCTGTCATCGGTTTAACGTTATTAAACAGCTTCTTAAAATAGCAGCCATAATTATTCCTATATGGAGCTCAATCTGGAGAGCTTAAAGCGCTTTCACTCCTCTCCTGCTTCACCTTCCTGCTCCAAAACAGGTGGTTTGGGGTCCCACCCCATGGCAGAGGCAGGAGGGACCTGCCCCATCAGCAAGGCTTTGCCTGAGGAAGCCCAGGCATCAGCCCTAACCCAGTTTCACCAGGCTCAGCTCTGTTGACATGAACATAGTTTTCGTTGCATTTTTAATTGTAAAAATGTATTTACATGAATAAAATACAGCTCAGTTGGGGATATGACCTACTTTTTATGGGAAGATAAAACAACTGTAGGTTTGTGTTTTTATTTCATGTATTTCAGCTGTTGCCAGTCAGACAGAGCTGCTGAAGCAGATCAATAGGAAACCCACAGCCACCAGGATGCTTTTTTCTGTAAATAATCCCATTCTGATTGAGATGAAGGGGAGCTACTGCATTTCTGTGATGAAGCCTTTAACCTTCAGATCAGTAGAGCAGTTTTGACAGTACATAATTTATATGGAAATAAATAATTTGATGGGGATTTCAGATGTATGTGTTCTGCACTGCTGGAGAGGCATCTGTTTATCTAAATTATGAGCAATAATACTAAATAATATATAATCCTATTGTCCTGGACAAACAGGGGTCATTCTGAAGTTTGTTAAGCCCAGCAGGAACTGGGGATGCTCTGTCAAGAAACAGACCCTGTAATTTCTGCTAAAATAAAGCACAATTTGCTTTTCAAGGATAAACAAGAGCTTTCACTCGGATGTTTGAGCTTATTTAGCATTGAAACAAGACAGCTTTAAAAGCCATATAATTTCAGTGTCAGATGTTGGCTGGGCACTACGCAGCCTCTGCAAGGGCCACGGATTCTTTTCTTATCCCTTCACTTCAGCAGCCTTTGATGAGCTGAGCTGGAGGCAGATTAAACCAGCATTAAGGCCTACAGAGCACCCAATTATGCTGAACCTGAATACCAGAGATTTACTTATTAAATATAAAGAAATGAGCAGGATCTGACCTGCACCGACATGACAGACACGGCTGCTCCTTGCACTTGTGTGTGACACCGACCGTGTCCCCTTTCCCACAGAGGTGAAATCACCACACTCCCCCCCAGAGCAGCTGAGTGACACTTTGGTATTTATTCAAATTAGCTGTTATTAATTAAATAACACCTTTCAGCTTCCTTGGCAGCTCTTCCCCTGCGGTTGCAGCGGGATGCTGGCACGTGTCTGGATGCCAGACAGATGCGAGAACCTCAGGGTTATGTTTCTGTGAACACACAGCTCATTAAAGATGTTATCACTATAGGAAAATAATAAATTTATGGTCACGTTTCTGTACTATCTCCTCTTTTGTGCCTTCCACTTCCCCTATCACTAAAACCCACTCCCAGGTGTTATTAAATAAAGACAGCTCTTGTTCAGCAGAGCTTCGCTCGGGCTTCATTTTGCTTCCGAGACGGATCCTGCGGAGTCCAAGGGATTTTGGCACGTGCCTGCATACTTTGTTGATTAGCAGCAAAGCCGAATCTCGGGTCTGAGCATTTGTCCACATGCAGATTTAGAGGTGCTAGTTGGGATGAGCTGGGGTAATAGTGACTTTGTTCCAAAATGAGCTGTTCAGGCAGTACCCACCGTGCCGGCTGTCGCAGCCCTTTGGGCAGACGGAGCTGCATCAGCCTCAGCTGAAGGAACTGCAAACCTGAACGAGCCCAAGCCACTGAACATCTTCTCTGCACCCCTGTCACACCTGGCTTGCCTCTAAGAAAAATGAATTCACACTGCCCTAACACTGAAGATTAAAAGCAGCTGCATGTCAGCACAGCCAGATTTATCCAGAGCCCATGACAAAAACGATGGGTTATTGGGGAATAACCTTGGCTGCTGGTGCTGTGTATTTTCAAGGCATATTAATCACTATTTGTGTGTGAATACTTCTCCTTTCACTGGAAATGGAGAGAGGGGTGAGGCTTAGGGAGTTCTGCAGTGGTTTGATTAAAAATGCTGGACAAAGCCTGCAGAACACATGGTACAAACTGCTCAAGACTTGAAAACATCCAGTTAGAGTCAATGTATTCCTCAAATCCAGCCCTTGGGGTAGAATCTGGCAACACAGTTGAGTGGGGCTAATTTTTCTGGTTGAAATGGTGCTTTCCTGGGTTGCAAATTGTAATAATAATAACAAAAGAAGAATCTTTCTTCTACAAAGTTGACTAGAAGATTGATTTGACCAGAGGGTCAAAGATAAAGTGGTGTGAAAAGAAGAAGGGTTAAATCTGGGGAACTGGCTTGCAATTAAAGACACATGGGGTGATCACTGCAGCCATTTCCTGCCTGTTATGACCACTGCCCACTGAGGACATTGCAACCCAAAATCTGAGGTACATAAAACCCTACATGAAGATAAAGCAAAGAGGCAGCTCTTCCCTCTCTACATTCCACTGTATCCATGGGAACAGGGTGGGATTTGACATCCACACAATCACTATAGACAGAAACCCTGCGGTGCAGGGAGGAAAGGTCAGTGGAGCACCCTGGCCGTGGTGGGGCATGTGAGGTGGCACCCATGGAGCAGCCAGGGTGCTGGGGACACCCTGCTCCCCGCCCAGGAATCACAGCTTTCCTGTGTCCAGGACAGCTGTGGTGCAGCCAGTCTGCAGAAAGAAAAGTTAAAGAGCTGATGTGGTTCTTGGGGAGAGCTGGTGGAACAAGGGGTGCTGCAGTGGGGTGAAGGACACCCCACCAGGAGCCCCTAAACTGGATGAGAAAAACGCTGGTTTTTCTAGTTAGGTTTGACTGTTAATTCGGGGAAAAAATTAGGAAGGGAACAAATAAATCTCATAAGGAAGAAGAAGAAAATAAATATCTCTCAGCTACTTCTCATTAGTGGAGGAATATTTACTCAGGTGAATATTTTGCCTATTCACACAGCATCCCCAGCACAGACACACCAGCTCTGCACAGCTAACAGGGTATCAGCAGGGAGAAATAAGACTATTTAATTTCTTAGCACACCTTGAATAGCCCATGGGGCCAGCTCGCATTTGGGAAAATGAATACACAGCCTTGACAAATAGTATTAATAATGCAACACAAGGACTCGAGAGCAGAGCACTGTGAGCTGCAAACACCATGCCCGAGTCAGCTCCTTACCCTGCCACACTGGCATGTGGATGAAACATTAATAAACCCTGGAGCCCTAATAAAATACCTTTGGGTCCTGTCTGCTTGAAGCTAAGAGCATGGGTCTTCAACCCCGTGTCCAGATGATGCAACACTAAGGCTAATCTGGGACTTCCCCAGGTATAAGGATTTGGTCTCCCCATGCCACCCTCCTGGGCAAGAGCAGGACCAGGTTGCCCCAAAACACCCGCCCAAACCTCATCTCACCTCAGCAGAAGCTTCACCAGCAGCCAGAACAACTCAGCAGGGCTCTCGGTCTGCACCTCTGCTCAGAGGGGTTACTGCCCCACGGGGTCTTATGCCTCACCTGAACCTTTGCAGAGACTCCTTGTGCCCACTGCCAACACAGCTGCAAGGGGAGCAGCACTGGAGGACAGTTCATTGATATCTGTATAGAAATTTATATAAAAATCATATTTTTTCTGCTGGGCAAGAAAGGGCTCTGGAGCCTCAAGCTGTTCCAGCAGCAGCTGAGGGAGAGCAAGACCCAGCACAGCCTTGTTACTCCTGGCTACTTAATTACTGCTCGTGATTGGTCTCTAATGAACCTCTTGCATCCATAGCTCATGATTCATTAAGGGTTTTCAGGACACTACTGAGGGGCAAATGGAGCTTGTTCCCACCAGGGCCCCATCACACCATGGGAGTGACACGGTGTGAGAGCGAACAAGCACAGTCATGGGGTGGGAGGGGGATGCTGGCAGAGAGGAAGATACACAGACCACAAAATGCCTCTCTGGGCTTACAGAAAGGGGATTTGATTAAAAAAACCCACAGAGGGGAAGTGTGGCTCCTGGGAGTTCCCTGAGAAAATCTCAGAGCACCCATTTTCCCAACCAGCCTTCCTTCCCTGGGCCAGAGGTTGTCTCACCTCCCATGTGCCACTCCTGCAGTTCCCATTCATCCCTCCCCGTGCCATGAACTCCACACAGCACCCAGGCTGCAGGGTGGATGTGTGTGTGGGGGAGGCTGATGGCAGGGACAGAAAAAGCTTCAGCCCACTGCAGCCCTGAGCAGCATCTGGAGCAGGGAACTGCTCCTGGATCAGGCTTTAACCCTTAATCCCAGTAACTCATCCTAATGCTCTAGTACAAGGAGACACAGCCACATGCACAAAGCGTCTGACACTAGTTAGTCATTCATGCAAAACAAGACTTTTTTTTGCCTCTAAGTGCAAAGCATTCTCTGTGCAGTGTCAGACAAGCAGTCACCTTCCCACGGGTCTGGGAGCAGCTTGGTTCATCCCACCGGGTGAATTTAAGGACTTCAGTCTTAAGGGTAAAACCTCTAATTTAATTGGTTGCTTATCCTCAAACTCTGCTTTTTATTTATTGCAATCAAAGCACCAGACACAGAGGGAACACAGCAAGAGGCCGTCGCTGAAATGGGTGGGAGAGAGACTGAAGGAGGGGACTGAGCAGTGTCCCTCAGGGAGGAAGGATGTGGGGTAACAGAGATTAATGTGGGGTGAAACCATGCCAGGTGACTGGAAGAGGTAATTAAATGCTGAGTAGGTGTCCTAAGGGGGTGCTACATGTATTTACTGGTGTCACTGGGCTCACAGCTCGCCCCGCTGCCTCGCCCACACCACTGCACCAGAGGCTCTGGAGAAGTTTCTCCACAGTCCATGCAGGTATGGTAACATTAAAAAAGGCTCAGAGCCATAGTGAGAGCTGCTGCCAAACGTTTGGAGGGATAGAACAGCACCTGGAGGCACAACCATTGCTGCCCGTGCTTTACTAAACACCACCTTATCCTACCAAAACCCAGCATTTACTGGACCAACAGCAAACACTTACTTTGACAGATTCCTTTTGGCAGTCCTGTCCTTTTTGTGCTCACTGGGTGAATGTGTGAACTCCCAGGCTCACAAATGCAGCCACATGATGACAATCTCTCCAACGAATGAAAATAATTATTTTTCTAATTTGCCCCTAGACTCTGCTAAACCTTCTGGGGCCTCGAGGAAGGCATGAAGTTTGTTTTTTTTTTAATTTCTTCTGCTTATGTAGGCAATCATTTTCATTTATAAAATGAATAATTCTCTATTTAATCAGTACCAAAGAAAATTCCACTCAGGGACAGGCACATCTCCTGATGCTGCACAGGATTAACCCACAAAATGACTCCATAGTGTGGGGGAAAATGGGACAGCCCTTGTGCCTCTGAGCATTGGCGACTTGGGGATCCTGAAGATCTCCCTTCCAAGAAGGACTGAGAATATAAGATCCATCAAGGGTGAGATGCAAAGGCAACTGCCTTTGAGCCACCAGAAAACACTGGTGTCAAGCCCAGCAAACTAGATCAGGCTCTAGGAAATGCAAAATCACTGCTTGTGAACTCCACTGCTTTCTTGGAGCCAAATTCACACAGAACACGGAGATCCTGATGGAAAACTGGTGGTTTATCTGGCTGAGGACCAGCAAGCTTTGCTGCTGGATGATGGGGCTGGATTGTGCTTCAACGCTTGAACCAGCAGCAAAACCTGTCATGTAGCACTTCCAAAGTGGTGTTTCAGTGAGAACACAGATGCTTGAGGGTAATAAAAAAACTGAGGGTAAACAGAACTGTGTCTACAAAATGATACCCTGGTTTTAAAACTTAGCAAATTAGGAGTCAGAGACATTATATATACACTAGATATATGTTACTTATCTGAAGGAACTGGAGAGAAATAATCTTGATCAAGAGCTGTCTGGAAATGCAGCTGCAATGAAGTCCTGTGGAATGGGCATTGGAATTCATACAAATAGTGGTGCTGCAGCAGGACTTGGCCCCTACTTTGGAGGAGTTTATAAATAATAACTATTAAACAGCAAATAATAAATATTAACATTAAATAATAATAACAAAGTGCAACATTCACTCCCCAGTGTGCTACAAATGAGATTAAAAGTGTGTATATTCTATTTCTTTTAATTACAGTAAGACAAAAAACAAGCTCGGATATACCAAGAGTCCTCGGACGGTTTCGTTTTGCAGAAATGAAATTTTCCCGAGAGGTTGAAAATAACAAGAACAGAAATAAAGTTTGGACAAAGCTCTTTCTCTTGCACGGAGACAGGATGGGACTCACACAGGAGAGCACGGGGGAGCACAGCCTGCTCCTTCCCTGCCCTGCTTTCCATCAGGGTGATGCTCTCCCCTGGCAGGTGGCTGAGGCCAAAATGCCAAGGCATGAGACGAAGTTTCAAAACTTAAAAATCTCAAAATAAGTTTCATACACACACACAAAAAGCAGCTAAAATACCATTTTCTTGCCAAAATGAAATATAAGCCAACTACTTTGCTGCAGTGGACTTGTGCCATAAATTTCAGCTGCATCACTTTACACTGGTTTGGGATCTTGCCTTTCACTGCAATAACTTCTGGCCATAATTCCCCCTAAATCCTACATCTAATGTTTCCTGTGGGAAGGGTTTAGGTTGTTTTCCACTCGATGCTGCACTGAAATTCTCCCATTTGCTCTTCAGATCTCCTGCCTATGGGATGGCAGAGGAAATTTGGGTGCTAGAGCCACCTCACCAGGGTGCTTCCAGTCTAATAGAGGATATTTAAGCAACAGTTTACAAGTGGCCATAGAGGAACAACCTGCTTGTGTCCAAGCCTGCTGAGGTATTGTCCAGAAGGATGGCTATTTCCCATTACAGCCTGGTTGGAAGTGATATCCAGCACTGAGAGATAGCAATCAGTAAATATTCAATCAAGACAAAATTTCTATTTTTCTAATGCTGGTTATTTCTTGGAAAGTTACACCAATCTTTTATGCCTGCTGGCACTTAGACCAGTAAATATATAATTAAATGATAGAGTCAAATGCACAAACTTTTGCAGCCTACTTACCTACACCAAAAAAATACACCTTTTTTTTTTCTTAGTTCTACTCTATTTTCTTTTTCCTGCTCTGGAGTCCAGCCCTGGATTTATCCCCCCAGGCAGAACGGCTGTTTGCTCAGCGGGACAAGCCGAGAGAAGAGGACTTTGGAGAGATCTTTAGTTACGTGGGGAGGAATAAAACAACCCAAAAAAAAAAAACAAAAAAACCAAAGAAAGGAAAACATCCCAATTCTCTAGGTTACACTGTTGGTTATATAACCGATCTCCCTGGTTATATTTACGCTCCTATAAATAGAGAAGTGGCCTCAAAGAGTGGCCTAAAAAAACGACAGACAGGAGTCGGGACGCGGCGACCATCGGGGACGTCGGGGCTCAGCACGGGGACGAGGACATCTGGTCGTAGTCGGGGCACTTGAGCAGGGCTGGGTAGTTACTGTTCATCTGCAGGGACGCCTCGCTGGAGATGTCCGAGGGGCTCCGGCCCCGCGCCCACGCGTCCGGGTGCAGGAACTGCCCCGAGTAGTCGGAGCAGTTGCTCAGGCGGGGCCGGTAGAAGCCGGGGTGGGGTCGGTAGATGTCCTCGGCCGTGTAGCGCTTCATGAACAGGTACACGGACATCACCCCGGCGCTCTGCGGGAGACAGACACGGCCTGACGCCCACCCTGCTCGTGGCTGCCTCCTCCACCATCCCCCAAATATAAATCGCCTTTTTTTCTGCTCTGCTGCTGATGCACAAAGGCACCTGAGGGCTGTCACTTCACTGCCCTCTGCCTGGGATCCATGCACTAAATAATGCAGCACAACCACGTCTCCTGCTCTGCATTTCCTGCTTGGCATCAAATCGTCATCAAGCGCCCCATCAGCGCGCCAGGCTTGGGTCTGTCCCCACCCTGTCCCCCTTCACAGTATATTTTACCCCTCTGCCCTCACAGCCCCGCCTTAAACCCCACCCAGGTCCTCTTTCTTCCAACAGCCTCAATGTGCCCACCCCTGAGAACGGGACACACTCGTTACAGGGATGTGAGAGCTGTGGGTACCTCTGTGAGAAGGAATGAGATGGCAGAGAAGGCAAAGGACCACCCGTATTTGTAATTGAAGAACGTTTCCGAGTCCTTGGTCCTGTTGAGCACCTCGTCGTTAATGCTGGAGATGTAGAGGACCAGCCCCACCACCAGCGACAGACCTGCAGAAGGACAGTGGGAAAGAGGGATGAAGTGCTGAAGAAGCACCTTCCCTAAGACCTGACTTGTGGGGGAAAGTAAAAAACTGTGCTTGGAATAACTGGGGAAAGGAGCTGCCCTCCCTCCTGCTGCGCTAACCCAGGGCACTCCTCTCATTTCAGTCAAAGCATTACCTGCTCTGGCAAGTCTGTGTGCACTGGGGAGGAGGCAGCTGGCTCTGGTAGGAGCTGACTTCAAAGCTCAGCTGTCACAGCTATTTGTTTAACACTCACACAGCACCATGAATAAAACATTCCCTTTTCTCATGTAGAAACATCCCAACTGAGCAGTTTGAAGTTTCTGATCTCTCCTGTGACTGATGTGCCACGAGAAGCATCCTCTCCCCCAGCACCTGCTCCTGCACGTGGTGGAAACTTTCCCCCATATTTCCACAAATGAGTTTTGCAGTGGATGGTTTTTCATCCCACAAAAGCAGATCAGGCTGCAGGGCTGAGCTGCAGGGAAGCCCCTGTGGGTGATGACTCCATCAAGGAGCCACCACAGCGGGTCAGGAGAGCACCAGCAGCAACCAAAGCAAACGTACTCCATCCTCAAGAGTTGTCAGGAGAAAACCTGGTAGCAAAACTCACCCGACAGGATGAAGAAAATCCCCGAGACAAAGGCGAGGATGGTCCTGTGGGGCCGAATGTGGCCGATGTTGCTCAGGATGAAGCCAATGAACATGAAGAACAGGCTGACCAGAGGGAAGGGGGTGGCAGAGCGGATCATCTCTGTCAGGAGAGGAGCAGAGGGAAGTGAGAACAGGTTAATCCTCCCCATATAGTGTGAGAAGTGGGCTGGGTGAGATGGCTCCAGCCCTGCTGCTCTGACCATGTTGTGTCTGGGTTTCCCTCTTTGCTAATGCACTGAGTAAAAACATAGAATTATGGAATCATAGAACAATTTGGGTTGGAAGGGATCGTACATTTCCTGCCAAGGTCAGGACACCTTCCACTCTCCCAGGTTGCTCCAAGCCCCATCCAGCCTGGCCTTGAACACTCCCAGGGATGGGGCAGCCACAGCTTCTCTGGGCAACCTGTGCCAGGTCCTCACCACCATGGTGGTGACTGCCAATATCTGTGTTTCTGAGGGTTTCTTTGTGAAGTGTTGCATGGGAAAAAACCATCAGAACCTGCATTTTTCTCTAGCTTCACCCCATAAGTGTTTGCAGAACAATCCTATTTATTAAATCCAAAATGACTGCAGAATTCATCGTGAGAGCTTTGACACTCCATCCTTAATTCATCCCACTATATAACGTGTAAAATTGACTGCTAGGGAATAAATACAGCTGCAAATTACAGAGAGGAGACTAAAAAGCCAAACACTTCGATAAACATTAGAGCTGAATAGCCAGTGACAGGAAATTATACAGCTTAGAGCCTCTGTGAGAACCCTGCCATTAGAAAGGGATGTCCCCAGAAGCTTAGGAGCACACTGGGTGATTCACATAGTCACAAAATGTAGTTGCATCTACAATTCGGAGTTTCTTTGGCAAAGACACAAAGGGGATTTCTTGGGGGAGTCACAAGTGACCCCTTGGTGCTTTGCAGGGTGAGACCCCACAGAACCACTTACTCAGGACGTTGACTGTGGACTCAGACGTCAGCTGGATGTTCATGGGCATGACGTATTCGATGGTGAAGCACCGGCCACGCTCCTCACCTGCAGCAGACACAGACCAAGTCACTCCTGCATTGTGCTTGTCTGTCTGGTTTTTTTGGGGGGGAGAGCAGCTTTAAATTGAATTTCCGTGCGTGCATAAAAACAAATTTGCTTTCTAGTGCTGCTCCATCTTGAGTGTCTGTGGTTGGGGTGGAAAAAAGACACCTCTTAAATACCATTTCCTTGTATGCACAAACGTGAACCCCTCAGCCAAAGACTTTAAAGTCACTCCAGGGGTGGTATCACAGCTCCTCAGGCCTCCCCTGACTTTTTCCAAGCAGCAGTTGAAACTTTGTGACATTTCAGGCTGGTCACTTTGAGATTCCCATTCCCTCAGGTTTTATTCAACTCTGCTCCTGCAGCCAAGCTGCTCCATCACACTTGGCAGGGACAGAGGGAATGGTCCAGCTGACCTGAATCTAAATTCTGCAGGGACCAAATGGAAAGTTTTGAGCTGCTGCCCAAGGCCACAGCACTGGGATGGGGGGGGGGGGGAGGCCTGGCATGGCAGCATCAAACCCACCCAAAGCCTGTGTTGAAAGGCACATTTATCCATCAGACCGTTAAAAGTTGGGCATAGGCCTGAGTTTGGACGCAAAGATGGACAGAGCTTCTAAAAATCCCACGTTTCCTGGCCGTTTCCCATGGGATGACACGGACAACAAACACTATAAATACATTAATATTTATCGATTTATACATGTATAAATAGACATAACATATATAGTTATATATCTGTTTATATGTTATAAGACATATAAATATAAACATATAAATATAAAACATATAAATATAAAACATATAAATATAAAACATATAAATAGCAGGGCATGGTTTTTTTTGGGGTGAGAACGTACCTGCCAGAAAGCAGACCCTCCAGAGCCCCGAGTGCAGCGACAGCTTGATCTCGGTCGTCTGGTTCTGGGGCTGGACGATGCCCTCCTCCAGGTAGAGCCAGTAGTCCGTGCTGACAGAGATGCCCAGGAGGCCGAGGCCGCAGACGGCGAACACGCTGCTGAGCAGGGTCAGCGCCCTCCTGCTGCAGGCGCTCATGCCCAACAGCATCGGGGGCCGGGGCGGGGAGAGCGGGCGGATCCGGCAGCACGAGCCGGGGGACGGACGTGTCAAAGCCTTGCCCTGGATTGCCTTGGGGAGGATGAGCTGAAACGAGCCATTAAAACAATCACTGAGAGATGGCAGAGTTTGAACCAGATGCCACCCGACTGCTGCCCCGCGCCGGCCCAGGGCTCGGGGGGTGCTGAGTGCCGGGGTGGGAGAGGCTCGGGATGAGCTGAATGGGCTGGGTGGGAGCAGCTCCTTGGCTCCCGTTTGATTTGCTGCAGGTGAATTCCTGCTTCTCCAGCCCAACCTGGCACTCATCTCCCCAAGGATGTGGCTCAACCCCAGTATCTTATCTACCCGCAGAGCCTTATCAAGTGCTCCCACGAGGGGAGGCAGCACGAGCCGTATCTCCTGTGATACAGGAGATCTGCTGAGGATCATGGACACGGAGATAATGGATCAACAAAGGTGCTTACAGCTGCTGGACCAACCTCCCCTCCTGAGCAGCTCCCACCACCATCACACTCCCCCCAGTAATGCCACTTTTCCTCTTCCAGGGCACATTTATCCATCAGGGAATCAGGATGCTGATTTTGCAACGACTATGCTACGCTGAATGACATCATCAAACACCTTGAAGCAGAGTGCCATGACACAATAACTTGTCTTTCTTTGCTGTTTATTGTTCTTGCTGGATCAGAGCTGGGGCCAAACCCAGCTTGTGCTTTTTGGAGAGGCAGGGAAAGGAAGCAGAAAGCTGCAGCCAGGCCCTGGACGAACATTAAAGGAAAAACTTTCCTCATCCCCATGTTGCTTATGTATTGAATCTTTTTTTTTTCCTTTTTTTTTTTTTTTAATTTTATTGCATTCTTGCCAAGTCAGGGAATTTATTAGTTCTCATGGTGCCCTGCAGACTGATAAAATATCACCAGAAATCAGAGTTCTTCGTGCAGTGGAGGAAAAAGTGCAATTAATATGGGGGGGGAAAGCCACAGCAATGAAAGATTAAAGGAATAAGAGCGAGAAGGAAAAAGCTACACGCCAGAGATGGTCTTCTGGGGAGTGGGAAGGAGGCAGCTAGTGCTATTGACTGCTTTTAGAAAGGCAGGATGAATCACACGTAAGTGCCGTGTCATGTATATTTTCCAAGGCACATTTTGCTGTTGTTCAGCACAGCAAACAATAAGGAAAAAACATATAAACCCAGCTAGACAACAAAAGCTACCAGATTTAGCAGCAGGAAGCATATTCCTTGGACTGCCTTTAAAACTGCACCAGCCTTGCTTTGGCTCCATCAAGCCCGTGTTTGCCATCACGGTGCACGGCAGTGAATGGGCTCTTTGGAGAGAAATCCTGTTCCTGTTATCGCTGTGGTGAAGGTGGTGGGTTTAGTGATTAAATCAGGAGACACAAATCCTGCCTGGACTGGGAGATGACAACTCGCTGTTCTGACACGGCCGGGTGAGCAGGCTGGAGGAGGGTGGTATTTCCTAGTGCCTCTGATGTAAACATATTAATACTTGCTTATAGTGACTCTCAGAGATGCCAAAAGTCCTCACAGCTTGTACTTTTACACCCAAAGCCTTCCAAGATAATGTTCTGCCACAGCTCCCTCATGGTTAATACAAGCAGACAATGCTGAGAGTGGTTTCTTGCTGCTTGGGTGCTCTCAGGGAACATCCAATATTCCATATCTTATCCTCTTGCAGTGCCCTTCCCCAGCACATCTGTCTCACAAATCCAGAGCACCAAGACCCCCAACACCCCGTCCTGGGCAGGGCTTGCAGCAAATCTCATACAAGATCAACATGAAGGAAACTTTTAGTTACTGTGGAGCCCAAAGAATGGCATTTACTGAGCAGATGCAATATCCAAGGCCTGTCTGCCCCTCCAGCTCACTGCTCTGGGCAGCAATAAGAGAGAAAAGCTGCTGGAAGAATATCAAATCCTTGAGTGAAACAGAGAAAGGGAGAGAAAGACTTTAATTATTGCATCTGACCTCAAATCCAAAGCAGACAAGTACATCTTGGTAGGAAGCAGATGTACTTGTACCCTCAAGCGCTGCAACAGCCCTGACAATTCTCTTCCATATGAAATTATGGATTTGGCTCTTCCTACGTTCACACTGTGCCTCTCCCCAGAAGGTTCCAACCTACAGGAAGGGGATTGCTGTCTCCAGACAGCCCAGCTCACACTCCTGTGCAAGCTTTCCCTCCACCTTTGGCTTTGCTAACCAGCCTCATTTTTAATGTTCTTCTTTAATGTTTCCCTCAGCTCAAAAAAAGGAGGATGTGTTCCCAGAAGGAACATCTCCCTGCTAAGGGAGTGAGGAGCAAAGTACAGAGGAGATGATCAGACTTTCTTTTCTCTGAAGAATTAGGAGGCAGCAGCTAAAGAGGAAAGTGGTGGCTATCAGGCAGAGAAGCACATCAGAAGAACATTTCCCAGGGAATATGCCATTTCCCATCTCTATAGATTCCCATTTGGTCCTTCAATCAACTATCCAAAACTCAGATCCTCTGGCTCATCCATTCATCTCCCTAACTCAGCCAGAGCCATATTTTCTAGTTGCTGCCTCAAAATGAACAGCATTTACTACAGGGTGTCTCATCCCTCTTGGCATTCTGGTGCCAAAATGGTAAAAGGAACTGGAATCTATTCTTGGCTTGTGTATCATCAACAACCATCCTCCCTGCACATTTCTCGTTAATAACGAGCCAAAAATCATAGTAGGGAGTATGTGAAGGTCCAGATAAAGCCACTCAGAGGGAAATAACTGAGTATTTCCTGTGATTTGTTGTCCATCAACATCAGACACTGGAAAATAGACCCGTTTGGTATCATTTACTGGTCTTTGGGGTGATGTGAGCAGCAGGGAGAGGGGTCGGGCGTCAGAGTCGCGCCTCTCAATTGCCTCATTCCTTTTCTCCCTCACACTCCAATTTCCATGTAATCAGGGAAGCATTAGAGACTGATCCCTGTTCCTGCCTTGCTGGCACAGAGGATGGAACCCAATGTGATGGGGGACAGGGGGCAGGGATGGTGCAGAGCATCTGCTCAAAACAAGCCTCCCCCTGTGTCCAGCACCTGGAGAATTAGCAGGGCTCCCAGGGGAAAGATTTTTCAAGGACACGAACAGGAACTGGCTTGATTTTCAGCAAGGATTTAGTTCCCAGTGACCTTTATCAATTGTGTTATGCTTCCTACGGCTGAAAAGGTGATGCTGTTTGATTTCCAGCAGTAGCTGTATTTTAAATTAAGTGAATAGAGCCCCAAAGATTTCCAAGAAATGGGACTTTAGAACTGTTCCTGCTCCTTCGATCACACTGTGCCCTCTGGTAGTAGTCCAGGGAACAATAAAGGCAGTCTGCAATGTAATCTGCAGTCCTTGTAATGAATTTCTTCTTGTCTTGGAGCCACAGCTTCTGATGGAAACTACACATGGCCCTTGCTGGGACTGAACCCTTTGGGAAATGAAATGAATATTGGCATTGTTCCTAACACAGTTCACCCAGATCTAGGAGTTAGTCCTTACTTATTTCTCCACAGTGACAGAAAGAAAATATCCTGGGCAAGTTTCTGAGCCCACAACTCCGTGACCTCACACTGAGCACTGCTCTGGGCTATGTGGATGGGCTGAGAAAAATAAATACATCACTGGTCAACTGCCTGGACAAGATGGGATGTATCAATAAATCACTGCTCCGAGTTCAGTTGAAAACCGCAGCTCTCTCCTGCTCTGGGTAAAGGCAGAAAGAGCAGGGCCAAGCCAGGCCAAGGAGGCAGCTATTGATTTTTATGTGGTTAGAGCATCATTTCCAATTTCCTGACATTTGTGACGAGGGGAGGCACTGCCAAGGTTATTGGAGCAGACGGGAGGGAAGGTTTTGTTTGTGGAGGGTGCTGGGATCCAGGACAAGCCTGGCAACCTGCCTCTGTGCCTGGTCCCTGCTGCAAACCCAGGGCTGAGGGAAATCAGAGGTTAAGCCATGGACCTGGAGTAGTGGGAGAGGCAGAGCAGAACATAAAGGAGAAGGAAGGAAGCTTGTGAAAGTGGAGTAGGAAACCCACTGAGTGAGCAGTGGATGTACAAAGAGCATCAGGGACCTGGGTAAGAGCCATCAAACGCAGGAGAGCGTGAGCTGTGATGGAGCTGAACTGAAAGGACCAGCTCCCACTAAGCTGCAACAAGAAAATTGGGCTGGCTAAAAATAAAGGGCCTTCAAGCAGTGTGATCCCTTCCTCAGGACACGACACAGGCCATGGATGTGGGCAAAAAAAAAATAGGTCAAGGAGAGTGGCTCTTTCAGAACAAAACTTTTCAGAGTTGGCAGTGCTCAGGCAGGACCGTGCTGAGGCCACCACTGCATTGTCATCCTCCTTCAGACAGCACAGCTTCCTCAACTTCACCCTGGCCACCTCATGGGCAAATTCAGAAAAGCCTGATTTGGTCATTAGGTGGAATAGAATGATCCCACTGACCTCAGGGAGCACCTAAAGGGTGCAAATGTTTCGGTCCCAAAACAGTGTGTGCAGCCCGAGGCCAGGTGAGCTGATGCTCTGTTGGTTGGCAGAGTGTTGGACCTGTATGAGGAGCACGTGGTGAGTTGGTTTTAGCCACAGCTGAGGAGAGGAAGAGGAGGAGATGGTGAGGGCAGTGCCCACTGCTCCATCTGGGGATGCAGGAGAAACAGCTCTACAAACCAGACCTGCAAAAATTGCGTGACTGGGAAAGATAGTTTTGGTTTTGGAATTATAGCTTGGGAAGTGACAGTCCCTCCTGAAGCTTGGAAGAGGTGTACTGCAGGCAGGAGGGAAGCACAGGACTGCTCTGGTTCCACATAACAGCTGAAGGAGAGCAGGGATGGCTGCAGGGAAAAGTAGTGTCTCCTGCACTGATACACTGAGAGGCAAATGGCCAAAGGGGATGTGAGTTGGAGCTGGTCCATAGGGTTCCCAGGAGCCCTGTCCTGAGCTGCTGGCACCCAGCACCTCCACTGGCACAGGGGAAAACAGAAACACACAGGACAGCTTTACAGACCTGCATTAGTGTCCTATAAAAACGTCAGCTCGATTTCTGAGAGAGAAATTATGTATCGGAAAAATTAAGTGCAGAAATAAATCTTTTCCATGTGGAGGAGGTTTAGCCTGATGCTCAGAAATGAAGCAGCCCACCTCGTGGCAGTTTGAACGAGGGCTGGTAACTTGTGACCACGAGCAGCCATAAACTTCAGAAGGATCAATAGTGGGCTTGAAAGCCTCCCCTGAGCTGAGAGCAGCAGCTCCAGCGACGGCTCCGCACGCGGCACTGCCACTACCCGCGGAGAGCGCGGGATCGATGGGCACTCCGGGCTCTCCAGAGAGGGCTTGAAAGCAAATAAATGAATAAAAAGAAGGCTGGTGATGAGTTATTTGAATGTAGATTGAGCCACAGCAATCACAAACCCATTAATTTTGTGCTTGTCATCACACACACAAGGAACACCTGAGCAGCAATCAGAGGGAGCCATGTGTGACCCCACGCACCCCAATGCTCACCACTAACTGATTTTATTAATGAGATTACTTGGGATTTTTCCTCTTAAACTTGACTTCCATAATTTTTCTGAGCATTTCTCTTTGCTCTAGCGCTTCCTGTGCTTCATTTCTTGCTTATTTTTTTACAGTTTGGCCAGAAAATCCTTCCATGACAGTGCAAGAGTGAAGGAAATATGTACTGTATCTACTATCTACTGTATAGAAAGTACTGTCATTTTCTGCTGAACCCACATCTTGCTTAGTGAACCCTCAAGGCTGACCCAAGGCTGCTCTTCCCTCTCTTTCTTTATCCCAACCTTTTTGCTGTGGACTGCTCAAAACCTGCCCTTTTGCCTGGGTCAGGTTTGCAGAGATAGTTGTTACTGATAACTGAGCCAACCTCAGCTCCAGCACCAAATATAAGGAGATCAAATGATATTCCCAAGGGCAAAGGAACAGCAAGAGAGATTTATTTCCCACCCTAGCCTTCAAACCAGACCCTTTCCAGAACGGGCCACCTCTGCCATGCTGCTGCACTCCTGGCTCTGCTCCAGCTCTTTCACACTAATGGCTTTGGATGATGCCAGAAACTTTCAACAAATAAAATCATCGACCCAACAGCCCTGATGGTCCTGGCTCACAGGCTGCTGGCACTGTCCATGTGTGTACAGCTGGTCTCATTCACATGGCCTTTCTGAATCCACAAATATCCCCTCTCCAGACCTCTTATACAGCCCATCCCACCCACATGTCTCCTTTCTCCTTGGTGTTTTAGGCTCTTACCTCTTTTAACTCCAGCTGAAGCAATGCTTTGGTGAGTGGAAAACCTGGGATGAGGCTGAAGGTGGGAAGTTCAGTTCTGGCAGATCAACTGCAAGGAAACGTCACAGCAAGGATGGTCCTTGATGGAGGCTTCTGCTGCTGGATGGTCTGGGAGGAGCTGGGAGTGGGGTGGCTTTGGAAACAAGCAGAGGAGAAATCCTGGACCTCAAGAGAGGGCACAGCCTCAGCTCTCCACCTCTGACTGACTCCCACGAGGGCTGCAGGGTGCTGGCACACAGGAACAGGCAGGTGGCAGGCAGGTCTCTGCACCACTGCAGCTCCTACCCTGGGGTTTTGCAGAAAAATGTTACACAAAGTACATTTCTCAAGAGGGAAATAGGAGCTAAAACCCTGAGCTTGCAGTATTGCCCACGCACCCAGGCCCAGTTCTCCAGGTCTGAACTATATATATCTGTTCAAGGTTTCCATCCCTAACAATAGCTGAGCCCTGTCCTTTGCAGAGCCCTTCCCAGTGTCCTCTCTCCCTATCAAATCTGACACAGTATTCTCCTACTCACAGTGTGTCAGAGTGCTCACAGTCAGGGACCCGACTCAAACTGCTGGTTTCAATACCCTACAAAGAGCTACAAAAGCAGAATAAAAGGGGGAAATATCTAGTGCTGCAAAGCAAAGCAGCTGGGGGCTGTGCTGCAGAAACCTCTCTGCTGTGTGCTGTGGGTGTGGGGCCTGCCCATTAACCTCTGCCTGTGGTACATTATGGCTTTGATTTAGATCCTAAATACATGAACTCCAGTAACCCAGCGATCCAGTGACCCTCATCTGGCTGCAGGGTAGTGCTTCCCTCGGCTGGTGCAGCCTGAGCACACCCAGGAGCAGGGACAAGGGACAGCAGCTGGCCCAGCTGTGGACATCCCCCTCACACCAGCACCAAGGTTGGGCTGCTCTGGTGGGATGTTAAAGCTTTAAGAGTTGGTTTTTGTTCGCTTCCAAGTGTCATGATGGCACGAAGTCCTACAATAGTCTTGTAGATTAAAAAGGGGAGAATAAGCCTCTTCCTTGCACATGGCAGCTTTTTCAAGGTCTCTGTGTCCTTCCAGCAGCAAGGCAGGTAATGGCATGATTGAAGATCCCAGGCAAGAGATCTGTAAGGTATTGATATTGTTTTAAACTGAAGTGGGTGTGAGCAGAACACACTCATTCAGTGTAAGCCTTGCAGGAGTCGTGTATTACAAACACCAGCACATGAAAGGTCTCCAGGCTGTAAACTTTTACTGCTGCAGAAGGTCTAAGAAAAGCCCCAGGTACAGCCCAGGTGCAGGAGCTGTGGCTGCTCAGCAGAGGGGGGCCAACACCCCCAGTTCCTTCTTTTCCCCTTAACGATCGGTGCATGACAGCTCGAGCTAAATTAAGCAAGCTGGGAGATAAAAATAGCAGCAGGAGCTAATTAAAACTCTTCCAATCCCCCGTGTCAGGGGTACCTGAGCCAGGGAGGAGAGGCAGCAGCAGCTCTTCCCCTGCTGCAGCTCTCCTTGCCAGCACTGGCAGCTGGAGGGGTTTTATGAACATTTTCAGTGTGATGAATGAGAGAAAGTGAGAAATCCCTGAAGCAAAGCTGGGCTCTCTGAATGCTGAGGGCAGCAGACAAGTGGCACGTTGGCCAAGCTGCTCATGCTGGCCATGGCTGCTGAGACCTGCATCCCCTAGTGTGATTAAAGATGATTGATAGCATGGAGCAGCGCCTTGTTAGCCAGGAGATTGCATTCCCCTTCCTTGCTTGGAAACCAGCTTTACCACAGAGCCTCTGAGCACAGAAACGAGGGTGTAAAGAAAGAGGAGAAGGGCCGTGTCATCCACACCTCAGGCAAACAACTTCAGAACCCAAGTGCCACTCGTGACTGCCATTAAACCCAGTCACCAAACACAGCAGCTGCTCCATCCAGTCTGGGACACAGCTCCCTGGAAGCTGTCAGTGATGTCTGTGTGCACAGCTCTCCAGGTCTGACACTGAGCAGCCACTGAAGTTTGGTCCCATCTTCACATAGGAAAGGTCTTTGCTTTGTGCAGCTTGTTAGGTGAGGAATATTCATGTACATAGCAAGTATTTATACATCATTGGACTATTAAACTTTCTACCACCCAGATTTTAGCAGGATTTGTTACCATTCTAGGACTTAGGGGTAAATGCCCAAGCAGACAGGGTAGGAAAAACCATGCATGACGTGGAGCAGCCTGAGAACAGGCACAGGCATCATGACCCACTCAGGAGGCCACGGGCTGCCTGTCCTGCTCAGCACAGGCAAGTGCAGCCACATCCTGGGAAAGTCTGCAGGAACAGGCAGGGAATGGACTTGCTCTCACTCTTCTCCATCCTTCCCCCATGACAGCACCTATTACCAGGTGAAACCTGCCCTGGCTGTGTGTACCCGGTGTTTACCCACACTCCTCTCCCATTCCCACTGTCCCTTTGTACCACCAGGTTCTGGTTCCTGTGGCACACACCCAGCAGCACCTCTCCTGCCACCTACATACAACCTGAAATTCCCAGCCAGAGCTGCTGCAGAGCAAAGGAACATCTGCTGCAGCCAAGCATTCCACGTCTCCCGGGAAGGAGCCAGGGCTGCCCACCTGTAGGACTTCGAGGATGAGCCAGGTCCTGTCCTGGCAGACCTGACGATGCTCTCTGTGGATGGGGATGTCACCAAACAGCACTGGATGGGCACTGAGTGGGAAAATGAATTATCTCCACATTGTTCTGGGTCAGGGGATGTTGTCTGCTGTGCTGCTCCAATAACCCCCCCCCAGTGCAGCCCTGAGCACCACTCTAATGAGGATTTTCACTGAAGAGCAATGACACCTCCCTCATAATAGAGGAAAAGCTGCAAGTCCTGTCTTCCACAGGGACCAAAGATAAACTCCATTCATCTGTAACAGCCCATTTTCTGAGCCTAATGATGGTATATATGTTGTCCTTTGACAAATTCCCAGTAAATATTTTACTATAAATGTCAGATACTCTACAACAATATCAGTGTGACTGACTCTAAACCATCTTTCTAGAACACACTCAGAAAAAAAAAATCCCTTTAATTTCAGTGAGATTTAGACTCCCAGATAACTTTTGACAGACTCCATCATCTAGTTTTTTTTAAAAATGCCACCTTCAAACCAGGGGTTTAAATCTTCCCAGCTGACTTAGGAAAAGCTCCCAGTGTTTGCTCCAGCCTTGTGCAGTTCACAGCTCACTGACACCATTGAAGCCTCTGCAGGCTTGTGCATTATTTCCCCTTCTGTATTTTATATTCCCTCCCCTCTCCATAAATAAAGCTGAAGCTGCAAATGCTGCGGTATGGATGCTGCCAGGTGGGAATTCATTCAGCTCAATGAATATATTCAACAGCTACAAGATACAGCAAGGGATCAGAGAAAGCCACATACAGAAGCATTTCTGTGCCCTGGATGCCACATGGGGCAGCCTGAGGGGAAGGTGTGATGGCAGAGGGAAGGGCTGCTGGGAGCCAGTCTCCTGCCCTTTGGCTTTTTACTTGACAGACTGAAATGGTGCCCCTAAAACTCAGCAGATGAACCTCTGAAGGGAGGAGAAACACAAGGTACTTGTGAAACCAAAAGGCAGCAAGTGATGGGAACACGGGAATGCTCCTCCAGCAAAGCTGCCAGGCTGGGTCACGCCACCAGCACCTGCTGCTGCTGCACGAAACTCGGCAGGAACGCTCCTTTTTAGCTGATCCGCTCCTTTGCAGTGCTCTTGCTGAAGAAGTGCTGCCTTCAGTGAGTGCAACACCCTTGCTGCCCTTTCCACAGGCTCACCTGTACCTTGCAGGCACCTAAAAGCTCTGAGGAGGCCTCCTCTCCCCCACAGAGGCTTTGGGGGATTCGAGGGACACGGTGGGGACAGCGGTGCCACAGGTCAGACCTACTCCCTGGACACCCCGAGGAGCCTCCCGCTGCTCCTGCCTGGGAGACCCAACCCTAAAAGCTGCAAAAAGCATCGTGCATCAGGGGCTGATGGAGTTTTATGGAATGCCAAGCAATTAATCAACATCCAAAGGACGTGTCAGAGCCTCCTTTCTCGCTGCTGCCGTGGCTGAGACACCACATTTCACATTTCACCACCTTCCACAGGGTATGAATAAGTGGCACATGCAAAAGTGAGGACAGGCTCCATGTCCCCATTCCCTGTTCATATGATAACACAAGATCCAGCTTTTTTTTTTTTTTAATTTTTTTTTTTTTTATCCCTCTACTTTACTTCACTTAACAACCAGGTCAGGTTTTTCTCAGATAGCCTCGTTCAAATTCACACTCCCCTCTCCAAGGGGTTTAGCTACACTGGAAAAACATTCATAGGCTGACTTCCAGCGGATTTTACATTCCCTGTGAAAAATATACAGGCGTTCCTCAGCAAAACGTTCCAAACTCGCCGCCGAGGAGGGGGATGCTCACAGTGCCCAAGAGATGGCCCCTGTTGGAGCAGCCCGATGGGGAAAAGCCCAGGGATGAAGAGCCAGGATTTTCCGGCTTCCTCGTGCTCAGGTCCTTCCGTCGGGAATCCGGCGAAGCCAAACCCCTCCGCCCGAGCGGTGCCGGTGCCCGGGCAGGGCACACGGGCACCTCACCCGGGTCTGTCCGTCCCTCCCTGCCGGGGCTCGCAGCGCTCCCGGTACCCGGGGCCGCGCCGGGGCTGCGGCGGATGCTGCCCGGGGCGGTGCCCCCACCGCCTCTCCCGGCCGGTTCCCACTCCAAGGGGAATATGGAAAACACAGGCAACACCTGCCCTGAGCCCTGCGGCTCCGCACCCTGGCGGCGCCTCCCAGATCCCCCTTCCCTCGGCTTTAAACTTTCAGGATTTTACATCGAATTCGGCCCCCCCCCCAGCTGACCCCAGGACTATTTGCCCCCGTTCCAGGGGCAGCCTGGCCCGGACATGGGAAGGAGCCCGAGCCTTGCCCTCCCCATCCCAGCCTGGCACTCACCGGCCCCGCGGGACGCGCCCGGCGGCCCCGGGGATGCTCCGCTCGCTCCGCGCCGCGCCGGGAGAGCCCGGGGAGGAGAGGGCATCACATGGCGCCGGCGGGGCCAGCCCACCTCTCCCTCCCGTCTGCCCCCGTTCCCTCCCTCCTTTCATCCCTCCTTCCCTTTCTCCATCCTCCCTTCTTCCCTCCCCCTTCCCTCCCTCCCTCTTTCTCTATCCACCTCTCCTTCCTCTCCCCCCCTCCCCACTTCCCTCTATTAATCCTTTCCCTTTTCCTCCCTTCTTTTTCACCCTTTCCGTTTATTCCCCCCCATTTCCCTCTATTGCCCCTTCTTTTCCTCTGGTCCTCTCCTTTCCATCCATCTGACTCCAGTCCCTCAGGCTGGTGGCTCCACTTCACCACCGGGGCAGGGGTGGGAACCAGCTTTGCTCCTGCCCCTCCGTGCATCCTGCCTTCCGTGCAGCTCCCACCCCCCCTGCACCCCGCACCTGGAAAACGCGGCTCCCAGCGCTGGGTGGGCTGCACTTCCCGGGACGTGCCTCCTTTGGGAGCTGGGGTAGGGAAAACTGGCTCCAGTGTCAAATCCACAGCTAAGGACACAGCACACAACGGGGAGGATTGGAGGGCAGCAAGCCAGTGTGCTGGAGAAAGCCAGCTTGGCAAGACTGGGACCAAAGCAGGGACAGAGCCAGGGCTAAAGGAGAGAGGGACACAGGGAAAGATGCTGTGGGCTCTGGAAACCACGGCCAGACTGAGTGATTCAGCCAAAACACATAGAAAAAGAGTGGCAGAGCCAAGAACAAGGATGCAGCTCCATCAAGGTGTCCAGCAATGGGTCACTTCTTTGGATACAGAGAGAAGGACAAGAGAAGGGTCACACGCCATGCGGTAACTCCGGCTACGTGAGCTACCAGCCCTGGCAGCGGGGCCAGGGGCAGCTCACGGACACCAGCACAGCACCTGGAGCTTGGAATTGCAAGGCAATTTCTTCAGGGAGAGCTCATTCCATGCAGGGGCTTTGCACACATGCTGGGGTCGCCAGTTCCCAGTGTTCTGGCTGAAACGTGCTGCATCTTTGCAGAGGCGTCCCCAGTGTAGCACAACACGACTGCCCTAAATAGAACAACTCAAAATAAAGTGCGAGCTGAGATGCGGAGGAGGTGTTGTTGGGTGGCTTGTTTGGAATCAATGGAGCCCCGTGCTCGGGCTTCTTGAGCTCCCTTTGAGTCGCAGAAATTACAGAAGCCCACAGAGGTGTGTAAGTTTTGATTTCTCCAATCGGAACGTGGTGTAGCCCAATTTAGGCAAGTTCCAGCGGGATCCAGGCTGGTAGAAACCTGCCTCCCAGCAGGACCCCAGCTGGCAGCCAGAGCACACTGGTTATTGTCTTTGAGGGACTGCAGCTCACATGTATTCTTTCATGCAAAGTTACAGTGATATTTAAATTATAGTGAATTCAGCACGTTTTCCTGGGCTCTCATTCACATTTGAGGAAGAGCTGAAGGCAGCAAATCCATCAGGGTTTTGACAGCAAGGACAAAGCAGGGATTTGGTCAGCAGAATGGATTCTGCACTGGAAAAGGCAGTCAAAGGGGTGACACTCTCCAGGACCCCCAGCCCCAGGGAGGAGGAGGCTTCCCTGGGATGGAGCTCAGGAGCAGGGAATTACCAATAAAGTCACAAAGCTACAGGAGGCAGGTTAGACCTTGATGTTCACCATGGACTGTCAGGGTACGTTGCTTTAACACAGTAATTGGCTGTTCATCATTTTTCTTTACTCTGTATTGTTAAAAAATTCCCACCAAACAACCCAAAGCAGGGCTTCATTTTCCTCCAGACAGACAATGTGCTGTGTTGCTGCCTGGGCTCTGGGCAGGATTGTTTGACTACAACATGAATAAAGCTGCAGCACATCCAGTGACATAATTAACCATTACAATGTGAGAGGCCCCCAGCAGCCATGCATATAATCAATTAGAAATACACATTTCCGGCTTGGGTTTCTTCCCCTCCCCTTTGCTTCTATGCAAATGCACTCGGGCTAAAACACTCCGATGGATTTTCTGCTGCTGCTCGTCTCAAACAGCAACTTCTGCCCTGGCAAAGCACGTGCACGATGCCAACACTCACACCAGGAGCATTTCCCACAGGCATTCCGGGGCCAGGAGGGAAGAGAGCACCGGTGATGCCTCCCAAAACCACAGCTAAGCTCTCCTACCTCATTAGCAGCTGTCCAGAATTCCGTCCCCATAACATGTATCTCTCTGATGATGGCAAACAACAGCGAAGGTGAAGTGGAAACCTCTTCTCCCAGCCAGGAGTCTGGCATGGCTGTCCCAGGCAGGACAATTAGCACTTTGCATCTTCTCAGCATCATCCAAAACTTGGGTTAGGAGTTTGCCAAACCCTGCAACATCTGTTTTGGTTTATTGTTTCACATAACACCATCTCAGAACAACATCACTTTGCCTTCCCTGCTTTTCACTGTTCCTGCTAAATTCTCTCCTCCCTGAGAGGGAGGATCCTCCTCCACAGCCACATGTGGGCAAATGAAGCCAGGTGGGATTTTGCCCATCTCAGGATGTCACAGAGCTGTGCTGGTCCCTGCAGGGCTGGAGCCTGACCCAGCCACAGCAGCTCTGCCAGCCCTCGGCGTGGCAGCCTGAAGCTCCACGGACACCTGAGCAGCAGCTTTTAGGCTGCACCCAAGGTCCAGTCTTATTAGTGAGGAGGGATTTGAACTTCATCAGTGGCTCAGACCAGAAGTGATTTATTACAGCAGCTCTCCCTGGGCTGTCAGTGGTGCAGTGAGGGGTGGTGGGCCTGTCTCCTTTCAGCTACAAGTGTTTGATTCCTGCAGGTGACATCTGCAGGGAATGTTTTCCCTGGTCTTTTCCCTTCCAACAGAAGTCACTTTGAAGGAACTCAGGTTGTTATACAATAAAAGGCCTGGTCCTGTCAGCTCAGGCCATGAACTGGTAGGAAACCTCAGGTTTGCCTCCCCTCCCACTCCCTCAAACTTGCTCCACATGGAATTACTCAGACAGCAAATCCACCTGAGGGCAGCCACCCCTTGAGCCCATGTGTGGCTCTGATCTGGCATCAGACAAGGGTTGTGGACCAACTCTATCTGTACATCAGGCTGTGAGAAGCATTTTGGGCACAGGAAGGGAAGGTCTGCACCAGGAATTGTTGTGTTTGCCCGAGGAAGGAGAGTGAGCAGGTAAATGCAAGGAGCTGGTGATGGGGGGGCTGGAGCTGCTGTGACTTGTGTGGGAGGTGATGGATGCTCCCTGCCAGCTGCCTCAGCACTTGCTATTTTTTGTCATTTCGTGGGCAGCACGGCCGGGGGGAGGCTTGGGGAGATGCTGGAGCACAACAGGGATGTGCAGCAGCCCTGGCACAACCCCACTGTGCAACTTCCAGAGGTTGGGAACCACTTGCCAGAGAGACTTTTGAGATTTCAGTTTTTCATGAGAGGGTGTTTGTGGGGTGTTTCACACTGGATGGCAAAACTGGCATCAGCAGCCTGGGTTTGGGATCCACAGCTGTGGCAACCACGGCTCCTGTTCAGGTGGGATGCAACCTTGGGATGGACTGCTGTGGCAGGAGTCAGCACAACCTCTGCTCCTTATCCCAGCAGCAACATTATTATCTTAGTTTTCAAACAATGAAATCAGAAAAAAAAGGGAAAACTCACGGCACCAAAGAACACCAGCCGCTCTCCGGGAAGGGCTTTCACATCCCGCTTTCACCATGACTAAATTAAAGGAATTAACTCCGTGGGCTGTTGGAGCTGAAGCTCCATTTGCTGTTTCCCCTGCACATCCCTCTGCCTGGAGCCTCTGCTTGGGAGGAAGCGCAAGGAGAGGTGCAACATTATTTTTATCTCAGCACCCACACGCTGTGAAAAGCCTAAAAAACCCAGTGCGGAGCCTTTCGCAGCCTCCCCGAGCAGCTCTGACTCACAGAACCACAAAGGCACACGTGTGGACGGAAGTTACCCACTTTAGTGAAGAGAAAATACCCTCTGGAATCATATGGGTCTAAACTGAGCTAATAAAAGATGAGGATGTGCCAGTCCAGGTGCAGCCTTTAGTCCTTGTGGTGTTCTGTGGGCGCCACATCCCCAGCCGGGCTGGGAATCTGAGCATTCCCACTCTGGAGGGAAGGAGGTCTGAGAGGGCATGAAGTGCCCACGTCCCAGCCCTTCAACAGGACAAGCTGGAAGAGATGCTGGCAGCACATTTGCTCTCACAACTGGTGTTTTCTGTCATCTCCAAAAGGAGTGAAGGTTCCACCACCACTCCCCCTGGCAGCTTTCTCTGGGACTAGACCTGGTCTGTGGGACTGGACCCATCCAGGTTCCCCAGAGAAGCCCCACTGGAGCCTCCCAGGCTGGCTGGAAAGCAGGTGCTTACAGGATGAGGGCTGGCTCTGGCCACAGCAATCTGATTTCAAAGATCATGTTTGGGAAAGCAGTTTAGATGGCATTAATTATTAAAGCCTCATAAGGCTTCTATTAAGGGTAATAGTTTTAAATGTGATTTATATAGCCCTGAAATTCATTACCAATCTTTTAATGATGTTAGTGTCAATCAGGCATGAGAATGCTAAATGACTTATCCCAAAATGACCAGGAACTGATCTGAGTTTTGGGATGCTCTCACCACTGGCCTTTCCCTCCTTCTGCCCTTGCACTCCTTGCTGGTTGCTTTTATAACTCCTTCTGATGGATTTTTTCCTAAAATCACACCTAATCAGTGTCCCAGACATGGTTACACTTGTAGGAGAAGCAAATGAATCCTGTTAAAAGAGTGTTTCTGGAGGTGTCGCTGAAAATGTTGAAGCTTTAATGAGGTTTTATATAAATTGTTGCAGAGTGTTTTATATGGATTAGGAAGTCTCCCTGTTACAGGCATTGAGTTTTAGTAAGTGTTCTGAACAGAGGAGCGAGGTAAGAGGTGATGGATCAGGTCCTCAAACAGGAAAAATAGGAAAGATAGCACAGATGTGGAGCAAACACTCTCTCACACTTGCACACACAGGAAATTCATTCCCAGCATGTGAAGAAATGGGTGATTTTTGCCAGCCTTGATGGGCAAGAATAAGATCTAAAATACTTCTAAGCAAACTTTCCACTGTGGGGTTGTTTCTTTTTCCTCACTCAGGTATTGTGCATTAAATTGGTTTTGGATTTTTTCCTCTCCTTCATCAGTCTGTGCAACATCTCCTGGGGTAGGATGTCAGGCACTGACTCAGGGACCAGTAATGAGCACTAGAAGTGGCAGCTGGTGCCTGACACTGTCACCCTGGCAGCAAATGCAACAAGTCCCCTGAGAAGGAGACAGTACTGACTCATTTCCCATGAGATCTGCCTCATTCCATGCTCCTTCTTTAGGAAAAGCAGGGGAAAAAAAAGGCAAAAAATAAATTTTAGCAGGTAACTCTGTGGGTCCAGCCCTGCCACTGACTGTTCTCCCAGAGAGATCCCCATGTCTTTGGGTGTAGCATCACTTTGGGAAGGTGACAAGTGACAGATGCAGTTGGGGAAAACATCCTTTTGAGGACAACCCATCCACCCTTGGCAACAGCTGCCCTGATTTGGGCCCCTGATTGATTTGCCTTTGCTTTACCATGGCTCCCCAGGGAGCAGGTGGGATTATAATTACCTTGTGGTAATTAATGCAGTCATCATTTTATAGCTACCCGAGCATTTCTCACAGGAGATGGTTTTATTTGCAGCTCACGCACCAGCTCTGTAAAAGTATTCTGAGATTTCTCAATCAAATACCCAAAGCTCTAAAGAGAATTTGGGGCTGGGGGAGGCAGCCACAGGTACTTGCTGTGATTTATTGGGTGCTGGATGCTGGAAACATTCCTGGTGGAGATACTCTCACGTATGGGATGCGACAGGCATGGCGAGATTCAGCCTCTCCTGCAGCCTTTAACTCTTAATTTTTTCCCAAGCACCACCAGCCTAATCTTGCCTAGTTAGAAACAAAAATGCACAGTTGTACACATTGTCCCCTTCCTCCCCACCCAGTCAGAGTGTTGAGCCTCACACTTGAGCAGCCGAGTCCCCACGCAGCCTCTCACCGCCCCGCTGTTCCCGCTGACTCATCCCGGTGGGAGCTGGGTGACTCTCCCTTCCCATGGGACCACCACCATGGGAGGGTGCAGACCGTGGCCTTGGGGTGGCCAGGGGCTCTCCCACCTCTGTGGGTCCATCTCCACCCACCCACGCTCTGCCAGACTTGGCTTTCCCCAAGGATAAGTTTGGAGCGTGTTTAGAGATTCACTCCTAACAAGCTCTCACCCAAAAGCCACCATCCCAATCCTGCTGGTGGCCCAGCCACAACTAGGGATGAATCCCAACCAGCCAAGGTGACAGGGATGCAGATCTGGCAGCTTGGAGAGCTCAGAACCCCCTTCCTCTTGCCCTGGAGGCACAGACTCTCCGTGTGTCACCCCAAACTCCCCCTTCTGCTGTGCAGAAATATCCCAGCCCCTGAGGAGAGACGTGTTTGTGGGGCTCAGAAGCTGAGGAGCACGGACCTGCTGCCTCTGGAAAAACCCCAGGAATTTCAACCATTCCTTTGGGCAAACCCAGCCAGACTTCTGCAAATTAAACTAACCTAATTACTGAATTGGCATGAGATTCAACCCATGTAAGAGCAGGCAGAAGAAGGAGTTGCCTGTCAAGTTGTCACAATATTTGTACGTGGCTTTCAAAGTTTGAGAATAAAGTGATGTCAGTCTAAACAAGGGAAGTGAGTGTGGGGTGAACGTGGCTGGTGGGACTGGGAAGTCGTGTCCTCTCCCCCAGGAGTGCCCAAATAGGTATTTCAGGACAAAGGTGGGTCCCTGAGCATCATTAATCACTGAAACAACCCCCCTTCCCCTCTGCAGCCTCCGTGGAGTCAATTTTGAAAGGGAATTCCATCAAAGGAGACCAAACTCTCACAAAAGTAATGATCAGTATTTTTATTCGTACACACTTGTTTGGAAACTACAATTAATATTTAACAAAAGCATTTCATGCAAACAAAGATTGAAGATATTGCGAATTATGAAAAGAAAAAAAAAGATGCTGTAATTTGTACATCAGTCTTGCCCACTACGCTTCCTATGGTATTTTTTTTTAATCTTTTGAAAAATGAATGGCCTCTCCAAGTTTTCTAGTAGCATCTTGCAAATAAATGATATGAAAATAAATAATGTTCTCCTCTGTATAAATACAACATTAGGGTCTTAAAATAATATTAAAAATACGAATGATTTCAAGGCAGGATTACTCCTTGTTTAAAAAAAGGGAACATTAAAGTAGCATACAGTCATTTGAAAAGTTTCAGGTGTTCTCTGTATTGTGCAAAACCAAAGACTGTTGGGGAATGCACATTTTAAAAAGAGCCAACGAGCTTCATTTTGTTGAAATTAATTTTTTTACATTCATTTTGATAACATGGGAGAGAATAAACGAAAGGCCTGGTGGGGAACGAGCCATTGATTAAATTTGTTACCACTGCAACAAAACTTTTTTCTGCTCCAAGGCCAACAGCAATGGACACAAACATATAATATAATTCATATTTTTGGTGATTTTGGGCTCTTGGCCCCAGCCAAGCTCTGGAAGGACAGAGCCCTTGGCAGTGTTGCCTCATGGGGTTCAAATAGAAGGAAAGTAAATCCAAGTAATTCTTAGGAAAAAAGCTTATATAAATATCAGAAACATCATTTTCCTTTCTATTAAAATGTTCCTGTCAGTAATGATTATAAAATTAATGTAACATCAGCTGTGGACTGTCCAATGAGTCCTGAGTGAGAAATGAGCTCTAATGGCATCAGGCTGAGCATTATCAATGCTGTTGCTACTCATCCTGTTTAGAATCATTAATAGACTCTTAATTTATTTATTTAGGTCAACTGACATCAGTGGGAGGAAAAAAAAACAGCTTCTGGAGCAGTTTTCTTTTAAATTTGACCTACTGTGTCACAGACAAGGAAAAGAAAAACACAAAGACATAAATACAACACAGAAATACATTAAAATATCAACAGAAAGTATCAACCTGTCGTGGACCGACCAGGAGTCGTATAAACATTACTAGAAAACAGCTGTGCTGACCTTATTTATCCACAGGGAATCTCACCTTCCAATGATCAGTTCTGGTAAGACTTCCATTGACACGGAATTTTTAAATTGCACATAAAAATCTCAGTGACTGGAAGAGAGGTGAGTGCAGCTGACCCACACAGTCAGCATCACTCCCCCTCCACACCCTGACTCCAGGTACAAAAGCTGGACTCCAGATTTGGTAAGAAACGTTATCAGATCGGATTTTATTCCTCTCCAAACGGCTTCAGCAGAGTTACTAAAGTTCTATAAAAAAGTAGAAACAGCATGGTATAGCCAGCAGTACCATGTGAATCCAAGAAGCTGATTTTAATAGTAAAAATGATAATAATACTTACACAACTCTTGTCAGGTTACAAGTGTATTAGAAACATTGGCTAAGAAGTCCTCACACCTCCCTGTGAGGTAAGTAAGTATTATTACCCCCATTTTACAGCTGAGGTAACTGAGGCAGAGAGGTCCATGAGTGGCCTCCCTCTCAAGGTTTTCCTGGGACCAGGAGGGCTGTAGTGCATGGTGATTATTCATGATAAGGCTGTTTAATTACCAATTGTTACTGGCACAGTGAGGAAATCATGCACGTTTATGGAGTCGAGTCTTATTTAATCTTCAGCTGAACTATTTCAGATCCCATCTATGAGTGCAGAGCTTAGGGGAAAAAGTGCTTTTTAGCTTGTCTGCTTATGGACTACTGGGCAGCTCAGTGCCTCCCCACAGGCAGCACAGAGGGGACACAGAGCCTGGAGCCCACACTCAGTCTGCAAAGAGACAAAAACCTATGTACAATAACTTATCCTAACGACTACAAGAACTGAAAATCACATTAAATATTTCCAGAAGTTCCCTGGCAGGTCCAAAAGCCCACTGTAAACTCAATACTGTAAATATGCTCTTTCTACGCATCTCAAAGCTTTATTATTGGATTGTTATTATTAATATTATTTCCAAGGATGTGTTTTGCTCAATAAGGAGGCTCTTCCCCCTCTGCTCCCTGCATGTGTCTCCTATGGCATTTTACTGGGATTGCATCCGGATGCACCGGCTGAGGAAAGACTTTGCAAGTGGTACCACTCAATCCTTGGACATGTCACCTTTCCAGCTGGAAGACAAGTTCCTCTCTCACTTGGGTTATTAATTTAATAGAAGCCCAGCACTATTCAATTGAATTCACCTCCAAAGACAGGATGGATTTCAAAGGCCAACAGTGTTCAGATATGATGAGTTCCTGTTAAACTAACAGCTGATCTCCAGAAGAACTTTCTTCAGTTTGTAAAGGGAAATTCAATTGTACTTCTGGAAAGAATGAAGGATCAGAAAGCTAAATTGCATTTCTGCTCTAAACTGCATTAAGAAGGAGTATTTTATTATGGAGTGTGCTCTCTCCTTCTCATGGATGTGCCATCCTTGCTGAGAACACCAAGACTGGCCAGTGGGTGAAGTGGTTATCCTGGAAACCCACCACCCTGCTCAAGTGGCTCAAAGGTGCACAAAACCACCCAGATGCCTGAATAATGCAGAAATTTGCCTAGGAGCCAGTCAAGTCCCATTTGATCCCTGAAATCCCCTTGGAAGTTTTACATGGCAGACCTGTGCCTCCCTCAGCAGGAACGGGGCTGCCCTAGAACCCCTTGGGACTCAAGCTGTGGGATGGAAACACAGCTCCCAAAACTTCTACCCGAGCTTCAGTGCAGTATAATTCTCAATTTTCCTTTTAGGAATCTTTGTGGCAACGTGGGTGTTGGGATTACAGTTGCTATCGAACACAAGTGAAAGAAAAGCAGCTCTAATGCCTCTCCCTCTGTTGATACATGTTCTCTAGAAACCCAAATCTTGTGAAAAATATTATATAAATAACATCTGTCTTTAAAAAGATACGAAAAGGCTTGCAGGATACTTAAAGGTTTTCCTTGCCATTATAAATGTCTGGATTCTGAGCAGCCACTGGGAGTTCTCGGGACAGGGCCGGTCCGAGTGCGAGCGCTCACGTGTGAGGGCACTGGGCAGAGCAATGAGGGGTAACAAACACTCAGTCCCTGCTTTATCCAACCCTGCCTTGCTCCTTCAGGATATCCAGGAGTTCACAGGACCTTTTCCTAAGTGTTACAGACACCTACAGAAGACGGTGAGAGTTGTTGAAAACCCGGGGGCTTGAGGTAATGACGCTGAAGAGGAATTTCTGCTTTTACATCAGAAAAACTGGGGAAAAAATCCAAGTGCTGAAGAGACTGGTTATGGGAAGCAGCCAGAAAATGAGCAGCTCTGTCCCAGAGTTGGACCAGCTCCGTGTCCTGGTGTGAACAGCACTGACTGTCACAGCTGTACCGGGAACAACCACCCGCAGTGGGACTTCCCTGGACAACTCATCAGGAAAACAGACCTGTGGGAACATGTGCCCATGGGATCTCCTGCCTGGTTTCTCACTTGGTTCAGCTCTGCCCCTGTTCTGCTTTTCTTACACCCCAAACCTGTGTGCTGGCATTTCTCCCAGTATTTTCCTTTTTCAAAAGTGTCTTTTCCACATTCTTAAAAGACTCACAATGCCGCCTCATGGCAGACTGACTTAGCTGAGAGCCCCTTCTTCATTCAAATCTGAGACACTCAGTAACCTGTTATCTTAATTCAATCTATTATAATCTACAGCATGATACTCTGATTTTCCTAAACTACATCAGGCTCATAATATTCAGTAAAAAAAAAAAAAAATCATGAATGCTGCACTAGGCCACATGCTTTGTGGTGAATACCATCCTTTCTGAACTATATAATACACAAAGAAGAAAATGAACTCCCAGTCTTGGCTGAGAACATGTTTGACACAGAATGGCTTAAAAACTTTGCTCCTGAAATGCGTGAAAAATTTGGAGTCCTGTTCATTTAGGCAACAATCTGAGTTCCTGACAGTTGGCCAACACCCCTCACGAGCCGTGTGTTTTCCCACACCTCGGGATGTCACCAAAGCCTGATCGCTCCGAGATTCTCCTGGTTAGAGCTGGGGCTGCAAAGGGACTATGACTGGGCAGCAGCTGGACTTCTGGAGTGCTGGAAATCGCCCATCCCAGCACCAGAAACAGCTTCTGAAGGCCCCAGGGGTGCCCAGACAACCCACAGGTGCCGTTCACATCCAACCGTGTTTCCCTCCACAACTGTCCCCCTCTCCACAGGTCACCCCTGCAGGGCCAACCCCCCCCCTGGCTGCCACTTGGCAGGACTGGATCTTTCTGACAGAATCTTTGGCACAGGTTCCATGTTTTATTGTCACAAAAGATGGATTAGAAAGTAGATTTCCCCCTCCCACCCTCCCCCGTTACATATTCTAGTATAAATTTAAGTCTTTTATGGCAAATATCTTACTTTTTGAATATGTTTACATGCTGGAAAAATCGTAACCAGTCTGCATGCAGCAACAGAGACATCATGCTTCTGGCATCATCATGCACATCTGACAGACAAAAAGTGCCTATGGCTGCTAAGGGGAACAAGGCAGAAGGGAAAAAAAATAAGGGGAATGCACCAAATACTATTTTACATGCTGTAACAAAACCAAAATATGCACAAAACGTATTTACTGATATTTGAATTAATATCTTCTGGTAAAGTTGTAAGAGGAAATATCAAAATTTTTTCTCTAAGTGATAGGAGAGGAGAAGATTGCATTAATTACAGTGTTCATCATTGCAAATAAAGTCTATTTCCTTCTCTGCAAGTAATAAGCAGATGTGAAATGAAAGCCTAATTGAACCTCGTATAAAACCTGCAGGTAGCAATTATCATTTAAAAGTATATCTACTTTTAAAAAAAGAGATTATACCCTAAGCCAGTAACAATATCCAAAACCTAAAGTAAAAATCAAAACAATAGCAAGAAAACATTTAGCTAAATCTAAATGTGTCATTCAGAACAAGAACTTTCACAAATAAAGCACGAGTTGTTTTATAAAAGTTTTATAATACTCTTTATGCTTGATATGATTATGTCAGTAATATAGATCTGCTTATTATTAACCCTTATTATTAAGAGTTATTACTAAACATGCAAAATTCATTGCATGAAGCATATGTAAAAGGTATTAAATTCCATTCTATCAATAAAACAAGTTTTAGGTGCTGCTTCTTTCAGGCTTGATTATTCTACAGCCCAAAGTTTTCTGAATTAAAACTGATTATTTTAAGACTTAACTCTCACTTGATTTTCATGAGTTATTCTGAAGAAATCAGGAAGTCACTCGGGGCTGCATTTTTTTGTTAATTTAGTACACATAATCCTTTCAATTTACTGCCCTACACTGCAGACTATAAATAAACACATGTAAATAAGATTTAGGAGGAATTACAGTTTTGTTTTACATTCCAGGTTAATGAACTTCATAGTAAAATATTGGTATTAGAACCAGTTAACAGTAAACTCGAGGAGCGGTGTAAATTAAACCAACTGAACAAACAATGGCACCCTGGATCACAGAATAATCTCATGGAGATTAAAATTCACAAAAGTATTATTAAAATTATTACTATTATCATTATTATTATTATTAAAGACAAAATTTCACCCTTGAGTTTATCACATGCTACTTAGCACAAGTCCCTAGAGATGTGGCCACCACTGGAGTGCTTTTGTTTGTGATCTTACGGGATCGGCTCACGAAGCCTCAGGGTCTGATTTGATTTTATTCCCCCCTCCCACCCACCCACCCGTTCCCAGCTTTCTTTTTCTGCCATATTTTCCAAACAACCCCTTTCAGCACTGTTTTTGCAATGCCTCTCCTCCCCGGTGCTGTCGCTCGGTCCCTCGTGCTGCTCGTGTCCCCGAAGTCCCCGGGAACTGCAGGAGGAACAGTCCCACCTCCAGCATCTGCACCCAAGGACTAAACATTCCAGGTGGTTTTTTTAAATTCAGACCACGTGTTAGATTTTTTTCCCTAACACAACAGAGTGGAAAAGGGAGCAAAAGGACAGTGGGAAGTTACAAAATATATAACGTACCAAAAAATGGGTAAGTTTAGACAAGTCAGTGGTGACTTCTAGAAGAGTAAGAGGGCACCGTACACTAATTTATGTCCCATTAAGACAACAACGCCGTTGCAAAGCCCAAATCCTGACTAAGTGGCCCTTCCCTCGCCCTACACTCTCGAACCCTACAATTTCCAGGCCCAAATGGAATCAACAAGGCAAAAGCCTAAAAATTGTAGGGTTGCGGGCTGTTCCCCACGGCGGGATTTGTTCCTGCTCTGCTGTTTCATGCTACATTTTCCACCAGGGGGTGCACGAACTGGGGGTTGACGTAAGAGAACCCTTCGAAATCCGTCTGGTCTATGTTGGCAATGACCAGCTGATCCGGGGGCGTCAACACCGGCTGTCCCCGCGTGAAGAACTTATCGAAGTTTTCGGCACCTTTGCCACACTGCAAGGAAAGAGAAAAACAGGGAAAGAGGCTCAAAAAAACCCCCCAGCAATACATTGGTAGTCCCAGCGTTTTGTCAGGACACGTCAGATATTTCAGCAAAAAAATCCACACAAACAGAGAAGTTTTAACGGGTGAGTTCTGATGAAAAGCAGCCAAGAAAGGTTTCCAGCCATCAGCATGAGGTGATGAGATAAAGAGGTTTAAATATTCAGACTTACTGGGATACAGAAAGAAAAAGAAAATATTTTTATGGGCAGAAAGAGATACTTTCTCTGTCAAGTCATTTAATTCTTCTTAAGACCTCTATGATACATAATTCAATTTTTGTGTTAGTCTCTGTTTCCTTTACGATCTGCAAAAAGCTTAATGCAATTTATTTATATGCTTTGACTCTTCATTGTACAGCCTATAAACTCATGTTAATCCATAAAGGACAGCACAGCCTCAGTCCTGGGGATGGTGGGAGGGAGCTGGGCAGGGAGCACATCCTGGGACGGGTCCTCATTACAAAATGTGCTATCACAGGTTTTTTTCCCTTTTTTTTTGTCTTAAGAGACAGTTGTCTCGCAAAGCCCAGCCAAAAAGGGGGGTTATATATAGCTCCAGGCTGAGCACAACTCCTTCAGAACAGAAACCAAAAGAAATTAGGTTTGCAGAGAGGACAGTTTGGAGAAATGCAGAAAACACTCGATAGGCTGGGAAGTATGAGTAGAGGCGTGTTAAAAAGGATGAAGGTGGTACCAGAAAAAAATTTAGCTTGTGTGCAAGAAAAAGATGCATATTTGAGGAAAGTCAGGCATTGAATAATGTGGAGATGTCTGAAGGAAACTGCTCAATCTGCTCATCTCAAAACTACTGTAACAGATCTTCGAACAAAGTGTGGTTGTATGATGAAGGCACCCAACGTTTCTTCCTGTTGTCACTGACCTTTCCTCCCTATCCATTCCTACAATATCCCTACAATCATGTGGATTTAGAGGGTAACACTACATTATTATATTCAGACTCAGAGGATAAATTAGAAAGGGCAGAATAGGGCTTGTACAGTAGACCAACATTAAACATTGATTTTTTTTTTTCTGAATGAATGCAACATGGATTAATCTGTGCATTTAAGGGAGAAGCCAACTGGAAAGGGGCCTGGATTCAGGGGTGAGATGTTTGGCTGTCTTGGAAACTGCCCAGTCACAGTTTCCAACCTTCTTGCAGAGCACCTGGCAGGTGCTGGACCTGGACCTGCCACCTGAGCCGAGCTCAGAACTTCTGCCTGGGGCTCAAGGTGGTTTGTATTTCGGACAACAAACACGTGCCCAGGTCCTGGAAATCAGTGCTCACAGAGGACACTGGCTCAGCCTTGCAAGAACACAAGCACAGGAACACTGCCCCAGGTTCAAGGCTTTTTCCACATAGGGGTGGGTACCCTGGTGCCCACTGAGGCCAGTGCATTTTGGCACAGAATCTCTGGAGAACAGGAATGGAAACAGCTGAACTTCGACAAGGGGAAAACTCTGAATCACTGGCATGAAAGTTGATGTATCCCCAAATTAAGTTAAATTTATTCAGAGGCACAACACTCAGCTCAGAGCAGCCACAAAAGGGCTATTTATACAGGGAAGGCTTTTGCTAAAAAGATGATGTACAGATAAGCATCATCCTGCCACAAAATGATGCTCTTTTTTCTTTTTTTAATTTTTTTTCCTCCTCTTTTTTCAGCAAGTGGAAAGTATTCAAACAACTTGCATATTGAAACCAAACTTCCTGACTCCATTAGGCCTCTCACTTTTGCTTGTGTTAGTAGAAGCTAAGAAATAAATCATGTGAAATATGGGTATATCTGGGGGGCAAATATAGTAATTTATCAATAAATTTGCACCTTCAATTACATTTTTGTCCTCACAGTAAAGAGTAGCATTGCTGTTGTGAACATTAATGCAGCATTAAAGCAGAACTGCAGAAATTCTAAACCTCCTAACCTTAAAAATACAAGTAAAATTGGTCCTTCTTGCCAAATAATCATCCTATGCCTACAGCCTGTGAAATGTCAGTCTGGAAGTGAACACATTATTTAAAACCAACCAACTGCTGACCCAAAATCTGCAGCTCCACGTTCAAGTAAGAGCCGTGCCTGGGTGAGGAGGCAGCAGGATTATTCCTGGAGAAGATGCACCTACAAAGGTTTTCTGAAAAAAACCCACGCCAAACAAAGCCTATAAATACATCCCTATCTTCAAACAGATTAAGGACTGTGTGTTTTTTGCTTTCTAAAATCAATATCCATTCCTGGAGGCACTGAAATGTGTAGGGACATGGTTTAGTGGTGGGCTTGGCAGTGCCAACTCCAGCAGTGAGAACTGTTGGATTTGATGATCTTAAAGGTCTTTTCCAACCTAAACGATTCTATAATTCCATGACACTGATACAAATAGAATCAGCAACTGCAATAAATGAGTTTTACATAGGGTATGTAAATACCAGACTTGGATTTTAAATTATTTTTATCTGGGAGAGTAAAGGCTCCATGTGAATCTGGCCTTGGTGCATTTTAAAAGCAGCCTGTATGAACAAACCAGGTCAGGATAACCACAGGGATGGAGCACAGCTGCTCCAAAGAGGAGCCAGGATCTGCCACAAAGTGTGCTGTGATGGAACCAGACCATCCTTCAAGCTTTTAGTACCTTCATGCTGGTGATACTTTTAACTTCAAGGAGAGTCTAAGCACTCAGCCCCTGAGCTAATAAAAACTTGGAGCTGTGAAGGTAGATTTGCTTTATGATCAGCTTTAAGTCTGACTTGAGAAGCATGTAATCAAAATCCTCCATAAAATACCTCTAAAGAGCAGCTTCCCTTTGCACAGCCAGCTCTGGGGACCAGCTGGGCAGGACTGGCAGCACCACACATGTTCTTTTGTTCTTTACTTATTTACACCCTTCCCTGCATGCAAAATCCACACCATATAAAAAAGGGTATTTTCCCTAGCACAAAACACCCTTCTCAGCTGCAACTCTCCTCCTGGTGATATGAAAAAGTCATTTGTATGAAGGAAGTGAAGAATAATTCTGCCACTGGGTATTGGCATCATTAATTTGTGGTACCTCACTAGTGTGCCTGTATTAGCAAATAAATCAGTGTACAGACCCTACACCTGAAATGCCAGAGCCAGCCAGGCCTCTCAGCTGAAATAAAAAAGGGATAGAGAAGAAAGATTCAATGTTAGGACATAACAATTTACAGCTGTTCCTTAAAGCTTGTATTCTTGTGTGCTCTTTGCCTGTCAATAAACCAATACATGCTGAAAGAAATTCTGTCTCCACAAGCCCAGCTCTCCCAATTCTATTAAGCAAACAGCTCTGAGGGTAAGGACATCTTTCCACTTGCTTGGATTTCTAAAATATTGCTATGGATACACGTGTGCAAACCAGTAACAAACATGAAAAGTAAATCAGGGATTACTTTGCAAACGGAGCGGACGTTGCAGGATGGGGATACAACCCCCCTGTGCTGTGCAGCCTGTGGAGGAAATTCACCCCTGCAATTCAGATCCCTTGAATCACTGGCTTCAGACGTTGTTCAGAGGAGACAGTCATGAGCCATGTTTATCACCAGCCTCACACATCAGCCACTGATGTGAATATGCCAATTTTCCCCGTTTTCGGCACCTCCTGCAGTGCGTGACCGTCCAGGCAGGACTCAAACCACTGAGAGACTTTTTTGCAAAGGAACAAATAACGCTGGGTTACACCACAAGGTGCCAAATCACGAGCAGACTTACAGACTGGCCTGCCATAATCAAATTGCCTTATTTGAGCAGTGTCCCAGATCTGCAGCACCAGCCAGGCAGCATTAATGTCACCCCACGGGGAAGCCTCAGTGCAGGCAAGGGAAGGACTTGGCATCTCACTCACCACTTTAGGTTTGAAAGGTGGCTGAATCTCTCTGTTTTCCAATTTTTCCCAGTCAATCCTCCTGAAGAAAGCATGTTCCCTGATGTCTCTTTCACCTTCAAGGCCACAGCCAAGGCGTTTTGCAGGATGTTTTGTCATCAGCTGTCGGGAAGAAAACAGCAAATGATTCAATTTAACGCTGGAATGGAAGTGAGACAGACTTTCCCCTGGTTGTGATGCTCTCGCTCCTCTCTCGAAGATACACATTGCTAATGAAATTGTTTTGAAAAGGTAAAATTCAGTTTTTGAAGATGAATTTTCCTGTTTGTTCCCTGGAGACAGCACATCAGCAACAAAATTAGGGGCTGCGTTGGAGAACTTTTCCCCACTTGGCACTGGTTGCCACCAGAGGTGCAGGTGATGCCCAAGACATGCTGCCATCCCTGCTCACAACTCCTGAATTTCACCTTTGGTCTTTCAGTCTTATAAATCTCCAGAATAGCCTCTGCCTTATCTCAACAATCAATTAAACATAATAAATCCCAACACACTAAAGCTGTATGAAGTACAACCTCCCCACTCCCATTTCATTTCTCTGGGCTTGTTTAAGACATCTCATTACAGGGCCTCCAATTCCTTGGCACCCAGCTGCCAGTATCAAATCTGTGTTTCCTCCCTTGCATTCTTAATGACATCCTGGTCAATACTATACCCACTTGCAGAGATTAAGCAGACTTGGGGAAAAGAAACAACCCAAAACCCACGAGCACGGTGTGCTCAGAAAATGTAATGTGCTTCCTAATTAACAAACTCCTCAGCATCTCCTCAGTTGGTGTGTACATTAGGAATTGTGCAATGTAGCCTTCAACTCTCAGTTTCAGTGTTGTGGGGACGTTTTAAAACTGTGCTACAAATTATATATGATTAATGTGCTGCTGAGAGTGATACCTCCACACATCTTTTTAAAAGCTCAGCTGTACTGCTTTAGTCTCCTTCCAAATGTTGAGTTGATCTGACTCCAATTTTAAACCTAAAATAAAAGTGACTCCAAAGCAGATTTGGGAAGGGGCTGTGCACTGGGCTGGAATCACAGCCTTCTTCAAGCCTAACAGCAACTTTCCCATTTTTGCTACCTTTTCCAAACCCCTTGCTTTAACAGTAAGGGATAAAAGAAAACGTGAATATTGATTCTGGTAGTTTTAATTCTTTCCACAGTTCCTGCATTTACCAAGCCCAACAAGCTCTAAATCAGTGGAATGGATGTCAAGCAGACAAATCAATCCCAAGAGCACAATGGGCATGTTTGTCTTGCCCATTGGTGCCCAGTCCTGGGATTGCTGAGCTCCCACTGACTGCAAGGCTCAGAAGCTTTCTCATATTGACTTCTTAGCTCAGGAATAATGCTCACTGAAACCTGGGATTAATTTGTCAGTTGAATACAGCCAATGAACACATCAGTGTCACAGAGATTTGACCTTAAACCTCGTGGCAACAGGGCAGTTTTAGCTTTCTGCCCTCTCTGGGTGTGAGCACGCAGAACAGCAGCAAGCAGGGGAGCTGAAAATGGGGTCATTACATCAAATTCAGGCTTTGCTGTTTGAAAATGTGATTGTCACGACAAGGCAATAATCTGCATGTACTTCACAAAAATATATGGTGTTTATTTTTTGCTACCCAGCATGTCTACACTGGGATAAGCTCCAAAATTAGCGTGGTCTTTCCTTTTACCTTGTTGCTCTAAACATCTTTCCTTTTCTGTGATGATTTTCCTTAAGGGATTGATATCCAGCTCATGTATAACACCTCCTAAATGGTTGCAAAGGATATACCAATTTAACTGATTAACTGATACTAAAGGCAGTGGTGTTTTATCAGTGTAAATCAGATCTCAAATAACGATTACAAACAGTGGGTTGGAAAAGCTGCAGACTGATGGTTCTCTGGAGAATCACGTGGAGTCAAAGGAAAGTCAAACAAACTGTTTTTTTCCTGAGCTAATCCCCTGAAGCCAAATCTCTTCTTTTCCTCAAAATTTACAATCTAAGGCCAATTTTAGGCCGCACAAGTCACCACTGGGTCAGGATTTCCCCGTGGTTTCCTCCCATTTTCACATAAGCTCATCTTTACCTACATTTAAAAATGAGTGTTAGTAACTCTTTTTCTCTGCTCCTGTCATTAGGCATCCTGGGCTGAAGACTCTCTGGAGGATCTGGGATCCAGCCAAGCTGAGAAATCTTCTCACCCTGCAAAATTGGGGCTGTGCTGCTGCGGGTCGAGAGGCAAAGTGGGTGGAGACGCTTCACACCATCATCCTGTTTATAAATTCTGCTTTGTGTTTGGCAGCTACTGATTCTGACATTTGTTCTTGCCATAAAACAAGCAGAACAGCAGGAAGAGCTGAACCCTTATCAGTGACACCAAGTGACAATAGAGCTGAGCACTGCCTGACAGAAGTTGCCCTCAAAAATACTACAGTGCCATGTCAAAGCCAGGCAAATCCAGTCATTCACAAGGATTGCCAAAAAGGAACTTAATGGTAAAGAAGCATTTATCTCACCCCCTTGCAGATGGAGACAGCTTCTTTGGACAGTGATTTGGGATAGGACACGTTATGCTCCATTATGGACTGGAAAAGTTCATCTTCGTCTTCCCCATCAAATGGAGGCTGTTGAAAACAAATCACAGGTGAGTTCCTTACTGGGATTTGCTTTTTTTTTAAAAAAAATCTCAACTTTTTATGAAATGGTATGACAATACTATGCCCAAAGAGATCAGTACACAGCAGTGGTCCTTGTCCAGGAGCACACACCAAACTCCCAGCCATCTGCACCCTGGGTATCTTCATCAGTCTCAGGCTGAAATCCAGGAAAAACATTCATTTTTGCCCCCACAGGTTAATGAAATGTATGCAGGACTATCTTCATAATCAGCTTTAATCAGTTTTTAAAGCTACTCTGCACCAGGCAGGCAAAATACTTTAAAGGGTGAAGTCTGGAGATTGAACTTTCAATTACCCTGTGCTAAGGTACATCCATTCCTCACTTACTTCCAAACTCGAGTTTGTTTTATGTCATGGCTGTAGACTCTGCTTCTGCTTCTGAGACTATGACAAGAAAGGGCTGCATTATATTTTAAAACAGAGGTGATAGGGAAGTGCCCATGGGTGACTCCCCAGGATACGGGCACCGTGCAAGACCCAACCAATGGTAAATCTCATTTTCTCCAGAGCATTCAGATGCCCTGTATTTGTAGTGCAGCCTGTAAAGTATTAGCATCTGCAATTGCCACACATTAAAACTTTCAAAATGTCACTGGAATTTAGTAGAGAAACTATTAAAGGCATTTGTTAAAAATGTCTGTTTTAAGCTCAGGAAACGCCTGCTTTTAGCTTAACACTCACTGAAAGCCAATTGCAGAAATCTTTTCCAACTCAAGACTAATAGAATTCCTTGAAGTTGGTACTTATCTGCCATTTACTGCAGCACAGTGTTGCTTTCCTACCCCAGTGCCTCAGAGAGCAGCCTCTCATTAACTGTGCAGAAGGAGGGCTCTGTAACTGAGCACATTTCCAAGAGGCCAAACCCACACTTACCCCCAGGACATACAACACAAAAACTGTATTCTTGGGATTTAACTGCAATGCAGAGCATATACACACTGTTATTATGCTTCCCCGTGGTTTCAAACTACTAAATGATATTTCTTCCACTTGACATGCGTTTTCCTGCTCAAGTGTCTTCCTTTCAATCCTGAAGATGGCTATTTATAACATTATTGCAGTACAAAGGAGCCGTATTCAAAGGCAGAGCTTGATTATGTGGGCACAATATAAAGAGCTTAAAGCCTAAATACATTCTCAGTTGAGTCAGTCAAGAGTACAAGGAGATAATAGCAGTATGAAAGGCTTCAGTCTTATCTTCTAATGGTCTAACCCTTTAGGGAGCCTTGGAACAGAGCAGCCTTGGAGATGCAGGAGGAGGTCACAGTGAGCACGGGAAGGTAAATCTTACCTGTCCAGCCAACATCTCATAGAGCAGCACACCATAAGCCCACCAATCCACGGACTTCCCATAGGGCTGGTAAGCAATAATCTGTATAATCACAAAAAAAAACAAACAAACAAAGGAAAAACCCCTGTGTTAACTAACCCCCAGTCCTGTAGCATATTAGATAAATAGTGACATGCAAAGAAGAACATATTTCCTTGAAAAAGGCCAGCAAGCCAATCCTGTAATCCTCACTCCAGCCAATCACTGGTTTCAGTGGGAGTTGGATTGTTTTGCAAATATTAGTCTAAACCCACCCTCACCTTTGATACCCTGATATCTTGGCAAATGTGGCTCTCAGGAGTCCTTGGGATGTGCATTTGAGGGCAAAAGGGGAAGTACAGCAGCACGACGTACTAGACAAGGCAAAAATGTTATCCATCCATGTCTGTCATAGCTTGAAATCATGAGAATCACTTAATTTATGGACTATCAATAATTAAGCCCTTCTTTTCAATATTTCTATTTTTGTTCTGCTGTAAAAGGAGTCAAAATTTAGGAAAAGAGCAAACCCCTAAAGAGCTCAGTGATGTTTTCCCAAGCCTCATGACTGTGATTGTCAGGACGAAGCCAGGTAACAGCTACCCCAAAAAGGAAGGGGTTCCTGCTGTTCAGACTAATGGAAATGTCAAGTATTGTTCACATTTGACTCATGGAGAAGCACAAACTGAGTTCTGACACAAGGAAAGACTGTGGGTGCCAACAGCACCCAGGGCCCCTCCTGCATCATCATCTTTAATTGAGGCCTCTTCAGATGTCAGCGTTCATTTATTTAAGAGCTGGGTTTGGGAATGGGATAGAGGAGTTCGAGGGGGCAGATGTCCTCTCAAATCTCCTTCTAAGTAACTGTGAAGGGATATTGTGAATTGGGAAGGCAAGTAGGATGTCCCAGCCACTGTCCATCCCTACCAGGGAAGGCAGCAAGTGGAGCCTTCGACCCTCCACCACCAGAATAAGCAGGGAACTGAGGCAGTCACTGCTCCAGAGGGGCCTGCATTTATTTTCCTGTTTGCATGTGGTTTTATTCTTTGTGAGACAAATTGCTAAGCCCAGTACACATCACATATTGTAAATTTTTTACTTGTCTGAACGAGAAGTTGAACTGGCAAGTTTTGTAGTTTCTCAGGAAAATAGTGAGTCACCAGTGCAATAAAGCAGCACTGCCTGGCTACTAAATAAAATTATAGTCTCTGTGTGAATATATGTTCTTCCCTGAGATACAGCAGCACATGAATTAAAAATTACTGCAATGTTTCTAACCAAAAGGTTTCAAAATCAATTGTACTTTGGAATGTATTAGACAATCACAGATAATAACAAGATTCTCATCTGGAAGGTCCTACATAAAGGCAAATCTATATTACTTGTCTCTTAGTGGTAATATGGACTTAAAAATATATATTTGGGATGTTCATTTCATACTGTATTAGTTGACACACTTGGTTACTCTCCCTTTCATTTCCATCAACAGTAAGTCCCAGAGGCCCACTGGAATCAGTGTTGCCTCTTGAAAGACCAAACACTTTCAAACTTTTATCCAGGAAAAACACTGGCCTTTTACACACAGCAAATGATACACTATTTCATCTTCAATCCTTCTCTGACAATCTCTCTTTGCCTTATGGCAAAGAGTATTTTATCAAAAAAAAAAAGAGGTATTTTTCAGGTCATTAATTCCTAAGGGCAGAACATTTTGTACAACAAGCGTGCTCCATGTAAGTGGTTTTGAGAGGAACAGTTTATTTCAATTAGCAAATGAGAAAAAAAAATGGATCCACAGCAGTGAGAAAGAAAATGCTGCTACACTGCCAAGATTCTGTACCTGGCAGCCAGGTCTGTCCAGGAGCCCACAGTCTACTTCTCCTCCTATTGTGGAGGAGTTTGATGGGTTTATTGAGGGGAGAAAATGGTTTAAATACAGCAAAGCAATGTCATACAATGAAAGATGAACCGAAGCACCGACTCAGTGACGCTGGTTGTTTATGCAGCAAGAGGTGAGTCAAAGCTGGGCTCTTCCCTAAATAGCATTTCCAGCAGCAAAGCAACCTGCCCCAATGACATCTGCCTTTGGGAGAGAAGAGCTGGCAGAATCATCAAGAGAGGCAGAATTAACACGAGAAAAGCTCCTCCATTAAACCTAAGGTAGGGTCAGAATCACTGCAATTTTTGTGCTGTTTGGTGCCACATGTCAACATCTGACAACCAGAGCTGGCAATGCCTCCCTCACCTGGACCAGTGATGGAAGAGGGGCAATTGAGACATAAATACAGACATCAACACTGGAAAGGTGCCACTGCAACTACAACAAGAACACTCCTTTCACTGAACCTACCACCAGGTAGGAAAAGGTGGCCCTGTCAAATCTGCTGCTGGACACTGGAAGATTTTTTTCCTTTAATCCTAATTAAATACACCCAATCTGAATGACCAGCTCAATCCTTGTAAGGCTGTGGCACAAGGGAAGCACAGCAAAGCAATCTGCCACGTTCATTCACCAACCTGTGGTTATCCTCATCCTACTGGGAGCTATTCCCAGCATTAATTGGAAGTGCAAACGAGAGGAAAGAACGCTCACTTCAAGGAAGGAATGACATGTGGGAGGAAGCAGATGAGCTTTCAATGTACAGTCAAACATGCACTGGTACAAAGTCAGCAAGTTCTAAATGTTGTATTTTCAGTAGTTCCCTCCTCCTCATCCAGAATTCATCCTGTATTACCTACCAGCTGCTGCACTCAGAGCCATCCCTGCCTGCCTTGCAGCAGCTGCCAAAATAATTCTATCTGCATGGACAAACTCTGGTATCTTTTAGAGTAAATTGGGGTATACTAACATGACCTGTCTCACCACAGTGTGCAGGGCAGACCCACAGAGCAGTGAGGGAGTTCCTGTGCCTAGAAATGAAGAGCTGTCCCCTCCTCCAGCTAGGATCTCTGCTTTTCACTGGCCAGGGAGGAGTGGAAAGCTGGTAGGACCCTTCCCCCCAGCTCCTTCTCCATCATTAATTTAAGTTACTGCCTTTTTCATCTCCTTTTCCATTCCAAATGTCCCATTTTAACTACCTATTGCTGCACTTTAAGAGCTCTGCCTTTCCAGGTTCTGTGGATTTGAGCGCTCAGGAAGAGCTCAGGAATTTCTCTCATCAAGCAAAATTGGCAGAAGAATGTTGCTTTTTTTCTTCTTCCCCCCCCCCCCCCCATTTTGCCTTCGAGGAAGGCACAGTTAAGAGCAGGACACAGAGATTAATACCAGCAATTTGTAGGAATGTTTAGATCATTGCAGCTTGCAGCTAGTAGCCAGTTGGGATGAAAAGATTATATCCCAGAGGCAAGAGAAAATCTTTTGTGAACACATCTGATGTCTGCAGGAAAAGCTAAAACTCAGTTATTAAAAGAAATAAATATTACTAGCACGGGAAACAGTCAAACACACGCTTTCCAAACCTCTGTAATACATATTTACCTCCCACAATCCTGGCAAATTCAAGGTTACAGCTGAAGGTTTTGAGGCTGTTGGATGGAGGAGAAGGGAAATGGAGTTTCTAATTTAAATTCTTCTGAAATTCAAAACTCATCACTCTGGCTGCTGCAGGGATGCTGATGGTGGGGTTCTGTGCTGGCAGAATCCCTTCCCACTAATCCCCCTGACATCCATCTCCTCCTGTCTCTCTTGACTGGTCAAGGCAACACAAAGTACTAATTGATTTCACAGCTATTTCCCCACTCTGACCATAAATATTTGAGTTCAGCACATCAAGAAATATTCTGTACAAGATAACCACTTTCTGCCTGACAGAAGCTGTCAGGCCTGGGATCCCACCAGTTTGACCTCTGCACATTCCTTAATGTGCATGGGATAAGAAAATGAATATTAATTCCAGTCAGTTATCCAGCTAAGTATCAACAAATGGTAACTTTCCCAATCATAAAAAAGGGAAACGTTATTTTAGAGTACACCAAGCTGTGCAAAGTCTCTTTGCTGAACGAAGCACTTTATTTTCCATCCAGAGATGGGCCGAGTGACACCAGCTGAGACGTCCCTGTAGGGTCCTTCCAGCTGTGTAATCCCTGAACTGTGTGTGGGTGGTTCATGTAGAGGGACTGTGGGGCTCCTTCAGACCCCGTTATTGTCACACCATTATTTCCCAAATGCTGATGGAAAGAGTTAATTCTCTGTGTTTGAGTACAACCCACTCACAGGACTCTCCTCCAGACACCTTCAACAGTTTATTTAGATTTAGCTCATTTATCTGCACCCAGCAGGGAATGGGATCGTGCAAATGCATCTTCATTAAAATCTATTACAAATTGATAAATTTTAGCCCATGGAAACATGCTGAAACACCCCTGCAAGCAAAACATGAACCTTCCTTTGAAGTTTACCACAGACCTAGTTAGCAATCTGCCAGTCACAATAATGTCTTCAGAATCAAAAGAAAATCGGTCAATTCAATGAAATAAAATCAAATCTGTTTGTAAGATGATAGAAAGACTAATTTCCTCCCAATTACTGAATGTTTTGGTGAAAGGTTTATTTCTTTATATGGAATTTCCAAATAAAATAAAGTAATTCACTCCAGCACTGACTCATGTTGAGCATTTTGGTGTTGATGAAATGTTCTTTGGTATCAACTGGCACAAGACAATTGCCACAGAAAGGACACTCTAATTTGGTATATTGGCTTCCTTTACTTTTTGACAGAAGAAAATGAACTATTCTGGTTGTTCTGATATCCTGCTGCAAGCAACAGCAAATGGTGAAAAAACAAGGCTCTATAATACTCAATATTTCACTCTGAAAAGCATGAATTAGCAACTGAGAAAAAAACAAACTATTTTTCATTCCAATTTCACAGAGATGACAAAATTCACCTTAGACACTAATTTACTTGTCCATGTATAAATCTGCCCTATTCCAACAAACACAGTTACAGCCAGAAATGTTCCAGCCAGAGCTGCCTCTTGCTCAGTACTCACTGAACAACTGAGTATCTTGGATCAGGATCCAGCCTCTTGCATCAAATTTGCTGCCAAACAAATCAAGACTCCTGAAAGCTCAGTATGCACAAATACCAGATTTTAATATTCATATATTTGAATTATATCCAAATCACCACATGTGCTTGTTTTTAATGTTTTATACCTAAAGCATTGAAATACAAATCATATCCAGACTAAAAATCTCAACTCTAAACTCATATTTATCACAGGCTTCAAAGCACAACTGTGCTTCTCAGGATCAAATTTTCATTTTAGACCCACTGCAGTTGGTTCCTGCTTGACTGTCGCTTTCAGTGGCTTGAACTGGTATTCCCAAATCATGGAAAACTCAAGGCAAATTATGGATTTATTATGTCAACTCCATTCAAGCCCTGATCTTACAGCTTTGGTCAGGCCTTCAATGACAGGAGTTTTACAGAGAGGTCAGTGAGAAGCTTCAAGACCTCAAGAGTCCCTTCCCAAATCTCACTGAGTGGTTTGTGATTTCCTGAAAATGCCAAACAGTGCTTTAAATAAATGCATTTTGGCAGCTGTGAGAACTTATGGAGAAATACATTAAAGAAGCAAAATTTGCTCCCAGTGAAGTATTTGCTGACCTCAGCAACAACCTCAGCACCATCCAGGAAGTTTCTATGACTTTACAAATTGTAAAGTTTAGTTTAATAACATTTCCAGCCTACAAATTTAAAATCACAAGGTGCTGAGCCTGTCTTTTTTTAGTATGAACCAAAGCTGAAGCACTGATCTCATCAAAAGTTTTTCAATCAACTAGATTTTTAGAATAGCGAAGTCTTATTGACAATATTGCATCAATTCATAAAGATATTCAATATACCTGCAGGAGAATAATGGTACCATCCACAGAGAATCCAGAGTTCCAGCTATCCAAACCCATGGTGTACAATTTGTGTAGGGACAATTTCCATTTGAGAGACTAAAAGGTTCTTGAAATGGTCAATATTTACCTCTGGTGCAATGTAGTCTGGAGTGCCACAGAAGGTCCTGGTTGTTACTCCATCTAACATATGTTCTTTGCACATTCCAAAATCAGCAATTTTAATGTGTCCTTCTGAATCCAACATCACATTATCTAATTTCAGATCTCTATGAAGAATCACAGCAATTTAATGTTAATGCTTAGGATCAACAAGTATCAGAAAGCTCAGGTAAAACCGGGGCTTTGGTTTCCTCCTCACCAGCACCAACACAGCAAAAAGAGCCCCACACTGATGGCTTTTTATACAGTGTTTTAAAAATACACCAAAAACTTTAAAGAAACCGATTCATTCAGGTTTTTAAAAATCGTTCAGAGTTACTTATGTCAGATTATACTCACCTATAAATAATCCCTCTGTTGTGGAGAAAGAATAACCCAATGGAGATCTCGGCTGCATAGAACCTGTGTGGAAGAAAAAAAACCACAACAGATTTCTTACTGCCTCGTGATTTCCTTCAGACAAAATCATTTGGATGTGCATCATGGTAAATAATGATAGCATTATAGCATATGAAATATATAATTTATAGTGTGTATATATGTAAGAGTATAAAAATATGTATTACGGGCAGATACTATAAAAGACATCTCAGTTTGACTGGACCTTAACAGACACATTTTGAGTGTTTGATGATAAAATAATGCAGAATTTCAAAAAAATAATATTGAAAATGTCTCCCTAGACAACAAAAAATGGTGTAGCTGGAGCACAGCATTTTTTTTTTTTTGGACCGATCTGACTCTGCTGCAAAGATCCTTATCTCTAATCACATATTGATGAATTCAGGATGCAGCTCAATGTACATTGCAATTCATATGGCATGAAATAATTTGCAGAAATAGTATTCCTTTACACAGGCTGTTAATGGATTAATTACATGAAGCTAATTTAAACGATTACCATATAAAATATAATTGCCGAATGCAGTTAAAAGATATATAATATTGATGGCTGTTTGAAGCTGGTTGCTGTGGAAATTATATGCAAGAGGATTATTTAAAGATGAGATTAATTTTTAGGCTTAGCATAAGGGAGAGGAAGGCTGAGCTCTGCAACACTCAATCAGAGGTGTTGGTGAACACGTGTGCTGAAGATGCTGCACAGGCAGAAGCTGTCAGAAAGCACCACAGATTTTGTTAAGTGTTGGCAAGTTACATTAGCTGGGAGTCAAAGATGATCTGACACCATCTAGTTTTTCTTCAGGGAGTTGTTAAAATATTTTTCTGATTCTGAAATACTTATATTTAGAAGGCCTCTCATTTAAATGAGCCCTGGTTGCTTAAATCGAGATGAGAAGTTATTTTAACTGAATTCTTAAAACAGTTGGTCACCCTTGCTTTTAAAGTTTCATTGGTAAATGATTCAAGGAACGCTAGTAAGTGATGAGGAGATGTTATAAGCATGACTAACGTGGTACTGCTGGATCTATTCACACTTGAATGTGCTATAGATCATTATCAGCTGCTCAGTGATGTGCCAGATGTACAATTACCTAAAAGGGATCAGGTACATAAACAACTTCTAATAATTTATTAACTCCTTGCAAATATATCACAGAAATTCTTATAAGCTATACATTGCATTTATCTTGTATAAACTTATTTATATTGCAGTGCTATTTGTGCTGCCTTTCCTTATAACACTAATTCAGACTGAAATGTTCCACTCACCTTTTTATTAATATTTGCTTTTAAAAACAACACCAGAATGCCAAGTAACAGCTTTAATTTCCTGCTGCCTTGGTTAAATTCTTGTCACCTTTCAAGTAGGCACTGTGTGCTTTTGTTTGTGCTCTGTTTTGGAATAAAGGCACAGATACCTTTGGCCTATGTGTGCAAACATTTTTAACATGAACTTCAGCTTTTGGGCCTTAAAAGCACAATCAAAGAAGGCCAGCTTAGACTTCCTACTGAGCCTGGGAAGAGGAAGAAACCAAATCCTCTTAGAGTATAAGATAATGAGGATGACATGATTTAAATATATGAATGTGAACACTCACACTGCTTGTGGCTCCTTAAATTTTCCTACTTGCTGGATGTGATACATGAGATCCCCACCATTCACATACTCCATGACAAAATACAGCCGGTCCTGGGACAAAGCAGTAAAGACACAGAGAAATACATTAGAGGAAATGTATTAGATATTCATTGATCAGCAGAAAAAAAAAAAAAGTCACTGGTATGTTATTATAAAGCTTTTAGGATTATTAGGACTGGTTGTACATTCCTGCAAAATCGATAGATCGATAAATGGAAGTGGAAAGTTTTGTAAAACCTGCAGGAGTAAATGACTGAGGAGATCTGACAAGATTTGTCAATTTTAGTGGTGCACTTTTACATATTATTTGTCTACAATGGTCATATGAATTATACAAACATAGCTCTGTTTGAAAAATCAGTCTCTAATAAAAACCAAACAAACAAAATCAAAGGTAGTTGAAAATTCCTGCTCTGAGGCCATTTCTAAACCTTCTTAATGAGTTTTCCTTTGGAAGATGGGAGGTATTAAAAATATAGATTTTTTTATTATTAAAAAGGTGATGGTTTCTTGTGATTATGTCTGCAAATTGGTTGCATTCAGGCCATTTTCTGCTCAGGGATTTGCAGACATTAAACAGAGTTTGAAAGTGCCTTTAACACCACAGACAATTGTGCTGTGAAAGCTGAGGGGATCTGGCTTTTTTCACAGAATCCCAGAATCATTTAGGTTGGGAAATACCTCAAATCTTTAAAAGTATTTAGGAACCTTTGGGAAGGTGGGCTTAAGGCTCTGACTTAGAAACCACACAGGATGAAATTTAGGAATTGTCACCCTGGTCGGCTGGAATGACTCAGAGGAAAAATCTTTAAACCTAGTTTTTATATTTCAAATACAAGGAGTAATTACATGTGGTATTTCTTCGCTGTTTTCTATGCTATGATGTATGGGTTGGATGATAATAAATGTCACTGAAGTGCTAAAATCCACGATCATTTAGTCTGGAAAACACAGGGTGGGAAGAGAGAGCTCACGTACAACTGTCTGGAAACAGGAGTGAAGCTGTGTCAGGAACGGGGGTTTATCCTGCAGTGCCAGGACTCGTTTCTCAACCATTGTACATTCAACATCATCATCCTGGATCACCACATCTTTCTTCAGGATTTTGATTGCATAGAGCTCCTCTGTCCCCTTCCTGTCTGCCAGCATCACCTGCACCGAGAGAAACAACGGGCTCAGAATCGTCCCAAGCCAAGCCCCAAGATTTGTAGAGATGGCAATCCAGCTTTTCCTTTTATTGGTATGGACTAATCTGATCAAAACTCCAAAATTATGGTCATTACTCACCCGCTGCAACAAGCTGTACCATCATTTCAGGCACAGCCTGTGCCAAAACCCTCTGGTTGATCACAGGCACGTTGCTGAAGGGCTGATAAAATGTTAAGTCCCAGGGGACTTCTTCAGTAAAGGGCACTTTATCACAGAAGTGATGTTCAAGCAGACAGAAAAATAGCAGCCTGTTCCTTCAACTAATGGATTTCAAATATATACTATACACACTATTCCTGGTTTTCCCCCAGTGTCCAGCCTTACCAATGTTGGTGACTTCCAGAACTGGCACAGTGACCTGGGTAGTAAAGCCAGAAAAGTAAACTTGATTTCCTTGAACCTGCCAAGAAGTGAGGATCTAAAAGTCAGCAACTGTTTCTCACATCTTGCCCAACAGTCTTTTATAATTTATTTTTACTTTTTCAAGAAAATTGCCAGTCAGGACTGAAGCCCTCTAGTCCTTAGGGAACCACCATGCTCCCTGTTAAGAGATCCTCCCTCAAAAATGCACATCCTTTTGACTCTGGCTTTTGCTTCTCAGGGAATTAGTCATTCATTCCTCCTCAAGGTAAAAAAAAAAAAAAGGAATGGGAGTGGAATAATTATAAAGAATTCCTACCTTCCCAAAGCTCCCCTTTCCAAGAACCATGAGGAAGTTGAAATCTGTCAGCTTGACCCTGTCCAGATTGTTGGATGGCACACTTGAGCTCTTGTCTTCTGTTGAAGTAATGACTTTGTTACCAGCTGGCCCAAGTTTGGCTTTCTGAAGAACATACACACACATACACACACAGAAACAGGGAAGTAAGAAGAAGAACAGCCCAGTTTTCCTGGCGGGAGGGGTCGCTGGGTGCAGGTTACAATTGGACCATGGCTGAGGTGGCATTCCCAGGAGAGAGGCTGCATAACAAAATGTGCACAGACACATCTTCAAAGACCCATCCCAACAACACTTTTGGCACTCTTGAGGGGGTTAAAGTAGGAAACTGTTCATGTATAACCAGATAAAGCAGATGTACTTATCTGGTTAAAAGAGCAAAACCAAAGCAAAGCCCAAAAACAAAGGGAAAAGAGATCACTTATTTTCATGCCCAAAGCAGCTTATCTGGTGCTTTTGTTTTGAAATACAAATAAAATAAAAAAAAAAGCTTTCCAAAAATACCATGCTATAATCTACACAGGGTATTTTAGGACTTAAACAATCTCTTCAATACATTCTCTTTTCAAATGTAATTCTTCAAGTCACTGCATAGCAAGAGTTAGGAAAATTTAGACATGCAATAAGAAAAATAACCTACATTAAAAATAACACAATGCATGAGAATTAATGCAGATGAACATGGCCACTGTCAAACCAGCAATACAATCAACTTTGATTTTCAATCAAGGGTTGATCTGGAAAAGGGAGGAAAGGGAATATTACATCCAAGGGCTCTGCCTTGCTCAGACAGTCTGGTTTACAAAAGGTTGAACAGTCTCAGTATTTCACATAAGACACCATGTAATTGCTCAAGTTGCATTTCAAATCTCAAAGTTAATAGAAGAGAAAAAAGTAAGACTCACCAAAAGATAATGCAGGCTAAAAGATAATATCCCTTTTGGTTTTTTTTCCTCAAAATAACCTCATATACCAGCAGAAGCAAAGCCAAGAAGGTTTAATAATGCTTTGGGATATAAGTGCTTTCTCCATCTGTCTGGTTGTTGGACTGGTTAATAACCTCTAACAGGGTTAATTTACTCTGTGCCATCGATGTGTGTTTGATATTTCAGGGTAACTACTTTTCTCACTGTGCTGCAAAAGGACAGTATTTGTATATTATCACTGGTTTACAGATAAAGAAAATTACAGAAATTAAAGTTTATTCAAAACCACACAATATATCACTCTAAAAGCCTGGCCTGGCAAACACCTTTGGTAGCCTCACTGGAAAGTGGAAGTTACAAACTTTGCCCTCCCCAGAGAAGTTTAAAACCATAAGATTGAAAGGGATGACTCAATTCATGGACTGCAGCTCTCTACTCCTGCAGGCAGTAATGTCAAATGATCATCTGACAAAAAACCCACATGTCACTGAAAAACCATATTCAGCTTGGATGACTCTTCCTGCAACTTTATGAGCACAGAAAATCTTATACCCTGATACAGGAATAGGAATTTTGGAAGTTCAGATCTCTTTATTAAAAAAAATTGTATTACAGCTTAGAATGTGGATTTTTTTTCCCACCAATGTTATTATTTGTTTGCGTGAAAGCAGCACTTGGAGATGCTGATGAGCATCATGTGCTGTGCAAATGTTCAGGAAGAGCCAGTCCTGGGTGTCAACCTAAATCCCTGAGTCTGCAAGGGATGATCCCACGGCAGATCCAGCTGCTGGGACAAATCCAGGAGCTGTGATGGAGCACTTTGGCAGGACAGAGGCCACAATTACAAGATTGAGCCATAAGCAAACAAGTTTAAAAAAAAGAAAAATTCCAATATCCTTTCTTTGTACAAGATGAAGACGTGGTTCAAAGGAGCAGCTTTGCTGGCCATGTCTTTGTGATGCTCTGGCACGTGGAATCTCAGATAAAGATCTTGCTTTTGGGATACAAAAAGCAATTTCAATATCCGCCTTTTCACCGGGTACTGAAGATCCAAATCAGGCCTTGAATGGATAACAACCAGCTTTATGTCTTGTACTTTAAACCCACTGGGCAGGTCACTGGCAGCTTGTTCAAAAAATACAGAATTTGAAACAACAAATCACATTTTGTTCCAAGGCCATTTGTTTTCTGGGGTACAAACCTGCCGTGCAGGCAGGGAGCGCTCTCGGCAGCGCTGCGATCCCGGGCACCACGTGTTTCCAGCACATTTCCCAAAGGAAAGCATGGCAGGTTCACCAGCAGGCTCCTGTGCCTGCTGCTGGCCCCAGAGCTGGAGGCACTGAACTCACTTTTTTGGGATGGAGTTGTCAGGATCTGAAGGCAGGATCTTAAAATAATATTCAAGAACCCAGCCAAGGCCTCTCTGTATCTTTGCAAGGCAACACTTAAGATTCAACGAGCAACAGAGACATGCTCCTCTCACTTCTTTTAATCCTTTTTTAAATTAGATGTCACCCTCAATTTGACAATTTCTTTTTCCATATGGTGGATTTTTAAGGAGAACTCGGGATTCCTGCTGTTTGGTCAGGGAGGCTCTGTGCTGCCTGGTCCAGGCAGAAGGTCAGCACAGGCAGGAGCTGCTGGACTGTGCTGAGCTGTGAGTGACCTGTGGCAAGGGAAGGAGATGATCCTGTTTATCACACTGCACAAGCACTGGTGGGTGTAAAGAGAGAATCCTGCTGCAAACCTTGTGTAAGGAAGCCTGGGAACATGGAATGCCATGAAATGCTGGAGAACAACCAGGCTGACTCAACGAAAGCACACGCCCCAGAGTGGGACTGCCTAATTAAATGACCTTGTTAAATGGTCACATCCTTATCAAAGGTCCTTATTCCCCTTCAGCCCGGCCACCGACCAGTTGTTTATTAGCATGCAAAATAGTTTTTCACATTTAGAATATGAATTCCTTTTACTGCTTTTTGGCTCAAGGTCCTAGTGAAAACACAGTGGGAATTTCCACACATTTCGCTGAGCTCCACAATGAGCTTTGTATCTGAAACATCTTGACTATTGCAGAGGGAAAATGCCATGCAGCCAACACACTCTTCCAGATTGCCAGAGCAAAACCAGTTTTGCAGCTACAGAAGGGACATAAACTCAAATGATTCATAAAAGCTTATTGGAAAAGAGCAATGATATTTTGCCTTTCCTATCATGACTAAAATTGAAAATCACAGAATCCTGCTTGAATCCCCCTTGAATCCCCCCCCTTATTTTTTATGGATATTAAAACTTGTTGAAGTTGAAGATGGCATCTCAGGCCTTGGGTTAATTTTCAATTTACATTCCAACTGCTTGGCTTATTATTATCTTGGACAAAACCACAATATTGTTACAATGCAGCCAGCTTGCAGCAAACCAACCAGGAAAACAGAATGTTAAAGAGAAATTAGTCTGCACTGGGAGCAGAAAAGTTAATCTAAAAAGAAAACAAGACATGCACATCATCTTACTTCCTCTGGTTTGGACGCACCTTATCTCGGCCAGTTCTTTTACCCTGAAACCACAGGTGAGAAATAACTTATATATTCAGCCCAAATTCACTTCTCCACGGAGTGTTACAGATATTACAGTGTGTTACACTGGAGAGTCTCTTGGAATTTGACATGTGCTTTTTGGAAAAGATATCTCAGGTTTTGCAGTAAAAATGCTTTCAATTTATATTTAATCTAAGAGTAACAATTATACATTTAATTAAATATGAAAAAAAATCTTTCCAAAACTTAATGAGAAGTGTGATGCAAAGAAGAAACAAAAGTGATTTAGGGAATAGGAATTCATCATTGCAGTGAATTTTTAATCACAATACATATTCTCATTGACTCTTTCCATAACTTTCTTTCTGATTTCTCACTGTGAAGGAACTCTAATAGGACAAAACAATAAATCTGAACATTGGCTCTTCTGCCCTCCAGTTACATCTATATTAGAGAATCTTACAAATTACGAGCAAAAAGAGACCGAATTGTTAATTTTCCACATTAGCCAACAAACAATAAAACTTGTGAAGAATTTGAAAGAACATACACAATTCACTTTCCTACCCTGGGTCTCTGTGGTGTAATGAGCTACCTGACATGATGTTACTGCTTTAACACCTTGTATCACCCACCTCCACCACTTCTCCCCTGCTGCTGTTTGCAACACTCAGCTCGGTGAGATTGGCTTTGTTCCCACATGGAAAACCAACACCAGGAGCCAAACCTGCCCAAACTTGCAGCCACCCCCTGCCATCCCCCAAGCACAGCTCCAGGAGGGAGAAACCCACATCATCTCCCAGGAAGAGATAATCAAGCCAACAGCAGGCTCTGTGTGCCGCTCACTAGGGGAGGTGTTTCTCGGTTGTCAGGGCAACTCACTCTCAGTGAGTTCCCAGATGCCGACAGGATCATCCCTGGGACCAAATTTCCGAGAGGAGAAAGCGATAAATGAAAAGATATTTAACAGCAGTGCTGAATTCTCATCACGTGTGCAGAGGTGCAGCCACACCCAGCCCATCCCTCTGGGATTTGCTCCACTGACACCTGCCCAGGAGGGAAATCCAGAGCTTTGCTCCCCCAGCAGCAGAGTCGTCTGGAGACTCCCAGCTGTGCTCCACATGGAGCAGCATCCCCTCCCCATCTTAGAGCAGGTTCCACCCACCAGCCACTGCTCTGCCCCTGCAGTTGCATTCTGCTGGGAATAGTGAATGAATGATGGAGCAACAGAGCACAGAACTGCTCAGTTTCTGTTCCAAAACTCCCAGCGTTGACTGCTCGAGGGCCAGCATTCCAAGGACTGACTGCACAGGCTTTATCTTAGATGGTTTGGGTTGGAAGGGACTTTAAAGCTCATCTCATTCCACCCCCTGCCATGGGCAGGGACACCTTCCACTAGCCCAGGTTGCTCCAAGCCCGTCCAACCTGGCCTTGGACACTTCCAGGGATGGGGCAGCCACAGCTTCTCTGGGCAACCTGTGTTACATCCCAAGAACTGAGATGTATGGAGCAGCCACGTCCCCCTGCTGTGATTTAATCCCTTTGCAAAATTTGAACAAAACCCCTGCTCCTCACACTGCAACAAGTTCTCATCAGTTCTTTGCTAGACCCCAGCATGCTCTTCAACTGTCACTGGGTGATGGAAGCAGCCATCTCATTCTACCCCACCTTGAGCCAAGGTTTCTGCTCTTAATTCTTAAATGAACCCAAAGCCATTGCAGAGCAGTAGGTGACACTCTGCAAATCACTTCTAGAAATGGCAAAGTGAATAATGAGAAGCAGGGAAGGAATGTTCCAGTTTCACTATTCCAACCCAGGAAGCTGCAAGTGTGAAATTAATGCTCAGTTCTGCCTGTCACTACCTGGACACTGCACAAGAAGCATCAGAGCAGCTCAGAACTCACAAACCATAGAAGATGTCACTGACAGAACCAGCAAAGCTCATACCAGGGATGGAAAAACCAAAATAACAATTTATCCAAGTCCCAAGGGAGGACCCATTCGGGTTTCCAGTCATGTACAGTCAGTGGGGATTTTGATCAGTGGATTGAGGCGTTAGCAAGCCTTTAATAAAGTAAATAAATCCAATAAATCTCAAGTCAAAATCTGGAGAAAAAACCCTCCCATTCAGGGAAATTCTCTCTGTCATTGTGGTAGCTTGTTTCTTACATTATTGCACTTCCAGTTCCACATAATTATAGATGCTATGATGGACTATCAATTTCCTAGTTTATACAACTTAATTATTATCAGGATGCTGAGAATCTGAAACGAGCAGAGTCCATTTCTAAGCCCCAGCCAAGACCTAATACTTCACCAGACCGAGGTTTAATCTTAATACCATAACCTAATGCCAGCTTATAAATCATTAGCAGGGAGTTTTGTAGTCATGGAAACAACACAGAACAGAGAAAGTTAGAGCCTAAATTCCAGCTGATGGAGCAGCCCAGCAGCTCTGAGCAGAGAGGGGCTGGAACTGGCGTTATCTTGGTCCAACCCGAGCTCGTGTCCTCACTGTTCAAGCCAACAGAGGGAAGGAACTTCCTTGGCCAATTTTTTCCTACTAAACCAGTGCTGAGCAATCTTGGGAGTTGCTTCTGTACTAAATTTTCCGTAAAACAGAACATGGACACAGTGTCTGGCTCTTGTGTTTCTCTCCTTGGCGTTACAAGTTCTCGTGAGGGCGGCGGCTTTTCCCATCACACGGTGCACTCTCACCCCTGTCACAACCAAATTAACTGATGAACTAAATCACAGAAATTAATGTATATACACATATTTATCCATATAAAAAGGAGCAGGAGGCTGGAGATGCCCACACGAGACATGGCAGTACACAAGCAGGGAGAGGCGGTACCAGGGACATCATCGAGGATCCACAAGGTTTTCAGCCACGGATTCCTTGGTGGATTTACACTCCAGCAAGACTTCTCTGCAGCAAGGACAACACTGAGGAGATGTAAAGAAGCAGAAAGCTGCTCATCTGCACTCTTAGATTTTTCATGGTGGCCATGTCACTGTGGTGAGCTAAGACCTAAGCAGTAAAAAGTGCAACCTATAAAAATGAAAATGCATTTTTGCTTCATTAGCTAAACTAGTTACTGAAAAAAATAGTTAGGAAAAAATTCCTATCATTCCCACTGCTAGGAAAAAGGCATGAAGGCAAAGGGGATGTTTCATAAAAATATAAATGGGGAGGGTGATAAAACTCTACCTGGGAGTTAAATATGGACTATTTTATGTCTTTAATTTACTTTTCTCCTCATTTCCTCTCCTGTTTCCCTTAAATTTGTGTCATATTTACCCTTTTGGTTAATAACAGTAAATTTATTGAAATTATTTGCCTGAAAAAATGAATGTTATCAAAACAGCTTTTAATTTACTGGGTTTATATATTTCTAAATATACACATACAAAACGTGGATGATTTCCTTCCTTTCAGGCCTTTTGCTGGAGCCAGCTCAGCTCTGGGAGCTTTCCTCTGTTCTTTGCTGACCTCTTGTGGTTTCTAGCTCTGAGGAGAAATTATTTTCTCCAGCTCAACATTGTTACTTCAGATAAAGGCAAAAAGAGAATCTGAAAGGACAAGACAACAGTTTAATACACCATCGAGCATCCCAACAGACCTTGTTGGGGGGGGTTTAGAATCAATTTTCCAATTGATTCAGTATTTTTTTTTTAACTTTTTGGTGTCGCTGGATAGAAGTTAAAACTATATGAAATACTTGGATAGGTGATTTCAAAAAAATTCCCGAATTTGCCAGGCAAAAAACTGAGGTAAACATATTCCTTAGAAAATGTAGGCAACTAATTCAAATGACTATGAAAGACAGTCACTGGAAAAAGGATATATCTATCCTAAGATAGGAATTTTAGGGGATATTGCCCTGGACAATGAATAGATCTGCCTGTGAGCCGTGAAATCTTGAGAGGGAAGAGTTTCCAGTCCCCATTTGGCACTGTCAACATGTTTAATCTGTTTAATAATCCTGTGGCCACCTGAGTCCACTTTGTTTTCTGCCTTTATTGCCAAACACGCTCTGCCCTGCAAAAGAGCGGTGCCTAACGAGGAGAAATGTAATTAAAGAGGCTGCCTAGGAATAATATTCAAGAATTCTTGCAGAAGTATCCTGTGGTAGTGCTAATAAAAACCCCAAACAGCAAATAGGATGCTACAACAGCAAATCCCTAAGTGTCAAAAAAGGAATTGCTTTTATATATGTTCCTTCATTTTTTAATTATGCAAATTACTGCTAGTTTTCAATCTTGAGTGTGGAATTTGCTTTTAAGCATAAAACTCATCTCAATATGGGCAAAGAATAATAAAATTCTGTGCTAAAATAATTTTTAAGGACTTTCTACCTAATCCTAGAGCAAATCCCTGCAATCACCCCCCCCCCCAGGCATGCAAAGCTGCAGAGCAGGACTGATTTTAAAGCCTTGGGAATTGTGTATCCAAATCTTAAGGTGCTATGAAACCATTTATCACACACAAACACACACACCCAAAAAGATGAAGGCGTTTTCTGCACGATGTTGAGAACTAATCTATTTAAATATACACTTTGCAGTGGAACAACAGCAGGATAAATGTGTGATCCTTCCCAGCATCTGATTATTCCATAACCAAGTTTTTCCGTGCTGCCTGACCTCGCTCTCAGCAGCCCCAGCTCTGCTGTGACGTTATAAAATCAGTTTTGCGCGTTTTACAGGTTTCTAGCTCAGAACTGTGGCGTTATCCTGGGGAACACAGCCTTCCTCCTTCAGCTGCTCCTGCTGCTTCCTTTCAACTCCAACCCTGCACACTCAGGCACACAAGCTCCCAGCAGCCCCACATGAAGTGATTACCTCCAGCATCATTCCCAATCATTCCCAGAGCCGTGTGATGGTCCCGCAGGAGGCAGTGACGCCTCTGAGCTGAGGTCAGCGCTGCCAAGTCACTGCCAGCCCCAAGGAGAGGAGGGATTTGGGATGATCATAGAATCACAGAATCAGCTGGGTTGGAAGGGACCTCCAAGATCATCAAGTCCAACCCTTGATCCAACCCCACTGTGGTTCCCAGCCCATGGCACTGATGCCACATCCAGTCTGTCCTTAAACACCTCCAGGGACAGAGAATCCACCACTCCCCTGGGCAGCCCATTCCAATGCCTGATTACCCTCTCTGGAAAGAAATTCTTTCTAATATCTAACCTAAGCCTCCCCTGGCACAGCTTAAGGCCATGCCCTCTTGTCTTGCTGAGAGTTGCCTGGGAAAAGAGACCAACCCCCACCTGGCTATGACCTCCTTTCAGGGAGTTGCAGAGTGAGGAGGTCTCCCCTGAGCCTCCTCTTCCCCAGGCTGAACAGCCCCAGCTCCCTCAGCCTCTCCTCGTAGTGATTCAGTGAGAAAAGACACATCACAAACAAGGCAGCTTTTTTTCCTCCACCCCCTCCATGAAAAAACCTGAATTCTTGAGCGTCCCCATCAGAACAGAGAGCCAGCTTGCTCTGCTGGAATTCATGTTTATAATTCACCAGCACTAAACATGAATTTTTGGGAAGCAGCAGTTGTAGGAAACTCCTCAGCCCTTTTTTTTTGGGTGCTTTCCTGTGGTGGAAACATGAATGGACAAGGACTTCTCTCAGTTTATATCAGTGCACTTCAAGGCCTGGATTTTACAGATGAAGTGACAAAACTTCATATTTATCCCAGATGCATTTTCTCCTTTAAAAACACACTTAAACAGAGAAAATTCCAACTTCCCAGCATGAAACAAGTTTCACCAATGAAACCCCCATGCAGTTTTATTCTCAAATAAGAAAAGGTATAAAGGATTGAGGAAGGACAGTCCTCTTCTGCACAGGTCTTTCTGAGATGGAGATATCAGATAAAGAATCAAGGTTAAGAAAAAGTGTTATTGATTGCATGACAAATGATTATTGCATTAGGAAATATTTGGCAGTGACAAATGGTCTTATTTTTGGATTTTTCTGGTTCAGTATTAGAATATTTGTTAAAATCATGCATTAATAATATAAACAACTCTTCAAACAACATTTGTTTTTTAAATTAAGTATTTTAAGCTTCGAGCTGTAACATGTAAACTGCTCTAGGTCAACTTCAGCTGTAAAAATACTATTTGAAGATGACAATGGCTTCAATAATCTTAGATTAAAACAGTTACAGCTCAGGAGCTTCAAATTTTAATTCAAATTGTAACTTAACCAATGTATAAAACTTCAAGTGTGATTTGTGTCAGTGACCTTTGTCGTAATAAAGCAAGATAATTTGTCAGAGATACATGCAAATATAAAGTCCACACATGTATGTTCTCAATGCTGAGATGTAACTTTTATGGCAATAACTGAGTGATGTGGTGATTAGGGAAAAAAGCAAAATGGGAAGTTAACAGGTGAATTGGTATCTCAGGTATCAGAGCATCTGTGCACATGATAATATAATAATCTCTTATGATATAGCATACTCCAAATAACATAGAGCAATAGATGTAGTATGTTATACCATAAACCATGCATGCTGTAGTATGCAAATTTATCTATTTAAATGTACAGTGACCACGAGCATTATTTGATCTGTGAAAGTCATTTAAAGTTCCATGAATGTCTTTCAAATTAAAGATGCACCATTTTCCATTTTCCATGAGAAGGTGGCATTCATTTAACTCATTCCTTCAAAAAGAAAGGCACACTGCATCTGCTCAGGTTGGATGACTGCTTTTTGGTAGTAAAATCTTAATCTGGGGAGTATTTTGTGACAAATCCGTTTTTTTTTTAAAGAAAACCTTTAGCTGGGAGAAAAACAAGTGCATCCTTAAAACATGCTGAGGATGAAACTGAACTTAATAAACTTCAAACATCAGTCAACAGGGTTGTGTGAAGAGAAAGGTGCAGGAGAACACCAAAACTACCTTGAAGAAGTGGATATTTACATGACAGTCCTGGAAGAGACAGGAAAGGGAGAAACACTGCCTGGTTAGTAAGGGCTGGCACAGCAAAGCAACCACAATTAGTAGCAGAATAAACAAATACAGACACAGCAGCGGGAATACAAAATGGACACATCTGTTAAGCACAGAAAAACCACACAAAAAAAATAAATTGGTGTTAATTACCCTGCCAGGGAGGAGCAGGGACAAGCACAGCGAGGGACAGGTCCTCACACAGCTGCTCCTCAGCTTTGGGCACATCCTCCCCCCTCATGCACGGGACATTCCTTGGGGAAACACTCCAGGTGTGTCCAGCTGTGGGGAGCCTGGGCTTCACCAGCTGGTGAGCTCTGACAGGGCCACAGCACTAAAGGGTTTCTTGATTTTTTTTTTTTTGCCTTGTTCTGCAACACACATTTAACCTTTACAAAAGGGATAAGGAAATCCCTCCCATCGATATGATTTTTTACATATATTCTTCACCTGAAATCACATCACGCTGCCTGAGAAAAGCCTTAGGGAAATCAGAGGCTGATCCGAACAGAGAGCAGAGATTTATGCCATCTAGTTAAGAAATGTCAAGTTTTCTAGTTTGAGCTCTGGTGAGTGGATGGGAAACCTCCAGATAACTGCATATGGGAATTCCCCATGCCAAACTATAGCACAGAACAGATGGAGTCATCTAACAGCATCTCTATAATGCTGCAAACTATTCTCTAATGATTAAATATGCACAATTTAAAAATAGGAATGAGTGCCATGGCCAAAAAAAGCAGCTCTTCTTTTTATATCTCTATATGCATAATGAGAGTGGATTGATGTGCCAGTGATATTTTGGCTGGTCATGATTTCAGTGTAGCTTAGTGTCTGTTTCCTGAAAAGTAAATTTAATCTTGTAGTTCACAATTTGAAGTGTCAGCAACATTATTTCCCTTTTTCATGTCACCTACCCTGACCTGCCTGAAGTTACAGTTATTGCTTCAAAATGGGAGTTATATTGGTTAGATACAGATTGGAAGAGATCATATCTTTTATTTATTAAAAAAAAAAGAGTAAAGTAACTGTAGTATAAGAGCTCTGGGGCAAAAACATTGCCATCCTTCAAAAACTAAAAGAAATGTTTCCTTCACAGCCCTTATAATACTTTACAGAGAGACCTGGAGAACTTAACCCACAAATCAACAAAATCATAAGTTCCTCTACAGTTTGGTTTATTTTGTTTTGTTGGGGGTTTTTTTGAACGAAAAATTAATTAATTTAATTAGCAAACTCATTGGGTTTTTAAGAAGCTACTGAAACAGTTCCTGGAGTCTTCTGCTATGGCCCTGGCTGTGCAACTGCAACATTTTCACCCAGCCTTCAGCTTAGAATCAAGACAGCTCTAGGATGTTCTGGCCACTGATTAAAGGAAAGAAAGAAAATGTCCTTTTGACCTAAAGTTCCTGTGAATATCAGGAAAATGTCAGATTAATCAAGACAGTCCTGGCCTTCTCCTTTCTAATAAAGCAGCCAGAAACTGCTTTAAAAACTAAAACTAAAGGGAGTGTTGAAGATCTAAGAAATGCAGGACCTGCAGTGAAACAACTGAAATGATGTATTGGTGTTGAGAAAGGAAATGATAAATAAATGAAAGAGGTTTCTTTAGCATTAGACTATAACAGCAACAGAACTATCAGAAAGCTTTAATTGTGCCTTGAAATCTGGGGACATTTTCAGGTTCTGTTTAACACCAGCTGTGCAGCCATAAAGAGAGGCCTGGTGGTGTAAATCCATGGGAGCTCTGCATGCACAAATCCAGACTGGGAGAGGGCACTGCTTTGTAAATTCACGTCTGCACAGGGATTAACACACAAGTTTAGTCAAACAAAGCGCTGCTCTGCATCCTGGAGGAGCTCAGCAGCAGAAATATCTGCAGCTCCTGAGTCACTGGAGAGGTCCCGGGTATTTATAACTGAGCCCGATGACCAAGCTCCACATCCTTCCTGTTCTTATATTTCAAATGATAAGGCACTTTAAAAGACATTTTCTTTAGGATCATCCTAATAGTTATGTTTAGAAGCACTGAGATGTCACCCAAATGTCACCACTGACTGAGCACTTCCAGTGCTCAGATTCGAAATCCACCCTGTTCTGGACTCTGCTCCCTCCCCTTACGTTGCAGGCTGGAAAAGGACACAACAGGTCCAGCTTCTGTACAGCCTCCACCAGCATTTCCATGGGTCAAGGCAGCTGAAATCTTGAGCACAAACACCACTCAGAGGTGGCCTGGGTGGTGGATGTGGATTTGTGTCCCCAGGGAAGCACCATCAGAATGGTCCCACATGGATCCCCCCAGTGGGAACAGCAGCCTCTCTCAGAAACCAAGGGAACAATTTCGTTCCTCTGAAACCCACCCAGGGCTACACTAGAGGAAGTAATTAGAATGAAAGAAGATGTCTGATATGTGAAGATTATGCACCAGGAGGACCACTGCATGTCTTCCCCACAGAGGCTTTAAAATGAAGATTTTAGGAGCGGCAACAACGTGCTCGGATCACTCCGATTCCCAAAGCTGGGTGTAGTGACTCACACTGCTCCCATCACTCAAGATACCTTGTGCTCAGTAAATGTGTCCACGTGTCAGGATTACAGCTGCTCTGGCCTTTGTTTAATTTAAAAAAAATCATTTGAATGGACCATAACTGCTTTATTTTTAATAACATTTCCCGTGCTGGTGATGTGGAAAGAAGGGAACAGAGAGAATAACTCACCAGCCTACTTTTAAACCAGTATTATTGTATTATTATTCTATCAAGAAGTGCTTTACTAAGCAGGAAAAGGAAAAAAAGGCTTGACCAAACTGAAATAACTTTCTACAATAGAAGTTATACAATTCACACATTTCTTTTCCTCTAATAAAAAAAAACCCCAAGGAATGATGCTCTAAATAGCAAAAGCATCTTACTGCCCAAACCACAACCTGGTAGAAAAAAAATACCATAAGGTTGCATTATTTCAATATTCTGCTTTTTTCTTTGCCTAGTAAAATACTGCAAGAAGAAAATAAGTATCTAACAAAGAGTAGATGCTGCAGTCAGAAGATTTGCTAGTTTGGGTCCATGGAGCCACCTGGGACTGTTGGGAGTTCCCATGGCAACCTCAGCACGGACAATTATGGAGCCGCTACAATTATTCTGAGGGAGTTACATTTTGAGATGGCCACAAATAATCCCATTCCAGAGAGAAAATTCACAACCAAAGGTTAAAACCAACTGAAAAATAGTGACAGATTTTCTCCTGCCTCCACTTCCTACAGGAGTATATTTTTATCTCTAAATATTAATAATGATGTATCACGTATAAATCACTGAGGACAGATTTGATAACACTGCTAAATGAGCAGATAATGGATTTGTAAGTTCTAGTGAGAGGTGAGATCCAGAAAATACGTAGATTGAATAAAATTTGTTGTGTAGAAAACACTGCACTGCACCCCTGCATAACACACCTCACTTTTTATATAATGCACAAGTTCATACAGATAACACATTGTACATAATAAGAAAAATCCTGGCAATAAAATCAAAAAGGTAAAAAAGCACCATCCTCTTCAACTCTTTCTTTTCCAAATTTGGTCTCATTTGTTGGAAGGGGAAGAAGTTGGGTGTTAATTTTTCAGCTGGTTCAGAGGTGGCAGAATGGGCCATGAGGAAACTTCTCATGACAAACAGGTTTCTTCTGTTCATTTACAGATGTAAGCAAAGAGAATTTTTGAATCTATTATTATTTATCTATAATCTATTTTATGGTAGATTTACACTGAATAAATGACTTAAAGAATCTGTGCCAGAAGGTCCAGCAAGCGAAGCAGCATATCCACGAGATTTGTGTGGCTAATAACCACATTTAAATAAGAAGTCTGGGTGGTTACAGTGATATGTTAAGAAGGATGTGATGGGATTGTGTAAAGAGTTTGAAACCAGTGAGAGCTTGAGGCCCAGTCTCAAGGCTGTCTGTTGAAATCTAGATGCAGGCAGATATTTTTAAAATTCTGATTTAAATGGGAGGTTGTAGTGACTGAAGCACGGACACCCTTGCTGGTCACAATTGTTTATTATTTATTTCAAGCCTCTATTTATAGAGGAATTAGTTTCATTTCTGCTCTGTGAGCAAAGCAAAGCATCTTCAACCTATCAACAAGCAATACTCGGCCCTATAAAATTACAGTATGCACATTTCTACCCATCAACAACTAATGTCCATCTTTACACCTATCAGCTTCCCACGTGCTTTCTTCTTTTCTTCAGTCATCGTCTTGTTCTGGGTCACACAACCTTTGGCTCCAGGCACACTGTAGACACTTCCTCCCACCTTCTGCCACATTTTCTTCCGTTCTGGCAATGTCCTCTGCTTTGGTAACCCTTTAAGTTCTGCTCTGGTCCACAATCCTCCACATCTCACTGAATCTACACGGGTTAGTAAGGCACTTGTTGCTAAGCTAGTAGCATTAGCTTCCTTTGCAAGCCAGCAGCCAAGTTTATTTAGAGAGGTTAAAGCATATGCTGTCCCTATGCCCGCTATGAGGCTAGAAAAGAATCTTTGCAGTCGGTTCCAGAATTGAATATTCGAGTCACAATTTGTGGAAAATTGGAGTATTGATCTTTTGCCTCTGCTGCGTGGAGTTCTGTTCAAGGGTAACTTATTAGGGTGAAATAGTGTTAGTTGCCCAAAAGCACGGGGACCCCCCACCGCTTTTCCAGGGTTGCTCTTCCATACTCGTTGCCCACAAATCAAGAATAAATCAGGTAACCTTATTGGGTTATTGCCAGGGACAAACCCTGGCTAAGTGTTTCGTTACACCATAAAGAAGCACTTGCATAAATCCCTATGGGAGAGGTGTGAAGCTCGGGTTGATTCGCGCGAGGACCTGTGAAAAAATTAAGATAGAAACATGTTGTAGCTTGTAAAGCTCCCAAGATCCCTAATTCTTGTGGCTCAAGGAGCATGGTTGGGAAAGCGTTCATTCTGTACAGTTGATTCTGGTGCCACGTGAATCTCAGCCCTTTGTTGGCTTGACACCAGTGCTTTGGCTGCTTGATTTTGGGTTTGCTACAGTTACCTCGTCCCATTTGGTCGTACAGCGATTCCCATCCGGGTGTGTTGCTGTTAAAACCATTTTCAAGAGACATTTCCAATCATGAAGAACCAACACATAAGAAGTACTTAACACTTCAAAAAAGGAGTACACACGGGGTGAGGAGATACCGCTTTCTCTTAGTAACCACTGTAAATCCTTTATCATCTCATAAGACAGGTTATGATATTTAGGAGGTTGTTGTTGTCCATATATAACAGGACAGGCAGTTACAAATTCCCAATCACCCGCTGCTAAAGCCTTTTCTCTGCATTCGTCCCATTTGTTCCCATAAATATTTCTGTGCCCATTCTGGGTTTTAATGAAAGGAGATAATTTTCGTTCTCGTTTGTCTAACCCCGGATCAGAAGAGTCATTGGAGTCAATGTCAGGTTCCTCTTTCGGGAGGGTGGAAAGGCACGTTTGTGGGAGTTTGGGCAGCTTGCAGCTGCTTTTCTCCTCAAAGGGTTACTCTGCACTCTTAGTTTTGTCCTCTGTCACAGGAGGAGCAGGGAGGTTAGAGTCCAGAGCTGCAACAGTTTCTGTCTCTTTTTGAGCTGCTTTTAAAGTAGCCATCAGCATACCCCACGTACTTGAGTGTTTGCAAGCTGCAGAGTCCCCAAGTCCAGCTTGCTCACAGAGCATACGACCAACTCATTGCCAAGTCTCTATTTGGAAAGTCCCATCTCTTAGAAAATCAGGTAGGTGTAAAAAAATCCAATCTAAAAGTGTCATTAATTTATGTCCGGACACTTCTTGGTTTTGCTTTCGCATAAGGCGACGCAAAGAATCCAAGCTTTGTTTCTGTTCCTGGGATATTTTCCCCCCCATCTTTCCCAGCTGCTCACCTGCCTTGCTCTCCTGCTTGCAGTTGGGAGATCGCTATGGATGAACGTCTTCTTTCCTGAAGTTTTGCTGATGGCCCTCCTAAGAATGTGGGGAGGGGGTGATGAGGATTTTTTTTCTTCTCTCCTTGGAAATAGTGCTATTTATTTCACTTTTGCCTTAACTCAGGCAAGGCGTGTGTTGGAAAGGCTCTGAGGTAGTTTTGTTCTCAGCCTGGTCATCGGGTTGTTTTCTGGCCCTGGTTTGCCTGCTCCCTGTTCTGGTCCCAGCCCGGATCTGCTCGGATTTCCTCGGAGAGGCTTGACCCATCTGCAGAGGAACTGTTTGGAGACGAGGTCGCCCTTTCCCTCCTCCGCTCCCGTGTTTGGCAGCGGTTTGTGCCCATCGACGCAAAAAGGGGGAAATCCCGGCCACAGCCAGCCACAGACAGCGTGAGTTTTTGTGAGAAGAACCCCTTTTTCCCCTTTTCTTTTTCCCCTTCTCGTTGTGTGTGTGGGAATCTCCATTTTTCGGCTCCTCCCACGGCGACCGCCAGACCCCAACACACCCCCTGCCCACCGTGGTTAAAATTGTGCCAAAAAGCAGAAAGTACCAAATTGCTTCCTTTTGAAGGGGATTTTTAGGTACAGGATTACTGTTTGGTTGGGTTTTTTTGTGTTCTTTTGTTGTTCTGCCAATACACATATATCCTTTAAAAAAGGGCTGTTATTTTTTTTTTCTTTATCCATACTTCCTCGATTGGAGCCTCTTAGTTTCAGATTTACAGGTGCTTAGAGGGAGGAGTTTGGTCTTCCTCATAAGTCATCCTCCTTAGCAAAACACTTCAGTCTCATTAAACTGAGACATCTATCTATAATTTTAATGTTCCTGACAAACTCACTCCCCCAGCAAAATGGCAGTCAAGATCTGCGATCCTCTTCCTGCAAGGCTTCAATGCTGATTTTAGAACAGTGGCAATATTTATTTAGATGATGTCATTAAATCCCAAATAGCAGCATATTTCTCAGTGCTATCTACTTGTTCCTTAGTACAGGGCACCTAAAATAAAATGCCTATGTAAGCCAGAATATAAATGATAACAGAAGTAAGATAAAAGATGATCAGAGTCAGCACCACTTATGTGCCACACCAGAATAGCTAATAAGTTAAATACCACCATTCAGACATCTGTGCTGCTAATTTTTAGATGCCATCACAGTGATGCCCCTTGAAACCAAGTAAGAATTTTACTTGGAGGGTCCTGCTTCCCTCTGCCCCTTCTCAGGGTGGTAAATTTTACAAGAGGGCAAATGGGTGAACCTGAATCCTTTTGCCATGTAACACTGCATTATCCCAACCTCGGTCTCCTCATAATTACAGGGTTTGTTCACACTCATTTATCATCACTATGGTTTAAAACTGTTCATTGTGCACCTGGGGAAATCACATTCCTGGAGACACCGTGTTCACTGAAGACCTATTCCCTTCCCTTGATTAATTCAGTCACTCAAACAGCAACAACCAGGCTACTCCCAGAACAGGGAGAGCCTCAAATACACAGTGTTGAGGCTGAACTAATTAGACTTTGAGACAGACTAATTATTTCTGAGGCAGAGCTGCCCCTATGTGAAGCTGCTGTTTCTGGGACCAGGTCCAGTAGCTTTACCCGATGCAACCTCTCAGGATTTCTCCTCCACTTCATTGCAGGACACAGATAAACCCTGACTGTTTCTCCTGCAACCAAGGTATTTACTGTAGCACGAAGAAAAAAGCCTAAGAGGTTGTAAATTCAATATGCAAACATACTGCATATAATATCTGACCTTTTTAAGTGGACAATTTTAGTGACTTGTCTTCATGCTGTCTCTGACCTGAGAAAAACCAAGTAGATTTCTATGCCTGTATCACCAATATTTAAACACCAGTTCCAGGCTCTGTATAATGCACAGGGGCATGGAAGGGGTGGACAGAATTACTTTTGAAGCTATTCTTCATAGGGAGGATAAAAAATAAATATGATCTTGAACAGCAAATGACCTAGTGCAGCAAAATAAAATCACACTGGGTCAGATCACAATTGTAAAGAAAGGAAAATGGAATGGAGATTGAAATACTTCTCAAATGTATAATAAAAATCATAGTTCATGCTGCAGACAGGAGTATGGGAGCTGATCCAAATGCGTTCACAAGAAATTGCTGCACCTTTTCTTTTTCTTCCTTGAAAGTTGCACATGTGCTGTTTTTCCTCACTTTCTCGGGTTAACCCATCTTTTATAATAACAATGGAGAATTCTGCCTGATGGTGGACATAAAAAATTGCCATTTCAGGTTGAAAGGAGCAGGCGTGTTTGTTTATGCACAGCAGGTGCATTAATCACGTTCTGGGTAAACAGCCTGGCTGGGGCTGGAAATGTCCAACCAGGAAAAGGGAATCAACAGTGCAGGTTGGGATATTTCAAATTCATTACTGTGTGAGCAGCTGGAAGAGCAGCCAAGGGAGATGAGCTGAATCCAGCACAGCCATCAGCAAACCCCCTCCCTCCCCAGGCTGTACCTGCCCTGTTCCTGGGGTTTGTGGTCAGCAAATACTTAGTTGAAGTCTCAGCTGTAGTTGTCACAAGAGGCTGAGTTGCTGGCTGAGAGTGATCATTAAGGAATTACTCCTTTGTATGGTACAATGAGACTGTGTTTGTGGCTGCCAACCCCTCCAGTTGCCACCACAGAAGGCAGGACACTGTGGAAAGCATTGCTTTTCTCTGGATTCTCTTTTCTATACACAACTACCAATACCTCTGGTCCTTAAAAACATCCTCACCCACGCTACAGAGATCAGAATTTCACATGAAAAACTTCTGCAAAGATTATGAGACTCTAAATTATCAGTAATAATTACAAGCCTTTTGTTAAAACACAAGAACTTACAGTGTTAAATATTCTAAATATGTGGTTTCTGAGAATTTCATTTGTCAAATAACGCAGATACCAGTGATAATGGCTGGAAGATTTTGCAGCAAGTATTAGAAGATATTGAAATTATTACACATGCTTGACAAAACATATTTTAAAATACCAACTTAGAAGTGTCATAGCACAGGAGCTGAACTGTCAGAAAAATGATGCCACCGCTGAATTAAACCATTTGGTCCAATCTTCAAGGAAACCAAAGTCACACAGTGCTGACACAGGAACAGAAGCAGTAGCACTCAACCATATGTATGTTTTAACGGGCTTTCTTTTTTGGAATAAAGTGAAAAAATTCATAATAAAGTGAAAAATAAGTGCAATATACAGCTTTTAGCCCTCACCTCAAACTTCTGCCGGAGCTCTGCATTTCCATCTTCATCAGCATCTGGAATTGGAACATTGTAATATTCACCTTCTTCTTGATTCAGCAGCTTGTACCTGTGGAACATTTGAGAAAAAAAATGTGACTTTCCAGTTTTATTTCTGTCAGATTTGAAGCCTGATTTAGTGTGATTATATGATTTTTTGTGTGTGTGTGGTTTGTATCAGTGTCACAGGCAGGTGAAGAACTGACCTCAAGGACCTAAAGCAAACTCAGAAATAGGACATATTTAACATGATATCAAACCTTTAATCCCAAATTATGTGGCAAGGCAGTTTAATGGACAAGGAGATTCTTCCCACCCATCCTGTGATATGATGAGAGACATCAACCCTGGAGAACCTCTGTCTCCAGTGCTTCCACAGCCCTAAAGAGCTGTCTTTGAAGGAATGTCCTTTTTCAGGAGATGTGGTGAGTTCTACCCCTTGCTTGGTAGGTAATGAGATGGCATTTTATGAAATCAGTTTCCATGCACTTTGAATTTGCAGAGCTATATATAACATGATACACTTACAAATGAATACATCGTATTTGAGATAAAAATAAAATTCCTATCACAAGACTATGTACACAGAGCTGAGTTTGCAGCAGCTCCTGGCTCCAGTAGAAGTTTCATGAACACCACAAAAGAAAAGCAATCCTTTCATTATCCTCCTTAGATATATATATATATATAGCCTGTATTTCCTAGGTTTAGTTGCACTTTCAGGGAATTTATAGCCTGAAACTCAGTGAAAAACTCAAAAAAAAAAAAAGGTAGATCGTGTTGAAGAAAAAGACTGATTTAAAACTTTTGGTGATATATTCTCTCCTTTCTCTCCTTCTCCCTTGTCTGAAACTCTTACCATCCACTGGCTGGCATTTTCATAAGCTCTGACACCCCAAATGAAAGAGATCCCATGAAATCGTTCCTGGTTGTTCGATCCCAGTCCCAGACCTCGACGGACAACCGGCGATCTTTGTCTGAAGGCTTTAATTTACTAAAAAGGAGAGAAATAGAGCAGTTTCCAATGCAACACTGAACAAACAATTCAAACCAGGCAAAGATCCTGCATGAAATGGTGTTAAACTCACAATGTGAAGGACTCATTCCAGTCTGGATTCAGAGTAGAACGGATGGTTTTTGTTTTTTGTTTGCTTTCGTTCTTAGGGTCTGGGATGAGCTTCAGTTTAACATATGGATCTGAGAGTCCATTTGGATCCATGGGAATGAGGTTTTTTGCTTCTCTCACTGTCAATATAAAAAAAAACCCAGCTCGTTTGTACAGGATTAGACATCGCTCATAAAACACAATAACATGTCAAAGCAGAGTTATTGAAAGATGCTGACAAATAAATAAGACGTGAAAGCCACTTGTCAGACTTGGCATGGAAGAAACTCCTTGCTGTAAAGTGAGGTTGTACTGGGTGATATTTGTCAGAATTGTAGAGAGCAATGACAGGAGAGGAGTGATTCACAACCGACACGCAGCTCCCAGGCAGCGTTTTCCTGCAGTGGAACGATTAAATACCCAAATCCATCACTGTAATTTTTCTAAGCAGGTACCAATTCTTTGTGCTTTTATTTCCTCATCAGTCTCAGGTCATACAACGACAGGAGTATCAGCCAAAAGCTGTAAGGGCAACAGCCAGATCACAGTGGATTTCAGAGGGTCCATTATCTGATATGATCCCCCTCTGGAAGGTTTTGAACACTGAATTTCCCCTGGATTCACAGTTCATCAGCTGTCAGAGGGAATCCTTGTGAACATTATGCCATGACAGCAACCAAAGGAAAAACACAGGGAAGACAAGCTGAACTTCAGCTTCACAAAAATCTTAATGTGGTTCCTACTTTTACAACGTCAAAAGAAGAAATAAAGTGAGTTATCTCATGTTGCTCCTGAGCCCCAAAGAGTGAGAGACCCCTCAGAACCCGCAGGTCAGAAGTGCAGGGGAGTGGAACATCCAATGGAAGAACAAAGACAGCACTGCCCTCCCTCTTGTAGCCACATGAGTAACATTTCTACATCATGGAAGGTTTTATTCTGCTGCACCTTGGAAGAAGAGGTGAATTTTCCTCATGTTGGGAAACCCCATCCCACCCAAACCAGCTGGGATAAAGCTGGGGAGGGAAATTTGGAGCTCACAACTGGGCATCTCAAATCATGCTGGGAGCAGCAATCTCTGGGCTTGTTCTGGACAGAAAACAGCTTTCATTCAGGAATTCCTTTGTGCCAGCCATAGTTTAAGATTGGAATTGTTTCTGGAAGGACGACTGCAAGAAGCTTTGAGGGTGACACGGTTCCCAGGGGATGAAGAAAGTCACCGGAGAGATTATCCTGGATTGAGTGTCCTCAGCTTTCATTCAGGAGGGTTTTTTCAAATTTATCTACCTAACTGCAGAAATCTAAAAGGAAATTTAGGAAACATCAACCTTTAAGCCGTTTAATATTTCTCGATGGAAAATATTTCCTACAAAAATTTGAATTTTAGAGTCAGAGCTAATGCAAAGAAAGAAAAGAAAAAAACTTGTTAGATCTTCAGCAACAGGTTATTTACTGTTTGCTCAAGGCATTCTTCTCCTCTTCCCCCAGATTTAAATGGCATTTCCATATTATAAATAAAAAATCCTTCCCAGGATTTCAATCTGTTGTTTCCCAGCATGGAGGCTGAAAGGCATCCAAGGAACACAGATATTATTTTTATATATAGAATAAGAAGAGGACAGCTTTTGGGCAGCAGGGTATTATTATTGTGCTTTACCAAAGGCCAGTGGAATGAAAGATGATGGTGTTGACAACACCCCTGTTGTAAAAGAGCACTGATTTATAAACCATGGGATGTTCTGCTCCATTCCCTACACACCAGGTGTATTATCAGGGTGATGGAAGCAGCTCTAGGCTGACTCTGTCCTTGCAGGGGATGGAGAGAGTGTTTTAGTGCTCATTGTGTTTTTCCAAAGGACACAACTGCCAAGTGCAAACCTACTCCTGAGCCCCTGTGGCATTTGATGCAGGATGTAGAGGGAAATTTTCTTTTTGGGAAAAAACCCACCAGTGCAACAGGAAAAAAACCCCATAATTTCAAACAGTTTGACCTGCTCTGTTTATTTAATGAGAGATTATTAGGTGTGGTAGAACAAGTTGGAAGGAAGAAACACCAGACCTAACTGGTACCTTATATCCAAAATAGCTGTGGGAAGAAGGCAGTGTCCAGGGATGTGAGTTACTGATTTGGAAGACACTAGTTTATTTGTCAAGATAATTCTCATGCAGAACAGATACTCTGAGGTAAATTAATCAAGGAAATTAGATCGTGGCTGGAAATGAATCACATGAACTTGACCCAACAGTTGATACTGATTAAGTTTCTTAAATTTGTGGTTTTAAAATTACAGACAGAAAATGTTTATGGGTTAAAATTTTAGAATAAAGTGTAATTCTGTTCACTAAGTTTATTGCTCAAATAATTATATCAGAAAAAAAATCACCGTGTTTTAAAAGAACAGAACAGAAACATGCATCTTTCTTGCAAACCATTTCATTTTTAGTTTCCCACAATCCCTGTATGAAGCTGACAGGGCTTTGCAACTGGGGAAATGACAGTTTTCAGGCCAGGAAAATTGTTTCCACTCTCGTTTACTCTGAGTTTGCCCTTTGAGGGTCTTCACACCCAGTGGTCAGCTGGAAAACCATTTGTTCTCAACCCACGAAAAAAACCCAACCCACTCAATATTAAAATTTAGCATGCTGAAAACTATCTTCAAATACTTCTGAGGAATAACATTGAGATTAAATGACTTATTTTAGCTAAGTATTTACAATCCCAAAGGGACCGAGAACCACAAAGCGAGTGCAGGATGAAGTGACAGCTTTCAGTGCAAGCTGCTCTCTCTCATCCTATATTTGGGGTTATTTTGGCTTTTTTTGGTTTTTTTTTTCAGTCCTCTTGTGCATGGTTCTTGTGACTGCACTGCCAGGTTTGGCACATGAGCTGTTACTTCAAAATCCACAGTCTCATTCTTTTTCTCTATCCTGTAGTTTGACATAAGTGAGGAGCAGAACTCTCCACATGTTCTACAGCTTCCCAAAAATACACATTGGGAAGTTCTTCACTAAAATCCCTTGAACAAAATGGATTAATTTGAACATGGCATCTTCAGACTGAGCTTTTAGGTTTCAGTTTTACCTGGAGAGGCTCAGTGTAACAAGCAGAATTTTAAGCAACAGGCTGGGTGGACGCAGAGACATCCTTGGAAGCTCTGCCATGGAGAATTCCCTGGAGAAAGCCATCACTGACCAGCCTGGGTAAACCTGCTGAGCCTAGAAAACAACACTGGCAGCAGGAGGCCACGGCAGCATGTGTAAGATTGCTTCTTTCTTTAGCAGCACACACAGAAAATGGAAAAAAACCCCCACCTCTAAATATAAGAAAGAGAAGCTCAAAGATTAATTGGGAAGGAAAGATGCAACATGTACTAAATACAGGCTGCAGACAAAGTCATTATCTCCCTCCTTGTTTTAAGATATCTGGCCCATTTGTACTTCTGTCTGCATAATTAATACCCTTAGACATCCTTTTCCAACTGACTTAGCACTTCTTTTCCTGAGGAAGCAGCGTGATGATACTTGTGCTGAATGGTGCTTATACAGAATTAGCATCCAAGTGGTCCATCTCCAAGGGTGCCCTATTTTTAACAGGATGGGTCAGGTTTCTCTAAGAGGATTGACACGAAGAAGAGATTTCCCCTCCCCACAAAAGGCACCATCTCTCGTGTGGGGGTGAAAAAGCGAAATGAAAAATAATTCCCTGAAAATAAATCAACTTAACTGTGGCTGAGTGGTGCCATAGCTGTAATGACAGCCAGCAACCTCTTGCTGCCTGATAATTATTAGTTAATTAAACTCAATGCTGTGCTAGGGATGCTACTCTAAATGAGAGATGGTTGAAGTGAGGTGAAGTGGAGCATAACTTGGGCACAAACCTAAAATATAATTTGTTGGTTTTCTGTCGTAACTATTAAGGATGATAACAATCTCTATACTGAGCAAAGCAGCTGCTACAAGTTAAATTTCCCAACATTTTGTCCAGATTGGACTCTTAATGGGGACTGAGAGAGCACACAGACGAACAGACAACAAAGAGAAGTATATACTGAATTTTAACAAATCCCACCTTGCCCAGGTTTTCCTTCTAAAAACAGAAATAGGGAAAAAATGTGCCATTTTCCTCCTTGTTAATGAAGGAGAGATCCTAAATGTCTATTCAGCAGAAAATGGAGACTATTTGATGACTGTCCTATGGCTCTTCTATCACGTGCTCCTTCTAAACCAGCAGTATCCATCCAGGAGCCCTGCCTGGAACTGGAACACCCACTTTCCCAGGAATAGTATAAAGATATAAGAAAACACAGATCTTGTTCTTAGGTATTCATACTTTAAATAAAAATCTAAATAAAACAGAGTGGGCTGGCAGAGAACAACTGACATTTGATGCAAAGAGAAGAAATACAGGCAGAATTCTGAGGAATTCAGAGAGTGGATGACGAAGCCGAAACTTTTTCCATGAGATTGGATAGGTCAAGCCATATGCAGTTATGGATTTATAGCTGCTTGTGGCACCATCAGATAAAATTAGTCATGGGAATGAATAAATAAATGCTTCTGTCCCTAGAACAAAGCTGGATGATTAGCAGCATGAGTTTACTCAGTTCCTTTTCAAGTGAGTCACAGCTACCTTTTTCCTGAATTCCCAAATGTGGATAATAAACCAGTTTAGTGATCACAGCAACCATTTTGTGCCAATCTTTTACCCCCCACAGGCAACTTAGATGAGCAGAAATCTCTCAACCACATGCCAATAACTGTTCTTAGAAGACAATTCCAGTCTCCAATGGTCTGGCCTGGCACAATATCCAGAGAAATGAAGGAAAAGGAAGGCTGTTGTTAGCTCCAAGAGTTAGCTCCAAGTTTCTGTCTTCACACAATAAAGCATTAGTAAATTATTCCATAGTTCTCACTGCCTCCTGAAGAACATTCTAGCCTAAATCCCAGTGATTTGCCCAGTTTTCAGATGACTTAGGTGTATTCTCAGCCAAGGAACTTTCTCCCCAGTTCCTCCCTGCACTCCCCTTAACCACAGTTCAAAAGATTTACCCATTACTGAAAATAGTCTTTCTTCCAATTTGTGGATTTGTACTGTCTGCATGCAAAATCCAAAGCTGCCTCCAGAACTGCTCAGCTTTCATTAAAGATTTATTACGAGGTTTTAATAAAACTCACTGAGTGCTTCCTTTCTGGAGCTGGTTGTGACTCACATGTACAAGTGGTTCCGAAAACAAATCCTGCTTTTCAGACAATTTCCAGTTTCCATGCAGTTCCCATCACTAAAAGGGCTTTCAGATATGAGACTTTTCTCTATTCCATACCTACTCCCCTGCCCAGGTAACATTTCTTTTCATGTCCCTCCTGAGCCCAGTGCTCCCATTACCAGAGCCCTGAAAAATGGCAATATAACGAGCCCTTGCACTGCCCAGGAGATGTACAAGGCACAGATGATTCATTTCCTTGTCTAGAACAAGACAAAAAATGAACCAATTTCGCAGGACACTTTATTTCTCTCTATTTATTAAGATATCCTCTCCTACTAACAAAAAATGTACCATCGTCCCTAACGCTGCTTCCCAAGTTCTTGTGCCTGCAGTAGGTTCTCTGCTTTCAATTTTAACTGGAAATCTCACAGGAGCAATTCTATTTTATTTTTAAAATAAGATTATCTTTGTAAAAGTTATCATTAAGCACCACTGGGTAGGACAGCTGCTTAATGAAACATAAATCTTAACACAAGATGGATCAAATCGCCTGAAAAAGGATTCAGACCATTACATTTCTAATTTTATCTGTATATACACTTACCTAAATATATAGGATTTAGTTAATATTTCTGTATGCATGTAGATGGCCATTTATGAAAAATTAATGTTCTTTTTAAATACCATGCATTGCCTATTTCTTCATGGTAAAGTAAATTTAATGACTGGAATGGGAAGGAAACTTTCTGTTGTTATCAGGGCTGGCATTGCTAAAGGCACAGCTTTTCCTGTAATGACTGCAGCAACCCTGCAGATTCTGGGAATGTCACAAAAGAGATATTAGTGAAGCAAACCATGAGATCTGTGTTTTTTGAGACATTAATAATGTCTCCCACGTGCAAGGAGTTATTTGGGATCCCTTTATAGGCATTTGGTACTAAAAGCTGGTCAAATATCGAGAATATTCCCGTATGCTCCCTTTTAAAATCAGTCGCAGATATTAGGAAGTCAGTGCTAACAAAGACAGACACTGACCTAGAAAATCATAAGTAAAATTACTAGAGTGGTGTGTGTGGTAAGACCTTTTACGGAAACAATTTTTATGAGACCCTAGAAACGTGCCAAAATTCTCCGAGTTTGTCTCCCCAGCTTGTCTGGGCAGAGGCTCCTGCCCCCGTTGTCCCCAGCAAGCAGCGTGACAGGCCATTAATATGCAGAGCCAGAAGGTGGCTCAGCATTCACACACTCCTAAATAATGTGGAGAATGCACGGAGGGGAGCACAGAACTCCCGGGGAGGTTATTGTTGGAGAGCCTGCTCTGTGCTCCCAACCTCTGCAGGGATCACTGCCAGCCCTCCTCTCCTTCCAAATGACAGGAGCATCACCGAGGAATGAAACCAGATTTTCTGTATTCTTGAAGCTTAGAAAAATAGATTTAACCCCCCCTCTGAAAATTCTGGGCTGTGTCTATGTGTGTTTTAACAAGGTTTATGTAGCAGGGGGGTGCATTGGCTGCCAGCAAGTCACTACCACCCTGTCCCTAAATTGGTTCTTCCCTGTCAGCTCCTGTCACATCCAACTCCCAGCCAGTCTCAGGGCACAGTTTAGGGTCCCAATAACGTGGCAGCTTTTTATAAATCAGTGCACCAAATGGGGTTATTTTTCTCACACGGGTTATTGTTCACTCGCTATAAAAATAATCCCAAATATAAAATTAAAACAAAAAAAATCGCAACTGTGATTCAACCACCTACAAACTCGCCCTGAATTATAAGATGGGTCAAGAGGTAAACGTAAGAGTGAGAAAACTTGTAGCACACATCAGGAGGAAGAAAATTCAGTGCAAAAAGCAGAGATTAAGAATAGCAAAAACTGCTTTATTATGCCTAAGAGCAAACCCCCCACGTCAATCCAACCTATGAAAGGGTCATGAACTCAGTGATTTCAGAGATAAGCAATTCAGGAGTGTTTCTATAAAAAGAAAACTACCCCACTGATTTACTTCAAGTGCAATAAATTATTAATATTCAATGCAACTCTCAAGCAAGCAGCTCAACCATTGAAAATAAACCACTGATGTTTAAGAACTTCAACGAAATGAGCACTGAGTGGGGCAGATTGAACAGCCCTGGCAAGATGGTGAGTTTTGGCAGAGTGTAGCAATCCAAAATTCCTACTCATTTGTGAAGAAGTGTTGCAGGATCTCTACAGTTCACACAGAAAAAGCTGCATGTCCGTGTTTATGCACCTGGATTGAAGATCTGACCCAGTTAACTGGAATTAAGTCTGTTTATACATAGGATTGAATCATTCCCACCATTAGTTCAATTCAGAACCTGCCAACTTGGAGATTTTAGATAATCTGACTGAGCCACTGGCCAGCCCCACCTGGCAGAACCCTGCCTTGCCTCCTTCCTAGAATTCACTGGGGGGAAAAAAACCTCAGTCCTATTTACAACATTCCATCAGGAAAATGTCCTGGCTGGGCCTGGGAGGGTCGAGGTGCCCATGGCAGCGATTTGCAAGGTGCCAACCCCAGAGCACGTCTCCTTTGAGCAGCACAAATGTTTTGCATGAGATCAAGGCTGGCTGGGAAGGAACCAGCAGGAGCTAATTAACAACCAAAACAGGGCGCAGGGCAGGGATATTGAGGAATTCAGCTGGAGCAGTTCAACACCTACAGAGTAATTCCTCTGAAAAAGATTCAGACAAGGGCTCAAACCAAACAGCCAATTGTCGATTATTTTTCCTGCTGTTCCTAAACCTCCTGGACACTTAATTCACCTCCTTTCCCAAAGCTAAAGGCAGTGATATTGTGCCTGGCAGCTCTGGGAACTGCATATTCTAACAAAGGTTTTCTCAATAAATATTTTAGAAGCAATGACATTCTAGGAGAAAATTTTTGCATAGCAGTGTGTCCATGAACTACCTGACAACTGCTAATTTCCTTTTCAGTTAAACATGCACAAAAGGCACCTGAAATGTCATTTGGGCTTAGTCTGTATGGCATTTTTTTTATTTAAAGAAACAAAAAAGCAGCTTACTTTCAGAACAACTGTCACTTTCATTTAAAGAAGTTTTCTGAAAGCTTGGAAATGTTGAGAAGCCTCAACCCCAACAACAGCCCTGTAATTGTTTTATACATAACGAGGTTATAGTAAACATTTTTCTTGTCCAGAAACCTACTTAATTGTAGGATGGGAATGTTTTATTTATAAACACAACAGAAACAGCATTTGCCAAGTATACTGACACCAAAAAGAGCAATGAAGAAAACCTAAGAAATGTCTGTAACAATTTGACCACATTCATATCTCAGAGAAGACCTTTTCAAATAAAACTGTGAACTAAAAGAATCCTTGTTTGTGTAATCGTTTTACAGGGCCTCGGTACCACAGAGACTTGTGACAAATGTTTTTGTCCCTAAAAGGATTATAAACCCACTGAATCATCAGAAAATAAGCACATGTTATTTGTCAAATTATGTGTATTACAGCAGAAAGTTTGAGCCATATTTAAGAACCTTGCTGCAGAGCGGCCTAGAATAATGCAAACATTACATTTTGTCACTTGGATGATTTTCAAATTAATTCTCTCTCATGGTACAATTGCTTTTAGAAGCTGCATCACCATCTCTGAAATGCCTCACCACTTTGTGAAACCACCTTCTGTTAATGACAGTACCTTGGACAAATTTCCCCTCCCACGTCGACAGGAAGCGTTTTGAAAAGTTAAGCTACAATTAAGCACCACTTGGGATCTGTTCTGATCCTTTCTAATGAAATTTTATCCAACTTCTCCTTTTCAATGCATTTTACAAGGTCTGACAGGAGAATATGGAGGCATCTGGATTCAGAGAGAACAGAGCCACAGAGAATACAGTGCCAGGAGGAATATTTGCTGGCTCAGTCAGCAGGGAAAATTCAGGGTGATGGTCTCATTTCCTTTATGCTGACCACGAGGGGATGGTCTCTACTGGACACATTCCACAAAGAGGAACAGAGGTGGAAGAAACATCCTTTTAGTGTCTACCAGTCTCTATCCTGTCAGCTGAGCCACACTGAAGCCACACATGACACTCAACATCCACAGGTTGCCAACAAGCAAGAAGTGTCAAGAAACATCAGGAAAACCAAGGGCAGAAGTTGAGATGGTCTAAGAAACCTCCTACTCTGTCCTGGTGTAACTTTGCCCTCGAATTTGATTCCATTTTACAACATCAACCAGGCAATGATAAAAGCACTGGACCCTGTCCTGGATACACAGAATTTTTTCTGCAGCTTCAGCCCCGGACTGGGTCAGTGGGGTGTGGGGGTGTGCAAGTCTGGGTGTGCACAACCAAAAATTACTCATAAATTCTGGGAGAAACACTTCCAAAGAAAAGAACTGCCACCCTCTCTTTCCTTCCTTTCTCTGCCTCCTCCCCATCTTGGTAACCTCAAGCTCAAAGAATGTGAGAATTATGTTTTTTTTTTACTTTATAATTCACTGGGAGCAATATTTGGGACTGAATCCAAGTTGCTTTTGTTTATTCAACACTCTGAAATACAGGAAACAACTCCCCAGCTGATGAAAGTTTAGTGCATCTCTCGTGTTCTGAAGATGATGGGGAACTTCCTGAACAGATAACCAGCCTACTGAGCTGCTTTCTACATGAAAAAAAAAATGACATAAAAGTGATTTTCTAATTAATATTCCAGAGTTTTTAAGGCTATTACCACAGCTTTCATTTTTTTATTTATTTTCATGAACCCCAGTTCTTGATTCCAAGACACTTTGTATGAAACCCTCACACTTCTGAAGGGAAATACTCCATCAGTGGCTTTAACACACCAAGATCTGACCAAGGCACACAGACCCACAGTGGTCATAAATGCATATAAAATCTGAAAAGTTCCAAAATGAGTTGTTTACCTGTTACTTCCAGTTTTTCACCAATGACTTCAGCTTTCAGGTAAATCCTTCCCCTTTTCTCTGTGTGGTCCATGCCACAGAGGCTGGGGACGTTTATCACACATTGCTTATGAACGTTCATGTCACAGGCTGTGGAGACAAAAATGGTTCAGGCACCCATGAGGAGCCAATAATTATGATCACACTGCAAACTCAGAGCAAAGTGAAAGTTAAGACTAAATGCTTAATTGTTGGCCAGACTTTCAGATCACAGCTGGGTGGTTTTCCACCCAATGACGTGGCTACATCTTACAATACATTCTGCAGAGAATAAAATAATCTACTTCAGAAACCTAAACATAACCATTAATGATGTGCAAGGGAAAATAAAAGTGAAGCTGGAATAAAGACTTGCTGGGAATATGACTAAGAAAACAGAGCATTCACGTCAGCATCCCCAACGAACGTGAGTTTAAATTGATTATTAGATTTTTTCTAGCAGGACACTTCCAATACAAATTAAATACAAGGAAAATACTGGACCCTGGCTACAAACTTAACTGAATTTTCAGTCTTTAAGGGTGTATTCAAGAGGCTTTCTCAAAACTGCCACAGCAAAGGCTCTTCAGCCACATCAAGCTGAACGTGCTGCGTTCTCAGCAGCAGAGGTGATTTTCATTAGTAGATCATTATAGTACTGAAATATCCACTTGAAATATAACAGGACTATAAATAGCTGACATTTGAAACACTGTTTTCCACAGAAATGAAGTAAGAGGCTGTTACCCAGGGTTTCCACTTTCTTTCTAAAACCCTCTTTTAGTAACACAGAAAACCTTCACTTACTGTCACACTTCATCCCTTGGTGCAGGAGCCCATAAAGGAGGGACCCACAGTGGTCACAAAAGGTGGGGCTCCCATAGGTGTGGATCTTAAATTTGTGCTTGCTTCTGGGATCCTGGAGGGAAAAAAACAGACAGACATCCTCAAGTCATAAAAAAATACCAGTGACACACCTTTAATATATCACTTCAAATACCAAAAACTTTCCAGCTCTGCAGTTTATGCTGCAGGAAAATACATTTGATTGTGTAGCTTGTTCCCGACCCTCAGAGAGGTACCTGCATTGGCACAGGCACATCTGCCTCAGTTCTTAATTTTCCTCTGCTTTGGTGTTGTAAGAGTGAGTCAGCTCAGAGAACACAGCCTTGTTCCATGATTTATCTGCACTAAAACTTCACTTACTGACTGCACAAGTACATAAAGTTTAATGACAGTGTTCAGCCCGTGGCTGAAGTGTCACAGACTGTCTGTCTGTTTACAGTGTGTCCTTGTCACCACACAAAATACAGCAGGGAAATAACTGCTAATGGGCTGTTCTGAACCACAGTCAAAGGGCTGGAAAATCAGCATCTTACAGAGGGGATCATCTCGAAATGCTGCAACTTTATAATCTACACTGTAAATGGAAGGGAACAACTTCTAACTGTACATGCAGTAAATGTTTTACAGACAATGCTGTTCCCATCTGATTACTGAACAGAGAAACTTATAAAAAGAACATTTTAGCCACCAGCAGCTTGGAAATGTTTCCTAATTTAGAACCAGTGAAAGGGAATACGCTCAAATCAAAAATCCAAAGAATTTTGCTGTTCCTCTAGGGGTAGAGATCCTCTCTGGAAAACCCAAGACACTTAAATAAAAGGAATAAATCACAAATTCAGTATGTTCACCCATTCCACACACATCAGGCTGGAGATGTGCAGAGCTCAAACAAAGGGGGCAACAGCCCTGTCCTGTGCACATCCTCTCCATCCTGACATCCCTGATGGCCATTTCCAGCCCCAAATGTATTTTAGTCACAACTACCACTGCCCAGTCTTGATCAGGAGTTGGGAAGAGCAGCAATTCTTCATTAGAAAACACACTGGGGTTTGAAATGAATCCTTGCTAACATTGTTTTCAGAAAGATCACGGAAATCATGAAATGCCAGGTCTAAAACAGCCTCGACGAATAGACAGCTGCAAAATGAGACATGAAAATGTTTTTCTTCTGATTACATTTTGTATTAATGTGCCTTTATTTGGATAAGAACTGTTAAACTCTCTAACAAATATACTGGTTTTTAAACTTCACCTGCCAATCAAAAGCAAAGCCCAGCATGTAATCCAAGATGGAAAACCTGGGGGCTCTGTCTTCAAAAGGCAAAGATTCCTCCAGTAAAAGCATTTTCTCAAGAAACCTGAGAACTTCTAACAGTAATTATCATAAAAATATGACTATGAGAAGGCAAAATCTTGCCTTCATATTTTAATATTTTGCCATCTTACTCTTTGTGAAGGTTTTTTGTGTTTTGGGAGCATTCTGCATGTGAAATCATTCTGATACTGATTCCAAGTTTTACAATGAATCTATAACCATTATTTTTTCACTACACAGGAAGAAATTGTACAGCATCCAGGATAACAAGTAAAGACTTTACATTAGGAATTCAAATGGAGACTATTTCAATAGCTCTGCCTGTTACACAGCCCGAGATATGAAATACAAGCTGCTAACAACCGTATTTATTTAGTAAACACAGCTAACCCACATGGAGTGACATCCAGGGCTCCACAGAACATCTGTTTCATTATTTATTAAAGATATAGCAAAGGGCCTCGTGGCACAGGGTCATGGGAACGTTGTTTTACAAAAGGGTTCTCTGATGGCTCTTTGACTATATGATTCCAAACAATTTAAACCACAGTTGGGAAGCGAATTCTTCCTTAAATTGTTTTGTTTAGAAGACAGGAGGGGACTTGCTGCCTTATAAATATACCCACTTAAACATTACTCTGGTAAGCACATCTGTGGCTGAGAAGGACAAAAGCTTCCAAGAATGACACTGAATAAACAGAGTTTTAAAGTTGTGTTTAACCTCTGATGGAAGTGGTATTTATGAGTATAAAGTAAATGATACAGAGGGGAAATTATTATAGTGAATGTCTATTAAATACATTGAGCCTGTATATTCTCCTGAAATGATATAACACTACCAAATAATTTCACTCCAAACAACAGGATATCCATGTAATTAAGTTAAGCAGGGGGGTGTGTGGCTAAAAAACGTTGTGACATGTAAGGACAGCTCTGCTGCTCTCACCACAAAGCAACACGAGCTCATGTGCTCCTGTGCCCAATTCAATGTGACTCCAAAATGAAATAAAAACAGTCACAGGAATAAATAAATCAAGTTGAATCAAACTTTGGAGTTGGCCCTGCATGATTCATTATATGTAATTTGAATCATCATTTGCTTTCTATAACGACTGTCCCTTTTCTATCCCTATATGAAAGTCCCTACTGTAGGATGTTTCAAATGAAAAATTTATTATGAATTAATTTTTTTAAGGAGTAGCAAGTAAGTTCTGACTATTATTAGTTATTATTCTCTATGCATGAAGTCATTCCAGGCAGAGCATAATATAAACAGTGGAAAACAGTACCAAAACTACTCCTGAACTGGAAACTTTGTAGAATATCCCTTTCAAAATCCCTTTAATACATCTACATAGAAGAACCTAAAAAACATTTAAAACCTACAAATAAGAGAGTGCACTCTTCATCAGTATTTAATCCTATTTTCTGTTTCAGTCCTATGTTTTTTGATTTTTTTTTTTGTAAATTGAAGTATAGAGGACAACTTTATTTTGCCACCAAGTCTGAGACCATTTAGAGAAAGCCAAGAGATCACTTCTACCCATCACAGATGATAAAACCTTTTTATCTTATTCTTATATTAACAGGGATTTTTCATGCACTTACAACTACCCTTGAATCTATAGTTTGCATTTTAATTACAAGCAATCATATTAATAATAATTAGTACATTGCCAGTACTAATTACTTACATTAACAGCAATTATTTTATTAGTTGTTAACACTTCCCAGTGTTAAATATGCATTAAGGGACTTATGTGAATCATAGAGGAAACAGCATCATCTTTAGTACTTTCTGGCTAAAGGAAAACTATGGAGCTAAAGGAAAGCTCCTGTAAATTTTCTTCAAATATGCCCTTTTCATCGATGTAAACTTTCAATAATTCCCAAAGCAGAGCTGGCAGTCCCGTTTCATAGTAAACACAGGGAGCCAAGCCAGGATATGACAGATGAACTGCCAAATAATGGCTGCTATTTGCAAGAGAATTGAACTTTGCACTAAACTTGGCATAGATTAATTGTGAAACTCTAAAGGGAAAACCCACTTCTGCTTCCAAAACCCGTCAAAGTTATGGAGGGGGAAAGTGGCAATGGGAAAGCAATGGGAAAGCCCTTGTTAAGCAGTGATGAATGATGTGCTCTATTAAAATTCATGTTATTTTCATGCTAAAAAGTGAATTCTGGGCTATGTTAAGACAATCCCCCATTTTGGTAAGTAGAACTGAATGCAATACAGCATAATTAAATGGGAAAGGAAACTGGGCAATCAATAGTAGTGACGTTTAAATATTTGTCTTTGAAAAACCCTTAAACTGGCAAAAATCTGGCCAGTGCTCTGCAATTCGACTGCTTTAGAACAGGCTGGGTTTCAGAGCCTGTAATGACATATATGGGTGCAGCATCCCTTTAAAGACGAACAGAAACTGGGCATCTACAGCCCACACAGCTCTGAAAAAATCAGAATATTATTCATCAGTCTCAAAGCAGAGACAAGATTGCACAGAGAGGGGCAGGCCCAGAGTCCCAGTGAGCAGGAGATCTGGGCTGCACGAGGTGGAACTATCCCCAAAAACGGAGCAGAAACCTTTAAAAAACATAAATCATGAGTTTGCAGAAGTGACTCCCCCAGCCAAGCCAGCTTTGGGTCTGCTCTAAGGAGTTCCTGGAGCCAGGCAGGAATCCAGGCAGGAGTCCAGGCAGGAATCCTGCTGCACTCCAGCAGAGGGAAGCAGAAGAACACGGAGGCATCTCCCCAAACCACACGTTTGTCCCTCTGTCTACTGCCACCGAGCTCTGTCCTGCCCACTGCAGCAGCACTGCCACCATCCCTGCTCCTGCCTTTGTTTAGCACAAATGAATCCATTCCCTTTATTGGAGAGCCATGGAAAGCACCCCCCTGCGAGGAGCCATTCCATCATTTTTGTGGCTCAAAGGAGGGGTGTGCAATAATTGAAAGCTCCTGGTTAACCAGCAGCACATGTCAAACTGTGCTTTAACACATCACAAACCAGCTTATGAGCACTGCATTTCGGAATTCATTCTAAGAGCTCCCTTTTGATTAGGATTTTATTCCCCTTGATAGCAACACTGAACCCGCTATCGTTTTGCAGCCATTAAATCACCACGTTGCTTTTAAGTATAAAATATGCAAAAAAACCCCACTTTGGGTGCTGTTGCACCAGTGGAGATTTTACATTCCAAGCACATCATATCATCCCTTGTCTTTTCATAATATACAACTTGATGGTATGCCCAGCTGTATCCCCAGGAACACGGATCCACCCTGTCCTGGGCTGATCCCACAGTGTGGGCAGCAGGGAAGGGAGGATTCTGCCCCTCTGCCCCCCTCAGGAGACACCCCACCTGCAGAGCTGCCTCCAGCTCTAGGGTCCAACAGCAGAAGGATGTGGAGGTGCTGGAACAAGCCCAGAGGAGGCCACGGAGATGCTCCGAGGGCTGGAGCCCCTCTGCTCTGGAGCCAGGCTGGGAGAGCTGGGGGGGCTCACCTGGAAAAGAAAAGGCTCCAGGGAGAGCTTAGAGCCCTTTCAGTGCCTAAAGAGGCTCCAAGAGAGCTGGAGAGGGACTTTGGACAAGGGATGGAGGGACAGGACACAGGGAACGGCTTCCCACTGCCAGAGGCCAGGGTTGGATGGGATATTGGGAAGAAATCCTTCCCTGGGAGGGTGGGGAGGCCCTGGTACAGGTTGCCCAGAGAAGCTGTGGCTGCTCCATCCCTGGAAGTGTCTAAAGCCAGGCTGGACGGGGCTTGGAGCAACCTGGGCTAGTGGAAGGTGTCCCTGCCCGTGGTAGGGGTGGGACTGGATGAGCTTTTGTTTAGTTCTTAGGTTAAAAGGTGTACAGGGAAAAAACCCTTAAAATATCCAAATTACTTCACTTAGACAAAAGAAAAAAAAATTCCTTAAGCCTCAGTAGCATGAACTGTGGTACTGCTCGTGTTTCTGTTGAAAACAGGGGTGACCATACATTCCATATATGCAAAAAAAATCCAAACTGTTACAAGAGATACGAGCTCACTGTTCCTCCTCACCAACCCCAGAAACTTGCAGGTGTTTTCCTCCCTTTAATACTCAGCCTTTAGACATTTCCTACTGTGACAGAAACATTGAATCCTACATTTTTCTCTGTCCCCCCTCCAAATGTCTTTAAAGTATGGATTGTAAGGAACTCTGCTCCAGCAGATCAATGAAACCACTGCAATTTGTACCGCACATATTTCACTTAAAATAGGTTTGACTTCCCCAAGCAAATATCAAGTTAATAAAACATATTTAAGAAGAACCAAGTGTGGTTTTCTCTCCACAGAGCCAAATCCCACATTCATCCCACGCTCTCCTTGGGCAAATTTCTGTTTCAGTTATGAAAGTCTCCAGAATCCAGCTTTTCTAAACACCTTCCAAGCAGCAACCACAATATCCAGGACCCCACTCAGACCCATGTCTGTTTGAGACACTTTCTTCTGTTTGCTGTTTATTTTCCTGCTGAGATAACAAAACTATTGGTTGGTGACTTATTTGCTGGCACCTTAATTTGAGAAAGCAGTTTCAACCTCGAGGAGCTGCAAGAGCCAAGGGGCCAAATGCTTCTACTGGAAATAACTTCCAGGGCTTAAAATATGGTTTCTGTGATCAGAACTCAGGAGCAAGAACAGTCAAAACTCCTCGTGGAACTGGTCACCAGCTTTGTTCTTCCCTGGCTGAAGGAGACTGAAAGCAAAGGCAATCTGAGACTCTTGGGAATGGTTAGGACAATATCACTTTTTAAAAACAAATTATCAAGTGCTTAAAGTTTGTTTGATATTTCACCTCTCACAGCCACAGCATAGGGAAGTAGAATTAAAGATAAGACTTCTACTGGCTGAAGATTCAAAAATATCACAGGGGGGGCTGAGGGTGGACGGGACCTCTGAGACCCCCGAGCCCAAACCTGGCTCAAAGCAGGGTCCACTACAGAGCAGTTGGGTTTTGCAGATGGTCATGGGGTTACTCCTCCCCAGCAAGATTCCATGGAGCTCCAAATCTACCTGCCAAGCACCCAAAAAACATCTCCTACAGGTTGAGATATGGCTCCTAAGAGCTCCTTCCTGCAGTGGAGGAGGAGAGGAATGACATGACCAGGATGCGAAATCACACACGGACTCTTTCCAGGAACCCTACCTCCAGGCAGGATTTGGAGTGTCAGTTTTTGTTTGGAATGACTCAAAGGAATAATTTGGACAAAGAATTCATTCATTCATTCATTCAATGCACTGACATCTGCAGGATGGGAAACCCTAACACAGTGGTAGGTGTTCAGAGCAGAAGTGGAGTTTATTCAACTCCACAACAGCAGTGTAAGGGAGTGGTGGGATAAGAAAATGAAGACTAAGGAAAATACAGGTAATAAAACCTATGTACGTTAGTCTTTTAGGCTGTCCAACAAGGATGCAAGGGAGGAGAGAAGAGATGGGCTCTAATCCATGCCGGATTTCAGAGATAAGGGAGGGAAGGAGCCCCGAGCTCCTGCACACACTGCTGTGCAAACACTGCTGTGCTCCTGGCAGACCTGCAGCAGCACCTCTGGAAGCAGCTGCACTACAGCAAGGTCAAAATACAACCCATTCCTGCCCGGGTTCAGGGGTAGGAATGACATTCAGAATTGAAGACTGACTCTGAAGTGCGGTAGAAGAAAAGCCTTTCATGATAACAAGTGACAACCCAGCTAAAAATAACAACAAAAATCTCTTTTCCCGTTGCTGTTACTAAGACCATTTCTATTCCTTATTGCTCTGAAAAGAGTTAAGAGGTTCACAAACAGAAAAAAAATTGTATTTAATTAAAACTAACAAATTTCAATCAACTGTTTCTTCTCTACACTTGTATAGAAAGAGGACAACTTGAACACGGTTCAAAAATGATTCAAAGGTCAATTTTTCAGTCCCCTCCTGGAATTCACAGTAAATTATTATTTTTAATTAAAAGAAACAGGTGGTCATTGAATAAACTGCTTTTGATTGCTGCCTTTTGTTCCTGTTCTTCTTGTATAGAATAGAACTGATTGAGTTGGCAAAGGGAGAAAGAAGATCTGCATGACTGTACTCCCAGGGATTTGTAATTTCCTAATTACTAGAAAGACAGATAAATTCGGAAGGGACTTGGTGTTTACTGGCTGTTTTTTCTTCATTCTTTTTTAATGAAGAAACTGCAGGATAATTACCCAAAGTGCATAAACAAAAGATCCTGTTAGAAAATCATTCACGAGCAGGAGAAATGGAGAAAGATTTTGTTTCAGACACAACTTAACATCACATTACCATGTGGAAATCATTTCAATAAAGACAAAGTCCAGGGATCTGGATTCAAAAGGAGTACTAGAAAAAGAGAGACACAACTGCATATGGCTTGCTTAAAAACCCTAATTTATTAGTTTTAGTATTTTGTCATTTGTTAATTAATTTGTTGAAGATGTACTTTTTGACACAGAGCATCCTTTACACCTTGAATGCCTATTAAAATATATAGTTTAAACAGATCAGCTGGAAAAAGTAATTTTAACAAATTCCTGCTGTAAAGGAGAGTATTGATATTGAGAGGTACAATATGGTGAATTGTTCAGGATTCCAGTTACATTGTAGTTTCTGTGCTTCCCAAAGGAGCTGCAATGTGGGTGGGTGCAGTGCATCATTAATGTAATATAGGATTTAACACCAACAGGTAATGTTGTCTGTTGTCACTGTGTGACAGCAGGTTGCAAGAGAATTATTTTACATTAACATAACAATAATTCCTTATCAGTTCCTAAATATTTAAATATATTTCTGTACAATACCTCCTCATCAGTTCTTAAATATTTCAAAATATTTCATTACTGGCCGACTTGTTCATGCTAGACATGATATTACTTATTTTTCCCCCCATTATCCTCAGCTGGAGCTCATAATATCCTTTCTTTCAGTCACTGAAAGGGAAAATGGAATGAGAAAGGCTGAAAAGCAACTTCACCTGAAATGCCCCATTTCCCTGTAAGAGCAGCGACCCTGAGGGCAGAGGTATCAGGTCAAGCAATCCAACATCTGCTGTCATTTGAGCACTGTTCATACAGGGAAGTGGTACATATTTATCCAAGAATAAGGGGGAAGCGGGAATGGCTCCAGACACCCTTTCAGAAGCAATTACAGCCCAAAGTCGAGTTCACTGTTGGCACTTCAAGGCTTCAAAAAGCCTCTTTGTGACCCCAAACTTGCTGAGTGCTGACAGAAGCCAAAACCCAACGAACTCAAGCTCTTATTTGTAGAGCCAAACCTGCCCTCAGTTAGTTCTGTCTAAGGTGGTTTGAACAAAGGTCTTGACAATGTATGAAGTGATAGATTTGAGCACAGAACCGTGAGTTGATTTGCCAAAAAAATCCCCGAGCGAAGGAGCAGCGGCGCTACGAGTGCGGAGAAGGGAGGCAGTTTGCTGAGCTGCTGCTCTTCCTCTGAGCTAATTCAATATGCAAGGCCCTGAATAATAACTGGTTTACATTTCCCACACCTCCGTTTTCCCCTCTAAAATGGTGAGGAACCCACCAATTTATAAAGGCACACCTTACTTGTTCTCACTAAAGCCTTCTGCACCTATTTAGGCAGCACCTTCTCTTCTCCCCACCTCCCACAGCAGCAGCTGCACGCTCCAGCACACTTCCCAGGAAAGACACTTCTATGTCTGGATGTATTGCTACCAAACAGGAACGTGCAATATCCATATATACAGCAGCATATGGTTCAAAATCTGCAGCCAACCCCACTAACTACTGTACAGATTTGTTTGAGGAAGCCGAGCCCTGCGGGAGGGTGTTCCCTGCACAGCGAAAAGGAAATCCAAGGAGAGGTTGGTCTGTCCCAAGGAATTACATAGAATCGTGGAATATCCTATGATACACACCCCAGAGCTCTGCTTCTCTCCTTTACCTTTAGTTCAAGTAAAAACTGACACGTACATCCTTGTGTTTTTGGACACACTCACTGGAATCTTGCACTGATACCTGTAAATCACATCCAAGTTAACAAATGCATTTAAAAATTTTCCCGTCCATTACAAAATGACTCATTTGTTTATTCTGGTATAACGGCAAAACTGTGCTGAACTGAGCAGAAAATCACCGATTTTTGAAAACTCTGAGGAATTTTTTCTTCAAAATCAGTCAGAATTTCACAGCTCAGCCACTCCCTCGCACAAGAACCTGTGGGCTGTCCTGCTGCTCCCCATTTGACAAACTTTATTAGAGACAGACAAGAATTTGCAACACCCAAGCAAATTGCCTTTAAAGTTACTCACTGAATAATTCATTATTGCCTGATATTTTATACATTGGTTAAGCACCGAGAAAAAGGCAGGAAGGAGGGTAAAATATGCATAATTTAAACCGACTGTCTCATTTCTGTTCTTCATCTCAGTTCTGTCATTTCAGAAGTACCAACATTCCAACCTATAAACCAGGCAGATATGCCACAAAACAGGCAGAAGTTTGCTCTCCAGAGACAAAAAATCCCATGGAATGATTGCACATATGAATGATATAAATGACTGCAGGATTTCCTTCAAATATATTTATCTCCAAATCCACACCTCGGTGTGAAAAACGCTGCTCTCAATAAATCATAGCCAGGATCCCACCATGGAGGATACTCAGGCACAGAGTCCTTGAATGATCTTTTACATTGTATAACCACTGAAACACTATTTATTTCTGCATTGAACAGATGTTTTTTCCATATGTCTAAATAACCCTTCTTCAGAAAAGTAACTCAAGCACATTAGATTTTGCAGACCAAGGAATACAGGCATCAGACTTGTTAGTATTTATAGGACATTTGGTATCTTTTCTACAGCAAATTCAGTATCTTCTCTCTGGAAAAAGTCACTAGCCCTATTCCTCTGAGTAAATAGGCATCTAAGAGGGGATGTGCAAGATGCTCTGACATTAGGTTTTGTGCTCGAGTCCTGACCTTACAATGGCAGAGATCCCAGACAAGCTGTCTAGTCCATAACATTTTTCCATGGCGTTGTAGCAGTTGCTATTTATTAGCTGGTTAAAAACTCAGAAAACAATACAGAAACTTGAAGAAAAAGTTAACAGCACCCAGTAAACCTCTGAGAGAATGACAGGCTTTTAGCAGAGCCTCCTGATTTGCCAGCTTTTGGCAGCTCTGTTTGTGTTTTAAACCCCAAACCCGATGCTACTATCAGGCAGAAAAGCGTTTCGCTGCTCCCACAGCTGAGAGCACACTCAGATTAAAAATAAGAACTGACACAAATCTGCTGTCCCTTGGGCAGAATGTGACCCTTTTGAGGTTTTCTAATCAAAAATGTGAACGCAATAAGGACTGTTGTAATCACACCAGGGCTGGAAGCCCTGGAAGAAGGATTTCCTCCCGGCTGCCGTTGCTGTGTTGCTCCGGAGGCTGAAGGAGCCTCAGCTGCTTCACAGCATCAGGAAAGGTCCTCACAGCATTTAGCAATGAATAATAAAATCGATGAATATTTAATGTCTGGCAATTAACTGTGCACTGTTCAAAGGAGGAAAAAGGAAATACAGAAAGGCTTCACCGAACCATTTAGTGACAGTGCAACATCCTCCTCCAGCCTCGAGACCAACCCACAGACAGAAGTTCCAGTAATAAGCCTTTTTCCATCTCCTTCTTTAATGAGAGTGTTTTTCTCGAGGCTGTTGATGGCAGAGGAGCTTCCCAGATTCCACTGAAGGCTGTGGCTTTGGAAGGATGCCTGCACAGAAGCCCTTTGCTGGCAGAGTGCTTCCAACAAAGGGAAGGCGAGTTTAGACTCTGACTTTTTATTTCTCAAGAATCACTTGTGGGTGAGAACAAACCTCAGCACTGAACACCTACACCAGGGCACCATGAACCTCTACAAATACTTGGAATTGGGAACATGAACCAAGGCCAACATTTCCAGCAACTCTGATTGGAACAGTTCTTGAGTTTACAGGTCAAGGAAGACCCTTCAGGGCACATTCCTCTTCCTCCTCTCTGGCATGAGAGGTCCCAGCCAGTGGAAATAAATGGTGTCCTAAATGCTGCTGTGCATGCCATCCATCACTGACAAAGTTCATCCTCCTGAGTGCTGCCAGTTCTATTTTACATGGAAAATGTATATGCAAGAGCAACAGGCAAAAAAAGAGTGAAAAAAGAAATAAAAAGCTTTAAATGTAATAAAAAGAGTAAAAAATAAGTAGCTTTTTTTTTTTTTCTTTTTTACATTTTCTTAACAAAGGGGAAAAGTTGTGCCATTTTGGCTCTATCCTGGTTTTTGAGTTTTTTTTTATTTCAGATTCAGTCACTAAACACGTCCTGAGAGTCCCTGCAATGACATCTGTAATTACAGCTGTAATTAATTTGCCAACATGAGGCAAGTCAGGATGGGCACTTGTCTGCTCATTGTATCATGTACCTCTTAGAGTCAGTCTTTAGCTGGGAGCTCTGCAGGCTGATATTTCCATGGAGGAAAGAAAAAACTGGAAAGACCTTCTGTTGTATTCCTAAAAGGTATTACAGAGCAATGTTCATCAGGATTACAGAGCAGCATTCTGGAAAATTGCTTGCATGTATAGCAGCAGAATAAGTGCATTTTTCCTCATCTGCAAGTGATGTAATTTTTTAAAAGAAGAAGAAAAGAAACTGCTCTTCCTCTCTAATCCCAATATACAGATTAACAGAGGTTTTTTTTAGCACGGCCTGCTAAGCCTTTGTAAGGCTGCATCCGAAACAATTATTAAAATTAATCCCAGGTACAAATGGAGTTGCACAATATTAATCTTGCTGAAAAAAAAAATCTGACGTGACAAACATGTAGAAGACTGACATGAGGAGCAAAGGACGGAAAAAACCCAATCTTTGCAAAGCAGTTTTGCTAGAACTGGTGATGGGGTCACATGAACATTCCTGCTGTCACTCAGATGTCCATCTTTCCTTCTGTGGTGGCCACCCCGGCAACATTTTGGACATTCACAGCCTACCAGGAAGAAACTGGAATAAAGCAAGGTATTTCTTCAGTTGAAGGTAAATCTAAATATAAAAACCCGGGAGAAAAATCCCTCTATAATTGACTACCCCGTGTGCACAACATGGAAAAACTGAAATGCAGAGCAAACATCTATGAATTGGCAGCCAGAAATTTCATTGTGTCTTCAAGAGTCCTTAAGAAGACTCACTTCATCACAGAAAAGGTCTCCTCATCATTAAATGAAACAAACCCAAGGAAACAATAACACATGCCCTCCAGATGAACTTTCACATTTCAAAGAAAACAAACGGTCCCAGATAATACTTTTACAATGTACATAATCTGAGTTATTAGATGGCAACATAATGCAATTAGCATGACGTGGCTTAATGCTCACATAAATCCTTCTGTTACAGCTGATATTGAGAATTTCATACTGAGGAAAAAATACATTTCCTGCATTGTTCCTCACTGGGCCTTTGGCTTTTGATAAAAAATACGTTAAGGGATGAATTTCAGGTTTGCACTGAAGGCTTTATCTGTTAAAAAAAAAATAACCATGTCCTGCATCAAGCAGGCAGAGCATTTTTCTTCCTATTATCCCATGGATTGCATGCCTTGCACAACAGAGCTACAGTTATGGTGCAAAATGTCCTGTAGTCCCTCTGATCCAAGACTAACATTGAGTATCTCTTGATAAGACAGGCATGTGGTAAATCATTCCTTTGGGAAGTGGAGAGGACAGAACATGCCAAGATGTAGGACTGAGCCTCCTGTGACTGCCACAATCCTGATCAGATCCATGGCAAGTCCATCAAAGTCATGGAGGGGTTGTAACAACAGAAAAAATTTTAAAAAATTACAAAAATAAAATATCTTATTTTTCCCCCTTGCTACAGTGAACATCTTAACCTCTTTCCTATAGTCTGCACATTTCTGTTCAGTCAAGATCACACCTGAGTGCTAATGCCAGTTAGATTTTAGCTGGAACTCCCTACCTTGCCCTTTATGGGATTTATGACCAGCTCTAACGCCTTGAAACAGTCACAGGGACGATGACAAAGCACTTGTCTGCTCCAGCAGACTCAGCCCTTGCAAGTGCTGCAGGAATTTGACCATTTTTGAAGCCAAAACTGGTCGCTGACTTTGCACCTCCCACCCTTCGGATTAATTCCAGACAAATAAATAATGTGGGGCAGAACCTATAGAAGGGCAAAGCTCAGTTCAGCCCTCAGGCACAAATCAGTGTTTTATAAACACAGATCCTGCCTCATGAATGACACTTGCTCTGCCTGCACTGCAGTGCTGGAGCTGCTCAGGATGAACTGTTTAACCACTTCCTGCAAATCAGCTGTTGGGAAAGGAAGGGCCACACTTTGGAGATCTGATTCAAAGGAGTTACCTGGGAATGTGGAACATCCCTTCGTTCCAAGAAAATGATAGAAACACAAGTCTCAGAGGAGATCAGGTCCATGAAAGGAAAAGTTCCTTCTAATTTATCTGGTGCCAGGAACACCACCAACAACCCCCACGGTGCCTTTCATCGTTCCTGCTGTCACTGGGAGCAGCACCAACCCCCCTGTGCCCTGGGGACGAGGCAAAAGGCTCTGATCCACTGCAACAAGGGCTTATTCTGACAGGCAATCAAAGCAAAATCCAATTCAACTCCCAAGCCAGGAAGACTTTTCCTGCACTTTTGCCCATTCCTTTATTGCTGTGCCTTAAGACTCTCCCCCAGTGGACACAGCATTGCAGCAGGGTCTCATTTAGCATTAAACAACCTGCCCTGGGTTACTGGGAGCAAGGTGACAGAATTCCAAACCACAGGAAACCCCAGAGCTGACTGTGACTCACTGAACCTGGCACAGAAATCTGTAAAAATACGTTATTTAAGAAACAATGAATTGAAACCCGGAAGCAACATCAGTCTGAGTTCAAACAAAAATTTAGTTTCACAATAAGTTAGAAAAGTCAAATTAAACTTGCAGTAAAATATAACACAGAGGTTACAATGTAAAAACAAATGTTTTTGTTTTTACATGACGTGCTAAATATTTAGAAAATAATATTATCTTTCCTAAACGTGTTTTTAAAAGTGGTCAAACCAAATGTGTCTCTGGGAGCCACCGATACTTTTAGCCCCAAATTCACCCAATTGTTTTAAATTCATTCACTTGCCCACAGTTCCTGCCATTATCCGTGTGCCTGGCTCGTCAATCACAGGATCAGAGATTGGCACCTCTCTACTAACATTCATCACTTCTCTATATTTTCCTTCAGCACTTTGCATCATTAATTTATCAAGTCTCATTCCATTCAACTCCCACGGCCCCTTTAAGTGTGACAGAGCATGGTCTTGTTCTACTGTTGTCATTTCTTACATATTTGATGTCAGGCAAAACAAATAAGGCTACTCTGCAACAGGAATGCAACATTCAGGGGAAAGCTCCTATCAGACATTAATGAAAGTTTAAGTACCTGAAGTATAAATACAGCATTATTATTTATGGTTATTATTTATAATGTGGCAGCACCTGAAACCACTGCAGCATTTTCCTTATACGGGCACATTCTCATCCCTGTTTTATATGATCTGTTGGTAAAAAATCTATTAAAGCATTTAGGCATGTTTTATTGCCACAGGAATTTCATTTTTATCCAAAAGTTCTTTTGAAATAAGAGTAGATTTTGAGCCTGTCATGTAGCAAAATAATTTGTCCTACAGGAAGCAGCACAAGGGAGTTCAGCACAACCCAGTTAACTTATTAGTCAGTGCCAGACACAGTGGAAACCTTTCCCAGAGTCATCTGGGCAGTCTCAAAGGTCACAGCAAACCTGCTTTTTGACAGGCCACGTCACATTCCCAGGGCAGAACCTACACTGGCACACCCAGGGGTTTTTCTGGAAGATTTTGCAATTAATCACTGTTCTAGAAGCTCAAAAATAAATCAAAAAAGCCCAAAATAAAGGTCTCCCACCTTCTTTTTTTTTTTTAATCCATAACAAAACAATTTCATTTGGAGGGCACTGAACTATTGTCCAGAGATTTTTACATTGTGGAACTGTCCCCTATCAGTGAACCAGGACCTGTCTATGACTAAGAGAAAAAGAATTACAACAGGTTGGATTAAATATGACATTTATCTGTGCAACTACCACCACTGAGCCACTTATTTCACAGACTAAATACAGATATCACAAGCCAGATTTTCTCCTCTCTCCTTATTACTTTTTGTAGGACACTGCATTATATACAAGAAAAAAATACCTGAAATCTCATCCAACCAAATCCCTGCCAAAAGAACAATTCCCAAGCTCTCCATAAGTAAAATTCAAGCAGTTCTTCTGATGGAGAAATATTAACTTAAAGTCCCAGAGCTGTGCATTGTTTTTTCATATTACATTTGACGTGGTTACTCCATCTCCAGGCAGGGTTTCAGCTGGATCTCACTGTCTGTGCTCCTGATCTATGGACGGGGACAGAGGTGAATAAAGCACAGATTTAAAACTGCACATGGGACTTAAGCCAATCATTTTTCCTTTAACTACCAGCTGCTCTGTCAATATATATACTATTAAGGTATGACTTCTGCTCCAGATGCAGTTCAACCTTCTTATTGACCTGAACATTTATACGTTTTCAATCTGGCAGAGAGCAGGAGGTTCAACCCCAACACTCACTCAGCAGCACAGGTATGCTCCAGTGTCTCCTAAAATGTGTAACCTTGTGGGACTTTTTTTAACAGGAACACATTTGAAGGCCTAAATTAGGAAGAGTTTAAAAAACAGGTTTTTTTTTTTCCCCTCCCAAAAATTATATATCTTTAATTTAACACAATTAAGTAATAGTTTATTTTCAGCCTGCCTCATGTCTGTACTAAGAAACGATATTAAACCCAACAGAATAACATTCTCACGTCTGTCTAATCAGGGAAACTGTGAATCAGGTAAATACTTCTTTAAATCAAAGTTTTCTCTGTTAAATAAAGAAATGTTGAACACACAGACTGAAATAATGCCCAAAATGTCAATGCTGAATGCTTCTAAACTAAGATTACACGTTGAAAAACCTCCTCTCCAGGGAATAATGTATACAATTATAACTGACTTTACATAAACTGCAGGTTAAAAAATGAACAATGACAAAAGCTGTGGATGAAAAACACTACAGGGAAGTATTAATTAGTCTGGTGCTAATGAAAAAGAAACAGAAATCCTTACCCTAAAGCTTTCTATAAACCTTGATAAACCACGTATTTGTGTTCAAATATTACCAGTTCACCCCCCATCCCCAGAGCATCATGAAATGGAGAGTTTAGAATAAGGAGTCAATCCAAGAAAATGGTAATTTGTTTTGGAAACTGCAGGATCAAATGGCAGCACTGATTGGAAAGGGAACTCCTCAGTTCAAAGAGGGGCAGATCTGCCTGGAGACACCGAATGCGATGGGATTGTTTGGGGGAAAATATGGCAGAGGAACAAAGAACAGAAGTAAGAGACAGGAAAATTAGGCAGAAAATCGGAGATGTCCCGACAAGGGGCACAGAAGGAGGGTTATTAAGCTCTTTACATTGTGCTACAGGGTATAGACAACACATCCAGGGAATGTGGGCTTGGATCAAGCTCCCGAAGACCAACATCACATGAGGCAATGAGCATCCTCAGCGCCCACCAAGCCAACAGCAAATCCAACACATCCTCAGCCAGCAAACCAATGTTCCCTGGATCCATCACCCCAGGCAGGGGACATCTCCTCTGCTCCCGTGGGAGAACCTCCACTCCCACCCCAGCAAAGCCTGTCCTTTCCAACCCAAACCGTTCCATGACCCGTCTGCTGGAGCAGTGAACACGTTATAAAAACCACCACCAAACCCCTGATCCCTGAAAACTAAGCTTTAACCAGAGGAAGAAGGAACTTTTCTGTCAATAAACAGGTGCCACACGAATCTGGAATCGGTGTGCTGACAATGAGACCCTCCCTTTGTTGGGACTTTATGATTCCTGAAGCAGACATCTGCTCCCAGATCCCTGGGGTTTTGAATTATTTTTAAACTCTGAACAAAGAACACTTAGTACCACATACTTCCAGTTTCACAGCTGAGTTATTTTAAGGAGGCAAGAAACTCATTGGAATATAACTTTTTTTTTTTTTAATTTTGAAATATTTTAGCTTGAAGCTATTAATCTGTCCCTTGAGAATTCAGGAGTTCTTAGAACACTCATTTTAAATATTCGATATCTTTCAGAGCTACAATCTTCTCACACGGCCTTAAAATAAATGCCTGAAAAATCTCACTTTAATAACCCAAATGGAGCCCTTGTAAAGGAAGGGATTGAGTTTCTTCTTGATTAGAAAACTTGCCCTCCCAATCTCCAAATGGAAAATGTTATGCACGTAACCATTTCCTGAAGATGAGAAGCAAAGACCTTTTATTTTCACAGTGCTCTGTGAGGGCAAAGAGAGCTACAGAGAACTCTGCAATGGGGGGTTGTAGGATGGATTTGAGGTCAGGAGATTGGGAATTATCTCCAGGTCACTGTAGGCCAAGGCAGGACTCATTTGAGTGCAAGCTCAACAAAACCCGGGCTAATATTAAAAGGTTGCTTTTGCATTTGCTAATGTTTCATCACTGACTTGATTGTTTCTAAGTTCTTAATGAATTCAAACTCAATTTGCGCACAGTAACATCAAGTTTTAGTCAATTTTCATCTTATGTATTTATAATGGAATTAAGTTTTCCTCTTTTCTACTTTTCTACTTTTACCTCACTCTCCTGCATGAACTATGAATATTATTATCAGAATCTCAGGAAATTCTTTCCTGCTGACAAGACCTGTAGCACGTTGCAGTTCTCACTCTTCCAAGGAGAGACGAAAAGGGACTCTGAAGGCCACTGAAAAATCTAAAAGATTTGCCAGACAAAATGGTTTTATCATCTGAAGGAAAGGTGGTCAACTGCTCAAAACTTCTGCCAGCCAGTTAATGAAGACACTTTGGCAGCATCTTCTGCAGAGAGCACTTCCAGCAAGAAATGAAACACCATCTGCAGGCACAGAGAAGGGAAAAATAGTGGGTTTGTATTAAAAATGAGTTCCTGATCTGTCATTCAGGATGAGATGAGAACTGGGGCTCAGGAGGGTAAGGTGAAATGATTGTGTTCAAAACCTAATTAAAGAGAGCAAACAAACACTGAAGTGGACTTCAGGAAAATATCCATGCCCAGTCAAGGGAAATCCTTTTAATCACGGCAGAAGAATCAAAAATCCTAGTTCAACTTAGACAGAGAAGAAAAGAACTCTTACATCTCACTGTCAATGCCAAAGAAGGCAGGTCATGACTTCCAAACCTGTCAGCAGTCCCCAGGCTTCACTGGTTTTATCTTCTCCTGTCTAATCAAGAAGAGATGCCCAGAAATGTCTCCAAGAGGTCTAAAACTTAAGACACCACCTAAAGCCCAGATGTAATGGAACAATTCAACCCTGTGAACTGTCATTAGGAAAGTTACCTGGGAAATACTTAAATACTTCCAGATTTTTCACATCATTTTAAGCATTAAGGATGGAGCATTTGCAAGTCATGATACATCTGCAACACACCTGCTGGCCAAGAAAAAAATCCTGTCCGTAGGGAGAGCACCCTTGCTTATTGTTTGCAGGCAGATGGTCCTCTCACACCTGACACAAGAGACCCCCCACCTGCCCAAAGAGCTCTGAGGACAAACTTCTGAGCACCAGAAAAACAGCAGCAGCAGAGAAGATGATGTCCATCACCTTTAAATTGGGTAAATCAATTTGACCAAAGTGTCACCAAAGTGACACCCAGGGATGGGAGAAGGGTCGGGGCAGAAACTCTGGGGGAGCCCCGAGGAAAGGGAGGAAGGGAAAGCACAGCTGTGGAACAAGAACATTAACACTACTTAGGAAAAAAAAAAACAAACCAGGAAAACCCCAAAGCAAAGACCTAAAAGAGTAAAAGCTGAGTAGAAATGCTCACTAAAGAAGTGTGTCCACCACTGCTCGTGCCACGGTCGGGTTGCTCCTTTCCACCTGAGGGATCTTCCCAGGGGTTCTACCATTTTCTTCAGATTGAAATTTTATTTTAAATGGAAAGATGGACATTTTTATTTCATTTCCACAAATGCTGGCATTTTTTTCCCTAACTTTTTTCAAGCAGCCAGCAAGTGCTGTCTCAGGAGGTAGCAAGCTATATCTTGAAGGGACTGTACAGATTAATAACGTGCTTTGAAGAGTACTAAGGAGGTCAATCTGTCTAATTCAGTTTAATTGAACTAGACACAGATGATATATGATTTAGTTTAATTAGGCTGTAGATAAAGAACATCTCAACATAAGGCATGCCAGTCAAGGAGAAATCATTAAATAGAAGCACAGACTTGAAAATACACAAGGCCAAAACCTTTGCTGCATAATGGAGAAACTGGGGCAATATCTCTTTCTACCAAAGGATCGAAAGATCAGTCCCAGGAAGAATAAGGAAAAACTTCACAAGTTGGTATATGCACGATAAGTAAACTGGGAAAATTGAAAAATACATTCTGAGAAAAATTTATTTATTACGAAAGTAATGCTGGTTCTTTCATTACAGAGACATAATGCAATAAGGCACAGTAATCTATCACAAACTATAGTTACAATTAAATAGATTATTCTACCCATCCATTAGGGAGATCTAATTAGGGAGTATCATTAGCAAGGACATAATTCATTTTTTTCCTTTGTTTTTCGACTACTACCTATTAGTTTTCTCCCTTTATTGACAGACTTCACCTTTAAGTTATCATCTTTTAAGTCAGAACAGCATTAACAGACTTTTTAAAACTGACTATACTCAGATGATTTTGCACTAGGTTGAGAATATTGGAGAAATCCACTTCAAGCATTTTTTTCCTACTCTTCTTTTTTACATTGTTATTCCAGTAAGTTTTTGGAACATAAATACTGGCCTTATTTACACCTCCATCTCTTAATCACAATGAATAAAATACATATAAAAGCTTATAAAAAAAAGATGGGGTGACTGTGTAACTCTGCATTTCAGGCAAAATAGATGGTGATTATGGGCACATTTCCTGCCACAAACTGCAGCAGAGACCCCAGTGGTCACCCACAGTTCTGCCACAGACATCACCTGCAGTAGAAATTTCTCCTTATCGTGGCTATTTGAGCTTCCTAAATCCCAAGGACTGCAGGAGCACACCCCAAACTGCAGCATCATCTCCTATTCCATTTCCTACTAAATGAACTATAAATTTTTTATCTGAATTTACAGGCACCGTTCACCAGCATTTCTGCAGCAGTTCGTGCCATCACCACCACAGCCAAAGCCATTTTCTGCCTGGCAGTTTGGAGGAGATGCCCTGAGCATTTCTGTATAATCCACATTTCCCTGAGTGCTCTGCACGGAATAGGTGCAGCACAGTGCATTTTGCATCTTTCTTGTTTTTATTGCAGTTGTAAACCTCACATACTCTTTATTCTTGTGTTAAAGAAACAGTTTAAATACCAAATTTGTAAATCAAGCACAGTTCATTAAGCACTGAAGACTCCCACTGACTTAGATGCAAATTTTGTACTAATGTTGGAAATGCCTGGAAACCCACTGTTTCCAAGACCTTTTCCTGAATTTCTCTTTGCTGTCTGGATTTCCAAGGCAGTACTTTGCATTCAGCCCATTTTACAAAAACCTGTTCAATTCAGAGCAGCTCACATTTATATTGAGCTTTCCCTTGACAAACAAGTGATTTCTTAAAACTGAGATGCTCAGCCACATAAATTGCAGTCCTGAGGTTTTTTTCCACCCAGGTATTAGTGTACCTGTGATGCTTTTTAAACACATATGTACCATAAATACATTTAGATATATGGAGAAGTTTATGCACAAATAGACATGCAACTGCATGAGAAAAAGCCTCTGTGCAAACAGCACATATCTTACATTTTAAACAGCACAGAACACCCTCCCACACTCCCACATGAGGTGTTTGTGATTTATTAACCTAATTTTCAAAAGCACCAAGTGCCTACTTGCAGCTCTTGTTGACTCTGCTGGGGAACACAAGCACTAAATGGAAAATGAACAATATCTGTGTGTGCATGTCTCTGGGTGTGTGGATGAGGAATTCCATACCCCCTTTAGAGTAGGGCAAATTTTGCCAAAAGGCCTTAATTAAAAAAAATAAATCTCATCTTCATGGGTGACAGTGACAGAAGACTAAAAAAAATTGCTGCTCATGAGGAGGAACTTGATTTTTAGATGTGATCCTCTTGAACCCCACCTTCAGGAAACGTTTAATTTTTGGAATTCTCCATTGATTAAGATGGATTGGTCTTTTATTGCAGTGACTAATAACCCAAATTCTTGGAGTGTATCCCAACAGTATTGGCAAAACAAGCAGTAATGAACCTGAGCAAATGGACTCTGTGACAAGAGCAGAGAGACTGGAAAATAAAATGCAGTGCAATGACAGCAAAAGTGGAAAAAAAATTCAAATGGCACTGTTTTCCTCATCTATTTTAGAACTACTTGAAAATTAACTTTTATTAGAGTAGCCATTTCTGGACTATTATGTCACTAAAGTGACTTGATTTGGATATAGAACCTCCTTGAGAAGGTGCCTGGAGTAGTTCAGGTCTATGTTCAGTCTCCTCATTTGACCCCAGGGCTTTATTGTTGCCAAATACAAAGCACTAGGAAACACTTTGATTTGATTTGAGCTTGTAAGACCAGTAAACAGCTGTACCTTCTCACAGAAGAGCAAAGGATTAGTCTGGAATGGGAGAATAGAACATTTTCTACCCCTTTATTCTCTATTTAAATGCGCTTCCAGCAACTTTAAAAAAGAAAAGCAAGGATGTGTGCTTCTATTTCTCTTAATTTTACCTCTGTGTGGCAGTTTCTAAACAAGGCATGTTAAATATAAACTCATTTGTGTTTGACCCAAGTCTTTCATATTATCCATGGCAAATCCCCTTTGTGCAGGAATATTGAACAAAGTCCGTTGATTGCAGAGTTCTTTTTATTTTCGTGAATGGTCCAATCATGCTCTTGGCACACAAAGAGACAAGTAGCAGATGTTAAACAAGACTCTGAGGGATTATACATTTCTCCTAAAAGTTACAGGACTGCTTTCATTTCTTCTGGTTTTTTGGTTTTGGTTTGGTTTGGTTTTTTTTTTTTTTTTTTTACTGTCCTTCTATATTTTATGCTTCTGCTTCTCCCAAAGCATTTTCCTTCCTCCTGCACCCTTTCAGAGCCAGAGCCATTTGGGAGCTCCTGGCAGATCAGCAGAAGATGCCAAGAGTTCACACCAGAGGATTTCAACTCCTATTCCAGCTGATAATAATAAACCAGAGCATTGCCTTCACTAAATCTCAAAATCGAGAACTAAATTTCACTCATGACGAGTCCTTCAGCACCAACAAGGTCTAACCTAAATAGCTACTGTAATAACCAGGTTTCAAAAAACTCCAAGTTTTGGACTTTTTCTTTCTAAAAAAAAAAAGAAAGAAAAGTAGCCAAAGCTATGCAGACACTTCTTCTAACTATTTTTACAGAGGCTTTTATCTCCTTTCGGGTCATTCTCTGCTGGTCTGATGCTCCTGTTGCCATAGGAACAGACCCGAAGGTGCTTTGTTACAGATTACAATGGTTTCCCCAACACAGACATTTCTTTCCTGCCTCAGTTCAGCAGGTACCCTTCTCATGGGGACAAAGGGGAAACGGAATAAATCAATCTCTAACTCTTCTATCTATTAAGTTCTCATTACCAGAATACATGATATGATTTTACTTTTACTTCAGAAGCTCAGTCAATGATCACTGATACTTTAAGGACTGAGTTTCATTAACTACCCAGGCCATGCTACAGTTAATTGATTTGCAAGGGAACAGCAAAAAATCAAATTATGGAAGGAAACATGATTGCCATAGTGTTACTTCAACAGAAGCATCAGGATTTTGTTTTTCACCACTGGTTTAAAATCTCTTTGCACCAAGTTTCATTAGGCTGATATAAAAAGCAATTATAAAACGAGAGAATATTTTGTGCCAAGGACAACACCTAATACATGTTCCCTGAGACCACTGGCTACTTGAAGACCAATCCTATCTTTTCCAAAGGCCGAAGAAAAATCTGTGAACTGTTTGGATCTCTTCAGACTTTAACCCCAATAATGGACAGTGAAAATTAACAAACAACGAGAGCACGGCCAAGAACAAAACTAAACTCTTCCAGGACCAGACAAATGGAGCTCAAATGGCCAAGGATGGCAGCTGCTCCCTTCCCAGTCAGGATGTGCCTCCACCTCCACTCCTTGCTTTTCCTCTCTCTCTTTCATCACTCTGTTCCAGGGTCAAAAAAGCCTGGATGAAAGAAACTTGCTCTCTCCTCTAAGTACAAGTTGTTCTTTTCTCCCCACCCCCTGAGGTGTTCACTGGAGTTGTGGGATTTATATCAAAAACCTGAGGCTACGCCAGTTTAACTCAGCAGTGATGGGAAAACTTGTCCCGGCACCTCAAGGACAGAGCCCCCAGGAATTCAGGGATAGGTGCATCTCTGGTGACACACCAGAATTATTTGTGGCATACGGGATCTACAGAGCTTTTCAAATTAGCCCACGCCTTTTATTCCAAATTAAGATCTCATCTAATTTTGGCCTCAGAACCGCCACCTCAACAAACAGACAGTGCTAAAAACAACCAGCATCCTGCAAGGTTCTCTCAGTGGTCTGTGACTGTTGGCATCTCTTCCAGCTAATAAGTTCAGTGTGCCATAATCACTCTTTAATTTTAAAAGCCACGTGATTGTGGGGGTGGAGCCTGATAGAAGTGTCCATGGTACATTTTGCACGTGGTATCTCATGTAATAAAACAGATTATTAGTAATTCTTAAGCATTCTCCCCCCCCCAAACCTCAATATCATGTCATCACATTAACATACAGATTATAAAGATTGACACAAGGGATTTTTGCCAAGGGTAAATATAAGCTGACAAGGAAATAATTAAATTCAACTTAAACTGCCCAACTCAATATACTCTTAACAATTGGAAAGTAAAGGTTGTTGGAACAATGTCAGCTTCAATTTGGGGAATCAGGAAGAGTTTTGGTGGTGAAATCAGCACCCAGCAGTTGCTGCAGCCATTGGAGTTACTGCCACTAAAACTGGATCCCTATGGACAAGATTTCTTTTTACTGCTGGGAATAACTTTGCTGAGAGTTCTCCTTTTATAGTACCACTGCCTAATTGTTCTGCAGTGCTAACTTATGAAAATCACGGATATTTTTAGGTTCATCATTTATATACATCTCCTAACTCTCAGCAGAACTCTGCTCAATGATTAACTCTTACCAGGATCACCTATGTTTCAATGTATATTGTAGAACGAATGCCTAGAAAATAAAAATATAAAGTCTAACTTTTATGTTATTCTGCATTTGCACCGTTCCGGATTGGGAAAACAAAAAATAGATTATTTATAACAAAATGATTTGAAAAGCTATGAACTTTCAAAGCTCAGAGACTACAACAAAAAACCAGTTAAACTCCACTCCTGGTGCCTCAGGTACCAGCCCCATGAACTGAAAGACTCAAGGGCTGCAGTGGAAGAGCTGAACAAGAGTCCCAGGCTGTGTGTGGGCAGCCACCCCCCACGGATTTCCTACCTGTGGGTGTGCAAGGAGAGCATTCACTCAGCTCCTTTCAAGACTGCAGTGAAAATTTTTCCATGCACCTTCTGCAGATGGACAGAGAGTCCATTTGGAGATTGCATTACAGGGCAAAGGGAAAGGGTGGGAATTACAAGTACTTATGAAAGTTCATGAACCTGCTCCTCCGTAATTTAATTCTGTTTTTACTGAGGTTCATTCACCGTAGCTAAAAGCCATTTCAGCTGCAATAAAAAGGAGTCTGTGCTTTAATTTAGGAATAGAAGGTACAAATGTTCTCCCAGGAGATGATAAATGCAAACACATTCCAGTACAAGAGCTGCTTTCAAGTAACCCATGAGGCTGCTTCCAGCTCCTTAAAAGAAGGCATTTGGGGGAGCAGTGCCATGAAGAGCCCTGTGCAGCCAGGGAGGAGCAATCCAAGCATCCCTGGAGGAATGGGGGGATCAGGAAACACGCTGGGCACGGGCTCTGAGCATCCATGGCAGGTGAGGAGCTCATTCCCAAACACTGGCAGTGCCTGGCAACCGGGCAGGAACAGAAGGTGGAGAGGGTGACATATGGTGACCATGAGCATGAAACCTTTATTTCTCTGTAAACTTGCTGCACTGACTGTGATCTCGCAGATTTTGGCAGCCTAGGACTCACTTTTGGGGAAAGGGGAGTAGTAATTTAGTAAGGAATAGCATATTTTGACAAAAGCATGTTTGCATTCTAGATGTTTTATAATAAGAATATTACCTCCTGCCTCCATCTAATAATGCCTATTGCAAACACAGTCAACGTGATTAATAATTTTCATAATCAGAAAACTCAGACACACAAACACATTGAGTTGGTATCTCAATTTGTAAATAGAGGGGGTTTTATATTTTTGTTGTTTGGGGTGTACAGTGAAAACTGGAAAATTTATTGCATCAGAGCTGTTTAAGAATCACTTCCAAAAATTCATAGAAGCTTCTTTTCAAGAGAACATTTCTGTTAATCTGGCAAGCAGTGAACTGTATCTTGCCAGATCTTCCTGCCTTTGTGTATCTTTTGTGATGAAGTGAGAAGGTTTTTATTTTCATTAAAAACAAAAGATTTCTGGGAAAAGATTGCCTATTATTCAAAATTCAGATTAGCAATTAAAAAAACCCCTAAACCTTACTGGCATATGGTTGGAATTGATGATCCTTAAAGTATTTTCCAAGCCAAACGATTCTGTAACATTTTACTAAATTATGTTTGTTGTTGCTCTATCTCTCATGATGTCCAACATTGACAAGAGTTGCTTTTCATAATAAAAACAACCAAAGGGTTAAAAGCAAATCAGACAAGCCCTGCTGCTGCATTTCATTATCCTTGGGAAAAGACTGCAAAGCTTTCTGATTAAAATCCCTTTTTAACTAGTTCTACAGTAAGTCTTAATACTGAGCTTCCAGTTACTGCCTTTTCTTTCCATGAATTTGGTTTGGGGTTTGCTTTTTTTTTTTTTCTTCTTCTTTTTTAATTCCCTAGAGCAGTAAAGCAACTCTCCTTTTTCACTCTGAAACCAGTCTCCTACATGTAAACATAATCTGGGAGCAGGATTAAAGGCAAGTGGGGAAAAAAATCAGAAAAAAAAAAAAAAAGAAAGATTTCAGCATTACCTGGAACTGAACAGAGAAAGAAATCTGGTCAAGGCAACTAAACCCTCCAGGTCAGTCTAATTATATTCATTTATTCCTGCTTAGCACAGAGGTGATTCTTCAAATCATTTGTCTCCCAGCCACGGCTATAAATGACAGTGTAATACTGCACTAAATGTGGGTATCAGCACTGCTCCAAGCCTGAGGCCAAACCCAAGCCCACTGCTGTCACAATGTAGGTTATCATTTACGAATTAACATTTCCCACTGGTCCCCCAGCATCTGAAATTTGGAGGGTCAGTCTTTCTCCTCCCAACCCTAAAACCATAGAAGCCATCAAATGAAAAGCGAGGTGGAGCCTCCCAGGGCTCGTGTCACATCCCCCCCCCAGCCCTCAGAACACAGGCAATATCTGCAGCACTGCATGGAGAAACCCCAACACAAAAATCCCAATTTCTTCCTTTGCTAACTCATTGCAGCAGCTCCCCATCATACAGCTAGAAATCTTCACTGTCATGGAGTTAATTCTCCCTTGCCACAAGCTGCCTGTTCAAGACCTGGTTAGAGCTTAAGAGACAAGGAAAATATTCAAAGTCATGTTTTAAAGGCCTCTAACATTTTAGTTCTTTTCCAAATTCCGAATGAGGAGCTGCAGAATTCTGCATAAAACAGCCCACTGAAAAATAGAATAGTAATTTCTAACATATCCTTTCAGGAAAACCCTAATCTTTGTATGTTTGGGGCACTGCTGGCCAGCAGTGAGTTTATGACCCCCTAAAAGACCTACTCCAGTTTCTCCTGCACCAGAGCCTTCACCATCAGTTCACATCATTTGTTTTCTTCCCCTCTGAATTGTGATTTTTTTTTTTTAATTTGTTCTAATAAATTGTAGCTTAATACATGAAAAGAACCCTGAAATATTGTACTCTAGAGCTGCATCATCCCAATATCCAACCCACAGATGAAAACACCCAACTCCTGCAGCATCCCACAGAACCTCACAGTTGTTCAAATTTAGACTGAGCCTTCCAATGTGCTTAAGATAATAAAGCTCCCAAATAATTTCAGTATCAAGAGGCTTATAGACTTGAAAATCTTTTCCATATCTGTCACCTCTGACATCCATGAGGTCACTTACCCTGCAAATGGGATGAGAGGGCTTTGCTGGTTCATTTTGCGTCAGCACACATCTGGAGCTTCCCAATTCATTCCCTCCCAGGTCCTTAAAATACTGAGAACTCACTAAGCACAGTCAGAGTTCATATCCTTTGACTGAACACTCGCTTGCTCTCATTAAGAATATTTTCACTTTTTAATTTCTATGTATTTTGCTCATAAACCTCCTTTGGATTCTCTATTATTAAAACCTGAAAGGCAAATAGTGCTGATCCAGAGGCCACGATCTCTGAGTTCTTGGGCACTCCAAGTCTTATAATCTTGTACTAAAAAAGTATAATACAGTCAAATACTATTCTAAATTACTGGTGGTCTTCTGTTTTTTAATTATATGTAGCATGGAATTAGAAACATTTTAACATACTACAAGCAATTCAAAGACACCTCCTGGTCACTGCATTCCATTAACAAATATTTAACTCTCCATTTTAAAACATCCTTTTTGAAAGAAACTTGCCTAATTATTCCTTAACACTAAACATGTCTTAAAGCTTCTTACAGCATCAGTCAACTTTTGAGGCTGCTCTTACATTTTTTCACTAATTTACTCAAGTTCTAAAGTATTTCATCGACGACTTAAAATAGTTTTATGGACACCAAGTGTCTTCCAGAAGGAAGCATCTGAACTGGTGATGATGCTTCCTGTGACTTGGGAGGACACCAGTAGCAGGAGCTGTTAAATTGTCCTCAGCAGCATCACCACAAAAAAGGAGATGAACAATTTCTATTCAAACCCCAGAGAGCCATTAGATAGCAGGAAAACAACTTCCTGAGCTGCTGTTTTGCTGAGACACCGGAGCTCACGCCCTGCCAAGCATTAAGGAAATGTAACGTTTCTTGATTGTGTGAATTCCTATTTCACTGAAACAGGATATTGTTCCCCAGACACTGTCATTTCAATGCTAGTCGAGGATGACCACTTTATTCACAAGTATTATTTTCCTTTTGGCACAAACATGGACCTTTCAACCTCACATTTCGGTGAGTCTGAGGAAAGCAAAAAGAGGTTCATTTTAAGCTTCCCTCTTCTACGCTCACCTTTATTAAAGCATGCAGTTTTCAGGTAATAAAAATAATTTATTCCCTCTTTTACAACAACAGAATGCTGTAGGAAGTAAAAATGTTACACAAGGGGACAGTATTTGTACACCACCATTTTTGGCATGATAGAGACCATGGGGCTTTTCTACAGCTGAGGAGTCAGTGTATGAAATGCTTGGCATGTAAAAAGGGCTAGGAAGGAAGACAAGGTCTGTGGATAGCAGAGTCTGAAATCCCTCCTGTTTCCTAAATGACTGCATTTAAATATTCAGAAATTCAAAAATCATTTTTGTTGCAACTGTTAAATATATTTAAAAATTTACTAGAACCGTCAGTGGAGCTTCCACTTCCTGCAGGGGATTGCTGCAGCCAAAAAATGTTACCAAGAGTTTTGAAACCAAATCCAAGACAGAAATCTCTCTGCACATGATTTATTTTTTTAAGCAGTTCAATTCTCTCTTTCAGAAGAGCTTTACTTTAAATATATACTTTGATCTCACCCTTCCTCCACACGAGCACATTCAGCTTTCATGGAAATCAGAGGGGAGTTCCTAAAAATTACAGGGGTTTTGCCCTTTGGAGTCTGACAACTAATGAACCTCTGCCCATCCCTGAGGCACCTTGCTCAAGACAAAGCCAGAGATGAATCCTTGCTCTCGTGCCCCAGATCCCTCAGGCCTCAGCAGGGATGTCTGGGAACACTCACCTGCAAGAAATGCCTCCCCTGAGGGCTGAAGGCAGTTTTGCTTCTGAGTGGGAAATGTTTTGTATATGGAAATATTTTGTGTTCTAACCTTGACTGTCACCCACGGTGGGGCACCACCTCCCTGACAGGCTGCAGGTTCTCCTTGTTACAAATGGAGGGACAGGACGAGGGGGAATGGTTTTGAACTGAAGGAGGGTGGGTTTAGATTGGATATTGAGAAAGAATTCTTCACTAAAAGGGTGGGGAGGCCCTGGCACAGGTTGCCCAGAGAAGCTGGGGCTGCCCCATCCCTGGAAGTGTCCAAGGCCAGGTTGGACGGGGCTTGGAGTAACCTGGGCTAGTGGGAGGTGTCCCTGCCCATGGTAGGGGTGGAATTAGGTGATCTTTAAGGCCCCTCCCAACCCAAAACATTCTGTGATTCTATTATTATTAAATAAATTTAACTGACAATTATTCTAATGATGTATTTGTAAGGATTGCCTCATTTATATTAAAAATACAGAGCACAATAATGTAACAATATCTTAATACACGATAAATATTATTATATAATTATTACCCTGGAAAATTAATTTTATTAATGAAACTATTACTCTCACAATAAATGGAAAGGTTACATCATGCAAAGCCAGTGGAGAATTTGAGTACACAAATTAATTGTGCACCTGCATGAAGTAATTTAGAAAAGGATGTTTTAATATTTAAAACTCTGCTAAATATTATGATAAGCTTTATAGCACACTACATTTCAGAACAAAGCTTGCAGTGATTGGGGTAGGAATAAGTTTCTGAATTTTAAAAGGGTTGACATTATAGTCAAACATTTCAGTAAATTAAAGTATAACATTCTCCAATCCTCTTTGTGTAATAGGACCCACTAATGTAGCACAATTTCAATAAAACATATTTATTTTCCGATTGCTTTTAATCTTCAAAGTGTTTTTCAGCTATTGCTTCTGTGTAAATATTGAAAATTATCATTTGGTAACCCAAATAACAAAATAAGGCATTAGACTGATTTATTTAATCACCAAGGCCAAAAACCAAATCACGAAATGCACCAGCAATATTAAAGACTATTAACAACCTGTCACAGAACAGATTCTATAACCATGAAGAGATTCACGATAAAATTAAATGGTCTCACACACAAATGTGTGTTCTCATTTCTGAACTTTGGGCGAAAACGCTGAAGAACCCATTTTGAAAAAATAAAAATCATCAAGAACTTTTTCAAGAGCCAAATCATTCATTAGAGACACAGCAGAGCTACCCATGAGTGTCACCACTAAAACTGTTCATCAACAGCAACTTTAATTAACAACTTAAATCACGACTGAGCACTAAGTTAAAACTGGAACAGGAGAACCTGAGCAAGGTAACTACACTCTTAACTTAAGCACTTTTCTTATGCACCCAAATTTAATAATGTAAAATATTTTAAAATTCAACTTCTAAAAATTTTTCTCAGTCCTTTAACACGTCCCTGTATTTAAATTTAAAAATGAGAGAACTTTTTAATATCTGAAATTTTCCAAAACCCCTTGTGGCTTCTGCCCATATATTGCTGGCTGCCCTGATGGCTGGAATATTGAAACAATTCATGAGAAGCTCATTAAAACCTAACAAGACAAGTCTTCTGGTGCATCTCATCAGAGCAGATAATAGCCTACAATCTAGAGCATGAATATAAGAAACAAAACAGAGCCTTTCAGACAAAGAACACTTGGAATGCATTGTTCCCATAAGCAGATGTTAAATTACTTCACTGTAAAGTGGAATTTATAAAACCCAAAGAAATTGTTATTTTTCTGTGAACAAACAGGATGAGTTCATTATTGCAGCAGGGTGACACCAGGGTCCTGCACACGTGTCTCCCTATGTAGGCAGAGGTGTTGAAAGGTGTTGTTTTTGGTTGTTGACCAAAAATGCAACTTGTACAGAGAAGTACTGACAGGGCAGGATGCAATGGGTGTATCCAGACTGCCAGACTGGCTCAAACATGACAATAATTCTTAAAAAAAACTTAGATAAGCCAGCTGGCTCGAGATTAAACTATCATTTAATTGGAGCTGTAGATCCTTGTGTGCAGAGAGACAAGGACCAGAGACAGCTCAGAAGATACACCTTGAGATAAGATGGATACAAAGAAAGCTCAGAAAATGCCTCAGAGCCTTTCCTGGGAATTGTTAACATCAAATACACCCCACAGAAAGCAAACAAAATCAAATGCTGACTTCATGCCTGGGTAAACACCTCGGGGTCGTCACGTTCCGAGGACACCGTTCCTGGTCGCACATTCATTCTTACTTTTCTTATCAAAAATAGATCTCCACAAATATTTGCCTCAGAACCGTAAAAAAACCCACTCAATTACCTGTCGTAAAGAACATATTGATGCTGTTTGTCATTTAGTCTCGTGGGTATAACAACATCAAACTGTGTAAAACAATGTATTAAATGCGTGTACTCACATCAGTGTCGGGCCCCTTGTCAGCCCCAGGACAAGAGAAGGTAACGAACTCATGGCACCTCTTATGAACCACAAAACAGCAAACTGGTGAAAAGAAAAAAAAAAGGGGAAACCAACAGTTAGAATGGCACAGGTTTGGTAGTGTTGTTTTTTTTTTTATCTTTTCTAATAAATATAATTACTGAAGAAATAAAACTTCTAGTCAAATATTTCACCTGTAAGTCAACGAAAGAAAGCAGAGCCTCGTGTTAAGTAAGATACAAGACACCAAGTAAACACTATAATTAAAGAGGAGATAAGCATGCACAATTAAAAAACAAAAGACTCTACACAATGATACATTTTTAATGTTTAAAGCAGCCCACAGGGTTTGAATATAGTGTGGGATGACAATTCTGTGAAGCCACATTTCCTGAATCTAAATCCCTGTCACAGGGACTGTCAATGTGCACTCAGCAAGAGCAGGAGGCAGAAGCCAGGAATGTTAAGCTGGAATGAAACCCATCCTTGGGTGTAGGATTTGTTCACCTGAATGCCTTGGTGAAGGTCTCTATCCAATGTCTTTAGTTAATTATTTCTGTGAGGAACCAAAGCTCTGAGTGAAGCCTGTTGTAGAGAACAGAGTGTTCTCATATCACAGGATGGCAGGAGATAATGGGAAAAGAAAATGAGCTCCTGATTGCAATATGAATGCCATTTAATATTTATGAATGATCTCAAAGAACTTTTTCTTTCTGAGATAAGAAAAGCTTATTTTAATTTAACTATGCCATAGGACTGAGGCTATAGGTTGTCCCAGACAGGTACCTCCAAACCACATGAAAAGAACAATTTGCTTGAGTGTGCTTACTTTAAGAAGTCAGTATTTCAGCTTTTCACCCCCATTATGGGCTCTTTCTTAATGTTAAGCTTAGTTCAGGTATTTCAAAACTGGTCCACATTTCAACAAAACAAAACAATTGAGATTTGAGACTGAGAAACTCTGGTACTAAACACTGTGGCATCAAGCAGTGAGTCAGGAGAGCAGAATGAAGTGATGCAGAAGTAATTCACAGTTTCTTTACAGATAATCCATTCCCTGTATACTTTGAATTTTGCATTTCCAACACATAAAAATACATTATTTCAAAGGATGCTTCTAAAGAATAAAATAGATTTGAATCAACTGACAATTGCAAACCTGGAATTTCCTCAAATTCAGGGGAAATCATAATAAATCATCTCAATTGTTCTGAAGAGCTCACTTCACCAGGCAACTTTAACAGTTCTCTATCCCACTTAAAATGTCTGTGACTTGATTTCACCTAATGAAGAGCTGAGAAAGCTGCTTTCAAGTGCCCTGCCTGTCACTGCAGTGTCCAACCACAATTCCACCCTAATGCCAGGCCGGCCTCGTTCACATCCCCGAGTCGCCCGTCCAGCTTTAAAGAACTCTAATCACCCTTCTGCCTCTCTCCAGCTCTTTTCCATCAGCATCCCATGCAGCAATTGTTTCCAACTGTTCTATTTCTGACATGGCATATGTTTATTCTTTGGGCAAAGGGAATGAAGTGGGCTTTGCTCCACTGATTCCAGATAAGCTCTGCCGACTTGACATGAGCCAGAGTTCTGGCTCAGTGTCTGCTGCCCACTCGGTCGTCTGGTTTGTTAATCAATCTAAATCCCAATGAATCCTACAATTATCATTTTGGTGGTTTGTTTCTACCAACTGGAAGATCACTAAGTGGCAATTACCATTAATATTACTTGCAGCTGAAACGTGTTTTACTTTCAAATGTTATTTTTGGTTCCAAACCTTCCACTCTCAAAGACAAAAGACTGATTTGTGTTCGCAGGAATAAATCACATGCAGGAAAAAAAAACATCTTGGTATATCCTTCAGAAAACAAAGGAGTTAACTAATTACTTTGTATGCAATGATCATACAGTTGCAAAATATAATGTGATAATTTATGCAAAAGTTCTAAGAAATACTATGGGAACATCCAGAAAACTTGTAGAATAGAGCCTGCTGTTCAAATTAGGACCTTCAAGTGGCTACTCCAAGTCTGCCTTTATTCAGCAATGTATGTTATGGAAACTGCATATTTGGGCAATTCTTTTGGGCAGGATTTATGAAACATCATAGTCACATCTTATCTCTGAGCTGGCAACATCTCACTGCACGATAAGGAACTCATTCAACCAGAGACAATGTCGACCTTGTTTTAAATTCCATATAAGTATCAAGATAAATACGTAGGAAGAACAGTGCCACTGTTTTCCACGGCCTCATTCCGTGGCTCTGAACTTTAGCTGTTAACTTCCTTGGAAATGATGCTCATCACACTGCAGTGAAATCACAATTCAGCTGCCAAAATAAGTAAACCAGAGAGATTTGTCCTTTCAGACTTTGGGTGCACCTCAAACCCAGTCACTTCCTAAGGCTTTGATTATCAATGTTCACTACTGAGCTCTTAAAGCTGAACTTCTGTTCAGCCTAATAATAGACTGACTAATGTGGGCACCTGAACACAGACTGTATAAACTCTTTTCCTCTTATTTCCCATTTGTAATGGTTTATTTATCTCCAAAGAACTTGGTTCCTCAGTAAGTGATCCGAATGCATCAGCCCTCTCTGATCTTCAGAGAATACTCAAATGAGAACCAAATAGTTTGACATAAAAATAAACAATGGAATAGGCAGCTCTCATGGACTCATAAATCTAAAGGGAAAAGAACAAGGGTGAACTGAAATCCCTTGTTAGCAGCTGTCATCTCCATACATAAAATTTAACATCCAAATTTTCATGTTGAAATCCAGCCACTAGAGTGTATTTTAGTACTAGTTTTTAAAGTTTTCTTTACTTCACAAAGCAACACAGATCTGGAGGTTTCATGTAAAGATTTACTTAGTTCAGATAAGTGCAAACAAAATGTCATCTGCTTAAAATAACATGTCATTTTTTTTAGCAATAGAGATGAAAAATAACCTCTCACTAGTTACTTGTTTTGAAAAGATGTTAAAGAGCTTCACATCACTTTATTGCAGCTGTTAAGAAGTCACATTACGTTCACCACCTTCATGTAATGAAGGTTATATTGCACTGCTTTGCAGAGACTGCCAGGAAATGTGTTGCTTTACATTTTAACATGATCCCAGTCGAAGGGAGCTGGCACAGGCTGTGCAGAGCAGCTCGAGAGCAAAGTGGCATCTCGAGGCTGACAGCTAAAATTAAAAAGAAAATTATTGAGGTCTGTTCATGCTTTGACAGCATGACTTTAATCTGTGAATGTATATACATATATATATATATATAATATGGATGTGAGCTTCAGTCTTTTGGGCTTGCTGGAGACAAACCCTCTCCCTGCAGCCCAGGGAGGGATGGAGAGAACAAAACAGGCCTTGTGTTGCAAAAACAGACCAACTGCTGGCTCTCTGCTGGCATGTGGCATCCACCAGGCTGCTCCCTGCCCTCCACTCTCCCAGCAGTGCTAAGAGAACACAAAATGCTAAATGGACAGCAGGACAACAAGGAAGAATGTGGGAAGGAGCACTCAGTGCATTCTCAAAGCAAACAAGTGGAAGATGCACGACAGGACTTGTAGGATTGATGGTACATAATGGAGGGCAATTCATTCTATTCAACACTGTTCTGTCCAGGCACAATGCTGAGAAAAACAGGTTGTTATTAATAATATATATGTGTTGTCATCACTTAGAGTTACAAGGCTGCTGTAAATTTCCAGCTGTTTTCTAAATTATGTGATGTGCAAAGGTTATTGTTGATATATTGTTGGGTTAGAGTCATCTGCCCAGAAATACTGTTTTGAGTTGCTTTCATGTTGCTTTCACACGGAAGGATGAGACAGAAATGAGATATTACAATGATAAATAAGAGAAATAGAAGCAATCTCCTCTATTAGATGATCCATAAAGAAGAAAAGCCATTGCTGAGCCCCAGTTACCCACACATCATTTAGCCATATCTCTGAAGAGCTCCATAACCACAAGCATTCCAAGGAAAAATATCAAGACAAAAGTCATATGCATTTGGGAATTATTAAAAATGGTCAACAGATTTTTTTTTTTTTAAAAGTCATTTGTATACTCCCCCCTTTGGAAGAAAAACAACAGGTTAGATGAGCCTTTCCAATAGACATGAATATCTCTACTCAATCACAGTATTCACGTGTTCAGCAAGACAAATTAAGGTGCAAACCCAAAGGGTGGAGAGAATACATTCCTCAGAGTCAAACTGAACAGCCACTTACCAATACAGAGAAATAAGTGAGGGTTTTTCTCAAGTCACCTTTGACTCATTTTTGCAATCACAGAATTATTAAGGTTGGAAAAGATCACCAAGAGAATCAAGTCCAACCTTTGAACAAACACCACTGTTCCCACCAAACCGTATCGTGACGTGCTGGTGCTCAAGACTATTCTCCCAACTCAAATGATGAATTTATAAAGTATTAACCACTGTAAAAATTGTGTGGGCTTGATGATCTCAGGTCTTTTCCAGCCTACTCGATTCTGTGAGCTGTGAAGCTGTGGCTCCACTATCATGCCATTATTAGCTGCCCAACCACAACAGGTACATGTATTTTGCTACATAATTTGTTTCCAGGTTTCAAGTATTGATCCTTCCAAAGGAAGCAACCAGAGAGGCCTCATTGGCAGCAACAGGGAAACAACTGGGTATACACTCAATATTTGTTGTTGGGCTTCTGCTTTTGGGTTTTGAACAAGAATTGATTCGGAACCGGACTGAGGAGCTACCAAGGAAGCACGAAATCCTCTCTGTGTTACTCTCAGAGGGGACCAGAAGACTTCCAGGGCCTCTATGGGAGTTCAGAGCAGGGAGTAATTGTTGTGTTGCTGTTTCACATGCTTTGCATTTTCAGAGAGGCCACAGAATTTCCCCAAGGGGCCCATATCACTGCCTGGCTGGTGTTTCCTGCACACCACCAAGCAATGAATGAATGTGTCACATGGCACGTGTGAGTTCATGCTAAGGTTAAATATAGCAATCACAATAAACAGAAATAGGGTATTACCTCCTCAAAATAGACTAATCGATGAAATGCCAACTCCATTTGTTATTTAAAGAAGCAATATATTTAAATACTTTTACTAGAAATAGATTAAACTCAGCAACAGGGAATATTTCCAGAACAAGAAGAGTAACAATTAAGATATAGGATGCAGCAATACTTGCCTTTCTCCTTTTCTGAACATATTATAACTCGTACAAATATAATGAAAACCCCTTTTCTATTAAATATAAACAAGGTTGTAGATTACAACCCAAACACAAGTCAGAAGCAGTGACTGTTACTGCAATCCTGAATCCAGGGGGAATTTTTAAATTCTTAAAACTTGCATTACTTTTTCAACATGCATAATTTATAACACATCAGCTTGTTTTTCTGCCACTGTTTCACCCCCTGCAGCAGAAAGTGCTGTCTCAGGGGAGCAGCCAGGCTGACACTCACAACTGCTCCATGCAACCCTTCCACTTGGCATTTACAACTCTTTCCTGACTAAACCAGCAAGTCTGTTCCAGGCTCGGAGGGAAACAACCTTAGGAAGGAAAACAACCCTCTCTCCCCATCACCTTAACCCGTTACTAAGCTTCCTAAAGCTCTTGTGTAACAGCAGGTCACACAGCACCTCCCCAGCACTAATCTGGGCACGTTGCTCACCTCAGGGATTGCCTTTATTTTCGCTGCAGATCCTGCAAAACTCAAACTACTTCCTCGAACCTCCCCTGGAACCAAGCTCTAGAGACTACAACAAATCAATATTGATAAATTAGGGCTGATTTCTACTTCTAAGCTCCAAGTCTCCTCACCAATAACTGACCTGCATAATCTCAAGTTCATACGTCTGATCTTGACGCAGATTTTTTTTTCCTATTTGGTCGAGTTCATTTAGAATAAAAAAGTCAGGTGCAGGACAGAAATGAGACCTTTGCTGTTTATTTATTTTTTTTTTTTTTAAATCTAAGATAAAGTAATAGTTAAGTGCAACACTATCTTATTTGTGGGAAAGGATTATACAGATCGTCTGGACAGTCTTAACTACTCAGGTCATTAACTCCTTTACACTAAGTAGAAAACAGATGGATGTGGTTGGTAAGCTGGCTTTGCAAGCTCTACAACAGTGTGCAAATACAGCCTGTGCCTGGCAGGGAAGGAATATACATTTACATTTACCCAAACAACTCTGGCAGACCTGTGGGATAAAAGTATAAATATATACCTGCAGATATATGTAAAACATTTCAAAAAGAGTTTGGATTTAGTAAAATACCTCACATAATATATTCGGATCTGTCTGAATACTATTTCAGATATGTATTATACCAGATTTGTCATTTCTGCCTTCCATTACAGGAAAAAGAAGGTATATGATCCTGTTTATTCTGCTAAAATTGCAGCACAGAGTTTGCCAAAATGAGGAAGCACTTCAAAATATTAAAGTATTTAATGCAGTATGAAGTATTCAACTCTGTTTCAATCTACTTGTTAATTATATACTTTTTAAAAGACAGAGATCACCATTTCTATGTAAAGTCATTTTTATGATTTCACAAACCCATTAATCTCCCTCCTTTGAGGTGTCCCACTTTATAAATGAATAATAACCCAGAAGTCATCTATCAAAAACGGTGCTGGAATGGCTATTTCGAGAGCTTGTACCAGCAAAAAAGGTGACCCACAATCACAGACTTTTTATATCAGTTCTGCAGGTGGAATTCACTTTACTTTAAAAACCTGCTGCTGTTAACACATTGTACTCCAGCCCCAAAACCCCTCTGGGGGCTGCTCTAATCTGCTCTGGAGCTGTGTACAAGCACATCAGCAAGGAACAGCACAGCTCTAACAATTAAAGAACAATAGGAAAGCCCAGCACTGTTGTTTTTTATTTTTTTTTTTTTTGTGAACAGTTCTTCAGATTTTTTCAACTAATTCAGCAGTGACCCCAATTGCAGAAATGGGATGCCTTAAATAAAGCAGCTGCCTTCAGCTTGATGTATCACCCAGCACAAAATAAAGGGCTGGGAAAGAGAACAGTAGGAAGCAGCACAGGCTGTTCATATTTTAAGGCTGTATGAAATGACAGGCTACGAAATGAAACCCATCTCCAGAATGCAGCTGCTGGACTGTATTTTGGTTTGTAATACAGCTGGAATTCTGGACCCCAACAGAAAGCAAAGAGCTCTTGGAAAATCACGGTGAGACACAGTCTCTCATGGTCCCATCGTGCAGCACAGAAAAATGATGAGGTCCTCAATGAGTAAATCTCCTTTACACCAAGATAAATTGCACTGGCTTTGCTCTTACGAGCCAAGTCACCACCACACACCAACTCCTTCCAGCTCAGCTCCATCCACCGAGCTCAGGACCAGCTCTGGGAGCTGCCGTGGGCAGAGCTGCTCCTCGCTGCCAACCAAGCTGAAAACTTTATTGTTGGGTCAGGAGACGCCCAACACACTGAAGACAAACGTCTGAAAGGCTCGTGTGTTCTCCTAATCCTTCAGCTCACGTTAAATCACCCACACGGTCAATTTAACGCAGCCTGTGCTGAGCTTCAAAGCAAAGGCTGAACCCACTCGTGGCTCCAAGAGTGGAAAACTGATGGAATACAGAGACCACCCACTAGTACAGCTCTAAGGTTTTACCATTTCTTTAGAAACAACACAGAATATTTTATTACTGATGTTACAGCTTGTTTTTCTCAGCGCTTTATTTCGCAGTTTAATGATACCAAGCTACTGGCGGCCACAAACCAAAACATTTCCTTGGAGTATGATTTGTGAGGACACAAATACAGCGAGTGAAATGCCAGCTCTGAGTGCCAAGAGCTGAACATTAAGTATTTTGGTATATTTTGAATTTAGGTCCAGGCTTTCAGTCGTGTTTGAGAAACCTTATAACACGCTAACAAAATTAATGAACCTTACTTGCCAGCAAACACAATCCACACACTAATTCCATTATTGCCAAAAGAGGGTGTTTATTTTTCTTCAGGACGGGAAGGAGCGAGGCCAGGATGACACTGAACAAGCTGTTTGAAATATGAACAGAGCCATATCCTAAGTGCTAAACTAAAAGAAATAAACTTCCTTTAATACCTGTTTGGACACAATCCTGATTGAGGAATTATGTCAGGAGAGTTGAAAGGCTCCAAAGTTGAGATGATCACCAGGTTACTTCATCTGCACCTTCACAGTGACCCACTGGGAGATGCAAAGGGTGTAAGGAGGGGATGGGATTATGTCAGAAGGAGGTCTCAGACAATAGCAGCTCATGTTGTTCTACAGCAATGAGTCTATCACCTCCTCTTCTCTCCAGGTTTTTGGATGACTCCAACCTCACCAAGAGCCAGCAGCCACTTGCCATTCCTCCCCTGAGGCCTCCAGACCTTCCATTCCAAGAAAACACAGCTTATTTTGGTTTGTCATTAATTATTCTCTGCCTGTCTCAACCTATCAAAAGGGTGGCTTGGATGGCAAAAAGCATTTTAGAACAGGTTCAAAACATATGGCTGACATTTTTAAAGGATACAGAGGAAAAAGAGAAGGTTCAGCTCCTGTTGCACATGAGGGTTACTAATAAAATCAACTGGGAATTCCTTTGGACATTTTTCTCAAAGGATTCAGGCTGGGTTTCAGTCATACTATTAGATCACAGAAATTGAAGAGGTTTTGCTAATATAAGATTTTTTCCAGTTCCTGTTTCTCTTCACTATTTCCATGTTACCCAACAGATGCCCAATATTTGTTGCAAGTCTTATCCAATTACATACATCTTATTAAAGGGTCATCTGCTAGAAACTTCAATATCACTTTCCTACTCTCATCAGTCACTGCAAATAAAGTTTCATCCCAAAATATCTGCAAGTTCTCAGGAAGAAAAACAACATACACACAAAAACTAAACTCCACATTAGAACCAATTACAGTTAGAAATTTATTGCCAATGTAAGACAACACAGGAGACAAAATACACATAGAGAAACCAATTACAGAATGAAGAAAATTCACCCTCAGCCAATAGGTGGAAGATTCCTTTTCTACAGTTTGATGGGTACATTATTTACTCATAACAAGCAGATTAATTTCTTAGGTTTGGTAGTTACCAAAATTACATGGTTGACTGAAAGACAGAAGCTACATAATTCATTCCAAATAGGAAAAGTGGTATTTATAGGAAATACCTGTGGGCTCAGAGGTAGGCTGTACATACATAGCAAAATATGAAACCATGGAAACAAGTCATTTAATTATGAATGAATTATTTACATTTGTGGTAGAACATTTTTTTAAAAAACTCAAACCAAAGAAGTAGCTGAGAGGGGAGATTTGCAGCAAGAAAACCAGGAGGGCATCTGTCAGTGAAATTTGTCCCTGTGTAGAATCACAGAATCACACAGTGGTTTGGGTGGGAAGGGACCTTAAAGATCATCCATTCCCATCCCCTGCTGTGGGCAGGGACACTTTCCACTAGCCCAGGCTGCTCCAAGCCCCATCCAACCTGGCCTTGGACGCTTCCAGGGTTGGGGCAGCCACAGCTGCTCTGGGCAACCTGGGCCAGGGCCTCAATTCCTTCCTAACGTCCAATCTAAACCTGCCCCTCTGCCAGTTTGAAACCATTCCCCCTGGTCCTGGCACTACAAGTTCTTGCAAATAGTCTCTCTACGGTTCCTGTCACTTCTAAAGGTACATTTTGAGCATGAATTCAGCAAACCTGCACTAACTGTACCCATCAGTTCACTGATCCAGCACCAGCCTTCCCTTCTGAGCTCTGCCAGCTCAACTGTTTGCACTCCTGGGGAAGCACATCACGAGCATGCAGAGCTGGCATAGTGATGATTTCTTAAGTCATGCTTAAGTGACCACTTTAACTTGACATATGGCTCATTGCTGTCAAAACCAGAGGCCCTGTCTGCTTGGTTCTATGTCTTAACGTTTCTGCAGTTCATTTTTTTTTTTGGCAAGGTTGGGTTTTAGCTGGAGCAGTTCCCCAAGTTAGCTCAATGCACAGCACGTGAAAGCTCACGTAGCACAAAAATACAACTGCAGGACCACCACAGCAGCCAAGATTTATACTAAAGAAAGCATCCACGTGATAAAAACCTGCATCAGTGTTGAAACTCAATCCTTTTTGCATGATTAGGTCAAAGAACTGGGAAGATTTCTTCACTTTGTCCAGGTGGCTGACAAAGATTGCAAAACACCTTTGAAGCACAGAAAACACTCCTAGAATCTGATCTTTATCTCAAAATGCTCCCCAAAATTTAGCCTATGTTTTAGTTCTTAGTCCTCAGAAACAATCATGGCTATTCTTGTTATTAAGCCATACAAGCTTCACTATGAAAATCTATGAAGATCATATATAAGCATTTTCCACTGCCTGCTCATGACGTATTTGTGCAGTCCTTCCTGGTTCACTGGAGCAGCAATATAAACAGCATTTCTTAGTTTATGGCAGACAGAATGAGTATTATTCTCATGATAGGGGAAGGTAAACACTATTTCCTATCCCATATATTTACTAAAAGCAATATATTAGTGCAGGTAAAAAAATGAGGCGTGACTGTCAGTGATGTATTAGCTGACATTCATCCGAGGAGATTGCTTACAATGGGCCAAGAATTTCCAAGCAGCACTAAGGGCCTGGAATTCAGTAAGCCATGATTCAAACCAAAATAACAAAAAAATAACAAAAAAAGAAGAGATTTCAACTCATTCCTACTCTCTACGGAACAGGCATAAAGGGTCTGCAGTCCAAAAGTGAGGTAAATTAATTTCTGTCATTACTGTCTTTTCAGAGTATTTTTATTTGAGTTTTCACCACATGACATTGGCCTTTTACAAGACAGAGTATAAAGGAAAGTGAAAAAATTAAAGCAGTCTGTAATTGAGTATCAAATCTACAACTTGGTAAGGAAAACAAGAATGAAAATTTGAGCTTTAGGTTGGCAGTTTTTGAAAGCACCGATTACTAACAGATAAAATAAGAAATTTCTCTATTTTTCATACAAATTAAAAGAAAAATAATGACTTCATGAATATTTCTTTTAAAGAAACCACTGAAACCACTTCCTTTTGAACTTTAAAGCTTTTCTGACCTAAATAATAACCATTTCCCCTCCCTAACTGTTGCCCTTCTTACTCACAGTGCAACAAAGCAATTCAACTTCTTTATAATATGCATTTAACATCATCAGAAACTGTAGCTTTACGAAGTCTCCACTTATGGATACCTGAGATGTCATATTATTTCAAAACTAAAGATTCCTTTGTTGTGCTGTTAAGCCCCAGAAATGATGGGAAAAGATGAAAACATGACAAAACCTCAAGGTTTATTGGAGAGAGGACACGATCCAGGGAGCAAATCCCCTCACTTAAGCCATTTCCTCAGCTCCTGTCTGTGTTTACACATCTCCTCCTTCCCAAGTTGCATAATTCAGACATTCAGTGTTGCCCACTGGGTGTCCAGGTTCTAAAGGATCAACATTTCTCCTCAGGCCTCAGTTTAGCAACAAATATTATTCCACAGCTAGTTTGGAGCAAGATTTTAAAAAAAAAAAGTCATTTTTCCCCCTCCAAGATTCGAATTTAAGTCCTTATAATCAGTAGCCCAAATAATACCCTTTTATACAATGCACCTCATTCATTACACCTCACCCACACTTAAATGCTGTTTAATATTTCTGATTGTGAATATTCCATTATTTCAGCCAAAAATAGTTTTTATGTTCAACCGTTTTATGCCTTGTAATGCTGCACACTGCAGGGTGCTTGAATCCTTCTCAAGCTGAGTAAAGTAACACAGTAAAACTGTGTGAGAGCAAGTGGTTTATAGAAAACTGCATGTTCTCTCTGTAAACAATGCGAAACTGTTAGAGATATGGATGGAAAATCACAAATTCCACTGGATTCCAACTGGCATGCAAACAGATGAACGCTACATGAATGATGCTGAAGTGGTATAAAAAATGTAGAAGCAATTTCAGACTCCAGAGTTTGAACAAATGCATCCCACATGCAGAATAGTGTCACATATAAACAAACTACTCCACGAGAAATCAAACTTCCATTAATACCTGGATGCACTGTGGATTTTCAGTGTGGCTGGAACTTTGCTTTAAAGCTGTCATGATTAATTTGCAAAAATGTCGGTCCTAAAATCAGTGGAGAACGTTAAAATGGGACTAAATTGTCTCAGGCAAACGGTCAGGACAGAGGGAGAGGATGCAAGAGGTCACTAAACGCTCCAACTGGACTCATTCCATAGAAAGTTTCTTTGGAAAATTAGTTTCTTCGCTGGTGTGTGTAAAAAACATCCCTTCAAATCGGAGGGCAAACCTGTAACACCTAAAGCCTACGGTTTGAGTGCAGCAAGAATTCTCCTGTGACAGGGGCTGTCTGTGCTTGACGGGCAGAAAACAAGCTGAAAACAACCTCAACCTGTCAAACTCTGCTCAAGAAAGGAACCTTGGGCTGGAGTTTCATATCTGCTCACACAGGCACAAACCAGATCACTGCTGAAAGCAACACTTCTGGTACCTGCCCCACTCCCCAGGTGCTTATTCCTGCCCTGGACCAGATCCTGCTTTTTGCAGGCACTCTGGTTTGAGTGGGCACAAAGGCATTTAGTTATAAAAGCTTTCATTGCTGGTGCTTACACAGTGATGCAGCAAAAAAACCTTCCAGTTACTGCCCAAGAAAGGATTGGTTTGCAGGAAATCATCCAAGGAACTGCAGCTCCAGGGCAAGACCAGACTCCTTCCAGCTTGGGTTGTGGAAGGGCACCACAGCCTTCCCCAAAGGCTCAGCATCTTCACGACAGAGATCAGACAGGAAAATCCCTGTCTCGGGTTTTGTCTCATTTCCCCAGCCATTCTTTATTTTAACTTTGGATACTTCTCCTTTATTTTATCATTATATACCTCTAAAGCCAAAGATTGGGTTTTAAAATATTGTTAAATTCCAGGCTGCCTGAGCCAGAGCAGAGGTGATTGGTGAGAATTCTTACAGCTGAAAACCCAGCGGAGTTTCATTTGTTCTCAAACTCACTGACTGGATAAAACTCATTATAAACAGATTTATGAAAGTGACTCAGAATTTGGAACAAATTGAAGATGAGTAACAAAAAAAAAAAAAAAAAAAATTGAACGGGAAAAATGTGCTCTATTATTTCTTAAATGTGCAGCACTGACAGTGCTCCGAGGCTGCTGAGGAGAGAGCCCAGCTCCTCTCTGCCACTGCCTTTGGATTTGCCTCCTTCCCTGCCCTGCCTTCCAGCACAACTGCACCATTTAAAAGGGATTTTTACATTTTCTCCTCGGACATACTCGTGCTAAGCAACAGCTGACACAACTACTAATAATAGTAATAGCAGGTATTACTGTAATCAGGAATTCATGGTTCATTTCCCTGCTGCATAATGGAACCTTGTTCCTCTCACTGAACTTTCAAGTTCCTGTAAAAGAGAGTTTTTCAAACAATACCCTTTCGATTGTTTTAAGCTTTTGTAGAAAAGCCACAAAAAACATAAACTTCTCTTTTAAACTACTGTTGTATGCTGTAAATTGGTATTTCACACATTTTTTTGTTCGTGAGGGAAAACAAAAGACCGTATTTATGTCTTAAAATACATAAAGGGCAGTTTTTTGTTGTTTGGGTTTTACATCCATTCACAGAGACATTAACACAGTAAGTCTATTAACAAGTGCAAGGGGTATCACAAGTTCAATTGTGATAATTAGTCATATTTCAGCTTTAAATTACTCTCTCTTCTAAAGAAAAAAGATTATGGTTTTCCTTCTTGCTCTATTACCCAACTGGCATTTAAGTCAATCTGCCAGAAGTGTATCTGCTTCAATGGAAGCTCAAAATAACCCATTAAAGGAATATGCAAATCTCTGAGCTTTTTTTTTTTTTTTTTAATACTTTAATCTAATAAGAACATATTACATTACTAAGAAATTCTGGCTGAATTTGTTATTCATCTCTCCTTTAGTTCTTCCATAATTCCACTTTTGCTGTCATGAATAAGACAAAAACATAAGCTATTTTACTGGCACGATGTTTGTAACAAATGTCAAGCTCTTGTACAGGTTGCAAGAAACAAAGTTTCACCCCAACACACATTCCTAATGTTTAGTACAGTAAGGAAAGGTTTCCCACAGAACACAGAGTCATGGAATGGTTTGGGTTGGGAGGGACCTTAAAGCTCATCTCATCCCACCCCCTGCCACGGGCAGGGACACCTCCCACTAGCCCAGGTTGCTCCAACCTGGCCTTGGACACTTCCAGGGATGGGGCAGCCACAGCTTCTCTGGGCAACCTGTGCCAGGGCCTCCCCACCCCTTTAGTAAAGAATTTCTTCCTCATGTCCCATCTAAATCCAAACATGGCCCACTCCCAACTGTTTGATTTCAGTGCAGGTGGGAACCATCCCTGCAGGACTTCAGAGTCACCCCCTACACTAAAATGCTGCATCAAACAGTTGCTATTCTCCAAACCCTACCAGGAGAGATGGATCACCTTTCAACTCTTCTGTTAAACACAGCTGCATCAGAAAATTCACTTAGTGATGCTGTTAACAGATGTGATAAACCCATGTTGGATATGAGGAATATGGAAGGATATCGATTAGAGGAACAGTCTCCTGCAAGAAGTCATTGCCTGCTGGGTTCTGCTGCCTTCAATGAGACAGTGAATCACAAAACCTCACAGAGAGGAAAAAAAAAGGAGGCTGATATGGATTAGGGACAAATAAGGTACTGTGAGTTCACTAGAATGGTCACTAAAAGAAAATCACACTTTTCAGGCAAAGGGCCAGACCTACATGTTCAAAAAAAACCCAGGGGGATCAAAATACTGGCTCTTTACATTGATAACACTTGTAAATTACTCATTTGATGTAAAGCAAATAGAAATAAAAAATCAAATAGCATAAAGAAGAGTTTAGCCTTGCAGCAGTTTATGTTCTGCATTAACTAGCTCATTTTTTTTGGAGTAAGATGCAACCAAAACCTGTCAAACTTCCATTATACTTGTAATGTTTTGACAGCAGCTGGCACACGCTGTTCTGATTTCCAATGATGCAGATTTTAGCTTGTTTGCAGGAGCTTTTGTACAATACAAATTGGCCTGTCATGCTTTCTGTTGGCCTCTTCATTTCAGGAGCTTACATGTAAGGCTTTGTTAAAGGGTTTTAGAAATGGCCTATGGTAAAAGAAGACAAAAATGAAACCCCATGCCATCTCTTTAATGTGGAAAATTATTCCTACTTCAGGGTACTTATTCAATTTGATACAAGAATTATTAAAGCCCCAGCATACTCAAAAGGCTTTCAAGCCTTCTCAGTGAATGACCCCTCTCAGGCATATTTGTGCACTGAAATTCTACTTCCAGTAACATCAGACACTTCTACCCTTCTGTTAGGGAGAAATTCACAATAAAGCTTGTTTTGCTTTAAGAGGAAAAAGCATTTCTGTTCACGTGATGGCTTCCTGTGCACAGTGCTTCCACTTGTGTGAATAAATCTGTGTTAATGCCCTCCCAGCTCCTCCAAACACCAAGTCAGCAGGCTCTCCTACCTGTCCAGCTAATGGACCCTGTTAAATCAGAGAGCCAGGTTTTCACTTTTGCTGAGCAACACAGGGCTTGGTTTCTCTCCTTGTTTACAGTTGGCTTTTCTCTGTAAATAAAATTGTTATCCTTCCTGAGTGGTTCATCAAGTTCCAGCAGGAGGGGGGAGCTGCCTTGGGTTTCACAATCATTACAGATTTATAAACGAACACCAGGGTGATTTCTCTCATCTTTAGACAATGACAGAGATGGGATTTGTTTGAGCTCACGGCTTTGTGAGCAGTGGAGGGAAGCAGGCACGACTTTTAAAGCCAGTGCTTCACCACATCCTAATGTAAATTGTTTGCATCATGTGAAAAAGTCCCCTGTTAGAAAAGATAGATACTGTCTTTCAAAAGAAATAGTTTAGGATGAGATTAAACACATCAGAGCAGAGCCCATTGCTCTCTGTAGGCTCCAAACGGATCTAAGACATCTCCGAGTTTAACATTTACAATGTTGGCATTCAAATGGGAAGGGATTCATCTCATGCTATATGTTGGACAAGGTAAAACAAGGTTTAAATTAATAGGATAATCTGTGTATGCACAGCACCCCGAGCCAGCTGCTGCTGCCTGGCTGAGGCTGCTGATCTGCCTCCTTTTCCCAAGCTCCCTGCAGTGGATCACACTTCCCTGTGCTGGTGTGACCAACCAAAAACTAATGCACTGCCCTGTGCCTCCTGCTTGCCATTAGCAGGACATTTATGGAAGATTTCTTTCTTAGGGGTTTCAGGTTCAAACCTGTTTGCCCTTTATTCTGAGTGCTGCCCTCCTTCCCAGGCATTTGGTCCTGTGGGCTCTCAGGTCTCGATCTGAGCACAGAGAGCACAGCAGGGCTCATTCAGGGCCAAGCTTTGTGTGTGGAAGGAAGGCAAAGCAAAGTCCCCTATAAATAGAGCACACTGACTTTCATCCTTCTCAGTTCATGCCTTCCCTTTTTGGACCAGTTTCTGGCCATATTATGCACACTGGAAGAATAGATGCAAATTCCCTGGTGGCTATTAGTGTGTCTAGACTCATTCATTGACCTAGATGATGTCTTAATTGCCTCTTTTCTATCTGATGGGGAAAATATACTCTAACTTTCCCTGGCTGCAAGCTTTATCATTAAGTTTTCTAACTGAAATCACTGGATTTAATGAAAAGCAGTGATACTCCATGTTCTCTGAGACTGAGTTATGTGCAACACTTATCACAGGCTTAAGAGGAGTCACAGGAAGCCTCTGCCCAGCTAAAGGTTTCAGAACTTCAGATTTTAGGGCTCTTGGCTACTAGACAATGCTACCTATGAATCTTATTACCCTTTTATACAAATAAAAGAAGCTCAATTTACATGTACCTCTTTATCAACATGCAATAATTTCAGATTATGGAAAAGTTTAACAATTTTCAGATGTGTTCAGCTTCGCAAATCACCTGTAAATTTACAAATCCACACACCAGCACTGTCTCACCACGCTCTGCACAGGAATGACAAGATGAAAACAAAACAAGAGCCAGAGGTTGTGGTGTAACTTCTGCTGTTACTGTTTTTGAAGGGGGGGGAATTAATGTATTTTCTCTTTGTATGGCTCACAAGAGACCTGAGTGCAGTCAGCCACTGCCCAGATTAGCAATGCAATTTTTGGATTAACTGGGAGGGAATTTGAATTTCCAAGTGGAAATCTGTGTTCGTGTGATAGGTCTTGATTTAGAGCAAGGAACCTGTCCCTCAAACGAAGCAACACATTGGGTAGATGCATCATTTCATGATTTTAAGATTAAAGGAGCCTAAGAGGCTTTTGGACTGCATGCTGCATCAAATTTACACTGCTGCATCAGCGAGCTCTAAAGGCCAAAAAAGTATTAGTAGATTTAGCAGATTTAAGCAAGGATGCATTTCACTGATTACTTCCTGCTAATGTAATTTTGCTTTAATCATTTAAACTATTAATACATAGTTCCTATGATGACCATGATAGAGGTGAAGTGTACCCTGTCTATCGTGGCTCACTTACTGAATATTTTTTATCCCTGTGGAATTTCCAGTTTGAACAACAGGCTTTTAAATGAAAAGCAATCCTCAGTTCATGATGTCAGCCTCTGATTCCAATCCCTTCTCCCTGTAATGCCCAACAGAAACAGTAATTGAAAACTGCTTTTAAAATTCTCCCAGGTTTCCAGGTTAAAATAAAGCCCGAGGACTTTGCCACAGCAAAATGTGGGCAACAGAGGGAAGAAGTGCCCTGTGCCCTCAGGATGGAGGGACAGCTCACCTCAGCCTGAAGGGCAGAGATTCCCAGCAGGAATCATCCTCCCTCTTTGTGGGAGCAGCGTGACTTTGCTGCCAAAGTTTTCTTTGATCCAGCGATGGCATTTTTAGGACTTTAAGGGCCTCTTCCAGCACATACACGCAGAAAATGCAACAAAATATACCCCAAGGCTGTATTGAAATAAAAACTTGAAATAAACTACGCTTTGTAAAATGAAATTTTTGTTCCTTTACTTAATTCACTTAATACTCTTTTCCATTCTTTCTACTATTTTTATTCTGCTCAAAACATGACTGTCTTCAGGAACAACATGTTCATTCAAAGCATGAATGTTTCATTCATGGCCTCTGACAGCCTGAAAAAGAATTTTACTGCAGAATATATAGTTGTGTATTTTCCTTCACCCGAGTCCCATCATGAATAATACTCTTTCACACAAATTTAAGTAATTTCCTGGGAAAATATGACTACTACAATCCTCTGCCTCTTCATGCTTGTAATTTTTCCCTTACCACGTTCTCAAAAATGTGTTCATTTTTCCCTTACCATGTTCTCCAGAATGGATACATTCAGGCAGCAGATCCCTCCTTGGTGTGGTTGGTCACAGCTCCTTTTATAGCAGGGTATATACAGAAAGAGTAGACCACAGGAGGTTCTATATCTCTATTTTAGGGGGCGATTTGCTCATCTGCTGAACAGCATCTCCCTTCCTAAACTGAATCTTCAAACTTTCCAAGGCATCCTTCGTTTAGTTCTAATAAAATTCTATCCTACAGCATTTTAACAGAACAATTATAATGGGAAGCAGGTCAAGAAATGCATGTCAAAATTATTTTTTTATAAATGAGGTTTTTTCCTGTAAAATATGATTATATGAATGACTAATGTTGTCCCCTTTTTAATTAATCCTCAATATCCACTACAGATTGAAATGAACATTTTTTCACAAGCCTGGTACCATATTCTTCCCAGCAATAAACTTGGTCTAAATATCACTCTGAAGAAGTTCCATCAAAAATGTGATAAGTTTCATAACTAACCATAATGTTTCTTAAGTCCAGTAAGAAAAGAAGGACCTACAAAGGGATCAGAGTAACTCCAGGATTTTTATATGTGTTCAGTATCAGGGAGAACAGGCTGAAAGAACTCGGAGATCTCTCTCCTTTCACGGAGGGAACAGACACCCAGGACAGCTTTTACTGAGGGACATTTCAAGCCTTTTCTTACTTCTGGCCACAAAGTCCTTGCTTTACAGAGGAAATCAATAAGACACTTCTAAAATGTAAGTGAACTTTGTGAGGTGAGAGGCTGAACCCTCCGTCATCTCTCCAAATTGTGATGCTTTTGGGGAAGAACCCCACACGGTTTAACATCAGTGTAGAGCGTGGGGGGTGCATTTTAAAACAACAAAGCAGCACTTGAAGGGATGGATTTGAAGCCCTGGATGTTGCTGCTGTGCAGAGCAGACAGATCCCAGGGGAATGCCATTCCCATTATTAGTTCCCTGCCAAATGCCAAGTTGCTGTGACAGGTACAACCACAGAAGACAAATAAAAGCTTCTTGCACTGGAAGCCCCTGATGTTAGAAATGCCTCGATGCAAACTGCAGGAGTTCAATACAATTCTGTCTCATTTTCAGAGTTTCAAATTTATCTAAAAAGATAACAAATGCCCTTTTCTATTGTGCATATGTAATACTTCAGAGAAGCAACATTCAAGTTTCTGAAATATGGACAGGACAGACAAATTTACTGTTTTTTTTTTTTTAAATAGCTATTGACCAAACCATCCAAGTGATGATCATGTCTAAACTTTAAAATGAACTATTGGTGGAATGCAGCCATTTCTAAGATAGACCTCAAGTACCACAATAGTTCCTGCATTTTCTCTTTAACTTCTGACATTCTGTGCCCTTACTTTGCTGTTCATACAATTTTCCAAACTGACTTGTAATGCATTTTGTCTTTTGAATTACAGCACTTCACTCTTGTGCAGCAATAAAAAGACAATTTCTCTCCAACAGTTGCAGAAAAGCTTGTTGGAGTATGAAGATGTAATTGTTAAAATTGGAATCAAACTAATGCATGTGTTTCCAAAACGTACAAGGCAGCACAAATATTTAAATTCTCACTGGAAACTTTTTTCCTAGCAAGGATTTAGGAAGTCTAAATATGTATTTTGGTATTAGATTTTCTTAATTCATCAAAAATGTGGACATATGGGGAGATTCAACACTGTAACATGTGCATGGCTCCCAAACTATGTTTAGTCCTGTGGTAATTTCCAAACGGTTTTTAAAAAAAAAACCAACTTAAAGTTTTTGGCCCTTATTGGAAAAGTATATTTAAGAATTCTGGTGTAATTCTTATGGTTTGTTGCTGAGTTGCAGCAGCAAACTTCAAGACTTGCAGTTTTTCAGTTTAGTTTTTCTGAGGAGCCTTGTCTTCTAACTGCATTTAGAGATTAATGTCTGAGTGAAAGGCCCTGGGAAGTTGCTTGGTGACTGCACTGAAAGAGTAAGAAAAGCCCTTCTTGAAGATGAACTGAAAAGGGAAGCAAACACTATTTGTTCACCTCACTGCTGCCTCAGCCTAAATAAAGAGACCTTCAAACTACCCCAGAAATGTTTATTCAACAAATAAATACCTCTTTCTTTCTTTTTTTGGCACAGCCTTTGGAAGACTGAACTAAACAGCAAAACACAGCACTGATGTGTTTGGAAAGTTACACCTATATAAGGTGACTTCTTATAAAAAAAATGCTTAAAATTCCTTTTCTCTTAAAAGCTATTTTGCTGTTACTCTTCTACAGAGAACCCAAGTGTTCTATTTCTGACATGTTTTTACATTTGTCTTTAATATCCTTCCCCTGGCTACATTGGGTTATTAGGGAAGTCAAGACAGACAACTGCAGAAGAGAGATCTGAACAACCAAACAGGGAGAAATACAAGTGAAAAAAGAAAATAGTAATAAAAACCAACCCCAAACTCTTTGAAGAACATTAACAGTGCTGCTCATGGCCAGGGCAGTGTGGGTTGCTGTCCCCAGCTTCAGTTCACACCCAGGACATGGAAGGAGGACCAGAAGGACTAAGACAATTTCCAAAGGCACTGCTGGACATGCAGACCCAACTCTTTCTCGTCCCTAACTTCAATTCCATCCATACAAGAAACACTTGATATGTTTTTAGAAAGCTTTGGACCAAACATTTCTGAAATAAACTTGACTGGCTCAGACTAAAAATTATTCTTAGCTTCAGATGAACCTCAGACCCTTTTTCTTTTGTTCTTAAAATTTAATATTTTTCAGTGCTGATACATTAAAATCACCTTTTTATAGTTTTTAGTTAGAAGTCTTGATTTCAGAGATGAATTCAAAGAAACAGACAATTCTTACCAATATACACTAAAACTTGAAAATCCATCCTGAAGCACTAAGAAGGGGTTTCCCCACAAGAATATATTTCAAATGTTTGTGAGGTTTAACCTTTCTTCCTGAATTGCTTTTGTTGTCATGCCATCCTTTGTTTCCAAGGTAGCAGGAGCAAACAGGAATCAGTGCTGAGCCTGCCTTGTCTGTTTTGTGTGGACTCACATTATTCCTCTAACTCCAATCTGTTCTTTTGTGCAAAAACACCAGCACTGAGTTCATATAAAATTAGGATACAGGAGTGTTTTCAAACGGGAAGGGAATTTTTTTTTCAATCGTTCCTAGCTGATGGCTAAAATCAAATTCAACGAATTAGAGAACTACAAGAGCTACAGAACCAATGGCTCAACATTTACAAAGAGTAATACTGTGAGAGTTCCATATGGGAAAACACATTCTTCAGTGTTCAAGTGGTGACAGCCCCAGAAATGCAGCTCAGTGCCTGAATCCCTCTGCTTCCCCCAATATTCTGAGACATCTGAAATCTCCTTATTGGCAGAATATCTGCTGGTTCCTGCCAGCTTCGAACAACCAACCCACTATCTGCCCATATGACAAAGAAAACTGGGGCAAACATTCAAATCTGACAGCTTGGTGGAGAAGGGGAGAGGAAATCAATTAAAAGAGAGAGGCAAAAATCTTCTCCTCCTGCTCTTGGATCACCCAGAAGAGCCAAACCACCCCACACTGCCCGTGGTGGCCCCAGCCCCCTTCAGTCACCTGGCACCCAAAAGCAAGGCTGAGAGGTTACTGCAAATAGTGCTCCTGCCCCTGCCCAGACAGAGCACTTTAAGCAAAAACCAAAATGGTAACACAGCACTAATTTGTCTGCCAACAGTGCTCCATCCTTTGGAGACTGGAACTTAGAAAATCTTCAGCAGAGAGGCAGGCAAGGAACTGGGCTGCAGGAACGCGGTAGCTCGGTTTTGGTCTGAGGTCATTCTAGAAGTTGAAATGTTCGTCTGTCTTGCAAAAAGCCTTTAAAAACCATGTATCAAGAGCACAGAGATAGTATCAAGTATTTTATTTTTTTTTTTTTGCCTTTGCACAGACTGGGAACAATGCAAATCACCACTTCCATTTTGCTGATCAAGGTCGAGACCAAAAAGAAATGGCACGATCGTGGCAAGGAGGAAGGGGAAAGAGAGGAGAACATCTGCTGATTTCTTCACACCAGATACAGGAGAAAACCTTCTCTAAATTCTGGCCTCCATAAAGAACTACTCCTGTGGTCCACAACACTGTGTAGGAAGTGTTCTCAGTTCCACTTGTTTAACAAATACAATAGTATTTAATCCCAGCAGTCATCTATGGCACAATATAATATGAGCAGCTTCTGGAAACAAAGGTCTTCAGAGTAAGTTTATGAGCAATTGAGTGTCTTCTCCATTCCCAGATCCAATTACAAAACTGCCTGTCATTACTTTTACAATTCCTTTTCCCTGTTTATCTAAGTGGATTTTCTCTCTTCCCTTTTACACACATCTCTAAGGAGACTCTATCTTCATTTTTCTCACAACACTCTCACTTTTGGGAAATTACTATCTTTCCTAAATTTCCATAGTGAACTATCTCATATTCACTTTACTTTCAAAGAGGAATTTCAAACAGTTTTGTAATCTCCTTTTTCTCCCTCCCTAATAATTTTTCTAAGTATTTTTATTCATAGTTTTCTTGCAGTATTTTCTTTTCCTGAACTTAACTGTGAAAACTACTTGACATTCCCCACAGAAATAAATCATTCTAATGATGTAATGCCTTAGAATTTCATCAGATGGAAATGTTATTAAAAATAACTAAGTTTTCCACATATATTTAGTATTTATCTAATTTCAGTTTGGATGTGGTCACAAAAAAATGTACAGAGTGAAATGATACCCACAAACTCCCATTTAGTTTGTGTTGCCTCAAGAAACAGAATCAGTCAACACCAGATAAAACCAATCCAACAGGGAGCAGAATATTAATGTCTTTTCCCATTAATATGGACAATCACAACAGTACTCACTTTACTTAATACTAACTAGAAAACATTATGTAAGCCTGTTTAAAATATTCAGATGAAGCTTTGTTAAATTTTTATTTAGAGCTAGAACATATGATCAGCTTAGCATCACCAAACTATCTAATTAGCCATCTGCTTCTTGGAATTTTGGTAAATATGTATTATATCCATCTAACAAAAGGGTATTTTATCAGCCCATGAAGCCTCCTCTAATCCCATTAAAGTGCAGGACCAATGAAGCTTTCTCTGGTCACAGAGCTGATGGGGAACCAGACATCTCAAATAATTTGCAACAGCTCCTTGAAAGCCAGGATGAAATATTAAACAACACAAACAACTCATAGTCTTTTGCTCAATAAAGAAAGTCCACAAGCCAGGGCCTACAAAATTCTACAAAATTCATTTAACCCTTCTCTCCACTCTGGCACTTCTCTTTCAATTCTTCTCTCAAGACATGAAAGGTTTAAGCAAAACTTGTATTTCAGAAATAACTTATTGAAAGTGTCAGAGAGCACCAAGAAGTTTATTTTCCCACTTGCCAGGGGTTTGTGGCTGGCTGAGTGACCCCTTTCTAAAGCTGTAAGGCTGTGAACAGGACCAAAAATCTTCCCTGTGCTGGCACCACCTCTGCCAACCCTCAGGGCTGACCAGCAACTGAAACAAGTGCAGGTGTTGAACCAGTAAAAGGGAGTAATAAAGCATTCTGGTTAAATTCAGTCAAACAATACAATATTCAGCATTTCCTTCCACAGCCCCCTCCTTTCCTTTCTGGGGTAGCAGCAATTTGAGGAGCAAAGGCTCTTCTCTCAAATCCGAAGTTTCTCCTCCCGTTCTGCTGCTTTACTGATCCCTTAACCAGCAAAGGACCATCAGAGCCCAGCTAAACCAGCCCAACAATCCTAATGCTATTAAGCAGACAATCCAATTAAGCCATTTCCAAGTAGTGTTTGTCATTAAAGAGAGCTGGGAGTGAGCAGCAGGCACGGCCACAGCCCAAACCCAGGAATGGGAACTTTCTAGAAATAGTTGTGCCAAGGCTTTTAGCTCGATGTAATAAGAACCAGGAGGATACAGTTTCTGAATATTCTTATCTTTATCCTGGAGTGCAGATACTTGTCAATATGAAAGAACCTTTTTGGGGTTTATTCAGTGCAGTTTGGTCACAACCAACACGCAGCAAAAACGTGCTGACAAACACACAGAGAACTTTGCCAAAATTCTGCTGACGTGTCTGATGCCAAAGAATATCATCCTCTAATCCATCTAATTCCAATACTAACCTCAATTTTCAGCAGCCATTACTTCTGTAAGTTAGATCATTACAGAATCTACTCTCCTTCTTAAATGTTGTTTGTCTCTGCTTTATATTTTCAAAAATGAAACCAAAAGAAGCTTCTAAGCCGATGGTGGACTGAAAGGTCATCCTTGCAGAAAAAAGAAACCACTGCACCACGTGATCTTAAAAAAAATAAAATTATAAAGACAACTTTACATCTAGAATTGCTTCTATGTAAAAATAAAGGGAAAGGGTGGAATCAGGAGGACACAACACACGTGCAAAGTCATCTGCTGAGCTACAGAAGAAGAATTTTTTCACTACCAATTAATCCTAAAAGTTAGTTGGAACATGCTAAAAGAAAAATCAATCAGGAGAAAGTTTAAGTGTTGGCAGATTGATTGCAGGATAACTAATCCAAACTGCTAGTTTAATTATTATGAAATTCAAATAAATATTAATATTAATAAATTAATAAAGAGGGGTAATTACATCCTTGTGAATATTGAATAAGCCAAAATTTCCTTACACAAACTCCTACTGGACACAAAATGGAATTCCTCCTGCCCAATAAGGAGGCAAACAGTTGCTGCTACAATAAATTTTAAAAATGGCTGTTCAATTTTGTGCTATCTTAAGTCAGCTTAATATTTCAGGGCAGTTTGGGCAACATCTATGCATTCCTTGCCAAATAAGATTAAAGATCTGACAAGGACCAGAGAGAGTAATTTCTTTCTCTTAAGGAAACACTCTGTGGTATTCTTAGTTTAAAAAAAAGAAAAGAACTCTTAATCACAGATTTTTAATCATCAAGACAAAAGAAAACAAATTCTCTTAAGTACCTCCTACCTGGAAAATGTGAACAACAGTTTCATTACTCGTAATTTCTACTCATTTCTGCTTTGATGTGTTGCTTCAGGCTCGTGTTTGGGGGATGGAAAGAATGTGCATCCAATTTCATTAAAGAAATAATTTAGCAAATGCAGTTTGTATTGATTATTCAGGACATCAAAAATCCCCACTGACACTGGGCACTGTGAAATCAGAGGTGAGTGGGAGCAATGAAACCCTTTAGAAAAAACACGAGAGAGGGGAGAAAAGTGAATTTATCGAAATCTTGATACACTTCCAAGAAACAACCATGACCAAAAAAAAAAAATCCCATCTTCCACTCTAATTGCACCTGCAAATTCTGCCATTTCTTGGAGATGACTGGCTAAAGTTTTAACCATAAACCTGTATTTTAACGGATCCAAAGGCAGCGTCTCTACTTCGTATTTTGAGCCCACGTACTGAGGCTGAGTCACCAAGTTACGAGCAGGGAGCTCCTTTGTCTTCCCAACTCAGGCACTGCGAGGGAAATTGGGATGTTGAAAGCAAGGACTTGTGAAACACAGACTCTGAAATTCAGAGTGAACAGCAAAGAGGGGATGTTTTCCTAACCCACTGTAGCAGGCTGCAGAGAAAAGCAGTTTCCACAACACAGGTGTGGCTGCAAAAGCAGCTGGGGTGGGATTTTTAATCAAACAGGCAACATTAAATCTCCAGCCTTGCTCAAAATCCCTGTTAGGATGTTTTCTGTTCAACTTCACAGAAAGTGATGATGCAGAAAGAGACACTACCAACGTGCTGCTTCAGGGATCTAGTACAGAAAGGCCATGGGTTAATTAAATCTTCTGCCTAAAATTTTCAGATAATGAAATTCTCAGGATAAACCAGAAATTTGACAGCTTCATGAAAGCTCTGTCATTTTTTTAGCAGTTTGCTTACACTATCTCCTAGAAAATTCTTTCTTTCACATGAAATAATATATTTCTAGTTAGACCCCACTGGTTCATTCTGATTAGAAACAAGTGACCAAAGGATATCATGGGCTCAACAGCCTGGGAAAATTCAATCACTGGGCCAACAAGAAAAAACCCACAAATTCTGAATTTTCCTTGAGCCTAATAATGCAACACAAGCAGGAGGGGCAGTGGGGTGAACACATGGAATGTCTAACCCAAAATTATGGTGTCATGTTTAAGCTATAAGGAAAGTCACAGCTCACAGGACACACAAGACACAGGTAGAAGCCACAAGAGTTTACAAGCAAACAAATTACAACTCTCTTTCATCAAAATGACCATTCTTGGTTTCTGCAATTAGAAAAATCACAAAGAGCTACAAAAAAAAAAAATTTCCTCATTTAACATAACAAAGAAAGAATAAAGAAGTAAAAATAATGCTTTTATAAGCAAAAAAAGTAATGAAAACACAAGGTAAAGCAAACAGAAAGGACAGGAGGAGTGTAAAGGAACTTTTAAATTGTTTATGTAGATGAAAGAACATGGTTAGGAGTAATAAATATTTCTCAACTGTTTTTTTTTCCCAGGCACATCATCCAGGAAATAATATTGGTTGCTTGCTTGACCGTATATCTGGGTGTGGAGAGGCAATAAAGATCCCAATTGTGCACCCTGAACACATCCTCACACAAATGATTTCCTCAGCACTGGGCCCTGTGTTGTTACACCCACCCAAGGACACAAGCACTGAAATATGGGAAACTTTTCCACACCAAACAGAGGCCCTGCAGCATTTCCAGAACCAACCCCTTCCCTCAGCCCACGGCACCACCAGGCTGGTTTCAGTGAAGGACAAGCAGGAGGATTGGACTGGGGCACTGTCTGGCAGCCAAGTGAGTCACACAGAGGTGTGAACAAGATGAAACGGGGGAAATTCCAACTAAATACTAGGGAAAAATATTTTCCCGCCCCAGGTGGTCAAACAGGGGAGTGGTGATGCTCTGCTGCCCAGGGGTGCTGAGGAATCTGTCCCTGGGGTTACTCCAACTCCAGCCAGACACGGCTTTGAGCAAACCAACAAAACTTCAAAGCTGATCCAAGCTGAGGGTTGGCCCTGCTTTGAGCAAGGTCCACACTCAATGACTTCCAGAGGTCCCTTCCACCTCCATTACTCTAGTTTTCTGTTCCATATCACCATTTCAGGGAAAAGTAAAAGGTGGGGGGGAAACAGTTTACTCTCAAAATACTCTTCTGCTTTAAAGCAGAGTGATGCAAAAGGTCACACTATTAGATGGGGAAAGAAATGTCACGTTCTACTTTCATCACCGCCCACTGGAACTGCACCATTGGCTGATTTTCACAAAGAACACCAAGAGATAGATAAAAGCTTAATCTTGAGCTTCTGCTGACACTGTTGCCTGTACTACTTGCTTATCTGTTAATTAGAGATGATAGTAATAGCACAACAATACAGTTCAGTTGTAATCTTAGATCATTCACCCTCTCCCTTCCCAGAGCGTATCAGCACTGCCTGTGTTAGTGCATAAAATGTCTAAAATGCCAGAAAAAATTAGTGACTGGATACAGTGAAGAGCTCAGAGTGCTGCAGCTGATTTCAGTGCAGTGTCACAGAAATGCTGTGGTGAATTATCTCTGCCAGCATCTGGACTAAGCCAGGAGCTGATAAACCTCTGAGCAGCAAGGTCAGAGCCAGCTCCCAGGGAGCTGCCTGGCTTTGGGCAGCAACACTTCTCAGCCAACACGGGAATGCTGCATTTTGTCCTCATTACTGGCCTCAGTTTTAACTTCTTAATTTCTGTCCTCAGTGAGAATTTGGTAGCATGTTGCCCATAAGCCACGGGCTTAAACTGCTCTAAACCCATAAGCAGCTATGAAGAGTCACACACTCAGCACTTGCAAGAACTGCCAAAACTTTAAAGGGAAAACACCCTCAGAGCAAAATCACTCTGTTCCAGTAAACTAAAAAGGTGATTTCTTTGTGAACACTGACAAAAACAGAGCTATTAGAAGGCCAAGGCAATGATGCTGCAACATCAACCGTGTGGCAACAGCCAGCAAAAGGATCATTCCTGTTCCACACAGATTTCTGTGCATTATGACTTCCATACATAAAAAGGGTCATTACATGTTATTTTTTGTATTACTGACATTCCAGCCAAGCATGGCACGGCCTGATGTAGTTTTCAAAGGCTGCAAGCAACATAATTGTCTTGTTTGCTTTTGTCCCTCTTCCCATTACCCTCGCCATAACATTTACATTTAAGAGACATTAGGAGATGAAAAATATACAGTTGTAATTCAAACATAAAAAAAACCCTACAAAAGCATTCATAAGGCAGTAAGACCGACGTACCCATAAGGACATACACCATATTCTTGATAGCAGAACTACATAAAAAACCAAAGCAATTATTCTCTTTATTAAAAAAAAAGGGGCAAAACCTGCCTGCAATTAAAACAGTACATGGGAGAGCATCCTCTTGTTTCCAGTTTTTCAGACTTGCTTTTCTTCAAAGCAAGGTCTTAATTATGCTAGAAAAATGTATCAGGGAAAATTAATCTATCTGAGTAGTGTAAATGCTACCATGATTGAGATTGTGATAAGTCTGCTACCAAGGAACCTGAGCAAAATACACCTCAGGACATATTGAAATGACTGCAGCAATACCAAATTCACCTTCAAAGAAGCAAGCTCAGGTAGCAGCACATTTGTTTCTGCAGAGGAGGGGAACTTGGTTTAAGTTGTAAAACCCTCTGCAGAGGCTGCACAAAGACTTGGCTGCCAAGCCCTGTCTCACCAGGACTTTATTTGTGGCATTAAACCTTGGGCACTTGCACTGTTTGCAGTCACTGCAGCACATCCCCAAAGCTCAAGGAACTCAGCATGCAATTACTTCCATGTGTTCCTAATTGTCAGCCAACAGGGAATTCCGTGTAAGAATGGGACTTTTTGTAAGCCTGCTGTTGGGCACACACCAAATCCATTTGCTGCATCCCAGGCACAGTGCCCTGAAGATTTAAGTTCAGCACCAGGAATTCAGCAGACCATGAAAAGCTGTGCAATGGGAATCTAACCAAAACCAGATGTTCTGCAAGTCAATGAAAAATGAGCTTATTTACAGAGAGAGAGGGTGGTGTCCCTTGAAAGATTTCTCTCAAAGGAAAAAAAAGTGAGATACAAGGGAAAACTGAGGATGAGCTGCATGATCCAATGCACCTTAATGGTAACTTGCCTTCCTGCAATGTCCTGCTGTCATTAAGATGCTCCCATTTGGAGCTTTTTGCTTGGATTCAAGTATTTTAGATCCTTTCAGTTAAGATCTCTTCCAAGCAACGAAAAAACCAGTTACTTCAGATAAAATGCTTTCATTTTATCTCAATGGCTTGAAGAGCCAATGCTATACTTTTTAAATTAAAGAAGTATATGGCAGTAATTAAAAAAACCCTGCTGAGCCCGAAGATTTGGGTTGTGTTTCTCAGAAAAGCCAAACAGCACAAGAGGAATCTCCACCGAGGCTGATTTTAAAGAGGCAACACAAACTTAGACTATTAGAGTATTCCACTTCAATTAGGCAAGGAATAAATCACTGCAGAACACTAAAAACTTTTAAGAACTGTTTTTGGTCACTTCAACTTCCTGGACTAGTTGATGATTAGCAATTATTTCAAGCTCCAAACACAACTGTGATGATGCAACTACAGGCGTAGCTCGAACAAAGAAAAAGAATCCACTCCCTGACCTCTCCATCTCGGGTCACAGTGTTTATCTACAGTACATTTTCTTATTTTCAACTCAGTCTACTAATTTTTTCATCCCAGTTTGTTTTTTCAGGCAGCCAAAGAAATAATGAAAAAAAAAAAAAAAAAAAGGAAAAGATCAATCAACATCTTTGTATTTTATTACACTGACTTTCAGGTTTGAAACACGAACGGTTCAGAAAGATATCAGTTCTTATTTTCTGTTTAACAGATAATGATTTCTCTCTGCATCACTAATGGGGCCTGAAATTAAAATGGATTTTTAGTTGAACTCCTGCTCATACACTTGTGTCATCATCGATATCAGGCTTGCTCTAGGAACAAGATTTATCTCAGCTATCCATTACATGGAGACAAGCTGCTTATAAAAAGCACCAGGCATATTCCCAGGAGTGCCACAAACAGAGCCAAACATCAGGGTTACATAAAGCTCGAGATTCTCTAGGACTTCACTCATTGGGCTTATAAACCTAAAAATAGGTCAACCTTGGAATCAAACTACTTCAGCTATTGAAAGCGAGGGTTTAATGCTGTAATTAGGGTCAAACCCCTGTATAAGTTGAGTTTCTCCAAAATACTTGAAGTCCACGGTGAGCACTCGACCCCACTTGTACAAGGCAGAGCCTGAGCTGGGAATCTGTAGCTCTACTACAAATTGCTGCCAAATCCTGCACTAGAGCAGCCACTTTTATTGCAGGGAGGTAAAATACAATCCCTTGCCCAAAGCAAAACCACACAAGGTGTGCAATTTATAAGCTGAGCCCAGGAAAAAAAGTCTGTGTTCAAGTAGTTCATTTATTTCCTGAGAGCTCCCTTTCAGTGCTGGAGAAAATATAGGGAATTTTTTTTTTTTTTTTTCAAATATCACCTCATCTGAGAATTTAAATCAGCAGAGTTTTATTATTGCACCTCTAATGAATCCAGTGGATGGGTGTCTGCACTTCTCTAAATGCAGAGCTCTTAAAAAGAAAAAAAAAAAATCTATTCCTTGGAACAAGTCACAGCGGAAATAAGACTAGGGGGAAAAAAGCTCCAACAAACTGTTTAAATCCTATCTGTGTTTTTTGCACAAATAAGAGTCTTCAAACAACCACTCTCCTCCCTCCCCCCCACATCTATAATTTAGCAATGAGAGAACTCCTTTATACCTCAGGGATATGCTCATTTTAGGTCTATTTGGCACATGAAAATGAAAGGGCTGAAAAAAATCAGAAGAAAACATCAAAGCTGAATTAAGGAGCATGCTGTATTCTAATGAATATAAAATGACTTCAAATAGGGACTTTCAACACCTTCTGTACGTGTTTTTTACAAGCTTATGACACATTTATGCCCAAAATTGTCCTACAAATTAAGGAAGGTACTTATCTTGCTTAGAAGCCCTGAAAGCAATCAGTAAGGAGACAAATATATGCAGCTTTTACCTGCCTACAAGACTGTTAAATTCTTTTAATAACCAGTGCAAAAAAAAATAATCTATACAGCAAGACAACAATGAAAGAAAAAGTAGAATTACATAAATAAGAAAGGTTTATCACGAAGCAGAACATACATAAAGAGAGTAAACATTCTGAAATCATGCAGATTGTCTGGTATTGTTCCTCATGGCCTGATTTTAAGAATTTAATCCAGGACATACCTCCTCCTTTCTCAAAGGGGTTGATCAGGTTAATGCAAGGATAGCTACCCAGCTGGTAAGAGTATATCCTCTGAAAGCATGTCATAAAATGGAACTGATTTCAGGGGTCAACTATTTCACCAATAATGTCTAACATTCTCCATCAAACTAAGCAGTTTATCATGGGATTACAAGGAGATTACTGACATGCATCATATAAAAAAAAAAAACCTCAACTCCAAAACAGATTTTGACACAGTGACAGCCTGTAAGGAGGTAAAATATACAAAATCTGGTCAAAACCTTAGAGCTTTTTCACTCATGCTTGAGCCTTCATTTCATCATCTTTTTATATTTCCACTACTATAGAAACTTCTATACATTATGATAGTAGGATTTTAATTTCAATTAATTTTTTCTATCTCATGTTATCAGCACTTACAAGCTCAGTATAAACTTATTAGCTGAATATAGCAAAATCCTGCTTAATTAGGAACAGAGGACTGAAAAGAACCTCCAAGGGTAATCGAATCCAGCTCCTTGCTCCTGCTGGCAACCACGACAATACTTTTTGGAAGGTCATACTGAAATCACTTGGTTTCTTGGTGTGCTGATCTCTTCAGAAAGCTATTCCTGGACAACTGTCTTCCAGTAGATGAGCAAGTTTCACCCTAAATTTCTCAACAACAAGTATATGCTTATTTGTCCTCGAATTAACACACGATCCCTGTCACCACGTACAAGCACTTCTGAGATAAAAATGTCACTGGCAGCTCTGGAAGCGAAAAGGAAAAAAAAGAACACGATAGAAACAAAAAGCACTGACACAAAGTCAGTGCTGAAATAACAGGATTTTAATTGTACAACAGTTGTCTTCAGTTCTCAGTGAAAATGCACCTTCAGGATCTGTCAACCAGTTCCACCAGTTGGAGCACAGCAATAACAGAAGCAGGACACGAGCAGGAGGAAAGAAAGTGGGGCCTCCATCAGAAAGGGAATTTATCACTCAAATTGTTGCTGCTGACAAAGAGCAAAACTTTCACACCTCCTGTGTAAAATAGTTAGAGGCTCATAAGCTCCCCATTAACAAGTTTTTCCTCTTTGTTTCTTTTCAGGATGGCAGAGTGTGTGGGGGGAAAAATCTAGAGCACATCATCCAAGAGACCTGGGGTTTTGCAACACTGTCAAGGAGACACAGCTCAGAATATCCATAGTTACAGAACCTTTATCCTGCATATGCAGGGAGCTCTAGAGATACCGGTTGGAAACCTCTCCATTTGTTATATTTAGTTAATCAACATTTGCTGGCTGAAGTAACTCTTACTTAGACCATGTAAGTTCCTATATAAATTACCAAATAATGCAAAATAATGGACATAATGGAAGTGGTTGGAAACACCAACACCTCCCCTCGTTGAATTCAGACTTTTCTAAATACCAAAAATGCTGTCACATACTTGAGTGTCACATACTTCAGCTTCTCCAGTCTAAAACTCCCTATATTAAACACTGGTACTGATTTCTACTCACATTTAACAGTGAAAACTACAAAGATAATAACTAAGTTTTCCCATTTAACACCGTCTCAAGTCTTCTTACATCATATATTTAAAGCTATTAATAGAGGCCCTAAAAATAAGCATCACACAGAACATCCAGGAGAGATACCTAATACTCAACAAAATGCAGGCAAGGGGATGAGCACTGCGGCTATTTTTAGAAGGTCAAAATTTTATCTTATATAGGAGTTAAAAGACTAATTAATTTTGTGGGGAAAATGAAAAGGTTGAAAAGAAAGTACAGCAAACATAATAGAGCTGGTTGGCATGTGGGGCTGTACCTGCCCTCCCCTCCCTGGCACGTGCCAGTGGAGGAGGAGAGCAATGGTTTTGGCATCATTCATTTCAATATTTTGCTACCTTTAAATTGTGGAAGAGAAATTCCAGTTAGAAATAAGTTTCCACATAGATGTGTCTATATTATAATATTATATAACTGTAATTAATGTTTCAGTGTTTCATTGTCAAAAAAAAAAAAAAAAAAAACAACAAACAGTCGCTCACCACCAAAATCAAATGCGAAGGAACTCTTCACTCATAAACATTTTAAGGCTTTGATGTTGTTTAAAATTAAAACAAAGAATCAATAAATAAATGTACACACTTCAGAAGATACAAGAATCTACAAGAATATTTTGGGGGAAAATTCAGAAGTGGCTCAAATTTGATTACTTCAGGACTTCAAATTAATCATACAATCGTAGAATGGATTGGGTTGGAAGAGACCTTAAAGATCATCTAGTTCCAATCCCCTGCCATATTTCAGTCTTAAATGCTACAATTACACAATAATTTCAATATAAATAAGCTCTGAATTTTTTTTTTTTTTAAAAAAAGAGATGACAGCACTTAGTTTAACCAATTGAACTTTAAAGACAATGGGTGAGTTTGCACCCTTGATTTGAGCACAGAATAAAAATTTCAACTGTGGAATACTCTAAATATTCCTAATAAACCTAAATAGAGATTATTACTGAGTGTAATTGAGAATACTGTAGGAAGTTTCTGAAATGTTTTGAGGACGAAGTGAGTTTCAACAAGACATACTTTTTCATTTAACTACCTTGCACCTGAGCTTATGTGAATGACTAAGACAAGAAGAAAATAATTCACAGCAGGAACGAACCCTTAGAACCCTTCCACAAACAGAGTGATAACGACAGAGAAATAAAACCCAATTTCCTTCATTCACACCTCTGTGTAAGCACATTTCTTTCAGTTTCTTAAAAATTACTCTTTTGAGATTGGGTTTTGGTGAGTAAAATCATTTTCCCCAAACATTCTATACGTGGTCATGCCAAGCAAGGTTCAGTGTGTGTATAGCTGTTGTTACCACCACCATTAAGCTCGTGAAAAGAAATATTTATGTTCTTGAAGTAATGTATTTACAGAAAATTGACGAAAAGGAAAGAAAGGAAAACATTTACACGGGGGAAAAAAAACCAGGCAGGAGTATTCAAACAATCGACCATAGAGCCTATAGTTCAGCCAACTATTTAATGATTTCCAACACCTCAGAGTTTTAACAGGAAGGGGGAAAAAAAAAAAAAAGTGGTTTAAATCATCTTTTTAATTCCTGTTAAGATTTCAGAAGTGGAAATGTAATCCTGTCAAATAATCCTGTGAAGTCTCTAACGAGGAGGAAACAGGATGACACACACAGGTAGTGCTCCTTCAGAACCACCTGCTCAGAAACAACATTCCAATCCCAAGGAGAGCTTATCTGGTACCAAGATGAGGCTGGCAGCACCAATAGCCCTCAGTTAATTATTTCTAAAGAGCAATAATTAATTGCTGGGGGAGGTGGAGTGGATTGCACCACGTCTTCCTATGCAAGATATTCCAAGTCTTGCCACAAACCATGAAGGATTCTTCCCTTGGCAGAAGTGGTCTACAGGGAAACGTGAGAAATTCTCCTTAAAAGCTAAAAGTGACATGGCCCTAAAGTGTCAGTTCCCAGATGTTTTAAGTACATACGAGAAACAAAATAGCTTGTAGGTATAATGCTCATTTTTCAGATTTTTACCCACTCTTAAAGGAATAAAAGCAAAGTGACTGAGGGCTGGGGGCGACAGTGCTCAAACCACCATAAATAAACAGGGCTAAAAAATTGATATTTTCTAATCCAGGCCTGACAGAGCCCAGGCATGTTCAGGTGCCCCTGGCAGAGCCATCCCCAGAGTGAGGTCCAGGGTAACCCCACAGCTCCTCAGACAGGTTCTACAGCTTGTGGTGCCACAGCCCTGCTGACACCGACACCTGCACGACCTGCTCAGGTCACCCCGGCTCTGTGCCAGCTGCAATTCCCACAGGGAATGTGGTGCTTGCACACCGGGGCCTCTCCCGCCCTCAGCTCTCCCCTGCAAAACAGGAAATAATATCACAGCCTTCCATCAGCATCAGGCCTGGAGGGATCCATAAATCCGGGGGGTTGTTGGTGCCCCATCAATCTCCTGCTGCTATGAAGTGTTTTGGATCCATCCTGCACATTCCACGAGGAAACTGCCCTTGCTGCTCCCAGGATCCCTGACACGGATAAACATCCCACACAGCCCTGCCCGGGCACGTTAAACCACATTTCAGCACACACATGGACCGTGTCAGAGTTTTCCCTACATAATATATCCATATCCTTATAATATATCCCTAAATAAAAGGCTGTAATGTCATTATAACACAAGGAAGGGTTATTTTTAGCCCAGACCAGCTGACTGTTGCAGATCAGTGTGATTTGAGAGTAATAAACAAAAATGGATTTGACAGGAAAGTAAGGGAAAAAGCTGGAGGTCGTATAGAATTTTATTATAAATTTATTCCTAATTACGGTATTAAACGGCTGCACTTAACATTTAGACAATTTAAAAACTGTTTCAGAATAAATTTTTTGTTTGTGCAGCAGTGACTAATGGCGGCAAGGCAAAATAATAGAAGGCAAAAGATCCTCTCATCCACTAGCTGCGTTTTTGATGGAAATCCTACCATACAAGGCTTTAATGAAATTAAGTAGCGTAAACTACATTTCACTTATTGCTAATAAGAAAATATGAGTAACTGAGAAGAACCCACAAATCAGTCTTCCTGAAGACTGAGCAAGAACCAGGGGAAAGGTTTCATTTCAGATAAAATCTGAATGGCGAAAAAGTGCTGAAACACAAAACTGCATTTTTTCAAATTCATGCCAAACAACATCCTGTGGAAGTTTCAGTTTCTTGGAATGAATTCCCCTCTCCAAGTGTAACATCCAAAGTGTTCTGACAACACAGATGACACGGAAAGTGTAAACCCAGCTGTCGGCACACGCCGGGAACCACTCCTGCTCTACACTCCAGGAACCACTCCTGCTATCCTGGAGGATGCCCAGGTAGGTTCCCAGCTCTCCTGTTCCTGGCACTCACCCTCTGCCAAGGCTCCTCCTGTTCCCTCTTCCCTGCTTCCTGTTCCTCATTTCCTTCTCTGTGTTCCCAGCAACAACTCCCGTGATGGTGGAAATTTGGGGCAGGTGAATTCCTGCCCGGCACAAATCCCTTCCCAGAGTGGCAGAGAAGAGAATGAGCCCAGACAAGTTTCATCCCAAAAGTTGGAACTATCTGGGCCACAGGGGCAGGGAAGGGCAAGCCAAGGCAGTGCAGGCTGAACTCTCTGCCCTGCTCTAAGCAGCCTGGCAGGGAGGCATTTCCCATCTCCAAGATAAGCTATGTGCTCTCCCTCCAGCTCAAGAGCTGCTAAACTAGAAAGAATCTGGCTCCAATTGGGGTCAAAAGGTGTTCCTGGATGAAAGAAGCCACGTCAGGAAGTGCAAATACTTCCAAGAGGGTTCATAGCTCTGTTACACGTTGCATTTTTAATATATCTCCGTTTCATTCCACCAGCTTCAAATAAGGAAACATCCCAAAGATGGTGAGAGCATGCTGAATTTGTTGCTATCTGCAGAAATTAGTTCCCATAAATAGTTTTCCCAGGCTTTTTAAGACACAGCTGTACCAAGTTTCCAGCGGAATCAAAATGGTCAAGACATTGATTTACTGCATCGTTATCACTTCCACAGAGGTTGTGACAATATCCCACCACCATCCTGGGTTTTTCTCTGAAGATGCCTCGTCACACATTTTAATCTTATTATCTGGAAAGATGGAACACCATCTGCAACAAGCTTTTAAAACACTTCTTCTCTAGGAGCAGAACTCAGCGATGATAACAAGATTCTGTTAGCATGACTGGATAAAATTTTACTGTGTTAATCATGACCCAAAAACAGTGCCATGGTTTAGAGGATTTGAAATTGCAGAAATATAGCATAAATCACACTCCAGCCTCAACATGTGTTTGCCACTTTAGCCCAACACACGCCCCGTCAGCTGCAAACAGGGATTTAACAAAGCCAGGGTAACAGACACCATCAGCACCCTTAATAATTTCCAAAAAATCTCAGACTTGCATGGATTTCCAAAGTTAAATCCTATAATGGACTAAAGCAGATGAAGCAGCGAACGGACTTCCCAACCTAAATACATAAAATCTTTTAACTGTGAAATCAGAACTTAAATTCACACCTGTCAAGTGAGTGATAAAATGACAACGCTGGAGCAGGGACACGCTCGGGTCTGGCATGGGCAGGGTTATTGTGCTTTACACAGACTCAGCCGGTGCCAGCTGAAGGGATGATCTGAGGAACAGATTACTTGGGAGGAAGCAGCCATTGAGAAAGGCATCCAGTGCACCTTTGTTCTCATTTAAACAACCCTTAAGGAGCATCCTAGAGAAGGCAGAAGAGGTTTAGATGAGAATACACTTCCCCAGCAGAAAACCAAACGGAAAGTAACAAAACATAAATCATTCTTTAGGTGTAACAGGTCATAAAAATAATTGCACAGTGAAAGCCAATATTAACTGAATCTGCCTTTATGTAATGACCTCCTCTAAAATACTCTGCTTGAAAAACTACAACTTCCCACCAGCAAAAAAAAAAACTTGCACCTTATTTTGCAGAACAAAGAGCAAGGGCAAACATGGGAGAAGCTGTGCTCAAGCAGCACTGCACAGACAGATTATTGTATCACTGCTTGGAATTGCAGGGTTCTGTTCTTATTCTGACTCATCCCTTTAATATTCACACTCCTTAGGACCAGGATCTTGTGAAGCATAAATATGTCTTTGCACAAGACTTTGTACCACAGTGACGAAAACCAAAACAAAACAGCTCCTGCCTCACATATTTATCTCATTTCCTTGATCCTGTCACAATTTTGTAACCAAAGCACTGTTTTACAGGTGGGGACAACATTAGTCTAACATACAAATGAGACTCAGTGCAATTCAATTTTTAATGCTTTGGAGAGCCTTAAATCAATGACAGAAATGCAGAGTTTTACTGTCTAAAACCAACATTTAGAAAACCAGACACATTTTTCATTCAAATACCATAAGCATGTTATGATCTGCAAGTCCATGTCTGAAGAGACAGCCCAAAATATGCAGGTACAGGTTAATTAGCAAAACTAGAACATCTGGACTGCTGATAAATTTCTGCCTCTTAAACATATCAGCAATCTATAAATAAAATGTTGTGTTATCAGAGATCCTGGTAGCTTCTCAAGAGACAGCCTGCAGATTTTTTTTAACCCTAAAATAGAACACCATCTTCATCAAGATGGCTCTTCTCATAAAATTAATCTGGGGACACAGAATTTTATTAACACTTTGGGTTAGTGCATTTTTCTAGAGAAAGCCTGGAGCCTCCCATCAACTCAGGATCCATTTTGGAAACAGCTGTTTTGAATCTCAGCAAGCTTTGACATTTTGCATTGTTCAAGAGGATTTTTGTGGAAACCGGTCTCACGAAATACCTTAAAAAAGGAAGATCTACAGAGAGAAGTTTCCACATCAACTCTACTTGAAAGCAATTCACATTTAAAATAATTCCAAAACTGACTAATTTTAGAACCATTATGCAGATACTACACCTGTTAAATAATAACCAGTGTTCTACCTCTCCTAAAACCAAAGTCCAAAATATGTATGAGCAGAAAGAATTTTTTTTTTCTCCTATTTTCAGCCTGAAATTTTTGAAGGCTTCCACACCAAGAGTGCTGAAGGAAACTGATGTTTTATCCTGTGTTAATGAGTAATCCAGAACTCATTATCTTCCTTCAGGGCTCCCACTCCAAGAGCCACAGCAAGGCTTTGCCAAGTCCTGGTGCCGGAATTGCCACAATGCTGGGAAGGACAGGGAAGGGAGGCCTGTGGTGCTGGTGCAGTGTGAGATGTGAGGAGGGAACAGGTTGGAGCTCTGAGTCAGGGCCACACGACAGGCAGCAGCTCCAGAATTAGGACATGATGGTGTAAAACACAGCAGGACATCGAATTCTGAGAGCGGAGACGGGGCCTTGAAAAGCATCCTCATGGCAACACGGATTGTGCCATTACAGCAAATGAATAAAATATCAAAGTTGAGCGCTAAGCAAATGTTAAAGGGTGGATTCGTAGCTGAACACTTCCCTTTGGAATGCAGGGATTAGGACAGGATTCCTGCAAAAGCAAGGGTGCAACCTACCAAGCGAAGTCGAGACTGAATCGGGAATTATAAGCGACTAAAAAGTGCAAGTTTCAGCTGCTGTAAAGCCACACACACTTTGCTGCCCACCAACCCTCACAGGGGCAGATGCCAACTGATAGAAACCCCAGACTCCAGAATTCATTTATGCAACAGTCAGAGACACAAAACAGTTGGAGAGAAGCCACACGAACCCAACTCTGACTGGGTCTGCTCGGATTTCTGAAAAGAGCTCATTCACATGGGCCACGCTTCATCCTCCAGCACAGCTGCTCCCAAAGCCACTCCCCGGCCCAGCCATGTTTTTCCCCTCCTATTTCACAAAAGATTTAAACATATTTCCAACAGATGCGTTTTGTGCTGCAGTAATTTAGTGATATTTCCTGAAGACTGGTTAACACAAAAGCTGTAGCTGGTTGATCCAAAGATTGCATCTGTTACCCTGATCTCGCCATCAGGTCAGAATGAATTTCTCACACTGCACAAGGAGACACCACAGAAGAATAAATTGCTCTGGTTTTAAGCCTCAACCTGGGGATAAAAAAATTTGCTCATGCAACAAGAGCCTGAATTAAGGGCTCTATTTTTTGAAATGCAGCGTAATGGGGGAAGGAAAAAAACCCCCAAAATCACAACCTGAAAACCAACTTAAGTACTTTCTTATCAATAAGAGATAACACAATGGAAAATACCTCTTGATCACTTTTTTCTCAAGCAAGATCATCCTCTTTCCCATCACCCATTTGATTTTGGTGATCCTATCAGTTCCATTAACTGTGTATAGCAAAACAACCTGTGTGGGAGATCTCATTCACCCTAAAACTCACGAGGAACTACAGACAGAACTCGGTTCAAGGAGCAAGTTTCTCCTACCACAACACACACACACCAGAGACACGACCTGAGCTTTCTGTACATGCAGCAGAAAAGTTGCTTATTAAGTGATAAGGACCTACAGGAGGAGAACAAGTTTGAAGTGTATTATTTTCTGCTCCACTGATAACTACATTCTAAAATAAGAGGGGAGGGGATGAAAATAAATCATCTCTGCATCATTAAGGCTGGCAGAACTCTGTTTGCTGAGAAAGAGCACTGGAGGCTTTTCCTTCAGGGTCAGCACTGTGGATCATGGTAAAATCACACCAATTATTTCCCACATTTGTGGATTATACACACACAGGGGATGAAGACATTCTCTGAGTTACCTGAGAAGCAAGGGATGTATCTTCTCACTGGTGCTTTTTAATTACTGTTACAAGAGATGTTTGCAAGGAGAAATTCTTTTTTGCATAGTCCCCAAGTCGGCCACTTTCTCCTCATGAGGTATATGTTGCATCCAGTGAATGTTTCAGGTGATGTTTCTAGCTCTGTCCTTACATACAGCCAGAACAAGCGTAATTCAAATTACACCAACTATTTATGCCACAGGATATTTTGATGTAAAGCTCCAGGAGACATTATCACACTATCACATTGAAATTTCAACACCGAGCTCAAGCAAATAATTTCCACTTCAAAAAATACATCTGGAAAGTGAGAGGATAACACTTGCACATATCAGCACATCTCATGTCTCTCCAGGTTACTGAACCTTCTGTATCAAGGGCTGCTCGCTTTACTGAATATTAATGCAGAATTCTGCCTAATATGAGGCTTCAGTTATTCAGAGGATCTCTGCACTGCAAATAAAAATAAGCATTAAAGCCTCTACTATTAACTACAGATTAAGGTCAGATCCCAACAGTTGGTCCATGCAGAACAACTTAATAGATCAACTTTGACTGGCTGTGATACTGATCCATTCATACAAAGCTGCTTGCAAGACCCAGGCTTTAAAATCTTAAGAACATTTATTAGCTCAACATGAATACAGCCCGTACAAAGAGTACTCCTGCCTGCAGAACCAGTACAAGCTGTCTTTTGGAACTTCTGGGAAGACATCAGTTATGCTCCCTGCTGGCCAGCCTAGTTTTTCCTCTCTGCACTTAGAATTTGATGGTTCTAAAATTAACCCTACTGATTTTATCACTGATTTCCTTCTCATTTTGCCATGTTAAATGTCAAGTGATCCAGTGTCTGACACTGCCCTTTTAATTGTTACAACAAAAGCTTAAAGACGACACACACACATCCTCTCACCCCTTCAAAGTGAGGCTCAATAAAACACAAGCAACAGTAAGAATTCAAAGGTCAATATTTGCATAAGATGAATAAAAGCCAAGGAAGAGGAAGATTTATTAAAAATTTAATTCTACAGTAAGTCCTACAATTAGTACTCTTTTTGATGTATTGATTTAAATTACAAAATAAGCTTCATGGATAGTGTTTAGGACTTCATTAAAATTTACTGAGCATATTTATCAATGCTCCTTGCAGAAAGCTTGTTACAAAACCCTGCATAAAGCCAATTAGACCTCCCAAATACATTAATGATCTATGAAGTCTTTTATTCCCTTCATCAGTCTTAAGCTACACATTTACTTAAACGATCAATACTTCAAAGTTACGCTGTGTCCACAAATTCAAGGCCCTGCATCAATGAATTTGTTCACTCCAGACCTTCTCCCACAACATTCCGTTGCTGTCCCTCCCATCAACCCAACCACCCACGTTTTATTGCTCTGTAATCAGGAGTCAAAAGCACTTGAGATGACAGGAGCAATAAAAAGCCTTGAGACTTTATAGGCCCATTATGGTGACGGGGTTGTTTGAAAACTGGGGCTGTAGTTGCTGCCTATGATTGTAAATATGCACAACTCCACCACCACAGGGCCAGGGAAGCTCAAGGCACAGGCGAGAAACAAAGGAATCTGAAGTCAAAAACCTACAGAAAGCAGGAAAGTGGTGATAAAGGTTTGTCCTCCCTCTTCCCAAAATACAAATGGCTCTGTTATCAAATATTTTACAGTGTTCTTATTACATTTGCTATTCTATTTATAAAGAATACTGAGGAAAATGTCCAAGCCAGGTCTGTCCACTCCGTTTTATCTGTCCCAGGTACTAAAGCAGACCCAGGCTTCCAAGGAAATCCTGTTTGAGGCACTTTCAGGAGAACTCCTGTAACAGACCTTGCCTTCAGCACATTTGTTGTCAAGTATCCAAACCCACAGAAATTATGCAGAAGATCTGCTGCCACGAAATGATGATGCAGCACTGAATAAAATGCAAGCTTTATATAGTGGTAAAACAATGCATTTATACTCTAAAAAAGAAAGTGACGTCTGGCCTTGTACCAGGTTTAATAATATACAACATAATTCGGGTTTTGCAAAGGGTTCAAAGAAGCTCAAGCTTAATTAGATGATCAGAACTTTATACAAACTTGACAGCCAAGCTGTTCCTCTTTACACAGCATCGGGGAGCTGACAAGAGTTGGGTTTATGCAGAAATCTTAGAAATAAGCTTTGCTGCCTTGTCCACGTATGAAAACAAGGGCAGGCAGCAGTTCCACAGATTCCTCAGGCACACCTGGATTCCTAAGGCAGACCAAAACACTCAGAATTGCTGCTCAGTGGGACAAGTGGGGAGAGCCCAGGGAGTTGCAGAATGTAAATCCTGCGAGGCAGAGCCCGCTGTGCAGTTGGCATAATGACTGTAGGACCCATTAGGAAACAGCACAGCTTCTGAGGAGAATGGATATAAAACATACCCACCACTTGCACTTTAAAACCCTCCTCAGTGACTACACAGCTTTTCAGTGTTCCTTTTCACAGGCAAAGCAGGGATGTTGCACATTACAGACACTGATAGCACACTGCAGACACTACAGAATCTATGTTGTACCAACATACAGGTCAGATTTAGCCAAGCAAATAACTGGAGTGCCCAGCACAGGAAGGACAGGGACCTGCTGGAGCAGTCCAAGATGACTGGAGGGATGGAGCATCTCTGCTATGAGGAAAGGCTGAGAGAATTGGGATTGTTCAGCCTGGAAAAGAGAAAGCTTCAGGGTGACCTAATTGTGGCCTTCCAGGACTGAAGGAGCCAAAAAGGAAGGTGGAGAGAGACTGTTTAAAAGAGCCTGGAGTGCCAGGACAAGTGGGAATGGTTTCACACTGAAACAGAGTAGGCTTGGATTAGATATTGGGAGGAAATTCTTCCCTGTGAGGGTGGGGAGGCCCTGGCACAGGTTGCCCAGAGAAGCTGGGGCTGCCCCATCCCTAGAAGTGCCCAAGGCCAGGTTGGAGCAACCTGGGCTAGTGAGAGGTGTCCCTGCCCATGGCAGGGGTGGGGAATGAGATGAGCTTTAAGGTCCCTTCCCACTCAAAGTCATTCTATGGTTCTATGAACAAAAAGAAATAAACTATCGTGAAAAAAACCCACAGTTCTTCCCACTGATATACTGGGATAAGAGAGGAATTTTAGTAAGTTTTCATATTTAACAAAACACATAATATTCTCCAGGATCTTCAGGCAGCTGCAACAGTTGTGTGTGTTGGACATACACTGTATTAGAGACACCACAAAAAATAGTTTAACTAAGCTGCACAACTAGACATTGAGCCTTCACTGTGTTTTAAAGGCTCACACTTGAGGATTCTGAGCAACATCAAAATTAAACTCAAAAAATTATGTTTTTCTCCCTTCTTTCTGTAGTCTTACATTTGTCTCAGTGGCACATACACAGAGGAGAACTGAAAAATACCCACAGAGGAGTCTTACTTCTTGCTTTCTACCGCTGCCACATCACTTGTATTAACAGAGAAGTTCCATTTTATAAAAATACATCCAACAGATGTACTTTTTAAAAGCTGATGACAAGAAAGGAAGATGTAAAACTGACATACTTGGAATGCTCTCAAATTTAATTCATTTCAAGTAAAAGTTAGCAAACAAGGTAGGGAGCAGTCCAAAATCTGACTAATTTTACAGCACATCACAAATTCAATCAGTTAACCTGCCACGGTGGAAAAACATGAAAAAGACCTTTATATTCACCCTTATAATAAACTCTGTTGCTTAGTCTGTTTCTATGTTTGTTGTAACAGGGTTATTTTTCAACATTTTATATGAGACAAACGCCTTCAGGGAATTGTTAGGTTGGAATCTACTCATTTTATACGAATTCTGGAACAGGAGGAAACAGAGCTGCCCAGAACCTGTCAGCACCTTGCAGGATGTCACCTTTAGCACTCAGAAACTTCTCTGTGGATCAAAGCCTGTGTGCAAGAAATGAGGAAACTAGTTCAGGTGAGAGGGTGTAGAGAACAGGCAGCAGGTAACACCTCGGGCAGGGAAGCAGGAGATGCCAAGGAAACGCAGGAGGGTGATGGAGGAGCAGGAAAAATGACACTGCAGAGACACTCCAGCAAGCAAAGACAATTAGGAGGGGGATGGTTTTGCACTTTCCTAAAGTTTGTTTCACCTTATCTACAGGGAAAAGCAATAAAAATGCAGATCATGATTCCTGATAGAAATGTCTTAAGGGAGGAAGAAACTTAAAATCAATCCAATAAAACACTAATGTACACAACAATTTCCCATAAGATAACGCTTATTTCTGCATTCCTTGCCAGAACAGAAAGATTCACCTTTTTTTTTAATATTAAAGGCCAATTTCCTGAGAGCAAGAACACTTTGAAGTGGATTCTGGCTGAGATCCTGGTGAGTAAAAACCAAAATAATAAACCCACACAGACTAGAAGTTGAAAAGAAGAAGATAAACTATTATTCCAATTCATTCTCGTACATGAATAATGGTTTGTTTACTAAGGAGCTAAAATACCACACTTAGCACAAATTCCAGAGAAGTTAAAAATGTTCTTAATTTTAAAGGAAAATGAAGAGCCAAGATTCTGTGCTTTGGGAAGAGAGTTACACTGGGGACAACCTTCACCACTCTTCAAAATGAGAATTTCTATCTTCAGTCTGTACTTCATAATATGTACTTTTCCCCCATTTAACAGTAAAATAAGGAAGGGTAGTATCTGATCCATTTTTTTGAGAAACTAATCTTTTTTTAACGTATACTAAGTGGACACCCTGATGCACAATGTCAGTGGTTTTGAAACCCAAGCACAGAGAACCCAATTTTAAACACCTGATTCTTGTAGATTTTTAAGTTTGAAAATGGTTAATTAAATTGCCACCAACATTCAACGATGCCATCACTTTAAGGATCATTTGGAGCAATAAAAACCACTGAATTTTCAGAAATATAATCTTCAGAAAGTTTTGCTCCAGAACAAATTGCAGCTTCCAAATGCAATTACAAGCTTCATTTACCTGTATGCAAATGTTTGCAATGTATACAGTACTAATAGCTGTATAGAATATTGATAGCTTTATACAATCCTTTTAATTGAAGCTAAAGAACAACAGGGAGAAATAGCTGCAACTGCAGTTAAAAATTATGCTTTTTCCTGAATATGGGCTATTTTCTTATCAAAAATTGAAAAGAAAACAACTTGACAATTATTACAGAAGGTAATTAAAGCTTTGAATGTGCCATCCAAGCAATTTGTGTTGATAATTGTCCATTCATTGACACTTCTGACAGTGGAAAACCCTCTATGTGACTGTAAATGAAGGGCAAATGTTTTCAAAACCTTGACTGGCCATCTTATAAAGACAAGTATTAATTAGAGTTTTGCAGCATTATTTTAAAAACTAAAAAGAAGCAAATTGAGTAATAATATATTTTTTTATTTTTGTGTTTCCAGACAAACTTGAATTTTTTAGCTCAAGAAGCGTGTTTCTGCATCAGTCTAAATAAATAATTAATTAAAAAAGGACATTTTGTAAATGACAGGAGACAAAAATAATAATTCCTGTAAACTTCTACATTTATGAGGACATATCCCAGATTTCTAATAAATCTCATTTGATGAGAAGATTTTAATTAACACAGTAACATGATTCCAAAATCTACATGAAGTCACTAGAAGATAACCTGAAAAAAGACCTGTGTGCCTGCAGAACCTTAGAGCCCAAGTTATGTAATTGCAGAAAGGAACCCAAAAAAAAAAACCTTCATGTAAATCCAATTCTAATTAAGAAATCAGAGTAAGTGACAATGAGATCCACACGTGTTCTGCTGCCTGACTTCCAAGTGATGGTTATGAATCACATTTATGGAAGGCATTATTCACAAATAGCTGCAACTGAAAAATTAACAGCTGATAACCAGCTCCCAAGCTCTCCCAACCTCTGCAAGCCTTCACCAGGCACTGCTGGAAACAGTTAGAATTACAATGTTCAGCATCTACAAAAATTTAAAAACACTTAAAGGGTAGTTCCTGTTATTAATTATCCACAAGAGAGTCCTTCACTCTTAGACTTGCATGCTTTCTACTGTAGATGTAAAAGCTCAGGAACTGAGCCTTAACTATTTATTAAATAACTTATTATTTCTACCCTTCACCCTAAAGAGAAACAACCCACCAAAGCAAACATAAAAGAAATAATTATCGATGCATCCCAACAGGGAAATCTGTTTTCTTCATCTTTCTGCTGCTTTCTTTCCAACATTTCATTAAATTCTGCTCATGGCATAAGTCACTTAAATCTACAAAAATCTTGTATAAAATTAACACCATATGTGGCTGCATATCAGCACTTGATGTGCAGTATCACACCAAGGCAGAGGGAAAAAATGAAGAATATGCCAAACTTTCTCGTGCCCAGGACTCCAAGTAGTTTATCTGTCAGCTCAGGATGAGCTATCACTCCCACATGTTTAATTAGAAGCTCCACAGAATTACATCCAGGGCACTGGAACAGTCAGTCTCTTTTAACTGGAACATGCTGCTGGGATATCTGATTCCAGTAAACAACCCAAAAACTTCGCATGTTAGAAGTGTGGGAAGGGTGAAGACGGTTTTCGCTCTTGAAATGTAATATAAGAAAGTTTTTGCTGCAAGATAAGATTTAATTATGCTGCAGTTTTGATGAGCACAATATCACCAAGGAAGTTTTCTAGAAAAACAGAAGTACAATGGCATATTTCTTTATTTTACTGCCATGTTCAGTGTTGAGTGAATTGTATAGTCAGTGAATTGTATATTGAGCACTGAGAATTACAGAAGCTGGAAAAGACCTTCAGGGTCATAGAATGGCTTGGGTTGGAAAGGATCTTAAAGATCTCCTTGTTCCAATCCCCTGCCATGGGGAGGGAAGCCTTCCATGAGATCAGGTTGCTCAGCACCTCATCCAGCCTGGCCTTGAACACTTCCAGGGTTAGAGACTCCACAGCCTCTCTGGGAAACCTGTTCCAGGGCCTCACCACCCTTTTAGTGAAGAATTTCTCTCTACCATCTGAACTAAACCCACCCTCCTTCAGCTCAAGGCTTGTCCTATCACTACACACCCTTGTGATCCTTGAGTCCAACCCTTAAAGCTGCCAAGGCCACCACTAAACCACGTCCCCAAGTGCCACATCTACACCTCCTGAAACCCTCCAGGGATGGGGACTCACCCCTGTCTATTCAACATGTGGAACCTTTGGGTAATTGTAGAACCAGAGAATCCTCACCAACACCAACACTCTTCCCTCCTCTGACACAGATGTCCCGCTGTGCTCCCTGTGCTCAGAGACAACACCTCCCCTTCCCAGCACAGGAGACAGAGGCTGAAAGCACAACCTCCACACCTACATTGCCAGGTGATGCTCCAACAGGAACAGATTTGCAGAGGGAAACAGTGCTATGAACTGGGCACCCAATTTCAGGGGTTTTATGTGGGATGAGCTGCAGCTGATCCACGAACCAACCACCCCTCAGCACCTGCAGGTCATCCAATGTGCTGCTGTAACACAGCTCTGTCCAGCAGCACCCAAAGGAAACCCACTTTCCTTGCTCCAAGACCACCCAGCAACACCGAGCAACGCGTGGTGAGAGCAGGGATAACTGGGAGAACAGATTTCCAAAGGGCTTTCCTGATCTGAACCAACACTGACGGATCTGCACTTATTAAAACCTCAGGAGTTTCACCTGTCACTGCTGCTCTCAATAAAAACTCAAAGCATGGGGGATTTTTCAAAGATCTCTCAGAGTTCAGCTGTGGAAATAGGAACAGAATCTCAACTTTCACTGGTATCAGCAATTAATAGGACCATGTTTCCTCATAAAATGGGTCAGATGTTGCAAAAATAAGGACAGCCAAAGAAGAACAAACAAATAAAGGCTGACAAGACAAATACACAGCGAGCATCTTCTCTGTCTCTGTGTGCCAAATCATCTGCAGATCATCAAAAATTACTGCCCTTTGAGAAGTGGTCCAGAGATACACAGTCCACAGATCAGGCTGAGGGCAAAAGGCCAACAGAAAGGACAGAGCTGGTGAGAGGAATTGCGGAAACTGTCTGTGTGCAGATACAATTTATGCTCCCAGGGGCTGGTTTTTATTTTGTTTGGGTTGTGGGTTTTTTTGGGAGGTGTGTGTTTAAGTTTTGCTCTGGGGGTTCTATTTTTTAACAGATACCTCCAAGTTATACACATGAAAATACACTTAAAGCAGCTGCCTCGTTAATGTATCTTTACTAAGTTCCCATTTCAGAAGATTTCATGCTGACTTTTAAGCTGCATAGTCACCATAAACAGTCCCAGACCTCCATGGAATTAATTTCTCCATCTCAGGCTTACAGAGACATTAGTTAATGTAAACTGTAGTATATGACTAATAAATATAAAGAGCACAAAGGAAAACACCCACATTGTTCAAACTGTGGTCTGTAATATCCCATCTTACCACAAAAATGATAATGAGACAAGAGAAACAGTTCTGGAAGAGAGAGGGGGAACTTGCTTTGTATTTTGTCCACACTTTGGCAAAAACATTTCCAAGTAAGGAAGACAGAAATCATTTTTATAAGAAGCAACACAGCAGTGTGATAGATTTTTTCTTAATTTTTTTGTTGTTGTTGTCATTAAAAAGGAAAATGAAGATTGTAAAATGGACAAGAAACTGTTGGTAGGGGAAACACAACCATCAGGATGGAAAACTAAGAACTAAGCCTCAATCCATACAGAAGAAAGGAATAAACTGTGCTGCTTCCACTATAAATATGTTCTATCACTGCTGAGGATGTACTGCATGTCAACCAGGTCACAGGTGTTCTGAGTTTTCATTTGTTCAAATCTTCAGACCACAGACAGAGCACTGAAAATTAGTTTCTTGACCACATCTCTACAGAGACTCTTAATAAAACAGTTTCAATGAAAATACATGTTTTAAAAAAGAGGTGACATCAGTGGGTTCTTTGGGCTTTTTGTTGTAGCAGAGAGGTCAAGAACTAGTGGGTGAAAACAAACAATACAGAGGAAATGAATTCTGGCTTGATGTGACAATGCTACATTATCTGTACAGTAAAAACTCATAAAATCCTCCCATTTCCACTTTTATTGAAGGAATCCCTGTCATTGCCTGCCCAGCCCAGACCCAGCAGCGTGTTGGGAAACACACCCAGCATGGACCAGGCTATTCCAAAACCTTAGCACAGGGCTAGAATTCAACATTCAGAGGAAAACTGCCTGGAAACAAATGGAGGGAAGACAGGACAAAACAGTGGAAAGAGCAAGAGTTGCACAGATTAGCGAAACATAATGATCTGCTTTAACTGATTTCTCTGATTTTTATTCATGTAAATTAGAAAACTAATGAGAAACTCTTCCTTAGCTCCTTATTATCTTTAAGCCAAATGTATTTCAAAGCTGAACTACAGCAGAATATTGCACTTTGGGGAACCATCTAAAAGAGGGAAAACTTGCTGTTAAAAATGACAAATTTTAACCATTTAGGAGAGAATTAACAACAGGCCCTTAATCAGGAACACGAGTTGATCACATTTATGTTACTGTAACTAAAAATATTCTTGCCCTGAGGAATTTGCTGAGCCTTCAGTGCTAAACTTAAAACAACCTCTAAACATACATAAATACATGTTCTACAATATGCATTCTTCGTATCTTAGTGAGTTTCTATTTGTTGTGGTCTGTTCACCAGGAAAACATTTCTTACAAATCAAACAGAAAGAAAAGCATAGGTTACACTCTGAGTGCAACAATCAGTATCAAAAGGCTGATGAAGCCAAAATTTAACTTAATTGCTTGCTTAATTTAAAGTCTGCTTTCTTAGGGGAACTTTCATACCGTGGTAGATTGAAAAAGGTTTAAATTATTCTATTTTTCACATTCCTCTCGCAGCATTTCCAGGTGCACATCAGAGCAAAGCTCCCAGAGTTAGACAGCTTGCTGGCCTGCTTGACAATGTAAGAAAATCAGAGCCCTAACTCCCTGAAATAATCCTGCCATCATGTTTGCACTGCCACAAAGACAATCAACAGCAACCAGCAAGAAAAAAACCAACAGAATGAGAACTCCTGTTTCAAAAGCACAGTATTTTGGAATAGTTCATGTTTCTATAAATCAACAATAAAACCACAGATATCAAACAGCAAAATGCTTCCTAATAACAGGAGGTAACAAAAATGGCACAAAGGTTGGAAAAGAGCTCCCAGCCCATCGAGTCCAACCTGTGCCCGATGCCCACCTTGTCCCCAGCCCAGAGCACTGAGTGCCACGTCCTGGCATTCCTTGGACACCTCCAGGGATGGAGACTCCACCACCTTCCCTGGGCAGCCCCTTCCAATGCCTGACCACCCTTTCAGTGAGGAAATTCCTCCTGAATCCTATCCCTAGGAGACAGTTAATCCTCCTGAACTCTTTCAAATTCATTTCCAAATTCACACACGACCAAAGACAGACATTTCCCACTATTTATCATCCCCAACTCCCTCTCCAAAACACTTCTTTCCAATAATGCAGCAGAGTTCTGCCTCCTGTCCATGAAATAACACCTCACAACTCCTGGCTGTAAACCTGAGCAGCCATTCTGAGTGTGTTTTTGCTGGTCTATACAGCAGCCACATTAAAATTAAACACACACATTAAGAAAGACAAACTACTTTGGACGGGGACTGTCTCTTGCTGAGCATTTGTGTGGTAATAATGCAATTGCACCCTGGGCCTCTCTGCCACATTCAGGGCATTAAGACCATGGCAAAATTTAATTTATTGTCTTTTGCAAATTCGTAGGGATCCCATAAGGGGGTGGAAAAGAGTTTCATCACTCAACCTGAGCCACGAGCTCTCAGCTGGGAGACAGGAGAGAGTCAGCACTGTGCAAGCTGCAGGAGTCAAGCTACAGAACTGTACAATTTAAATGCAGCCCCAATTATTTTCTGTACACCAATGGAAATCCCTAATGAACCTCTAAATAATTCCTGAACTAGGAAACACTGAGCTATCCTGAGTGGGACTGAGGAAATGCCATTCCACTGGGGACCGAGCACTACAGACCCATCTATGTGGATGTCATGGGTGGCAAAAAACTGGAGGATAGCTACAAAATTTAATATTAACATATGGGGCACAGAGCAAATTGCATACAAGATCCATGGCAAAATCCTGGATGTGTGCTTACCTCAATCAGGCAGGTAAAGCTTTCATTACATGTGCTTGCAAGTCTCTACTTGCAGAAAGAAAACTATTTATTGCAACATCTTTAAAAGGCACCCGTCTTTCACATCCACTTTCTCAGAGGTTTAATCTCAAGAAGTATCAGCTAACATCAAGTTTCACAAAAATACCACAGACTCCATGATTTCACTAAGTACAAGCAACATTCAGGATAGTCAAATATGCTCTAAGGCAACAGCAAATACCCATTAAAAATGCCATGGGAGAGACAAGGGAAAGGCTGGATAATGAGTACACAAAGTGCAGGTGATATGACAGGGAAGGTGGGGAAGAGAGAAGGACAACAAAAAGCCTCATCCTAATTAAGTAAACATATGACAAAGAACAAAACCTGCAAGAGTTGGGTGTGGTTAGTTTATGATTAAATGCTAAATAACGATAAGAATTTGGCAAAAATACAGACTGGGTGAGAGCACAGCATACACAGTTACCTTACACTGCAGCAGCTTTCCATTTCTCAACGTTAGCAGATTTTATTAAATCAGTGATTTTACACAGGTGGATTTTTTTTGTAATTGAGTATTATATAACACAGAAAAATGCTGCTTGTCCTAATATGTAGCTCAAGCCAAAGGTCCTCCCAAACATGCACTGTATGAAAATGAAAGCCAGGGACTCTGGGTTATGAAAAGAAGCCATATGACTAAAAAGTGATTCCATTTTCCCAAACGCCCACACAGACAAGAGCTTCTGATGTGAAAAATGGTCTCTGCAAAAGCTAAATTGCACAGACTATTCTCATGAAAAGTTAGAATCATGCAGATTACACTACATTTACCACGATGAGATTTAAAAAAAAAAACCACCAACTTTTTATGTTACTACAGTATGAACAGTTACTTGACTGTTCAATGTCTGTGATAGAAATATCAATAATTATTTAACTGAAAAATTGCCTTGTTTTAGAATTTACACAAAGATGCTTGCTTAGTTTTTTCCAGGCTTGTTTCCCTCTTGCTGCAGGTGATTTTTGGGTACCTTCAAAATGAGCTGCAACAACATGTGTGTGCCAGCAAAGCAGTTGTGGCTTACCTTGGCACTGGAATCCTTGTTTCCCAAATCCCCTGCATAAAGAAGAAAGAAAGAAAAAAAAACAAACCTTAGTATGTTTAGTTATAATTTCTACCCAAATATCTATAAAAACATAAAAATGGCTTCATATTAAATTACTTCAGGTTTTGCTACGACAGCAACAGATTTTCAAATACACAACACAGACCAGCCCACCCATTTCAAAGCAGAGAACAATAGCTGTCACCAGCTATGTAATTTCAGCTTCTGGCAACAATTTTTTTATTATTATTATTTTACAAGCTATTTTGGATCTACAATTATCATCATCTGTGATTACTGCATAATATTTCAACTCATTTCACGCCACATGTATACTTAACAGCAAGGTAAAATTGTCCAAGTTCCAGCAAAGGCATATAAAACAAACCACACTTGGTTTTTCATCCCAATTTTTGGACTACATACTGGTGTTATGTGCCTCAGCCAGACTCCAGTCGTTTGCTGTATGGAAAGCAGGCAGGCTAAAGGTTTTGCTTGCTCCAATGGAAATGAGGAGACAGGCCCATGATTTTCATACTGATTATTTGTCCAGCTTTCTTGCTCCATTTCCATAAAACCCCACAAACACTTCACCAATGACCACGGTATCCAGAGGTCCAACATTTATCACACCTCTGGCAAATCACCCTGCTGCTGCCTTTATTTATTTGTTGATCTTTAAGCGTTCAACATCCTCTTTCCACAAAAATAACTGTTTTGAGTATCTTCCTTATAAACATTTCCCTGCCTTTCCCCCTCCCCCCCCCTTTGCAGAATGTTTCTCAGCTGGAGCTGCTCACACTCAGAGACAAACAGAGAAAAGCCAGGAGCTGGAGAAGCTGTGTGCAATTAACAGCATGGGGTTTAATTATCAGCTTTGTGGAAATGGCTTTTTTTTTTAAAAAAAGAAAATATAGACACGATTTCTCCACTATTTATTTATTTATTTAGCGAAGAGACAAAACATTTACTGCACCGTTACTTCAGGTGGAAGCTGAAATTACACAGCTCAGAGCGTTTCTCTGCACATTTCTATGCACAGGTCTTTAACTGCTGTTGCTACAAGCAAGCCTAAACCAAGAAAACCAGAAGAAATCTCAAATTATTTGTTTACTTGGCAGCACACGTGCCTGTACTGTCACTCTGATGCTGTTATCTCTCGTCTTCACAAAACTCAAAAAAAGCCTGTACTGGAAGCGTGGAAATGCAATCGCAGGAAAGCTGATGGCAGGACTAAGAACATGAAACAGACTTTAGATTTATTTTTTTTTTTATCCTTCTAAACAGACTTATTTGTAAAGAACGTTCCTGCGTTATCTACTCCAGAAGCACAGGCACCCCTCAGTGTTTGAGCTGAATTCGTGCAGAGTTGCAGCCCGCTCCAATCCCGGAGCAGTTACTATGTATTTTAAGTAAAAGGGCTTTTAAAAAGTATCAATAATGCAGAAACAAAGTAGAGAGGTGAAAATTGCTTCCGAGGATAAAGAGGCACTAAACTATTTTAGTAAATGTCTCATTTAAGGAAAAAAACCATTTGCATAGTTCATTCTTTATACCTTAAAACATATGTTAATTGACACAAGTCATTTTGGAAATAGGTGAAGCCGTTTCTGTGGTGTGAGATGGTTATTCAAGAGCGGCTCACCTTCAAATGAGGAAATGAAAGAAGTTTTCGAGCTGTCAGACGCTCTTCTAATGAATCTTAAGAACTTCCTCAGACTCGCTAAGCAAGACAAGACAAGAGCACAGCCACCCTTGCCACCTGTCAGGCACAGGATACCCTTTCACTTCCAAATCCACCCTGCCAGCCAGGACAGAACTCTGCTTTGTTTCATGATTGCGCTACTTATGTGCACAGACACAGTTCGACAGTAACCCTGCAGCGGTTTTTCACACCTCCCAATTCACTCTTGTTTAAATTAACTTTGAAGCAGTCTCTGAAGGTCTCTCACTTTTACAATACCGAACTCTGCGATTTTTTTTTTTTTTTTTTTTTTGCAACTGTAGAAAAAAAAAAAACGAATAAATAAAAAAAAAAAGGCAAACTCAGAAAGTTGACTTGTTTCTTTTGCAGTCTGACATCTCAGTTTTCCTGCCTTACTCTGCAATTATATTTCAATCAGTCCTGGAGCAATCAGTCTTCGCTTCAGCAGGCAAACAGCAAAACTGATGAAAGGCGGCTAAGGTCTGTGTCCAAGCGAACAAAAACATACGAGATATAACATAAATACATATGAAAAGAGCAAGAAGCGCGCCTTGGACACAGAGCCAGCCGGGCGCGGACCCCTCTAGATCTTCTACAACTTCGGCCAAAACAAATCGCACTCTCGCTTTCAGCTCCCAGACCCGCAGCGCAAACTTCCTCAGCGGAGCAGGGCGGGAGCTCAGCCCCACCTGCGGCGCAGGAAGGGAATCCCGAGCCCTTTCCGCAGGTCCAACACACCCGGGGCTCCCTCCGCTCCTGCCGGGGCCGGGGAGCGCCGGGGCGGCCCGGCCTGCGCGGAGCTGCCGCCCTGCCCCGGCCGGAACACAGAGGTGAGGTTTTTTTCCCTACCAGCCAAGCAGTGAGGGTGTTGGTAGGGAGTTTTCCTGCCCTCTCTAGCAGGAACGCTTCTCTCACAGAAACCACCCCTCCCTTTTTTTCGCCGCGGAGCGCAGCGGCGGTGTCACGGTGCCTTCCCGGCCTCCGCTGCGGGAGGGCACAGGGCAGGCACCGACCGAGAGTTAAGGCTGGGAGACCCAAACTGTGCCACCCAACACCCCTCCAGTGTGACACAGCCACTCCCCGTCCCACCGCGGCGGCTGTGCCGGGCTGAGCCCCCCACCTCGGGCAGGGGCTCCGCGGGGAGCCCAGCCCAACCCAGCCGGGACAAGGGGAAAGGAAACACACATCTGGACCATTTGGGAAGCGACGGCCCCCGCGTGGGTTCTTCAGACCCTGCTGGTCTCTGCAACCCGAGCGCCGTCAAGTTTGGGGGCTCCCCCCGCCCCGAGAGCGCCCAGACTCGGGTCGGGGCCCCCCGAGCGCCGCCGGCCGCAGAGAGCCCGCCGGGAGGGGGATGCGACAGCGCCGGGGGCAGCGAGGGGACACGGAGGGGTCACCCCCGGAGGGGTCACCCCCAGCGGGGTCACCTGCGCGGCCCCGGGGGCAGCGGCGGTGCCCCGGAGAAGCGGCGAGTGGGAGGGAAAGAGGGCGGCTCACCGGGAGCCGGGCACGGCGCGGGCGCTGCCCGCGGCGGGGAATCCCCTACAGCCGAACGGGCCCGGGCGGAGCGAGCGCTGGGAGGGGGAGGGACGCACGGGCGCCCGCGGGGTCTCTCACCAGATGAAGTCGGTGCAGTGGCTGCAGAAGGTGGGCTGCTTGAAGAACCGCGCGATGAATTTGTGCTCCTTCACCTCGTGCACGTTCTTCTGCCTCAGGGCGCCCTTGCGAGCGAAGCGCCGCGCCGCCTCCGGGTCCGCGCCGGGCTCGGAGCCCGGGAACACGTCGGCCATAGCGCCTCCTCCCCACCCCCCGCCGCCGGGAGTCGCCGCCCCGACGTCCGCCCCGTCCGGCGGCCGCCGAGTCTCTGGCAACGGCGGCGCTGGGCGCTGCCTCCCGCTCCGCGCCTGACGTCGGAGCGGAGGAGGATCCCGAGCCCTCCCCGGCTGCTCCGCCCGCGGCTGAGCGAGCCCCCGGCCGGGGCGGGGCGGGCGCGGGGCCGCCCCCGCCGGGGAGCGCCGGGGGGGGCACCGGGAGAGGCGTCAGCACCTGCCGCCCCTCGTCAGCAGCCCCCGCCCCGTGCGGCGATGCCGGCGCGCCCCGCGCACGCGAACCGGCTCCTACTCACATGCACGGGGTGTTCTCTCGCACACCGGGTCCTCCTCGCACACGCCGGGTGTTCTCTCGCACACCGGGTCCTACTCGCACACCCCCGGGTGTTCCCACACTCACCGGCTTCCCTTACACACTCACTCACACACACACACACGCACCGGCTCTCCCCACATGCCCCGACTCCTCTCACACACACCAGATCCCTCCAAAACACACCGGTTCTCCCTCTCTCTCTCTCTCTCTCACATCCACCTACACAGGCTTCCCTCACACACACGCACACACACACACACAGAATCTCCCTTCTCACACACACTTGCACACACACTCACAGGTTCCCTTAACACACACACACACACACACAGAGGTTCCTCTCACACCCCAGCACACAGATCAGCTCCTCTCACACCCCCTCAGCTCCCTCCATGCACACACAGAGGGCAGTCAGCCCCTTCTCTCTCCCTCACAGCTGCCTCCCTTCACGCACAAGGCAGATCACACACAGTGTTTCCTCAGTATCAGCCATGGAAACCCACACCTTCCCTCCCTGCCAGGCCCTGGCACCTCCGGGACAGTGACCCTCCATCACTGCCTCCCTTCACCCGTACTCAGCACAACTGCTACACCGTGCCATGGGCACCACCATCAGCGTGACAGAGAGCATGGATAACCTGTACTCAAAGGTGCTACACCGTGCCATGGGCACCACCATCAGCGTGACAGAGCGTGGATAACCTGCACCCAGCTGCTCTCTGCCGACTTTGCCACACACGCTTCCTGCACCTACCCCGAGACTCGTTGTTCCTTCACCACAACAAAACAAAGATGCAGCCACACACTTTCCTCTGCACTCCTTTCCCCTTCCTGCAACTCACAAACCCCAGAGCAGATGTGAATGCTCTCAGAGGCCACCCCAAGCAGCTGTGCACCACACAGGACCCACAGGATGTCTTGCCCCACTGCACTGTGCCATGTATCTTTATAGATCAATATAAACATCCTTCCATATTTTGTATTTCAATACAAATATCCTTAACAAAAAGCTAGAAAACACACACCAAGTCTGTTTCACTAATCAGAGCATCCAACACACACAGACTTTTACCATGGTTTTCTACAGTGCGCCAACAATAGCATTAAATAATACTATTAAATAATAGACCTGTTCTTCTTCATTTACTCACATTACACACAAGATGTTCACAAGTCCCTGGACACAGAAACATCTGCCCATGCCATACATCCATGCTCTCATATAGCAATTCATACTGTATCTCCATACATTCAGAAAGACACGACATAAATCATGACTGTGTTAACATAAAACCACAATATATATGTTAAACAAAGAAACCAAGTACTAATCATATTGTTTTTAATAAATGCTATTCCCGTGGCTACAAACTTTCACATATGAAAATGCACATAGATGCATATTAAAAGTTCTACCCCATTATATCTTACATACTTATAAGTCTGTCTGTGTAAGCATGTGTAACATATTTTATTTCACAAGAATGAAAGCCGCTAATTAACTCAAATTAAGTCTTACTTGCTGATGGGGAAAGTGCCCATGGACATTTACCACAGAACAGAAAGAACTTGTTACATACTATCTTACTCTTAATTTAAAAACCCTGGTTTCTGGGTGCAGCCTGGTAGAACTGGAATGCCTAGGGCCTTTCACTAAATAACTAATGAGAGGGATAGCCTGACTTTTTTCTAAACTTAGAGAATCACACCAGATGCCCTAGAAACTGTTTCCATATGTCCTTGCTTCATGGATTTTATTTTGCAAGCAACTACTCCCAAATTTGATCTGAAATTCAATAAAACATAAAGATTTTTAATTTGGTTTCCACCTATTCTGCACATGTTTCAAAACCCTTCTTCTTCTTCTTCAGGAATAGATTTTTCTTGCCTTAATCAACTTATGCCAAAGCATGAGTAGCACCAAGAAACATTCTGTACTCTCGTTAAGTGTTCTGTCAAGAAATACGGAACGTGTTTATTTCTGTTCCTTTCGTGCTGTGTCACAAACAGAGCTACCACAAACGGAGAGAGTGAACCGGACACGACTTGGATTACATCAGGTTTGGAGCAATCTGGGCATTTCACTGCTCCTTAAAGTCTCACAAAGCTGCTGAATCATTTTGGATTCCAGTTGCTTGCTGTGAGTGACTCTGGACCAGACTGACTCACTGAAACACTGGCGGGTGCCCCAGGCTCTTTGCTCATGTCAGGCCCCAGGGAAGAGCCAAATGACACCAGTCATGACACTACATGATCACATTAGGATCTCTCTGCAGAGAACTATTTCATCTCAAACCCAGCAATTATTTGTACATTGTGATTATACACATCAGGCAAAGAAAAATCTATTCTGTGTGCAGAGCCATCCCCAGCCAGCCAGGTAAACCCTTACAACCCTTACTGCATAAAATGTACAACTCCTCTTACTGCTGTGTTTTGGATAAACACCACTTACACTATATATATATATATATATATTTTCACCTTCAAATGGCAAGATTTGTCACCATGAGCAGGATCCAGGAGGCCCTTAGAGCAATACCATGAGGAGATAGCATGTTCCAGCAACAGACACTGTTGGGATACGCTGTTGTAACACCATCATCCTCTTGCCTGGACACTCATTTTTCCTGCTCTGCATTCAGGTCCTGTGGGTGATACAGGAACTCATCCTTCCTCTGCAAAGAACTGGAGGAAAGACATCTGCCCCCTCTTCCTGTGTGCACACATTCCCCCCAGCAGCCCATGACTTGCTCTTCTGCCGAGGGTAGTGTTTGCAATTTGGTTCTGATTCAGGCCATCTGGACGAGTAGTCAGCATTTTTTTGCTGCTTGTGTTCAGGCATATATGTGGTTATTAAATCAGAGCACCAGCTTCTCCAATCTCCCAGCAAGCAGCTTCAGAACTCCTGACTCCAAAGTGCCATTTATGGGGGCTTCTCATATTGAATTTCCTCCTGTGTGACTATTTGGATGATATCCTAGAGAGCTTGTCCCTGATGAAGGTGCCCATTGGATGGTTTATGAGCTTTTCTTTAAAGAATTTGATTATTGCTGTAACAAGCATAACTTCTCAAGTCCTTTCTGTATTTTCATCAATACCATCCCAGGCCTGTAAGTACAAGCATCTGGGTTCATTTTGAAGGAGGTTTCTCGTGAAATGCCTTCGCTTTTTACTCATCTGCCGGATCAGCATGATACTGCCTGCATCATTTTTTAATCAAAAGGCAATTAAAAAAGTGTCTCCTTCCTAAGGGAGAAGTGTCTGGATCATTCTGTTCCTATTTACAGGCTCTGCACTGTGTCAGATCCACTCAAAAACCGAGCCAAGGAGAACACCTTCATCAACTGCTTCGGCAATTGGGACTATTTTATTATTTCCTGCTTGTGAGGAATATCCAACAAACCGGAATCACTTCCTGCTGGAGGCCTTTAAGGGAGTTCACAAACTAATTTGTCCTCGCACTTCAAAGCAAATCACAACCACTTCCCTCTCTGGAGAGTTATGAGAACAAGTACCTATTTTCTAGAGCCCTTCTGGGAAGGATGGCTTGATCATTGCAAAATTGCTGTCTAAAAAAATGCTTTGCTTCACCCAGTCTCATCTTCCAAAGGAATTTCCACAGTCAGCTCATGAGACATCTCTACAAGCAACTACTGGGGGATAATCCCTTGCCGTAGTTAAGTCAAAACCTGTTATCCATTTCCACTAATTCGCAGTATAACTTAAGAAGCCAGGTTTTCCTAACTTCCTTTTTCTGTGGAATATAAATTTTGTTTTTCTCTTTGTCTGAAATCACCAGTTTAGTGTCGAGGTTCCCATTCATAAATTTGTCTTGTTTTGACCAATAACAATTAATTTTGAGATCATGCTCACTACTGCCTGTGGTTTTTCCATATTCTACTGCACATTCTTCGACAAAACTGTTTATTGCTCTTGCCTGGACACTTTGGCAACAATACACCCTTCCCAAAAAACAGAAAAAGGTAAGAATGTGGTAACATAAATAGATATATTTCTGTGAGTATTTGTCTGTCTGTTATCCCAGTCATGAGAAGGAAGTAGAAATATTTTGTCTCTTTCTATCAACACTCGTTTCTGCATCTTTCTGTGTCTTTCTCTATTTGCACAGCTCTACCTGTGCCTCTGTAGTTACAGTGATTCTCCTCTCTGCCCTTTTCCCCTCAAAGTTACTCAGAGTTCAGATTGACAAGTACTGGGTCATTAGACAGGTTTTATTATCAAATTATTCCATCTGAGAACTTGTTTACATTTGCCATTACTAATGGGAAAGTCTGAACACATGGATTAAAACACGGGCAAAAAGAACACTAAGTACAAAAAAGAAACCCTAAGAGAGATGAAATGTCACAGAAAAAATATTTCTGAAAAAATTCTGGGAAAAAAAAAAATGACCCATCATAATAATTAACCATTTCTCAGGGATGAAATTGCAGTTCCTCGACATGTCCTAATCAGGAAAATCCTCCTTCTCTTTGTGACCTGTAAATGATGCCATTATTTCAACTTGAGTTTCCTTGAAAGTCGTGCAAAACTCATTCCTCATGCAGATAGCTTGGAGCTGCCTGCACATTACCCTCACAGCAGCTCTCCAAAGACTTGGAAATAAATGGCTGATGATATACAGAACATTGAGTGTAAAACAGTTTTTTTGTATGTGTTCTCATCAGAATACTGAGTGACAGCCCAGTGTTTCTTTTCTCATCTCTCAGGAGTATGAGGAGCATGGTAAAATATCTCCTAGTTATAGAGCTGAATCAGAGCCTGATGCTGTTACACACCAAAAAGTGATGGGGGTCCTTTGGGATGTTTCCTGGGCTTTATTGCTTTCCAGATTGTACAAACAAAAATCTCTGCCTCAGCTGGAGTATTTGCTGTCATTGTTGTTTTGCAGATTTTGTCCTTCCCACCAGCAATCACTCAGGAAAATTTTGAATATCTCTTCCAAAAAGTAATTCACATTCTTTTGAGTGCACCAGAACAATTCTCTTGTGTAGGCAAATTTTCAGTCTTCAATTGTACACAGAAGAAAAGGCAGAAAGGGAGAGACTTTGAAATACAAACAAAGCGCTCAAACCATGTGGAAAAAACAAACTGCTCTTGTACCAGCTAAACAAGAGAGCCTCTGTGATTTATTTAGAGAAACATGGCACCCAGGTCTGGAAGGAACAGAGGTGGGTTTTGCCAGGGACAGCTGACCCCTGGAATTCCTTGTCCCAAAGAACCAAACATGAGGGACCAGCAATGGGGCAGGACACGAGCACGGGCTCGGGGCAGTGAGGTGGCCTGGGAGAGACAGACATTGGATGTCTCAGGCCAAACACAGGCCACAGCTGGCTCAGAAAATTCCCTAAATGGAAACTACTCAGAATGTGAGAGATTCTTTGTAGGAAGCATCATCATGCTTGCTTTTCTCACTTCTCCTCACGCGTGCGCTTGTAGTTGCTCTCAGAGACAAATCACTCTGGGTGGGCTTGAAGGACCCCACCTGAACCACTCCCATTACCTTTTCTATGGCCTTCCTTTTCTTCTTTAATGAAAGAGAAAAATATTTGCTGTACCACTGCCAGCTGACAAGAAGTTGCCCTCAAAAAACTACTTTTTTCCAGTGTTTTGCATTCAAATGTGAGCTGTACTGCAGGGGTCAAGTTTGCAGGTCAAGGCCCTCTGTAGGTGATGCCTTGGAGAGTAGAATATGTCCATCAAATACAGGTTAGAAGAGCAGAGCCTCTACACTGTCCTGAAACCTTTTCCTGATGCTCTCTTGTGCTTTTCTGCTACTAAACTGCTACAAAGAGTAAATGACTTTACACTGCTGGAAAACATCAGCTTCAGAATATCAGGATGTGAAGCATCAGAGAGCTGCTGACAGAGCAGGATGACACAGTTTCTTCATGGTGGTTATCACTGAATCATAGAATCATTTAGGTTGGAAAAGCCCCTTCAGCCCATCGAGTCCACTCTGTGCCCAATCCCCCCCTTGTCACCCAGCCCAGAGCACTGAGTGCCACGTCCAGTCATTCCTTGGACACCTCCAGGGATGGCGAAATTTCCCACTAATTTCAGTGTGAACAGAAAGGTGTGGGATATCTTACTTACCATATTCCCACAAACCTTCAATTGAAAGGGATGATTATTTTGCCAGAGTAGGATTTTGCCTCGTGGAGACGAGGTGCAAATAATTATTCATATCATACTTCAAATCATTGTTTCTGACAGCTGGAAATCGTTTATCACAAACAAGAGAAATAGTAACGTTCACGTTGCATTTTGTTTATTCTGGAGAATAAATGTGAGAGAAAAACAAAACATATCAGCTGGAATATCCAGGATATTCACTTCTTCTCCTGTGCCACCTTTGCACTGTGACATGTTGACGCAGGGAAAGCAGAATATCATTTCCAATGGTAAGATCTCCAATTATGCCAGGTCCTTCTGTGCTCTGCACAAGTGTTTACACTTCTGGAAATGCTAATAATTCAAATGACAAGAGTTTGGCTGGACAAACACAGCTTTAAAATGTTTGTTTAATTTAGGAGAACCGAAAAGCGACAACACTGACGCACAAAACGAGCTGACATTAATTTCAAAAAAAAACCCAAAAACATTTCAAAACCCCACAGTGACAGTTAACTGAAAAATGAAGTGTGGAAAACCTCTGTGCCACAGAGATGGAACAAGAGGAAGGATTCTGTTTGTCAGACTGAACACTCATTCAACTCCCCACTGGAATTTTCATTTAAAAAAAAAAAAAAAAAGGAAGAAACTGTCCTTTAACGACAGTGGAGACTATTTTTGGTCTTTTAATACAGTATTGTGGATTAAAGACTGAAAAGATTAGCAGACTAATAGATATGATAACAAGGGAACATCTCCTTAGGTTGTGCTAAGTCAGTCTCATGCTGCCATTCGGGTTCACAAGATATGGTGACCTCAATAGCCCAGAATTCCTGTTTGGATGTAAATGAAATGATTTCTTATTTACAGATTATTTACAGAGTTCAACATTATGACATTTAAATTAATTTTCTTCCAGAAAATGTAATTTTAAAAATCAAATATCTCCCCTGCAATGCCACTAAGAAAAAAGAAAAACAACCCAGGGCATTCCAAATGCAAGTGCCAGTGGATTTTCCTCCAGATGTGTCATGCCCGTGAGACAAGATCTGGGCAGCTCGATTTAAAAAGGTTTGGAGCAGTGGTTAAGCCAACTTGTACAGTGGACTAATATTATTCAACTGGACTACAGGCTGATGCCCACAGAAAAACAATGACCTCTCATTACTGACCACTTCATTACAGGACACGAGGGAGAAAAATCAGGGTTTTTCCCCTAGAAATAATAATAATTAAAAAAAAAATCAAGAAAATGTGCAGCAGACTTTGTGCTCTCTCTGCATTTTCAACTCGTATCATAAATATTTTGCACTCAGCAAAGTGCTCATGAGCTGTTCTCTCCAAAACATCTGGACATTTTCTCTTTTCAAACTTAAACTGATGAGAATGTCACTGATATCAGTCCTGGCAATGCTGGAACGACTGCAGTTTTAGTTGGTTGTCTTGCCAAAATGCTGGCAGCATCTTTCTGTCTTCCCAGGCAACGAAAAATCTCCCTGTGCAATGAATAAAGGAAAACCAACCTCCGATATTTATTTTTGTCATTTTTACAGAAAATTACAAAACAAATGCAAAACTCCAAGGAAAGCCTGGCTAGATGATGATGATGCAGCTTACAACACTAGAATCAGAATTTTTAGAGATACAAACACATGTGGAGCTTGTCAAAGCAGCTGAGTGGCCTTCTGGAAAGCACAAGGCAGAGCTGCATCTTCCAAAGGAACTAGGAGGCCAAAAATTTCCTTTAATAAAGTGAGCACTTTTAAAAGCCTGGCCTTCATTTAGTTGTTCCAAATAGGATTTGAGCCCTTCAGAAAATCTGATTCCAGTTATTGATACCGGCCCTTTCAAAATCTGCTTCCTCTTGGGAAAGCTTCACCCTGGATTTATTACTGGAGATGAGACGATGCCACAAAGGGAAATTAGTTTATTGATATCTTCCTACTCTCTAATGGTCCCCACCATAAAAGTACCATCCTTTGGGGTACAGTTTGTGCCTGTTAACAGGATCCAGACACGGAATAATGTGATGCCATCAGCGTCAGACGTGGCCTCATCCCCAGGGGTGGATGGGGAACCTTCAACAGCAGCAGGACATTTCTAGAAAAGATTTCTAGCTCAAGACAAACTAATCTTTCCTGTCACATTAGCTCTAAACTCATCCCCTTACATTTAAATATTCATTTAAATGTAATATTCTATTTAATATTCTTAAAAATCAGCTTGTAAGAGTGGTCTTCCCTCCAGATCCAACATTTCATGAAATTTTCAGCTCTGAGACTTAAGTTTTTAGATTTTTCAGACTTGTCGGTCAACAGTGAAGTGAGGAATCCCCCCTTTTGGAGTAATTTGCCAAGAATACAAGATAAAAATATACATGTATAAGGAAAAAAATCATAGTCAAACATTTGTGTCGATTAATAAAGATCCAGGGGGAAAAAATCCTAATCTTGTTTTGTTATTTGTATATAAACTGATTCAAATCACATATTAAAACACTGATAGAATACCATTAAAAAGCTTCAAATGAAAGCAATGACAAGAGTTGGGAAGGTTTTGGGTTAGACCATAAGTGAGATCAGGAGCCACTTTTTGATTACACGGTGCAAGAGCTGAATCATGACGAAGGTAGATTTATTCATCCAGAACACTCTGGATTCCTGCCCAGAGAGAACTTAACAGATGATATCTGTGGGTTAATAGGGATCAGAGGATCTCTCTGGATTGGAGCTGTCGATTCCTTAGGTGATACAAATGGAAGTCTCTGCCGGAGCCAGAGCATCGATCCCGGACAGACGCGCTTTTCAATGAAGTTTTTAACGTGGATGAATGTGCCAAAGAGCTTCTCCATTGCTGATCCTCTTATCCATCACTTGGGGAGACCAAAGAATGGCAGTAAATAAATCTGGTGATAGCTGGGCTTTCCCAGAGTGTTGTGGCAACGTGCCAAGGGAGGCGCAGATGATTTGAGAGTGTCCTCGTTTACCCGGAGAAATCCTTTATTGGGAGGGATGGAGTCATCCGAGGGTGAAGCCTGGCAAGGATTGCCCCTCTGGATCATGGAGTGGTGAAATGCTAATGGCAGTTTGATGTACTGAAAGTGTAAAGTGCACTCCTGCAGCAGTGAGTTTTCCTTGGAGGACTTGCATCAAACCCTGACCAGGCCTGACCCCTCTCCAGCTTGTAAACAACATGACAACCAGAGGCAGTGCACACACATATCTAAAAAATAACGAAAAAAACTAGGTCAGATGCTGCTGTCACAAAAATCTGTGGCGTTTGGCTTCATAGAAAGTGGAAAAATAACGAGGAAGAGAATCTTGAAAACTTTGTTTTGAGCTTGATGGGAGAAGAGAAGCAGTTTGGCTTGAGCGTGGAGAGCACCTTGACCCTGAAGTTCTCTCTGGTCTCTCCCTCACGACACCTGCCTGGCTTCTTCCTTGAATGTGTAACTACATCAGCCCTGAGGGAAAAGGCAAAAAGGTGGAACAAGGCAAAAAAAAGGGTGAGAAGGTCCGTGGCTCCACACTGTGCTTTTATGCTGACATCTCAAAAGTCATCCCTCACAGATCTGTTCGCTGCAGATTCAAACTCTCACGGAGAACAATTTGCCCCCGAGGCTTCAGAATTCAACATTCCCGATGAAGAAATGCCACGCAGGATTTTTTTAGACAGCCTTTAGATAAATTTATCAGAGGAACAGACTGTTTCACAATATTTGGGTCACAGTAGAACTGTGAGAGAGATTCTCCGGGTTTTCTGTGCAGGAAATGAGAAGGCGGAGAGGAGGAAGTAGCTGTAAAATGCTCTCTGGTTTTGTACACTGTGAGTTTAATGTATGTGGAAACTGGAACACCCTCATGCCTCTGTGAGAGGATACAGACCTGCTGTCACCTGGAAAACTTGTTAGTGACATCTCAGATTAATACAGAGTGAGGGTTTTAATACTTCACAGTGAGTGCTTAAAGTGATTTAAGGTCCAGGACTAAAATGATAATTAAAAAAGAAGAATTTGGAAACATCAGTGGTAACTAGGACTGCAGGTTACCCCTAAAATATGCTGAATATGAGTTGAAATAGTATTTTTAAGAATTATATAGACACTGTTTACTTTTTATGTCCCTGAGACGTTCTGTCAGGTCAGTGACTGTTACTGTGTGTTTACTTCCAACATCTTAAAGATCACCTCATTCCACTCCCCTGCCTTGGACAGGGACACCTCCCACTAGACCAGGTAATAGAAGAATACAAATAAATAATTTTACATATACACACACATATATACCTTCACTGAGAAGATAATACACTGCAAATGGGTCCTGACTTGTGGCCAACTGAACATTTTGCTAATAATTAATGTATACATCCAAATTCTCTACACATTAAATATTAAATGCAACTGGTATAGAGAAAGTCAGGATTGTCTCAGCTTGGCAGCATGAAAGGCAATGACTGGACTGTGAATTAGCACCTGCTCCTGTGCAGGACCCCAGAGAGCTGTGTGAGCCCCCTGACCTTCACCATGTACTCCAGAGGGAGGGATGGCTGCACACATGACAACCCAGTGACTGACAGGTGAACCAAAAGGAACAGTGGGAAGGAAGCTGGAGTCTGAATATCTGATCCTTGCAGGAGAAGGATGAGAATGCTGGTCCAGCTGCAGTCCCAAGGCCAGTTTTCATGCCAGAAAGAGCCACAGCCAGCAGGGGCTGGCACAGGGAGGGCTGAATTCAGGCCTTTCCTTAATATTCTACCTCAGTGTCCCCAGTCAACACACTCCTGTCGATTTGAGAAGATCCTGCATCTTTAACTGGTTGTGTTGTGCGTTTTCTGGTTGAAGGACAGTCATAAAAGCTTGAGAACAGTGGGTGGTGCAGACCCATCACTTGTCTGGCAGGACAGACTCCCAGCTAACGAACCAGACCTTCTGTCCTTCCTAAAACCTGTTTTTCTGTTTCTCCATTTGATGCTGCAGTTTTCCTGATATTCTAGGATATGTCCCTCTGGTCCTGCCATGGTCTTCCTGGGAGTCTGTACTGCCAGACTTTATATCTGTCTAGGTCTTGCACACTTTTTCTCCAAGAGAGATAAATTCCTGTCTGAAAGCCTTTGCCTACCTTCTTATTATCTTGTGGCCTGATTATAATATCTTTCCCTATTGTCCTGACAGCCCCAGTTGACCCAGTGTCAACAAAGAATGCTGCTGCACTGACTGCTTTTCATCATCAGTTTTCTCTTAGCATCCCTCTACTTTTTTTCCTTCTTCTTTTCCCTTTTTACCTTCATTTTTAAGGCCTTTGCTGGCTTATCCTCTTCCTCTCTCTTATTCCTTACTGTACCCACTCTGCTCAGGCAGCAATGCCAATCTCCATCATTTAATTGCTGCCTTTTCAAACACGATCTCTGTTTTGCTGCCCTTCATATTTTAGCACTGCTTTTGCAAAGGCACTTTGTTCACATCCTCCTGCATATCCTCCCTTTAGGCTGTGGTAGCACAAACCCAGGTAACAATTAGACTGCTGGGATATGGTATGGGTGATATCATCTCAGGGTGTTCCTGCACTGCTTTCCCTGCTTCCAACTGCCATTTCTTCAGTCTGCTCTGCATTTATGTGGTCTCTAATGAGACAAAATTCTGCTCCATTATTTGGTTTTCAGGAGCTGTAATATTAAACAGTTCACATGCAAAAGGAGTGGGCTGGATTTGATGGAAAATCAGATGATATATAATTGAATGCTATCACAAACACAGCAAGAACCAGATTGGTTTGCTCGTGCTGTGCCAAGGTGAAGCCATACAATTACAGTTGTCTTCACAGAATCACAGAATCTTAGAACAGTTTGGGTGGGAAGGGAACTTAAAAATCATCTTCTTCCATGGGCAGGGACACCTTCCACTAGCCCAGGTTGCTCCAAGCCCTGTCCAACCTGGCCTTGGACACTTCCAGGGATGGGGCAGCCACAGCTTCTCTGGGCAACCTGTGCCAGGGCCCTACCCCCCCCAGGGAAAAATTTCATCCCAATATCCCATCCAACCCTGCCCTCTGTCAGTTCAAGGCCATTTCCCCTCGTCCTGTCCCTCCATCCCTTGTCCAACGTCCCTCTCCAGCTCTCCTGGAGCCCCTTTAGGCCCTGGAAGGGCTCCAAGGTTTCCCTGGAGCCTTCTCTTCTCCAGGTGAACACCCCCAGCTCTCCCAGCCTGGCTCCAGGGCAGCCCTATGATCATCTCTGTGGCCTCCTCTGGACTTCTCCAATTACTGGGAAAGACAAGATTATTTGTAACATACATTCCAATGTTCCTTAATGCAGAGAAAAACACATTTCCACAAAGAATCCCAACATTGCAGCTACTATGCACTTATGTGAAGTACAGAAATATTAATTTCTCAGTTTTGCCCGCAGTTTTAAGTTTCGATTTTAAGAGCAGTAAAGTTCTCACGCACAAAACGTATCGGGAAAATAACGTGCAGACAATTTAACCCCTTTTCCCTCTTTTAATAGGACAGAAAACTTGGGAAGTTCCCTTCCATGGCAGAGCTCGTTGCGCCATCTGCTGCGGGCAGGGGGGAACCGCGTATGGACGACGCCAAAACGTCCCTAATTGTGCCCATTTCGTCCTTTTTAAACACAGGAAAGGATGTAATGCACACAGGAGGCAGATCTAAGGAAGCATTAAACCAGAGGCAATAAAGTTCACTACACCGCTGCAGTGTGTCTTCAAGGGAAAAACTACTCGTGAAAGAGAAGAGGAAGAAGCAGGATGTGACAAATGGAAAAATAATCAGATGTAAATACAGAAAATGAAGTCAATTTTTTTCTGTTGATTTAGCACTGGTACTTTGCCCTTTGGCACTGTGTATTTGGTAAATATTCCGAACAGGACGTTCACAGCCTTTTCTTTCTGAGGAGAATAGCGTGTTCCCACTTGTTTAATGTTGTGGCTAAAATTTGTGTTTTAAACGCAAACAGAGAAATTTCATAAAACAAATATAAATAAACAAACTATCAAAGATCCCAGCAGTAAGAGCTTGACATAACCCAGCTTCTCCTAGAGCTTCAAATGTCCCTCACTCCCCCTCACAGGCTGTGAGTCAGCAGGGGAGGAGGATACTTAGATTAGAAACACCAAACTGTGGAACAATCATTACAGAAACGTTATTTTGGTTGCACTTCAGATGCTCCTGCAGTTAAAATCTGCTAAATTAGGAGAACTGCAGTATCAGAACCTCAGCTGATACCTGTGGAGTTCTGACTCCATGACCCCAAATTGCAGCACCAAAGCAAGGTTTAATAGCACCCAAAAATATGATTTAAGTTTGACCCCCTTGTCACACATCAGCACAGGCCAGAAGTATAATTGCAACCGTCCTGCAGCGCTGGCATCGAGCACTGTCTCTGCTGCTTTTGGTTATGTGGTAGTTGGAAGATATTTGTTGATGACAGGAATCGGATCAAACAGGCCCTCGAAGCCTCAAGTTTCAGGCCAGATCATCATGTGGTGTAAACTGGCACGAAGTTGGCACCTGCCAGTGTCAATGTCACTCCAACACCGATCATTTTGCCTTAAAAATATTTTGTTATAACTCTCAGGAGTCCTTGGTACATAGAAATACAGACACCCGGGCGGTAAACACGAGCTTCTTAGTGACAGTTCTATTAATTAATCCAGTATCACATTCCAGATATCCTCATCTTTCAAAGATGCTTAGAAGACAATATTGGTTTTTTTCGGCACCACCAATCCCAACAGGAGATGCTCCAAAGAAACACCCAGAGATGCTCCACAGAAACACCCAAAGAGGAGCAGTTCTGAGCTGAGATCGCCGCTTGAATCCCTGCATTATGCACCAACGCACCATGTGAGGGTTGGTTCAGCCTTTATTACCAGCAACACAAGGAACCTTCTATCTTCTGTTTACTGGGATGGGAATAAACACAGGGAGTTAATATGTAACCATCCTTTTGTGGGTGCCTTGGGTTTTAAGGGGCGAAACTCCGGCCCGAGGGTCACTCGGGACGTCGGGGACTGGCAGCGATGCACCCCCTGGCACTGCTCGTGGGCATCGTGGCCCTGAGCCACGGGGCTCTTGCAGCAAAAGGTAAGTGTCTTCCACTTCCTAAGGGCAGCCCCATCCTGTAAGTGGGAATGAGGGAAGCTGGAGAAAACAAGAGGATTTTAAAGCCTTTAGATAATTCTGGTCAAGTGTTTTGATCAGGGATTTTCTCTCAAAGCGGTTTCTGCCCTTTTCCCTTTCCTTCCTCTGTGTCTCCCCATGGTGAGGTGAGTTGCTGTATACAAAAGAATAAAATGAAGGAAAATAGAAGAACTATTGACAGAAGTTTTGGGTTGCCTGCATTCCAGGGGGCACTGCATGTGCCTGGAATTAACCTGCTTCATCCTTCTGCCCAGCTCCTGCTCACCTTGCTCTCCCTTCCATCCAGCACAGCTTCTGCCTCACTTTTCTCCTCTTTCCCCCACATCAAGGGCTCTGGGGACTGTTTCATGCACCTTCTCCTTCTGTTTGCCATTCATTTTTCCAGCCCAAGCTCTGTGTCCCTGTCCTCTCCCCACAATCCCAGCAGGAGCCTCTCTCCCTGTCCTCTGCAGGAGCACAGGCTGCACAGTTCCTCCCTCTCTGCTCCCTCCTATTCTCACCCTCTGGGTTTGTTCATGCTGTCAACACGTTAAAGCTGGTCTGGAATCAGAGCTGTCTGATGTAACAAGAGGGTTTGCCCCAGCAAAAACCAGAGAAATCAGAGAAAACCAAATTTAATTGCGAGAAAAAATTTAGATTACAAAGGAAATGCATTAGTTTGCTTGTAAGCCCCTCTTGCCCTCTTACTTTGCCCTCTTACTTTGCCCCTTTACCATTACTTATGGCAAAGTAATTTGCCATAATTGACTCATTTTGCAGACCACCTTCATAAACCTATTTTGAAGGAAAAGTCAATTTTAGCTAAAAAAGTGACACCAAATCTAACTGGGGGCATTGGTAGAGCTGCTAAGGAGAAGAAGAAGAAGATATTTTTCCTGACTAATAATTATGGCAGCCATCAGCTGCCTCACCGAGGCACGCACAGGACAGGAAGATACTATAACTCCAATTTCCTACCCGGTTTCTTGTAAAGCCTCTCCTTTCCTCCAGTGTGTCCCAGGCCTCCAGAAGTGCTGTTTGCCACCATTAACGTGGACAAGCAGGTGTATGAAGTGGGTGAGGAGGTGGAATACACCTGCAGGCCTGGGTTCATGCCCAACAATGGCCAGAGGAAGTACACCTGCCTCCCGACCGGCAAGTGGGCCTTCAACACCCTGCTGTGCCTCCGTGAGTAACCCCCTGCCGTGGCTTGAGACCCCCAAAAATCCGATTCCCAAGTCCAAGCCCCCCTCCCACAACTCACCCCAGTGTGAGAGGGGTTTTCCAGACACAGCAGAAGACTCAATATGGGGGGAAGGGAATTATATTACAATTATTACACAAATAAATATTATAATACGTTATATACACAATTCTAACTATCTCTCCTGTGATAAAGCAATATTTACACTGGATGAAATCTCTTTTCCCTCCAATAAAAGTCCAGAAGGGAAGAAGGAAAGATCCTTTCCACGTTCAGGGGAGCAGTGTCTCCCTCTACAATGCAGCAGTCGTAGCTGGAGTTGTTGTAGTTGGATCTCTCTCCATTACACCCCCAAATCCTGCTCCCACCCTGATGCTGGGCACTGCTCTGGAAAGGGGATTTATAAGCCATGTGAGGGATCACATGAGTTTAAACAGATATACCTCCATCTCCAGTTGTTCTTCCCTTATGTGCTGGGAGTGGGAGGGGAGAGAATAGGGGAAGGATCTTCCCATCCATGTCCCACGGCTTCCACATTATCCTCTGCTCCTGGACGGGGATGGAGGTTGGACCTGGACATGGGGAACCTTCATCTGCCCCCGCCCAGCAGTGCCTGTGCTCTAACATCAGTAACCCCTGCATTTATTGTATCCCTCGCCGTTCATTTTTATCATTTCACTGCACTGAAGTTATATTCCTCAGACAATCAAATGCTAAAAGAATATTCAATCAAAAGAGCTTCAATATTACTATATTTTCATACAAACAGAACATCCAGACTTATGAAATGTAGTACATGGGAGTAGAGAAATGTGAAGGACCCAGGATGAACCTTTATGATCAACTTGTTCCCATCATAATGAAATCATTATTTCATGCCTTGTGAAATAACATTATCTTTTCTTTTTATCTTTAATTAACAGCAAAGAGATGTACCCCTCCTGGACCCTTGGAGAATGGAAAAATTGATTTTGTAGAACTCCAGTATCAGAGTACTATAAATTTTTCATGTGAACCAGGGTAAGCATTCCCTTCCTCATACTGTTAAATAAACAACCTAAATCACTATATTCCATTCTAGTATCACCCACTGCCATATTGCAAGGCAGAGAACTTGGAAAACTGCACATAAAAACTCATCTACACTTTGGAAATTATTTTAAAAAAGCCTATCTAGTGATCCTCTGTTCAGTCTTGGCTGTAACATCCTGGAGCTTTGCTACTCCAAAGCAAAGTCTTACAAATATGGAAACTATCAAAACAGCAGAGATTTTATGCAAAGATTTATTCTGGAGTGCTTTCCCCTGCTTTTTAAATCCTCTTATTACATCATGAGATGAAATCCTACAGCAGAGAGTGGATAATCTCCAGCAAAGTTGTTGTGCTCTTCAGCTCTGGAGACTGGAAATTGTGTTTCTGTGCCTTTCCAAGCTCAATAAATGAAAACAAGAGGTTAATCCTCACTTGGTCCCTGCAGTAAAGGCACTTTTACTCAAGGCTACTCACTAACTTTAGAAATGAGGATGCATTCAAAGAAAAATAGGTATGGTTAATGCAGGGAAATATTTCAACAGAATTTCATTTTACTTGGGTAATTAATGACTAAACAGTCCTTACCTGCATTTTTGTTCCTGTTCCTTAAGCTCTCTGATAACCAGGATGGTATCTTTTTTTTTTTCCAGCTACAACCTCGTTGGGTCAAAAACAAGCCAGTGCATGTCAGATGGAAAGTGGACTGGAATTTTTCCACAGTGTCAACGTGCGTGTTTCAAGACTAAAGAACTACTCTACTCTTACTCTCATTCCAGAAAGACTCTTTTCCATGGCTCAGAGTAACATTTATTCTTATTCAGAGCTCTTCCACAGTGCAGTGCAAAAAAAATGGTTAGGAAAAATCCAGCAGAACCCTGGATGTTTGGTTTTAGGTCTGTGGGTTTTAGAGAAATACAGTTTAAAGGTCTGTACAAAAGGCCAGGATCAGGGATGCTATTTACAGCTGGAGGTAAGATGTTTATCCACTCAAATTCCTCCTCCCTGCGTATAAAAAGAGGATATTGTCATGCCTTTGCACTGTTATACAGGGTTTTGCTCTAACCTGTCCTGCATAAAGACTTTACTGAAAGAGCAATAATATTGTCTGAGAAATACAGCAAAAATCATGAATTCCATGCTCTAGGACTCCTGAGACCTTTAATCTGAACTATTTGTTTGGTCAGCTCTGACTCCATGAAGGGCACTGTGGGTTCATTTAGTTACAAACACGTCGCTCCTCTGATTCCAGGAATAATTTGATCTCTGATTTTCTCTAATCTCTCTCTTTAATTTCCATGAACACTGTGCTTTTCCAGCGGTGACTTGCCCACCTCCCCCCATCCCGGAGTTTGGAGTCCTTTCCTACCGTCGCTCAAAACCTGGAAACGTTTCTCATTTCCTGGACACGATCACCTTCGAGTGTGTCCCCCCTATGGCACTTTTTGGGAATGAGACAGCCACCTGCACGGCCAACGGGACCTGGAGCAGCATTCCAGAGTGCAAGGGTAAGGAACACCTGAAAATATGCCCTAGAATTGTATATTCTATGCAGAACTACATGAACAACCTTAATATTTTATTTTTATTAACAACTGTTATTGCAAACGTGCAGCAGAATTATTCTGCAATTCAGGCCCGTGGATGTGAGGGGGTTGCTCACATGACGTGGCATTGCCAAAATATTTGCTGCAGGTATAAAGGTTATATAAACAAACCCTGCTAAATGGAGTTCCCACTGGGGAACCTGAGCCTGGCCTCCAGCGTGCAGCCAACATTTTATTCTAAGCTTTGATTCATCGAAGAAACAATCAACCTCACCCTTAGTCCTAGGAACTTGCAGTAAAACTATGCCATGTTTAAGTAGTTTTTTGCTATAACCACAGACTGATGTGTATTTAAAACAAGTAATGTTTGTTTATTTGTGGTGGTTTTCTAAGCTGTGTTTTCCTGTGCAAGGGGCTGAAATGAACCACTGGGGAAGTTTTATGTATTTTTCAGGTGTATAATGTGTATTTTAGACCCGTGACATGGATAAAGCTTTGGTTTTGGTTTTGGTTTTGTCCCACAGTTGTCACCTGCCCCACTCCAATAGGGATAGAAAATGGATTCATAGAGTTTGCTGTCCGCAGGACGTACCACTACAACGAGAGTGTCAGCTTTGGCTGCCAGCCCACCTATGTGATGGAGGGATCCAAGCATTCCCGGTGTGAAAAGTCTGGAAACTGGTCCACAAAACCGATTTGTAGAGGTATGCACAACACCACCTGTTAGAAACCACAGAAAACTGAATTTTCCTCTCAGACTCTGCCTGTTCCTCACTGCTCTGTGCAGGAGCTGCCCTCCAAAGGAAACCAAAATCATAATTGCAAGGCCCTGATAATCTAAGACCACTCCCAACATTGAACATTGTATGAATGTAGGCATGAATGGTATGATTATATGTACGAATGATGCATCTGAATTGAATTCAATAATCAGCCACATAACTTTTTTTTGTCTGAGTTTTCCTCTCCTCTTCCTATTTAATATCATTAGAAATTTTGCTGAGGCTGGATTTCCACTGGAAACTTTTGACCCTCTGCTTCGGGGTCTGAATTTCTTCAGCATTGTAATACCAGCAGAAGTTCTCCAGATATATGTGGGACACATTGTTTTTCATTCCAAAATGGCACTTGTACAGGAATCTGATGGCATCTACTCCTTCCCTTTTCAAATCCTTACATCTTCCTTATAACTGCTTTTTTTTTACAGCACCATGTAAGATACCAGTTAAGAAAGCTGTGGTGTTATACAATGGGGAGAAGAAGAGAGTTCAGAACGACCTCAAGGAGGGCATTCTGCACGGGGAAACCGTGTCCTTCTTCTGCAAGAACAAGGAAAAATCCTGTGCCTACACCGTGGACGTGGCGTGTGTGGATGGCAACTTCACCCTCCCTGCCTGTTTCAAAGGTAGGACCGAGGCTGATCCCAAACCAGCTTCTGGTGTGGAATCACAAGTGCTTTAGCGTGGGGGGCAGTGTCATAGTTCATCCTCAAGCCCTCTTTGAGTGGTGAATTCATCTGCCTTGGACTGGAGTTATTGGGTGTTTTGGAGAAGGAAATAACGCACAGCATAAGTTTTTTTTTTTGGATACATCAAAGCCCTGCTTTAATTCCTGTCCTGTTCTAGAAAGTGCTATTTAAAGGTGGTCTAGCCCAAAGAAAAGGCCATAGGTAAAAGTATTCTGGGATTTCATGAATCCTTGAATCAGCACCTTCTCTAGGGGTAAAGAACCTGAGCACTGCTGCAGCCTCAAGAACCTGATTTTTCCCTCCTATTTTGCTGAATTATTCCCCCCTTATGCTGATCAGAAACACACTTTGGACCAAGAGTGATAAAAAGCAGCTGATATAGCTGTGGTGAGGAATTGATGCTGGAGGAACTGCTTCACAGGCACACAGGCTTTTAGAAGAAATAAACAGCCAACACCCATGTTTGTTAGAAAAGGGAATGTTTTGTGTTTGTTTTCTCAACATTCCTTGCACAGAATTTTCCTTGTAAGTTTTATTTTCATTTGAAAGTGGAGGAAAAGCACAGACCACCCCCCATGAAAACATCTTCCCTCACATTTGGCAGGGCTTCTGAGGCAAGTAGCTTAGCTTTCATTGCAATCAGTGCACTTCTTCAAGATGTTTTACTACAATGCAAAGAGTTGGTTTCAGACGTGTTTCAAGAATTTAACCCAAGTTCTTGTTTCCAACAGAACGTGGCTTTTTTTCAACTCTCGTGAAGAAGGACCCATCAGACATGAAACCATGTGAAGATGAAGCGTGAATGAGAGAAATAATACAGTCCTAAATTTCTGCCTTACTGAGACAGAGCCTTTCACATACGGAAGTGTAAACTTCCAGGTGAACTCCAGACTCCAGGAATGCAGTCTCACCTTTTCCCTCCCACAATCCCCACCAGCCTCTTCCACAAGCTATGACACATTATTTCAGCCATTAACCTCCATTCTCTCTTCTCTGCCTTCTTCCACATCCCTGCAGTGCTGCTTCTCTTTGATATTTCCAAAATTTATACAACTGTAAATGACTTCCTCAATAGCAGTCGCTTTACAATAAAGTGATTTTCAGCCACTAGCGTGTTCCTATTTAATATTACCTTATCATCAATTAAATCCTTTAGCTCTGGACTGATTTACACTGAAAGGCCTTAATCATTGGTAATTACCTGGGTTCTGATTCCATTAACACTCCCCTGTGACAGGGAGTGGACCTTTAATTATGAATAGGCAGAGGGTCAACGGCCTGAGGTCTTCCAGAATTTATGTAAGTAGAAAGACTGAAATTTCCAAATTACTTTAGAAGCCAAATATTCAACCACGATTTAAATGTCAATAACATCACATAAAGCATTTTTTTTAATATTTTAAACGAAATTCAAAAGTTACTAAGACCATTTCGGTTTTTTGAGATTCTAACTTCACCTGAAACTGTTGTTTTAAACAACTGTTAATTTTTACCACTGTTTCAATATTACACAATGTAACTGCTTCATCTTTTTTTTTTTTATTGAGCAACAGCACTGATCTCTGGTCATTAAGCAGCTTTGAAGTAAATTGTACTTTTAATTTGATTTATGATACAGGCAGCTCACTGGTATGATCCAATCTGACAAGTTTTGTGCTTATATGTGTATTTCCATTCAGAAAAAAGTAATTATGATTTCAACATACTAGAAAGTGATAGAGAAATACTTGTTGTGCACATATAATGAATTGTCATGAGTCATATACATGGTTCCCTCTGCAGTATAAAAGCCTTTTCTCTGATTAAAAGCATAAGTAAGTTACACAGCATGCAAGCTACTGTAGAACTTTTAAAAGAACCATTTAACATTAAGATCAAACTACTTTTAAGATGCTACAGCTGCCATTAAACAACCCTGAACATACTCTAATTATCTTTTTTCTTGTTTTATTTTTGAAGGCTGCATATGAATATTTTAATAGTATGACTGATATAATTTGTCCTTATGCTTCCTACTTTTAAGGAGAGATGGAGGCAGCTATTATTAAGTATTTAATACTTTGTACTCATCAGCAGTTTAATTCTCTAATGTAGAGACAGACGAATTCATGCTGGCAACTGGAGTGGGTATTTCATTGGTACAGTGTGTGCTGTGTTTTGGTTCCCAACATGTTAAAGTGGGATTCTTGAATGACAAGGCCAGGATATCCACAATTTCTTCTAACACATCCATGAACCAGCTGGCAGGAACCAATGAGTTTGGAAATGTGTGGATCCCTCTCTGGGATCGGGACGGTCGCTGAGATACCAAACACAGTTTAATATTAACTCGTGTTTCACGGTAAACCCTTGAGGTTGGTGTAACATTCCCTGCCACCAAAATGCTGCTTGGCCCCGAAATGACTCGTGTTTTGCACAAAAACAGTCACCTCAGGAAAACTGAGGTTTTTTTCTGAGCAAATTTTCCCACCTCTACTTTCCCATGCAGCAGGATAACGGCTGAGCTCGTCAGCTGGCCCTGCTTCCTCGCTGGATATGCAGTGCTGGAACACTTGAAAGGATCACCCTTAGGAGCCAATGTTCACATGCTGAATTTATTATCTAGTCTCCTGAAGCAAGAAGGGGGAGAAAAAAAAATAAATCTGTGACCTGTTAACTCTTTGAAGTAGTGAGGTGTTTGTGAATCACAACTTTGCAGACATGAAAGATTGGCTCAGAAGGTCTGAAAAATAATGTCTTGCAACTCGAAGTGTTCCAGAGGCTGGTAGGAGGCAGTGAAACCTGCCTTTTTCTTCCACCACCCCCCCCCCTTTTTATTTTTTTTGAGGTGTTTGAAAGAATGCCTTAAGCTGTGTTCATGTTACTTGTGGCAACCTGCTGAGACAGTTACAGAGATAAGAGGACATGGTAAAATGAGGTGAAAAAAAAAAAGCTGAATGTGTTTTACTTAAATGGTCATATTTTTACAATTCAAATTGGGAGTATTCTGTATTCTGGCTGGGATATTTCTGTGTTCTGTAACAGTGATTTTCTCAGGAAGGTCAGTGCACATCAGTGCTCCTCACGTCCAGGCTGCATTTTGGCTGGAGACAAGACCTCAGTAATTTCTTCAGTCTTTTATTTTTCTTTCATGTTTTTGGACAGAAGTTATGTAGTTATCAAATCACTGCAGGTAGGCTTCAACCTCTCTGGCCACCCTGCTCTGCACTGGTAAGCAGACCCAGAAACTGGAGCTATTCCTTCAGGAAATTTCTCTTGGAGCAGCAATTCCAATTTCATTGGTTCTGCTCGGCCTCATGTTCTTTTTCACCATATTCCTGCAAATTCAGTTTTTTCAAAGTACTTTGTGACGAGCATGACAGGGACATACTCAAATCTGAAGGCAACGTGCAGAAACAAATCAATGAATAACAACATACAAAAAGGTTGTTGTGGCTTAGAAATTGCCCCCCTTTTCAATGGTGAAAACCAGATTTGCAAAGCTGGACAGAAATGCAAACCTCTCCCTGCATCACCTGACCAACATGCTGATGTGCTGCCCCTGGAAAACCTGCCTGGAGAGTCACATTCTTCAGTCCATTCAGCCTTTCATATTCTAGCAACTAATAGAACTCTCCTCTGTCTCCTATGATTTGGACAAATTGGTTTTATACTGACTACAAAATTCCCCTGACAAATCTGGTTATCTGAGGTGATGATTCAGAGAAGTCTGGCAAGTTCAGCCACCTGGTAGTGTCACTGTGCTGCAAGAATCCACTGTGGTTTTAAGCCAGACGAAAAGCAGTCTCATCTTCCACATTATATTAAATGACAAATATTTTAAATTTGGAACTTAAAGGTAATAAATCATCTTTGTAACATACTCATGAGATTTGACCGCGGATGAAATATTCCATCAGTGATTTTTGCAGCGCTTCCATGCAAATGTGGGTTTAAGGCAACCTGAGCAGGCACCGGTGTAGCTGTCAGAGCTATCACCCAGTGAGCCTCAACACGGAGTCACTTCTGCTGAAGATTAGCTGAGAAATCAAAGAAAACAGCCAATTTTCTACCCTACACTTAAGGATTTCTTGTTTGATGTGCGTGTGCGTGCGAATCAAGCTTAGGGGAGTTGAAGAGTTTGTTCGTTCAAGATAAAAGCGCTTTAGGTGCTACACAGGCAGTAAGGCCCGTGACAGACTGTGGGGGAAAGAGAAATAGATGAGTCAGCCAGAGGTTTTATTTGGGATTGCACATACACACAATCATTGACTGAAGAAGAGACTGAAGAGCTCAAAGGACTGGGAGATTTCTCTGATTCTTTGGGATTCTTCCTTCCTTCTTCTGGATCTTTCTTTTCGGTTTTCTTGGCACGGCTACAAAAGAAGTGCAACCCGTGGGTTTTGGGGTAGAGATGTTGCAGAATCACAGAACATCCTGAGCTGGAACAAGGATCGTGAAGTCCATCTCCTGGTCCCGCACAGAACCATCCCCAAGAGGTGGATCCTCAGGTGATCCTCACACCTGAGAGGATCATCCAAACCCTCCTGGAGCTCTGGCAGCCTCGGTGCTGTGACCAGCGCCCCGGGGAGCCTGTTCAGCGCCCGACCACCCTCTGCGGGAAGCACCTTTCCCTGAGATCCAACCTGACCCTGCCCTGACACAGCTCCGGCTGTTCCCTCCGGTCCTGTCCCTGCTCGCAGGGAGATCAGCGCCTGATGGCGTACCGAGCTCAGGCAGTGACCGCGCCCCTGCCGTGCCTCCCCCGCGGCTCCCACGCACTGTAATTAAGCCCAAGCGGTTTCTCCCCGTGAAGGTTTCTGGGCACCAGCAGCTCCCCCGGCCCACCCACTGTCTCCAGGCCGTGCTCGGGTGGGGCTCCAGGCCGGGCTGGCCGGGCCGTGTCGCCGGTAACCCGCGGAAACGGAAACGCGCGGGGCCCGCGGGGCCGCCGGGAGCGGGGCCGGTTTGAACGTTCGGCCGCGGCTCAGCCCGGCCGTGCCTGCCCCGAGCGGGGCCGGGACCCGCCGGCTCAGCCCGGCTCTGCTTCCCCCGTTCGGGGGTCCCGGCCCGGCTCTGCCCTCCCGAGGTAAAGGGGCAGCGGCCGGGGAGGTGCCCGCGGGCGGTTCGGGGCAGGGAGGGAGGGGATGGGGATGATGGGGACGGGTCTGTGCGCAGGGGAGGGACCGTCAGCGGCTCCGGCGGGCACAGGGACGTGCGGGTTGCAGGTGAAATGCACAAAAACGGTCCCCGGTTCCAGCTGGGAAATGACCCTCGGTTGGTCAGACCTGGTGCTGATAACACCGAGGTTGCGGGGTCAATCCCCATCTATTTACTTAACAGCGATTCACTTAAGACGCGATGATCCTTTTGGGTCCCTTCCAGCTCCGTGGTTCTGTGACAGTTTGGTGATGAGCGCTTGTCTTTGCAGCGCCGCTTCCTCAAAAACCAGCCCTGACAACGTTTTTGGTTCTGCCGCTTTTAACCATACCTCTACTTGCTTCTGGTTTCCAGTCTTTCTACTAGTTTCTCCTTTTTTTTTTTTCCCCCTCTGCCTTAAAAAAAACCCGCTCTAATCCTAAGGAGTACCAGGTTAGGAACGCGGTACCACACAAGCGCCTCGAGGTGCTCTGTACAAATTGCGTGTAATGAATACATTTAGCGCGTGGTTGGAGGTTCAATTTCAAACCCAAACAAACACATTCTCGTATCTGCTGTTTGCAAACAATCCCTCTTAGTTTCGTGTTTGTTTGTGCGCAATAACACATCTAGTTTTGTTTCCTGCGTAGTTTCCAAGCATGTCTTTGCGGGGCCCCGAGGTGAAGACAGGCTGATGTAAAGTGGATTTTTGACCTTTTCCCCTCCGATGTGGTGAATGTTCTTCCAAAATGAGCAGCGAAGACGAAATCTCTGAAAAACTGGATACAGAATTGAATCGCTATATTGTGGCTATGAAGCCTTATGTTCTAAAGCTGCAGGATAGTTCTGGTAAATATGGTAAAATGTGCATTTAAAGGCTAATAACAGAATTCTAGGTGACTGATAACTATTATTTTGTATCCATATACTTGTATATAGCCAGAAACTTAATGTCTGTTATGGCATGGTTTTGACATAGGGTTTGTCCAACTTCTGAAGGTGGATTTTTTTAGATACTTTCTGCAATTGTTTGAGCTTATCTGTGTTATCATCACGATGTGAATGTGCTTTTTGCATAAACACATTAGTATTTCTTTTTAAAAAACTAATGCTGTAGAAACAGAAAACTTCTTAAAGGCATTGTTTTTGAGATGGCCCTTACAAATATTTTCTAGTTATAAAGGTGTTAAAATTTGGTTAGGAATGTGTAATAATAGGACAATCAATTAGTAAATAATTTTTTATAAATCTATTTTTTTTTTCCAGCCAACTGGTTATTATTAAAGCCACATACCCTACAAATTAAGACCTTTCTGTGTGAACATTTAACCAAATGAATAATTTTATCATCTGGTAGCAAAACTTGTGTAAATACAGATTATTTTTTTTAATTAATGAATATTTATTATGTATTTAAACTATTAATGCTCATGCAGGCTGTAAGTTGTAGTTAATGGCTGCTTTTGCAGTGATTGCAGAATTCCTGGTGATTTATGTCTTCTGTCCTTGTTAGGGATTGATTCCCAAACATGCCATTTCTGGAAGTGATGTAAACATGAATTTATAGAAAAGGTTTCTGGAATATGTAAATTTGAACTGTTGTTAAAGACTTATAAATAATCTGTTTAACTGTTTTTGTTTGGTTTGGTCATTTGGGTTGGTTTGTTTTGCTTTAAACTTTTGGGTAGAAGGGAGACACCCGTGAAACTGGTGACCAGTGATGGCTTCTGTTTCTTCAATGTGTTTGATTTGCTCTGAAAATGTAGAATGAGGATGTATATCTGTGTTTTCAGAACGAAGAATATGTGCACTGTGGATTAAAAAACTCTGCAGACCCTCAGGAGCAGGGGTAGGATTAGAGGGAAGGAAGAATCGGAACTCGTATGCAAAACTTTTGCTCCACATGCTGAAACAAGGAGTCCTGGAGGGACCTTTTGCACAAAAACCAGAACAAGGATTGCTGAAAAGTTTACCTTCCTACATGGTGAGTGTGAGACAAACAAAGATATACCCTCAAGATACATCTGCCTCTTTGATTTGGCACGAATGTGAAAAATGATGTTGGGAAAATCTTTTAATGGGCAAAACCTCTTATGAAACCTTTATCTTCTTCAAAATTCAGATTAGAAGGCTTATAAAAATCAGTGTTCTGAAGAAACAATTTCTGATTCTTTGAAAATATGTAATAAAAAGCCATTGAGGCTTTATTTTGTCTTAATCAGCAGTTTTGTGAAAGGAAAAATGTGCTCGAAGGTGGTGACTTTAATAATTAGAGGTGATTATAGGAGGCTGTGTATCTGTGAAAGATAAGATGGCTGTTCACACAGATGTTGTTAAGCTTGTTAAGTTTGTTTTCTGAAGACCTGAATATAGTGTGTCGATGCTGGCATCAGCTTTAATGGGATAACAATCCTAATTTATGCTAAGATTACCCATACTGAAGGAAGTAAAGTACTGGAAAACATTCACACTGTTGCCTGTTGTATGAATTTCCATGGGTTGGGAGTGTGGCATCTGTCACTGCCTTCACTGGAAAAAGGATGTTTTTACTGCAGATATTCCTGTAAGGAACAACTTTTAACTGTGTAAAGAATGTATTGGTGCAAATATATTTTGTTGGTTTTGCTTTTATTCTCATTACAGACAACTTTTGTTGAAGAACTAAGCACAGCAGGAGCTGTGAGCAATAGCTCAGGCTGTTTGCCTGAGTGGGTACTGGGAGAACTAGAAAACAGTGAAGCTAAAGAGGAATCCTCTGTATCAACAGCACAGGGGTAAGATTTCTGTGTTTGCTTTGTTCAGTATTTGATATTTAATAGATTTCTGATTTGATAAGCTATGGATGTTTCAGTTTGTGTGAGTTTGTGATGGACTCATCGTCAGTGTTTGTACTTGATAAACAGAAACTCTGGTAATTGCTTCAATGTATTGAAAACTTCTAGACTTTTCTATTCTTACTTTTCTCCATCGTGTCTTCTTTCATCCTCCATACTTCTCCAAGCTCTATCCTCTTTCCCTTTCTCTTGTTCTCTTCCTCCTTTCAGTTACAGACACTTAACCTGGAAAATCTAAGTTAACATTTGTAGTCTAGGGCCATAATGCTGAAAGGAGCTGTTTTATCAAATAGTTATTAATGGCTATATTTCCTATAGAGATTAGAAATCTAAACAAGCACACAGATGGTGGATTTAAAGGTTGTTCTATGATTGTTGCTCCCAGGTTTTTGGGGTTTTTTTAGAGGAAGCAGGATAATGGCTTCCTGCAGATAAGCAAAGTTTGCTGTTCTGTGAGAAAGAAGGAAAAGTTTCATGTGTACAGAGAGATTTGATTTATCTTTTTGTGAGTGTGTTGGTTCACCCTGAGCACCTATTTGTCTTGTGTTTCATCAGGGCTTCTTTATGAACTAGCAAGATTTCTTTATGTTTCCCTTAAGCATAATAAATCTTGGATTCCAGAAGGTCGGGCTGGCCCAGCTGTACTTGTTAAAATTTAGGAGGCTAAAAATCAGAGCTGCTGCCTGGGGGTACTCTGCCATGTTTTTGAGTGGGGAAGACTGCAGTGGTTCCATCCTTGTCTGAACAACAACTCTTTGAGTTTGATTTAAAATGTTTTGGTCCATATCATGGTGGCTACTACAAATCCATGAGCTTTGTTGGTGACCAGCACCACCTGTGCTTAAATCCTGCATGTTTGTCATTAGGATAATTTAAAAAATTCAGCATTGCTCATCTGCAGCTCTGCAGCTGGACCCTGAACATCTGTAGCTGCACCTTGTTCTGGCAATCCATTGGCTCTGGGGAGGTTTGCAGGAGCTCATGAGCTTCAGCTGCATCCTTAGTTCCAATCAGTTGGGAATAGAGCTGCTCACAGAGCAGGGAAAGGGCTGAAATGGGTCAGGTTATTGAGGCTTGTTCTCCTGTTGGCTTGGAAAAATGTCCCTGCAGTATTGAAGGAGTGCCCAGCTGGTCAGTTGGACACCGTTGGAAATCTTCAGCTCTGTTCTGCCCTATTTTGAGGGAATCTTAGGTAAATTTTAGTTCAGTCTACTGTTCTTAAGTATTTACTTTCTGGATTTTCTTTGCAGCCCAACTTGGTGCTGATTATCAAGATCTATGTTCCTTTTTGGGTTTTTGTTGTTTTTTTTGATGTGACTGCATTTCAGTCATGGATGGAGTGGCCTCTTGTTTGCTGGTTTGGAAGTTTAGTTAATGTTTAACCTCTCTGAAATCCTTGGTGAAGGAAGCACTCAGACATAGGCTGTGACTATTATTCAAGGCTCAGTAGGTGCTGTGCAGGTGGAAGTGAGTGTTTGCTTCTATGTGAAGCTTCTGGTTTGATTTCATCATGTTACAAATAGATGTGCAGGTTTTGTTTCACAAGTTTAGTGCTTTTTTAGTGTGTTCACTTACATTTTTCATAGGTGGCCATCATTAGCTGTTTTATTGTAGGCACACTGATGTGTTTGCTCTATATGATGTTTATATGTATATGATGTTTATATCATCTTTCTTTAATCATGTTTTTAATTTTTCAGCTGTGATTTGGAGACATGACAGTTAGACACTCTTGCAAGTTAAATCATGTTGATATTGAGTATCATGAAGCTTTTCCTCTTTTGCATCCAGTAACTATGTGTAATTCTAACAATCACTTAAAAAGCTGCTCTTAGGTCTGATGTATCCCCTTTTCCTGAGGACTAAGGGCTCTTCTGGTTGCTCTGATAGGAGCCTGTGGTTTTGATAAGAGCCTTGTGGTTTAAGAAACAGAGACAGAGAATGGAAAATTGCCAGCTGAGTTATCATATTCCTGCCTTGGGCTTGGTGATTCAGAGGGTTTTTGGGAAGAGGTGTCCAGATGCCCTCAATTAGAAAAAAACCTGATTTGACCTTATGAAAACAAGGATTGTATCATGCTTTAGAAATGGTTTTTGAGACCTTGGCTGAATTTGTGTTGACATTGTGCCATGTCAAGATACCTGGCCTGGATGTGGTCAGATTGTCTTGGTCACTGGGTGTAGTATCATCATGATAAAGGATCACTTTGGGTGTTAGAAGCAGCAAAACAATATCAGCACAACTCTGCCCTGTTAGGCCCAATTTAGCATATTGATATCTCTCCAAGGCCTTATTTGTGGCATAAAAATACACTTAATTACTCCTAATTCCTTAACTACTGTCAGCTGGGGTGTTATTTGCATAATCTTCCCTCTGTATCCGACTGGTGCTGGTCCCCATTTGAGGAAAGCTGAGGTACAGTTCCACTACTCCCACCCCTGTGTTCTTTGCCTTATTTTTTCTCTCTTCCCACTTGGTTCATAGTAGAATATTGGGAATCTGACCCCTTTTCCCTCTCAGTATCTGAACCTAAGATTCAGCTTGGTCTGGCAAATTTCCTGAAGTTTTGGGTGAGGTAGTGGAGCTTTATTTCATCTACTTTTTAACTTTTATCCTGTGGAAATGAAGCAATACCTAATTTGGTGATCAATATATGGTTCCCAAGGCTCTGGTGAGTTCTCTGGAGATGTGGATTGCATATTATTCCATGTCAGGAGAAGCAAGTAAATGTGATGGAGTAATGTTTCTGGTTTAGGGGACTCTGGAAGTGAAACTTTGCTGTGTAGGCACAGCTCTGCTAATGGGTGCTCAAACCAAGAGTGGAGTTGTGTCTGAGGAAATCTGAATTTGTGTTGGCAAATTTTGATGGTTCTGTAGATTACATGAATTAGCCTTCAGAGCAACGAGAAATGAGTTTTCTTGTGAGCTATGCAGGAAAAATATTGAAGGTAGATATTTCAGCTGTTGTTTTTTGTAGAAATAGCTTATTTAATACTTATTTACATGTGACTGTGTTAAGACATTACCTATATCCAACATATAGATCCTGGTTTTCTTTGTATTTACAGTTTTGAACGAGCTATCAGTGCAGGTAAAGATGGAATATATGAAATATTTCTGGGATGTGCAGTTTGTAGGGAGAGCCAGCAGATGGTGATCGAGTTCCGTTGTATTTGTCTCTCTCCTCCGAATGTGCATTGGGAAAACTGGATCCGTGGGCATGGAATATGTGTAGCTGGATGAAAATTTTGCATTCCAGGCATGACTCAGTTCTTACAACATTTTCTCAGGGCAAAATAGATAATGTCAGCAAGACATGTTTGAGTAACTACTTGCTGTTATTTATCTCAAGATTCTCCCCTTTCAAAGGCCCAAACAGAGAAGTTCTTTTCATAGTGATTTTTATCTTGCCATACAAATAATTCTGTGTTTGGCAACTTTGACTTTTCTATATGAAGTTGTTTTTCTGCCTAAATGAAAAGGAGGTAAACAAACCTTACTTGCAAGCTGGGAGGTGGATGAATAAGCCCAAGGCAGCTGGTGCTGGAAAGGTGCAGCTTTATTTTGAAACACGAGAGGGTTGGTTTGAGGAATGTGGAACAGAAACCCGGTGTTTCTGACCCCACAGGAAAATTCTACTGTATGTTTAGTGATTGTGCCTGAAAAACACTGTTAAAGGTTAGTGTGGAGCTGTGCTGGACCAGGAGGAACCAGTGAGTTTCCCTCACTTTGTTCCTAGTAGGTTATTATTTACTAATCTCCTTTATTAGCAGGAAATTGCTTCCTTCTCCCATACTCAGTGTTTTGGCTGAAGCAGGAGGTCACAGGGCTGATGTCAAGACTGACCACTTCTCACTCACCTGCCCTGGGAGGAAAAAGAAACAATCCTGTGATTTTTTTTTTTTTGGAACCTGCCTTGTGTTGGCAGAAGGCTGGAAAAAGGAGTGAATGGGCAGAATATGCTTGAGAGGAGCGAAATTGTGGTCCACCCGTAACAACTTCAAATTCTGTTTATAGAATCAAGTAAAGCAGCTTCCTTTTCAGTCCCTCTTCCAAACAGCAAATACAGAACTAAAATCTATGTAAACCTTTTTTCCCCCTTTTGTCAAATTGAGAGTATTACAGGTGACTTGGCTTGGTTTGTGTATTTGTTGACATTCCTTAATCTCTGAATGATAAGGGCATGAATTCTGTTTTCTCTCATTTTTAACAATTGGAACATTATTGAATTGTTTAACCTGAGCGTTGCTGAGAAAACAAATCTGATAAAAGTGCAGATTTACCGACAGGCAAAGATTTATCTCCCTTTAATGAAAGGTAATTTTGTGTCAAATGAAATCTCGGGAAGAAATGCGAGAGGCATTGTGTTATTAAATTTCTTTTGATCCTTTTTACCTCTAAGACTGCTTATCTAAACTATTTAGTGCTTTGTAATGGCTGTTATGCATCCATACATGTTGTTTATATGGGATTTATTGGTGCTGGAAGGGAAGGTTTGCTCCCAGTTGTTGTATTTCTCTGTTCCCTGCTGTTTTGATGAAAGCTGGGCCCCTGTGCTTTGTGAAAACTTTGTGTTTGTCTTCCTAGAAGTGACTCGTTTATACTGTACATCCAACTGTTGTTGTTCTGTTCATAAACACTTAATTCATCTCAGAGTCTCTTTGGCATAACAACCATCTCATTTGCTGCCAGATGGAAAGGAAGGAAGGTATTTTAATGGTCTGATTTGATTTTAATGTAATATAACCAGTCATGGGAAGGTGAAGGGACTAACAGGAGTTTTTAATTACCTTAATACCTGTGGATTTGACAGTGGAGTTTATGCTGAAGGGTGTTTTGCTGCTGTTTTGGATCTTTTGCTGTATCAACCTGTCTAATAAATGCTTATAATTTTTATTTTATTTTGTTTCAGGCTGTTCTTTTCTTTCACTGTTCTGTGGCTGATAAATATCTGTTGACCAGGTGCATCAGGGACAGTTCTCTTCACCTGCTATTCTTAATTTCCTTCTGTTCAAGTATTTTATTTATGACAAAAGCTTTTGCAGAAAATCCCTGTCTAGCACTCCACTATTTCAAAAGCATTCTCCTAGATCAGCCTTCCTGGTTAACTTGGATTTATTCTAAAATCCATCGTGTGATGTTGGGTCATGTAGTAAAAGAAAAGCAATGAATGCTTTTTAATGTACTATCATGTACACAATATTTCTGGTGTTTCTGTTGGCATGGGTTTTTTCTGGTGGTGTTTTTTTAATGGAATACTTAAGGCTTTTGTTTGCCTTTGACAAGAAATTTTCTCTTTTTCTCCTTTTTTTTGATCTATACATCATGATAATTATTTTTTCCTGTATATTTTAAAAGATTCTACTCTATGATTAACATCCTTTGTGTGCCACAGATTGTTGAAAATGAATTTTTTTTTTCTCTCTCTGCTTACTCTTGTTGTTAATAACAGGGAAACATCCAGTGAGAAGCCATCAGATATATCCCATTCCGGGGTTTATCTTCACAGGACAGGGGAAAATGACCTGGGCACGTCACAGTCTGTAAGATCCTTCTCCTTTTTCTCATAGAACTTGCTCTATTTTCCATGAGTTGGTTTTTATATATCCCTGTAAAGCTGTTATTTCTGGTCGTGTGGGTCATGAGCCCCGTGTAAAGGTGCAGACAGGGACTAAAGCTCCCCAAAATCTGTCCTCTGCAGTGCAGGGGGGAGGGAATTCCTTGTAGGATGCTCCCAGTTCATCCCAATTCCTGCCCTCTGTTTAGTGTGTTGGGTGCTTTGTTTTCCCTGGGCTTGGCAAGGTGCCTGCAGTGACATCATCTTGCATTATTTTGCAATAATAGATTAAAGAAAGCTGCAGAGATGCCTCTGGCTCTGGTTAGTGATGGTTGACCTCTGCAAGAGTGAATTTTGGACAGTTTTGTTTCATCAGACTTTCCACAAGGAGCATTTGTGGCTGATGAAAGGACACTGAACAGACTTCATGGAAAACCTGTTCAGCCCAAAATATTTAGTGATATTGTGTGTATAATTGCAAGCATTTACACTGAAAATTGCTCCTGACAAATATCCCTTTCCAAGAAATGTGCTGTTTCCCTTCATAAATGTGGCTTTTACCACATCTACAACAACTCCCATCCCTCCATGGAACACTGAATTTGCTGTATGAACCTGCTGAGGTCTGCCCATAATTCTTTTTTGATGATATCAGGGGAACAGTTCACAAAGATTGCAGCTGGGAGTGGGCTGTTGCCACCTGAGGAATTCATGCAGACTGTTCTTCCCTTCCTTGCTGGGCACAGCCAAGAATTTATGAGGACATGAAGTGCAACTGGGATAAATTGGGAGTGTTCTGAGGAAATTTGTGTTCTGTTGAGCATCTGGAATAGAGGATTAGCAAGAGGATGGTTTGTCATGACAGGTTGCAGGTGGTCAGTGGGCAAAAACAGTGTCTCTGCCCTAGGCTCTGATTCATGTAAATGTATTTACACAAGTATAACTTAAAACCAGCAATGCCATGATTAAAAATAAAACCACATGCTAGATTTACTAAATTTCTTCTTATTGGTTTTGTGTTTATTTTACTTAGAGAAATATTCCTTATGGAACACTTGTTATGAAGAAAATTATTTTTTTTCACTTGAGACCTGGTTCTGGGGCTTTAAAGTTGTTTTGTGAGGGGGGTTTTTTGTTGTTTTGGCTTGTTGTCTTTTTGTTGCTGGCTCTGCCACAGCTTCCAGGGCAATGTTAGAGAGATCACTGCACTCCACTGTTCTTCAGCTTCATATATTGGATTCTTCTGTGACTACAGCTTTAAAAGGGCCTTTAAGTGAAATTATCCTCTTTTGCTTTGCCAGACAGTTTGATAATGTTTGACTGGCTGGGACAAATAATATCTTGTTCTGTTGTCAGGACACACAGATGTTCTGGCAGAATTCAGGCCCAGGTAGAGGAACAGGGAGTCTTCTAAGAGACATTAAGAGCTGCCTCAACCAAGTGTGGATGAAATGCAGCCCAAGCTCCACTCACTGAATGATTGACAAATGAGGAGATTGAAAGGAGAGGTGCTGGCAGGTCCATCCACAAGGCTCTCGTTAACAAAACTTAGTGAGACAGAGAAATTCACACTCTGGTGTTGTTTTTCTAAATATCTCAGTTAAGCAAAATGTTCTGTACCAGCTTCCCCATGGAATGCAGTCCGTGGTTATTGTTATCCTGCAGGAAAATCTTTCTTCTGAAAGACAATTCCTTGTTACTTCCTGGAGCAACAATAACCCCAGTCCTGGTGGGATGCTGGAAATCCTTTCTGCAGAGAGGACCCTCAGCCTTGAGCTGGGCAGCAGCTCTGCTTTGATAACTATCCAGTGATAGTTGTCCACTGCTGTGCTTTCCTTTAATTTTTAAATTTATTTTTTTTTCCTTTGGAGGCTGATCAGGTGATCTCTGAATTCTGGATTAGCCCCACAAAGGGTACTGTGGAGAGATGAGTCATTTTTAGAATACGGAGTATTTTGAAATGGAGTATTTTGGTTTTTGTTTAGTAAATTCACCCTGTGTGAAGGAGATCAGAATAAGTAAAGAAGAACATTATAAAGTGAAGACTCTGGCTAATTTATCCTCAGAATTCCTTTCTTCTGGTAACTGAGCTATTTAGATTAAAGCTGTCAGAGGTATCGTGCCACTCTCAGGAAATGCAGTGTAGGAATGGCCAAGCCAGAGAGAAGCTTTATTTTAAATTATGTATCCACCAGCTCTTCTGATATTTTGTTTGACTTTTTTCTGTTCCAGGATGATCATCACAACAAAACAGTTTCTTTGAATGACAATGACCTCGAAGCTCGTCTCAACAGTTGGAATCTTGGGGTAAAACAAACTGAGTGCATTCCTTATTTATTAACTCGAAATGGAAACTCCTTATTAATGTCATCTGCATCTCTGAGCTTAGGCTAAAGAACTGGTGTGGGAGTCAGTCTTTTAGAAATGAGTTGGTAAAGTTTGGAATGGTGATTAATGAAAACATGTCATCCTGAGAAGAAAACATTAAAAATGCCTCACTTTTAAGATGTAATAAACTTACTGTATTTAATAAGGTTACTGATGAATCAGGCAAGTGGTCAAAACCAAGTATCTTACTCTGGTAGAAGTTCAAACTGTTTCTTGATGACTTGTCTTTTATAGTGTAATACAAGAACAATTTCTAGCACTTCCAGATTTAGATCAGTGTATTTTTGGGGAATTGTAGCTTTGTAAAGCAGGGAAAGTGGATCCTCACAAACATTTTCAGGAGCAGCAGCTCCAACTTGCCAAAGCTCCATACAGGTGTCTGAAACCAAGGTGCAAGCAGTCACTTGCAGATCTTGGATATTTGGGCTGCATAAATACCTGGATTATATGAGCAGATAACTGTAATACCTTGAGCTTTTAAAGCTGCTTTAAGGGGGAAAACTTGCTCATGGCCATTTTACAAATTGTTCCAACTGATGCTGACAAAGAATCTCTTTCTATCCAGCGTTTTCCTATCAGTGTTGATCTGCCTGCTTGCTTATCTCTGTAATTTTATTTGTGTTTTATTTCTTTCTCTAATTGAAATTCCAGTTTGCAATCATGTTGTGTTGATAACGGATGGTTATTAAAGTGTGATGATCCTCTGCTGATACAGGAGCTCTCTTGGATAACAAATTGGCTACTGTGACACATAAATCAGGTTTTCAAGTCTCCTCTCCAGGGATGGTAATTAAACAAGTCGCTCCTGAGAGACTTTGATTGCTTGATAAGACTTGTTGGGAGTTACCTGACAAAGAGGATTTGAGGTTGTAAAAGAGAGGTCTGTGAGGGGTTGCTGCTCAGCAGCATTTCCCTGCTGTGGATCACGGCCTCCAGTGGCTTCTGAAAGGGTCAGGAAGTTTTAAGTAGAGTGTCACACTTAAAGAAGAACATGTCGTTGCTAAAAATGAAATGAAAATCTCACTGAACGACTGCAGCTCCTCGGAGTCTGGAAGGTTGGAGTGTCAGATGTGGCTGCTGTTATTTGTGAGCATTTACAATGTCATGGGAGCATCCAGCTCCCCTTTAATTGCCAGGCCCATCTGCGAACTGTTCAGGAAACTTAATTTACAAGTGATCTCACCTCAGATACAGAAGACCCTTGACCCAAAAGAAACAGTTCAGTAGTGGGGGGGAAGGTAGGAAAGGAAATACAGGATGGCTTTTGCTTTGAGCTGCCCAGTGTAAAGAACTGTTGTTTTGAAAAAGCTTTGCAAACTTTCCTGGGGTTTTTTGGTTATGCAAGTCTTTCTTTGTACAAGGATTTTTCTCAGTAAGAATCCTTGTGATTTTTAGGAAGCTGTGATTATTTCAAACAAGGAATCTGCAAATACCTGTCTAAGTGTTCTACATATTGGTGAAACAACCTTTGTGTCTTCCAACTGCAAGTTGCTGCTGAACCTTCACTATTCCAGTCTGTGCTTGATTATTATAATGACCAGTTATAAACTGTTAATTTATTTTTACTGTTATCTTTTGGTCTCCTACTTCTTTACTATATCCTGAATTTCCTCCTCTTCAAAGCTCTGGTATTTTTAAGGTCACAGAGTGGATGTGTTTTCAGTGTTTATGATATGCCCACATCAGTGGCTGAGATTTCTTTTTTATTATTAGCATTGCTAAAAATACTCTGATAAGTTTTGGGAAATACTTTTATGATTTCTCTGCTAAGCAGAGAGGTCAAAGCTTAACACACTAATATTTGTTGTTAGCAATAACATTTTCTGCAGGACAGTAAGGCTGTTGCATTGGTTTACTGATATTGTTACTTCTCCTGAGCAATGAAAGAATTTTTGCCTTTGCCTTGCAACGTTCCTGATTATCACTATCAAACATTTCATTGTTCAAGTTCTTTAGATTCTAGTCATGCATGAGTAAATATTTTTTTAAAAAGCTGAGTTTTGAGTGCAATACATTTGCCTTTTGTACATGGAATACTAATGTAAGCCAATTTTACATATGTTATAAAAGTGTGTTTTTCTTAGCCCTTATTGACTCTTATCTGAATGTGGGCACTGTCCTTTATCGAGTGTTTGTGCCTCCAAGTTGCATTTGCAATGTAGAGAAGAAGAAATCCTTTTGTATTACTGTTTTAAAGGAAAAATTTCAGAGCCAGGAGTTGAGACAAATGTCATTACTTTGAACTTCCTTTGTCCTTCTTTAGGTATTTTAGGACATAATAAAAGTAACCTGGGCTAGTGGAAGGTGTCCTTGCCCATGGCAGGGGATTGGAACAAGATGAGCTTTAAGGTCTGTTCCAACCCAAACCATTCCATGATTCAGTGATCTTATTTTATTAACAGCTGTCAATAAACTTCTACATATTGTTGTAAATCTAGTGCAGTCATAGCTAAAGGGGAGGTGACCATCTCCTGTTTGCCTCAAAAAATAATTAAATATTGTGAAATATAGATATATATATGAGTCAGGACAAAAAGCTTTTTGGATAATGGAATTAAACTACCTTTTTTCCTTTCCTTTTTTTTTTTTTCCTCTTGTAGTTGAGCTTTTCAGATTGCAGAGGAACATAATTTTTGGATAAAAATTTTGTTATGTAAAGGAACAACAATGAATTAAATCCCTGGAAATTCTTACCTGGCCTGCCTCTCTCTCTGTCTGTCTCTCTCTTTCTCTTTCCCTATTTCATGGTGCTTCTGATGCAGTTGGATTTGTCACTGAATTGTGACCAATTTTTAGGTGTGACAAAGCAAGGCTTTCAAACATCCCAGGAAATTCAGCACATCACTTTAGGTGGAAAGCACACAAAGAGATTGTACCCTGGGGAAACAGCAAAGGGTTTTTTAATCAGGGAGAACATGAGTTTTCATCACTGGAATTCAGCCAGCACAAGAATTTAACTCTTTAGCTTTTACCAGAAGTGATGTGGGACGTGCAGCACAAAGAACCTGCACATCAGGTCTTGCCCAGAAGGTTTTACCATGGGAAATGTTATTGCCTAAGAAGGGTTTAGGAGGACTTAGACCAAAGAAATTCAGCAGTCAGTGGCTTGCATTGTGTTCTCCTTCCTTGGAGAAATGATTTCACACAGGGTTAAAGCAGATGGAAGCGTTGGGAATTCTTGGGTGGCTGCAGCAGCAGAGGAGGCTGTGCCTGCTCCCTGCACTTGGCTCACATCTGCCTCTGTCTTTCCAGCCTAGTTAAGCTCAACCATTTCTGTACAAACCATTTGATTATCTTCTGTTTGGTTTCTCAGTCTGTCTGCTTACTATAAACACACCTACTGTATATGTTGTGGCGTTGGAGGGCAGCAACGCTGGAAAAACTTTCCCACAGTGAACTCCAAGTGGTGGTGTGACTTCAAAAAATAAATTCAACTTCCATGCTGACAAACAATCTTCATGTGCTTTAATGTCCTTCCACTAAGACTGCAGCAGCAGCATTAAAGTGAACTTCCCTACAAATTATGATGTTAGATAAGAATGTCCTTACTCAAATTTCCTGAAGCTACTCAGCAGTTATTTCTGCAGGGAACATGCTGGCTGGGTTTGTTAGATTAAAGTAAGAATTTAGGGCAAGGTTCAGTTTAGTTGTTTACCATTTCAAAGTCTTAAGTGTTCTTAACTCTTTCATGTGTGTTTTTGCCACCCTTGTTTTGAAAACAATCACGTTTTGTCTTTGAAGAAGCAGCAAGGCTGCTGATCCAAATGTGGGGGTTTTGTTCCCCGAATCTTTAATATACACAATATACCTTCTGCCTCTGGGACCGAGCTGAAATAAGCTCCAGTTGTGCTTTACTGAACATGACTAGACCTTGATAATCATCTTCCAGAGAATGAAATGGGATTTTGGAGGGGTGGGATGGAACCGTGACATCAGTGTTGTCATTATTGTGGTATTTACTGAGCATTTGCTGTACATTTCTGGACTGTGATTAGTGCACAAATATAAAGCCTATGCACTGTTTTCAGCCTGAGAGATGAAATATAGTTGAGGTCCTGAGACTGAATCTTGTGGAAGTACTTAGAGCTCAAAAATGTGCTTTTCCTGCACTACCCTTGCTTTTGGGGGAAACAACTTTATATCAATTTTCTTTTATCAGTGCTTCACTCATTGCTTGCACAGGTGCCTTTATTGTGCACTTCAAGAATGGTTAGTTTTGACCACTTTAGGTGTTGTTACATAAATAGAAATGGAAAATACTAAGTTAAAAGACACGACTGACTTGCCTCAGATTGGAATTGTTTTGGAATTTCGGTTTTTATGCACATTTCTGCCACGCTTTTTTTTTTTTTCAACTTAGGAAAATAGGTCTGTTTTCATGAAGTAGATTCTTTCTATTAAGTGATGGGGGTCTGGTCACCCAACACCTTCAGAGCTCTGGTTGAGGAGGACTCAAGTAGGAGAAGGTGACCAGGCCAGTCCTCCCCAATGGAAACGTGGTTTCTTGTCTGACTGCCCAGTAGAAGAGGGGAACCCAAAACGTTTTCTACAAAGAAATTCAAAATGCCATTTTTATTAAGAAGTGGTGCTTACAAATTAGAGTTCAATTCTAGTTCAAATGAAGATGTCTTTCATGATGACATTTATTTGGTTCATACTCTTAAAAAAGGCATGTGATTTACTGTTCTTCTCGTGGCAGTCCTTTAGTTTCATACATATGTATTTTGGCTTGGCTTTGACCTTTTGCTTATTACTTTAAAATTTGCATGTTTCTCATAAATACAGGCTTTTTTTTTCTTTTTTTGGGCATTCTTTATTGTGATATTCCCTCTTTAATGTGGTCTAATTTTGAGAACAAGAAGTTTTGCAGAAGACCAGCATGAAAAGAATGAACGTTGAGGCATTAAATGTTTACAGATCAGTTTAAGTGGATATAATCCACAACAAGTAACAAAGTGGGAACATTTAACTTCAAAGCACATATGGCTGCTGTTACAAAATCAAAAAATGCAAGACTTGGGCTGTACAAAGTATTAGAGACACATTTTCCTTCCTTCTCACAAGCAAGTAGGATCTACCTTAGCTTTTTAGATGGGTTTTGAAGGCTGTAAACAGCTTAATGTCATGGTCAGATAAAGGATTTGGATTAATTGTGAATATTTATGATGATTTTTAGCTTTTAAAAAGCAAAAGTAAAGGGTGATTGTACTGTGTGACAGAGAGGGCTTTTAGGAAATAATGAAACCTTTGAAATGTGGCTCTGCAGCCTTCTCAGGATTCCTCCAGGTACTGGGGAAGGCTTCCACTGCTCCTGCTGCTCAGCTTTCTGGGATGCCAAATTGGGCTGTGCCTTGAACTTGTGGAGCACCTGCAGCCCTGGGTACCTGCCAGGGGCTGATCAGGTGTGTGGGCTGGGTGGGGAAGTGGCCAAAGGGAGCTGGAAGGAAGAGTGTAATACTCCTAAAACGTAGATAGAAAATACAGGTGCAAGGTACAAACGTGTGGGACACCAACATTTTTAGTTTAGGATTTTTGTATTTTTATTTCCATCTCTCTTCATTGTTTTTTCCCCTCCACTGTGGTTAATGCTCCCTGTTGATCTTGCTCCTCTGTTCCTCTCCTCACCAACCTCTTCTGTGTCCAGACTTCTTAATTTTTGGGGCAGTAGGTGCAGGCAGGATTCCTTCATCCCCTGATGGATTCTGTAGGGAAGGAAGTTTAATGTGACTGTAGTAAACTCATTGACAATAAAGATAAGTAGATTATCTGTTGAATTACTGGTTTTCTTATATTTTTGAGCTATAGGGTTAAAATAAAAGATAATAATTCATTGAAATGGAATTTTTGTCAAACATGGGTATTTACAACTACTGGGTGAAATATGACAACTCTTCCCCACCATACAGAAATCCTACATAACCTTTTAGGACAGGAAATGAATAGCACTGTATCAAATTGAAATTTCAGAGGGATTAAGCCTCTTTTTCACTGATAAATTCAGCACACAAATTTATTTAATAGCACTGGAGAAAGTGCAAGCATTTGATATATTTGCCATGCCTTGTAGATCAACCTCATCTTACAACATTTAGTGTTTTGGGTTTTTTTTTAATGTGTATTGCAATCACATTCATATTCCAGATCCCACTGCTGCATTTTCCAAGATTATACCCTTGAAAGCTTTTTTTGGGCATCTCTGTGATGTGATGTTTGAGCCTCATGTCTGACAGAATGAGGAAGACAGAGCTGTGTGATAGAGGAAGTGGGTTGGGAACAATGTTTTGTGTTCAGTTCTTAAAAATAGTGATTAAGAGCTGCTTTAATTATACAGTCATGTTAATGAATTATTTCCTTATGTTTTGTCACTATGACTCACATGTGTGGCAGTTGTTTCGATGCACCCAAGTGTAATTTTTCAAAAACACTAGATTTTAATCAGTATAATCTGTAAACTTATTGTGGCTTTACACTGATTTCAAGGAAAATGTATCCAATCAAGTTGGAAATCTTTTGCATAAGCCACGTCTGCAGCTGCCAAAGCCTTTTAAAACATGCATTGAAATTGGAATTTTTACAACCACAAAGGTTTTGGGGGGAAAAAAGTGCCATTTTTTATTTTTTTTTTGGTCTGTTTAAATGATAAAACTTGCTGAGTTAGGTCATAGCCACCCAAGTGATCTCTTAGGAAGCTTTCCTGTTTCTGTAACACTTAAGGCAGGTTGGGATCTGTTCTGTGCTGCTTTTGAGTGATACAGTTGCTGTGTAAGTGTGGTTGTGATGTCTCACTGTTTGTAAGACATTGTTGCCACGATGACTTTTTCTCTGACTCATTTTTTTCAGGTGGAAAACCCGAGATATTTGCGACAAAAACCGATGCCAAGGTCTTTGGTAGGTGCTTCTGTTCCCTATAAGTGCCATAAAGGCAATCAAACAAACATTCTCCATATTTTTAATTTCTGCTCAGGGCTGATTTTTACTTGGGAGTTGCTGTTTTTAGTTTAATAAGTTGTTTTGAACTCTTTCTCCTTCAACAGGTGACACCTAAAATTGCCCCAGGAAAAAGGCCTTCTCTTGACCCTCAGTCACTGCTTCGAGCAAAGGAGAAAGAGGTGAGATTCCAAGGGATTCTTTGAGATTCCAAGGGATCTTTGGGGCGTTTCCTTTGGAAATTGGGCATTAAGAAAGCAGCAGAAATCTCATGGAAGAGAACTTTTGCTGAAGTGTCAGGGCTTTTCATTAACTGCTTAATGTAGTTCCCAATTAGGGGCTGAAAAAGACTTTCTGAACACACAGGCGGGTCCTTTGAAAGAATAGAAAAGTTTGAATTTTAGGAATTTTCTGAACTACCTTTTAGCAGAAGCAGTGAAACCCTCGATTTAGTGAGATTTTTATTTAGTTTCTGTATACCTTTAAAAATCTGCAGACCTTGACCTTATTTCTGTTAGGACCCACATTATTTCTGTATCTGCCTCACTGAGCTCCAGTCTTCTTTTATGCATATGGGGTTTATTTTTACTTCTTTGAAACACTGTGAATTGGGGAGGTTTCTGTCAAAGCTTGTCTAAGTCTCTCACACCATGTTATTTTGTTATGAATGTGTATAAAAGTCAAATTTTGTGCTCATTTTCACCTTTTTCATGGATTAAGGAAGCTGATTGCCCGTGATACTTTGTCACAAACTACTCAATTTATTTAAAACATCTTTTCTTTTTTTGAGAGACAGTGAATTAATGAGCAGGAAAGGAAACTCAGCATACGTTAGGAAAACAATGAATAAAAACCCAAACCCAACCAACCAGTCAGAAACTCAACCCAAATTCAACACTTATGAATTGGGACTGTCCTAAAGTTGCTTTTAAGCCACTTCAGAAGGTGCCTTTAGCAGAGATACAGGGGAGGGTAGATTTGATTTGCTTCCATTGTTAATGAAATGATGGATGTGAAATGATTTCTGTTGCTACCTGGCAGCCTTGTTTGATGCTCAAACAAACAGTTGCACAATCCTTTCACTTTCTCTGCTCTAATGTTGCCTGTTCATTTTGCACTGACAACATTCAAAGCACCAGTGCCTCAGGATGAGGCCAGGTTTCATAAGATGTGAAAACAGCCCAGAAAATAAATAAATTGGAAGCACAATGCTGTCATTTAAACAATATTTTCAAATTAAATAAACAGGAATGCATGCCAAGGAGCTACATAAAATACCCAGTTAATACTTTGCTGGTTCAGTGGAAAAATCCTCTAAACCACACAGTAAAAATCCAGGATTTTTTGCTAATGGTGCTGGTTTGAACTGGAAAGGTTACAGACAGTGTTTCACAATCACCATGTGTGTGCTATTAACTAGAAAACTTAAATGTGTTTTCATCTTATTTTGTTTGTGAAGCTCAATTAAGAATAAAGCCTTTTCATTTATAGGAGGGAGATGCATTAACAGGAAAATAGAGCTGTGCAAAAGAGTTTGGGGAAACCTTTAACTGTTCTCAACCTCTTTGTAGTACAACAGGAGAACGTAAAATAGGATAACTGTGGGGGTTTTTTTTGCTTTTAACCTTCAGACCTTTGTTCATAAACCATTCCTGCACCTGTTTAGACTCTGTAATGCTGAACACATGGCCCTGTGCAGTGATAACCACATCCCAGCCCTGGGAAAACTGCAACAGCATCAGGCTTTTAGTCATCTCTTCCCCAAAGCCTTCTGACATGGATTAAACCATTTGGGAAATGGTCATTAGTGGAAAAAATCAGGGGTTCAGACAAGGAAGATGCAACACAACGGGAACAGATCCATGTTCAGGACAGCAAAGCACCGCAGATGGGGTGGCTTGTCTTGGTATAAAGGAAAAAATGTCCCTTTGAACTTCAGCTCTGGCCATCCTGAGTGTCACAGAGAGATCCTCAGGGAAGAGGAGGGGAAAGGAAAAGGGCTGATTTGGGATTTTTCAGAAAAGCAGATCCAGTAACACTGCTAAGATACAGAGTTCTGCTGGGCTGAGAAATAAAGTGAACTGTGTTGATAAAACACGTCGTTTTGCTGACCTTTGCCAAACCACTAGTTTATCTGATGTATCCTTTAAAGAAGTTTTGGTGTTCCTTTAAGGAAATTCTCTTTCTTAATTTTTATCCATCTTAATTTTTCTTAGCACTTTTTTTTCCTCAATTTCCTTCTGGTTTGCTTTTTGTAAGCAAAGACATTTATTTATCTTATCTCAAGAAATGAAACCTAAACACATCTGAGGAATATTGGAAAGAATTTTCACTTCTCATTAGTTTAAACTACAGGTTATAATGAATACCTGGGGTAGATTTGTCCTGAGCTGCATACCACCTCTTAATTAATTTAATTTTTGACAAGCTGGCAAACTCAATGCTTTGTGCAATAACTCTCTTATGAAGCTTCACCTCTCTGGGTTAACTGGGAACACTGGAGTGTTTCCAATGTTTTTGTTGACTTATCACTGTGCTCCTGTCACTTCTCTGTTTTGATTTTTGGGAATCCAGTGATGATGTCTTTAGATGGGTTCTTTTCCAGCCTCTTGTATACTAAATTAGTTCAGACTAAAGGGTTTTGCAACTGGAGGGAGGAGGAATTTTCGGTGAGTTTTCAGGGGAATACAGGGATGACTCCCACCAGTTTTCATGGAGTGGGGAATAAAGAAGAGGGAAAACATGCCCAGGAAAAAGGGGAGATGATCTGTGTGTAAGATAACAGTGCAGAGAATTATCCCCCCGAAAATTCATCTTCATGGATTAAGAACCAGAAGTAAGATGAAAACTTTTTTTGGGCTTTATGTATTCAAGAAACCTGATCTTTAAGATGCAGCCTTTTAAAAAAACTATTTAGAACCTTTATCTTTGTAATCTCTACTTAAGTTTTTCTCCTTTTATTTGGGGAACGAGCACTCCCATTTGCTGCGTGACACCAATTTTATTTATAAAGATCATCAAGATCATCGCGGTTTTACAGCACCAAAAGCGTTGGGGTGGAGTGATCTATTTATGTTAAGATAAAATCTACACTGATGGTGTTATAGGTTAGTCCTGATCTGGCTGAAAGTGCTCTAAATTTAAGGTGTTGAAAGCAGTGGATTTACTGGGCTTCTCACTTATCTGGCAAGAGATTATAAATTGAAAGGGAGAAAATTGCATAAGGGCTGGGATATAGATTTTTCCCCAAGAGGGAATGTAGAGGAAGGAATTCAGGGAGGAAAGAAAGTTGTAGGACTTGGGAGGGAGAGTGAACAACACTTGCTGGTGTTATCATGGAAAGAGGTGGGGTTTGAGGAGAAGAAAAGGAACACTTGAAGATAACAGTCCCTGCAGTTGGAAGGAGGTGGTGATCAGCGAGCATTGTCCTGTTGGTTTTGATTTCCTCCTCTTAATTGCTCTGTTCCATAACAAAGTATTTAAATACATGGAATTCCTGCCAAATTAAAAGCAATCAATGAAACCAATATGGAGAGAGTATCCTAAAGGAGGACTCTTGTAATTAAACCGTCGTAAAATTAACATTATTGTGCTTTTAGCTATGTCATGGGTTTGATATGTTTCCTCATTGAAAACAAATATTTTTGTTCATATCTTCCAGGAATGATAACGAAAGATACCAGTATTGTTGTCTGGGATATTATATTGAATTAAAAGTGTTTGTGTGCTCACTTCTGTGTGTCTCTAGAGTTTAAATTTTGGTAGATGGAGATATAGATATAAAAATAGATAGATAGATAGATATGTATTTGTGTATGGAATCAGGAGAGCTGGATAGAACTAAAGGACCCTCCTTAGGTATGAGATGGGGCTGGTGATCCTGTTGATGCTTTTTAAGCTCAGAAACATTTAGTAATAACAGGAGGAGAGTGGTGTTGATGAACTTTCTGAAAGCATTTGAGTTGTAAAACCATCTGTAGGTGAGCCCAAAACCTGAATTTTACCATAATTGGAGCTTTGTGTGTTGGATTTTTTTTTTTTTTTTATTATCTGTCTGTTCTCCCACTTCTTTTCCTTTCTTCTTCCCCATTTTTTGTCATCCTGTTCACCTGGAGCTGTCCAAGTCACTCTTCAGCTCATAAATATAACACCGATTTCCAAGGGGTAAAAACTGTTAAGGTTTTTAATTCTAGTGAATATTCTTGTTAAAATGTAAGAAGGTGTGTTGAATCCTGTTCACACAAGCGTGGCCCACACGAAGGGGCAAGGAAAGGCAGATAAGACACAATTATTGCTTTCATCTTGATTTTTCACTTTTCCATAACTTTTTTTTCTTATGACAACTTGGTTCTGAAAATACTGTTTTACTTCCCTTTCAAAATACTCCAAGCAGTGCACGTTGTGGCATTAAATATTCTCTGGTTCAACTGAATTTCCTGCTTTTATCCCCATCCCTGGTGTCTGTTTGGAGTGCAGTGCCTGATTTATGTGAGGAATCCACTTTTAAACTGATTCTCACCACCGAGTAATCGTTGAGCAGGGATCTGTTAGTTCATGTTTAAAATCACAGCAATCCTGACTCCTGTTAACATAATTCCTGGCTGATTAATGTCCTGTTCCCCAAAAAAAAACCCCCATGTGCAAGTTGTCCGCTGTCTTCCATGTGAGGAAGTCACATCCTGTCTTGCTTTGATAACTCTTCAGAATGTAATGTTATAAAACCCAAACCTTATTTTATTGCCAGACTGGTGTGAGACATCCAGTGTATGTCAGGATGAGACATGTTTTCATAAACTGCCTGGTGATTTATAATTCCTGATACCAGCCAGGCTGGTTATGAAGATATATATGTACATGCACAGTTATTTATTTATTTTTTTGCAATAGTTTGTGGACTATGTCTTTAATTATTGCACATATGGGCTGGAGACATTGAGAAAGATCAAAGGGGTAGGTTAGCAATTCAAACTAGTGTTTTAACCAGTAGAATGTCCAGATGGTTGCCAAGCAGCTGGGAATTAATCTTTTGCTGCATGATTAATCTCTACCTCAAAGTGTCTCTCCCTTTAAAAAAAAAAAAAAAAAAAAGAGGAAGAAAGTTCGATTTTTTTATTTTTTTTTTTCATGTGTATAGATCCTGATTTTTAAGGGAGGAAAGACATTGACTGCAAAAAGTGCTGTACACTGTTATTGCTTAATGTTGCACTGGTGAAAGGAAGGCAGGAGTGCAGGTTTAGTGACTGGTTTAGGAGATCCTGAAGTGAGTTTAAAAAGTTCAGCAGCTGCTGAAACACAACATAAAATAAAAAAAAAAAAAGAAGTGACATGGGGAGAAAAAGTCAGTGCTGTTGACTCAGTGTGTTCAGGCTCATTCAGTGGACTCAACATTACGCAGAATTATAGGAAGTTTTCAAGCAGTATCTACTTTTATATTCAGATTTTACTAAATGCCTTTGAAATCTGTCTGATTTTTGCATGTTCACGAGGTTCCACTGGGCTCAGGCTTCAGAGCTGGCAACTGCAGATTGTTTGCTGCGTTTCTGAGCTGCCTTTCCTGAAATTGCATCTCATCATTTGCTCCTGTGTAGAAGTTTTCACAACTTCTAACCATATATTGAACTTTTTTTGGTACTTACTGGTGGCAGTGGCTGCTCCTAGTGGCAGATGTACTTGTTCTGTGTGCAAGTGGGACATTTGCCACTCCAATAAAGCTGTTAAATAATATGATGTGTTGTGGTGCTAATATGCATGTTATGTTTATTAGCTGTATAGAACATCCTTTGGGATAAAAATACCATTGCCAGATATTACAGTTGTTGGGATACAGAGCATTTCTCCTTTTTCCCACTGCCCTCAACTTGGAAATCTGTGAAAAATACATTGTTCTCTCTTGAAAGATCCTAATGACATTTGCATATGAATGAGAACAATTGTCCTTTCAATTATTTTTCTGTATCCAGCAAATGTGTATTAATTTCAGTGTCAGTTAAAAAGTCAGGTTTTTCTTGATGGGGAAAGTTGGTAGGATTTGATTTAGGACAAAGCCTTTCATTCTTAGTGTTTATTGAAATGGGATAATAGTATCATGTTAATTTTTTTACTGAAGTGAATATTGAGTTGCTCTTTCAAGAATACTCTGTAAAAAATATTGCAGCTGGAAGTAGCAGCTGTAGTGTTTTTAAAGAGTAAAGATACAAAGAAGGTTAGATCCGTGGAGGGAATTATAAATGTTTGTTAGGTCAAATAATATAGTCCAGATCATAAACATGGACTTTTGTGGAGGGACCTTTGGATCTGGGCAAAATGCCATGTTTATAAAGGGGTTTTTTGCATTCTCATTTCTGGCTGTTCCACTTGTTTGATGCCTCTTTTCTTTCAGTCCATCTCTGGTTTATCCTGAGCTCTTTGAAACAGAGACTTTGCAAGTAATTTATTTCACCTTGAGCATTGCACTGGATAAAAGTATTGATGATATTCAGTGCAGAATTTGGTTAGTGATTCTGTTGGTTAATGATGTGCTGTTTCAAAATGTAGTCATAAATTTATTTATTTTTTTGAAATTGGAAGTGAACAGTATTTTTTCCACATCCTGTAAACTCCACAAGCTTTTCAGCAGTTCCATTTGAAAACAGATTAGTTCCAATATGATTAAAATCTACATTTACTGTAGAAATTTCTATTCAAATAAATTACCGTGAAGTATTTTTCCTTTTTTTTTTTTTTCCACACCAGTGATTTTCTTTCAAAGATTTAGGAGGTTATTCTGGCTCTTAAATAGCTGTAAAATGTGGAAAGTATTAATATACCTCCAAGCTAATCATAAAAATTTTTGAGGCTACAATATGATACAGAAATAACACAATGAGAAGAGACAGCTTGTTAATGATGATGTGAGATACACTGTTCTGAATTACTTTAGTCTGAAGTCAGCATGTCTTTTTTAATAAATCTTGACTGTTTTGCAAGTACAGTCTCTCCTGCCTTGGCCTTCCTGAATGGTTTAAAACACTGTATAAATTATCAATATTTATTGTTTTAACCCTGCATGTGAAAATTGAGTAAACAGGATTCAGTAGAAAGTTGGAGTTGTTTGTTGATATTTTTGTTAAGAAACCTTTTTCTTCTATGAAAATATCAAAGCTTTGTGCTGTGCACTGATTTCTTTCAGCAGCTGCACAACACCAAGACAAATAAGTTTTGTCGTGCACTGTAAGATACACAAGTCATTGTTCTACATTGTTAGTTCTTACTTTGAAGTTCTCAGTTATTGTTTACATCCTTCTCCCCCTTCCTCGCTTCCTCCCTCCCTCCCCCATATATTCATAGGCTTGGGAAAAAAAAATAAAAAAAATCTGGCAAGCAACAAGAACTGTTTTGTCAAATAGCCAAAAAAAAAAAGAAATCTCTGATGGATGTTAAAGCTCCAAGATGCCACCTCTGGCCTGAGGGTGAGCCCTGTAATGAAGACAAGTGAGCAGTGGGCAGGAGTTCAAAGCTATCTCTGATTAACATTGTTAACCTGCTCATTGAGTTCCTCTTAAATCAGCTATTTAAATATTTCGACAAATTTCCGTAAATGGGGACAAGATGAATGTTTGTGTTCTGTCACGGAGAGATCACCTTCCCTCCCTCCTCCCCCCCCAGAAAAAAAAGATTTATGGCAGCTGCAGGTTAGACTCTTATCAGTTGAAATTTGACAGCTGTTAATTAAATTTTCCTGGCACCCAACCCGTGCTATGGAAACACAGGGCAGCCATGGGGTGAAAAACCATTTTCAGGTGACTGTTGACTGGTTTGGGTGGTGTTCTGTTTTTTTCAAACGGGCAAGAAAGTGTGATGAGGCACATAAAAGCAGTTCTGCTGCTACCACCCTCCCTGGCTTTAAATAACAGGGACAGCACAGATGTTTGACATCAGTATTGTTTACATGGCCTTAGGGTTTAATTGCCTCATACTCTTTGTGAGGAGGATAAACAATGACAGAAATCCAAAGGAATGATGTTCAGGCAACAGCAATGGCTGCGTTTCATACATAGCTGCAAACTTCCCAACTATAGCTAAATATCTACATTTTTCTTTTCTCTTGTCTGAATGGTAACATGCCAGAAATTTCATATTTTTCTGCTGCCTCTCAACTGGTGATAAAAGGTATAAAAACTGATGAGCTGCGTCTAACGACGGAACGGCTTTTCCGAGTTGTTTTTCTCTATTTTCTCTAAAACTCACCAAGGTCTTTGCTGCTGCTGTAGGTTATTTTGTTTCTTAACATGAATTTAATCAACAGAGGAAAGCTGGAGTGCAGAGGGCACCGTATGGAAGAGCAGCACACGGAGGCACCAAGTGCAGGAAATCGGGACGCGCGCGGAGCAGATGAAGTTTGACATTTGGGAACTGCAAACAGGCTCAGCCTCGGCTTGGCGTGGTTTTAATTTTGAAAAGATATACTCCTCCGTTGAAATTAGTATTTAATAACGTGCTTCAGCTTCTCGGTGGAAGGGGAGATGTTTCGCTGCCAGTTGTGAGGAGCCCGTTTGCTTCGCCCCGGCCCTCGTGAGCTCACTGGTTAAAATGTGTTTACGTGACTTAATTCTTTTTTATCTTACGTATGTGGTGAGATTGGAAATGTGCCTCACAGAAAGGGTGGGTCAAAAAGCACATTTGTAAGTGAAACCAGTACTCCAAGCTTATCTGTAGGACACTGGTGGTGTCCTCAGGCCTTCTGTCTTTTCCAGCTGGTTTCCACAGAAGAAGATAAGTTTAGGATTTTTAAACCAGTTTTTACAGCAAATGCTCGAATTAGCACTTCCAGAGGTTGTGATGAACATACATGTGTGTCTTGGAATTATGGAGCAATGTAAAATTTAAATATTGTGGGAGATTTTTCATTTTATTTTATTTTTTGCCAGTTCTTCGTTACAAATACATCTTTCCTCTTAGCACTAGCTGAAAACTCCAAGTGCAAATCAACTACTGAATTTCAAACAGCTTAATATGGGACTCCTCCCATTTCTTTATATAGTAGGTCTTGAAGGGACAAAATTAGGAAAGTTGTGGATGAAGCAGATGGGGCAGGAAAGTGTCTGCGGTGCTGAAACTGCAGAATTTCATTAAATTTATAGAAGTTGAGGACCTTGAGTGCTTTTTGAGGTATCACTTTTTCAGCCCTGAGGTGATGAGAAGTTGAGATTTTTCAAGCAATTTTATTTTTAATGTTCAGAGGAAAGTGAATCTTATTTTGTTATCACAGGGTTTGCATCGTTAAGGACTGACTTCTGTGCCTTGAACACACTTTTCATGTTTTTTCATGTTGTTTGGTTGCAATTGGCTCTTGGTTTTTGGAAAGTACTCCCAAAAATCTGTGAAAATGGAAGAGCTGGCTGTTCTAGGGGAAGTGGTGCAATGAATTAATGAGCTAAAATTGATGAGAACTGGTGCAAGGTGGTGCTAAGTGGAAGATTAATGAGAAGTGGGAACCAGCTTTGAGTACAGGGAGTTCTGTTGTCAACCTGCAGGAAAACAACAACCTGTGGCTGAGAACAATCACCAGCGCTTGGAAATATATGTGTGTCCGTGTTTAATCCAAATGGAATTTTAGATTTTGATTTATTTTTGTGTTATTTCAACCTACGTAGTAATAAAACCAAGCCCAGCTCTCAGCAGATACGAAACCACCAAGGATTAATTTTCATCCATGCCAAGACATTCTCACTTTATTAATGAGTTTTAAATGTAAAGTGTTTGTGTGGATTTAGTAGCTGTGTGAGGGCAGTAGCTGTGCCTCAGTAATTCATAAGCTTTTAATGTAATTCAAGTAGATTGGAGTCTCTTTCATGTTTAGTTTCTAGTATTTGTGTTTTTACAAGGCCTTCATATTTATTTATGGAATGTTCACAAGCTGTCTATCTGGAAGTGGATTACTGTGCTTTTTTTTATTAAATCAACACTTATTCATCACCTGGTACGAAGATTTTCCTCTATAATGTCACTTTGTTGGAGTGATATATGCATATATTTCTTTTCATATATACATATGCGTAGATTTCATGAATAGAACATGCATTTTTATCATGGTGCTTATTTTGGGGTGATAAAAGAGGTGGCTGACAGCTGAGAATATGATTTATTTTCTTTGGATTAATTGTCAATCTAACTTTTTTTTCCCCCCGTTAATTTGCATAAGGCTGTGTACAAATAGTTGGGAGACAGGTCTCTTTATCTGTGGTGTAATAAGCAGGTTTAGAGTCAAGAAATGGAAAGAAATTGCTGGTCTTCCTTCTCCTCTTTTCAGTTCTTGAGGACTCTTCTGTGTTTACAGAGCAGCATTTTGCATTTTTGGGTTGACTTGGATTTTTGTGGCTGAGGTTTTCTATTGGTGATGGTAGTGATGTTTTCAATTCACAATAAATCTGTAACACAAACAAACCATATAAAAGAAATTAATAATTTGCACTGTGTTTAGTGTCTATCTGTGTTAGATAAAGATTCATGCTGGAATGGCAACTTTTGCTTAGTCAAAGGAATGGAAATAATGTTTGTTCCTGTGGAATTGTCAGTTGAGAGCATTACAGGGCAGGTTCTTGGCTGAGCTAAATAAAAAGGTGAGAGCTGAAAACAGCTGGATGGTGATGAAAGTCCGGTGTCCAGCTCTGAGGTGGGGGAGCCTGAGCTCCACGGGCTCTTAGGACATCCAAAAGGACACAAAGTTGGCCAAAACCCACTTTGTTGTCTGCTGGTGGGTGTTGGTACCTCGCTCCAGGGGTTTTGGTCCCCCCTTTTTAATGTGAGAGGGGCATTGGGGTCTGTCTGGAGAAGCTTCTGTGTCCCCTCTGCTTTCTGAACAGCACAAATTATTAACTGTAGAAGTGGAACAGCCCGAATCTGAACTCAAGGTGTCACTTTTGGTTTTTAGAAAACACGAGAAACGCCAAATTCCTGTCATACCTGTCCTTGTGAAAACATGCAAGAGACTTAAAAATACTTTAGAGGTTGAAACTTAGACTCTGAGTAAGAATTGTCAATGTATTGTTGTGTTGGGTTCAAGCACTACTTTAAACAAACACAACAGGAAATGTATTTTAGCAATCAAGTCCTTACTCCCATTATAAGTCACCTTTGAAAGGAAACGTGTTTATAATGTGAGCTCTATGAATAATGGAAAACAAACAAAACCAAACATGCATCTGGGCTGAAGGACATTCTTTGTATAAATGTAACACCTGCCTGAAGGAAAGCAAGTTTACCAAACCTGATATATTAACAAATATTAAAAGTTTTATTCCTAAGTGTTTATTTAAATTAAGGACGAAAGCTTATTTTAGGCAGTAGCAGTTGTGTTTGTTGCCAACTAAAACATCTTACAAATTAATTTTCTAAATAAATGTTTTAGGTTGACATCTTTCGCAGCAGTTTTATCAAATGGATATGAAAATATTGAGAAAGTGAATATAGACTGTTTTCAGCAATTATTTGTTGGTGACTTCCCATTACCTTGTTAAAGACGTAAATTAAAAGTTATGAAAAGGTCATTAGTGTAATTCATTCTTTATTTAAATTGCCTACCCTGTTTTGCTTTTAAAGCTGGAAATGAAAGTGAAAATGGCAGAAGGTAAATTTCATGAAGAAAAAGTGAAATTACAGCAGAAGCACGATGCTGACGTTCAAAAGGTAAAAAGTGTTTGTATTTTCTTCCAAAAAAAATGTGTTCATAATGGAGAATATGATTATAATTAATAACTAGCAGTTGTTCTTTAACTTCTCCACAATTGCAGGTAATGTTCATTAAAAGCCAGATTGTAGGTAAGTTTGCATAAACTGATAGGAATGTGCAGTGTTCTATGGTAACATAAACTTAGGAAAGGGAAAGCATGGGAAGAAAACAAAGGAAAATACACAAGGCCATTTGTTTGTTTGAACAAGAGAACCTATTTTACCAGCCCAACAACTTCTGTGGGATTTTGTGATTTTTCTTTCAGAGAGAGAGCACCTGTGTTATAGAAAAATGTGAATAAAGACTTTTTATGGACAAAATGCAAAATGTAACAGTAGGAAAATCCACCGGAATATCAGATATGTTCCTGCTCATACAGTAATAGTGTTTGTTCTCCTGTCTCCATTTTGACAGGGTCTTAGAGCAAAGCCTGGTCACTGAACAGCCCTTTATTTATGTTTCTGTGTTGTTAAACCTGATGTGGCTCTTAATTCTTCAGCACTGACACGACACCAGATCTGCTTCTTTGGGTTCTGCTGGGTTTGTCTTTGTTGTGTTGCACAGCACCACTTCTGGGAAGGTCACAAAAAGGCTATCACAGACCACGTGGTTACCTTCAATGCCATGTTTTAAACATGGGGTAAAACTCTGGAAGGTCCTGAGTGCCTCTGGACTCTCTCTGATCCCGGGGACGTGGCGGGAATTAAACGCTCGGCGCCGGGATCCCGGTGGCTGATCCCGCTGTAAGCTCTGCATTACTCACTGCCTCTGTTTTGTTTCTTAAGGCTGAGTCACAGCCTTGGAGGAAGTTGGTTGACACAACACTGTGACACATCAAAGCCTCTTGAAAGGATGTTAATATTTGGTCAGGTGCATTTTTGGCTCATCTGCTCTCAGAGCCTGCGAGCAGAACCCGGCGAGTGAAGCTGGGAGTCGAAAGGAAACAGCTTTGTGAGAATAAGAAATAGTTTAAATGCTTTCTCATCCCTTGAGTTGTCAGCCCTTTCTAACTGATGTTAGAATTCCGTCTTTTGAAGTCGTTTAATCACGTTGGATATTTTAGAAAAGGTTAAATGGCGTCGTATTAATCTTGAAAGACGCAAAACGTTTATTGCAGATGGAGTAATATTGTTTTAAGATGAAAGCTTCTGTTGGATAAGAGATTTGGGGCACCGTTATAAAATTTCTGGGACTTTAATCTTTATCTTAAACACAAAGTTTTTTAAATTAAAATACTATCTCAAAGTGTGCAAATATTTGAGCTGTTTTTTTCCAAAATCGGCGTGTGCAGAAATGGGGGTGCAGTTACCTTGATATACTTCCTCTATTCCAACCCTTTGTTCCTTGGAATCCATGCAAGGAATTGCAATTGGTGAAGCACAGAAGAGTGTAGTCAAGTTTACCAATTTATTTTCCATATTTCTTCAACCTGTTGAGAATTTGAGGTGCTTTTAAATAGTATGAGGCAACTTAAATATGAAAAGGGAAACCCATCTTTTCTGTTGCAGCAGTAGCACCATGGAACTTCCACACTCAACAGGAGCAACACAGGGTTTGCCCAAGTTTAAAGGCAAACAAAAAGACCTATCTTAAAGCATGAAACTCCTTTTTAATGTACTTCTGCCTACATTTATTTACAACAGTCCTTTGTTTATGACTTGGTAGTCTGAGCTGTAAAAAATGACTTAGATTTAATCACAGTCCTGCAGGACCTGAGCACTTCTTGAAGGCAGTGCCTTTGCCAGAGATCAGGGTGGATTGTTTTGTGCACTGGTTGTAGTTTTGATTTTTCTGAACTTTTGTTAAAATAGTTTGAATTGTCCCTGCAGATTTTGGATAGAAAGAACGACGAAATAGAGGTGTTGAAGTCCAACTACAAAAAGAAACAAAAAGAATCTGAGGAGGTGATCAGAAGACTGGAGAAAAAAGGTGATTTTTCTCTTCCTGCTTGTTTTCTCTGTGGTGGTATTGCACTGCACTCTCTTGTGGCTGTGGGCTTGTGTTCCTCCTTCAGACATCCCTTTCTTCTTCATTTGCAGGTCTTCACTTTATTTTTTCCTTTAGATTTTGAGAGGCTTGTCCAGTTGCCTTTGCTGTTTCCAACCCACAGGAGGCCTGTGATCTTTTATATTTAACACAGGTTTTATGAGCATCACCAAAAAAAGTTTCTTTGATGGTGCTGAAGTATTTTGACCACTCGCTTCAAACTTTTTGGAACCTCTGGCCCAAAGTTAATTTCTTTATGCATTCAGTACATTTTAATCAAACCACAATGGGTTATTTTTAAAACTGTTGCGGCAAGAGATTTCAAACATGAGTAGTCTTGACTATGTCATAAGTACAAAACTTGGCCTGAGTGTGGCTTGTCAGCAGTTTTTCAGTGTTAGTTTCTTTTAGAATTCCTTGGAGTCCTTTTACACTATGGACTAAACCACAATGTAAAATAATACAGAAGTTTGGTAATCTATGTACAAAAAGGGAGAGTGTTCCATGTATATTGTTTCCTCCTCCTTGGGAAAGTAATTTGTCCAACAAGGAATCTGGTGCCTCTCTCAGTGGGTTGGTGGTTGCTCTTGGCTGGAACAGGTTGTGTTTGAGTTGCCTCCACTTTTACCAGATAGTGAAAATCCTCAGTCACTTCTAAAAAATGAATATGTACCTGCTTTGTTTTCCACTAAATTTGTTAGACTGTGAATTCTCGATGCAATCACTTGGGGAACTTAATTTCCTTGTGTATCTTTAGCATTCAGCCTTCACAAAAACCTCTTCTTCTAGGGATGCTCATGAAATCAGGTTAAAAATGCCTATTTTCTTTAGGTTATAAGGAATTTTGCTGATGTGCATTTACTCCTTCAGGAAGGAAAACTCACTCTGAAATATTCTGTAAACAAAGCAGAAAACAGAGAACACCTTGTAATACTGCAGTGACACAGAATCAAAGTGCTAAATTTTGAAGCAACCCATGCATTAAGTATTTTAGAGCCAAAAAACATCAGAAAGTCGGGTCAATTGGAAAGCTGACGTAAACTGATTGTTGCCAGCACTGAACAATCCCAAAGGTGTCTCTTGAATGGTTGTTTATTTTCCCATTTTTAACAGTTCAGACCCTTGTTCGTGAGTCACAAGTTGTCAGAGAAGCCAAAGAGCAGCAGATTGTGGAGTTGAAGAAGATGTGTGAGCAAAGCAATGATTCCCTGAACAATGAGTGGGAGAAAAGGGTAATGAACAATACTTGCTTTCTTGACAGATTCCTACAGTGTTTGTCTGATATAATACACTTTGTCACTCAACAAAATAAATATAAGGAATATGTTACTTTGAGGGATGTTTTTTTATGCTGATTTTGATTATTTTTTTTTTCCTCTGGAGTAATTAAGCCTCTTTTTGCTGATGCCTGCACACCCACACCCACCCAGCTGGTCACCCTCTGCCTGGGGTTCATCTGGCCTCCTGGCAAGTCTCTGGATGTATTAGGGAAGTGTTTATTTCTGGCTGACCTGACATGGAATTTTAATCTGGGTAAACCTGCTGCTACCTGCTGCCACGGTGATTCCTTTGAACTCTTATTTTTGCAATGGGTCACGAATTCTTCAGTGTATTTTTATTTATTGTTAAACTCAAGACAGCGGCAAAGCAGGGGGAAAAGCATGTTTATTGTGAGACAGCATCACCTTTGTCCAGATTATTGTCAGGATTTGTCCTGCTCCCCCCACTTGGGAGAGGGAGGGTCACAAAAAGGGCAGACCCACCCGCCTTTATAGATGAAGAATGCTGTGTAATTTAATTTTTTTGCAACCCTGCATCTGGAAATGATGTTGGGTTTAATTCTTGCCTTCTGAGAGATAAATCATAAATCTTGTCCTTTGTGCTGAAGACCTCGAGGCTTCAGAGTTAAATGGGCTTTTCTCATAGAATCCAGAATGGTTTGGTTTGGAAGGGGCCTTAAAGATCATCTCATTCCAATAGAATATTAGAGCATGGCAAAAGTATGTCTTTTAGCATTCTGTGTGGATTAAGTTATGCCCTCCACACACTTCTAAATGACTTGCTTATATTTCTTACAGCTTTGTAGAGTCACAGCAGACCTATTTAGTGAGCAAATTATCTAGTCTTGTTAGAAAGGACAGAAATGTGACCACCCGGGCCTTTCAGTCGTTCTGTTTGTATTCTGCAATAATCTAATACTTATAAATGCTAGTTTTAGATGCCATTCATTATTTTCTGCTGTTTTTCTGATGCACAGCTTCACGATGCTGTGGCTGAGATGGAGAAGGAGAAGTTCAACATCCGGAAGAAGCACACGGAGGACATGCAGGAGCTGCTGGAGGAAACCAACGCCCGGCTCCACAAAATGGAGGAGGAGTATTTGCAACAGACCCAGTCAACTGTGAGTTTGATTGTGAACATCTCACAGTGGCAAGTGTCTTTTCCAACATTCAGACTTTGTGGGTTTGTGTTCAGGTGGACTGGAAGTGCTCGAGGCCAGGTTGGAGCAACTGGGGATAGTGGAAGGTGTCCCTGCCCATGGCAGGGGTTGGAATCAGATGATCTTTAAGATCCCTTTAAGGTCCCTTCCAGCCCAGACCATTCCATGATTCTGTGATTTGTGTATGTACTTATTTTTGATGGTGCAATGCAGTTATTCTGTCCTTTGAGAGGACAGCCAATCCAACCAAGGGTTTTTCCCCCAGATAAAATTAATCAAAGCACAGCCCTTCAATCAGTATTACAGAGAAAAATATTTGTGATGAGGCACTGACTGTAACATTTCTCACTGGTTTTGATTCAAGTTAGCAGAACTTTTGTTTCTGTAGGTTTGTGCACTATAAAAAAAGATTTATATAGTAGATCTGTTTTCACAGATACTTGTGACTCTTTACTTACCCACCTTCTCTTTGAATGAGCAAATGCTTGTTAGATTAAATATCACATAAAAAGAGTTTTGAAATAATTATTGATTATTCTAATGTATTATGTTTCTTTTCTAGAATCATTATAAACATGGAATAAGGTATAATGTGGATTTTGTGCCTGTTATATAAATGATGCAAAAAGCTAAAAATTGGCAAGTAACCTCAAAAAAACATCCTGTACTTTTTATCAGGATGAGGCATGAAGAAAATTGAATGAGTGAAAAGACAATGTCAAACAAAATTTATTCCTTTATTAATGAATGTTGAATTTAAAAATTAACATTCAGATCATGTCATAGGTAACAGTAAATACAGAGAAAAATGGACACAGTCTGTCAGCAAGATTGAATTTAAGAACCATCAAAACTAGACAGATCTTGCTGAGCAGCTTCTGATTTAATAATTAAACAAGGTAGAGTTCAAGGCAGGGCTTAAGATGAAAGACTAGACTGTCACTGGAAATTAGTTTTCTTTTTTTCTCTCTCTCCTTCTTTCTGTCTCCTGATTTTATTTTATTTTTTTTTTTTGGTTGGTTGGTATTTCAGAGTTTTTCCTTGTTCAGAGTTTCATGTTGTCAGGAATGCCAGTGCTGTTAGAGAGAGGAATGGGCTGAACAACTGAACTAATGCCAGAGAGCTCATAAGGAGGGGGTTGTGCACAAATGTGAACTTCCTCGAGGGCCACAGGGCCAGGGAGGAGTTATTATATTTGTTAATATGTCAGTACTTTTTTTTTCCTTTAAAAAAACCCCAAACAAACAGAAAACTCCAAAACAAGGAAAAACAAACAAAAAACCTGAAACAACAAAACCGAAACAACAAAACCAAAACAACAAAAAACCCCCAAAACAAACACCCCTTTGCCCCCCAGAAAAAAACCCCCAAACATTCCTGTGCAGTTGGCTTTGCATTGATGGAGAACTTTGCTCTGCTGTGGTCATGGAATATTTTAAGCTCAGGTGACACAGCTCAGGTGACCATCCAGGTGACCCTGTGTGAGGTTCTGGCTTTGCTCCAGGCTCTTGTCCCAGTCGGGGCAGTGCCTGCAGGTGGCTGATGTTTGGGTTTTTATTTTACTTTAACAGTGGCTGAAAATTCTGTTCCCATTTCCCCCATCTTCAGGCCTTTGTTAATATAAAAATAACTGTGATCTGCACATCCTGGAAGGACAGCTGGGTCTTATTTTTTGACTTCAGCCTCCTGAGGAGTCCTCTCATTTCCGTGCATGTTACCATAAATTTAGGGAAGAATGGGAAGTGGCAGAGTAGTCTCATGCTACCTGCCTGTTCTTATTCTGCTCCTTTTGAAATTTGTTTATATTAGGAGATGAAGTTCTAGGAAAAAGATACAGCTTTTAATAGATGTGATTTATTGAGAGGAAATCACTGTAATTAGATTAATGGGAGGTCTAAAAATCCTTTATGTGTGTTATCATCCATTACAGTTTTCCATAGAAATACCCATCTTCTCTCCCATTTTAAGAGATTTGCAATTTAAAAATCAGTTGCATTGACTGCTTTGCTTAAGGGAAAAGATGCGTTACTTTGAAGGGGGATAGACATCCATATTTTGAAGGTTTTTTTATGTTTTGTGTAGAACACAGAATTTACTGTCGTGATTGATGACAGCTTTGCTATTGTAACCCTTGTGCCTCTGGATCACCAAAGAACCTTGTTGCTCCAGGCTACTGAATAACAACAGGACTATTCCCTCATTTATTCTGGGTTTCCTCAACGTGACTTATTCTTTTAGAACGAGACTGTCCAAAAACTGGGGGCTCGTGTCCAGCAGTTGACTGTTGAGGCTGAAAATAGTCATTTGCTGCAGCAAAAATTGTCTCAGGAGAAGATTGAAGCAGAGCAGCGTTACCAGGACTTGTGCTCCGAACTTCAGGAACTCAAAGCGAGGTAATTAAACAACACTTGCCTGTTTACCATTTAAGAATATGGAATTTCCAAGAGCAAACATTGTTCATTTTGCTCCAAGAGCACTGTGAATGTTACTTGACATTAGAAAGCTTTCATGAAAATGTATTAATTGTTGTCCAACTCCTTTTGGACTGGCCCAACCAGCCATCCCGAGGAGGGTGTTGTCTTTCCATTATTTATAAGCAGCTCGTTGTGTGACAGGAGCAGTGGCACAGGCAGACATGCAGGATCTGTAGAATTGATATTGAGCAGGTAAAAATGCCAAAATATGAAAGCAATTTCCATATTCTGTTTGCTTGCTCCTTGTAGGTACAACTTGCTGCAGAAAGACAAGGACCACATTATGCAGGAGTACAAGGAGAACATCCAGAGACTACAAAGTAAATTTGATGTTGATAGAGATTTTATAAAGCAGGAACAAGCTCTCTCTGCAGCTAAGGTATGATAGGCAGGAAAATGTGGTTTGTTTAAGTGGCCTCCTCAATATAAATATAATGCTTATGTATAAATACGAGTAACTGTTCAGTTCTCTGAGTTACTCGTGTGTAAGTTGAAATAGAATTGGAATTTAATTTCTCATTCCCAAATTTGACTGAAAAATCACCTGAAGTTGACTGATAATTCTGGGGGGTGTGTCCCCATACAGGTGGTATTTCCACAGCTGATTCAGATAAGATACAATTAATACCCTGACCTTGTTTGTTCTGTTAAAATTCTGGATACCAGAGGATTCCAACACACATTTCTAAGTTCACCAGAGGGCCCAAAGTGATGTATCCAGAGCTGTAAACTCAGACAGGTTTTTTTTCCCAAGTTGTTAATTTTTTTCCCAATTTTGGGCAGCTTTGAGAAATAAATTTAAAGATGTAAAAGATGAATCTGAAGAGCTAATGAGGAGTGCAACCCAAAAATCCCTTTTTCTGTTAAATCCCTGCAGACATCTGATGTGATTGAGGAATTACAGAGGAGTGTGACTCAGTTAAAGCAACAATTGAAGGAATCAGAACACCAAAGGCAGCAACAGCTGAAGGTGAGCCCTGACTTTCCTAAAGGATGACCAACCTCTTCTCCTTTTTTTTTGGTGATTTAAATGTTTCAACAGCCATACTGGAATGCACTTATATTTCAACATGCCTGCTTGTCTGTGTTTTATTAATAGAAATGTATAAAGTGTCACCTTTTGCTTAAAGGTTGATTTAAAAGTGGGACTGAAAGAGGTGAGGGCAGAATTTTCACGGAAATCTTTTGACTGTTTCTTGTAATTCACATGTTAAATAAAACAGTTGAAATGTGTGTTGGTGGGTTACAGAGAAACATGACAAAGAATGATGAATGTCTTTTTTTTTTTTATCATAAACTGTAAACACTTTAAAAGTAAGTTTCAAAATTGTTTTTAATTTTGTCACTCTTGAACAGTTCAGTTCAATATTCTGCCTTCCTGTAGGCATTTAAATTAATCCTCCTATCTGAGGATAATGAGTTCCACATCTGTATCATGTATCAGTCCTGTTGGAGTTTTGGCATCTACTTCTTCTCCAATGTCTTTCATTTCACAGTTGATATAGTACAGAATGGCATTTTAATAGCTCAGGAAAACAAGTTGCTGTTTCTCTTTAAAAAACATGAATCATGACTTTTGAGATAGTTTTGTTATTTGCTGTTGGTTGAATTTTTTTTTGGTATGTCAGAGAATTTTTTAAGGATGACATCGAGTGGATTTTTAATTTTTATGGGCTGTTCTATATAACAGCAAATGTATGTGTTTGACTGCTTTGAAATGGAAGAAAAATGTGATTGGATTATTTAGAGTACACATTTCTTCCCTTGCAGGATCAAGAATACAAGGTTCAGCAGGACAAACTTCACTGGGAGCGTGTGTATGAGAAACAGGTAATGTTTGCAAGGAAAGTGAACCATCCTGTGCACATTTCCAGTTTTCTTCTGTACAGAAGTTAAAGTTTAAATTCTGAAATCCCCAAAGTAGTAAATTTTGGAATCCAAGCATTTCACGAGGTTTGGAAAAATAATGGGACAAATTCAAGGAAGATTTTAAGGACAGCTATTTGAGCACAGAGATATCACCTCTGATTCTGGGAACCTGCTGCCCAGTGATTTGGGCTGGGAAGGCATTCCCAAAGAATTGCCCCTGGAAACCTGTCCTGTTATTTTACACTGCTTTTGGTGGCAGCTGATGCCAGCTGCTGTTAGAGAAAAGATAATGAACTGAATGAAACCTGGCCTCTTGTCAGTGTTCACGTGTTCTTCCATACTTCTTTTTCCCCAATATATCCCTGTTCCATCCTTCTCCATGTGTTCTCCATATATTGTCAACGTGCATTGTTTTTACATCAGAAACTTAAAGCAAAAAACGTAATTTTCATCAGAAACACTTCATCTTAAAGCACTTTGCAAATGTTGTCTGCTCTTTCAGGCTTTAAACATCAATAGGTTTCAAATTAAACTTCAATTTTAGTGACATTATGTGTGCAACTCCTGTTCAGTCAGAGGGTGCTTAGATGCCTGTTTAATTGAAAGGATGTGTTACTCAAACATGTCACTTCCAAATGTGGCAAATTTATAACATGAAATAATGGATTGTGATCCCAGCTACTTGTCACTTGGTAATAGCATTTGTGACATGAATTGCAGTGGGGTTTTGGTTTGAGTTAGTCCCTTCTGCTGACTTGAAGTCAAACCCTTTTTTGTTCCGAGATCTGCTTTGGTTTAAACCTTGCCTACCTTTTTAGTCAAGTCGTGGGTTTTTATGAATGTTGAACTCCAGAAAAATCTGAGATTGGAGTAACATTGCAGGTCAAAATAAAAATATACTGGCATAATTTGGGTATCTTGTGGTTATTGAGGTAAAGTGGACATTGATTTATTGCAATATATCACTTTGGTTTATAGCAATACATCACTTCCTCTGCAGATAAGTACAGATTAAATATGTCTGGTCATGTTTCCAGGTGCCAGGGAGGGTATGAAGCTGAGACAGGGAAGGTTTAGGTTGGATCTCAGGGAAAGGTTCTTCCCCCAGAGGGTGTTTGGGCACTGACCAGGCTCCCCAGGGCAGTGGGCACAGCCCCAAGGCTGCCAGAGCTCCAGGAGGGTTTGGACAGCACTCCCAGGGACAGGGTGGGATTGTTGGGGTGTCTGTGCAGGGCCAGGGGTTGGACTGGATGATCCTTTTGGCTCCTTCCAGCTCAGGATATTCCATGATTTGAAGTCCAAATGCATCGAATGCCTCACATCTACCTGTTAAACTTGCTGTGTTGCCCTTCTGCAGCAGAGCCTGTCCTGTGATGAGTCTTGAATGAGGTTTGAGGTTCATTTGGGGGAAAACTCCTCAGTGTGGGCTGAGGGCATGGCAGCAGTGCCCCCACACCAGTGAGCCCAGGCAGTGAAGCTGCAACTCTGTAAACGAGGAAGCAGAACCTTTATTTTTATAAATAACTTTACAGGCACTCTGCCTGTTCATAAATTCTGATGTAATTGTGTTCTCAAAATCAGATCTTTGAGGAAGGAGAAGAAGAAAAATACATGTGAATTATCTATGGACATAAATCAATAAAACAGGATAGATTGGCCCATAAAATACTAAAACCAGCTTGCCTTCAAGTGAAGGAATCATGAAGTCTCTGGTGCAATCTGTTCACTTGAAAACCTACCCATTATCTAATAATCTTTATGAGTCTACAGTGGCTGTTGCTGTGAGGATACTTAAACATCAAACAAATAATAGGTAGTAACCCTAAATGTCACTATTTGATTAAAGGTGCTTATCTGCTGTATCAGGAACCAGTTAGACTAAATGGCTTTACAAGCCTAGGAAACACCTGCTTTTTATAAATAATCCACTGCTTGTTTTCCAAACATTCAGTTCAGCATAGGAACAGGGACAGATTATTCCTGAGAGCCATTCCCAAGCCAGCTGTTAAATATATAGAATTTACCAGGTTTGGCAATACCTTCTTTTCTCTGATAGACAGCCCATGGGTTTGGAGACTCTTGGAACCCACCTAAGTGCTCAGACCATCCTGGAGTGAACACCCACAAGGAATTGCTCACAGCAGGGAATCTCTGAATTTGGTTTTTCATTGCACTATACATTTATTAGAACACGTTTTTCTTTCTTGTAGTGACTTAATAACATGCAATATTACAAATGACTGCGAGTGAATAAAGGATTTCCTGGGCTTCTCATCTCATGCAGAAAAATCTTGTTCCTTGAGCAATCCTAAAGCAATGCAAACTCTTGTACTTCATCTGCCTTTGGCATAAAAATATTAGGAAAACTCGTGGTTTGCACCACTCTTGGGAGATTGCCAAATTCAAAGATTCTTATACCTGGTTTTGAGTAATATTATTATTATCATCATTATAATTATTATTACTACTTGTTTTATTACTGTTATTCCTCAGGATGTTTATGTAAGATATTTACATTTGTTACTTTTATTGTGGTAAGAATTGATAAGTGATTGGCTTTGGGTGTTCACAAGTTGGTAAGTAGGAACCCTGCACCCTAGAGAATGAATACATGGCACTATTTTAGGCACTGTACTTACCTAAAGAAAATGTGATTCCCTTTTCTTCTGTAATTACTGATATTTCTTTATTGTAGAGAATAATATTCACTTTGAGACTCAAAATAGCTCTATTGGCTCATATTTCATCTCTCTCTTAATCTCTACTTTTGCATTTTACATAATTTTAGAAACCTATAGATGGTTCTCTGCATCAGTGCAAAAGAAATGCGTGAATAGTTTTTAGAATTAAAAATAACATTTATTTCTCTTGAACTGTGGCATTGTTTTAGCTAAAACATGGCTGTTTTTTTTCCTTCAAATGGCAGATTAATGTCATTCAGAACGATCTGGATAAAGAAAGAGGGGATGCTCAGAAGAAAATCCGCAAACTGGAAGAGACTTTGAAGTAAGTGAACATGGAATAATTGTTGAACCATCCCTGAGGTTTTTAGTCAAATTTATGTAACAAATTTAGGCTTTGTCTCATCTAATGGCCTTCCTATAGTTTGACTGGGTTTTCTTCCCATTGCAAAGCTGCATTTTCGGGGTTCTCAGTCGACCAGAAGAGTGGAAAAAAAGTAAAGCAAGAACCAAATCACCCAAATTTGTTGACTTTTGAGTGGTGGGAATTGAGGTTCCTGATGTCAGCTGGTCTTGGCCTCTTAAATAAAGGGATCTGGGTTCAATTCAGAACAGATTCATTGAAAGTAAATAATCCAAACTAAAGACTTGTTGCTTGGGACTATTTTAAAGGAAGGGATAAATTTGAAAGACATATTTATTTAAATGGTGTTTTACCTTGATGTAGTATATGATGTTTGTGATTTTATATTTTACTTAATATCCATAAATTACAACTCTAATGTGGATTTTTCCCTGTTGATGCCACACTTTTTTGTGTGAATACTTGTTTTTCACATGGATCGAAGGCTTGGAGAAGTGTCTGCAGCAAACAGGAGACACTTTTTATTAAGTAACTTGGTACTTTTGCCAACCTTGTACATTAAAAAACTAATCAGGACACCCCAAGTTTGATGTTTTGTGAGCAGGGGAGTGGTTTACACACAGCAGATACACAGAGGACAAGATTGACTCTTGTTGTGCTGCTTCCATTTTTTGATTATGTAAACTATTATTTCCATCTGTTTATCCAGTTTAAATTGAAAGTTATGGAAATAATTTCCAGGGAAAGCAGAATATTCTGAAACAAACCAGGAGTTACTTGCTAAAACTATTCAGTTAAATATTACAATGTACCTTATCTGGGCTGAGAGAGGCAAGTGAAGATACTTTTATTCAATAAAAGTCACAGAACTGAAGTCTGTATTTCTTTATTTCTGTAATCTCTGAGGTATTTGGCATAAATAGAGACTATCTTAAATCACTACAGACATTAATAAAAATTCCAGCTTTTAATCTTTAAATTCTTTACACTGACTACTATTTATAATTTTGGGGAGATTGAATTGTTATCAACTGCACTTAATCTTTTAGTATTTTACCATCTGATTTGTTGATAACGAAGTTGCATTAATTTTCTTCCACATCTTTCAAATAAAGTGTCAGTTTGCACTTACTTATGTTAATAAAATCAGTCTGACTTTCCAGTCCAGGGGCTGCTCGGGATGGATTCCCCATGTGGGTGCTCTCAGTGCAGAGTAAACACTCCCCAGGCAGTAACTGTGAAGTGGGTGAGAGTGCTGGGGGGGTTTGAACTTTAATTTCAGATATTCCCTGGCTGTAGTTAAGCTTAGGTTTAGCTCTGAGTTGAGAGCAAGGATTTGAAGAGTGAAGTTTTAGGGCCCACGAATTAAGACGCCGTTGGCAGAGAGCGGTGCCAACCTTGTGCTTCGTGTGAGTGGGTCCTTGGGCCAAAACTGGGCATGGATCAGCTCCTGGGATCAAAGAGCCCTGGAGACTGTTCAGCAGGTTAAAAATGAGCCCTGGAGACTGTTCAGCAGGTTAAAATTAATTCGCTATTTCCCTTACAATAATTGATTAATACTGTTCCTGGTTTTCAGTGTGTCTTCTACTGCAGACTACTCCCACTCCTCTTGCAGAGTAGTTGTCCCAGGTTCACTTCCATGTCCTTTAACACTCTGCTTGTCTCATGCTTTCTTTTTTTCATTTAATTTTTTTGATTCAGGGTGTTAAAAATAAGGTAGAGATTTCTTGAATATAACCATGTATAACTCTCCCAATTTAAATGGAAAATGTTTTCGTTTTGGAGGTAGCTTACTCTTTAATAAAAATCTCTGCTGCTGCTCTTTTGGTTTTTATAGCAGGGATTTGGGGTTAATTTTGAGATTAGTAATGGAATTAGTAATTCTAATATGTAATTATTTTGTAGTGGAATAGAAATAAAAATTAGCTTCCACATGTGTTTTTGCCTAAATGGAAACATAAGTTTGGCAGATTGATCAGGGTGGATTTGTGCTCCTAAAGATTAAAAATATTGTCTTTACAGGAATATGGTGCCCTGGTTTAAGGCCAACATATATTCCACTGGATGGTTCTTTTAGATTTCAGCTCTGGTGCCAAACCTGTGGGTCTGGTCTCTGTGCTTCCCTGACCAGGGGTGTGTTGGTACATGTGGCTGTTGGGAACAAACTCACGTGCCCAGGATGGAGGAACTGCTGATCCTTCAGGGATGGCTTTCTGGAAGCCAAGCCATTAATTTAGCCCCAATGTTTCTGGACTATACTAAGATTTTTTTTGTGTGTGTGTTTGCTTATATAGGATATGTATGTAAGTAATAGATAAGGAGCAGTGATATTTATTGTGGTAGAAATGGATGGTTTCCTTATGGCTCTTTTTTATCCCTTGCTGCAAAAATTAGTCCTTTGAACAATCTCTTGCTTTTAATGAGTTCACAGGACCTAATATCTTATGCAAAAATGCTTTATTTTGCTGAATTTCTTTGACTACTGTCAGAATGAAATTAGGTAACTACAAGCTAAGGCAGACACAATAAATCTTGGGAAAACAACCTTGTCTTGCATGAGATGGGTGAAAATCTAGTTCAGCATCTTCAATAGGAACAGTGCCTTGTGGAATTGCACCTCAGAACCCAGTAGGTGCATCAGTGATTTCTCATAAACTACTTTGATGTGAATGCACTTTGATTCTGAAATGGCCACAGGATTATACCTTGAGGAGCTGGTGAGCTGCAAGGACAAGGAAAGGGAAGTTGCAGACATTTTAGTGGGATTTTTGCTGTTATTATCATCATTATTTTTGTGACAGCAAACAGTGCTGTTGCAGTTTCAAACGTACCCACACCGATGCAGAATGAAAGCGATTTGAGGCATTGTGTGGAATAGTAAAATCCACATTTCTGAAAGTACCTTTCACTTCAAGAAAAAACTGTGTTGCCGCAGTTTCAATGCAGAAGTGAGTTTACATAGTTTATGGAAGGCTTTTTTTTTTTCCTCTTCTGAAGTTTATGGTGGAAATATCTGTCAAACCCAAACCTTTTGCAAAGGAATTGCTCTAACACTCATGGCTGTTGGTGGTGACTTGTAGATATAAAATTCCTATTTACTTCTGCGGTGCATGTCACAGGCATTGCCTGATAGCAAAAGTCACTCTAAGAAGTGCTCCAAGGGTTTTTCTAGAATGTCCTTTAAATGGCATTTCTACAAGAACAAAGTTTTCTTAAAAAGCTTCTCCGTAATTACTTGGGGGGAAAGGTTGTTTCTCTAATCCCTGTGGTTTGGTTGCATAAAATGTGTCACCAGAGTGGGTTGCAAATAGGCTCAATCTCTGCTGTTCTTATCTCATATTAAGCAGAGGAGTAGGAAATAAAGAGGTATATAATTTGTCACAGTACAAACTGAGTGGAGTAAAACAGAATATAAGAAAAAAATCTGTACCCATTTGTGGGTGAAGAAATTTTATTGCTGACTTTATACAATGTTGTTACCCAGAACAGCTCTTAACATCATCTCTTATGTCTTGCTGTGTGGAATTGGATGCTTATTTATTAAGTATGTTTATTTTGCCTCTGCTAATATTTTAACATCAGAGTCTTTCATATTTGTAGTTTACTGGGCTGTAGGGAAATGTTTCCCTTTTTACTGAAGATTACAACCACGATGCCAACTCAGCTGTCACTGAACCACTTCCCTTCTGGAGTCAGGATGGTTTGGGTTGGAAGGGACCTTAAAGATCATCTTGTTCCACCCCCTGCCATGGGCAGGGACACCTTTCACTAGCCCAGGTTGCTCCAAGCCCCGTCCAACCTGGCCTTGGACACTTCCAGGGATAGGGAATAATAAGTTTACAACTACATGGATGTGTAGAGTGTGTCAATCTTGAGTCAGAGAGATTTTGGACTAAACTATTAACACACTGAGGACTTTGAGGCTGTGATCATCTGGGACCTGCATGGAAGTGCAGAAGCACCTTGTGCTGGTTTCTCAGAATGATGGTTGTGATGATTCTCATTTACTGGAGATAATTATGGGATCTGATTTAATGCTTTTTGCTTTGCATATCTCATACACAAGCGAGTATTTCCTTAATGCTTCTAAAATCCAGCTTTCCCGAGTTCTTGTTCTTCTCTTCTGTAGTGTGATTCAAGGAAACAATTTTTAAAAAGTCCCATTAGGAGAATTGAAGTGAAACTCCACCTGTACAGGTGCAGACATTGTAGCTGAACACTGCAGAGTCAGGGAATGGGTGCACAACATCTCCAGTCTGATGATTCACAACCTTCTCCCTCTCATTCTTTGCCTCTTTTTTTTTTTTTTTTTTTTTTTTTAAGCCTGTCTGTGGAGCCAAATCTCAGCCCTTTGCAAGTGGGGATGACACAGAGCAAATGCTGAGCAGCTGCTTTATTCCAAGTCACTTAATAAAATTGTTTGTTTACATAAGGAACTACCAACACCTCTTTTTTTTTTTTTCCTTTTTTTTTTTCCATGGCTTCTCTACCCCTCGTCTGAACTCGTTTAAAATTCTTCTGGGGAAGAAAGAAGGGCTAAACTTTCCAGAAACCAGCAAAACTGCTCCTGTCCAGTAGCAGATTTTCACAGGAGTTTCTAAAACACACATGTGCAGTTTTCACATGTTTTGGTATTTGTTTTAGGTGGCAGTTCTAAAGGTTTCCAACCCTTTCCATGGTGTGAAGGTGGTGCCTGTAGGTGTTCAGTACAATGCAAAAATGAAAATTATTTACCTTTCTTGTCACATATATCCTTGTGTATGTGCACATGCTTTCTCTGGGTATCCTTGATGTGAGAGTCAAGCAGAAGAAGCTGATTTTCTCTTTGGAGATGGTGCTGTGGAGTTTCCTCACTGTAGACTGAAAAATACTCATTTCCCTGCTTTTCCTTATTCCAGTGTGTAGCTGGGGCAGTGTTTGTGCTTCCCCATCCTGGACTGCTATTTCTGGGGGCTTTTTCAGCTGTGATTCAGTGATACTAATTTATATTTTAAGTTGCAGTTTTTGTGCATAGTGCAGTTATTACTGCTACAAGGCTTTGCTTCATAGGAAATATCCCATAAAAATGTGTTTGAGCTTTTGTTTTACTAAATCAAGTTGGAAAAATGTTATTTTGGGAAGGCAATACTTTTTTATTGGTATTCATTATTCTTCTTGAAACCTTAGTAATTTCTTTATTCAAGTGGCTTCTACTTGTGTCATCTCCTGCTGTGGTTTGCCAGACATTTGGTTATTCTGGATCATTCCTTACCTGACATTTTCACAAGATCCATGGACCTGGAGCTTTTCTCAGTTTTAAACTTGGTATTGATCCCTGTAAAGCCTTGGGAGAGTGGCTTTGATACCACACTTGCTAAAAGCAGAAGTTGAGAGAAGGCTGGTGTTTGTTTGATCTGAAAGGCTCTTTTTGCTTTAGTCAGAGTACATAAAAATACCTCCAGTTTTAGCACCAGAAGCTGTATGTAAGGGTCTTCTAGTCTTTATGATTACTAATATCCTGCAAAATTCCCATGGTGTTTGTGTAATTTTTCCTTTCTCTGTAACATCACAGAAGGGACAATGTAAAGGAAGTGAGGGTACAGAAATTTGAGAGAAATAAATGTTGAACGTTCTGCTGCTGAGCTAATAAAGAGAGAAACAGATGAAGGGAAGGAAAAATAAACATGTAAAGATGGAAGGCAGAAGGAGGTAGAATAAATAGCAGTGAAAACAATTTCATTTTGTTTGCAGTTTGCAGTCGTGCAATTGTTAGATCCCAACATTTTAAAAAGAAGCTGTAGTTGGACTTCTCAAAATTATATATAGAAATTATATTTTGGAAAAAAAATATGTGATTTAGAGTGAATCTTGATAATTTGATTGTACCAAACCCTTTGAGAACTTCAAACAGCTACTTCTTCAAATACTCTTGTATGGGCTCCTTGTAGTGGTGTGAGTCACAAATGCCACTGAACACAGAAAAACCCAACAGCCTGGGAATCATCAATGCAATGATAAATAAAAAAAGGCACTGATAGCTTTAACCACAAGCTAATTTTTTTATTTCTTTTTGCCTTTCTTGCTCCTCTTAAGTTGAATCCAGATTCTGAATAATTGCTGCTTGTTGTTAATATTTTTAGGATAATTGCCTAAGAGTAGCTGTTTTCCTGTAGTTAATTCCTTTTTTTCCTTGAAAATGAAGTATTTGTGTGTGGAGGGGAATTCTTGAAGGAATGGAAAAACTATTACTATTTAAAGCCGGAAATAATTAAAGAAATATGAGCAGGCATTGTCTTTAATTCCAAGTGTTGCAATAAAGCATATTGTTAAGAGTTTATACTCATGTTCATTGTGTTCACCATTATCTTTTATTAAAATGTTGAGTGTTGTCTTGTTACAACAGTTCCAACATGATGACAAAAAGCCAAGTCTGTGATTTAAAACCAGCAGTAACGTGATGTGGCTGAAGGAGTTCTGATATAGTTCCACTCTTTAAAATAGGACTGTGTGTATTTTTTGTTTGGTATAGGGTGGGTTGTTTTTTTTTTTTTTCTCCCTCCTCCTCTAAGAATCAGTGGAAAAGCAGCCAGCTGTTCTCCACTCGGGGATCTGAGAGCATCTGAAACCTTTTAGAGCAAAAGCCAGTCAAAGTTTCCAGCATATTGTAAACATTCCTGGAGCCCCGGCGAACGCGGCGCCGTCACCCTCGCTCCGGGGGCCACGACGTGAGCCCCGAGCAGAGGACACAAAAATGTGGGAGCTTTGTTTAATTGCCTCACTTAAAAGCAAAAAAATAAAGTGTTCTATTAAGTATTTACAGCCTTTCAGGTTTTTTTTTTCCCCCCTCCTCCCCCCTGTTTATCTGGAGACCTGCTGGCGATAATGAAATATGTATTGTTGTACCGAGAAAAAGAATGTAGCAGTTGATTTTTAGTCCTTGTCTCTGGGACTGTCATGTCCCTCAAGATGGTTACAGAGATATCATATGACATCTCTCTAGTGATAACAGCTATGGAAATGTAGAACTGTATGAAATGAAAGGTGTTGCCTCGTGAGGTGAAGAGCGTTGGTGTATCATGCTGTGGCACTTAAATACTTGCTGTAATTGCTATTCTAATAATTAATGGAATTAAGGGTTATTGCTATTGCATTCACTAAATGGATATACAAATAATTGACACAAATGTTAGAATTGTCCCCTTATTATTCCAAAAGGCTTCCCTTTGACATCTGTGTATTTTATATATAATCAGTGCATTATATTTTGGGCACTACGTAGCCTTGAAATATTGGTGGAATGAGAAGAGCCTTCAGTTGGCTAAAGAAAGTCTTACAGAGGATTGAACTCAATTAGTGATTGTTAAAAAGCATGAAATGTTTCAGGCTGTCATCTTTTTTGGGTCACATAAAAACTACAAAATAGTACAAGGAAAAAACTTTGATCTTTGTTGTTGCTTGATGATTAGGATGACTCCACTTCAGTTACGCTTGATAATCTTAATTTTGTTTTCACTTTTTGTGTACTTTGTACAACTTTCTTTCAGCTTTGTCAACAACACAACCAACCTTCACTGAGGAGTTGAAGTTAATCATTCAAACAATACTTTTAATGAAATGAAAATTGTGAAAGTCCATGTCCACTACACCAACCTGAGAAAGGGATGAGCTGAGTGGATACTCATTATCCCTCAGAATTAAATTTCTGTATTATCCATTACAACATGGATATTATTATTCTGAGTCGTGAACTATGATAGTACAATTATTTTAGCCATAAAAATATTTACCTTAAGTAAGTAGAATAACAGCATGAGTTCTGCATCCTTGTACCTCCTTAACAGGCTTAATCCTGGTGCTTCGTCCTCATTGTCTTGGGTTTGCCAACCACTCTTGGCTCTGTCAGTCCTCACACATCTTGGGCTGTGCTTTGTTAGTGTTAAGTGATTCTTCTTGCCTGGCTCTTCTCCTCTGCCTGGTGATTTCTCACATAGTTTGTCCTTCAGATGGTTTATTTTATTCTCCCCCCAGCTCTCTGTGCCACAGCGCTGCTCTCTGATCCCTATCTTCCCTTCTCTGCACCTCTTCTCTGGGTATCTCATGAATCTCTTCAGGGTCTGTGTTGCTGACTTGCTGGTCCACCTTGTACTTACAGTCTTGTCTTTTCTGAGCCATTATCTCCACCTGTCTCTCTGATTCCCCCCTCTGTGTTCTCCTGGTTGAGGTTTAGCTGCCGTCTCAGCGTGGAAAAGCCATGACTATTAATCTCTGTCCTAATCCTCCTCCCTCGATAACTGAGCCCCTGTGGTCTTTCATATATGTGGTGCATCTAAATCTTGGAGACAGTTTCTGCAGCGTTGAGCGAAATTATAACGTTTTCCTTTCCAGCCACATTTACAACACTGGCCCAGCCTTTTAAGCCACATCTCATTCATCATTTCCAAGTTGCTGTTTTTATTCTGTTTGCACAGCACCTAGCACAACAGTACCCTGTCATTATTATAATGAGAAATAGTTACAATAATTATTAGTGTGTTTAACCGATGTCTGGTTAATTTGTGAGCCATTAATTTTGAATGTGATGCATTATTCTTCCTATTTCTGTGTGATACTACACACGTGGAGTATTATTTACTCTGAATTCATTAATCGCTCTAAGTAGTGGTTTAGTTGTTAATGTTATCTCATGATTTATTTAAAACATAAGTATATCGTTTAAAATAATAATTGTATTGTAAATATTCATTGTTATAGCTTACTTGAAGGAATGCAGACCAGCTTTTTGATGTTAACATCTCAAATTATGCAAACTGTAAACAATTTATAAGTGGATTTGTGCTTTTTCTCATAAAGACAAGCTCATCTTATTCTTAAAATTGGGGAGCGAACGACGAAATTGTTCTTGGCTTTATATTTTTGCCTTTATTTCTTTGAAATGCTGAAACAAGTCAGAATGCTTTCTAACAACTTCGAAATATTAAAGTGCCCAGGGACAGGGTAGGGATGGTGTTTTGAAGGCAATAAATATTTCAGCTTCACATTTCAGTCTTTCTTCTTCGCTGCTTTGATCTGGCTTTGGTTTAGTTATCATTCCGCTTGAATGACTTCACGCCATCTTTCTTCCTCTCCACACCAAAAAAGAAGTGTTCTGCACATATTCCATATGTCTGGGTGCTGCCATAGTAGGAGAGGCCTTGTTTTTTTCCTGGAATATCTGCCTGTGGAGTTGGATACTCCAACCACGGCTGGGTGGGTGCATTTAGGCCCAAAGCTGGCACTTGGCCATCACCATTTGTCGAAAACAGCAGAGCAGGAAAAGCAAAGTTGGTTTTTTGTGTATTTCAAAGATTTGACATTTCTGCTGAAGCATTTTTTGTGTAACGATAAACTAACCCAGCAACCCCTTCTTTTACAAATACATGGGACTTTAGGCCTTGATATGTTATTTATGGAGTTGAAATAGTCAGTGTTCTAGGAGTTAAGTCAGAGGGGCTGCAGCGTGGAGTGCTTTTTAGTAGTTGTGGCACCAAAATGTGGTGTCATGGATCTTGCATTTGGGTATAAATTGAATTAACTGCTGCCATTATGTAGAGTCCTGATGGTACTGGGGCACCTCCATGTGAGGGGCAATCTGGGATCAGGAGCAGGACTGTGGGTCAGCTTATATTTCCCTGTACAAAGTCAAATATCTGTGTCTGTGTACTGGATGGGTCCTTGTGTCTGTAGCTTATACACAGAAGATACTAAGAGGAAACTCCTGGAATTTGCTTTTGCATGGAAAGTTTGGGTGTGTCCATTCTGTTCACGTGTGTGCTTACACTCCATGTCTAAAGGGTTTTAATATAATTTATTGAAGAGGCTGAGACCCAGACAGGTACCTCTCCTGCTCTTGGGTGCTGTTGGAATGGTGGGAACCCTGTGAGTAACATATTGGTTCATCCAACATTTGCTGCAACATCCCAAGTTTAATTAACCTCTCCTGTAAATCCCTGGATTGCCCCGTGTTTCATTAACGTGACTTGCAACGCTGTAACGTCTCAGTGTGTTTAATTGTTACCTCTCAGAAAACGTTTCAGGAAGCAAAGCAAATATTTATGATTAAGCATGAAGGAAAAATACGTGAGATGTTCGTATTTCCCATTTATCAGTACATTTCAGAGAGCTGCTTTCTCAAATTGAAACTCTGGACTTCAGAGTCAACTTTCCCTGAGATGGTTTGTGCTGTGTAAGATTCCTGGTTCCGTTGCAGAATCCTTTATACACTGAAACAAAAGGAATGTGCTGCTTTTAAAATTGGGGCCAAGGAGTAAATTCACCCTGTTTTTACATTCAAGCCGGCTCAGCTTTAGGGGATTTAAGTGATGTAATTGTGTTGTATTGGGCCCCACAACTAGTCCAACTGAAAAAAAAATAATCTTCAAAGTGAATATTTTAGTGCTTCGCGCAAGGCACATTACTTGGTGTCTTGGGAAGAAAAAGTGAAGCTTTTCTTACATTTGTGAACCGAGGGCCATTGTTGTACAGGTTTTCTAAGCTTCTGTACAAATCTGAACTGCACAAAAAGTGGAGAGCTTTGGCTCCCACATCCCTTAAAAATGAAGTTTTATTCCTGGTTATAATGAGATGTTGCATTTATTCATGGGATTAAGTCCTTAAAAGAAAGGAAGGTGCATAAAACCAGATTCCTAGAAATTTACATCATAATATTTCAAAATAAAAATAATCTTCCTAAGGAAGAAGATGCATAAATTTGGAGTCTCACTAGGGGCACGAGGACTGACGTCTTGTCCTTTTGTATTAGATTTGTTCTGTTTCCATCTGACTCGACCAAAAGTGTCTCGTGACACTTGTCAGTGTGGATGTGTTTGAGTAAGCTTTGATTTTTAAATTTGTTTCCAGTGGGGAGTGGAAGTATTAGATGTATTTTGCAGGGAGGGAGATTTGTTTGTGCTAAGTTAAGGATCTCAGGGAGAAGGAGTGGAGGTTTTCCCCTCTCCCTGGTCCCTCCAAGGTAACACACGTGGACAGAGCTCTGCTGGTGAGCCTGACCACATCCTCCCTTCCAGGATGCAGAGCTGTTATGAGGATCTCAGAAGATAATTCAACCTCTTACAAATTCTTCTTTCTGTGGTAGATTTTGTTGTGGAAGAGGGGAGCGAGGTACTCACCGTAATTCAGTGTCAAACAGCTGTGAACTTAAAAATATCTGTATTCAGCAATTCCCTGGCACGTGGGTTTTGGGGGATAACTGAGCCAAATACCTTTGCAGCTGGAGCTGATGGATAATGAGCTTTTCATAGCACTTCAACCTCTGGAAGCATCACTGGTTGTGCCCATTCTGAGAAATGGTGGAGGAGTTTTGTCCTTGCAGTTGTGATCTTTTGGATCCTCTGCGGTAGAAATTTAAATCCTAAATGATCTTTTTGCCACTTGAATTTAGATGGGGGAAAAAATGTTAATTTGTTGGTTTTTTGCTGTGTAATTTTTATTGTCTCGTGAATGAATGGAGAATATGGTACTTTATTAATAGACAGATTATGCTTCGTCCTCAGAGGACTCTAGGAAATGAAATTGTTGAAAATAAAGCATATCTGTGTGGATGTGATGGATACTCTCTAGCAAATTTGAAGAAATTTACACAGGTCCTCTATGAACACAAACCCCAAACCCCTAAACAATTATCACCAGAAATGTGATACAGGATGTTGTTGTGTTTTCCTCATTTCTGCTGGGTAAGAAAGGTATTTTCCTTTTCCTGTAAGGAAAAGAGCAGTCTCCCTACATCTCAATTATTCCATCAGCTGTAAGGTACCAAAAGAATTTATTTTTCTTTAAAATATGCATCATGAAAAAACCTATAAAAGTAAACAGTAACACACTGACTCAGGGCTTGTGGCATTTCTTTGATGTCTTTGCTAATGGAATTACCCTGCTCTCCTCCACTGCAAACAGCCCCTTTGTGAAGATGTAGGATTATGTTCTTTGTCCCATTGTCAAAGTCTGGTCTGAAAACCACAGAAGAGGATGTGAATACTGTAACTTTGGGCTTGGCAGCTTCCTGACCTTTCTGAAAGGCTCACTCAGTGCTGCAATAGCTACTCCAGTGCTGGCAAGGTGACAGACTGGGTGAATTAGCTGGGCTTTTCCGTCTCTTATGTGTCAGAGTCTTTGTTTTATATGGAAATAATTTCTGTCAAAATGGGAAATTCACCGTGAGGTACTTCCTCTCTGCCTGTAAAATGAAAATGTCAGCCATAGGTCTGTTTGAATGTGTCTTCTGTTACAAGCCATGGGTGGAGCCAGCTTTGTGCAGCGATGCCACCGTCGCGTTTCCCGGTGTCTTAACGCAAAGTCAGGCAGCTCCTCTGACCTGTGGCAATAGAAACGTGCCACAGAAAGTTACAAACACTGCCTGGTTGCTTTCTGTTTGTGGAATCACATCAAAATGTCTTAAATATTTACTGGTTATCAGAGTTTTTGTCTGTGTTGTGGCAATATGATGTCCATCTCTGGTTTTTATTATAAAATATGATAGATTCGTTACTATTGATAAACCATGTCTGAGAAACCCAGACTGATTTCTGTAGATGTCTCGAGTTTAATGTGCCAAATAGTAGAGGCTGTTCATATAAAATATCTTTGCATAGAGATTTAACATCTGCAAAGGCTGAATAGGTATTACAGCATTATGGGTTTCTAATAGATTAAGAAGGTACCACATGTCACGCATTACCCTGCTTTGCATTTTGAGATATGACAAGCAGGGAATAATCCTGCACCTTGTCTGAGCAAAGATGGCGCTGGGATAATTTTTTTATTTTTTATTTTAATGGGAGTAGGTGATCATGTTAAAAGGAATTTGTTTAAATATTGGGGGGGGGGGCATTAAATATAACTTAATTAAATCTCGTTTGTTATTAATTATATATTATTATTAAATTTTGTTCATGGAATCTCATTTAATGGTTGGATTAAAAAAAGGGGGTTCTCCAGCAGGTAGTGAAGCATTGAAGTCAACACAGACTTTGAAGGTGGAGGTATTGTGAGCTCTGAAGGCCGTGTTTGGGCGTGCGAAATTCAACCGGAGAAAGCGAAAATAACTCGGGCCTTCCATTCCCTTCTTCAAAGCCCTGCCAAGGGAAGTTGGGCAGAAGCTGGGACAGGAAATTGAAATCTGAATACTTATTTTCAACTGATCGGGTTAAAGGCCTCTCTTTTACACCAGCACACTCGTTCTTTTATTTGATACTTGAACTCTGAAAATTTTCTGTGACTTTCTAGGGAGAAGGAGGAGCAGCTGAGGCGGGTGACGGAGGTACAGAGGCTGCAGGCCCAGCAGGCAGGCGCTGCCCTGGAGGAGTTTAAGCGGCAGGTGGAGCTGAACTCAGAGAAAGACTCTGCAGAAATGAAACAGCGGGTGAGGAGGTCACAATGCCAGCCTTTCTGAAACTCTGGCGCAGTGGGATAGCGGATTCTGATCTTATAATGCCAGAAACATGCTCCACTTGAGAGTGCTACATCAAAATCTTTCACAATGTAGTGTCTTTGCCAGCAAGTCAGAAAGGGATGGTGGCAGTTGTTTCATCTTTCTAACAAAGCCCGAGTTGTCATTGTTATAAAGATATCTGCAGTTATGATACTGATTAGGGATTTTTCAGGAGTGAGAGTATAAAGTGTTAGTTTATACACCCTATGGAACAACGTTTGTCATTTTCCACTTAAACGTGTGTCTCTTCCTACTCTTTTCCGAACGACTCTGTCTTCCATTAATGAGCTCCTGTAATCAGTTGGAGCCCAAGCAGGGGCAGGACCATTGTGGCTGCTGCCAGTCATGTGCACAGGATGGAAAAATCCATTTTTCTGTCCCTAAAAGACAGGGGCTTTAATTTAAGTAACAAGATTTTATTGGCTCCCATTTCTCACAGAGCAAACAGTAGTTAAACCATCTCCTCTGGGACTTTACAAAATGCAGCCCAGGGGGTGAAATCAGGAGCAAGCAACAGGTGATCAAAAAGAAGGGGAGGAAAGGGATATTTCCTTAACTCCCTCGTGTGGTTGAGATCTCCAAGCATAACTCCAGCTTGTAATTCTGCCTGACCATATACTCAGCATTCCAAACTCACCTACTGTAACCCAACCTTGCTGCTGACAGGAGGGTGCTGCAGGCTGGCACTGCAATGGATTGCTCAGGATGCTGGCTTAGAATTGAGGAAATTCTCTTTTTGTTGTTGTCATGAAATTATTTTTATGAAAGTCTTCATTGCTGGTATTTTGAAGACCCATGCAGACAGCAAATAATAGAAAAAAGCAAGAACAAACTTATAAAAGCAACAGGCATTCAGCAAACTGGACCCACGAGGGCAATACAACAAATCCTACTATTTTAATCTGACATTCTCTGTACTACATAACTCTCCTGCAATTTCTTCAGGATGACTTAAAGTAGTACCCTATTTCTGCTCCAAAAGAGATATAGTCTCATTCTAGAAAAACTAACAGTAGTTTCATTTGTTTAAAAAACCTCCAGCAAACAAAACCAATCCAAACCTAAAGAAAGTGCAAAAGAATTCGGAAAACTTAAGTCACTTGTAATTTTAAAATGACAGTAGATTTCTTTTAGAATTCTGGCACAGTCTGGGAAATTTTGAAAGTGAATTTTACTGTGCTCCGTGAATCAGCCATAGGTTTACTCTGTCCCTACTTGCCTGCTAAAATCTAGAAATAGTAAATGATTTTTGTACAGTTGAGTAACACTGTTCTGCAGGAGCCAAGGTCCAAGGAAATACATCAAAGGAACACTGCTATGGCTCTCTTCAGAGCTTTGGCCTTTGCTATGATTCTGCATCCACATACTCTTTAGATAAATCACCTGATACATTGGAACATACTGGAAAATTCCTTGTTTTGTGGTTAGGTGGGATGTGTCACTTATAAAACAACAACTGCAGTAGCCATAGCAACATTGTACTTTTAACTACATTAGAAATGCTGGGCTTCTAAAGCCATTTTTGGGGTGTGGTAAAGTTAATTACAGAGATGAGTAGGATGGGGCCTGGCATTTTCAGTTCTTGTAGTCAATATTGGATTCATTAGTCTGGCTGTGTGATATTTTTTTGCCATCTGCTTCCTATTTTGTCAAGCTTGTGATTATTAAGAGTCACCTGATGCCCACTGATGGGGGAGTGATGGTTTTTAACTGCAGGATCTGCTTTTTTTTTTTCCCCAATAATAACCAACAAAAAGAGGAACAATACATAGACTGTGTCATGGTACTTTAGATCTGGGGCTTCCTGGGTTTGGCAAATAATGATCAGGAGCCTTCACTGCACTCGTAGAAAATATATGAATGTGACCTAATGAGTAAACCACAAAAGCCAGTAGATTTAAAGAATCTTTGCATATGTTTTTATTATTTCCTTTAATACAGTAACAAGATCTGTTATTTTTCTGGGTTTTATTGACCTGAATAAAGTATGGCCATGGATGTGCAATCTGAGTAAGTTTGGAGCGGGAGGAAATTATTCATAAAATGTTCATTGAAGTCCCTTTTCTTAATGGCAGATAGTACAGTGAGGTTCAAGAGCTGCTTCCTTTCTATTCTATTTTACTACTTTCTAGTTGACCAACTGCTCCTAGTCCTGCACCTTCCTCTCTTGCAGAACTACTTTCCAATAAAATGCTTTTCCCGCTCCGAGTGCTGCCTTTTCTCCTCTTTCCTGGCTCAGGAGTGATGTCCAGGCCAGTTGGCACAGACATCTGTTGAAGGCTGAGCACTCCCTTAGGCCAAGCAGGATTTTGGCTTGTGGTTCAGGAATTCATGTGTTTCTTCTTTTTGTGTAGCAGATGGGCTTGTGGCAGCACTGCCCCTCCCGACCCCTACACCCTTTGCTCTTTTTTAGGGAGACATTTTTTAGGGAGATGGTTTATTCACTGCTTGTGTTGGGATCTAGATCTAAAAGTAATTGATGAGTATGCACTGCAGCATAGTAATATATATATATAAATATTCCCCTGGAAACGTGCCTGATGTGCAGCTAACAGTTGTGCTTTTGATACAAAAACCTTTGTTAATTGAGTTGTGAAATTGCTTCCTTGATGCTGTGTGCTGGAATCTGTGGGACTCATTATTCAGAGGCGATGACTATCTTCAGAGAACTTCACTTGCAGCCAAATAATTCTCTTTTAAGTTATTTTCTGATTTAATGTAAACTTACTTTAAATGTGCAGTTTATGCGCTGACTCGCACATGATTTCCCTTGAATTTCCACAGGCAGTGTATTTTTGAGTGAAATATATTTGAGTCTTAAATGTGTCTAGAAAAAACATTCACTTAATTTTGATGGGATGTTCAGCACTGTTGAGTGAAAAACTGAGTCAATACTTTGTAATTAGGGAGTGGCATGACATAAGTGATCACTCTGTCCTTGGGTAACTAATAATCCTGTAGTGACTGAATATTCATTTTGACCACAAACGATGTTGTTACCATTCCCAACAAGTGATATTCTCCTCTTTGATGATTTACAAACAACTGTAGAAACATCAGAACATTTCAAGCTCTGCCTTTTTTTTAAAAAAAAAAAAAAAAAAATTAAATTAAATATTCCCTTTCTTTTACCATGTAGATGGCAGAGGTTGAAGCTGATCTAAGCAGATCAAAATTGCTACGGGAAAAACAATCCCAAGAATTCTCCTGGAAGTTGGAGGAGGTCAAGAAAAACTATGAACAACAGGTCAGTGGCTTTGCTCCTTCAGGTGGAGGGGAGGAGGGACAGCCCTTCCTGCAGCTGTAGGTCAGTTCCTGGGGCAGGCTTAGCCCTGTTCTCACTGTGTGTTTCTGTCCTTCCTATAAAGACACAATTTATAGATCTGCAGAGTTGATTTGTTGGGGGATGGAGGAGGAAGAGCCTCCACAGAAAATATTTTTGTTTCCTCCTTGCGATCCTTTGTACCTCCGACTCTTTCAAATTGTTTCCCAGGCTTACAGGTGGCAACACCTATTTTCACAATCACCAGATTAAGTTATTTAATGCATTATCTGTTTTTCTTCTTGTCGAGAAACAGCGGTTTGTTCTTTTTATCATTTTGACGTGGGGTGTGTTCCTACAACTGCTTGTTTTGGCCCACTGGTGGTGATTTTTCTCCGTTGTAAAGTAATTTCAGGGTTGGGGAATATTCAGGAAACATTTGGGTGGAGACAAGAAAGTTGAGTTCAGTAGTGTCATGGAGTGTGAAGGGAAAAAACAGAAGTAGAAGTAGACAAATTGTTGCATGATAGAGGTTTGAGAGCTGCACAGCTGCACAGCCCATCCCAGCTGGTGTAAGATGCTGCTTGGTCATGGAAGTAAAGTGGCCTCTGTTGGTAACACCTGTTAAAGGATTAGAAGGTTTTTTTAGTGCTTCATAGGAATAATGTGATTAATCCATACAAGTTCTCTCTTATCAATGTGGATGTAAGTTTGCATTTCCACCAGGGGATGTGGTTTCATTTCTTTTCATCCTCTGTGCTGTAAGGGGATGAACCACTGCAGTTGGCTTTGGCATGAGACCTACTCTGGCCCATCTGGAAGGGGCTTTTTCAAGGAATTAAGGAAAAAGATGGCTTTGGTGGGTGTTGGGAGAGACCTTTGCCTGTGCTCAGGAGGAACAACAAGTGTGTTTTGTGTAGGAGGGAGTTTGTTGGTTCAGATCAAAGTATTTTTCTTGTCCTCACTCAGAATTATCAGTATCACCACTTGGGTTGCCAGGATTTTGTTCTCAGTCTTAGGAACATGATTGAGAGAGGTAAATACTAATCTGCAGCGTATCAGGAGTTAGGACATTCTTGTTCCTACCTACAAATGGTAATTTTTTTCTTTATTATCCATGGTAAGATCTACCAAGCCATAGATAAAATGTTCTGCCCAGTGCTCAGCTGGCTTTGCTCACTAAAGGCAAATGATAATGTCTTGTGTTATCATGGTTTGGTTTTATGTGTTTTCTTATACCCCCACTCCTATTATATTTACACCTTCTGGAGTCTGGATCAAAAAAAAACCCAAACCCAAGAAATTAATGTGAGGGTTAAAATGGTTTTGTTGACTCTTTTTACATTGCTATTCTGTAACAATGTTGATATTGTGGTCATCATCAGTGAGAGCCTTTTCCACTGAGAGGACAAGTTTACTGCTTCCCTTTTATTTTATTTAGGATAGCTGCTTTTACTGTAAGAAAGAACAGCTAGGCTTTATGAAACATCACTGGAACCCAAAGGAAAGGGTTTCAGCACTGAACAGCTAAACAATGAGAGCCTCAGAAGAATTTTCAGCGGAATCCTGTTTATGCCCTTTCTAAAAATTTGTTTCTCTTTGTACTTCATTTGGAATGTTCTTTGAAAACTTGTGAGCATGAAAAATATGTGACCCTTCCTGCAGATTGCAGTGGGTTATCACTGGAAATGATGTTCCTTTTGTATGGTCCTTTCTGCTGCACAAAGCCCCTTCAGCCCCACCACGGGGCAGGATGAGCTCAGTCCTTCCACACTTAAAATTTCCTTTCAGTAGTTCCAGCTTCTGTTTCTCTGTATTACCCTCTATTTATGCTTCAGAGCTCCTAAACCATTTTTAAAGCAGACTTTTCCTTGCCTTGTTTTACTGCATGTTTCTTTGGTTGTTACTTGGGGAGGAATAGGCTGATTGAAACTGTTTAAATAGAGCAGTAAATTAGAACTGGGGATACATTTCGACAGGGCTCTTGCAGACTTCCACTTGGAAATGACACCCAGCCAAAATCCTGGATATTTTAGCTACCTGAAAAATGTAGTAATTGCTTTGAGATGTTCTGCCTCAAGTGTTTGAATCTAATTGTCAAATGGAATTTACACACAAAGGGAAGGAAAATTGACCCTGAGCTCTGTTTTGAGTCTCTTGGCACAGTGAGTGGCAGGAGTAGTGCTGAAGGCACACTGGACAATTCACCTGCCCATAAATTTAATCAAATTGGTAATGGAGAACCAAATTAACTGATGTGTTATCCTGTTCTCCAATCTGAGAAATATTTTGGAAATGTAGGGACTTGGGAGCTGTGGTTTCACCTCTCTGCTTTATATGAATAGTTGCCCATGCTTCACAGGACTCTCCTGGAATATTGATTTCCAAGAGATTACTGCTGTGAATGTGTTGGTTGTGGGGCTGAAAGATTGCTCTGCCTGAAGCTTAACCACAGTGATGTGTTATATATTGATATTTATCTGATATTTTTAACAACAAACAACCTGATATATACCGATATTTATGCATTTTTTTCTTTTGCTTGAAAAAGAATTAGGACAAAACCGTATAAAACCATGGCAGTTAATATTTTGTTAACTTTTCAAATGCATTGAAATCCATTAATAAGGTGAAGAAGAACTTTTGGATCTTGCAGTATGTCTCTCCTGGTTCCAGCTTCATCTGATTCAGTGCCACTTGCTTTTGAAGTATCCACTGAGAACACTCTTAGAGAGAAACTGGTGGCTTTTTTTTTTCTTTCTTTAAATATACTTTAGCTCAACTTTGTTCTACTTGCAGCTGTTAGATTTGAAAGTATATTTTGAAGAAAAAAATAACTCCAGCAGCACCACAGTTCCTATCTGCTGGGAGCAGCTGCTTTCGGCACTTCAAAGCCAGTGGACACCACAGTGAAGGCCTCAGCCTTTCCTGCCTTTGAAATGGTTGCAGGATCTATAGTTGGGCTTTATGGCACTGTCAGCACAGGAAAAAAAAAAGTTGTTTGGTTTTTTTGCACCCCCTCCCTTTATTCTTTTTTTTCAAATTTTTTTTTCCTGCTTTCTAACAACATCCCCAGTTTAGCTCCCGATACCTGGGAAGTGTTTCTGCTGAGTTCACTTTCATATTTGAAAGAACACGTGCCCAAGTAATGCATTTTAGTCAAATTTGACAGGAAAATTAAGGAATCTGCTGTTTTTTCCCGTATCCATGTCATTGGAGCACTTTCTGAGAGCACATCTCTCGTGATGAGTGGTGATACCCCAGCAAAGTGCCTGTGGAGGGACAGGGCTTCATGCAGGGATTTCCAAGCAGGCTCAAGCACATACTCACCTTTGTTTCAAGCAGGTTTTCATAAATTGTTGTGAATGGAACACTTGCAGTGAACTTAATGTGATCTTAATGTTTAAAGGACATTAACTTGTCCTTTAAAGCAATAATAGTCACTATGATGACTGTTACACCCATATTTTGCTATGAGTAGTTGCTGAAGTGCTATAACTGAGTGAATGTGAAACAAATGAGATGCAAAATTAGTAAGAGAGCCAAAGTCTAGGAAATTTTGTTTTCCTAACAGGGAGAGATCACACTATGAAACAGCTGATGAGTTACTGTGGTAGCAGGTTGGTGTTACCTGATGAGTTATGACCATGCCTTCTGAGATTAGATGCCAACCTATTATATAAAATAAACCTGTTGGTTTGGTTCATCTTTAGCTGTGTTTATTCCATTTAAAATAATTATTCATGCTTCCATAGGAAGGTGGGAAAGATAGCTGAAGAATCTCCCTGTATCTCAGGAAATCCTTTCTTGCAACATTTATTGTTGAGTTCTTCTCTAAAACTTGTGGAAAAAATAAGTTGTCATCTTGTCCTCTTTAGCCAAATAAGAAAGAAAGAGGACACCTTCAGAAATATTTTACTGGGCATTTAACAGAATCCCTTTGAAATCATGCTAAAGATGAGTAAATAGTCTATCCCTTTAAGTTGGGAGCACAACAAAGGTGTGGTTGAACTTAAATATGCCTTTTAGATTAAAGAAAGAGAGGTAAAGAAGTGCAAAATCAGCTGGTTAAAAGTGAAAAAGCATGTCTGCAATCTCACCTGCCAGCAGCAAGGACAAGTATCTGAGGTGGTGTTGGGAAGTTGTACTTATTTTAGCAGTGTGCTGCAGCAGAGGAAATTATTGAGAGGAAGAATGTGCTTTAGATCTTTCTGTTTGTCTTTTATAACTTTGTGTGAGGTTAATTTAAAGAAAAGAGTAGCTTCTCTCAGGTAAAACATTAATTTGGTAATTACAACCATTGTTTTTATACACAAGTGTATGTATTTAAAAGCCAACGCCTTATTCAATGCCACTTAATATCAAGGTTCCAAGCACAATCTCATCCTCAGTTGCTTAAAATAATTCTAAAGTGTTATTTAGTTCAACATGTAATAGCTGGGCATCTTTCCTGCTAATTTTTAGCTGTTTAACTTTGTGCCAAGGGATTTCACCAGTGTTTGGATGATCAAGGCTGTGATGATGTTGTTTTGCTTTTGCTTAAAACTGCAGCGATGATTCCGTGAAATGCTGGAGGTGTGGGGTATTTTTGACCTGGGTGTGTTTTTATCTGGAAGTGTAGGGTATTTTTGACCTGGGTATGTTTTTATATTTTTCCCTTAAAGACCTACCCAAGTGTATTTAGGTAATAAACATTGTTTAATTCAGGCGTTCAAGAGTTCCTCATCAAAACGTTCTGAAGAGCCTTGCAGAGAATTTCTGTGTTCTGTCTGGGAAGTCGAGCCAGAAGAATTTGTGTATGACAGAGTGGTGTAAAGGCTGTGACCTCATGAGAGAGAGGGGGAAATACAGCATGGGTCAGGAGTACAGTAAAAAACGGAGATTAAGCATTGGCTCCAAGAAACTGCTGTGACTCGAGGATGGGACTTGGAAAGGAAACTCCTCAGGGAAGATAAGTCCTTTTCTGGTTTTTTTCTAGCTTCTCTTTTACCAATCTGTCACCCACTCAAGTGAAGAAAATACTTACAAAAGACCTGCTTGAAATCTGCTATTCCTCACACACACCAATGTTCCAAGTGTTTCTTAGCTGTACTTTAACCTGTTCAGTTTTATTCTGAGATCCACAATCCATTTTTAATATGCTGGTTTAGTTATGAGGACAGTCTTTGTGAAAAGCTTTGTTCCTCTCTTCTTTGTCTGTAGTCTAAGATAATTGAAATACAGTCTGTTCTTGCAAGGAGGCCAAATGAGCACGGTAGTAGAAGCTCTAAATTTTTCATGTCATCAGCAACAAGCTGCATAAATTTCATTTAATAAATTAATCTAGGATGCATAAACGTTTGCTTTGAACCATCCTAACACACAGATGAATGCCTTTTGTGCAGGATATCTGAGGAATAGTTTCTTCAATCAACATCAACTTTTCACTTTATAGCTAAAACTCACAAATGGGAAAAGGAGATGAATTTAACCTCCGAGTGAAGAGTGGGTGGAAATCTTCTCATGGTACCATTGCTGTTTACAGAATTGTTAACTAGACAGATGGGTATTGGCACTGTCTCCTTCAGGCATCTAACTTTGTGATTCAGAGTTAAAAGCCTGAGCTCCCTGTATAGTCAACAGAATCAACTTTGAGGGGAGGAGGGAGAGGGGAGACGGTTCCAGGAACACAAACGGGTGCCTGCAGTAAATAGCGAGCGAGGCGGCGAACGGCTGCGAAGTCGGTTCTCAGTGTTCAAAGAAGGTCCTTGGATAAACTCTGAATCCCCAAACAAAGACTATGTACAGTAAATTCTGTAGCAGAGCCTGCTACAAAGAGGCCCTCGCAGTGACTCAAGGTCTGTTAGTTTGTGAGGAGTGTTTCTGGTTTTAGTGGCGCGGGGGGGCCGGGGAGGGGCCGGGGCCTCCTCGTGTTCATCGTGGTGCCAAGTGGGATTTAATCACGGGGGTGCAGCTTCATTTCCAATACACTGTGGGCTTACAGGGAGACTGGAGAGGGGTTTTTTGCAAGGGCACGTAATGACAGGACAAGGAGGAATGGCTTTAAGCTAAAGGGAGGGTAGATTTAGATTAGATATTAGAGGAAATTTTTTACTATAAGAACGGTGAGGCCCTGGCACAGGTTGCCCAGAGAAGCTGTGGCTGCCCCATCCCTGGAAGTGTCCAAGGCCAGGTTGGACAGGGCTTGGAGCCACCTGGTCTAGTAGAAGGTGTCCCTGCCCATGGCAGGGGGATGGAACTAGATGAGCTTTAAAGGTCCCTTCCAAACCAAACCCATTCCATGATTTTAAAAAATAATTAGCTTGTGCCAGGAAGACTGGGCAGATAGGATTGAGGTGGTGTTTGTGTTGCCCATACTTTAAAAATACTAGAATTCTGAGAGGCCTTTGTAAGTTAAAATGTACAGATCAGGTATATAATTTTACATACATAGTCAGACCAGTCAAGTGTATTGTTGTAGGATAAATCAAATTGCAGCTTAGCCAAAGACCAGCTTGTTTCTTTTAGAGAATTTCTTGCAATTCTTAGTTTGCAGCTGAAATAGAATTATTAGTGGTTGATGAAAAGGTGTAAGTAAAACAGGAAACACAGGCATGCCAGTTAAATTATTGCAGCCTGCAATGAAATAGAAAGTCAAATGCATTTGCTCTGCATGTACATTACCCCACGTGCACTTGCTGCTTCAGTGGTAATGTGTGGTTCTGCACACATTATTTTTCACTGTCCCATGTGCCCTTGGCTCGTTATAACCCTTATATCTTGGGAGTACTTTGCGTTCCAAATGACAGAAAAATCTAAAAAAACCCTATGTACATTTAAAATCCATTTAATTTACATGTTCCAGAGGAGTTCTGGTAAAAGAGTTGTGGTTTTCTCCCTTGCCTTGCAGTGAAGATTCTTCTTTTCTACCCAAAGTTATGCTAAGCCAGAGCCCAGCATGATTAATACTCGTTCCTCCAGCCTACTAGGTCAGATTACTTTTAGATGGAGTATTTGTGGAGATGGATAATCCCCATATCCTCACGAAACATGCACGTTTATTTATAGACCGAGGAGCCAAAAAACGCCTGATTTTACTGGAGTTGTTATTTGGGGACAGATCATGGCTGGTTTTGAGCAGGGTAAATGATGGAGACACCTGATGTACAAACACTTTTAACTGCTTTTAAGATAGAAATACTGCAAATAGATGTGCTGTGGGCCTCCTGCAGAGTGAGTTTAGCTCAGTTCTTTGCCGTGACACGTGTAATACATTGGTGGCTTCTCCAGCCCTCAGAAGTTCAGTCTTGCCAAAACAGTGCTTATAAAATCATCCTGCCATGCAAAACTCTATTTTATGTAGGTGTTACTTAAAATATTTCTGGAATTGCAGACATAAATTTACATGAATTTTCATACTTTGGTGTCAAATATTTATTGTAGCAGTTACATTTTTCAAAGGGGCAGTGAGCTAACTAATTTCCTCTCCCTCCTTTGGGGACTCTAAAAAGAATTTCAAAGGCGTACTTGTTCTTGAGAACAAGTTGAAATTGTTCTAAAATTGAAAAGCCTAAACTCAGTTAGTGATGTAAAAGCAAAAACTGGATAGTGGAAGGTCTTTTCTATATTAGGGACTTTAAAAAGGTATTTGCTGACGTTGATTATATTAAAAGTATTTGGCTTCTGAAAATATCTCCTGCAATCAGCAGGCTGTTTATTGTTGACCTTTGTTCTTCAGATGTGCTGAGAGCAGCAGGATTTCACTTGGGGTCTTTAGATTGTCTCTTGTTTTAGCAGGTTGTCCTAAAGCACCTCCCCATTGAGTGCAGTTCATCAGCTGGGGTTGTCAGTGCCCTGGGCATGAACCACGTTGCCAAATTTGTTTGGCATCTTGTGTGTGTGTAAGGGAATAATAAGAGACTGTGACAGTTTCTGGATTAATAATTTTTAGCTTTCGTTAAGAGTTTTTTCTTTTTAAAATTCTTTTCTCTGCAAGAGTAAGGAAATAGTGTTACATTTCAGTTAAAAGCTGAATTTAAAAGAAATAGTGTAATTAAAAGCTAAGTTTAAAATAAATAGTGCAGTTCTGGTGACAGCTTAGTAAATCAGCTGCTGGCTGTTGCCTTGAACGTGATTCTATCATACTGGTGTGGAAAGAATTAAAACATGAAGAGTTCACATAGGATGAGATCATAATTTCAAATACTTGTTACTAACAGTGTTCCCTGGTAAGAAAAGCTGTGTCAGGTCAGACAGTCCTCCTTGGTTTTGTGTCCAAGCCATGGCTGTAGAAAGGAACAGAGAGGAACAGAGAAGGGAAATAAGAGATTTTCATCTTTGAGAGGACAAGATGAGGAAACATCCCAGGCACAATGGCTGCGATGTGATTATGGTAATAGGGCACACACGATTATTTAATGAATGTTTCTTTTCAGCCTCGCCCCTAATTCCCATTGTGAATCTCATGTTGCTTGTCTGGCTGAAGTGTGCAGGACCTACAACTGTCTGTCTTCTGGACACTCAGGCACTGGGTTTGAGCAGACATTTTAGTGTGATCTGAAGTGCTCAGCATTAAGGGGTACATGCAGAAAGATCTCAACACTCTACAGCTCTTAAAGGAGGTGGTTTTGTTATATCATTCATAAAGGCATTCTCACCTCAAAGAGAAGACAGAATCCGTCTGCTTTATGAAGAATTAATACAGTTTTCATGCAGCTTCCTGTGATGAGGTAGTCCTGTTGTGGCTGAAAAGCAGCATGGATTTTCTTTTTCCTTTTGTTGGTATACACTAAATTTTTCCCCTTTAAAAAGCCAACCCAATAGCAACACAAGAATGAGAGAGGGAGGAGTGGAAGAGGAGCTGTGGTGCTTGGCAGCAGTTCTGAGGAGAGCAGGAGCTTCAGGGAGTGCTCACCAGTGCAGTCAAATGGCTCAGTTACTTCATGTTATTTGTACAGGTTTTTAAAATTTGTACAGGTTTTTGTTGGTTCTGAATGTGAAGTCCTTCATTAGGGAAGATGGGTTTGGAGGTCTTTGAGGGATGAAAATGTTGAGGTCCTCATCCTTTCTCTCCTCTCCTGTCTCTCCACCTCTGCTCCCTGCCAGAAACTTTAAAAAAAAAAAAATCAAGCAAAACCACCGTGGGGAATGGTTTGCTTGAAGTGGGGAGGTGGATTTTTTATTTCAACAAATCTGCCTTTTGTAAAACACCTCCCCTCACCGTGCCATCCTTTCTCTTCCCACATAGCCCCTGAGGGGACACCTCTCTTGCATACAGAAGGACCTGTCCCTTGTGCTCATTCCACCTCTTAAATTCAAAAATGTTGTGTCTATAATATAAATACTGTAAGTGAAGAGATTGCTTAATAAAACTATTTACTTTGGTCAGCGTGGTAGACATGTGTAACTGGTTGGAGAAGTAGGGTCTGTCTCCTGCCCTCTCTGGGTCACATTCCCTGCCTTCTGTTAAAAAAGTGAAAACCTCAATAATTGAAGTTTCCCCCAGCAAACTTCCTTATCCCAAACCTACATGGCACAACCAGCTGAAAACCCAGTAATTAAGAAAATGTATGAAGAAAAAGGCCTCTTCTGTTGACATGATTGCTTTTTAATTGGGTCTGTTCTATGAAAAAACACTGAATGTTTTTCCTGTAAATCAGGCAAAGGCTTTACACTTATTTTAGGGAGCAACAGTTCTTTCTCTTGGCCACACCAAGGACACCGCCAGCATCCGAAAGAAAACAGTTTTTTAGAGAAACCTTGGGCAAAAACCTGGAGTAAAGAACTTTATGTGAAGATCCCAGGCCTGGTATGGACAATGTGTGTCCTCCTGGGGGTTTAAACCCCACGGGGGCTTCCAGACATCTCTTAATGAGCTCTTTAGTGTTATTAAGTAATGTAGATATGTAAAACCGTGAAATATTGCATCTGTCCTCCTCGCTCCGTTTTCGGCAGGACGCTCCCGGCTGCAGCGCGGATGACACACATTCCTTTTAGACTTACGATAGGCTGATCTGTAGTTTGAAAAGATGCCTTTTTTTATTTTAATTTATTTGAACTTAGCATCGAATTTTTGCCACGAAAGCCAGGAGAAGAGCTCATATCACTCCAGAATTGACTGCTACAGCTTTAAGATAAGGTGCCGGGCGCTCTCGGCGCACACACAGCGGCTCCTCCCGTTTGCTCCTTTTTTTCCCTTTCTCATGCTGAAAAAATACCATATTCACCATACGAGATTTTTTTTTTTTTATTTCTTTTTTTTTTTTTTTTCTTACATCCCACCCCCCCCCCCCTCCTCCTTCCTTCTCCGAAATCCACCAAAACTGAAGAAAAATCCAAGTGACTGTTCTTAGCAGCTGTGTGGCCCGGAGTTCAGTGGGGAAGCGGCTTCCTGCCGTCCCTATTCATCACCTGCTTCAAAGGCGGGCTGGCCGCTCCAGTGTGCAGGCCAGGTAGGGTGCCATTGTGCGCAGGCGGGAGGATTAGTATCAAAGCTGCGGCAACCAGGCCCTTGGTCTCGGGCTGCCATTCAGGCAAGCGGGGAGAGGCAAAGAGTGGCCAAGGTCACAGCATCCAGTGTGGTTCGGACTGGGAACGGATCCTGAGAATAGAGGGCTTCTTATGAAATCATGGTGCAAGCTTGCGGCACAGCAGGTGCCCTTCTGGAACACATACATCTGTTTATGTTGGGATAGCGTAGCTGACAACGGGATAATAGAGCTTTGTTGTTTTGGTTTTTTTTTTTTTATATATAATTTTCTTGCCTTTTTTTTTTTTTCCCCTTGATTTAAAAAAAAAAAAGCCAACTCCATGCGCGCCAGCGTTGAGGAATATCGCAGGAAGAGCGTTCGCTTTGGAAATCATAAAGAAATCTTGCAAAGCTTTAATTGCTGGGGTGGGGGGTTGTGTGTGTATATACTTAAGCGAAGGGGCGAGCAGGCTGCCTATTAACCATTTAGGATCCTCAACCCTGCTGAGGAGCGGCAGCGGGATACGGGGGCACCCGACACACAATGCGACAATGCCTTTTTTTTTCTTTTTTCTTTTTTTTTTTTTTTATATATTATTTTTTTTTTTTGTCCGCTCCGACATTTGTACCAACAAATTGGTTAAGGATGCGCTGGATTTGCTCGGTTGTCTCCATTGTTGGGATTGTCTGGAGGAATTCTGTCACGCTAACGGTGGCTTTTTAAAAGGTGAGGTAATAGTGACGTAAAAATAAAATTGCCAACTTGATGAAATTAGGGGGGAAATTAAGCTGTAGATGAGTTGTCATGACGACAAGGATGTTCTATTGATGAACTGTACTCCTCCCTGTCCAATCAGATAGTGGAGCTGAAGCTGGAGCATGAACAGGAGAAGACGCACCTATTCCAGCAGCACAACGCAGTGCACGACTGCCTGGTCCGAGACCATCAACGGGAGATCGAGAAACTGGAGAAGCAGCTTCGCACTGCCATGGCAGAGCACGAGAGCCAAAGTCAAGAAAGCAGGAAGCGAGACGGGCAGGTAACGATCGATAGCGATTGAAAGGCGGTCGCTTATTAGAAATTGCTGATAACGAGTGTTTCCTGTTTGCCAGCATTGTTGGAGGTGCACGCCGGGGGAGCGGTTGCGAAACTGGCACAGAAACGTGATTTCGTTTTTCTTTTTTTTATCTTTTTTTTTTCTTTTTTTTTTCTTTTTTTTCTTTTTTTTTTTTTTTCCGCTTTCCCCCCTCCCTTTCCAGTGCTGAATAGGGCTTTAACTGCAAAAACCACAGGTAGCCAGATTAAAAATCCCATGGTGCGCTATAACTCGGCCTATTTATAATCTTGTCTCATTTTCTTTCATGATGGATTTGTTTAAGGAAAAAAAGGTATCTGTTCCTTTCCCCCCCCCAGCCCTCACACTCACCCCTCCTTTTCTCCTTCCTGGGCAAATCCATATGAATCGTATCTGCCTCGTTCGTGTGCTTTTTTTTTTGTTTTAAATCTCTGCAGGTAACTCACAATTGGCTTTATTTCCTTTTGTTCGTGTCTTTTTGTTTCAGGTTTTGTATTCTAGGTTTGCATTGTGTGTTTGGCTCCGTGTGTCGGATGTTTGATAAGATGATGTGGGGTTGGGGTCGCTTACCATCACGTTTATTTTCCTACACACACGCACCCCTCCCATCCTCCATCTCTGTGGTCACTGTTGGAAGCCATTTGGCAGAATAACCCCCAGCTGGGGTAGCATTTGACTCTTCAAACTTCTGGATGAAATGCACACTGTCAGCATGGAAAATGATCTTTATGAGTTTTCACTTCAAAAACCATCTTATTGCCTTTTTTTCCGTCTATTTTGTAAGGCTGGCATGGTATATTTTCCTAAGAGCCTTTATTAAAAAGGCCTGCAGTGGCGATATTTAAAAAATGGAGGCGATTTTTGCAGTTGAAAGAGTTTTTAGAAAGGAATCTTTGCTAATCAGCGTTAGGATTGCTTATCACGCCTGGATTATTTTATACCAAAACTGGACATTTTTGATAAAGCATCTTTAACTCCACATGTTTTCCGCACACCACCACCTTCCCTAGGAGATGTTAGACTCACACATTGAGGCATTTTCACTCTGCTTTCCCGTAGGCTGGTAGGCTGTGGCTTTTACTGGCAACTAGGATGTAGCTAAGTGACATTGAATTGAAGTTGAATACTTACTTTTTAAATCAGTTGGGTTCTTTTTTTACTTTGGATGGCTCAGACTATCGATATCTGGCTTAAGGAAGTCTATTAACAGGCAAACGGCTTGTTGGGGGAGGACGAGGGATATCTTGCAGAGCCAGGACTTATTTCTCCATTTCCACCATTATGGTTTTCCAACGAAAACGGGATATACTTTTGTGGGAACACTTGGGAAGAGGTTATTCAGGTGGCTTCTGAAGAAATTAAACCTTGCCTTTTGCTCTCCGCTGCATTGTGGGAGCGAACAAAGACTTAAATCGTTCAAGGGGTTGGTTTTTATTCTTTGCAGTTTTTATTTTGGCCCAAGATAGATTCATCTCACCTATGGAGTTGTTTGCTTTTCAGAGTTGTATCCTCTTCTCACCTGCGTTCCTGCTGTTATGGTTGCCTACAAAGGCAGAGCTCCCAGGTTTAAAAAAAAAGCCCCAGTTTTAGAATGATACAGAATTATTCTGTCTACCCGCCAGTGTTGATCACAGTTATTTATTGCTCTGTACAACGCTGAATACAAGGGAAAGGGACTCCTTTAAGCAAATTCAGAGAACTGGGAGGTGTCTGTAAGTACATCTCTGTCTTGTTCCGTTGTGGGTCATTTCTGGCAAAGATTGGAGCCCAAAGTTTGGTTGTGCTTTCTGTTTGCAGTGGGATTGATGATCCTACTACAGGTGCTCTGTGGAAAGCTGGGAATTAGCGCAGCTCTTGGGAGAGTCTGAACAGTCTGAAAAGCACAGTTTGGCCTTTTTGTAGGGCTTTTCTTTGTAGTTTGAATATCCCTGTACAGTCATTTGAACATTGCTGCCATGAGAATGGCATGTAAATCAGGCAGGAAAGTGCAGTTGCTTTGACTAGAAGAGCTGTTGTTTGTTTAAATTCTAGTGAGACTCTCTCAGCTTTCAAGGATGCGGAATTTTCCATTTTGGAAATTAAATTGTTCTTCGTTCCTTCGCCTGGTCTTTGTGTTAGAACTCACCTCTGTCTTTGCTGTGAGCTCAAAAGACAAACGCTGGTGTTTCTCGTGGAATTATGGCACATATTTTTAATATTTCTTTTTTTTAATCTTTGCCTGTGTTTACAAAAATGTGTGTTTTGGACAATGTCCTTTAGGAGATGTCGGGCAGACTCTTCACAAAGATAACCCAGTGATTTAACGGTTATTTGACAACGTTGCATTTTAAAAACCTGTTAAATTTGAGCCGCATTTGACAGCAGCAATTTCCAGGAGTGCTTTGTATCCCGGGCGGAGGTGAGATGAAATGGGAGAGGAGGCCATTTTGCTTCGCCAAATGAAAAGTGGATTTGCTGGGTGATTCGAAAAATTTAAATAATAATTAGCGTTAATCACACACGAGTAGCCTGGTTTGAAGGACCTATCTGCTCAGGGTTGGGTGAGTGATGTGCAAGCACCACTATTAAAGGTATTCACTGGTTGTCTTCCTTAAATCCTTTTCCATATGAAAGAGGAGCGAATGTGTATTTCTTAATATGTGTGTTTAAAATATGTATTTTTCACTATGTTCCTAAAGACAGCTATGGCTGAATCCTGCAGATCAATTTATTCTACAGTTACAGGAAAGATTAATTTAATTTTTTTATTGCATATCCAAGGTCTCTACTTTCACGTAGGTCTTCGGCTTCCGTGAAAGACAGTGTACAAAATGGTTAGATTTTATTCAAATATGAATACATTTATTAATGCTTTAGTCACAACTAGAGTATAAAAATTGAGATTTTGGTGCTTTGCCAGGTTTTAATTAAATATAAAATAATGTTACTGCTTCTTTGAAATATAAGTTTAATATATTTTCAGGAAAAGAACTTGATTTAAGTGGATTGATTTTTTTGTGTTGCTGATGAATATTTGGGTGACAGTTGCATTCCACTTTAGCTCTTGGATTTCTCCATTTCTGGGAGGCTTGCTTTGATTTTTTTTTTTACCTGAGGTTGTAATGCTTGGAGAGGAGTAAATTGACTTGTAGGTCAATAAAAGTCAAAGCAGTACAAAGGCTTTTATACCATGCTGTGTTTTGTAGGCTTTTGAATCCTATTCATTTTCTAGGAAATGCCATAATGTTGTTATTCTTTAAACAGTAGCTAATCATACAGAAATTTTTTTTTAAAGGGTAGTTTTGAATCAGTACTTCTATTTAATTTAGATTTTTTAATACTTTCTGGCTTTTCTTTAGGACTGTTCTTAAGCTACGCTTTGCTTGGTCATTTGTTTCCCACCTCCCTAAATAATAATTTTAATTATACATTAGTACACAAAGCAGGGAACTCCTTGGATGACAGAAGTGTTCTTTTTTTTCTATAAAGGCAGTCTTGCTACTGAATTGGTGGCTTTCTGAAGCAAAACTCCTCATTACAGAGAAGAATCCATCCAGTTTGCTTCTGTGAAATAAGATAGCAGGGTTAGGAAATTTTAATAACCGAAGCAGAGGGGCTGTGGTGCCGGTTGTGCCCTTGTATTTCCCCTTTATCCTTTGAATGTCATTCTCTCCCCATCTGACACGTGCCCTCAACCAGCTCAAAGATTCCCACGTTCCAGCTGCTGTACAGAGTTGGATCATTTTCGTGCTTGTTCTTCCAACCGTTGACCTTTGGGCAAGAAGAAGAAGAAAAAGAAGAAATAAAACGTACCCCTGTAACTTCAAATGCGGCGCTTGGCACTAAAGGAGAGGAAAGAAAGTTTCCACGAGGAAGCTGAATTCTTTTCCCAGGTTCTGTTGGGAGATAATTGGCAAGCCCAGTGTGTTCATCCAGTCGTAATTGGGTCAAGAGGAGCTCGAATGCTCGGGCGCGTTTTGCCCGCCTGTGTCACTGGTGGGCCGGTGTTTAATTGTGACAGACAACGTTTGTGCTCTCAAAAATGAGGCTGCTGTAAGAGGAGATCACTGCTTTTTTGGAGTTTCTTAGGGCTCTTGATAAACCATTATTGGTTGGGAAAGGAAAACCTTAAGCAGTTCTGAAGCTGGGTGAACACGCACGTTGAGAATGGAGGTGGTAAGAAGAGTTAATAAGGAATTATCCTGTGCCTGCAGTATCTGCTTCCTTTTTCCTCTTGATTTTTGCACTTCCCACAATCCCCTTGGCCTTTACAATCCTGGTTCGCTTTACCTTCTCAGAAATCAGCAGCTCCTTCCCTGGTGCCCCAGTATAGCACATCTCATCACTTCTTTCCTGGCTTCTCCTCTTTGAAAAATTGCTTCTTTGCACTTGGAATCAACCATCTCTCTGCAACTGGTGGTTTGCACTTAGTTTTGTCTGAATTAATTCCAAGCTGCTTGAGCCTGTTAACAGTAAAATAAAAAAGTAGTAAGGATCAATATCTTCATTCCAGCAATGATAGTTATTTTCATTTCAGCAGGTTCTTGGTAGATGTTTATGGTTCTCTGTAGATAATTAATGTATCAGCAAAGTGGGGGGAACAGAAGGGGTTTATCTTGACTCCATATATGTGGTCAGTGTGAAGAGTGGCTGTGCTGATCCATGTGGCTGCTGCAGAGCTCTGCCAACTATTGACAAGTGAAAAAATCAAGAGATCTTATGTACTTGTTTAATGATAACTGAATACCCAACACATGCACAGTTTCAATCTGAGTGTAAATATACCTTTAACAGTGATTTTTCAGTACTATATTAATATGAAGGATTTGGGGAGCATTTGTTTCATAACAGGAGGCTTTCTTCACCTTTGATCTGAGAGAACTTACTGTTCTTTGTCTGTTACCTACAGATAAATCACTGATCAACTCTTCTGCTTCATGTAATTGTTGTAATATCTCCAAACATCAGTTCCCACATGGTCATTCTCCCAGTATCAGTGGGAACAATTTACTTGATGGTGTCTGGAGGGTACAGAGAGACGTAGCCTGGGAAACATTCAGATGCTGACAGTGCTACTGAAGTCACTTCTGTTTACAATTTTGAGTAAATAAATTATATGACTCTCTTTTTTTCCTTTTGCTTCCTTTTCTTTTCTTAATGGAAGATGTCTTTGGCATGAGAAGAAATGCATTGCTTGCTATGCAGGCTTTCTCTGCAGCCAATCTAAATCATGGAGCTGCAATCTAAATATTTGTTTGTTGTATTTTACTTGGAGAGTCTGACAGTCAGACTCCTGTAGACAGACAGCCGGTCTCTTTTAGCTTTCCCTAAACAAAAGCTTTTGGCTGTGTTGCAGCATGTTTAATTTCCCACCAGTCAGCCCAGGATAATGAACATGACTGTTGATGTAAAGTAGTTAAAGTACCAAATATTTGTTGCAGAGCTTGTGTGGTTTTCCTTGGTTGTTTCCTCAGTCTGCTGAGTCAGGGTTGCAATGGATCCCATTGATGGGGAATATCTCCTGAAATCAGGGATCTGATGATGGGTCCTATAGAGACATTCAAACTGTGCTTTCACTGAGAGTGTTGCTGTGAAGTTGAGAGATCAGTGAAATGGTCAAATGCAACAGTTTCTTGTGGAAATACTCAAATACTGGTGATCAACACGGCTGGACTTGAGTAAATCCACTGTGGGGAGAATTTGGGCTGCAGCACAGGCATAATCTTTGAGATGAGAGGGAAAAATGAGCCTTCGCTCTGAACTGAAGCCCACAGTGCAGGCTCAGGGCTCCCTCCAGCAAGGTGAGAGTCTGAATCTCCCCTCCCCTGCTCAGGTGAACCCACCTTGGTTATCCTGTGTCACATCCTCAGCTCTGTTCCCCACTGCTGAGCTGCTGCCCTGGTTGAGATGCTTTTGGGACCTGTTGAACACACAACAAACATCTGCCACCCTCTCACTTAGAGCAACCATCAAAGTGTCCTCGTACCATGGTGGGTGATCATCTCTGATCTCTTCCACTTTTCCCCATTAGGACTGAAATTAGTGAGGAATTCAGTGCAGGAGCTGTGACTTCACTCCCTCCTTTTATACTTCAGTCTGTCCTGCACTTGAAATATTTAAAGATGTTTTTGGAAACCATACATAATAGTTCATAAATTATCACTTGCTGATTAAAAATGTTAACTTAGGAGACAACAGACATTTTGTGCTGTCTACAGGGTATGTAAAAGAGAAAGCAGTTGCCATAGAAACTAGCTCATCACATAATATGAACTCTGAATCTGAGATGGAGTTCTTTTCAGCAAAATGGACTTTGTTTCTACAATATGAAATTAAATATATCTGGTAGTTATTATTACATTGTAATCAGTGGTTTCATGGGTTTTTTTGTTTAATTTTAAATATTGGCAGCTGAAAAGGTGGAGTATGTGATTTCCCATGTCTAGGGGCAGGGTGTAAATCATATGGTAGTAATTTTATTTTATAACAACACTCCTTGCTTAGGAAAAAGTGATTATTTCCTGCATAGATGTTGATAAATAGGGAATAATTTCTCTGAACAAAAAATGAGATCAGTTTTGCTCATCAGTGAGGTAAAGGATCTTTATGCCAGGTTTTAACACATCCACAAGGTGTGGCTTTGCATGCAGGGTTTGTGTGATGGCTGCAGTGAATGATTAGCACTAATAGACAATAAGCTAGACATGGTGGGGAAATTATTTTTAAAGTTATATAAAGGAATAGCGAAGTCATAAATCATCAAGTACATCAGTAGATGCAAAACAGATGTTAATAACTGCAGCATTTGAGGTGGTGTAACATCATTTCTAAGCAGAGAGGCAAAAATACTGTGTTAGTCTGCAGCAATCATCCATTTACAGCATCATCTTTTGATTTTGAAATAGAAGGAGCATGTGCCTTCTATGTGAAGATCAGTGTATGGCAAAGCCACACTCTTGAGTTTGCTTATTGGTATTACTTCCAAATGTGTCTAAATCTTCTCTTTTGATTGTAATTTCTGTGATATTAAATGGTTCCAAATATTGCAACTAAACTTATTCAGTAAATATCTGCTGTCCAGAGAAGGGAATGCTTGCTCACAACATTATTAATGGGGTTTAGTTCTTTTAAAAATTGCTTTTTAGTGCTGTCTTGTAATTTGCTTGAGACAGTTGTCGAATAGAACAAAGTTGACTTCTCTTAGTCCGTAGAACAAGTGCAGCAATTTGGGAAACAGCAGTGCTGTCTGCTTCAAACATCCCCCTGGATGGCTGAAGGGACATCCTCTAATGGGAGACCAGCATTCATCCTGCAGGTTTTTCACAGCATCATAGAATAGTCTGGGCTGGAAGGACCTCTGGAGGTCATCGTGCCCAACCTCCTGCTCAAAGCAGGTCTGACTTCAAAGCTACATCGTGTTGCTCAGGGCCAAGTCCAGCTGAGTTTTGAAAAATCTGCAGTGGTGGTGATTTCACAACCAGGTTGAGCCATATATTCCAGTGCTTTACTAGTCCAGTCTGAAATTCCTTTTCCTTTATATCCAGTTGGAATATCTGTTGTTACAGTTTGGATCTGTAGCTTCTTGTCCTTCCTGCAAGATGACTCTGTTTCCTCTACAATTCCTTATACTCAGTTGAAGGCAGCAGGTTGATTTCTCTTTACTCTTCTGTTCTCCAGGCTGAATAAATCTGGTTTGCTGAACTTCCTGCAGGTCCTAGTGACCCACTCCTTCTTCTTGCAGAGTTTGGGGTCCCTGTGAAGGGCAGCCCTGCTCTCCACCTGACCACTTTCCCCCCAGAGCTGCCATCCACAGCGTGGCACAGGGTCATTGTGTCCTGTCATCCAGGGCTTTGGTGCAGATGCTGTAAAGGCTGTGTCAAAAACCTTGCTAAAACCAAGATAAATGACATTTACAGTTCTCCCCTTTCACTGCAGAAGCAACTCATTTTATTTAAGCCTGATTTGCCCTTGGTGTATCCAGGTTGACTGATCTCAGTGACTCTTTCATTCCTCCTGGGTCTGGAAATTAATTTCATGGAGTTTTGCTCCATCATTTTTCTGGGGATGGAGGTTAGGATGTCCTGTCTGGGATTACCTACTAAGGTGCTATGTATTGCAAATTAAGTAGTTAAATTTCTTAGAGTGTGCTTTTTCTCTCATCCCTTTTCTAAAGACAGATTATCCAAAATCAATTTAGTCTCTCTTCCTTAGGTCAGCAGATGTTAATTCCATTCACTCACTGCCACCGTAAATCAAGTTTTGAACAGTAGTCTGGCTGTTAAATGATTTATCTGATAGCAGAGATTCTATGATCTGTTCAGTTCCTCAATTCAAAGGTATTTTAAATACCAAATGAAAGAATGAAACACTGGACGAGAAATGGTGACAATCTGCAGTTTGGAATGTTAACACCACTTGTTTTGGCAGCATTACTGCTCGTAAAACAATAAGATCCATATGGATGCTAATTTTCCCAATTTTGAGTAATAAATACAACCTCTTTATGGTTTAAGTAATGATATTACTCAATACCACTGCAGGGTCCAGTAGACAGTTTCATGATGAGGTAATAAATAGCAATTTTGGAGAGCTGATTTATTTGTATTTTTCTTTTATGTGGTTTCTGATGGGGGAAGAAGAAATCCCAGAGCCAGTGCAAAGCCTTGCCCTCTCCTGTAGCTGACATACTTTGGCTGAAGATATGTCAGCTGAGAAATATGAGCCCATCCATACAGCTCTGCACGCTCCCACATTAAAGTATTATAAAGAAACCTTCAAGTGGAAAACCAGTAACAAATTGCAGCTGAGATGCTCGTGGCAGATTGCACTGCCCTGGGTGCCCTGCACTGCTCTGCCTGTTCCTCCTGCTTTAGTCAGGAAGAAAAATGGGAGACTTCTCTGCTTTTCCTGTGTTTCATGAGGGGAAAAAACCCTCAAACCCCCATGGTGGGTTGTGTGCAGGTCTGAAGATGACGGTGCTGGCACAGGCTGAGTGTTTCACCGTTGAACATCTCTGCAGCTGTTTCCCCACTGGCCCAACCCCTGCGTCTGTAGCAATTCCTCAAAGTCTCCTTTTCTGCCTCACAAGTATGGAATTTGCTATCCCATCAGCTGGAGGGAAGTGTTCTGCACTCTTTCACCCCTGCTACAACACCAGCACCATTCCCACTGTGTGTTCCCAGTGCCCTCCGGGAAGCAGTGTCAGACCCACTCCCTCCGAGCTGCTCCAGCTGCTTTTCTACCAAAGCACTGACTCTTGGCACATCACACCTCGCCCAGTGTGGGCTGGGGTTTGTCTCCTGCCAGCTCAGAGTGCTGAGTAACAAATAGGTGCCAGCAAAGGGCTCCTGGCCGGGCTCCGTGGGACGTGCAAGCCAAAAAATGGGACAACTCGGCGCAGTGCCAGGAATCGCGTTGGACCCGGGCGGTGGAGCCCGTGGGTCAGTGGATCACTGGTGCTGTGCTCTGGTCAGCCCTGCTGCTGCCACCACCTCCTCAGTGATTCAGGTCAGGAGAGCCCATTACCCATCTCCTTCTTGAAACTGGGACCCACGTGGAGCCCGTCGCTCCGCACTTCCCATCCTGGTTCATTAAACCTTGTCTTTTCTGCTGCCATTTTGTGTTTCTCTTTTCCCTCACACCCAGATAAGAGCAGGGGTTTCAGGTTCTGCATTTGGGGAAATTCCATGTGGAGAAAACATCGTGTGTCCTCAGCTGTGGGCTTTGGACATGGGCAAGCCTCGGATGTTCAGCCTCTCAGAACTGGACGTGCCTTCTCTGCAATTGCCTTTTTCTTCTCGGAAACCTTTTTTTAAGAAAAAAATTAGAAATAAACCCCATTATTTTAAAGTACAGTGATTATTTTCAACATCAAGTCAGACAGCAGAGCTGTTCCTTGGCCCACTCACCTTTGAAGAAATGATTGTCACCTTACCTGAACAAATCCTGTTTCTCTCTTTGAACGAGTGGCACAGACTCTGACAGTGATTTAAGGTCTTTAGTGTTGATTTCATGCAAAAAAATATTTCTCACAGTATGACTTTAAAGTAGACTTTTTTCCCCCAATTACTCTACATGTTGGCAGCAAATTAGCTTTGAGGGAGTATTGTGCACATCATAGTTCTCTGTTGATGTATTGTGGAGTCATTTTTGGATCTTTCAGCTCAGTCAGACCAATGACTGACGTTGTTCATGTCTTCCCTTTCTGGGGATTTGAAAGACTTTCTTTTGACAGGGAAGGTGATGTGGAAAAAGAGAAGCCAAAGTACAAGAAATGATTGGCAAAGTGATGATATCACTGGATGTTCAAAGACTTTGCAAATTGAAGCTTATTAAGCTGACATTTTGTCTTCTATTCAGCACTAATTGGAATCATGCCTGGGTGCATGATGTGGAAGTACTTAATACCTGAGTGTTTATCATGACAAAGTGACAGAAATTGATGTCATGGATGCTGTAGATTTCTGTTTAATAGAGAAAACAATATATTTCAAACTGCAATTACATGTCTCACAGTAATTTGTATTCATATGTCTGAAGGTCCTCCTGAAATACTGCAAATGAGAAAACTTTACTTTTGACCCCTAAAATATTGGCCTGATCGTGAGTGTTGCATTCTCAGGTTTTACAGTTGTTCTTCAGAGTTCATAAAATCAGCACTGATGTAGTTTAAAAAAAAAAGAGAAGAAAAGACTAAACCCCCTGACACAGTGTTTTCACTTGAAACAGATCTGAAAATCCCACGAAGAGTGAACTCAGTCTTCCACACGGGTGATACAATTCTTCTAAAGTTGTCTCTGACAGCTTGAATTCTTTTGTAGTCTGTGCTTTCTGCTGTATTGGCATCTGTAAAATGAATTTAGAAAAGAGAAACAGCGAAGCAAGTGATTTTGGAAAGGCAGCTGCTGCAAACACGGAGTACACTGGAAGACTTGAAGAGAGCTGCATGTTCTCCTGCTGTAGTTGGCATCCTTAGGGATTTCTGAGTTCAAGGGCACAAGTGTCCTGTCTGGGATAGCAACATGACCAGTGTGTTACTCTACATCTTCATCTTGGACCTTATGAAGTCAGATCTTATTTAAACCTTTAGTTTAATATAAAATCAATATTTATTCAGCAGTTGCTGAAAACAATGAGCTGTTAGATGAAATTGTTACCTGAATTGCTGTTTCTAATGAAACACAGATTGATAATTGCAGAGTGATATATTTTTTTAAAAACCCAAACAAAACGAAAACAAACAAAAAGCCCACAAACAAACAAACAAACAAAAGGGAAAAAAACCCCACCCCAAACACAAATCAATGGAGTGTGGATGCTCACAGGAATTACTGGTCATTATGTGACTGATCCAGCTGCTTGGGTGTTCCTGTGAACTCCAGCAATCCTGCAGCTAATGAGATGTTGACAAGCAGTAGTTTAAGGGCTGATGGCAATTATTTGTATTGCTGGAATCCTCTGGGGGGGGGATCTCTGTAATATGTAAGGACAGACAGTTCCTGCCCCAGTGAGCTCATATCACAAACTGGTGCTTGTAGGATGTGGGAAGTGGGGGCAGCCAGGGGGAGGTTGGGGACCTGTGATGAACAGTGGGGGTTATCAGTTGGCATTGTTGGAGCAGGAAAGCAGAAGACACAGCATGTGAGCTGCCTCCCTCAAGTGGCTCCAATGGGCATCAAAAAATGCCCTTCCATGGTTTGTTTGTAGCATCAAGAGGCATCTGAAGTGTCCTGGCCCTTTGCCATGTCTGCAGTTGCTGCTGTTATCAAAGGTTCTTATGTGACTGGAGGAAAAGGAAAAACGTTTGACTTAGGTGAGAGATGAGCATGTGAAGAACATTTTTGTCTGTTCAAAGTTTGGGAACCCCTCTAATGATTTCTGTGCTTATAGAAATGCTACTTGTCCACTCTCCTCAAGCTGTGTTTGATAACAACTGACTGTAACCCTTCTAAAGCTGTGCATTGTAAAGATTTCCTTGTGGGAAAGCAAATGTAAAGAATAATTTCTCGTTGCACCTTTTATCTGTTGGATGCTGTTGTTGGGGAGTGGAGGGGAGGGAATGGCACAGGACCCAGGCTGTCACTGTTACCAGGGGTAACATTAGAGAGAAAATACTAATTTTTCCTGCTAAAATCACTTGGGGATAAGTGAGAGAGTGTGTGTGTTTTTGTATGTATATGTGTGTGAGTGTGTGTATATGGATTATTGCCCTCTAATGGATAGAGTCTGAATGGCTCAGCTTTGCCTGCTTACATGGAGTTTTGTAGCAAAACATTGTTTTCAGGATGTCTGATATTTCCCATTTGGGAAGAATCTTGTAATGTTTCTTTGGAATTCTGATACATCTTTTGTGAGTAATTTGAAATTCTCTAGAAAGTCCCACAGCTTAGAGAAGTGCCTTTTCTTTGTTCTCTGAAGGTTTGTTTCAGCTGAACTATTAAGTGCTTAAAATTCAACGTTTTATTTTGTTCTTTTTACCACAGTGTCAAAATAACTGAATATGAGGAGAAAGTACCACATCTCTGTGGTACATCAATGGCCCTTTGGACTGGGGAGAGCTGGCTCCCTTCCTTTATTCCAAATGGAATGTGCCCCTGTCTCAGCACTCCTACTGAGACCCCCAGGCAGCCAGGACCTGCCAAACTGCTGAGATGGGGGTGGAAGAGGGAATGAGCTCTTCATGTCCCATCTCTGGTCCATGGGTGTTCCTGGTGGCTGCTCCACCCCAACCCTGCTCAGCAGCTTCCTGGCTGCTCCCACTAGGAAAAGTGGCAAAAGGTTGTAATGTCACGTTAGTGTAGACTGAGGTTTCAGATCTTCGTGAGATTCATGATAAAGTCAAGTAGTCCAGTGACGTGTGGTAGGTTAGGCTTTGTTTTGCCTTTTAAATAAAATTATCTTGGAAGGTAACATTGGAATAACTCAAGGAGGAAGGCTGCAGGTCAGTTGGGAATGGGATTTACAATTATTTGTACTGAAAATAGTCCACTTCTTCATGTTCTTTACAGTGAAATCATAACATAGTCATATTTTTTCCTAGTGGGGCTCTGTTTTCATTCAATAAATACATGTGGGAGAATTCCATTTCAGAATTACGTTTCTTCTCTCTGCAGCCACGATCTTTTCAAAATTTCCAGTGCTTGCCTTTGCAGTTGGAGAACTGCACAGTGTTTTGGACACACGGCAGAACATCTGTGGCTCACAGCTCCCTTCATCTCCCCCCATGGATCCAGTGAGTGTCCAGCTCCAGTGTCCAAGGAATTCCCTTCCTCCCCTCCAGGAGGTTCTGATGGGGGTGGTAGGCAGCAGGTTTGAGAGGGGTTCTTTGGTGCATGTGGATTGCAACAAGCCAAATATTCACACTTAGGAAATCATGTAAATGTTCAGGGGAAACCAGAAGCTCATCTCACAGAGCTCTGCTGTGGAACATCCAACCCCTCTGCACGTTTTTAGCTGAGCCCATCATATTTCTATTTCTGGTCCAAAATTACAAGCTGAATCTGGGTAGGAAGAGCAGAGGGAGCAGTGCATTAATCAAATTCCCTTGTAATGACTGTGTTTTCGTGTCAGTGACTGCTCTAAGGTGTGATAGAAGGCAGGGCACCCAGCGCTGGCTTTCCTGTCCCTCCCCAGGGCTGGGTTGTCCCTGGGCTCTCTCTGCTCAGCTTGGCAGGCACGTGGCCACAAAAGCTGAGCAGGGATGTGAGCAAAAGAAATGGTCCTGTGAGCAAAAGAAATTGTCCCTGGGTTTTTCAGGCTACTACACTTTCCATTCATGGTGAAAATAGAAAAAATTTGCATATGTTAACAGAGAGATGAAGGATGTTGGAGGAGCATCTTCTCAGCCCAAGATGGGGACTTTATCTGCATTTATAAATATTGCTGTGTTTCTTCTGAACATGATGTTTCCTAGCAATCTGCTTTTTTTTTTTTTCCTTGGAAAAGTTATTTTCTGCTTACAATACATTGGCACAACCATTGTTTGTATTGTTCAGGATCAACAGTGGGTTTTTTCTTAATGTTATTTTGATTTGATGACTTTGTTCATCAGTGAATTATGAAAGCTCTGATTGTTTAGGGCACAAGAAGGGCATAATGCATTACTGGGTCACATGCTCCCTTAATGCATGCACATTGTGATGGCAGTAGTAATAGCTCCATTAAAGAACAAAAGGTAGCAACACATAGTAGCTCTGGATCTGGCCAATCCCCTCAAATTACCATAAATATTTGAGCAATCTGAATAGTTTTGGACTCTGTAGTAAAGCTTTCCTGTTTTTATCTGGCACTGAAGGAATGTGGAATAAAGTATTCATTTAACAAAGTATAAAAATATGTGTGCTATGCAGTTATAATCATGTGTCATTAATCAGAAAATACTGCAGAAACTCTGACAAATTAAAAACACAAGGATGTGTCTGCAAGGGCTTTTTCAGTCATTAAAAAGCTGCTTCACCTCTCAGGCAAACTATTTAATGGCAACTCCTTGCTCAGTGTACTGACATCTTCAAAGGCTCTGACATCTGTCGGCCTTTGAACTACCATTAAAAAATATTATCCCATTTCCATTCTTTTATGCCCATTTTTTTAATTATAGTCCTTCTTTCAAGTTGGGAACATGGTTGGTTTAAATGATGCTGTCCTTTCGTTTTCAGCCACCCAGCTGCGGTTTGAATAAATTGATGTGGAATCAAAGGCGGGACTTTAAAGGGAAAAGGTTTGATGGACTTGGACTCCGAACCAGATGAGGTTTTATGATGAAAAGGGTTTAATCCCAGCACAGGCATCGCTTCTATCAGTCGAGCAGTACAAAGCGATTCATATATATAGGTTCACCAGAAATGATCTTTTTTTTTCTTCTTTTTTTTTTTTTTCTTTTTTTTTTTTTTTTTTTTTAACAGCACAGATCTCTTCAGGACTTGCAAATGTGGCATTAGCTAATATTCAGAGAGCTGATTTCCTTTCATCCACCAGAAGCTTATGATTATAGTACAGTTCTCGAATTGGAAATGAGAGCTGCAGCACAGATTTAAAGCTCTGCTGTCTGATTTGTATTCAATATACATGTCACTGCGGGACAAGCCAGTCTAGGCCGAGCTGGTTCAATAGAGGCAAAAACAGTTCCAGCATCTGAAATTCTGGGGAGGGGAGAAGGTACCAATTAATTCTTACCTGCTCTACCTGAGTATTGTGTGGGGTACTTAGTAGATTGCTATCATTTCTAAGGTTGTGCAAAACAAACCCCTCCTTTGGCATCTTTTGCATCAGAGGCTTCCAGAAAATACTCAGCATTAATCAGTAATGGCTCCTAATGTAGCCATTTATATGGAAGGCAATGTTTGTTTTCCTGTGCCTGCTTTTCAAGGAGGTTTAGCAGAGAGAGCCTTGCTATTCCTTTATAGCCATAGCCTTCATTAATGTGGTAATTAGGTATGGGGAAACCCAAAATCTCGTGTCTCACAAACCCATCAGAAGCCATTTGTCGAAACTACCACCTCAAGGTATTCAAGAAATAATCTTTCTCCTAGTTCCCTGATCTTTGTGTTAGTAGAAATGTGGTAGATAGTCATCATTTCTTACTTTCTCATAATAAGACTGTGTCCTTCAAAACAGTGATGCTTTCCAGAGAGTAAAGCAGCAGATTTCAAAAGCCTGCAAATTATGTCCTCTTAAAAGACTGTGCTTCACTGTAGTACAAAAAGGAGACAGCTCCATTTGGTGCTCTGCTTCCAGTCAACAGTTTCTCCTTCAAACCCTTCCCACAGCTGTTGTTCCCTGCCAGAGTATTCAGTTTATAAGTTACACATTGTTCCTGTCTCTTAATGCAATTTTGATGTCGTGTTTTGGGTTTTGTTTTTTTTTTTGAGAGGAGGGGGTAGTAAATATAAACATGGACCTGTATAAATGGATGTATTTAATGGCTTATTTTACTTTACTGGTATTTCATAGAATCTGAATGTTTAGCATGTATTTAGATTTTGCATTTAAACTGCATATAAATATTTATTCGAAGTACAGTAGATTCGAAACAGTTGCATAAATAAATCTGAAGAAATTCCTGCCTCAGGATGCAGTGGCCTATTTGTCATTCAGAAAACGAAGTGGCATCAGCTGAATTCAAGGACAAACAGAGAAGGATGAAAAGGACAGAGATCAATGTAAAGGTGCCAGAGGAAGATGCTGAGCCAAAAAACCTCTCCATTTCAAGAAAAGAGATGTTATGCACACAGTTCTCACTTAGTTTGGACAGATCACTCTGTGATTGATCTCATCTCTCTGAACTGGTAGCTGTGGAGCAGGAGGCTTCCAAAAGGTCTCTCAAGTCAGAAGAGCCACTGTTGAGGTGAGGGGAATAGTGAAACCAGTGCTCGAGGATGAAGGTGCAGAGAGGGAGGCTTCAAACAGCATCAGCTCTGTGTGTGTGACATTTGGTACCATCATCTGATGCCCTTGACTCCAGCCTAACATCTAGGCTAGACTAAAGACCTCCTTCTCTAGGATTTCCATCCTCTGATGTAGGTGACACATTTATCTGTTTGACAGCAGGACTGACCCTAAAGATAGTCAACTGGAATATCCTCCTTGCAAGGAGGAGTTGGTTTGAAAAGGAGAAAGCCAGATGTTGGATACCTGTGTGTAATTCTGCATCTCATCTGTGTAAGCAGCTACTGTATAGACAGGAATTTACAGGAATTTACCACAACTCATTGATTAACAGAAATCCTGGAGCCATTGTCACTGGTTGAAAAGAGAGATCTGTTGAAAGTTAGAAGCTGATTATTTCTTTAAAGCCTACAACCTGTAAGTGCCATGATTTTTATTTCTGAAGCTGCTGGATTTCAGGATTTCTGCCCACAAATATTGCCATTCATGACACAGAGAATGAGGGCTTCATGTCTGGTTGAAGACTGTCACCTTTAGTACAGCAGGGTGACATCAGTAACGAGAGAGGTTCCTGGTGTGTCACCTTCTTTAGCAGAGCAGAAAAGGACTCACATGCTGGTGCATTGAAGTCTTTAATTGTTGGCCCAGAGAATAACAGCATTGGCTTCTTTAGTTGGCTTCCTGTGATTGTGCTGGAGTTTTGTAAAATTTATCTTTTCCACTTTATTACCAGTCAGGGCAGAGCTTGGACAGAGGCACCAACTTGGAGTCTCCTCAGGTGCCTCTTGAGGGGCTGGTCGTGGCAGATGGACTGACTGGGAGCTGCTGCCCAAAGTTGGCTTTTCTACAAGTAGGAGCTTCAGGAGTTGGGAGATATTTTATGCATGAACAGCTTATTAATAAGGCTTTGTGTTTGCATCTTGTCTCTTGTTTCTCCTGTCAGGTTTTGCATCCGATGCCGTTTCCGTTACGGTCTCCATAAAACCCGTATGGGCTGTGTGGGGTAAAACTTGTGGAATATTCAAAATAGGTTTGTTTCAAGCAGTAATTTAAACAAACGCATCCAAAAGAAAAGTGTGTGATGCTTTTCTAGGTGTTTTTTTGGGCATAGGCTTGTTTGGGCTTTTTTTTTACTTACAGTGAAGTTTCTTCAATAGTTGACAGAGCAAAGACATTTCTCACAGACAATGCAGCCTCTTCCTCTTCTGGGGACAAATTGGGCATTATAATACATTTAATTTTTCTCCCTCATAGAGATGAATGTCTGTAGTAATCCTTAAATCTGTAATGCATCATGTCTGCATTTAAATCAGAATTACGTGTTGTTCAGGAAATGTTAATGCTTTTAAACTTAATGTGTGGAAAATTTAAATGCAAATGTTTGTTAAAAGCTTTGACTTAGGAGATGCTGGACACAGAAATGCTCTCAGATTGCCATGTGGTTCTTTCCCAGCCACCACAGAGATCTTTAGCCTCCATTTCTGTATTCCATTGAGGGAAAGTCCTATCCTTCCTGGAATATCAGGAGCTTTTTCTCACTTTCAGAACAAGCTTTACTTCAATGTTATTTCAGAACTGAAAGGAATATTTTCCTTTCAAATCCTGAGATACAAATATTAGAGCTTTAGAGTTATTCGTAAGGAAAACGGGGAAGACTAAACACATTTGGTACAGTTTTCATCAATCATCATTGAGGGATAGATTGTTATGATTTGTATGATGCAGAAAACCTGGTGTTACATGTAGATTTTCATTTATTATTTTAGCCACTCTGTATTTTATCTGTGTGTTGCTCTCATGAGTTATTTTAGGGGATCACTGCATTAAACAGATATTTATGGCCAATTCATTTTTTTAATCTCCATCGTATTTAAGTTCCATTAATGCAGTTTTGTAGATTGTTATGTGCCCATGTGAGTGTCTCCATTAAAATTCTTAGTAGAAAGACAGAAGGAAATGAGTCCTTTCCTGGAAGGTCTCTCAGCAGTCTTATTCAAATCTTTGTGTTTGTACAAAGAAGAACACAAATGTAAACATTTCTTTCATCAGATAAAAGGAGAGGAGAAAGAAGGCTGGGTGTTTTAATTTTTGACTCACTAATCTATTTCAAAGCAAATACAGTAAATCAGGTAATGAGAAACTATTCTGGATCTGTCTGCCGGGCAAGAGGGCCAAGTCTGTTACAGGTCTTAGAACTGTTAAATGGAAAATGTATTTACATTTATCTCAATTTCAACGTGGTAAGTAATCCTTTCACTCCCCAGTGCACTGCATTGTTTTTATTGCACTTGTAAGCTCAAGGTTCTTCTGTTTGGCTAAAACTCATTTTATTAGGAAGGCAGTGACAATAACCAACCTAGATGAAGTTCTGCTTTCTAGCTGCTGTTAACTAAATTGGAATCAAATGTACTTATGTAAATTAAGAAATCAAAATAAGCTCTGTTAATTTTAAGCTCTTTGTGGAGCTGTTCAAATGGATGTCTGATTTCCTTTCTTTCTTCCCCCCCTTCTTTTTTTTTTTTTTTTTAAGCCCAGTTTGTAGCTTAAGTGCCATTTACATTAACTGGTATTTAGGCAGCTAAGTGGCTTCTGTAAAAGTCCAGATCTGTTTCAGAGCACTCCTTTTGGGACAGAAAATCATCAAAAATCGTGTTTTGCTTGATGTCACGTCACAGCAGATCTCAAAAATGTGCTGCTCCTTTCTCAGGTGTAGAAACAAGAGTGGGGCCAATATGTTCAGTGTAGCTTTTCCTACTGGCATTTTGATAGCTGGGCCTTGCTCGTTCCTTTTCAGCCTTCAGAAATACATGGCAGAGTTAGCAAACAGTTTGGGGGTCAGGTTACCTGTGGAAATGTGTGTTTATTTGTAGGAATGACATGGGAAGGCTCATTTTTCATTAATTTTATTGAAAATGGAGCTAAGCAGAAGGTAACTATTGTTTTTCATGAGTCAACACTTTCACTGTGTTTCAGGAAAATGCTTAAGCTGTAGAACAAGAGTAGACAAGAGCAAATACATCACTAATAAGTAAATTCTAGTCTTAAAGAGTGCTGGACTGTTCTTGGGACCGTGTTAAGTGCAAGATTTGGGGTGAGGGGGGTGTTCACCATAGTTTGGACATGAAGAGGAGAGTGATGTTTAGCTCTGTACAGGTAAGGTGGTGTTAAACCTGCCCCCCAGCCCTGACTGACACCCTGGTAGGTACAAAATAAGCAGGGTTAGTTGTAATATACTTCATAAATGTTAGAGGCATTTTTCAGAGCATACACAGTGCTGGAACAGTCCACGTAAAGAATCTGACCAAGGAGGTTTGACCTTTAAAAGCAGCTTAATGCTGGTAAAATTAATAGAATAAATATGTAAGTTGGCAGCTCAACACCTCACTTTACAAGCCCCAGTGGATGTTTTCAAGAGGGATGTCAGGGGTACATTTGCAAAGGTGAGAAAGGCTGAGTTTGTGTGGAGATGGAGTCAATAGGCCTTTGCATAAGCCCTGGAATATGGAGATTGGGATCTGACACTGCTGAACAGTAAATATTTTACCCTTAGCTGCCACCTGCACTGCTGTTACTGAAGTTTTTTTGACACTGGATATTCTGTTTGAGTCTAGAGAACTGCCACTCCTCATGTGCTGGGCAGGTTAGTGAGTGCAACTTTGGTTTTTGTAAGTTCTGCAAGACCTAAACTTGATCTTATCCAACCTGAGTTATGAACTGTGAACATTTCATTTATGAATGTATTAATAGCTTCACCCCATCACTGCAATGTAGTCATATACAGGATATATATGGGAGATATATATATATATATGTAGGATAAAGATGGCTCCTAGTTAAGAGTTGTGCAATAGCAGCAACATTCTGGACAGAACTTTTTTCCCCTCAGGAGCAGGAACACTTCAATATGCACAAAATACTGTATAAATATATAATAAAGTGCATCTTTGAGTATTGAAGCTGATATTTGAGTGTTTCCAGAAAGTCCTAGACCACTGACCAGGACTGCCTTTAGTGATGAGGGTGGTGGCTTCCCTGATTTCCTCTGGAAGAGCTTGCACAGCCCCATGCTCTTTGGAATGATCTCAGGAGCTCTGAGGAGCTGAGCCCAACCTGTTGGTCACTGAACTGTTGCTCATTTTCACTTCGTTTCACACCATTTCATTTATCTGCCCACATTTATGGGCCTGTGTGTGCTTACCCAAAAGGCATTTAAACTTGACAGTGTAATAGATTGTGCTGTGAAAGCTAAATAGCTGTTTATTACTTATCCCTGTTAATTTGTGCTCTGCCACATCATTACCCCTGTGATAATGTGTGTGACATTCACAGCAGTTTGCTTTGCAAATCAGATCTTATCTTTTAAAAGGTTCATAATATTGACAAATTGCTGATTTTACCAGTCACAAGGAAAATTGGATAATAATTTCTTAACATATTTTAATTGAAATTGCTGTGGTATAGAAAATATTTTCAGTATAGCTGTTTAAAATGGGTGTAATTTAGTTCATTACAAAGCTTGATTTACAAGATGACTTTAAAAACTTAAATGACTACATTTCAATGACTCTTGAATTTAAAATACAACTATTTTAAAGTATTGGTTTGGTGAGTTGGACTCAGTAGGATGCTTTGTGGATGAAAAGATAGAGATCCATTAGCACTGTGCCTGGTCCTTGGTTGCTGAACTCTTTTATCTCTTAAGGATAAAAATCATAGGGATAGTTCCCCAAAACCAGAATGAGATCCTTTGTGAGAAGGAATGTTGTGACTTGCTGAAGCTGCAGCAGAAAAGCTCATTAATACAAACCAATTTTGTTTTAAACACAAATCAACATGACACACATTTGAAGTTCTTACAGCTACGCTTTTTCCTAAGCTCAGAGCTGCAAGTATATTTGTTTATTTTTCAGAATTCTTTTATGTGCAGTGCACTGGTTATTTTTCTGATGGTAGAGAAACTTGTATGATCTGTTTCCCAGCGTTTTATAAAGCTTTGTTTGCTCATAAGAAAGCTGAAGTAGTTGAGATTCCCACTTTGAGCAGATAATCCCTCTAAGGTATTTTGCAGCAGATATGTCACCAGTTGCTGTGTGACTGGGAGGGGACACTTCATCCCCCTCCTCTGGGACATTGCACTGATCCTGGGTAAAAAGGGAGTCATTGTCACCACTGAATCACTGGGTGTTTCTGCTTTCTTCCTTATTTTTCCTTTTAATTCTTCATCATCAAAGTGAGATTTGTTTTTACTACAGACTTCCTTTCCCTGCACTGGACTGATCTCCTTTCCAAAATAATCCAGTGCCCAATAAGGGATGTTATGGATACCTCATCCATCGCTGTCACACCAGTGGAATGAGGCACAAAGAGACAAATCTCCCTTTCAGAAGGTCCAGCTGATGGTTCCCAGCACACACTGCTCATTTTAATGGTCTTCCACATGAGGAAATGCTGAGAAGGTCCTGGCACTCAGAGGCAGAAGCTGCATGTTGGTGGGTCAGATAGGGCTGTTACAGGCTGATATTTTAGGTTATTATCCTAGAAAGGATCTTTGTGATACTGTAACCTCAGAGCTAAGGCCATAGCACTGCTTAGAGGTTCTGGGGGGGGGGGTTGTTGTGGGGTTTTTTAAATGTTCCATGCAACATTAAACGCAGCAAACTGAGCCCAGTGCAGTCATCTCTGACTGAAGCCAAGTTAACCCAGGGCAGAAAACTTCTGAAACTCAGTTTGAAGAGTTGCCATGAGCCACCAGAGAAATGCAGAGGTGTTTAAGCAGCTGAGTGCAGTTTGAGCAGCCTGAGTGAAGAGCAATGAGGGTTATTGCAGCTTCCTCTGCTGGGAGATGTTACTCACTTACTGTAAATCCGCTGAGGCAACACCTCAGTGACTGTAGATCTGAGCCTTGGGGAATAGGTCAGGAGTGGATTTGATCTGAATTCTCCACTGCCTTGTTTTTGTGGCTCTGAAGTGCCCTTGGCAGTGTTTGAAGCCGCGTGGGGATGGGGTGGATGTGGTTTGGTGTGTCATGCGCTGGGAGGGAGACGGCGAGGTCCGTGTGTTCCATGGCCCTGAGTGTGAAGATGTGCTCATGCCTCTTCCTCAGAATCTGATCCAAGGAAATGCTTCATGGGGGTGATGTGGGGGCTTCTGAAAAATAAAGGGAAAATGTATTATCCTTTGTTTTAATTAGCCTGTGGTCGTTGGGTCCGTTTCTCCTCTCTGTTGCACGTAGCTGTCACAGTTTCAGACATCACCAGCAGATTTTCATTAGAATTTTTTGCCAACTTTATGTTTTCTTATGCAATTTACTTTTTAAAATTAAGAGCACATGTATTCCTTCCAAATAACACGTGGTACATTTATTGGCATTTTAAATAGGCCAAAGTGAGTGACCAACCTTCTTCTTTTTCTTTCAAGTCTATTTTTTTCCCTGCAGGCAAATTGCTGTGGGCTCATGACCCACCCTTTTTATGACACTTATTCCAGCACAGATATTCTTAGTTAGAATTCTAAGTTATTGCTTTGAAACAGAAATAGAAATCACCACTTTGGCCAGCAGTTTCTTCAGCCATGGGACATACAAGTGTGCCATATAAACTCATATGAAACCTCTACCCTGTCACACAGTTTGTGTATTTGTCTTTCTGTTCCATTTGGGGTACTGTGTAAGCCAGTGTTGCCTTTCTGTTTGTTGTCCTCTATGTGGATTAATAGTCATTTTACAAAATGCCTCCTCGTTTGGGTCATGTTCCTGTGGTGTGGCCGTCCTGAGACTTGCTGCAAACTTCTGCATCCTTCCCAAAATAGATACCAATCTCTTTTATTTCATGTACTTGTACCCACACAACTGAAATAAAGACTCCAACACATTGATCCATAAAAGAAAGCAAACAGCAATAACCTTTTGGACCTATTACATGCTGTGAGTCTTTATTTCTTATGTTTGATCCAGTTTAGTACAATAATAATTTGCTCAGATGGAGTGTTTAAGATGTGTATTTCTCACAGCAGCTCTTGTACCCAAGTTATTGTTTGGACCATGCAAACCATTTTTGGTTCCCAAACAGAGCAGCCAGGGAAAAATTTAAGAAACCAATACTGAGAAAGAGGATTCAGTTTTCCAAAGAAAGCAAGCAAACCTTGTGCCTTTGGATCTCAAGCAACTGCAGCTCTTATTTTCTCACAGAATCGTTAAAAAAGACAGTCACTCATAAGTTTTATATTTCGTGGATTTTTCACAACTGAGAATTAAGTCATCTTGGGGTTTTTTCTTTCCTAATTTGCCTACATTTAAGTCTAATAGTAGTTTATTAAACCTGGCATGTGGAATAGCAGAGTCTTAGTGCTGGAAAGTTTGGGATTCATTTCCCTCAGCACTTGAAGATCTCGTGTCACACAAGGTTGTCTCAGGCAGTGAGTTGTTCGGGTGTAATCTGCTTCTGCCACTGACTTTGTTTATGAGAAAACCTAATCTGGCTGTGAGAACTGGACTTATTTGAAAGTAATTGACAGGAACTGTGGCTGTGATCCCCAATATAAGCTTTTTCCAGTCACTTTGGGGAGATTAGATGTCTCTTAACATCATCTTACTGGCAGTGAAGTTGCTCCAAAGGGACTCCTTTAATCATATTAGTTTCGCTGCCATCACCCCGTCTCCAGAGCCTTTCTTCTCTCCTAATAGAACCAAATCTGCTTTTGCCATCTATTAGGTCCAACATTAATGCTCCTTTGCATATTAATTACTGTTACTTTACCTATAACACTCAGCCCACGATCAGCTGGCTCCCCATTTGGGATCTGAAGGCTGGGAGCTGTTACTTTCTCCTCCTGGCAGTAGAAAACACTGTATTGTGCCATTTCATTTTCTACTTTTTTATAAGAATCATTAATAAAGAATGAAGTAAAGCAGAAAAGACGTAACAATTGAGTCAGGAATTCGCCCAGCCTTTATTTTGGCTTGCAATGTCATTTATGAATGAATTTTCCCTGTATTGTAAAAAGTTAGCCCTGGTTTCTTATCCTAAATATTTTAACAAACTTTTTAGGGAACTTCTGAGCGATGTAATATCTTAGTTTCACTTATGTGTATGTGGGAGGGTGTAGTTGGAGGAAGCTTTTCGTTTTAAAAAAGAAAGAAGGGGGTGAAAAAAAACCAGAAGGAAAGTGGTAATGGTGGGGTAATGAGCTCTCAAAAGGAGCTCTCACAGATTAAAAGATAATTGTGATTATTCCAGGCAGGACTTGCACTGGGACAGCTGTTGAAAAACCCAAATGCCGTGTATGTCAGTTTGGAACTCAGACCATATCATCCAACAGAAACTGTAGTTATTATCTTCATTGAGTTAGTGTTTCTCTGGCTAAGGGAAAGCCAGACAGGCTGTCATGTTTTTGTGATCTTGAGATGAAATAATTTTCCGAAAGAATTATGAAAGCACATTGTGGATTATAATTATAGACTAAAATGTACTTTACGTTTTTAGCCTGTATACGGATTTAATAAGAAATTAAACATGTGTAGAGGAAAAGCTCAGGAGAGGAAGGAAAGGATCTAGTGCAGATTACACTATATGAAACATATGTTTGAGATAATGCTGATAGAGCTGAAATATGTGGCCTGTGTTAGAGTTCTGTATACAAATGACGTGCTCATTCCTTCTCTACCATACACACAATTTTACCTTTGACACAGTGGGGAGCAGTGCCAGCGAGTAATTAAGAAAGCATGGAAGCCAAATAAGTTTCTGAGGGGGTTAATATTGTTTCATACATGTTACAGCTGTGATAGCTGAAGGACAAACTGAAGGTTTGAAGGGAGACGACGTCTTTGTTACACCAGATAGTTCAAATAGCTGGAAAAACGGGCAAACTTTCAAACCTTGATTTTTTTTTTTAATTTTTTTTTTTTTCCTCTCTCAGATCACAGTATTTATAACAATCTGTCTTGGGAGATTAATGTTCAAGGCAATAGATCTGATAGTCATTCACGTCCCAACTTTGGTCAGAAATGGATGTTTCTTTTTCAAAGTTTTGTAGTAATGTGGTTCTCAGACACTGCAGATAAATGGTTTAGCTGAGTACAGACGGTGTATTAAAAGTGTCTAAAGAAGAAAAATAGCAGTTGGAAAGAAAGACAAGCCCAGAGCTCTAGAATCAGTATTCTGGCATTCCAGGGCAATGGGAACTTTAAATATACACTAGTTTTCATCAGATTTTTTTTTGTGAAGTCTTTAATAAGCTTGAGCTGAGTCACCTGCATTTGTTTGGTAGAACATCAGTTTCTTATCTCAGTATTATCTCATCCTCTGTGATGGAATTCCAGGGAACTGCAAAGTTACTTGTGAAGCAGGAGGAAAGAAGGGGAAATAACTGTGTGAGGGTTTAGTGAAAATGCTAATTTTCAGAATTATATTTATGAATGAAAACACGGATGTGCTTGCACCATCATACATTCCACTTTTCTGTAGGGACAATGCTTTGTGTCTCAGATGTGATACTCTTGTACTTTGGTTGAGAACCTGGGGAAGAAATTGAGTTAAAAAAGTAACTATTAAGAGTTATATGCAAGTGTACATCTGAAGTAATAAATGTGTACCTACTACTACTGCTGTAAAATAACAGAATGTATTCTGTCTAATGAGGAGTAGCACAGTTTTATCTCTTATCATTTTGATTCTTCAACCCTTTGTGTTCTACATCAGAGTCTGGGAGCTGCTGATAAATGATTGATGATACCTCATTAAAAGGGGGCAGATGATTTCTTAAGGATAACAGAAGAAGGCATGGATAGAAGTTACAGTGATTATGTGCCACAAACTAAATTTCTTCACCTGTGGGGGCACCCCCTCCAAAAATGCCAACCTTGCCAATGCTTTGGGCAGGGGGGAGCTGTTTTCATCTGCAGGCACGAAGAGAAAGGGAAGAGAGGCCAGGAGAAAGGGATAGAGCATCCTTTGAGTGCTGCTAACGCCCTTTCTAAGAAAATCAAGTGGGTTTTATTTTGTGGCTTTGGGTTTTCTCACTTAGTTTGTTCTTTCTCACAGGTTATCTGTAACCTGGAGAACCAAATCCTCAGGCTGAGGGAAGAGCTCATTCAGGCAAACTCTCTGAGGAACCAGCAGCTGCTGGACCTGAGCCGTCAGAGGGACGAGGAGAAGCTGAAGGCAGCTCGAGAAAAGGAGGCCACAGTGAACAAGATGAAGATGGAGACGGAAAAAATGATCTTAGACCTGAAGAAGAGACACGCAGCTGAGACAGAGAAGGTCTTGGACAAGGTAAGAGAGTCACATGAGGCAGATCTGTGGGGTGTGGGGAGAGGGGAACAGTCACCCCAAAAGTCAGCTAAGCAAAGCTTCCCTGGGGGGGAAATGTTTAGGGGACACTTGAGCTGGAAAATCAGATGTCTGCTGTAGATCTGCCCTCTGTGGTTCTGTGATGAAAACCTTCGCCCTGAGCCGTGGCTGTGATCTGAGCCCTGGCAGAGGGACTGGGAGCACCTCCAGCCCTGGGCAGCACCCAGAGGGCAGGGGTGGAAGGTGCCCTGAGGTGCTTGGGAGCCAGCAGGACTTTAAAAACACAGGTGATTTCACAGGTAAGACCAGCCAAGGACCCAGCTAATCACTTCTTCTTTGCTGGAATAAGGAGTAGAAAGGGTGGCTCAGCCTAACCAAGCTTTTTGTCCCTTAAAAAGAAGGTAAGTTCCTAAGGAGGCAAAAACTCGGGCTAAAACTGCGAGGAGATTAAATCTAGTTGCTAATGATGGCTGGTCTGATATTGCCTGTGTGCATCAAGTGAGCAAGGACTCTGGGAAAGGCTTGAAAATGGGAATTTATGTTTCAGATCCATCAAGGTTTCCCTCCCCGTTCTGTTCCCTGGAGGTCACTGCCCACATCTGTCCTTGCTGAGCATCCACTCGGACCCATGTCTTGAATTCAAGTATTTCCCCTCATTAGGGAGCTAAAACATGGGAGTTTTATTTCAGAAACTAAACCAAAAAAAAAAAAAACCCTACTTAATATTTATATAGACACTGTGTATGTGTAAGCAGATAGTTGTTGAAGTATCTTTTATACCCATTAATGCACTAAATCACACATTTTCTTGCAAAGGGATGTGCAGTGGCACAAATTAACAATCTGCAGAGACTGTTTGAGCAGCCTTTGTGCAAGTGACATTTCATTTACCTGCGTCAGGTTCTTGGTCTGTAATTTTAAAGAGCATTGGGGGGATTATGTTGGAAATCAGCCAGGCTGAAGCCATTAAAATGGCTGTGATCAACAATTCAGGATCTTTTCTGAATGTAAGGAAAGCTCTGCTTGGCATAATTATTTAAAGCCAAGGTCACAGAAAGTATTTAAACCTTTGAAATTCATCATTAAAGGATTAATTTTAACTCAGGAAGACATTGTCATTTTTGCTTAAAAATGGAATTTGAATCTCAATTCTTTTCTTTCTTTGATCTTTTTTTTTTTACATGTGTAGTATAGCAAAAGAAAAGTTAACTTCTTTACATCCTCAAATTAAAGTTACAAATAATCCTTCATGGGGCAATATCTTTAATAGTCTTGAATTGTCATTTCTGTCAGAAATACTGTTTTTTTAAATTTGTTGGATTTTTTCTATTTTTCAAAAAATTTACTAATTTTCAACTATATTAACTGCTATTGAATTTATTATTTTTTTTTTAATTTAACCTACATCCCTATTTTTTGCCTCTAATCTGAAGAGCACATGTTAAGTAAAAGATAGGAGGGGAAAAGAAAAAAGCATCTCTGTTGAAAAGTCTTTCACAGACATGTGAAAATACCTGGCATTATCTTCAAATCTCCCTTTCCCATTCTGCTTCCTTTCTGTCTTCCAAATGTAGGGCTGTGGAAATTGGCCACAAGGTCTAAAAGTCAAAGCAAGTTAAAGAGCAGCCTCCATTTAAAGCTCAAAAGTAACAGTTTCAGCTAACTTAGTTCAAATCTTGATCCTGTTACAGTCCACAGAACTTTGATGAAGGAGATTTTATCCAAGAGGGGGGAAAAAAAAAAAGCAGCATCTTAGTAACAGCGTGAGCCTTGAAACCTGTTTTTTAAAATCTTTTTCTTTTTCTACCGGATCTTGAAATTTAGGGCAATATGGGAGAAAAATTTGTTCTCTAAATCTAGTTTTTTTTCCTGCCAATTCCGTGAAGATTGCTTAAAAATCCAGTGGGAAGCTGAATTTCAGTGTTTAGGCGTGGAACATCTGACTGTCCAGATTTTCTGAAGGTCAGTCCATTCTCAAGCGAGGGATCTCATTCCTCTGATCTCCTCTGTGAGTAATGTTGATTTCTGTGTGGATTGCTTTGTGGCACTGTGGACATGAGGAAATACAAAAGAAATGGTTCATACTTAAGTGAAAAGAAAAATAGAAGTTAAATTGGGTAGAAGGAGATGCAGGATTCCTATGGAATTTCCCTCCCCGTAGTCCTGCTGCTGTGGGGGTGGGAAGGAGGAGAGTGAGGGGCAGAAACAGAGGAACAGTTTTCATTACAACACACTGAACATTGAAATAGTTGGTAATTCCAGGCAGCTTTTTAATATTTAGGGACACATAATTTATTGAGGTCTTTAATTTTCTCTTGCTTAAAAATCTTGACTTTAAAGCTACTACATTTTTTTATTGTAATATTAGTTCCTGAGTAATCCCTAAACACTTCAGGCTTCATCAGGATTGATGTCCTTTGGAGATTCCAAGGGCAGCATTAGGATTGTCAACATGCATATTTTTTTTTCCTGCTTTGTTTCTGTAAATAATGAGTGTAAAGTTTTAAGATCATTTTTCTGTGAAGTCTTGAGCCACATTAGGAAAAAATCCTTCCCTGTGATGAAGGGGAGGCCCTGGCCCAGGTTGCCCAGAGAAGCTGTGGCTGCCCCTGGATCCCTGGAAGTGTCCAAGGCCAGGTTGGACAGGACTTGGAGCAACCTGGGCTGGTGGAAGGTGTCCCTGCCCATGGCAGGGGTTGGCACTGGATGAGCTTTAAGATCCCTTCCAACCCAACCCATTCTGGGATTCAGTGCTATTTGGGAATACACGGAGCTGCAGTTGGGCTCCTGATTCCAGCAGGGACAGGTGTGTTCCAGGTTGCATCAGGAACACTCCTCAGCCAGGTGGAATGGGCTGTCCAAGGTGATGAGCATTCCCAGGTTTGCCAGGAAGGACTAAAAGCAGAGACAAACCGTGTCTAAGTGTGTGCAGATGTGAGCCTTGGCACTGCTGCTCTTTGCAACGTCCATCTGTGGTGTTTCCTTGGCAGAGGAAAGGAGCATTCAGAAAGCACAACCCAGGCAGAGCAGTGGCCATGCTAACAGTGCTCAAAGGGAGCAACCTTGGAACACTGAAAATATCCTGTAAAAAAGCTCCCTTTGAGCAGCACACTCGAGTAAATTGGAGTGGGAGAAGATGATGATGGGTTTTTTTTCTCATCTCTAAATAATTTTCGACATTTAGCTTTTTTATTGATTTCTTTTCTATATTTGAATAGGTATTTTGACTCATTCTGTTAAAGGTTTATGCAGGTTCCAGGAACATCTAATTCCCTTTCAGTGCTGCTTTTCTTGTGGAGAAGTAATTTACATTTTTGTGTCTTGACTGTGCTGAACACACATGATATTTGATTACAGGATGAAGCTGTAGTCAAAAAAAAAAAAAAAAAAGAAAAAGAGTTAAACACTTTAATTTTGGGACTGAAATTCTTCTGATGTGAGTACAGTTGTGAAATGGTCCCTCTGGAGAGATGGGACTTCAGGATGACATCAAACCTGGCCAGAGAGCCATGCACGTCATGCCTGTAGACTTTAATGATGTAACAGTTAGTTGTGCTCTGAGATTCCTGTTAGCTTAAATAAAATTTGACATTCACAGTATTATCTAGTCTATACCTGTTACAATCACTCCACCTAGAACTGGTGGGAAGTCCACATAAAATTAAGATCCCTGGGGACTTTAAAGTTAAGGTCACTGTGTAAGTGACCACTTCCTAATTAGGAATAACTCTTTTATATGATGGTTATGTTGTAATATAATGTTTTTGTAAATGTTTTCAAAACTCTTCAGGCAGTGTCCTATAATTGGATGCTCAGTTTTTGAGCTACTTCTTGCATACAAAATCCCAAATAAGGTGCTGATAATGTGCCCTAGGGAACATTTCAGTCCTTCCTTCAACATCAAGCTTTGTGCTGGGGATGAATTACCTGCCCAGCACAGCCCTCGGATACAGTCCAGTTGGATTTAGTCCTTGGGAATGTTTTCCTGCTGCATGTGTAGGAATATCTGTAATTCCCAGTGTCTGTTCTGGCACTTGGTCTCAGTACTGGTGCAGGTGATGTCACACTGTTCAGCACTGGCAAAGAATAGGAGATGAAAGGAAAGAAAATGAATCTTCAGGGGTGAAAGGTGCTCCAAGAGATACTTGATTAAAAGGCTTGAGTTCCCCCTGAGCCATTACTTCTGCTCACAAAGTACCAGCATTGTGTGCTTTCCATTTGTGAGTCCTGTCTCTCCTGCTCTTGTTCTTCTCTGTCAGCTCTGCATTTCATTAACCACCAAAACCAGTTCCATCTTTGTCCCTGAGACCTTCTGAGAATGGGACCATCTCAGCAGCAGCTCTGTAGGTTCCTGCTTAGGCCTCTCAGTGTGGTGGAGTCTTTGACCTTTCACTCCATGAATTCCAACACTCCCAGCCCCACTGGAGATAACCCTCTTTGTGGGAGCATCCAGAGGAACTGTTTGCACACTCCTTGCAGCAATTCCCTGGTTGTTTACGTGGGGGCAAATAGCTCAGCCATAAAATGTGGACCTGTTTTCTTCCCAAGTGTAATGATATCATTAAATTGTGTCTAATTATGATGTAGATGTTTGTCTCCTTGCTGAATGAGTTCAGGATCTCTACCAGTTGTCTGTGTGCCATTTTTTTAAATGTTTGTTTGAATCTGTTACATCAATTATTTAGCCTAGACCTTAGCTATGAATAATTTAAAGAGCCTCCAATTCTTACCAAGAAGAGTTGGATGTTTCCCAACTCTCTTAACATTTTTCACTGTGATCCAAGAACTATTGTCTATGATATTATCTCTCTGCTCCAGAGTAGGAATATTTTTATTGTTTTTGCTTTGTAGAGTCTGTGTACATTAACTTACATTTGGTTCTTGAACATTTCTGACACAGTGTTAGTGATTCACCAACTAATATTAATAAAAAGGAGGTTAGCACTTTGGCTTTGTTGGAGAAAACCTGGCAAAAGCCTAGAAGATCAAGAAAAAAGGAATTTCAAAAAGAGAAAAGGTTTTTAGTGTGTGTTAGCACAAGAAGAGCAGATTATTTAATCTGTCTTTATAGTACCTTTGCAGCAAATCCTGCAAAAATATTTTGCTTTTAGATGGAGGAAGAAGAGCAGTTTTGTCTCCAGTGTGTCCCCTTTTGCACTGCTCCTTCTGATTCCTCCAAAAAAAAAGGAAAGAAAGATGATAGTGGACCAGGAACATGGTCACAGGAATGGCATCATCCCTCAGGGAGCCATTTGGAAGAGTCTTCAATCACCGGAGCCAAATGTGAAGAAAAGGATGGTAGAATCATCTCAGGGATGTTTCACTCAAATAAGACTAAACAGAATTTATGGCACTCTCCTACTGGAGATATTTCAAAGCAAGAGCTGCAGTTATTCACAGAGTTGCTCTGCTTCTGCCTCCTTTAAAAAAATTAACATGAAAACTCAGAAAAAACTGAACCAGAAAACCACAGGTCAGATTTCTGCTCACCAGCTGTATTTATAAATCTGGTTCCACAGTCAGGAACCAAGAGAAGTTGGTGTAACTGTGGGAAAAAAGGTCCACCCAAGAGCAATAGGCTCACTTTTTAATATCTTCATTAATGTTTGAAGGGAGATCAAGCACCATTATTTGCATTCACAAATCACAATATAGAGTTAAAAATTGAAATGGCTGATGCAATGCTGTTAAGAAATGAGAACCAGACAAGAGCTAAATGATAAACTATGACAAAATATGGAATTAAAAAGATAGCTTTCAGCAGGGCAGGGACTGATATAATTAAAATTAGAGGTCTATCATATGGCCCATCTTTCAGTGCACTTTACTGATGTCTTGTCATATGAATTAGAGTTGGGTGGTTGTTTGAGAAGTTTGGTTGGCTTTTTAGGGTTTTGGTTGTTGGTTTTTTTTTTAACCAACTGGTGTTAATCTAAAGGATCTGTTGAAGAAGCATTCACAGGTGGGGTTTTTTTGTCTTCTCTGTCTCCTTTTTCTTCATTAAGTCTGTGTCCAGACACCACTCTGGTTCTGCAGCACCAGGGCATACTCTTCTTTTTATCAATTCCATGACATCCAGGTTGGAGCCTTTGGAGTACATTCATAAGATCAAGATTCACAAAGTCATGGAGATGGTGGATAAGGTGAATGCTGAGGTTTTTCCAGTGGCAGAATGACTGTTCTGATTATTTTTCCAATATTTTCCAGGGCCTTTCTTCACTCTCCAAACAACCTGTAACACACCAACTTTATCTTGCAATACACAATTGCTTATTATTTTAACTTTGTTAAGTATTTTTAAAAGCCTGATTGAATCATTACCTCATTATCTCCCTTTTTCCCAATACCTTGTGTCCTGGAGAAGGCTGATTCCTCATAGATACAGTTTTCTCTGATCTACCAATTTTACTTATCCTTACAGGGATATCCTTACATATCCCAGGGTATGTTATAATATTGGGAAAAACATTGGCTGTTTTCCAGTTCAGTACTGATTCCAATGTGAGATTACTGGGGTTTTGGCTTTTTTAACAACTCAGCCAATTAATTTTCAAATTATTTCAGAGTTATTGAATGAACACCATCAGGTCTGAGTTCCTGGTCAGGGCTGACAGGGCAGGTACTGGATCCTGCTCCCTGCAACCATCACTGCTGGTTTCACTGGGGATCCTTCATGGTTTGGGTTGTGCAAACAGCAGTAACTGGTGTTTGTTACTTGGAATTAAAAGCAGGAATTTCTCCTGCATCCCATGCCATGAGCTCCACTTCTTACTCTGGTTGGAAGTTTCTGGGGTGAAGCATCCCTGACACAAGACCTTCTCAGGTCCCCCAAACCCAACAGTCAGTGCAGGCCAGCCCAAAAGCTGCCCCATGGAACGTGTCCATCACATCTATGTTTAGGTGAGCACAGTAAAAAATTCAAATTTAGGAAAAATGCCCAGTGGTCAAGACCAAACTAATATAAAACATCTTCATTGCATATTTAAATTCTGGCACAATTTGAAGACATTGTTTACACACATTTGCTGTTTCTTCCTTGTAGTAGAGAAAAACTGCAGGTGTTTTTCTTTTTCTTCTTCTTTTTGGAGGAGAAGGAGTGTTTGGGAAATAGGGAAGTGGTAAAACAATGCTATTAGTCCTTCAGAGTTTTTCATATGAAGAAAGAAAAGTGTTCCAAAATGACTTGCTTAGAGCTGCAGAACATGTCACAGAGTAAAACCCACCTTCATTAAATGGGTGAAAAAGAATTCTAATTGTTTTGAAGTTCTTATGATCAGTCTGCATATGCTTCATTGTAACGTGATACTAAAGTGCCTCAATTATGGTTTGTATATTTTGGTGCCAGAAGGGTTTTTTTCTTATGCTAGATTATTAAGTTCTGTCAGCTGCTGGGCTGTCATATAGAGATACAGTAAATCACATTATATTTTGTCATGGATTACACAGAGCAATAAATTTGGGAACAGAGATCAAAGTAGTTTCACAATCACATCTGAGTGTAGGAGGGGTGTTTAACTTGTAGAAAATCTGATTTAGGTGAAACTGTTGCAGTTCTTGTGTGAATTCGAAATGAATTTGAGTGTTTGCTTGAAAATGAATAAGGTACAAATCCCCAAAAGAGTCCTCCTGTATTTAGTTCAGAGGAGTTAATTCTGACCTACAGCTGCAGGATGGAGAAGGGATAAATAATTAAACACTGGGAATGTTCAGAGTCTCCCAATGTCTTATTTATGTTTTTAATTGCTTGATGATTGAGCAATATATTCCATTCTCCTTTTAATTGGGCCTTTGCTGGACTTGCACAGTTACTCATCGTTGCATTAATGGGCTCTGGCTCCGGGAAGTTGTCGCTCTTTTGGGGGAGCTTTGTTGTATTTAAAACTACAAAAAGTAATCCAGCATAATCTTGCTAAGGAACGCTGATGGCTTCAGATCATAGATTTGTTCAGGGATTTGGTTGTATTTTCAGTGTTTGTCTTTCCAACTGTAGAAGCTTAACTTTTTGGGGGCTCTCATCTAATGATGTGATTTCATAATACCGAGTTAGCTTAGTGATACCGAGTTAATTTAGTGGTACAGTCTTCTTGTTTCCAGTTTTTCTTCTATTTAACACAAAAGATTCTCTCTCCAAATGATACATAGGACGTTTTTCTTGCCATTCATTATGTTCAATGCTTGCTACTTCCACGAAATTCAACTTAAAACAGCAATGCAGCATCTAAAAAAACAAAAACCTCATTGCTATCCCTTCATAATTCTTTCAGGAGCCTTCTAGTCTTTCCTTGGCTAAAATCAAGGAATGTAAACTTAGCTGATACTTAGTGATAAAGTGCCTGAGTCTTGGAAATCTCCAGTTTCTGAAAGAATCATGTATTGTAAAGCTCCTGTTGAATAGTCCTTAAGTGAGTCAAGTCATGGATCAGTGTCACATCTCAGAACTGCTGCCTTCTGTTTGTGGAGGAAGTTTTAGCTTTGACTTGCATCTTCAAAGATGTTTAGCAACCTGTCCCTTGGTGATTTTACTGGGTGTCAGCTGTTTGGGTACCAAAAAATCTGGGCCTGACTGACTCTATAAACTTCTTTTATATTAGAGTGGGAGAGAGCCAGAGCACATGAGTGAGAGAGGGGCCTGTGCAGCAGTGCCCAAGTGTTCCTGAGGGATAAAGGCAGCTTGTAAAAGCCCAGATAATTCCTGTTGGGTGCATGTTTTCTTTGTTAAAGCTCTGAAAAAGAATGTGCCACTGCTTTTGATATAATGTCTTAAACCCACTTTAAATAACCATCTTCATGTAGTTGGACAGAACAGAAGAAAAGCAGGAAATCTTAAAAATCGTAATGCAGGAATGTATTTGTGCTGTACCAGATTTAGGTGTGTAGATGAGGGGAAACTGGGCTTCAGGACCCTACAGTGGAGAGTGTTGCATTCTCCACATCTTCACCAGGTTTACTTAGTTCATATTCTTTGAGTGTTGAGCCAAAGAAGGGATCGTGCCGTGATATAAAAGCCACCTGACCCCAAACTGACCCAAAAGTTGGTGTGAATAAAAGTCAACGAGACCCAAACTGTCCAGTGTGATGGGTGGCAGATGAGAAGCAGTTGCCTATATTATGATCATCTGAATCTGTTCATTTGCAGGAATCTCTGTCGTCACTAAACACAGCACTGATTTCGCCGATAGTCATTTCCCAGGTGATTGATGAGAGGGAATCAAAGGAAAATCAACCTCCTGTGCCTGTGCTGTCCATGATTCCCAGCCCAGTGCTTATCACACAGAGCAATCTTTTGGCAAAATGTCACAGAGCAGCTTCAGATTAGGCCATAATTCACTATCAGTCCTTTAAATGCCTGATCCGTGCATCTGTATCATCTTATATAAAGGATAGTTCAGGCATTAAACAATTTCATGTGGCAAACCTAGTCTATTAATCTGATTTTTAAAGCTTTCTCTCATATACAAGGCTTGTATTTTAGGCCAAGTCGTGCAGTTTGTTTTCAAAAAGGTGCCTGGCTCACTGCAGTAGTGACTGGAAACCAGCATTTGTGATGTTGGGAAATATTTAGATGCTCAGTAAATCCATTTAGATTGCATCCTAGAGTAAGGATGGTGTAACTGCAGCTGGAGTCTCACAGAAGAATTTTTGGGTGAGCTAAATGTCTGTATTTAATTTCTCTCCATAATTTCAGAATTAATAGAAATACACGGTTGGTTTAAATGAAAAGTCTGGAATTCAGAGCTTTCCTAAGGCACAGTTTGCAGAAGAAGTTTCTCAGAGGGCCCCCATTAAGCACAGAATTGCAATGTACTGCAGAAAGGCAATTCTCTGGACAGGTAGTGTCAAATTCATTTCTAGTCATTCTTGCTTTTTTTCCCCCCAACTAAAAGTACTTTGCACATGAATGAGAGGGTTTTTTTCTTTCCTCCTAAAGATGTATGTTTAAAGGAAAAAAAAAAAAAAGAAAAGATTTATAGACCTCCAAAAGTGAAATGTAAAATAGAATATTAATAGGATTTGGGGATTTCTATCATTCAGTTTCAAAACCCTTGAAGTCATTTGGTACTTGACTAATTATTCTGTTAACATCATTTTGGATATTCAGCTACTTTTAATGGTCTTTTGGGTGGTTCAAGTTCCATATTTGAACTGGTGTGCTGTTTGCAGTGTTGAACAGAGATTCAGCTTTCATTTGGTATCTGATTAACGGGAAGAGCAGTAGGAAGAACAAGAGTATTGGTGTAGGAAGTCACCCACTGTCAGTATTAGAGGCACATAAAGAAAAATACATGTTTCAGGCTCTGAGGTCAAAGTGGAATTTTTATGTACAATCAGATGAACTTAAAAGGTGATCTGCTCATCTCTGAAGTTTAAACAGATACTCCACAGAGAATTTAAACTTACTTAATAACAGAAATTGCCACTGCTAACCATTCTGAAGGTCATTTTCTTTTGACATCCATCAAATTACACAATCTTGAATTTTGGTACAAAGCATAATGCTGTCAAACTTAAATAGAAATATTCCAGAATGTGGAGTGGTGTGTTGTTTTTTGAGGTAAATGGGCCCCATTTACATTAGTTCTTTGATGTTAAATTCCTTGCTGCACATCAGAGAACAGTTGCTTCTTCCCTGGAGCAAGTTTTCTTTCTTCTTTTCCCCCCACCCTTTGATTTTTTTCCTCCTTTTTTTTTTCCCCTTTTTTGGGGGGTTTTGTTTTTTTTTTTTTAACTTTGCTTACACTTTTATCTAACTAATTATGGAGGATCAGCTTATGTATGGCCACATTAATCTAGTTGCAGACATTTTGAAAAATGATTCTTTCATAGCTGGTACCCTAAACAGAAAAGTTCTTAAATTTGCTTTACTATTAGTAAATATGGTTGAGTATATATATATATATATGTATATATATATGTATGTATGTATGTATGTATGTATGTGTGTATATATATAACCCTCTAGTGAGAGTTATGAAGATAGAGAATCATGGAATCATTTAGGTTGGAAAAGACCTTTAAGGTAATTGAGTCCAACCATAAACCCAACACTGCCACTAAATCATGTCATAGAATCCCAGAATGGTTTGGGTTGGAAGGGACCTTAAGGCTCATCCAGTTCCACCCCCTGCCATGGGCAGGGACATCTGCCACAAGCCCAGGTTACTCCAAGCCCCATCCAACTTAAATTAAAAGTCCCCTCAAATACACCTTATACCTTAAAAATAGCATATAAATACTTTGTAATTAGGGTGGAACAAGTTGTGCTTTTGCAGTGTGGTCCCATCATAGATCCTTTGCTCTTTTGTTCTTAATAATTCTGCTCAGTTTCATGAAAGGAGAAAATGAAAAAGGGGCTGTATTAGAGTAGCACCCACTAATTCAGACACCACATCTGTAGTGCTAATACCATTTTTAATTTTTATGTGAAATGTTTTGTTGAAGTCGATGCAGTTTTGCTCAGCAACCACAGTATGATGCTTTAAGGCTTGTTAAAGAATTACAGTTGGTTTTTAAAACCAATTAACTGTAACGAGGACATAATCTTTTTAATGCAAAAGTCCTCACTCTGTAATACAAAATAACTGCATGTTAAATTGTCATAATCAGATAATTTTAGCTAAAATACGTATTAACTGTGTGAAACTAAACAGAAGTTAATTTTTGAATCGGTGGCATTCCTCTATGGCTTATCCAATTTAAACCTTTTTTTCATTACAAAAATGGATATTACAGTTGATGCTTCTGACAAGTTTTTGCCAAGTGGGAATTTCAGCAGCCACCTTTTGCACACAGAAAACCGGTTCCAGACCATTAACTGGATTTGCAGCGCTGCCCATTGCTATAAAAAGAGCTCGGCTTTAATGAAGGCTGGCTGACCCTCCAAATGTTCACCTTGCACTTGGGTTCTTATTCATTATGTTTCTGAAATAGCAATAACCTGAAAGGGAGGGAATGCCCTTAAAATAACGCAGAAGCAACTCGTGAGCCGAGCAGCCGGTTGGAAAAGCAGGAGCCCAGGAAACTGCTCTGTGTGTGTGTGCACCAGGCCAGGGTGAACCTTCTCACTTGTCAACATAAATGGGATATAAATCCTCCACTGTACACAGCTATGTGTGTGTTTACTTTGCTGGAACTCGTTCCTTAAAAAAAAAAAAGGAGAGTAAACAGGTTTTTGGGGTGTAGCAGAGCTGCACGTGCCACAGGGAAGGAGGTTTGTGCCTCCCGTGGCTGCACAGCAACAGCCTGTGTAAAGAGGGATTAAACTGGTTTTGTCACAGGTTTTTAAAAAGGAGAAGCTTCATATTTCTGCAGTAAAAGACGAAGTGGAGAAGAGGGCTCCCAGGCATCCCCAGGAGTCAGATCTCTTCAGCTGAGCAGTGCTGGAACCTGTGGGCTGTAACTCTGCCTTCTGCAGAGCTGTGCTGGTGCTGCTCGTGTGGGTTGTGATGATGCAAGACCTGTCAGGTGTTGCAGGTGTCAGAGAAAAGCTGGAGTCAGCAGGAATCACAGAATGGTTTGGGTTGGAAGAACCTTAAAGGTCATCTCATCCCACCCCCTGCCATGGGCAGGGACACCTTCCACCAGCCCAGGTTGCTCCAAGTTCTGTCCAACCTGGCCTTGGACACTTCCAGGGATGGGGCAGCCACAGCTTCTCTGGGCAACCTGTGCCAGGGCCTCCCCACCCTCCCAGGGAATAATTTCTCCCTAATATCCCATCTAACCCTCCTTCAGCTCAAGGCCATTCCCTTCTTGTCCTATTGCTACATGCCCTTGACAAGTTCCTCTCCAGCCTTCCTGTAAACCTCCTTTAGGTACTGGAAGGGAGTGTCCATAGGTTTTAGTGCCACAGAGCTGCCATAGCCAATTTTAGAGAACTGGAGCCAATCCTGGAAGCTTTGGGATCTCAGTACCTCTGGAATTTAGACCTCTCAAATAGGGATGTTTGGGGCTGCAAGTGAATGCAAGAATCTGTGGTTTGTTGATGGCTGGGAGACAACTTATAAAATATTTTGCTAATTGGAATTTGTTAAAGCCATTGTAAAGTAAAATGTTGCAACTCCCTTTAAGTAAACTGGTGGGATATACTGTCTTTGCCTTCAGTTAGGAATAAAGCACCGAAATTCAGCGTTTCTTTCCTTTGGGTCACCTCTGTCGTGTCTCTCAGAGGTCAGCCTGGTTCTGCTCAGTGTGAACAAACAAATTCTAGTTTGTTTATGGAAGTTATGAGTGGGTTTTTTATTATTTATTGGGATTTCTTCTCTGGGTTCAGGAGGTTATAAAGCTGCTTCTATGAAAGATGAGGACTTTTACCCCAGGCAAGTTGAGCGAGAGCAGCTGTAACGTGATCTGTGCAGTGCCTTGCTGAGGAGTGTCTCTCCCTTTCTGGGAGTAACAGTAATTTATACTATTACTGTAATTTATTTTTTGCTTTTTTTCCCCCTAAAGATAAACTGACAGTTTCAGTCACTTTATGTTATGCAGTGGTGGTAAAACATCATCTGAAACTGGACTGCAATACAATAGAAAAGTGTTAACATTGGTCAGCTGAGTACAAAGAGAAATGGAGCAGGACAGAGCTCTCTGGGTTAACTACTGTGTCACCACACGTTTTATTTATGCACTCCCATGATTTACCCTCACTGTATTTGTGGCACACTTTGAATGACAAGTGTAGAAAAAGTGAAATTTAATTTGTCTGGTGCTCCAGAATTATTCTATATGCTGTTTTAAACCAACAAGTGGTGCCATTACCTCTGTTTATAATGAAAAACAACTGAAGTGTGTTCTTAAAAATGGGGGTAAGTTATCAAATTATGGTGGTAAGTTACCAAATTTGTTAATTGATAAATGAAGTTTGATAACTGAGTCTTAGTAATTTGAGTAGATTCCTTGGTACCAACAAACACATGAACTAGAGATGTCCGTATGCTTCATAATCTTGGAATTTGAAGGGATTCAAGATCTTCAGTGGCACATCATGTGAAGTTGAGGATTCCTTTGAACTGGCTGTAATATACTTACATTAAGCTGCACCTTACAGAGCTGCCCGGATTGCAGGGGATCATTCCAGCCCTACCACACTCTGCAGCCTTAAGCTCCGAAATTTATAGCCCGGTGAAATCAATAAGAACTGTTTGCTTGACTGAAATCCCTGGGGGTTGCAGAAATGGAGTTTTCGATCTTAAAACTGGATCCAGGCAGGGTTCAGAGGCTTTGGGGTCCCCCAAAGTCACGGGGCAGCGGCGGGAGCCGTGTTTGGGTGCTGGATGCTGTGCCGGAAAACTAAGGACGACAGATCAAAGGTTTGAGCAGGAGGTCAGATAGGTTTTGAAAACTTAATCAGCTTAAATTTGCTTCAGAACTCAGCTGCGTAATGTTCTGTCCCCCCTAAGAAAATATTTGTCTTAGACACCTGTCCTGGAGTTTTAGAGCCAAGAAGACGAGAGCGCTCAGCAGTTCACCTGAGGACAGCGTGGTGGGGCTGGGCTGGGCTGGTTGCTGCAGGAAAAGTACAAGTCAGAATTCTGTCCTGAAATGAAATAGAATTTATTTTTGTATTAATATCATTATTATCAAATTATCTCTGCAATTAAATTATCTGGGGGGGGGAAACGTTAAGAACTATTTTTCCTGCAGTTATTGAAATATTTGCCTGCTGGATTGTGATATGACAAAGCAGCCTTGTTCTCTGTTTGTTTTATTGTCTGAGTTGTGAAAAAAATGCTGGGAGAAGGAAAGAGCTGTATGTCCAAGAGCTGGTTCAGCTGTATCCTGGGTCGATTTTCAGTGTAATCCCCACCTTTTCATGAGAAGGGACATGCAGTGGGACAAAAGGCAGTTGCAGGCACAGCCCTGATATGTGAAGCTGTGTCCACCACTGGCAGCCTATGCCTGGGACTTTCTCCTCATTTTTCCCCTCCATTCAGAAGCAGATTCACCCTGATAAACTCATTTGTGTGTGTTGCCTCCTTCCCCAGCCACACACACACACACACACTCTCTCTCTCTCTCTCACACTCACTCATTCTCTCTTTTTTTTTTTTTTTTAATCTGCAAAGTCTTTATGTTTTTCTAATAATTGGCAGCAGAGGTACAATTTCTCCCCTCTTTTAAGTGATGAATAGTTGGCCCGAGATCAAAGCCAAGCCCTTGTGGTTTTTTGGCTGCCACAGAAGGGCGTTGGGGCTGGCGCGGGGCCGGCGCTCGGCGATAGGCATGTGGGTGAGGTGCCAAGCCGAGGGGTCGGTGGCAAAGTGTCTGTACACGTTCCTCCTCTGAGCTAAGCTGGTTGTCTCCTGTGTGTGTTCCAGGCCAGCAGCAGACTGAAGCAGACTGAGAAGGAGTACAGTCAGAGACTGGCTAAATCCTCGCAGGTAGGTGGTGACAAGACAGGAGCCTGCAACAGCGAATCTGTTGAGTTTGGAGACTTGGTGGGAAGTGGAATTAATTCTGCTCTTGAGCGTGGGTCTTGACAACCAGAATCACAGGATATGGCGAGTTGGAAGCGACTCACAAGGATCATCCAGTCCAACTCCTGGCCCTGCCCAGGACCATCCCCAAGAGCCACACCCTGTGCCCCACAGGATCATCCAAACTCTCCTGGAGCTCTGGCAGCCTTGGTGCTGTGCCCACTGCCCTGGGGAGCCTGGTCAGTGCCCAACCACCCTCTGGGGGAAGAACCTTTCTCTCATCTCTAGCCCTAAACCAAGAGAAGCCTTAACTGTATCCCAGTTTCCATCCAGTGTCTTTTTTGCAGATTTTAACCTTTCAAACCCCACAAAGCTTAAAGCTGACTAGCAAAAACAGGTGGGGTCTTTCTGAGTTCTAAATTTCATCTTTTTGATCTACTTTTTCATCTCCTGGGGACCCAAGAGGACTGAGTCCTCCTTCAGTCAGTGGGAAGGGAAGGTGAGGTGCTCCATCAACCATCACATCTCATAGAACCAGGAGCAGCTGCACAACCAGGGCTTGCATTTTGTATTAAAGGTGGTGTCACGTGGGCAGTCAATGGTGGGACAACAGCCCCAACTGTGTCATCTTCATCTTTATCATTGCTCCTCACCAGTTCTGCGCTTCTGCCCAAAAAAAAAACACCTCGAGGAATGTCAGTGTCCTAAAAGCAAACTGGTTTTGACTGGAATTTTTGTTCTTCAGAGTGGTATTTCAACACGGAAGATGAAAATGCGTGTTGAATTTACTTGCGTACTTAAAAATGGTAAGGCGGGGTGATTTTTAAATGTTTCACCTTTCAGTTTGACTGACAGGTAGCACTGAAGTGTGAAAAATGATGGAGATGCAACCAGAAGTTAAGCTTTTAATAATAAGAAAATTGCCACGAGGGTTTGTGTGGAGGTGTCATTCTCCTCGTTCCTCCCAGCCACAGCTGAACGTCTGCCTGGGTTTGAAAACTCTGTTTTCAGCCAATAGCCTCATAATATTCTTTTAAAGTCAATAAAAACACTACAAAGAAGGGTTTAGCAGCCTCTAAACTAGACAGAAGTGACCAGTGAGACAATAACAAGAAACTGCAAACTTTACTGTTTTACCAACACTTTAAAATGTTTTAGAACTCATTTTCAACTCCTTTGAGAATCATTTGCTGAGATATTTGTCCAGAATTCTTTTGGTGACATTTATTGGACTGTTACTTTTTCACACTGCATTTTTTGACACTGCATTTATCAGACTCATTGCTAAATATGTCTTATATTACATTTCTAAAACCTAACATGTATTTTCTACACATTTATTTGCATACAGAGAGGTTGTGGGGTCTCCATCCTTGGAGATACTTAAACCTGACTTGGCTTGATACTGAGCAACCAACTCTGGGTGATCCTGATTTGAGCTGGTCCATTCCACCCACACCAATTCCATAATTTTGTGGTAAATCAGAGAGAATGCTCTCTCTCCTAAATGCCCTTTAGTGATTTTTGGGAGCCTTATTTATAAAGAAAGAAACAACAACAACAAAAAAACTCCTATTTTTTTATCTTTCCATCTGAACCTGAATAGCAGGAAATGGATAATGTCACTACAAAAATGGCTCTTGGTCCATTCCTTAAAGAATAAATGGAATAATTTAAGCATTTATGAATTTTTAAACAAGAGATGAGGGAAATTGCTTTAATTGTTGCAGTGGGAACACCAAGGTGGTGCAGCGCAAGGTAAGAACTCTTTAACCTAAATGTCAGAATAAATTCTGTCAGACTGAAATTTATTGGCCTGTAGAATAGTCTCAAAATGGAAAAATTTGGGGGACATGTTTTTTATTAAGGAGGGCATTGCTGTAACCAATACCCTTTACTGGGGAGAGCTGGACCCGTGACCAGATCCTTGGCACTTTCTGGGGCAGACACAACACGTACATCATCTGTCAGGGCTATTTGGCACCATAAAGCAGTTTCACCCTGATGTCTGAATTTCTTTAGCTTTCTGGATTTAAATCAAATCCCTAAAGTTACTTGAACATAGTTGGGTTTAGGGGTTTGTTTTTTTTTTTTTTTTTTTTTTTTGTAGCTCACTGTTAATAATGGGTCAATCACAATGTTTCTTGTGGTCGTGTTGCTGACAACGTCTGTCTAATCTTACTCTCTGTGGCCTCTTGGAACATTCACTTTTAACACCCACACAGAGAAGAGATTTCAAGAAATTTCCTCTGAAGTTTATGCAAAGTAAATAGATTTATTTTTTTTTTTATTTTTTTTTTTTTGCTCTGAAAAGCACTGCACAAAGCAGATCTTTCTCCATCAATTCATGCTGAAATTTCCTTGCCCTTATTTCAGAGCTCCTGTGCTAGCCTGGGGTCTTAACCCAGGAAAAGCTTTAAATCCCACATTTGTCTTATGTTGAAGGGTTTGTTATTTTGTTTTCTTTTGCAAAAGTGACAAAGTGGGACAACACAAAGGTTGTGTTGTCCCACTATAGGGGACAAAACTATAGGTTTTCATGTTTTGGGTGTATTATTTTTTTTTTAATCTGTGTTTGCTTTTGGAAAAGAAATATCTCATAATCTGTGTTATTCCCTAGGATTTCTCTGGTAGTAAAACAGAGAAACAAATTTATAACAGGTTTTAATCAGTCCTTTTCCCCTTTCCCAGTGATTCCTGTACCTTCATTTGTAGCACATTTCTTATTACATTAGCCCTGGCCTGTTAGTAGTGTTTTAGAACTATTTTTTTCCTAGATAATCATGTAATTAGTATAGTTAAATGTTTCTCTACCAGTGAGGAGGCCTGGCAAATACAGAGTCTAAGCACTCTGGTAGTCCCTCCCTGAACTTCCTCTGGGCTAAAGTGCTTTTAGAATTAGACTGCATTATGCTGCTACAGCAGCTTAACCTTAAGCTTGAATATATCCATTAAAGTCAGTCACTCTCCTGCATGTTTAAGTGCTTTGCTGGGTGCTGACATGTCAGTATAAAATTCTGTAAATATGCCTAAAGGATCAGGTTTAGTTATGACTTTCCCCAGTGATGAAAAAGGTGGAACAAGTACAGTTCAACAAATCACGAGTGAATCACGTAAAAGGTCTCGTTTAAGGGTCCTGGATGTGGAATAAGGTCCCCACTGTATTGCTAAGGAGAATCTGCTCCTTTCAGCAGCTCAGAAATTTTGCTATCACATTTAAATTTCAGCCCAGTATGTAAATGTGGGCGTTTTTCTTCTCAGCAATATCAAGCTGTAAAACATCCTTCTGGAAAACGAGCTGCCCAAACTCTCCCTGCTGGTCTCGGGGCAGGGGCAGGCTGGGAACAGGCTCGGTTTTTGAACATCACAGATGTGCTTTGTTCTCATGAGTAAATATTTTGGAATGTCATAGTGGAAAACCCTTCCAAATATTTTGTGTTCAGCGATTTTTGTCGTTTCCAGCCTCGCTTATATTCCTCTTCTCTGCGTGGAATTTTGTGCCTGCTAGGGCGCAATATGGTAATTCCAAATATTTAGCTTGCACAGCAGAGTTTGCCGGTGCCATGTTTGTACCAAGCATAAAAAACATGCAAAATACATGCCTTTCACTGAAGGGAGATTTAACCTGCTGTTTTCTTTTTAGGTCATAGCTGAACTTAAGACAACCATTTCCTCCCTGACAGAGGAGAACAGCCGGCAGCAGCTTGTGGCGGAGCAGCGGCTCCAGGAAGTTATACAGAAGTTGGAAGATGAGAAGCAGCAGCTGATGACAGATAATGACAGAGCAATCAAGGTAATCTGGGGATTTTAATCCCTGATTCTGCTGGCTGGGAGAGTGTAATTAAAAGTTCTGCAGCGGGCAGATGAGTGCAGGTATTGCTCCTGCTCAGCCCGGGCACCAGAGCCGGACTTTGATGTAGCTGATGACTCAAACTTCCTTTCCTCCAGCTGATCCTGGGCATAAAACACATGGACTGGGCAAATCTAATCCAGCCACTTCAGTCAAATACTTGAGTCTTTCCTGTTCTCTTTCTTTTAATATTGACTCTGATATTTTAGCGTATTTTCATCACCTTTAAACAGTGCTTTGAGGACTTCAAGAAATAAAGGTGAGGCATCTACGTGGCATGACCTGTAGCTTGGTTTTCACATCCTCAGCTTTCAAATTTAAGGCTGCAGTGATTCTATGATTCTATGAAAGGATGTTCTTAGCTTCCACTGAAAACTATATGCAAAGTCTGTACTAAATGTGAATGGAATGAAGTATTTGTATTTTTGTTTGTTAGATTTCTGCGTATTCTGCATCAGAATTGCACTCTCGGGCCCTTTTCAACTCTTTTAAGAGACTGCTGGGTTTGAATAGCTAGTCTGTTCTTGCTGCTTTGACACCTGTTTCAAAGTGGCTGCAGAGAATCCTGGGAACAGTTTCTAAACATTTTTCTTTTCACAGTAGTAAAGAGCAGCGGAAGAGTTTGGAAACAAGCAATCTGCTCAGATTGACAACAAAAACACATCATGAAAAGTTGTATAGAAGAAGAAAATTACCTTTTTATTTCAGAAAGCCATTACTTGCCCCAAAGAATTACATTATTAAATCTAGAAACTCATGAAAAAAATGAACTCCTACAGTTAAACTTTTTGTGCTAAAAAGATACAGTGAAAGTTTTTACACCTTGAAACTGATGTTGGATTATGGTGCAGTTAATGTTGTCCTCTATATTTGAACAACTTGCATTAGGTTGTCATTACTATCTTTACTTTCTTACATCAATTATTTAATGATTATTATTTTTTCTCCATGAAAATTTCTGCCTTTATTTGTGTGTTTGTTGAGGAACAGAATTTTTTTTATGATCATTGTTTAGTCTCTCCTGTCAAAGGTATAACCATAAAAATGTTGGCTGTAATCTGTTCTCCAAATTGAATCACCAAAGGTAGACTTTTTAATCACTGAGCTCTGCCAATAGAACACAGTTAAATCGCATTATTTTGGGGTACAGGGGAATTTTTGCCACTTAGGAAAATGTTCTATTTGTAGTTCTCCACTTTTCCAGTGGCCACCTAAATCTACAGAAACCCTGTGACAGTGGAATCATCTGCCACAGAGTCAAAAATATGCTGTAATTCAAGTTATCATGGTACCTTCTTGAGTTATACATTTGGAAAATGTTTACCAGCTTTTTGTCTTCTGGTGCAAATTCTATTGTTGAATTTGTGGATTCATTTAAACTAAGTTAAGTTCAATGGGAATAATTCAGCTGTTGGTAACACCAGTGTTTGAACACTAATGATTACAGGTCCTATGAAATCCTTCTCCATGTAAATCAGCTATTATAAACTCAATTTTGATGTTATTACCTCACAATATAATGAAATCCGTAAAACCCACAGGGCAGTTCTGCACAGGGTTTCTGAGCAGTGTCCCAGAGTTTTTAGGGCTGGTGCTGGGAGTATGTTTTGTAAGATTTTGTCAACTTGGGGAAGAAATTGGAGGAGCTGTTTTGTTTGGAGTTCTTGAACTTGGTTTAGTATCGTTAATACTGTACTTTAAAAAAAATATCATCTTCCTTTGAAACCACTGATTTAATGGAAATTTACTGAAATCCAGATACTCAAACAAAAAAATTCTTAGGAAGGTAAACTGTGTATTTTTAAGAACCACACATATTTCTAGACAAGCATATGCAGAAATACTTTGCTTTTTATTAGCCTGAGGCAAAAAAAACCCAAAACATTTTGGTGAAAGTGGAATCCTGGATGTCCTGGAGATGGGGAATAACATCTAACTCAGGGTAAGCTGAAGACCTCGAGGGATGATTAAAGAAACATTCTAAAAACAAAGCCATTCTTAATATAATGTAAACCTTTGAGAAGACTCGATGTAGTACAAGCTATTGAAAATACTATCATTAAAAAACAGGCATTTGCTAAATATAACATTGATTTAAACTAACATTGAGGAACAGTTTGCAATTTCCTCTATTGGTATTGGGTGGCTTCCTGTAAGACCTTCCAATTATTATTTCCTTTCAAAGGGAGAAATACATTTTTACAGCAACCAACTGGCTCTCAGAGAAGTTTTGGATTTAGGCAGTAAAGTGATATCCAGATGTGGATGCCATAATACATGATTTTGATGTTAATTCAAATTCCTGACTCTCTTTGCTAGTTAAAGGTTTCTGAGTTGTTATTATTGCACAATTGTATCCATCTCCTTCATCTTGTTGTTTTTTTAAGCAGTATCTTAAATCCTAGTCAAAAAGAGTAAATGAAACTTTTAAGAACATTTTGCTTCTTTTGACAACCTAAAAACCCAATCTGACAACACTTTTTGGCTTCAGGCGGCCTCAGTTTGGGTCAGTTTGAGACCAGCAGTTAAAAGCCTTGGCACTCTGTGTTAGACCATGGTTAGTCTGGCCTAAGGGCAAGTAAAACTTGTCATCACTCATAAAATCAGGATAAAATTTTGGCTCATCACATTCCTTTCTCACAGCTTTAAGGTGTCCCCTTTGCCGTGGAGCTGTGAAGTCTCGTGGCAGAGCTCCAAGTACCAGTGGTCTGTCTGATCCCAAAAACTCAGCTCATCCTTCAGTGCCATGGAAAATATCTTTGCTTTGAACTTGCCAGGAGTTGCATCCTTTGGAGCAGAGCCCAAGGATGCTGCAGGGGGGCTGGGAAGGGACAAATCCAGCCCAGCTCACCTGGTCCCTGTGCTGTGCCTCACCTGGGGTGTGCACACGCCTCGGGCATCAGGAACCATTGGTCTGGACCATGGGATTAGTTGGGAGCAGAGCTGTATTAATGCCCTGCAGATGTTTGGAAAAGCTGCTTAAATTGCCATGTCTGTTATCCCATTTGTGGTGCTCCAGGCTGGGATTGCAGGAGGAACCCTCCAGTTGGGTTGGGTGCTGAACTCCTGGCAGTGTCTGCAGGAGCTTCGCTGGTCACTGCAGAGGGGGGGAAACTTGTGAAGGATGAATTTAAATTAGTTTTTTAGCATCCCAGTAGTGATCTACCCACAGCAACCTGGAGCTTGATAGACTCAAATAAGCAGGGAATTCACCCAACTTCTCTGCTGCTTTTTGTTACTGGTTGGACTGGGCAGCATCATGAAGTTTATGGCATCATAGAGATACCTTGAGGTTATTTATGAAATCCCAGCCTTAGTTGTTTGGGGTTTTTATATGAAATTCTTTTGGATTCTGGGATTGAAAACGCAAAACAGTTCCTGGGATTGGAACTGCAAAACACGTTCAGAGCATTTTAAAGTTGAAGTTCATGGCCAAGTGGGGACTCCACATCAAAAAGTAGATTCTGGAAAGAAATGGATGATGGAGAACATACAGTGATGAACCCACAATAGAAAAGGGGGAAAATGATGCTTTTTTTGCCAGATGAACCACATTTGTTGTTTGGTTCCTATTACAGATTCTAGGATTCTGTTATATCCCAGAGTTAACACCAAAATTTGAATAGGAAAACATGGTTGGAAGATGACATGTTTCAACACTGTGTTTGTCAGCCAGCTTATGATCTGATTAATTCTGCTAATAAATAAGACTTAAAAGATTTCTAGGAAAGAATGTCCTGTAATATTGTTCCCCTTCATGTGAAAAATTTTGAAGCAGTTGTTTTGCTTTGTTATGCTGAGAGGGGAAAAAAAAGTCAAAGTGTATTTTATAGCCATAGCAGAACAAAGGAGAAAACTTCTGGTTTTAAGTTGTCTGGGCCTCCGTGGGCATTGAGTGTTCTCAACATCCTCATATATTTCTATTCTAATGAGGCTGTTGTATCCTGGAGGAAAAGGATAATTTCCTCTCTGCAAAGTACCGAGGGTTTTATCAACATAGAGAATTTCCTCCATACAAGTGTAAAAAATACTCTGCTATAGTTGGGCTCAAGTCAGTCCTTGCTTTAAAGCATTCAGAACATTTCTTAAGGGCACCTGATATCTTTGTTTCCAGAAAGTAGCTGTCAAAATATACTGAAGGTATTTACAGATGTCTCTAACAGAAAAACCGTGTTTTTAAAAATTCAGAGAACAAGCTAATTTTGCATGTTGTTATATTTTACTATCTACCATGTTTATTAGCAAATTTCACTTGTAGCTACAAATAATATTTTGTATTAAAAGGCCCATCAGAGCTATGGGAACATTAACTGAGTGACTGCAGCTCTACAGAGGAATTTAGTCTTCCAGAAAACACCTTCTGGAATACCAGCATTGCACTCTGCAAGAGTCAGTGTTGGGATTAGTAAGAATTAAATAATTCTCATTTTTTGATTTAAAAGTCCCAAGCAAAAGTAAATCTCAGTGGTTTAGATGCCCTTATTAGTGATTATTAAGGGAGGAGATACATCAGAGAGCTCACAACCAACACTGCCCTGATCTAGACAAGAAGCATTTTTGGTCCTGTCTTACAAGTGAGACAGTGGAGGGTAAAACCTTGACTTTGTCCAAGGTTTGTGGCAAAGATGGAAGGAAATTAAGACTGTAAGTCCTGGTGGCTCAGAAGGCTGTGACCTCGTGGAACTGATAGCATAGAGGACATTAATTAGGGGAGGAAAATAACCCTAAAAGCTTAGTGCAAACTATAAATGAAAATCTAAAACTGAGGGTAAAGTGAAGAGAGAGGTTATTTCCAGGACATTTTGTTAAGGGAGTCTTGACTTGTTCTGTTCCCCAGGATACATTGAGAATTAACTACTGCAACCTTGAATACTGTTGAATAGCTGCAGAGTAAACCTTTGTCAACAAACCCCACATTATTGACAAGCTTTTTAAAAATATTCCACTGCATTTTTTTTTTTATTTTAGCTTTGATGGAGGTCTTATTTTCTTTTTAGCTAGCAGTGCCTGTAAAAAAGGAGGTCAGCATTTCACTGCTGGCACTGACTCATGTCTTGTAAGACATCTGGTCAGAACATGCATCACTGCTGGTGATGGTTGGATGGCCACAGACGTGCCAAGTTCTGTCAGTCACCGGAGGGCCTCGGAGATGTGTGTGTCACAAAGCTCTCCAGAGGGGCCTCAAATCCTTCTAATTGCCTTTGTGGCTAAACATTACCATGATAAACCACTTGGCATGGTGAAATAAAGAGTGTAAGGGACCATCTTGATGTTAAATACATAGAGTCCTTTTTCCTGGGTCTTTATTTCTTTGTGGCTGACTTTGGTCTATAATAATACAAATAACTCTGCAGTGTCTTTTATTAGCAGGGAATTACAAGGCACCAACACTTGCAGCTTAGCATTGTAAAGCAGGCATTAAAATTTACCAGGCAAATAACATTATCTTGTTCATAATTTCCTCTGTTCTGTTTGATCAGCAGAGGAAGTCGTGTCTTCCAAAAGAACAGGTAAATTAAATCTGCTGGTCTTTTATGGATTTGCCTTCTCTTTTACATGGGGTCCAAACTTTGAGGCACCTGTTTTTCACAGCCTTTGTTGGTGTGAGTAGTAATTTCACCCAAATTCTCTCTGTTACAGAAATGAGGGTTTAGCCCTGAGCTTTTCAACACTTACTTGTGCTCTGTCTCTTGATCCATCACATGGTTATCTTTAAAAGCCTGTATTGACACATCCATTATAAATGGTAATTAAAATAGGCTGACTTTTGTGTAGATGGTAGATGGTTACTGATCACAACTGAAATTCTGATTTTAAAAACTCTGCTCTTCTTTTGAAAAATCACATCTCTTTTCCTGTTGCTGCAGAAATTATTCCATTGTCTGAAGCATAGTACCTTCTCTTCAAAATTACAGGGTTTCAGATGTTTGGCCAGCCAGGCAATGTGAGTGGCTGAGCATCTGTAAGTACTTTATAATATCTTTGACATGCTTTGTGAGACAAAGAATTGAGTCATCTTTTTTTTCCTGCAGCAAGCTTTGCACTCTGGCATTTTTCTTGACTTTTCATGTCTCAACACATTGAAGAACTTACCATGGCCAACAGCAAAATCAGACTTACAAGTTTTATAAAAGGCTAGAGCTAGTGCCTGCCTATTCCTCTGAACTGCAGTCCAGATTTATCCAACAGGTTTAAAACTTGGTATTTTTACTTTTTCCTGCATTGTTATTGTTGCCCTCAGTGTTTTATTTTCCCTCCAGAAGGCTCTTTTCTTCATGAAGTCCTTTTTATTCCTTTTTAGCCCCAGAAGGGACACCACCTGTCTCCAAATTATGCATTCTATAAGTGCATAATAAAACATAAAGTCACATATAGATAAACTATCAGGTTTTTTTTAATGATGTGGACTACACTAATTTTGCAGTGGAAAAATGGCAAAAAAAAAAAATTCAAAACCAGCCATAAAATTCAGTGCTTTTAACTGACAAGGTAGGACTAATAACACTGAGAGAGGTCCTGGGTGATTAGAAAGGTGCAAAGAAAACACTCTTAGTAGTTAGTGTTAAATAATACTGACATAAACCCACACAGCTTGTAAAGAAGAGCAGACCATATTTGTAATTATGGTATAAGAAAGTGGAAATTAGCTGTTTTAAGGCTGCTCTGATGCTTAGAGTTTACTGCTGCATTTCAGGGACATTTCACTCTCCAAAGAGCACAGGGCTTTTTATGTGGAGGAGAAAGTGGTGCTTAAAAAGACAGAGCTGGGGAGATACCCAGAAGTTAGGAGGCAGAGTGCCTGGGAGGAAGAGCCTGTGCTCCAAAGTCTGGCACTTTACTGGAGAGAAAAGAAAAAAAAAAGAAAAAAGATAAAGATAAAACCAAGTGTCTAATGTCATCCAAAGACAGGGCATCTGTAAAACAGTCTGCACAGGGCTGTGTAGGCTTTCCAAGGGCTGTTCTTTGTTCCAGTTCCAGTGAGTTCCTGGAACGCAGCCTCCTTCCCTGCTCCTGGAACAGCCTTGACTGCAGGGCTCCTGCAGCCGTGGAGGTGGAAACACAATATGTGTGAACCGTGGATTCAACCAACAAAAGGTTTGCCGGGGAAAACGGCGCCTTCAAAGCGAACCCTCCGCGGGCCGCAAACATTTATAGCTCTGCACTGAAGGGTTTTTAAAGCCTGGCACGGCAACACCGGTTTGGCAAACAGAGATTTTTGGGGGATGTGGGCCTGCTCTATTATCAACATCTACTTCCCTTAGATGGCTTCCTTACTCATCCCAGGAGTGGGCTGGAATATCCCCCAGATTGCCCCGGGTGATCCCACTGTGCCTACACGACTTCCAGGATTTGTGTCAACCTTTTTTTGTTTTGCAAAACCGAGTGTTCTGCTGTAGGTTTGCTTTTGGGTTTGTGTGCTGGTCGTGGTGCAGGGGTATCAGCAGGAGAGAGTCACTGAGGATTTCAGCTTTATGCATTAAAGTGCTCTTGCCAAAATGAGTGTTGACTTTAGAAATCTTCAGATTCCATTTAGAACTTTCTGCTGGCTCTCCAGCCTCGTGTGTAACTGAAACTCAAGAAGATCAAATATCAGAGTGTTTTTTTGAGAAATGACTGGCTAACACTTTTGAATGGCAGATCGCAGGGAAATAGAAATATCTTTGTTAAACTTACCATTTTCATAATAGTTGGCCTTTTCTTGAGCGTAACAAGAGAAACCTGGTGAATGTGATACCTGTGCATGGTAACTATTTACCAATATTTAAAGGCAGGGTAGCAGAAGTATCAAGTGGTCTGTAGCACTCTTAGAGTTTTTGAAAGGCATTGCCTTAATTTTCTATAACAGCAGTGGTTTTTTTCCCGTGCAAAATGAAAATACCTATTGTTTTCTTAGTATTAAAAGATTAGTTACAAAGAGCTACTAAAGGAAAGCAGCCAAAGCTGCCATATTTCTGCCACTTTTCTTACGTCAGTGGAGTTGAGAATAAAAGAACTTTCCAAGTTACAGTACTGTACTTGAAAGGGAAAAAAGTATGCAGGGACTTTTATCTGTGTATTCAGTAGATCAGATGGCAAAGTCACCCCGGGAGCTGAGCAGGGGAGCAGCTTCTGCTTTTCTTAGTAAGCCTGGAGTGTGAAGCAGCCCCAAGTACGACATCAAAAGGTACAAATACGCGTCGAGTGTAAAGTTTGGGCTTTTCAAAACATCTCCCTAATTAGCACAACTCGGGTATTTGCAGTTCCAGCTCTGACTTTCTCACAGTTGTGTGCTCAGCAGAAGTGGCTTTCTCATCTCACAAATTTGTGTAAGAGGTTAAACCTACAAATGCTGTCACCAAACCTGACCCGTCGGATCCTCGATACAAACCTATCCCGTTTCCTTCCAGCATCAATCTCCCCATTGTGCCCAGCTGGAAAATGGGAGATGTAGCTCTCAGCCAATTTCTTTTTTCTAGGAGAACGAGATTGTTTTAATTGAATGTTATTATCAGCCAGTTCTTGTGTTTTGACGTGGATTCAAAGTGAAGCCGTTCATCCGCTTAAGGAACGCGTAGGCACTAATAGAATAACCTCAGTAAGTTTTTGGATGCCTCCATCCTCAGGGAAAGTGGTTTGACTTGCCCTTCAGTGGAAATTTTGTGTACTGTTGGCAGCCAAAATAGCACAAGAATCCAGAAACAGAAGAAAGTCTATTCTGTGCGTGGCACTCTGCTCCCTTTCCCGTTGCAACCTGTACAGTGAATATTTTCTGTTAGTGCACCTTGTTGCCTTGCAGCCCAAGGAACCCATCTCTGTTTTCATACTGTACATGTCTATATAAAAAGGTGGAAAACTAGATTAGTTTTATTGAAAATATGCTTTATTCTTTGAGCCTTTTGCATGTGGATGTTTCATTCAATGTGCATTTAATGTGCATACTCCATCTTGCACTGGAGTTTGGGGTGCCTTTCCTGGGAGTAGTTTATTTTTGCTGATTTATGCAACCATCTTGTGTTGACTCTCTGATGAATCCTGATGAACAGGATTTGATACAGTAAATATTTCTTGAAAACATGCACGAAGAAGACTGAGGACTTGAGGTTGAAACTTGTAAAGAAAACTGTGAACCTCATGGCTGAAGCTTTTTCTTAAGCATTTCTGGGCAGGCATCAGTAGTTTTGTATCTTTGGCCTCTCCAAATAGTTTGACTGTTTTATGGAGCAAAGAGAGTTCACCTGTTTTCCTCTTCAGGGGTCTGTCTGTGAAATTTATTCTCAGGAAACTGAAATAAGTGTCACCTACAGGATAAAGTTTAGGATTTTAAATGAACTTCTTGGCAACATCCCCTCCAAAACTGCCAGATAACAGAGGACTGGAAGAGCAGTAAAGCTGGGATGAGTCAAGCACATCAAAAACCTTACTCCTCCAGCACAACCACTTTTTATCTTCTTCTTTTACTAAAACTGTCTCTGCTTATTTTTAGTTCAAGCTTTCACAGCCCTGAAGTCAATAACTTCAATGAAATCAATATGATTTAATAATACAACACGAAGAGTTATCTGCAGTGGTGTTGGAACTGCCTTCACCAGCCTGGACAACCACCTGGGAGACCCAAAATTTGTGTTGCTGGTGTTGAATATGTCTCCTGCATTTGGCACCTCAAGAGAAATATATCCTCAGTGAAAACCCTGGATTGCCAATTATGAAGAATTCATTAAGATTTGCTGAAGTTCAAAGCAAAAAGACCAGTTCCTCACAGGTCAGGGCAGCTCTTCTAATGGTTCCTGCTTTGCCTCCAGCAGCAGCTCATCTCCAGAACCTGTTTATTTTTCTGCCAGGGCTGTTGGCAGGTGAACAGAGTCACATCAGATCACCTCACTTGTATTTTATACTGGAAACCTGTGCCCTGAATATGCCATTTTCCTGGCCCAGCGTGGCATGAGATCATGGATTTCAAACCAGTCCATGTTGGCTTTAGAAGACAAAACATGCAGTGCCCCGTTCACTTCCCTTTTGAGATCTGCCAGGAAGTCCCAGCTCAGTTTTGCCCTGGGGTTTGCTCTTACAATTCACACCGTCCCAGAGGAACAATGCTTGGTGTGGGGAGGAAGGAGAGCATCACTCATCCTGTCCTGAAAATGCTCTGAAATCAGAGCATGTTCTGAAACAAAAAGGGGTGAGTGCAAGTTCTTCTAGAACCAGATCAGGGAAAAACAAAACAGCCCCTTTTCCAGGAAAATAATTAGTTAGGACATGTCAGCACCTAAACTTCTTGCAGATATCCTGTGGTTTGGGAAAACACAGTATTTTTGCACTTACCCAGTGGGCAGCAGTGCTAGTCCAGAATTCATAGACCCACAGAATCATTAAGGTTGGAAAATACTTCCAAGATCATTGAGTCCAACCATCCAGGCTCCTGAGAGTCCCTGTCTCAGGGGCACAACTTCCATTTCAGTGGAAGGTTGTTCTCTCTTCTAGAATTGTTGAAGAGACCTTCAATCCTGAAGTGCTGTAACATTTTCCTTTCTGTTTTCTGCGTGAGTGCCCAGGGACTTGCAGGTGCTGTGGTCCAGCTTGGCCTTTTCATTCCAGTTGCCCTTCTTACCCTGTGCCCACCCTTCCACCACCAGGATCTAACCTGGGGGAGACCCAGGGAGAGGATGTGCCCACTCAGGGAAGGATGAAGCCCACAGGAGTGTCCAACCTGCTGCTCCAGGTGCTCTCTCCCTGCTCTGCTCCCTTCCAAGTTTGTTGTGTAAGAAAGGGTAAAAGTACAAACGGGAAAACTAAACATGAAAAGTGAGTTTGTTTGCTTACTGAGAAGCCTGGGAGTGGCAGAATGGAACTGTATAAATCAAAATTCAGGCTACCAAATGTTAGATACCTGCAGAAACACCTGCACCACTGGGCCAAGCCAGAGCTCTGCAGGCGGCTGGAAGGACAAATCGAAGTTGTGCATTGACCCTCTCTGGTCTCAGAAAAAAAGCTGTATATGCTGTATATTTAAATTCCTCTTATTTTTGTTTCTAATATTAATATAATTCATTTTCTTTCCACTCTTGCACTTGTAATTCAGCAAGGTAAAGCAGCAATTACTGAAGGCTATTAACAATTTGAATCGTATCAGTGGATTTTAATTGTCTCTCTGGGAACACCTTTGACCACAGCTGTGCTCTGAGCTCCAAGGAGCAACTCATACCTGGTGGACTGTTTTCTTCCTCTTACCAGAGTAACACATCACTTCTGCTTAATGTTTGTGTCAATCTGAAAACCATTGCATGGACATGTGCATTTGCAGATCAAGTCTGGTGTTGCTGTGGGCTGACTTGCCTGCATTTGTGTCTCTAACAGAGCCTTCATGGTGGGTGTGAGGAGGCTGATATCCCTTCTCCATCCATCTTCCTGTTTGCAAAACCTGTCTCAGCAGAGGACCAATACCAGAATTCTTAGGGGTTTTTTTCACTCTGTGCCATATAATGTTTTTCCTGCAGTTTGTGTCTCAGTTGTGATAAGGGAAAGTTTTCGAGATGCATGAAGTAGCTGACAAGCTCTGCCCCTGGCACTCTCTAGGTCAGATGAGCAACACTAGTTTGTAGCTGCACAAATGAGAAACTGGTGGCACTTGAGAACCTGGTCTGTTTTCTGTTATTTTTTAATGCTTTTGCATTTTAAAAATGTCATCCACGTAAGAATATATGGAGCTGTTTACATATATTTAAAAAGAAAGGGAAAATGAAAAGACCCTGCCTGTCTTTTAGATGTGGAAACAGGTTCCTGAAACAGAAAGGCACCAACTGGGTTATTTTTCTTGTTCAGAGCATTTTGGATGATGGCTGAAGTGGATACCAAGGTTTGACATTCATCATTCAAAACCTCAGAATCCTGTAGAAGATAAACTACAAGAATTGTTTTGACTCAGGGAGAATAGAAATGGCCACAATGGGTCAAAGTGGAGTCTGTCTGTCTGTCCTCTGGGACGTGGTATCTGATAAAAGAAGCCCAGGACGGAGTAGAAGAACAGGCTGAAGATTTAGGGACATTTCCTCATTATAGTCACCCGTTCTCCAGAAGATACAGTTTGAGGGAATTGTTCCTTTTTTTTTAATAGTCTTCCAGGGCTTTTTGGGCTGTGGATCTTTGTGTTGCTCTCCAAGTCCTTGTGCCCTCAGCGCTCGTGATGGTCTAAGGCAAAACATTCCCACTGTACAGTTTCTGGGAATCTCTCCCAGGAATCCTCAGTCTGATCCTACCAGGGCTGGCTTGGAGGGGCTCAGACCTGCTGGAAGTTTGTCCAACATACACTGGTCCTCAGAGGTGCAGCAAGTAGGGCTTGAATGTTTAAACAGGTTTGGGGGTTTTTTTTAAGGAAAGTGTAGACAATAGTTTAAACTAGACAAATTCTGATTTTTTTATTGATGATTCCAGTTCAGCAATAAATGTTACATTAGACCTAAGGAAACAGGGTGGTGGGTACTCCCAGAAACAAGTTTTGCAGGAATCAGAGTAAAATATATTGAATAAAAACCTAACAGGAACATTTAAATAGGCCATGGAGCCTGACATTGTTCCTTGCTATATGAGTATATGCCTGTCTATGTAAAATATTCTGTACTAGTTTTCTAGAGCTCTAAAATGGAAGGGAAAAACTTCTGAAGAAGCTGAAATAGATCATACCCATGTCTAATTTTGAAAAAAAAAAAAAAAAAGAACTTAAAGGATTTTAGAAGTGTTTAGAACCATTGGCATTATGACAGCAAGAATCTCCATCATAACGTCATATGATTAACGAGATCAGAAACATTCTGGGATGTTCTGATCAGTTATGTTAATGCCTCCTTTAAAAAAAGTATAAAGCTAATGCTCTATAAAATAGATACTTGAAAAAACAGTTTTGCTTTTCCTCAGGCAAGTGAGATTAGAGTTTCGTAATCTGTTTGACCAGCTGCAGAGGACGTTCTGTTTCTTTTTTTTTCTTTTTAAGTAAATGAGCTTCATCTCGACATGATTAAAAAATTAAAAAAAAAAAAAAACAAGAATCGAGCTTCAAAAATGCTCAGTTTTCACACATCCTTTTAAATAGGAGCAACTGCATTGTCATGTCTTGTTGCAAATGTAATTGGGTTGGAGGTCATTAAAGACTTCGAATTAAAGAATTTCCAAGTTTCCAACTGTGCGTCCTCCCCTGTCAAGAATCATCCCATTTTTGGCTTCCAGACATAATTTTAGCAGATATTACTTTGCTGCCTCTCACATCTTACATGTGTTGAGTCAAGCTCGCTCTTGTTCAGTTCAAAAAGCAGTGGTTTGCCTTGAGAGTTAATGTTGTTGATTAAGGTTACTTTGAAAGGTAGAAAGACATTATTAGATTTCTTTTTGTGTGCCTGCATGCAAGAGGACATGTGTTGTTTTATGTAAAGGGAGGATTCCAGCAATGCTGAGCACTTCATTGCACAAAATAAATAGTTTTTCTTTCGTTCTTACTGGGAATCAGATTAGCCTATTGATTAGAAATACCTCAGCCTTTCATATTTCTTTTTTAAAAGAGAATAACAAAATCAGAGGCTTTGTAAAGCCTGTTAGGAGTGTTTATATTTCCAGGTCTTCGTGCCTCTGTGAGGAGGAATGCATTTTAAGGAGACATTTGTAGAGCACCAGGGGTCTGCTGGAACCTCTGGGCTGGCTCCAGGTGTAAAGTATCCGAACACCCACTTAAAGTGGCAGTTTGGTGATAAACTTGGTTGGGAATGAAGCCCTGGGCAGGGAGAAGATTGCCTTGTTGAGCGAGCGATTGATAAATCTGCTTTATCGTGACTCCTCTAAATCATTGCAGGAAATTCTGCTCGAACCCCTGATGTTTGTTTTCATGGAACTGTTGTTAGGAATCTACAGCAAGCAACAAAACCAGATGTGTCACTGGTTAATTTGTGTTCACAATGGCAGTTTTTCACTGGCACGGCGCTGACGTGACGTTTCAGTCGTCGTTGCGGCAGAGCATCAAAAACGTCTCAAACGTGTTGAAGGCGACATCAGGTCTTCACAGGAAACCAGCTCAGAGAATGGCAGGCTCCTTGCTGCTCCCTTTGATTGCAAAGTGTTTATTAAAAAGCAAATTAGGAAATGAAGATTGTCTCGGGGATCAATCGGGCGCAGCAGTTCCGCCCGCTCGGCGTTACCTGTCAGACGTTAACCTGATTGGGAATGTTGTATTTGCTATAATAGCCTCAAAATCGGACTGAAAGGTTGACTTTAAAAATACCTGATGTATTTTGCGTGTGCTCTGAGGCTGATAACAAACTCTGCAGTTCAAGTTTTAATAACTCGGGGCCGGGGGGGGGGGGGGGGGGAGAGCTGAGAAACTTCAAAAGCTTCGTGATAAACGTTTTTGACAAAGCGTCAGCCCAACATTAGGCAGAATCTTGGTAAATCCTCTCATAAGTGGTTTAAAACGGAGTTTTGAACTTCTCCTTAACAAGTGTACGCTTAGAGATGTCATGGTATCTTTGGGTTTAGAAGACTCACTTTTATCTGGTGCATGTGCTCCGTTGGTGTTTCTGCCAACACCTCAGAGAGGGCAAAGGGGGGAACAGTGGAACAGTTTTCTCCTTTTGGCAGCCTCTGCCCCTGCTCTGGACCACGACACTCATGGAGGCTGGAAAAAGGGAAAGCAGCACTGGAGCAAAGCACTGAATGCTCCAGGTAAATATCAGAGTAAACCTTCTGAGCTGCCAGGCTTTCTGACTGTCTTCATTGTGACAACCCCGAAGCGTCCTGGTCATAGAGAGAGCAATGGTTGGATGTGGCAACTGCTTGTTGGGTTTTGTGGCTCCTTGAGAAAAGCAGATGAAAGCCAGTTTATTACAGCTCTTTGAACCTTGCCTCCCTCCCCTCTCCTATCACCTGAACCACTAGAACAAAGCAAAAACTTTGCTTTCCTTGCCTCCCCCTGAAAAAAAAAAAACCTAACTTTGCAATTTATGCTGCTGTTGTCTTTGAACTGTTATCTCTGCAGGACCTGCTCTGCCTTATGGCTTCCTTTGCCTTTCAAAAGAATTGAGTTTAAAATGCCCTGCAGTAAAGCCCTGGCTCAGCAAGATGCTTAGGCCCCTGCCTAATTTTAAGCCTATGAATGGCTCTGCTGGTGCTATCAAAGAGTTTTAGGGAAGTATCTTAGAATCATAGAATCCCAGATTGGTTTGGGTTGGAAGGGACCTTAAAGATCATCTCCTTCCTCCCCCTGCCATGGGCAGGGACACCTTCTGCTATTCCAGGTTGCTCCAAGCCCAGTCCAGCCTGGTTTGGACACTTCCAGGGATGGGGCAGCAACAGCTTCTCTGGGCAACCTGTGCCAGGGCCTCCCCACCCTCCCAGGGAAGGGCTTCTTTCTAATATGGTTCAAGACTTCGCAGAAAAGTGATCATAAAACTTTGGTCAACTCAATTAGATATTTACAGAAAATGCATCTGTATCTTATGGGAGCAAAGCAGGGAAAAAATAGTCATGTTAACAATCCTAACAGTGCTCAGGGAATCTCCAAAACACCCAGATCCTGATGAAGTCTGATGTGAAAGTGTTATGGGACTGCTCAGGAGCTAATGCTGATGATCCAAAGTGTATCATCTACTGCCTATAAATTGTGAAAAATGGAAATAACTTGTGTTAGAGCCACACTGGAAAATGTTTGTATAGATGTTTCCTCTTACGTTAAATATGTTTTTTTCACTACTGACAGAGAGACTTGGTTTTGTTCCTGGAGTCACATTATTCCTTTCCTTCCCAAACCCTTTTCTTTCTTCCCACAGTCCCTCAAGGGAAGGATTTGTTGTGCTTCCCAAGGGCATCTCCTACTGGCAAATCCCTGAAGCAATAGGCTGGTGCAAAGCCCCCACCTTGGGTGGTTTTGCAATGTCTCCGTTCCCATTTAGAAGTGTCAGCAAAGTGAGCAAACTTCCAAACGTGCCCTGTATGTGGGAGTTCACATTATTCCAAGAGGGAGTTGATGAATCCTGTACCTTTGGAAGTTATGCCTTTTATCTGATCCCTGACCAAGGAAAGCTTTTTTTCCATAATGGCAGCAGAAAATGGGCAACCACCTCTTGTAGGGATGGATTTACAAAGGTATTGCCGTTTGCATTTTCATTCTGTGTTGTAATTTCATGTTTACTCTCCATGAAATGGTGTTTAGTGGATAAAATTAAATGTTAGGCCTAGGGATTCCCAGATTTGCTGTTCTGTCATTGCATAGCAGGACACTCTGCAGATTGGACCTGTCAGGTCTTCTCCTTTCCCCCACCCAGTGTTGGCAACTTCACCCAGGTCATGACGTTGGACTGATGGCAACAGGCTGGGAGGTCAGTGAAAAGCAGAATAAAATAGGAAGGAGAGATGTCAAATATTGCTTAAGGTGTTTTAATTTCTGTTCCTGAGGAGCAATAAAGCATAAATGCTCTCTACAGTCATAATAGTAATTGTAATGTACCTATAGGACAGAAGAATAATTTGTGTTATTAAACAGCCTAACTATTTTCAGTATGAAATAATAGATTTTCTGTTCTGGTGCAGTGATGCTGGCCCCTGCATGTAGGTTGTGGAAAACTTTGTTTGCAAAAACAAAGCTATTGTTTTAACAGAAACCACAGAAATTTGGCCTTTCATATTGAATCAGTAGCATAATGAGTAGTGGAGCAATAGTTCAACATCAAAGGAGACTTCTTGGATATATAGTGTGTTGCAACAACAGCAAAAAAGTTCCCACCAGAAAGGAATTTTGCCATATGTGAGCACCAGACATATGTGTTAGGTTAAAACCAGAAGATTTCCTTTGCTTTACACCAAAAACAAGAGAGACCTTGAGTGCAGAGGTTTGCTGCTGGAGAGCAGTGTCAGTGGGCAAACGCTCCAGGAAAACCCAAAAAGCGTTGAGGATGCACCAAAAATTTGGCTCAAGCATCAGCATTTCACTTTTTAAAATGCCCTTGCTTTGCTCTGACTCGTGGCATTGCATCAGTGCTCTTCATGGATATACTTGCCCAATTTATTTATGGCTGTAGCAAACCCAGAAAAATTTATTTACGTAAAATATTGTAGCAAAAGTAATGATTACTATGAAAATTCTGTGATAAATTCTGGTGGGATTCTTGGCCTGCTTCCTTTGGATAGAGTTGTACCTGGTTCTGAATTGTGAGACCACCTAGTGTAAAGGAGAAGTTTTTGCCCAGACAGCCCATAATTCCAGCTTCAAGGAGAGATAAAGGTGCTGAAGATTGAGTGTTTTAATGACAACATTTTAAAGCATCTCCATATGTATTCCTGGAACTAAATTTGCTTTAATTTTTATTAACATTCACATGGCTTTTTTTTTTTTTTTCTCCAAAGTTCCAGAGGTTTTCTTCTCATGAACGGGGAGAGAAGACACATCAATGGATGTAATTTGAATTTAGAAGGCACTTAAAGAGAGGCCTGTATTCAGAATTATTCTTGGCACATGTTTTGAGGATGTAAAGTGGAAGCCTTCTTCTGTGGGCATTAGTAAGGAGATAATTAAGACTACAGTAGGTAATTATGGTAGCTTTTATTACTGCATCTTTCATTAACTAATTATATTAATTTGGTAACATTTGAAAAATTCTTTGAAGATGAAAAGTGCTAACTCTTACTACCTTTAGTTGCAGCTTTACTCTGCTCTGGTCATAAATATTGAGGGCTTTTCTTGATACAGATGTACATCCATGTGTGTGGAGTTGCTGGTATATATATATAAATTATATATATATATGTAATTATATATTGATATCAAAAAAGACTCTGCCATTATCTGGCATGATCTGATCAGGTTGAGCAGCGACTCTCCTGCTGGCACTCTCTGTTTCAAAGTGAAAATACATTGGTATTTAATGGTTTTTAGAAAATTTTCCATTCTTTGTAATTATCACTTATTTATTTAACCCTCAGACCAGAGAGGTAAATGATTGTGACACCAGACTTGCCATTGGTGTGATGAAATCAGGAATCAAGTCCTGTCTACTCTCAGGAGCACACCAAAAGTAGGAAATTATTTCAGGTCAAAGAAGCAAAACATCATTATTTGTAAATACAGTATCTTCACAGTAATAATCAATAGCAAGAAATTAAAAATAGTAATTATTTCTGTTTATGTAATTCTTCAGAACTGAATTTCCTTTCAGGGAACCCAACCCTTTTTAAAAAAAACATCCTGTGGTTAAAGGATAATCAAATCAGTTTTCATATATTAGAGACTAAATCCTTCCTACATTCCCAGTTCATACTTGTTCCTGTGGTTCTTAGGACTCTTTCTCTTCCCAGCTTTTAGCTGATTTAGATTAAGCCCTGCAACAAACACCAAAAGTTAATTCCTGTCTCAATTAGAGATTTTGTCATGCTACCATCGTACCTTTTTGTCTCTCTAGGGCTCCTTGTCAAAAGTATATGCTTTACAAGTTGGGTTTTTTAAAAAAAAACACCCTTTTTCACAGTGTCAGTCTCCCCCAGGTGTCCCTCTGAATTCTTCTGGTCCTCTGCATCATCCCAGCACCTCTGGGAGCCCCCCTCCCAACTCCACGTGCACCAGCTCCACGTGTCTCCAAAGGGCTCCAATCTCCCATGAGCAGAGTTGGGGTCGAAATAATCTTCATTAAACCTTTTGCTGGTGATAATCAACCCAGAATGGAATAATAGGAGGGGAAAAGTGCCTACCCAGAGATGCAGTTTGGGACGTTCCTTTCTCCTCCCACATCAGCTGGTCCCCAACGTCTCCTGTACCACAGTGACTGTGATAGATTCATCCACAAACTCCACTTCAGGTCCCAAAATCTGCCTGTAATATTCCAGTGGTGTGTTCTCCAAGCCATGACTCTTCTCTTCCATCCTTCTCGTGCCTCTCAATGCTGCGTGCGACCAAAACAATATGATTTTATTTTAGGATCCTTTCCATTTTTAGGAATAAATCAAATGAATGTGCCCTTTCTACAGCTGTAATTCACCCACATTGTTGCAGTGGAGCTTATTATCTCATTTACATTTTTAAGGGCTTTTCAAAGTGTAGGATATCTGGGCTGGAAAGCAAAACATTTCATTTCTTTGTTCTCTGGCCAACACAAAGCACTTCCAAGGTCAGGTATGGTGTAGCCATTCAACAGCAAACATGTTTGCATGGCATTTGAAAGCCCGTTTAACTGAAAAAAAAATACTGTGTAACAGTGATGCAAGTCAGTTTAGCACAGCTGAGGGACAGGGATTCATTCTGTACCTGGAAAAATTTAACTAAATAAGTTTTGGTTTCCATTCAAGGGGAAAAAAAAAGCCTCTGACGCTTAAAAATTGGCCTGGACTTTTATTTTTTAATCCGTTTTTCTTCATCTCAGCAGTTATTAATCATAAGTTCTGTTAGTCTTTGGGCAAAAAGTGACACTTTGAAGCTGTAGAATAAAAACCTGCATTTCTAAACAGAACAAAACATTGGTTAGTTTTACAAAAGAGATGTTCTGGGATGTACTGGGGTAGGTTCTCTTCTGTTTTTAAGAGTTTTCTACGTGGCAAAAGCTTCCCTGTCTGATTCAGAAGAAGATTTGGGGGTGCTGGGAGCTTCAGGAGTAGCCATCAGCATTCAGGCTCTGGCCACTGCATATGAAGCTTTTTGACAATAGAGACAGCTTTCAACGGGATCTCTAAAAAGGTGCATTATCCGTGACATCCATCGTAATTCCTCCGAGGAAATTAATGGGCAACAAGCTTGCTTAGTTCTAATTACTCTTCTCAGAGCTTAATCATACGCAGGAATCCACAGCAACCCTGAGATTTTGATGTTACTTTTTCTTTTTGGCACGGCCTTGATCAAATGCTGATCTTTTGGTTTTACTTTTCCTGTCATTGTGCTGATAGAAAAGCTGGAATAGCCCAATGAACATTAATTACTCATGGAATGTGTGCAATGCAGCAATAGGCCAAAAAGTGTCTAGTTAGAGGTATTTGTGATTGATCTGAGGAGTTAGTTGGGGGGTTTTTTTTGCCATTTCAGTACAAAACCTGCCAACAGGCAGTTATGGTGTGATTGGAAAAGTCTGTGAGCTCACAGTATATTCTGGTCTGGACAACTGGTGAATGGATGACTGTAAGACTTGATAGTTTGCTACACTTACATGCCATAGTAAAAATACCTTATTTCTAAATTTAAGACATTTTCTGCCCTCATAATGAAATAAAACACGTGTGCTCCGTGCTGGCAAACACCATCTCGGGTAGGTGAGCCTAACAAAGGCTGTGTTATCTGAATTTCCCAAATGAAATCACTTGCAGATGCGTTGCAAACCCTCAGATTTATAAAGGAACTGCTCATTTTATCCTCTGAGGAACATGTTTGTTGTAAAGAAGAAAAGTAAAAAGGGAGAAGTGAAGGGAGGAAAGAGCAGGGCACCAGTTCTCTTTGCCACCATGTGGTTGCTGTCTTTGAGCAGGAACAATCTGAGATCCTGTTTTGTGCTCAGGACTTGCAGATCTGTGTGCTGGGCGTGACATAAATCTGTTCTCAGGCACAGATATGTTTGTAGGTAAACACATACATTTGGACATACACATCCCATCTCTTGACTGACTTCAAAGCCCTGTGAAAGAGTCAAACTTGCTCTTGAGCACAAGGGAAGGATGACTGATGTGGGGCAAGGTTTTCTCCCTCCTTATTTTTCGCTTTTAAAAGCTGACCCTGAAATAGCAGGAGAAGATGGGTCATACTTTGTACTTTATCCAAAACATGCTCCAGGAATGTTCCTGAGAGTCATCCTGGACTGGTTATGTCTGGACACTTTGAGCTTATGGCAGCACTTTTGTCAAATTAATTGGGGGTTTGGTGATATTTCTGATACATGGAATGAGCCCTCTCCTTATTGCATTTCTACGTTGTGTGACCTGCTCATTTTAGTTTTTAAATCCGAGCGTGCTTGTTTGTGTTTTACCTCACGAGATCAGATGTACAAAAAGAAAACAAAAAGCCTGCAATTCCCGCATAATTCCCACATATATTTCGTTATGTTAATGCAAATTCCTGGTACTGCAAGACTTGTTGAGTATTGAACACGGGTTGTACATTCAAAGCCTGGATTTCAACACTGCTCAGAAGCTGTGATAGCGTAAAAGTCCCTGGGCAGATTTGAAGTTCATGCTTGGGTCTGGTTACAATTTTTGGCATCAGAACATGTAATAGTCTTACAGCTATAAGACTTTAAAGTTGATGTCTGGCATCACTTCAAAACAGCGTGCAAGATCTATCATAACTCGTCCTCTTATCTCAATAGCAATTCTATCCTGTAAATTATTGGAGAGGACAGTATTTCGGGGCTGTGGAAAAGAGCAAGGCTTTTTTTCTGTTAAATCTTTGCCCCACGAGTACTTTTAATGATCCTGAGTTATTCAGGGGTGTTCTGCTTGGAGGAAGCAAACATCAACCACGTGGTGTGTTCTGCAAAGTGCCCTGAGTCCGTGGGCTCGTTGGTGTGTCCTCTCAAGGGAGAGGCAGGGGCACCAGGGGAGGGTCAGGTTGGATATTAGGAAAAATTTCTTCACTGGAAGAGTGGTCAAGCATTGAAAGGGGCTGCCCAGGGAAGTGGTGGAGTCCCCAGCCCTGGATGTGTTCAAAAAATGATGAGATGTGGCATTTTGGGATATGGCTGAGTGGGCATGGTGGGATTGGTCAAAGGTTGGGCTTGATGATTTTGGAGGTTTTTTCCAGCCTTAGTGATTCTGTGATTCTGTAATTCAAGGGTGCAGCTCAGCTTTTTAAAAAGCAGCACTGGAGGCTCCCTCAGTGGCATATCTCCAGCACAAGCCCCTTCCCAGGTCCAGCCCTGCCTCTCCCAGCTGATGGGTATCAATGCCCCCATTTCCTGCCATACAAAAGATAACTCAAAATACTCCCTTTCTGAGGCTGCAGCCGCCTCTGTGTTGGTGTCAATCCCCCCTCCACATTGTGCACTTTGCCTCGAGTCAGCACTTGCAGTTAACAATGCCTTTATTCAAGCTGACAACATCACTAAGCTTTCAGTAAATGTGTAAGTAAATGTTAAGCGTGTATTCAAACATCCAACAATGAGTAGGAAACTTTCAAAAAAAAAAAAAAAATCTTTGAAACTTTGTATTGTTTGTTTGGTGTGTATCTGTTAGAAATAACATAGACTATCAGTTCCTTGGGGCACGCTGTTCCTTTGTTAAGCATATAACAAAAAGATCAAGGCCCTGAGTGACTGCTGTAATAAAAATAAATATATAAGAAGAACAATAATGACAAAATAAATTTGTCCATGCATTTTATGGGCTTGGTTTAGAAGTGATTACTTCTGAACTAAATAAAGATTGGATAGTTGTGGTAAAGTGACATGATCATAATGTTCCTTTTATTCACTGCCATTTATACTCATTTGTAGATCAGATGCTAGACTTGACTGCGGGGCGGGAGGGGAGCCCCTCGTCTCGGCCAGCATCCCATTTCAGGAATATGGAATACATTTTCTCTGCAAATTCCAGGCATTGTTTTCCAGAGAGAGGATTATTCTTCTGGCTTAAAGGCAAAATTATTGGTACACTGCAAAACTGTCCCTGGGTTGAACAAGACGACAGCAAAACTCTGAGACATTCGCAAATGCCGTGGTTGCAACTGCAGCACTTCCGTTTATCTCCCAATCATTGAGGGTATTTATTACATTTTTAGTATGAATACTTGCAGATTATAATAAAGTAGAACTATTAAGACATAACTGCTGTTCACTCAATGGTCCTACCTGTGCAGATCGACTCAGTGAGTGGCCAGAGTGACTCTGTCACCTCCCAGCACCGAGTCCTGCTGGGAGCTCACCCTCACCGTGCACCACCTTATTGATCAGCTGGTGGAATGACGTGACCCGTGAGTTTTCCTGCCATCCCGTGTTTCTCAGGGTGTGTTTTGCATCCCTTGGTGTCGTTGCAGGCCTTGCAGGACGAGCTGGAGAGTTACCGCAGTCAGGTGTACGCGGCCGAGAGGAACCTGCAGCGTCACGAGCTGAAGGCCCAGGAGCAGGTACTGGGTGCTGCCCCCTCCCCATCCCCTTCCCTTGGGCAAGGAGGTCCTGTGGTTTTAGAGAATACCTTCCTTCAAAGCAAAAAAAAAAAAAAAAAAAAAAAAAAGGCACATATTTCCCTGCAGATTTTTCAGCCAGCTTTCTTTTCTGTTTTGTTGGTAATAAAAGAGAATTAAACTGTCTGAACCCTTCAGGCAAATGCTTATCTCCTGCTCTCTGTTGCAAGTTGGTATTTCGGCTTTTCTGGCTGCTAAATGATGCATTTATTTTGTACTGACTATTTTCAGCTGGCTGTACTGTTTTAATAGAGGTTTCTGAGACTATTCAAACCTGTTGTTTAATGGTTTGTATGAAGAGAATTATAATTGGATGGGTATCTGAGCTAAAAATAATCTTTATTCCTGATCTTCTGTATTCATTGTCCTAACATGTTGTCTGTAAACAATTTCATATGATTAATAGTGCTGAAATTTTTCTGGACACTTTCAGTGGAATCAGAGATTTAGTGTGCTTTGAGCAAAATAGTGTATGTTGTTTACAGACTAGTTTTGGAACAGAAGGTCAATGATCTGCATTCAAACCAGATTAAATTAAAATAGTCAGGCAAGTATACAGGTGATGAATGTCTGAATCAGACAGGACTTCATAGATTTCTAATACAAATCAGGTTTTTCAGCATTTGAGAACTTTATTTGGTGCTGAGTCAACAGTATCAATAGCTTATATCCTGTATAAAGCATTTCTAACTCCATACCTGCAGGAATAAGTTGGGGTGGTTGTAGAAGATTAATGGTCATTAATTTCATATATTTTTTCCATGGTTGTTGCTGTCCTACTTGCACATGGGAATCCTCTTTCACATTCCCATTTCCGGAGTGTCAGTAATTAACTGTTCCATTCTCTTTCCCCTCTGCCTCCCAAATCCAGATGTTGGGCCAAGTTCATCTTTAGCTGATGAGGAATTTGGTGTAGTGAGTTGGCCTTCAAGCCTTGCATTTTGGCTTCAGAGTCTCCTGGAAAAGGAGGAGGACAATTAGCTCTTTTAAGACGTGCTTGTCCTTCCCAGGGAAGAGCTCTGGCTGCACATGAGAGACATCCCCTTCCAAATCTGTCCATTTTTTATGTTTTTCTTTGATGTTTTCTGACCCATTTTGAGAGAGGATCCAGAAGAAGAAACCAAGAAAATGACTTGTGAAATACAGAGGTAGAAGGCCTGACATGCAGATCCACAGGGTGGTCCCCCCTTTCTGCCTTCAGGGTTTTCTCTTCCTCATCATCTGCTCCAAACCAACCTACAGAACTATCCTGTCCACACTAAATTAATGAAGGACGAGCTCAGCCAGTAGCATGTTGTTCCCCAGTATGATAGAACAGAAATGTTATTTAAATTACAGTTTACTGTCCATCTCTGAGCTTTTCCTGCAAGATTGTGTTGGCAGAGTTTGGTAACACTCATGTCCAAGTTCATCAGTGATCTGGGCTCTGCCATTCATCCATTGGGACTTTCTGAAGAGCTGGAACCACTGAGGATGGTTTTGTTTAGGTGGCTTTGGTCTGTTTTGTAGACAAACATTTTGAAAGTTGTTAGTGTGTCTTCTCCATGACTGGTTAATTCATTAGTTCTGCTTATCTCTCCAGAGGAAAAATGTAAAAACGACGGCTCTGACACTTTTCCAGTGATTATGTTTGGCCAGGGCACCTGTAAACATGTTCATCAAGTGTTAACAGTAGTTAACGACTCATCAGCCGATCAGGGAGTTGAAATATTCAAGGCAGTAACTTGTTTTCTGCTTTTACCAAAGATTGCCTGAATCAGAACTGCATAAAACACGGAGATTTGTGCTGGCACTGTTACAAAAGCCACTTTCCCGAGCTTTTACATGTCTATAAATAAGGAGGAGAGAGGGTTAAACAGCTTCTGTTTTTCATTAAAAGGAAAAATCTTGTGTTTTGATTCTATAACAACAACAAACAAATGAATGAGACATGAAAAAACATCTTGTTGTGCTTTTAATTAAAAATAAAAAGCTGTTTCTCGTTATGGCTTGTTGGGTGGTATCTTGGTGCTCCATGTTGGCTGTTTTTTCAGTGCAATGTCCTTATAACTCTTCAGTCTCCATGAGTGACTGACAGAGCTGCAGAGCTTTAACTCTTTGTTACAGTGACCCTCTGGTGATCACACAGACTTAACCTTTAGTTATTATAATTATCCAGAGAGACAGAGACAAACTATCCCATAAATAAAGGGGGGAAAATGCGCTGGACTCTGTCTGTGCAGAGCCGAGTGTGGCGCTGCAGTTGGAGAGCAGCAGCTGTTTTTGTGGAGCTTTTCCACTCCCATACTTCATGTTCTTGGCTGAACTTGTGTTTTCTCCTCTTTATTTTTCCTGTCCCCTTTCAGTGTGAGTAGGTGCAATCACGTTGTATCCGTGTTGTCTCACCAGTGGTTCTCTGGACGATGAGTTCCAATCACATTTGTCAAAAGTATTGGGGATTTCTCCCATTTTGAGTAGCCTAAATAATTTTATCTTTTCCATAAAGGTTGTCCTGTCTCTGTCCTGGTGTTCCAGGACAATGATCCGTGTGTTCAGTAATGCTGCACTTTAGGATTGCAGTCTCAGAGCTGCATCATCTTTCCCCATGTCAAACTGTTGGATGTTTCCTTCAAAATTTAGAAGTTCACCTTTTTGAGACATATAATTGTATTCGTGGAAAGTGGCAAACTGGCAGCAAATGAAGTATAACTCACTTTTTTTTTTTTTTTTTTAATTTATAGTCCCAAGACAGTTAAAACAGTCTGGGAAGGTTTCTAGGAAATGTGGGTGTGTCCAAACCATTTCCTTTAAAAGCAGCCTGGAAGTTTCTTATATCTCAGTTCTACATAGCTCTGGATATCAGCTTTTTGTCAAGTGATCCCATTTAGGTTGTGTTCCTTATCATGTCCTCTTGGGGTGAGCGTATCCCTTGGTTGTCCCTGATACATGTCTGGATCTAATTCTGACAGAAATATCTTTCATCCTACTAAAAATGTTTCTCTTAAGTCAAATGGCTTTGTGCATTTGTCAGTCACAGTTAAAAAAATCTCAGTTGTTCATACAGGAGACTTTACATACTGTGAGTGTGTAATTAAAAATGACATACATCACTGAGAGCTTAAGCATGTCCTTAATGAATTCAGGAATTTAGGCATGTGCAACAAATTTTGCCTAATTGGGGCCTGTGTAAAAATTCATGGTGGTGATCTTTTTGCTTTACTCCCTAGATTTCTTTAACATACCTAATTTAACTTCAAATTCCCTTTTTTGGAAGGATAATAACCCCAACTCAGTTTACTGAAAAGCTGCAAGAATTTCTCTTTTGAGAAATACGAGCAAGAATTTTCTCAGAAAAAAACCCCTATTCTTTCATTCCTTGTTCTAATGTTTTAGCTATCGGGATGGATTGGGTATGATGTAAATTTGGGGATAATAGAGGGGGAAAAGTTCTTTGTGTTTGCAAAAAACTGAAGTAGCAACATTATAGATACTCAAACCATACTCCTTCAAGCAGTCAACTCATAAATAGTCTTAAAGGAGAGAGATTCTCTCAGACAGAAAATCAATTATGTTCAATTCATTAATATTGCTGAGGAAACGAAGGAGAATAGCAATGGGGATTTCCAGCCCTTTAATTTCTTTTTCCTCAAATAGATTATAAAAAAGGGAGAAAGGAGTTATCTGAATGAGGATGTTGTAGAAGTATTTGGCATAAAATGGAACAGCTTAGTTTAAGTGGATTTCACTCATGTTCAAATGAAAACAGGAGTGATAATTGTAAAAGAGCCATGATTCAAAAGCATTCAGCCAGTGTTCATTTTTAATGTTTATTATCCTGACTTGCTTGATTTTTCATGACTGCTGGATATTTACCACACTCAGCCCAACTTACTGTTTCCATGCCAACTAAATATATTTGTTCTCAGACGAATGCTGTGATGCATCCTTCTGAAATTTTAGTTGCTGTGTAGCACAGAGAACTTCTAAGGTTTGCCACACCTTCTCCTTGCTGGGAACAGAGCTGCTTGCCAGAGGATTTGTGGAGCTGTGAGCAAGGAATCAGTGAGACACAAATGAGCAACATACACTGATGTCCACGGTGTGAGTCCGAAGTAGTTCTTAATCTGATGGCTGGAACACTTGAGTACTATTATCCCTTTAGTTTAGGGCTTTTGGTCCAGATTTCTTTTCAGAAACATTACCTAGTGGAAGGTGTCCCTGCCTGTGGCAGAAGGATTGGAATGAGATGATCTTTAAGGTCACTTCCAACCCAAAACATCCTGTAATTCTACGATTTTTAAAGGTATCAAAATGTTTTAAATGCCATCGGGTGACAATCTGGGGCCCCTGCCTTGAGTTTCCAGACTTCCTCAAAGTGTTGTCTTTCTCAGTCACCCAAAATCAGGCAAATAAGCTCGAGGTTATGTATTTAAAAGTCCAGGTTGGCTTTGTGTCCAGCTGCAGGTGAGGAGGATGGAGGCAGCCTTTGTTTCACCGGGCCGAGGAGCACTTTGGAAACTTGAGAACCAAGAAGTGATGGACTGGAGGTGGTGAGGAAATCCTGCTGTTTGCTCTGCTTGCTTCGACCCACGTCGCTGAAACGCTTCCAGATTTTCTCCCCCAGAGACCCATTCCTGCTCCCACAGAAGTGGGAAGGAAGCTCAGTGTGGATGTGAGCGATGGTAATCACAGCAGGGATTCACAGGGAGCAGCCTCTGGGGCTGTGGGGAGGAGAGGGAGAACCTGAAAGAAATTTCCACCGTGACTTTCAAGAGCAGCAACACCGAATGTTGGTCACGTTGAAATAGTTTTCCTGCAGTTTCTGTGTGTGACCAGCACCCATCAGAGAGGATGGGTTTGAAGAGTGTTGGTTTTCCTGCAGTTCTGGGAAGCTGAGGAGGACCTTCTGTCATCTCCTCCATCCATTGCTCTGCTGACACCCCCAGCACTGGGGTCAGGAGGGACCCGTGTGTTTCAGCTGTTTTCCTCCCATAAAACATTTCATATGCTGTGAAAAAAAGGAAGGAGCCAACAGGCAGAGGGATGTAGCTCCCCACAGGCTGGCACCTGAAAACTGGATGGTTCCACATCTGCACAATAGAAGATTTCTTTTCTAACTACTTATAATGGATAAATTTCAAATTAAAAATATTTCTACTCAAAAGAAGATGTTGGAGAGCCACAGAGGAGCAGCGAAGAATGGGATGTGAGTGTGAGCTCATTGCTCAGGCTGTTTGGTGCACACTGACCACAGCATTGAGTTCTGAGGGTGTTCTTAAGTCTCTTTTCAGCCTTCCCAACGGAGGCTGATGGGGAAGAATCAGGCTGATCCTGGTTGTATCTCTGTAAGAGACCTTCCATGGATATAGGTGCCTCTATAGGTGTATGGCAGTGTTGACTTCATAGAATGGTTTGGGTTGGAAGGGATCTTAAAGAACACCCAGTTCCAGTCCCTTGCCATGGGCAGGGACACCTTCCACTAGACCAGATTTCTCCAAGCATATTTTACTTGGCCTTGAACACTTCCAGGGGTAGGACATGGATTTAGGTACAATAAAATGACCACAGACATTATTTGGAGCCCAGTTCTACCACTGTTTACATTGGTTCGTGTTCACCATATACACAATTCCACTGATAAATTCATTAATCACTTTGATGCAAAGGTGGCCCCCATTTCTTTTAATTAAGACTGGGATTGTTAGAATAAATCATAGTTTTGCATTTGGCACATTTTATATTTCTTTAATGGCTGCCTATGAAAGGAAAGAGAATTAAAATGAATATGGGAAATGTTTCTGTACAGCGAGAAGTTTCAGATTAGCAGAAGGAGATAGAAGCTGAGATTCGAACACAAAAAAACAGCTTTGCAGGTGGGATTTGAAAGGAGCTGGAAATCAATGGAGTTGAAAGTTCCCAGGAGCTCCATATGGCAGGAACTGTGGGAGAGAAGGCTCTCACCAACTGTGCAACTGTCAAAGGGAAAAGCGTCGATGATGATGATGTACGTGTGGAAGTCAGTGATCAAATGTTAGCTTTGGTAATCAGGCACAACTGGAAAATACACAAATATACACCTACTTTATAGAAGAGAATGAATTATTGGAATGAGGTGGCCAGCTGGAGAAAGGCAGCAAACAGAAAGTACAGAACGACGAGTTAAAAGGAAAAAGAGAATTGTTACCAAAAGAGAATAGAAACATATGCCAGTGTGGAGGAATTAGAGAGCATTTTAAAATGTCAGTTTTCTTGCTCTTCGTCTTAAATAATAGTGAACGAGAAAAAGATCTTTCTTTTAAGAGAGCAGCACCTCATTTGAGAGCGTCTGTGGTTTGCTTGCATATTATCAATTAAGGGGATTTTGTTCTTTCAGAAGCAGTTAAAGTAGGACTACAAGGGACAGAGAGGCTGGTACTTAAAGCAGGGAATCCAAAAAAAAAGGAGAAATGGGAATGGATGGAGGAGCCAGCAGATGACAGAAGAGCAGAGCAGAGACACCTTATCTCCAGAACGGGCTCCCAGCGGTGCCTGTTCAATTAGTGAACTGTCCCACTCTCTTTTTCTAAGTGATGAGGGGCTTGGATGGAGCAGAAAAAGACTGGAAAAGACCAACTTTATGCTGATCTTTACCTTCATTTAAATTCTGAAGCATTATTTTGTTGTCAGTTTGATCACCCCCAAGTGCCATCCCTCAGAAGTCCCTCCGGGCAGCGCAGCCCTGGTGTCTCCTGCCCTGCCCAAAGCTGGGCAGGTCCTTCCCAACCCTCTGCAAACCTGGCAGCTGGTTTTCCCGTTGAGATGCTGATTGGATTTTTGGTTCTTGGACATGGTGATCGTAAAAGGAGCTTCTGATGATTATCTGCAAAGATTTGCTTGTTCACACAGTCAGTGTGAAGATCTCAAGCCTGATCCTGCTGCTGCTGAGCTTTGGGAGCTCTCGCTGGCGTTGGTGAGCACTCAGCACCTCCTGTACCACACACTGGAACCTTCCCACCCTGGATGGGAGGGATTCTGTGGAAGGTAACATGTGCTGGAATGTAAAACTGAAATGCATAAATGTGTTCCAGCGCTGGTGTCAGGGTTGCTTTATTTCAGACTGAACTACCCTGATAGTGCGTTAGGAATCGGCTGAGCCAGAAATCAACCCCATGTGTTGGACAGGATGATCCCTGTGGGTCCCTTCCAGCTCGGAATATTCTGTGATTCTGTGTTTTCAGCTTTGGCCCAGCAGCACTGGGGAGCAGCTGGGCTGGTTCGGGTTTGGTTACTCCCAGTCAGGGGGTGTCAGTGGTGTGTCCCCCCCTGTCACCATCACCCCATGGAGGGGACAACCCTCCTGCTGCAACACCAACCTCTCGGGCCTATAAATGAAGAGCATTGACAAGAGCTGAGGGAAATAATGCTCAGGGAACAAAGATGGCATCGGCAATGAATCATCTGGAAGGAGAAGAAAATAAGTCCAGGATCCTCCAAATCCCAGCTGGAACAATAGCAGAGCCCTGGAGAGGGGGAGGTTGAGAGAACAGCGTGAATTTTCTAGCCACAACATTCCTGGTTGTTCCATGGTGTTGACAGTGAAAGCTTTTATTCCTCTCCAACTCGCCTAATCCCAAGAATCCTGTTCTTGCCATATGCAGCCCACTGGTGGGGTTTTTTTTCCAAAAGCTTTGCCTGCCTTCCCTTCCTTTGCAGCGATGAATTATATGGACTCAGATTGCTTAACTACAAACAGAGGATTTTCCAGGTGGGAGATCTTGGTTAAGAAAAGAAAGATATCGAAATACAAGCCACTGAAGTAATGAGGCCACTTGGATGCAGGTTGGGGGGAAAGAAAAAAAAAAAGGACTTGGAGCTTGGAGCTCGGCAGGGCTGGAGGTCCCCTGGGTTAGTAAAACAACAAGGCAAAAATGTTTTGGACTCTCAGATGCTTTACTAGCTCAAGACAGACAAACAAAGAGGATGTCTATGCCACCAATTTATGTTTTATTGAAACTGTCAGGACAGGGGAGGTGCTCCAGCAGTATTTCCTCAGTGGAGAACAACATGGTGTTCACTTGACAAAATGACTTTGCTCAGCTGATCTCGCTCGGTTACTGTTTTCAGCTGAGCCAAATTCATGGGATTTATGGCGTTCATTACTTTGCTTAAGAACTTGAGAACATTTGTATCAAATTGCATTCTATTCCTCTAAATCTGGAGGAGCCATATTTCAGTGTCCATGGCACAGCAAGAGCCGAAGTTCCCACTGCCTGAAAGGAGAGAGGATGTGGCCTGAAAAGCAGCAGATATTCGTGCTGGATTATTTTCTGAAAAGACAAATATTCAGGCCTTGATCTTCACTGAAACAATTGATACATCATTGGATCCCTCGTTAGGAAAAATTGTTTTCAGCAGATTTCAAGCTCCGGTTAAATTTTCTCTTACAGCAGAAACCGGAGAGCTCTGAAATTTAAGGAAATTGCCAGTTTTGGTTGGTTTGGTTCCTGGGTTATAGACACTGCCCAGAGTGTCCCAGGCTGGCTGAGGGAGGAAGGGGCACATCTGGACCCACAGAGGTTTTGTGGAAGTGGAGCTGTGCTCACTTAGACTTCAGGAGTGCTGAGAAGCAGAGGAGGAGTCCCTGCAATTAGGGAGGATACAAAGGAGCAGTGATTAATCATTCTTTGCATTTTCGGGTTTTTTGTTTGTTTGTTTTGGTGCTGTTCTTGATTAGGGTGTTGTTTTTTTTTTTTAGTTGGGATGGCATTTGTAGTGATTTGTCCTTCATGTGCCCTTTTCAAAGTGCTTTCAGAAAACTCCTTCAGCAGTGTTCACAGCACCTGAATGAAGCTGATCTGTGCAATATCATTATTATCATTACCTTCATTTAGAAGGAGGAGACTTTATTCTGAGATTAAATGATTTGTCTAAGGCTGAAGGAGTTATTTTTACCTTTTTGGTACCCTAACCTGTTTTCAGATTTATTACAGCAGATCTTTCATGTCTTCATTCATGTGTGTTGCAGAACAGATGCATAACCTTTTTAAGGAGTTTTCTCTTTTAAACAGCATTATAACATGCAATTGTTTAAATAATGCAGGAAGGGACTTGAGAGAGACAGGAAATTACTTTTCTCATCTTACTCACCCTGAAACGTGGAGAAAATTTGATAACAATTAAATGATCCTAATTATGCCTTTTGGTCACTATCCTAGTATTTCCTGGCACATGTGGAATTATTATCCTTCATAAATATTACAAACAGGCAGAAATCAAGATAACTGAAAAACCCACAGCACCCTAGTTAATTGAACTGCCTTTTGATTCTTATCTGACATAAACACAATGTGTTCATGCCCTTCAAGACAAGATTTATTTTTTTTTTTAAAGGAACTTCAACAACTCTTCTGTGGTGCCTTCATTTGCTTTGGCACTGTTTGCTTCAAAGTTTCTTTTGCAGTTTCCTTATGCTCTTCTTGTTCAGATAAAGTCATTTACAGCTGGGAAATCTGGAGAAGATTCCATTATTTGGGGCTTTTGAATTTTTTTTTTTTTTTTTTTTTTTTTTTAATGAGACAGATATTTTGCAGCAGGGCCAGTGTGTTCTGGGTGAACTCAGCATCACAGACCTCTTGGATGTAAGGAGGGAAGATCTGGCTGTTGGGAACCTCAGTAGGATCTGGTGGAAGAGACCTGGAATATCCTCTGCTTTGCAGGCTGTTTTCAGCACATGGGCTAAAATGCATCTGGTCATCTTGAAGATGCTGTGTTTCTCCTGGTTGTGCTTAAGTTGTTTCTTTCCAAAAGGAAGGGGAGTGACTGGAACCCAGCAAAGTGTCAGTGGGGTTTGTTCCTCCTCGGTGCTCCCACTGCTTCCAACCCAGCCCCACAAACATCCCTCTGAGGCTTTTAGAGATGATGAGTGGCTGCAAAACCAAACTGTGCCACCTGAAGAGTTCCTGAAGTGGTAAAATTGAAACTCATCTTGCACTAGTGCCCGAGGAAGTGGCTGCCACCACCCCTGGAGGGATTTAAGATGTTTGTAGATGTGGTGCTGAGGGACATGGTTTAGTGGTGCCCTTGGCAGTGTTGGGTTAATGGTTGGACTAAAGGCTTTTTCCAGCCTAAACAATTCTGTGATTCTCTTGATCAGCATTGGGCCGTGCCTGACTGCTTGGTTTGGAAAGCTCAGGTTTGGATATTTCTCTTCTGGGCATCAAACCCCACTTTTATGTCTTTGAGATTGGTCAATGCCCAACTTCATGAACTGGGAGTCTGTGAAATTTCAGCTGCCCTGCTTTTGGCATCACTTTGTATAATGGTGTGAATATTTGTCTCTTCTTTTTTTCCTAATTTATCGTGTGACTGAGCACACATGAGCTACGTGTGGCAGCTTCAGCTTTCCCTTGTCCCTGCTGACACCAAAGATGATTGATGGCAAAACTCTAAAACCTCATATGTTAGCCACCAACCTGAATAAACAAAGGCCAGTGTGGCAGCTTAATATTAAAAGCTATAAAACCTTCCTGGGGGTTCATGGATTAAATCAACTCACCGAAATGAATTTAAAAAAAAAAAAAAAAAAAAAGGCTTTCTCAGGACTGAAGAAAAACGAGCACAACGGTGAATGAAATAGAGCCATCCTCATCCAGCAGACTAAAGCCCTCCTGAGGGCTGAAGAATTGCAATTTTAAACATCCCTCAAGAGTGCAAGAGGAGACACAGTATTTGTGGATCCTAGGGAGGCAGCTTGAGGCTATAAAAGAACAAAAAAGCCCTTTAAGGCACAAAAAACCCCACATATCCCTGCAGACATAGCTTTCATTGGTCAAAAATAAGTGCTAAAAAATAAAAACCTTCCATCATTAAAATGAGCATCCCTCAGCCCAGTTGGAGTTATAAGAAGTGATTTAGACTTTTGCCATGCACTATTTTAATCTCTTGGGTCAATAAACCTTGATAGTGACTTCAGCCAAAAATACCAGCAGGTTGTTCACCAGAACGTGGCAGGAAACAGCTGGGAACTTATTTTCATCATATTGTGATGCAATTACTAGTGAGCACAGCTGAAAGTGCCATATTTTGTCTTCTACAACAAATTGGAGTTGTATCCAAAAGGGCAGGTTTCACTGCAAAAAAAAAAAAAATGTGTCTTCTCTCTATAACAGAGTAAGGAATGAGCCCAAGCCGTGCTGCAGCTACCAGGGCTTGTTTCTCATTTTCTTTCTCCACTTTCAGCTGACCCTATAATATATCTCTATTTTTTAAAGCATGGCACATATTTCTTCCTGGCTTTCCAAGAAACACCTCTGTCAAAAGGGAATGATCCCTTGCTGCTTTACAGAGTTAATAGCAAACATTACCAGCATTGTGAAAGCACGTATTTAAAGGACAATTACAGGTTAAACTATTAAAAGCAGTGACCTGGTTTCAAGAAAGCTGTCTCACAATTAGAACATTCTTATTTCCCTCACACAGCTGTATTAAAATTTTTGTTGCCATCTACGTATTGGCCAGGTGATCATGTAGGTCCTCTTACCCATGAAATAGATCTTTATTGTTCCAAATTTAGGAAATAAAAGCATTTTGCTGCTCTGGCCGCCTGTTTCTGGTCTCGTCTCACCAAGAATAAATGGAACATGTTGAATCAACTGAAATATATGTTTCTGCTCTATCAAGGTCCCCACCCAAACGAGCTGTTGGCTCAGAAAATATTTATCCTGGCAAAGCACCTAGGCATTACTTTGGAAGCCTTGATAGAAATAGTAGCATAAATTTATTGGCGTAGCTTTCAAAAACATAAATTTCGATCGCTGGCTTATAGACAGGCAGAGTTCAAACAAGGTTCCCTGTCTCACCTCTTTTTTTTTTTTTCTTTCTTTCTTTAGATTTGCATAGTGGCATCACTTCCTCGCAGTTCCCAAGGAAAGCCTCTAATTGCCCATTTGCATAAAGATTTGGCGATTTCTCTGCCGTGTCGGGGGATGACTCAGGGCGGAGAGAATTTTCCTAACGTTTCGTCGGGATTGTTTTATCCCTTTTGTATTGATAATTGTTAACGCAGATTTTGGCAGGAGCTGCTTTTCCCGTGAGAGGGTGGCTGGGGGTGAACTCCGAGCCGGGTTGTTCTCACGTGTTGGGAGCGTGTGTTGCTCCTTCCAGGCTGGAGCTGGGCCTTGGAACTCCTGCCTTCTCCAGGTTTTAAGGCTGAGGTTTTTTGGTTTGTGGTTGCAGTGGTAAGATTTCAGCGATTTGGGAACTAAAAATTAGCCCCAAATGGCGTTGGAGTGTAAACTATTGGGGGGAAAAAAAAGGATTCAATTCGAAAGTTTAAAGGTATTTTATGAGTTAATCTGCTATTGAGTCCCTTTCATCCTTTATTTACATATTCAGCTGCTAATCCAGAAAAACACCTAAGTCCTTGCTTAATTTGAATTAAGCAGTTAATCCTATTGGAAGTTAAGTACAGATGTGAGGCCCTGATTCAGCCAAGGACTAACAAGGAGTGTGAGCGTGTCCTGGGTGAGGGACTGACCTGGACCAGACTCTCTGGACTTATCCTGGCTCAAGACTCACCAAAATCCAACCCTACTGGAGGGACACAAAGCACAACCCTTCCAGCTGATCCATCTTCACGTGACACTGTTTCCTCAATATCTGTGGAATAAGGTTAAGGGCTAAAATGTCCTCCTTGTTTTGGGGTGAACATCTGGCCTCGTAACAGGTCCAGGATGCTCAAACCTGTTTGTTGAAAGTCCCGGAGCCTCCCTGGAGTTGAGGAAGACGCAAAGTGCAGTGAAAAATAGTTGTATGATGAATTTAAAACAAACAAACAAACAAACACCAAACCAAATCCTTAAAGGCACCTGGAAGTTGAGAAATTTTGTAAAAAAAAAGTTCCTAGGAAACAGGAATTCACCTTGCCTAAGGGAGCGAGGGACAAATGTCTCTCCAGTGACCTGGTTCGGATACCTAAGACAAAAAGAAAACTTCTATCAGTTTGCAAAGTGTATGTCTCTATAAATGCTTAATTAAAATGGATTTAAGAATGATTATTGCTTCTTCAGGCCACGTCCCAAGTAATGCCTTCCTGGGTTTTTTTTCATTATTTTTTTCCTCTCCATATATTTTTATTCTTATGTTTTCTTTTTCCTTTCTTTGTCTCTTTTACCTCTTCTGCTCCTTAGGAGTCTTTGCTGTTCTTTCTTCTCTCTCCTTCCTCTCCCTTGATAGCCCAATTCTGTGTTTACTTGGACTCCAATTTGGGCAAAAGAAGAGAAAAAAAAGATTACTTTCCAGCATCTAAGAGTAGCCATTTATATATAAATTTATTTTTGTTCTCTTACAGTTGATCAATGTACGAGAAGAATATGAAAAAATCCTTAAAGGGCTGATGCCAGCAGCCTCAAAAAAGGAGCTTGAAGACACCATTTTATCTTTAAAATCTCAGGTAAATTCTTATTATTGTCCTTCAACTTTTTGGACTGGATAAAAACCATCTGTTCTAGACAGGACATTATGACCATCTAAAATTTGGCCAAAAATACTGAATGAGTCTCAAAACCAAAATATGGCAGCACTCACGTGGTTCTCACTCAGTCATTTTTCACAAGGCTTTTCTCCTCCAGTTTCCTCACCTTGAGAGCTACCAGACTGTATCTTATCCCAGATTTTTTACAGGAAAAATTGTGTGATGTTCAGCATTATGGATTTATATCTCAACCTTTCAAATGTAGCACACAGTTAACTTTCATCCTCCTTACCCTGTTTCTCCTGCAGGAATCACTTAGCTGTTGCCTATAAAGGGTGCAGAAGAGGATTAGAAATAATTTTATTTTCTTTGCAGCCTATATAATAATACAAATGATATTTCTTATAACATATTAGTCCAAATGTTCATTGTGGTATTTCTGCATTTTCCTCTCCAAAGAGGCCCTAATAGACATCTGTAATGTTTTCTCTTTAATATTGCAAACCACAAGCTCTTCTAGAGTAATGCAGAATCAATGTGATTTATATGCAATAGACCATTAAATTGGCTAATAGGAATATCCAAATGTCACTGGAAATAGGGAACAGCTGATTAATTGGGTGTGTTTCTTGCACATGGTTCCTACAGAAGTTATTTTGTGCTTTTCTGCTCAGTGCATTGGGAGCTGGAAGAAAACAAAATGTCATCATTGCCTGACCTCACATGAGGAAGGATAAAGAGCAATAAAGAAGGGTGGTCATAGCTGGGGGATAATGGGAATCCAAGGAAAACACTGTTAGTGCTCACATATGGCTGGTGCAGGACTGTGCATTTCAATGTGTTGGGAAGGACCAGGAGTTGGGATCTGTCCTGGTTGAAGGGAAGAACTGAGGGACAGAGCAGGGCTGGTGACTCAGAGCTGCCAGGAGCTGTGGGAAGAGCAGGAGCCCTGAGGACACACTGGACAAGTTTGGGCTCAGCACCAGCACACTTCTTATACCAATTTTCAGGACCATTCAAGAAATTATTGATCTGTAAACTCTCCATTTCCCTTTCCTATGCAATGTCTCCCTGTGGAGATTTTTAGTAATTTAAAGTATTTAGGGTTTTTTCCCCTTTTTTTTCCTCTTTGCAACGCATAAGGGTTATTCCTTAGCGTTTTTTGCTCTGCATGAGACACTTGCCCTGACAAAGGCCACCTTCAGTGGAAGTAGGAAATTTTCATAGTGGAAACTCACATTTCCCTGTGCAAGTGGTGACACAACTTCAACACTTTGGTTGTAAACACTCTTGCCTCCACCTCAAGGGATCCCTGCTGGAAGTGATGCTCTCTCTCATTTAAATAAATTGTGGGAAATAAAGAGTTAAGGGTCTAGTGGGCCAAATCTATTTCCAGTTGATAGTAAAAAGCTATTTTTAAAGACTCTTTAAAAGGGACAATTAGCACTGCCTGGTAGGAAGCATTACTCTGAGCTAACACAAGAACACCACACCTTTTAATGAGTTAAAAAAAGGTAGAATCCGATATCCACCTGCAGGGCTTCTGTGAGAGCAGCAACAGCGTTTCAAAGGAGGTGAAAGTAACTCCACACACATTAAAAACCTGGGTGCTCTCCCAGAAATTCCTGGCTGCTGGCTGTGTTTCCAGCAGCACGCTGTCGTCGCAGACCACTCGGGGAGCTGGGCCCTCTCTGAAGCACAGGTGTCCTGCTCTTTGAAAATTGCTGGAATTCCTCTTTGAAAAAACATCAAGACAAGAAGGGCAGTGGAATCTCTGCACCTGTCAGGATTATTTATTGTTGGAGGAGGATGAAGAGGATGGGCTGGGTAAAGAGCACCGAGCGAGGGATAAAAATAAACAGGGGGGGGGGAAAAGAAAATACTCGAGGCTTGGGTGAAGTTTTCTGCAAATGTTGCTAAATATAAAGGAGGCTGCCTGGTTGTCTGCTCCTGGGGAGATGTCCAGCAGTGGATGCAGTGCATTAATAAACATTCATTTTCCCACACTTGGAGAACAGGTGAGTACCTTCATCACAAGAGCAGAAAAGCAGGAATCAGAGAACAGGAATCACATGGGGGCTGAGAGGAGAACTGGAGCTCCCAAGCCCTTGCATAACCCGTATGGTACCACCAGCTGGGTTTAACAACTGGTTTGACTCTGTTCCTAAAGGAGTAGAGAGTGGGCAGCTGGAGCAGCACCAGAGAAGCCCTGAGAAGAGTCTTCTATCAAGTATTAGTTCTCCTGTGCAGCTACTGCATTTTATTTAGGCAGGAGAGACCAGAAAAACCACATTTTATGAAAGGAGAGCAAATATATTATCTGGAGTTTTGTGTCATATTTTCATGTGGGATGTGTTTTACAGGTAAGTTTTCTGCAGAAAAGAATCCTCCAGGAAGACCCGAACGCCTGACACGCCAAAAAAAGTACGGGATTATCTTTGATCCATTTGTAGCATTTCACACCTGTGGATCCCACTTCTTGAAGTTTTATGGCTTAATTAAAACGCTGTTTGAAAAGATCCTTATTTTCAGTAAACAAGCATCTGAGAGCATTTTTTTCCCAGTGCTTAGTCAGGACTATTAGAGCAAGATTAGAGAACTTGCAGGTGCATTGCAAGTCTGGGCTTTGCCTCCACGTTCAGGATGAGGCAGTGGCTCGGAGCACAGCTGCAGCTCTGCAGTGATGCCACCTCCTTTTAAGATAGAAAACAATGATGCAATGCATAGTATTACAGATCACATCTTCAAAGGGCCGGATCTCCACGAGCCCGAGGTTTTTTTTTTTTCCAGACATTTACACCCTCCAATATAAATTATGGCAAGTGCTGCAGCCATAAAAAGCCTTGCTGTGCCTTTAGAGTGAGTGATTCACGTGGAGAGGTGAGTGCAAGGAAGCTTCCTAGGAAAGCCACTCCATCTTTTATTATATTTATAGGCTTTGATGGTATTTCATATCTCACGTGAGGGTTTTCTTGTAAAAATACTGTGAACGTTTGTAAGCTATTTAAACAACTGTGAAAATGTTAGAAGCGTGAAAGTTGTCTGAAAATATTAATCCTAAACTATTTGTTAACAGGAATTAGCTAGCTGGAAACTGAAAATGTCATAGATTCTTGGTAGTAAGTCCAGCATAGGTAACTTTGTTAGATAAATGTAAAGCTCCAGGCCCGCTGCCCACTGGACCCAACCCTGCTTTCAGTCTGTTGTGTTTTTAGAGTAAAAATAATAATAAGATATAACTAACAAGAATCTCTTCCTTTTCAGGTGTCTGCTGAAACGGTGGAATCTCTTTGATTGCCAAATGGACTGCTTTGAATAGGTTTGAAGATTTGGCTCTTGTAAATTAGAATGCAAAGGTTACTGGCTCTTTTGTTAGCACAGAAATTTTCATGAAGTTCATGAAAACATATTCATTGCTCGTGCCAGCATGGTTTTTGTTGTATCTTCCTTCCATTATTTTTTTATCATTATTTTATTACAGACTTATGCTTTTGATATAATTTGACTCCATGCTGAGCTCACTTACTGAGCAAGTAGACTTTGCTCTACTAATATTTTTGTTATTACTTCCCAATACCATTCTTTTCACTCCTAAACATGAAGAAAATCCCATTTTCTATTATTACTGTCCAAGATATTTTAACATATTTTGACATTGTTCTGTGTCCATGTGTTTACATAAGATTAAAATATTATTATTTTGTTATATTTTGTTTTGACATTATTGTCCTGTTCGGGCATCTCACTCACTCACCTCAGGAGCCACAGGAGCTTTGTATGGCTTTGTTAACTGGGAATATATGCTGTGTTTCAAGGGATAATCTTGGCACAAGGAGGAAAACACCATGATGACAAGGCAGGCCCTGCTGCCAGTTCTGTCTGTTGTTGGGGTTGTGTGCACTGGGCACAGGGAAGTCCTTCCTCAGTGATAACATGGGCATTGTTGGAAAAGAGTTGGCCTTGAGTCTGTGTGGGCACATGCCAGCTCTCCATGATGATCCCGGGCAATCTGAGTAGATTCCAGAGAGTTTGCTGGGAGGGGTTTTGATGAGATATGGAAAGCTGAAGGACCCTGACAGTCCTGGTAGCTGGCTCTGCCTCCCAGCCATGGAGCAGCATCCTTATCTCCTGGCCATCCCTGAGCCAGAGTGTGCATTAGTCCATGTGGAATGTGTAAATTCAGATATGCCCAGCACAAGAACAGGTTTTTATTTCCTGCCGCCAGCATTTGGATCCAACCACTGTGCTGGCCTGAGTGCTTGAGGTGGGGCCAGAAATTCCTGTCTCTGGCAGCAGTGGTGAGACCCTCAGTCTCCTCCCTCACCCCGGTGTCACCAGCACTCCCAACCCATGTCCAGGCAGGATTCAGAGGGTCCTGCTCCCTGCAGTGCCCGGGCTGGAGGTGGCTGTCCCGCCAAGGCCCAGCTCACCAGCTGGGCTCTTATCTCCTCCTGGCTCTGAGATCAATGAGGACAGGCTTTGGCAGGCTGGCTCCATCCACCCCACCTCCTGGCAGTGCCAGGGCACTCTGTGCCAAACCCAGGCTCCAGCTTCTGGGTGCTTTGCTGGTTGTCAGCCCAGCCCAGGCCTGGGCAGGTTTTCCAGCTCCCTTGAATCAACAAGTGATTCTTCTAATTACAGATAAGGGGTTGTCAGGGCTCCTCTGATAAGGGAGGAGGTGCTGTGGCAGGTGCCACAAATCCTTGCCTGGGGAAATGGGGAGATCTAGGGGGAGGAATTTGTTGGGATGCGTGTAGTTAATTGTGGGCAGTAAAAGGTTTTTACCCCAAAAGGTGCAGGGCAGTGGTTACCAGGGTCTGCAGGAGGAGCACCAAGTGCTCCTGGGGCAGCAGGTTGAGGGCACTGGGATGTACCTACTGGGTACAGCCCTGTGTCCAAATGGGGACAGTGGGGACAGTGACAACTCCTCTAATACATGAGGAAAACAAGGCATCTTTGATTCTGCTTCTCTGCTTGTGTTCTTCCATGATATTCAGGTGGTTCCAGTGCTTTCTAAGGCAGTAAGGAGTTTACATCCATAAAGAAACATGTGGACCTTCTTCTAGCTGGTTGAATTCAGGCCTGGATTTCCTTCTTTTTGATGGAATTGAGTTGCTGATGTCATTGGTGATCATAAAGCAGTTTGGGGAAAGTAGATATTGGTCAATCAGGGAGTTTTAAAACTCTGAGAAACTCTGTCCAACATAAAATACAGCTTGAGGACCACTCTGAAGGTGCTTATGAACCTTGTAAGAACTCAAATATGAGGTTGGCTGGAGTTCTCTTGTAATGGTTGTTAATATTGCTCTGATCATTTTGGTAACAGGAATTAAAGGTCAAACTGAAGGATTAGAAGGGTTTCCATACCTGTTCCTTGCTCTCTGCATCTCTTTTCTCCCACTCAGTAAGGAATTGCCACCTGTCAGGAGTTGGCTTCATTGTCCCTAAAACAGAGTCTGGCACAACCAGCTTGAGTGTGGTTGCAACTTCTTTTGTCCTTTTTATTTATTTATTTATTTGTTTCACCGGTTTTGCTCTGTGAGAGAAGATTGTTTTGTTCTCTATAAAGGACAAGGCATCATAAACATTTTCCACCAGCACCAAGGGAGGTGACCCTTATCAAGGTGACACTTTATTTCGGTGCCACTCACAGTTCTTGTGTTACACATAACAAAAATGCTCCTTTTTGGTACAGCTGGAAGGAAAGGGATACAACTCCCTCCTTCTCCCAGCCCTCTGCTTGCAGCTACAACAGAGCTTTAATTGTGCTGGGGACAGCAGATACTCCTGGTGCTTGCCCAAATCTCCCCTGACTGGGGTGGTTTCAAACTCAGAAATGATTTTGCTGCACAGAAAGCAATTTTATTGTGACTAGAAGGAAATATTTGTAATCCCTAGAACATATTCCAGCCCTTTATTGCATTTTCTGACAAACACGCACAGCTTTGATTCCGATGCCGAGTGGTTTTGAGAGAGGGGGTGTGTGGGATCTGGTTTCTTTTTTTTTTTTTTAAATTATCTTAGTGTACTGCAAGTCCTCCCCAAATCCCAAAATGGACTGGAGGCACCACACAACTGAATTATACTCGGTCCCTTTCGGAGGGTACAAAGGAAAAGTAAGATGTCAGATATTGTATGAGAAAGTTTCAGAACACAAGGTCATTTTAATTCAGGCTTTTTTTTCCAAGGAACTGTCTTTTCCCAGCTTTGATAGTTTGTTCAAAAAGGTCATTTCTTTTAAGCCTTTGTCATTAAAGAAGACTTGTTCTTTAAAGTGCACTATCAAAGTGTGCAGAAATTGCAAGTTACTGAAACTAAAATGCACGATTTTAAGGCTGCCTACTAAAGCCCTCTTAAAATTAGATGTGCTCTGGTACTGGTGGCTTCTTTGATAAAGCCAGGGGGAGATATGCAGTTGGTCAATTCAAACTGAAAGAAAAAAAAGATGATAATTAAATAAAACTTTTCCTCCCTAAATTAGAAAAAAAAAATTGTGAAAAAGCACTGAAAGAACTGAATGAGGATCTGATCCCACAAAAGTCTTGTGAGAGGAAGAGGGAGTGTGCTGGGTTTGGGAGCAGTTTGCAGCACTTTTACACAGCGATTGTGCGGCTCTGTTATGTTATCTGGCATTTGTCATAATGTAAATAAGGCAAACCCCTGGATAAAATACCATTTATTTACCATTTGCTGCCACGAGTTGGTCTCTCCTCCACTGACAGAAAAGCAGGGAACAGCAAAGAGTCAAGACTTTGTGTCGTGCCCTTGCTCTGCTGTCCCTCATCCCAATCTCTGCTCATCCCTTTATCCCCTGGACCTGACCATTGGCTACAGGCCATAAGGGCTCTCCTTCCTTCCAGGCATCCTTGGGAAAAGAGATGTTTTCTTTCCTGATGGTTCTTCTAATGCTGTTGTTAGTAACAGGGAACTTTAATTTTCCTTTCAACCCAAATATGTTCAATATTCAGGGCAGCATTTTCAGCAGAGCCTTGGGAAGATGGACACAGAGCTTCACACGAGGAGGATTTAGAGCTGTGACCTCCTTTGAGCATCTCTCTGAAGCAATTTTGTCTGCAGACCCAGGTCCCAACAGCCTGTTTGTTTTAAGTGCTCCATAAACTTATAGTCTAGTGGACACAGAGATGTGCTTTATACATGTCAGGACATGCTTCAGACTTAGTACTTGGGACTGGAAACAGGGAAATGTGTGTTTGTAGAATGAGCAAAGGAAAGGGATACCTTTATCTCAGCTGGACAATGAAGTTCTAACACAATACTTCCAACTTCATAACATCTATTTACCAGATTTATACTTTAGGAATCTTGTTCTTCTCCCATTGAAACCTGATATTGAAGTCACCTCAGAAGAAGGTCGTGGATCCTAATTCTGCCATTCTCTTATTCAAGCCAGACTAAGATGTGGTGGCTCAGTCCTGGGATCACAGGGGAACACTCTTTCCCCAGAGCAAGTGTTTTTAGGAAGGGACTCCTCAGCACTGACACTGCCTCTTTAAAGTCAGAGCCCATCTAAATCTCTCACATGAATTTTATACAGTCAGTTTTCATGCAGTCAGACACTAATTCTGCATCTAAGGGTGGTGGAAAAACAGCCCTAAGAAAGCAAATGGCTCCATGTGGGTTTCATGAAGAGTCAGAGCCTGGATGTTTGCAGGGCTGTGTTTAATTGTGCTCAGGAATGATGTTACATCTTCTGACACTTATCGACACTTGCTTGTCATCTTCTTCTTTGTTCATCCTTGTTGGGTGAGGTCACTGGCTGACTAATTTCAGTACAGATTTGAATCTATAATGAAAACTCTGAATGAAGACTCTGCTGCTCCACTCAGGAGATCCTGGCAGCATCCCCACAATCCGAGGTTTGCTCCCAGCACAGGTGGTGGCCCTGTGATGCTTCAGTGCCTTTGTTCAGGCCTTTGATGTGGTTCTTCCTGCAGCTCTGTGGGTGTCATAAACCACTGGGCTGCTTTGCTGCAGTTGGAAATATAAATACTGGGCACAGTAAAAATGGAACCAGGCACCTGCAACAGGGTCCACTCCCACCCCACACTCTGCCCCAACACCAGCAGGCCAGGGAGCTTCCAGATCATGGACAAAAAGCTACAGGACAAACCAGCCAATTCCCACTGGGACAATTCCCACTGAACCTTCTGCCCTAATTCAGTAAAGCCCATGTGCAAACACTTAATCTTAAGCCTGCACTTAAGTCCAGGCCCATCCCCATCCTCAGGTATGCTGATAAACAGGCACCTTCTGGGGGGTTGAGCCTCACAACCAGGATGGATGGTTGACTCCTGCCTTTAGTACAGACCATATCTGAGCTGGTTTGTGCTCCCAAATATCTCCCTCAGAGCTTCCTTCTTCCCTGAACAGCAGTATTGCACATAGAGAATCATTTAGGTTGGAAAAGACCTTTAAGGTCATTGAATCCAAATGTATCTCTACCTTTCCTGTCCAAAAACTCCTTCAGCACCCCTCGAGCTGCCTGTACAGCCTTCAGTGTCAGCAGCTCCAGCTTTGCTGTTGGGGGCTTAGAAAGGCCTGTGCAAACATCTTGTCTGCAAAGGATGACCCAAGGTCTCACCCCACGGTAAGTCACCGGGGTAGAATCAGCTTTCTGCTTGGAATGGGTTTGTTTTTTGGTATTATATCGTGGTATGTTGGTGGAGTCGAATTATTTAACCTTTCTGATGGGTCTAGGAAGGGCTGTGGACTATTTTCTTTCACGTATTTCTAGCGGGGGGGTCGATCCTTCCTCTCCAGGCAACGCCAAACCACGTTTTAGGATCGATGCAAGAGCTCTGCTCTCAGGAGTGAGCCCAGGGCGTCGTGACAGGCTGCACTAGGTTGGCCTGTGATGCTGAGCCTGGTGCAGGATCCAGCCTGCTGGTGACTTGGCGTGGTGCCACCTCAACAGATGGGCATCAGCCTCCGGAGCCGCGCCGGGGGCTGGAGCGCCCCGGGAGCCCCTCGGGGAAGGGCCCTCCCCGGGTCACAGCACTTTCATCTTTGCAGAGCAAGAGCAGGGCTTTGCTTGGGTTGAGCCTCTGCAGTATGAACAGGTTTTCTGGGAAAGGATGGCTGCTGTTGTAGTGAAACTACAGGAGGATGGGGTGGGAAGGGCTTGGTGGAGGAGGGACCGATGGTCCTTCACCTCCAGGTGCTGTTGTGCCAGAAGATGCTGGGTTTGGGCCACGTGGTTGTTGTGAGGTGCATGAGAACTGCCAAGCTTAAGCTGAAATAACATTTTTAAATTCATGCAACTCCTACAAGCTTTCTCACTGATGTGAGCAGATCTCTCTGGACCTTTATTTCTCTTTTTTTCATGTACCAGCCGTTTCCAGGTAAATGTACACATACCCATACGAGTGCTAAGCTGTGAAATAGCTGTGTGGATGCTTAGAAACTTGTATTTAGAGATCTAAAGACCAAAAGGGGCTTGGAAATGGCCTAGGGACACCATTCCTAGAACTTCCCTGAATTAATTTTCTGCTTCAAATCCAGTGGGTTTGGCTAAAAGAGAACATCTCTATTAGAAAAAGAACTACTACTTAAATATTATCAAAATCTTCTTCTACATTCTCACTGGCTGTGATCAGATCAGAAATTCCTGCCCTGAATTTGGTGCTATTAATTACCCTCTCTTTTAAATTTGTGATTCTTGTTTTTTTATTCTACCTTCTGCTGCTTTCCCTCCCTGTTTGCACACTTTACATACCTGCAATGCTGTTCCATCACTATAAAAACATAATTATACATTATACACAGGCTTGGCCCAGCTAAAAGCATTTCCGGGGGGTTGCAATTATCAGTCCCGATTTTTTTTTTTTTTTGATAAAAGTTTCTTTTTAAGTTTATTTTTCTTCTAATCTGGTGGAAACCGATTCTGTGTGACGGTGTCACGCAGGGGCAGCTCGGAGCTGCACAGAAGGTGGGGATTGGGGGAACAACAGGGAAAATACGGCAGAGGAAACGCCTCCCTCGCTGCCTGTGGCACGATGGGCTACTGCAGGGAGGGCTGTGGTTAAAGCCTGGCTGGAATCACCCTCCTGGGAGTCCCCGGAGGCTCCTGCAGATGTTGTACCCCGAGGTCGCAGCCTTTGCCCTTGCGTGCCGCCGCCTTTGGAGCCGGGAGCCTTCCAGGGCGTGTTATTTACTGGGCAGGAGGGTGGAAGCCTTTCCTCCCCCCTCCCCGTCGTGCATTTGAAGCTGTGTTTTCAAAACAGCTCTGGGTTTTGATGCTTGCCTTGATTTGAATGCCCCAAGGGCTCTTCGATTGAGGCTCTTCACAACCTGGTGTTCTCCAAGAACCCCAAACACCCTCGGTAATTAACGATGTGCAATTATGGATGGGTTTATTTGTATCCTGAACTGTCATCTGGGCTGCGTTTACGGTGTTGGAAGATGAGAGAGCAGATTGGGCTCGGGGGTGGGTCTGGATCCTCCTCTGGGGATGGGACTTTAAGGAGGGCTCAGCCCACAGCTGAGCTTCAGGAGGGGATGGAGCAGGGGAAAAGGTGGGAACCCCGGCGAAATTCACACTCTACATCTGCAATCACCTTTGTTTTTAGCCTTTTCTTGCCCGTGGAGAGGTGAAGACCTGGTTGGTCCCTCCTTAAGCGCTCGGGGCTGTTACTTTCCCTCCCAGGCAGGGCTTACAGTGAGCAGCTCCAGAGAAAGCTGCGACAAAGCAGAGCATTCCAGAGGGGGACAGGAGGGCTGATGTGTTTCCAGCGATGCTGCCTGCTCACTGCTGCTGAGAGCAGATGAAAGTGGAGCTGGCAGCCGCTCCACACGATGCAAATCGCAGCGGCCCGCGAGGTGCGCCGTGTTCCACCGCGGTTACGCCAGACAACGCTGCCAAACCATGTTTTCCTCCGTATGTGGCTTGACAGAACATTGTGTTTAACCTCAGAGTAGATGGGATAAAACACGGTTCTCTGTCAGGACTACAAATTCGTGCTTCTGTCTGCACTGAGGCTCTGTCTTCCTCTCCTAACTGTGGATGTTTCCGTCGTGTGGACAGGTTTTCGAGGGGACGCAGGAGCCTAAAATCTTGGTGCTTTTAATCTGAATTAGGTTCTCAAGTCAAGTGATAGCTTTGAATTTATGCATCTAAACCACTTAACCCCTTGGTAAAATGCCTTCAGTCCCGAAAGGAAAGCCCTGGCAATGGTTTGCTCACCAGCTTGGCCCACATCTGCTCGTACCCAGATGTCGCCCCAGCTAAAAGCAGACTCGGTTCACTACCAAGTGTTACATACGTGTTCAGAACATCTTGTAGGGCCCTGCATGGGGGTTAATGTGTAACAGGGCTCTCAGCTCAGCATCTCTGAAAGCTGTCCAAGGCAAGCCCATCCCCAGCACGTGGCTTTCCCATATGGAGAAGGAGAACAGGGACCTATCTCCATCCTGAGCGGTCCATGTATGGAAAAGCTTGAGTGCTGATGGTATCTAGCACAGCTCTCCAATATAATGGGGTAATAATTAACAACAGCATCTGAGTCTCACAGCTCTTCACGGCCTGTTTCCCCCAGACCTGATGCTGGGTCCTCGTGATGGATGATCTCCTTGGGGTGGATTCGTGCCATGGAAGATTTGTTGCCTGTGCTTTGACACATCTGTTTGAGAAGTCAGATTGGTGTTTATGCTGGGTGCCAGGAGTCAGGAGCCGTGGAGGGCGCTGTTGCAGAGCCCACTGCATGGGCCAAGGCTTGGGTGATGCTTTGCTGGCATCTCTTTATTGTTGGTTCAAAGTCTGGCCCTGCTCCATGGTGTGGGAGAGAGCCTGTGATGGATATTGTGATCTCCCTGCTCGCAGCCTGATGGATGGGACCCGTCTGTACATGGAGCCAAGCGTGATGCTTTCTTCTGGGGGTGATTTGATTCCAGGGCTCTTCTAGGACAGCTCAGAGCAACCCCCAAGCGTCCTAACGAGCCCCCTAATGAGCTTTGTTCGGGGGCTGCAAGCACAGCTGCCGTGGGGACAGCTGGGAGACGCACGGAGCTCCCGGGCCCTCCATATGGATGCTCTTGACCTCTGAGGCCTCCGAAACTCCATGTGGCTGCTGAGGACACTGGAAAGGGTCAACCCTCTCTCCACACCCCCAACAAAAGGAGGGTTTGGCAGACACAGCCAGGGCTGAGCAGTGAAGGGGTCTTAGAGGGAGACGGGGGGAAGCGCAGGCTTTCCAGGGACGCGGATTTGCAGCGCAGCAAAACTCGCTTGTGAACGTGGGTTGAGAAAGCAGCTCCCACATGTGCAGCCCTCGCTGGGTGCCCGGTAACTGGGTCAGATGGGGCTGGGATCCAGCCACTGCCATCCCAGCAAAAGGCTGCTGCAGCTCGGCCGGGCGGCGGGTGACTTTGAACCCCCTCCCCATCCCGGCAGCTTTGTTATCGGGGCCATTGTGGGGCCGGCGGAGCCAATCCCCGCCAGCCCCGATTCAAAGTCCAGGTGCCAACCAACTTGAACTCTCCAGCATCCCCGCCGTGAAGCAATTATTCCCTCAGACACATTCATTGTTCTCATTACACCATAAATTGTGAATGAATTAAACATGCACTTACCACTATGCACCACAGCTGTCAAGGAAAATAACACACCAATATCGCGCGGGGCTGGATCCCGCTCCCACTCCTCTCCCAGGAAGGTTTGCTGCTCACAGGGAAGGAGGCAGCAGCCAACCTCACTGGAACTGGTATTTTCTTTATGGCGAGGCCAAATCTCTGTTCCCACTTACAGCAGCTCAGGGCAGGACTGTCTCTCTTGGATTTGATGTTTTAATTGGGTTTTTTTCCCCTTTTTGGCCACGTTGGTATCGCTGTTACGCAGAGGGAAGGCTGGCCCCTGAGCTTCCTGAGGTCCCAGTTGTCCGTGTCTCATGTGGAAACAAAATTTTACCATGGGTGTAAGAGGACAAATCCAGCCTTGCTTTGTGCTGGTGGGATAAAGCCACTGGAGCCCCTGTGCCAGCAGCAGGACGGTGCCTGGCCCAGAGCCCCCAGCCCAGGCACAGGAGCATCCCGGTCCATACTGATAGCTTGGGAAGCTGTAAAGGAAAGGTGATTCAGTGGGAAGCTGTAAAAAGGTAATTCAGCTGCCTGACTTCACTTTAGGGTGCTGTATACACCAATATAGACACTTTCCCAAGAAGCGGCGAGGGCGTTTATTTATTTTCTAATCTCTGCACCACGTCCACAGAGTTTATTGAGCCACAGCAATCTCCTGGCGTGTCCAGATAAATTCCCTGATTGTTCCTGCTCCAAGAGAGGACCTGGAGCTGGCTGCTACCTCGGGGTACAACGTTGGGATTCACCAGACGGGATTACAGAGGGGGCTTTTCTTCTGAGTGCGGGAGCTGGAAGTTTGTCTGCATTTCTCTCCTTGCTCCGCATCTCCAAGGAGGTTTTCACTTTCTAAGAAGGATGTTACCCACTGAGCTATTCATAGCAGCTAAATGAGAAAAGGGGTTAATAAAATACATGCTAGAAAAAAGAAAATAAGATTAGGAGGACTGATGTTTTGGCTGTGAGGCCTTCTGTGGGCTGCAGAGAGAGGGGGGGAAAAAAGGAACAAGATTATTATTTCTTTTCTCTGGCTCAAAGAACTTCATGGCCAGAATGGCACCACTAATCCAATTTTCTTTCTAACAAGTATTTTATCAACACCTCTTTCTTTTTTTCTCCCCTCTATTCTCCTTCCCTCAGTCTCTACACTGACATATGACTAGTTGTATGAAAATTAAAAGTTTCAGCTACGGGCTGTCCCTGCCCACGGGAGCATTAGTGGGGCTCACAGGAGCTGGGGACCCCCCGAGACCGTGCACATCTACTCCTGCTCACGTGTGCCAGTGCACACACAGTCACTGCACTTTTTGGGCACCTGGTTTTCTGTCTCCCAGCACAGAAAAGTCTCTTTTCCAGCCAGTTTGGCAGAGGATCAGATAGCAGCTCCACTGAAAGCAAACAGCCGCCGTTCCGAGGGAGTAAATATTTCGCAACGTGTTACTTCAGTCTTATTTATTATGAACATATTTTCCCTTTTATCCGGGGATTTGCCAACTCTTCGGAGTCACAAAACCTCACCACAGCCTGGGGAAGGGTGGCTGTGCCTCTGCTCCTCCTCTGCCATTGCAGGGGGGACACAGGGAGGTTTCACCCAGCCCTGGCTCCCCCCTCGGGCTCACCCCTGCTCAGGGACACCTGAGATGGGAGATTTGGTCTAAGTGGTGGTGCTGGGTCATGTTTTGGAGTGAGGAGAAGTTGTAGTAGAACCATTTTGCCCCAGTTTGCCTGTGACACCGTGTCCTGGGGGGGCTTTGGGGCAATACGTTGGAGGAATGGGTAAAATATGAGGAGGGGAGTTGTTCTCTTGTTATCTGCCTTCTCTTCTAAACCCGGCAGAGACAGAAAAGGGGAATCTCTGATGTAGGGGATGGTGCTGAGGAGAGGTAGGTGGGGAAACCATCAAGAGAAGCCCCCCAGAGAGGACCCTTTATCTTGGGCAGAGGAGAAAATTAATTAAAGCCTTCAAAGAAGTTGATTCATCTTCCATTAGCCCGTGACTCCTGTCTGGCTATGGGAAACTGCTGCTGCACTGACCTCCCTCCATGGAGGTGTGATGGGGCTCTGGGGTGGTGAGGGGTCCTGTGGCTCCAGGCACTGCTCCTCTGAGTAGGTGGGCTTTTGGTGGTGCCATATTTTCCTTCTCTGAAGGATTAAGGAAGCAGGTCCCCTCCCTGCAGGGTTTGGCTGGGTCTGGGGGAGGATCTGAGGTGGGGCTTGTCCACCTGCAAGCACAGCAGCAGCTCTCAGGGCTGCAGGGGCCCTGATGGGCAGCCTGTGCCTGGGTCACTTCTCTCTGGGAGGAGAGAATCCCCCTGTGTGTATGGAGGGCTGGGCACAGGGAGCAGATGGCACAGCAGTGCCATCCTGCTGCTTCCAAGGGGATCAGGGCACTTTACAGCCAAGCAACCTCCTCTACCATGTTTGACTCCTTTCCTCCATTTAATAAGATGGGAAAAAAAATAATTAAGTAATAATCACAGTGCAAGAGGGGATGTCACTGCAGTCAGCCCTTCCCGTGGGATGATCCCGTGTTCTCCATGGCTGGGGTTTCCAGCAGCTAAGGAGGCTCCCCAGGAGCTGTGCCCTGACCGTCTCTGGGCCGTCCAGCAGCAGCATTTTACAGAAACAATTGGAAGTGTTTATTCCTTTGTTGCCTCCTTGCATTACCTCCTTCTTGCCTGAGAATCCAGGTGCTGATAACTGGCCAAAGATCAGAGCAGCTGGAGCAGGAGCGAGGGGCTGAGCCCTGGCCTTGCTGCCACAATTCAGGATTTCTGTTTAGCCAGGAATTAGCTGGGACAGGAGCCGCTCCTGATCCTCTGGGGTCGTGCACGGAGGGCTCTGGGGTGGAGGAGCGATGACCCGCCGTGGCTCAGGCTGCGAGGAAACCATCTCGGGCTGTTCCCATTTGTTCCTAATCCTTCTTGGCTCTTCTCTTCGGCTGGAAAATTAGACCGTGTTGGAACACGACTTTGCTTCAGCATATTAATTAGTGGGATGTTTAAGATAGGTCAGCAGTTAGGTGCAGGCAGGCACGGTCATGCTCAATGTCAGGTGATGGGAGTTAATCCTGCAGTTCCAGGGAGATTCACTCAGGACCAGCTGGAATAATTACAACCAAGTGAAACTTTTTAGTTTAGTTTGGATTTTGATGGGAAATCAAATTTTCTACAAACAGAAAATGCTTTTCCCCCCACCCCCCTCCATGGCAAAGCTGAAACTCAGGGGCCTGTTTCAGCCAAAACTCAGACTGTGTGAGTTCTGTGGTGCAGCAGTGGTTGTAGTGGACGTGGTTGTGTGGGATGCCTGACACTGCCATGGCCCAGCCACTGTGTGCTCCTCCACTCCCTCACACCCTCCTTGTCCCAGCACAATGCCAGCCTTCCATGGGAGATGCTGTCTGGGTCTATGACATGCAGAGAGCACAGAAGCTACACCTCCCATGTTGTACCGTGTTTAAAAACAGAAGGTTTTTACTTGCAATGTGGGGTTTATCAGGATTTTTTTTTTTTTTTAATCAGCTCAGTTTTCTTTGGAAAACCCTTCCTGTCAGTGCTTTTTTCCAACTGGTTTGATGCACAAAACCAGGAGGACCCCACTGAACCAGCAAACAACCCCCAGCCTGGGCTGTGGCAGCACGAGCATCCCGTGCAGCCTGTCATTAGCATTTCTCAATCAGCGCTTTCTCGTTAGTGGCTGGGGCCAGTGGGAGCTTTGAATGAAGGTGGAGCCAAGCCAGAAAAAGATCCTCTCCTGAAAAATTATAATGAAAGCAATAATGGCTGGGTCCTTGAGCAATGCCTGCCTATGACAATCGTTGTCTGGAGGCTACCTTAATTACGAAACAGTGTTCTCAGCCTCAGGCTTCATGGCCTCAGTGCCTTTACTCTCTCTTGAGCAATATTTTATTGCTATTGTCCTCAACCTACTTCGTATTAAGTTCAGAGTATCTGAAAGTTATATGAAATATATGTTTGTGTTCTATTCTATTTGCACGAATTTCTTGTATTGTGGTGTTTGTTTGGTTTTTTATTGGTATCTGAAAGCCTAAAGCTGGGATTATCTGAAGGATTATAGGAGAATTAGGCACCCAAAGCCAATTGATTTTTCACTGTGAATTAGCCAAGTGCATTTGGAGGGCTGGAGACTTTGGTCTGTGCTCGTGGTTTCAGGTCCCCCTTGTATCATCTCGGTAGAGGCCTCAGCACAACTCTGGTGGCCTTCAAAAGGTGCTGAAGCAGGAGCAGCCAGTAAGAAACTGCAGGTACGAGGAGGGAGCCGTGGCCCTGAGACATTAAACCGCCTTTGAAAAACCTCCTTCTGGCTCCCTGAGGCTCTTTTGAAAACGCCACTCCGAGTTACCATCAATTTTGGTAATTAAGCACTGATTTAATTTTAGAGTAACAATAATTGTCAACATTTTCCAGCCCAAGCACCTTAAATTAGACACGCAGCTCCAGCCGCTGGCGCGGGATCAAAGCTCGGCGGCGCGATTTTTTGGGAGATGCTGAGCACACGCAGGGGAAGGTCGTGCTCAGGACTTCACAAACCCGGGCCATGTGCACTTGGTCCCCTGCCAGGCTTGAGCTGCGCGCCCGACGTGCGTTTCAACACCTTCCTTTGGGCACCTCGGATTAAAAAAAAAAAAAATTAAAAGGGTAAAAAAAGAAAAAAAAAAGAAATTGGCTGGGAGTTGTTGCACGGATTTTCCCCGACGGTGAAAGCGGAGGTTGGCTGTGGTTCCGTGGGCAGAGGGTTGGCTCACACACTGGAGTCCGTGTGGAGTGTGATGGGGATGTCACCGGCGTCCTCACTGGCGGCACGTGGGCAGGAGCAGGACACAGCCAGGTGGGTCCTCTGAGCCCCCATCCCTGGGCCTGCCATCCTCCAGGAAGGGGGTCCTGTGGCCTTGTGGCGGGTGTTGGAAGCTGGGAGGGCTGGCCAAGGACCTTCTGGGTGATACAACGGGGTGCAGGTGGGCAGAGATGCTGCTTCTCCCAGGGAAGGGTAGGAAGGATTCCGTCTGGGGGATCCTACAGTGATTCCTCCATTCCACGTATCCTGCTGGGCATCTCCTGGTGCCAACCCCTTGCTTTGGGGTGGGGGATCATTGCTGGGGCCAGGCAGGGTCCCTGGTGCAGGGCACCCGCCCCACATCCCGTCCCTGCTGGGGCGGGCAGGGCGAGGTGCCCTGGCAGACATCAAAGCCGTGATTAAACCAATTCTTTAATCGTATCTCTGCGCCTTTGATGAGGCTTCACCTCGCCGTGCTCCCCACGCCCAGCCCCACCCCGACTTGGTGCTTTTGCTTCATTTTTAGCAGTGATTTGGAAATTGCCGGGGCTCCTTTTTCTTTCTTTCATTCACCCCCTTTCCCCCCCCCCCCCTCATTTTCCCCCCTTTTTTTTTTCCCCCTCCCTCTTTTTGTCCCAAGGCTCCTCTCAGAGCTCGGTGTCCCCCAGCCCCTCGAACCCCCAGCCAGCCGTGAAGGGCACATTCACACCTCTTTTCCTTGCCTTGTCTCCCCTTTATTCTTATGAAGCTCTCATTGATTATTGCCCTTAAATTCCTCAGTCCGGTCATAGATAAAAGGATAACCACTTCAAAGCAAAGTGTTAAGAGTTTAACCTCGAGCTAAAAGAGTGGACAACAAGGTAATTGAGGGTAATAACTGATCACAGACCTACTTTCAAAGGCACATGCAAGCCTCACTTTCAGATGGCTTTAATTTTATTAACATTTGTAGCAGCTCTAGATGCTTTTGAATCATTACAAACTTCAAAGCTTGAGGTAACACTCCAAATGGAGAACCTGACACCAGGTTTTTTGTTCAGACCCACATCATATTGATAGTCTCTGTTGCAAGCATGTAACATCTCTTCTCAAACTATAAAAACCTAGACGAAGAAAATATCGCCAATAGAGAAGATCAAAGCCTGAACCTCCCTTTGAATGATCCCAAAGAAGTCAAAACAGAAAACAACATGGAAAAAAAATTGCATCTATGTTACTCCAACTGCCTTTATCCATATTTAAACTTTTCTGCCAAGGTAGATGAGGATGGATAATTCTCCCTGAGTTTCATCAAACTATTTGGTTAATCCTCTGTTTCTCTTTGGGCATTTGGAGCTGGTCCTTTTGCTCTCTGTGGCATTTAAACCCAACAATTTGGAAACAGCACATAGAAGGAACAGCCCTGACTCAGCTGGGAGGGGAGCCAGGCGAGGTAAACCTAAAAAATACATTTATAAAATGAAAACACGGAGACTAAAATGAAAACTACCAAAACACCCACACTCCTCCCATCTCCAGCCCCTGATAGTTGTAGGAAAAAAGGTCATTTGTGGATACTGAGCTGTTTTACAGCCCAGTGGGGGTCAGTGTCCCCCGTGCCAGGGGATGTGCCCTTGGTCACCCCTGGGTTTGCTGCTGCAGCCGTGCAGCTCCTTGTGCTTTATCCCAGTGCAGCCATTCCAGGGGCCACACGGTGAATCAGCCCAGGAATTGATCCAGGGTATAAATAGCCATTTTCTTTGTCTATTTTTTGTGTGGGGAAGGGTTATTTTTAACTGGGTGAATTCCCTGAGCTAATGCACGAAGCATTCACAATGAAGGGGGTGGCCCAAGGAAACAGGCTGGCCCTGCTGCCAAAAATCACATCCCTGCTCCCCTCTGCAGAGGGGTTGCTGCCACTTCAGCTGGTGGCCAGGGTCACTGAAATTTCAGGTGGTCAGGGAGAACCTCCCCAGCTGCTTCAGCCTCTGTAAAGTCATCAAGGGAAGAAAAATTGCTTGGATTTTTTTTCTGACTGGTTTATAGTGGTGTACAGCAGGTTTTATAGTGGTGTGATCCTTTCCTCCTGATTTGCATCAGTGCAATAGCAGCATTAGGCAGGTTATTATTTTGATGCACCCCAGGACAAAGGGCTGGGTTTGACTCCAGGATATTTAACAGCATCTCAGCTGTGGCAGTTACTGGTCCGGTGGTCATGGAATCATGGAATGGTCTGGATTGGGAGGGACCTCAAAGACCATCTCATTCCAACCCCCTGCCATAGGCAGGGATGCCTTCCACTAGACCAGGTTGCTCAGAGCTCCATCCAACCTGGCCTTGGACACTCCCAGGGGTGTGGTGGTCCTCCTGTGACAGCCCATCCTTGCTCACAACTCCCACTGCTCCAGTTTGGGAAAGCAGAGCCATCCCATTTGGAGCACTGTGGCTTTGTTCAGACTCTTGGTGGCTGACCCTGGGTATCTGGCCCACCAGTTTTTGTCATTTCACTTGCAGCCACACGTGACAGATCAACATTCCCAGTGCTGGCTGGTGTCAGGTGTATCACAGGAGAGTCTCATTACCCATGTTCACTTCAATAGCAGATGTCAACGTGTATGAGCCTGTGGGAACCACATACTTTTAAATGTATTAAATAACTCTGTTTTGAGCCTGCACTGATATTACATTGTTTATGAACTGAAATCAATTTAATATAAGCTGCTCTCTCTGTTCTCAGGTTAGGCACAGGCCTGTGTAATGAAAGGACAATGGTGTATTGCCTAAATCTATGGAATTTCTCTGATTTTATTGTCTAAAGTTATGGCTAGGAGAAGAATCAGCTATTCCAGCGTTTCTGTTTTGCTTTCAGTGAGTCCATTATCAGTTGCAGAGACAGGTCAGATAAATGGGATCCAGCACTAAAACACGTGTTACAGCTGCCCAAGGCAAGCCCTCACTTGCAGTCTTGGAGGTGCACAAAATGTGCTCAGAAATCGCTGCCCCTGTGGCCAGTTGCCCTCTGGAGCAGCATCCCACCTGCACATCCTGCACATGGAGCAGGAGGGGCCCTGCTTTCCTGGGAGCTGACCATCACCTCAGTGGGCTTTAGTGGGAGAGACATCTCATGGCAGTGCTCTTGTTTGATTTAGTCAGCCAGGCATGGGATGGGGATCACCATCATCTCCCTGTGGCCAAACTCTGATTTCCGTGATGCCACTCCCAAGCAAACCCCTTCACCTGTGATTAAGACAATGGGAGTTCTCTCCTTCCAGCCCACAAGGGGCTTGTATGGAAGTTTTTATTTACATTGATGGGACTTAGGTGCACAGAGGTAAATAGACCGTAAATATATCACTAACAAAGCCCTCAGATCCAGTTTTCTGTAGGTGGGAACTACTGCAGCAGTGTAGTTCTCCTGTAACTCTGTGCCACCCATGGGAGGATTTCAGCTTTTACTGCTTTCTAGGAGTTTTTAGAGCTTCCCCCAGGTGGAAACGTTCCCATTACAAACCAAACTCATCTCAGGAAGCAGCAGCTGGGATTTAGGAGGTGACAGCAACCTCCTGCTCCCCTCAGTGCTTCCTGCCACGGTCACCATCCCCTGTCAGGGTCTTCCTCATCACTAATGAGCTGATCTGTGTGTTTGATTAGAAGATCTTAGAGGGGAACATGGGACGTGCTCTCAGGATAACAAAAGACTCAAGTTAGGTTTGTTTTCAAATATTAAAAAAGAGTGTCCTAATTTCAGGCCTGTTGGGAAGAGAGGGAGAAAAGCCCAGAACATGATTTCAGTGGCTGGGGATGCAGAAGTGGGGATGGGGTCTAACAGCACCTCAGTTTCTCCCCAGTTTTGGTAATGTGAGGGTCTCAGTCCCCCTAGTTTCTTATGGGGAGAAAGGATACTGGGTAAGCAATTTCCAGGCTTCTATGAAAGGATTAGAAAGCATAGCCAGCAAAAGAAACAAATATTAAAGTAATATTTTGATGGTCTCTCCCACAGCATGCTGATTTCTACTGAAAAGAAAATATCATTAATGAAATGTATTTCCAAGCAGCCATTTTTGGGTCTGGGCTGGTCAGAGACTGACCAAGTTTGCCTTACTTTTAAAGAAAAGAGGAAACAAAGCTGCCAATATTTATTGTTTAACCTTTCTTGAAAGGGTTACGGTGGAGGTTCCCACAACGGAAGAAAACACCTTTTCATACAATCAATAGGGCTTTGGCAGAGGAAGATATGACCTACTAAAAAAAATGTAGGTAAATTAGGAGAAGGGGGAGCAGTGCAATCTGATACTAGATGGAATGGCACCAAAAAGTTGGTGCTGGTTTGAATGCAGGTGCTCAGGAGGGGTGACCTGCAGGGCTTTTCCCTCAGTTCAAGGTGAGGAGGTAGAGCTCAGCTCTCAGCCTGTCCCCACCAACCTGCCAGCAGTGCCTTTTGTGAAGGAGAAATCCAGCCAAAGGGCTTTTGTTGTCCTTTGGGGGACTTTGATGATTTCCCCCCATGATGGAAAATCCCATGCCAGTTGTGTGTCCTTTTTTTTTTTTTTTTTAGAACTAGCTGTCCTCTGTTTCCTCTTTTAACCAAAAAGTTCTGCCTTCTGGTTCCTCTCTGGGAATACTCTTCCCAGTGTCTGAAACACAGAGGACTTGGTTGTGCAACTCTTTGTGTACAGAAAACTCCAGGGACTTTGGGGCCAGATCTGCACCAAAGTCTGGTGATGTGGGGATGAGGCTTTCTCCATGCAAAGTCTCCTCTCTCTCCAGTCTGCATTTCACACCTGGAAATACAGGCATCCTTAAAAAAAATAATGCTGCTTTTGTGGCCTCAGGACTGGTCCAGCTTGTGAGAGGCATCACCCAGCTCCTGACAGCACCAGGGGGGCTGGAGCCTCCCACCCTTCACTGTCCTTAATCCTGAGAATTGACTCGACAGGCAGAAACAAACCAAACCAGGTATAATTTTAGGGTACTCAGTTTTGACAGCACACCTAAAAATAACCGTGCTTAAAGGGTTTGGAGTTTTTTTATTTCCCTGGAAGTGAAAAGTTTTATTGGACTTTATGAACTTATGAAAGTTTTCCACTAGTCAGGAAAGCCTGTTCCTTCCTAACCGTTGTCTCTCCTCCTGCTTTTTCCATTACCATCCTGCTTAAAGGGCTGTGTGGATCAGGATATTTGGGTCCAGGAAGTATTTTTGGGATGCCCAGTAGCAGGAAGGGGTCGGAGTGTGCTGTGCCAGCCCAGCAAGCCCCACATGGCACGGGAAGGGTTAAATTTCATGCTGCAGCTGCAAAGCCCAATTTCTTTATTTCCTGTTAATGACATTATTGCCTGCATAAAACCATTGAAACATGTTTCTTTCATTTGTTTAATTTCAAATTCTGAGCACACTAGCTGGAAACTATGTTTAATAGTTAAACTCAAAACATTTGGATTTCCTTCCCTCGCTGAGTTTTGCAGGGAGTACACTTCATACTTAGTTGAGTTTTCAAGGAGCCATTTTTACACAGCCATAGAAGCCAGAAAACAAAACAGATTCTAGTGCAGAATCAAATCACATCCGTCCAGGCTGGTAACACATCATATATTTCACTTCCTCTGCAGTCGTGCCAAGATGCCACCAGCCCTGACTCCTTCCCAAACTGGCCATGTTCTCCTCCAGGAGCATCCAGCCTGTGCAGAACCAGAGCCAGTACACCCCATGTGCTGTGGGCGTGCAGGAGAAGGACTTCCCTGAGCATGCATGGAAAAAATGTTCCTGTTTCCATGAAAAAAGAGAATGGAATCTACTTCAGGCCTCGCTAGCACTGATGCTCCCATCACCTCCCCATGTTCCTCCTGCTGGATGTCACGTGCCAGGTTCTTGCTGCCAGCAAAGGGGGGAGCACAGAGTAGGCAGGATGAGGATGGAAGTGAACCTCCTCAAATTTGAAAGGAAGTCCTTGAATCTGAACCCATTTGGCAGATAAAGCTCCAGATAAAGCTGCCAGAGACATGGTGTCTGTTGATGATTTTAGCAAATGGCCACAAACTCTGGAAGTAGGGAGGGGGTTGTCCGGCACAGGGTGATGGACACCAACGAGTAGTTGTTGTGTAGAGCTGGCTGCTTGAGTGGTGGAACATCTAAAAGTCACTTCATAAGCACTCATGGGATTAGTGCATGGAGAAACTGGGCTTCCAACCACTTTAGACTCAGATTCTCCCTGGCACCTGTGATGTTAATGGTAATGAAGCCCAGAATCACTCTTGCTGAGCAGAAGCAACGAGTAGAGATGGAGCAAGGAGGAATGTGGCCCTGAACTGGACTTTAAGGAGTTACCACTGATGTGACAAGAGCACCAACTCAGTGCCTCTGCCAATTCAGTAGGATTTAAATTTTACCTTCAAGGGCCGTGGACAGGGACACCTTCCACTGGAGCAGGTTGCTCCAAGCCCCATCCCACCTGAACATTTCCAGGAACGGGGAATCTTGCAGACCTGGTCTCCTTCTTACTCAGACAGGAAGGTAGCAGAGAAAGTGATGTCTTGTTTGTGCATGGTGAGGAAGGGGTTGTGGAAAAAATAAGTCATGGGAAGTTAGTCATAAATATCCTCATTTACCTCTGTTGCCCCCACCCTCTCTTCAATCACTATTCCAGGCAGGTGAAGGAAGGAGTTCAGAAATGTTAATAGATAGCAAAGTGCTCGTGTGTGTTTTATCAGCTCTCCTGGAACGGTTAATGCTGATACGGTGCCCCTTTTAAGTCTAAAAAATTCTGGCCAAGCGTGTGCAGATAGCAGGGAGTGCACTGAACAAAACATCAAGGCGAAGAGTCTGTAGGGGGGAATGGAAATGTTAAAAGGATTATAGGAGAGAAAATGTATCAGACTTATCTGGCGATACTCGGTAACAAAAGTATGTCGGTTTATGAAATGAACTTCAAATCCCATAAAACTAATTGTGTGTTTTCTTGTCTTATTTGTGAGTATCTCTGGCAGTGCTTTTTTTCCCCACTTGGAAAAGCGTGTCTGTGTGTGGATAATACCCTGTGCCTGCAGTATACTGAGAGATTACACAGCCAGTCGAGTTTATACCTCTTAAACTAATGATGTTAAACTAGTTTATTTAAAAAAAAAAAAAAAGAGGGAGAATAACTTCAAAGGTTCACATGTGGGTTGCAAACCTCTCATGTCTTCTGTATACAGGGCCTTCCTCTTATTTTGATCAAGACTGTTCCCAGCACTTCTGTTGAAATACTCGCAAGCCTTTGATCTCGTTATCAACATGACCACCAGTGCGGTGACAGAGGGGTGACGTCAGGCTGACTAACGCTGCTCTGGGGTTTAGATCCTACCCTCTGTGGGTCCTCCCTGGGCCCTGTGCGGGATCACAGAGGAGTTTTCCTGCTGGGAAGATCATTTAGACCCCAAAACCCCAGCCCAGCGTGGCTGGCTGTTGCATTTTGCCAAAGTGGGAAGAGTGGGCGGCGCTGTTCGCCCTCCTCCCGCTTGGCCAGGGAAGGGGAGGCAAAGGGGTGGAGTGAGGAGCAGGGAGGGGATGTGGGGGGGATTTGACCTCCAGTGGGGATTGGTGAGAGGTGTGCTTGGACAGGATGGAGCTCAGCATGCTTGTTTTATCTTTTCTCCATATTTTCCATCAGTGTCCTTGTGATCTGGAAGTGTCCAAGGCCAGGTTGGACGGGGTTTGTAGCAACCTGGTTCTAGTGGAAGGTGTCCCTGCCCATGGCAGGGGGGTGGAACTAGATGAGCTTTAAGGTTCCTTCCCACCCAAACTATTCTATTATTTTATGATCTTAGGGTGGTTTTAGCAGAGGAAGCACTTTTGAGGAACATTGGTACAACCAGTGTCAGGAACAGCAGCAGTGTGTTCTGGTCTGATGGCAGAGGCTGCTTGGGGTGTGGGAGGCATCTCTTGGCTGTCTTGGGGTTCTCCATAAGGAAAGTGCTTCCCTGGTCCTCAGTGTCCCCCTGTGCACACTGAAGGACACTGACTTTGAGCTCTGGTTTAGGACTGGTGGCTCATGAAAAGGCATTGCTATGATTTGGGGAGGCTGTTTGGTTTGATTGAGCTCCTTGTCTGCTGTCACCTCCACAAAGCCATTTATAGGGATGAACAGAACAGCCCTCAGAGCCTTCACATTCCTGGTGTCTGACCTGCTGTTCTGCAGGAAGACAACAGCCTGGAGAGACATCTCTTTTGGAGCAAGACACCAGCAAAATATCTGCCCCGTGGGCAGAGAAGGAGGAGATGGAGCCAGGTTAGCTGGGTGCAGTCAGGATGAGACAGAGCCCAGGGAGTGAGGACTGGCACTCAGTGCTCTCAGAGCACTCCAGGCCTTAATGGCCCCCACTGCTTTTTTCTTTCCTACTTTCTTTTTTCTTTTTTTACTACCTGATCTAAAAAAGCTCTCAGGAAAAAAAAAAATTAATTTCTCTTTATTGTGCGGCTTTGCTGTGAACTGATTCTTTTCATCTAAAATTATTCCTTTTTGGTGCCACAATCTGACTTCAAGCTTCTTTGCTGCCTGTGAACATGACACACAGCAGCAGCTAAAGAGGAGGGGACAGGCTGTGTCTGGTCTTTGCAGGGCACCAGGAGGGCTCAGCACGGCTGAGGACGCTGCTCTGGGCAGCTTTTTGCAGTCATTTTCTCCCCCATTTACGGAATTTTTATCTCAACTGTGGAAGGGCTAACAAATAAATTATAAATAGTTAATTTTCCTTCTGTTCAGCCTGGGAATTCAGATTCAAGTTTAGACTGGAAAATCAGAAGGAAATTCAAAGATACTCTGCTTTCTTGATGACTGCAGCTGCTACCTGAACACAGAGATTCCCTGTAGATCTGCGAACAAGGACTTCCAGAAACTGATAAAGATGAAGAAAACTCTGGAAGACCTTCTTGTACCTGCCACCGCCTGCCTAGTTCATTGGATTACTTTCAAATCCCAGGCACTACGTGACTCTTCCCTGTTGGCAGGAGGAGAAAATAGACTCCCTGACTGGACATGCGGAACGTGAACGGGGCCACCGCTGCTTTGGGGAGGACAGGCTGCTCCATGGGCACTTGCCCACAAAGCCACGGCCTCAGGGGTTCGCCCTCCTCTTGTTTTATTCCCAAAGCGTCTCTTTTTTGGTGGCTGGCCTAGAGAGGGTGGTGGGTTAGGCAGGTCTTTGGGTGGGCCGCTCCTCTGCACGTGCAATCCCCAATAATTTGGGAAATTAAGTCGCTGGCTGAGTTGCTGTCCCAAGGCACTGGAGCAGGGCAGTGTTATTGCACAACGGGATTTGGAGAAAACCAGGCGGTTAAATGACATTTTTATGAAACAGAATGAATGAGACTTAATGAGATTTTCTTCCGAAGGGGACAAGGCTGAGGTTTTCAGCCTCCATTATAATGCCCTAATTTTCTGAGCTGTAGCAGTAAATGGGACCCAGAGAGGTTTTTATCCAACATTGTTTCAAAGCTAATTGTAAGGAGTAAGAGGTGGTCAAGTCACCTTCTGATGGTTGGAGGTCCTGGGCTGGAGGTGACACTGCTGTCACCATCCCAAGGAGCCCAGGAGACACAGGCTGTTCATCCTCCCAGGAAGGGACCATTTCATATGTATTATCTGGCATAGTGGCACATCCATATTTGGCATCATCAGCAGGGCCCGGAGGAGGAGGAACAGGAGCTTTGGAGTGTGGGGAGAAGCCAAGAACTGTGTTTAGTGATGGTGCAAACCACTTGCTTTTCCAACAGCCCATCCAGAGAAGGGTGGGAGAGGCACAGGTCTATGGCTGTGATGCTGGTTTCTGTCCTCACATTTAGGATCAGGTTAAGCCCCTGGGACCAGCACTGGGGCTTCCCTGGTGTGCCCACTGCGGTTCCGTGTGCCTCATCCTTCCCTTGGGATTCCAGTTTGCTGTGGGGATGTGGAGGGTGCAGAGCAGGAAGGAGAGGGGTGAGGCTGATGGGACCAGCTATGGTGGTGGGAGCAGGTCCCCTTGGCTCTGATTCCTGGGGCTGTGGGTGTTTTGCTGGCTGGAGTGGGCAGCTCTGGAGTCTGTGCTGGAAGTGTGGGGACAGAGCAGTGTGGGCATGGGGAGAAGGGCTGGTCCAGCCATGGGCTGCACTTTGCTGTTGCATTTCCCAGGGGGTGCCATCACCTGTGTTCATGCACACCAAAAATGGCAGGTGCCATTTCTTTTGCCAAAGGCATTGCCACCTGTCCTGCTTGGAGTGACGGGACAAGGGGGAATGGCTTCTCACTGCCTGATGGCAGGGTTAGGTGGGATATTGGGAAGAAATTGTTGACTGTGCGGGTGGTGAGGCCCTGGCACAAGCTGCCCAGAGAGGCTGTGGCTACTCCATCCCTGGAATTGTCCAAGGCCAGGTTTGGCAGGGCTTGGAGCAGCCTGGTCTAGTGGAAGGTGTCTCTGCCTATGGACAAGAGTTGGACTAGATGATCTTTAAGGTTCCTTCCAACCCAAACCATCCTGTGATTCTATAATAATGATAAAAATCAAGCCAGGTTGATTCCACCAGCTCTGCTGGCCAGACCAAGGTGGGCTTAGACCAGCCAGGCAGCTCCTGGGGGGGAACCACCAAACCCTGGGGTCCAGCCTTGGAGCAGGCTGGGGAGGAGGAGGAGGAGGAGGAGGGCGGGAGGCTCCTTGGATCTGGAGGGCAGGTTTGGGGGCCAACCCCTAATTAAAACCTTTTGTCTGAAGTTCCAAACCCTCCATTCCGTGCCTGGTTAATATTTAACAGCTGGGGCAGGAGATGGGAACACAACTGCGGGCCGGGGTTTGGCTTGGTGTGCCAGTTCTATTGCAATCAGGGATTGTTTAATTAGCCTGCAGAGCAAAAACAGGCCTGAGGATTATTTATATATATATATTAATAATAATAATAATACGGGCACCCGCCCCGTTTGTTTTTTGTTGGTTGTTCGTTTTGGTTTGGTTTTTTTTTTTTTTTTTTTCCGAGATGAAAACTTTTCGCAAAGTTTTTAATGGCGGGGAGTAGCCCCCGCCCTGCAGCGCGGGGGTGGGGTGGGGAAGGGGACGGGGACGGGGGAGGTACAGAGGGGCGCGGGGGATGCGCGGGAGATGCGCGGGGCGGCGCAGAAAAATGGGCTCCTGCGCCTTTAAGGCGGCGGAGCGGCGGCTGCGATCGCATCCCTTTGATAAGGTCCTGGCAACTCCGTAGCCGCCGCGGGATGCCGAGGGGAAGGGCGCAAAAAAAATAAAAAACAAATCCTGTCCTCTAAAAAATATAACACAATAATTTTATTCCCCTCGCCAGCGGTGATATCCGCGCACCCCCCTCACACCCCCGCGCGGGATGAAGCATCCCCCGCACCGGTGGTACCCCGGGGGATGGAGCAGCGTGAGGGGCAGGAGGTGCTCCTCCCGCGCTTCTCCCTGTTTCTCTTTTAATTTTTAAAATTGTTTCGGGCCTGTTTTTACACCTTTTTTAAAATTTTTTTAAAATTTTTTATTTTTTTTTTTTTCCCCCCAGTGCGCTACCGCCCTTGCAGGACCGCTCGGCCGGGCTGCGCTTTGATGCCGCGGGGGGAGCCCGGGGCGGGGGGCGGAGGGAGGAGGAGGAGGAGGGGGGGGGCGGGGCCTGCGCTTTTGTATTTAAAATAAATAAAATAAATAACCAGGGGAGGGAGGCGCGCAGCGCAGTGGGCTCCTTTCCCTCGCAGCCCCCCCCACCCCTTTACCACCCCCCCCTTCCCTTCCCTTTCCCGATGCTCTCCGATGCGGTTGCACCGCCGGGGAGGAGAGGAGGAGGAGGAGGAAGGCGAGGAGGAGGAGGAGGAGGAAGGCCAGCGGGGGGAGCGGGTGCAGCCTGCGCGCTGCCGGGGAGCGGCGGGGCTGCGGGCGCGCAGCGAGCTCGGGCTCGGCGGTGAGTGGCAACTTCGGGGGGCGGCGGCCGCTTCTTCTCCTTCAAATACGGATTTTTCTTGTAATTTTAATATTTTTTTTTTTAATTTAAATTTTTTTTTTTTTTTTTTGGTGGGGGGAAAGGGGGTTGCTCCCGCGGTGCCCGTGCCCGCCCGGGCTCGGCTGTTGCTCGCGGAGCTCGGAGGCTCCCAAGTCGCTCCGGACTTTTTTCTCCCCCTTCTTTCCTCTCCCCCCCACCACCCCAGCTCCCGGCTCCGACCTCCCTCCTCCCAGCCCGTCGCCATTTCTGGAGCAGGTTTTTATTATTATTATTATTATTATTTTATTATTATTATTATTATTTTGCACGCAGGGAAAGCCCGAGGCTGGGGGCTGCCTCCCCCTTAACCTCCCCTTCCTGTTTTATTCCCCCTTTTCCAGAGCCGGGGGTGATGTCTCCCGGCTGCGGGGGGGGGGGATGCGGGGGGCGCGGGGCCCCGGCCCGGGATGCCCCGCAGCGCCCAGGTACGGCCTCCTCGCCTTAACCCACCCCCTGGGGGTGGATTTTTTTTTTTTTTGGGGGGGGGGGGGGACGGTGCTCCAGCACGTTTCCCGCAGAGCAGCACCCCAAAAAACGGTGCTCCAGCACGTTTCCCGCAGAGCAGCACCCCAAAAAAATCCCTTGTCCCGGCGGGTGCGCCCCGTCGGGGGCGGGGGGGGACACGGGACACACGCGGGTCCGGGCGCCCCCGGCAGCGGAGAGGGCGAGGAGGGAGCGGGGATGGGGCGGGGGGGGCAAATGGAAACCAGATGCCGGGGCAGAGACGCCCCGAGCTGCGGGGGGGCCGCGCTGACACCCCCCACTCCCACCCCCCCAGCCCCGGCCCCGCTAAAAGTGCGCCGGGAGTTCAGCGGAGCGGATCTGATAGTCGCGATCGGGCTGGCGATAGAGCCGCGCTCCCTCTGCCCTCCCTCCCTCCCTCTCTCCCTTTTCTTTCTTCCTCTTTTTTTTTTTTTTTTGACTGTGAGGAGTTGAAAAGCCTGTTTACTTTTTGTCTTTGATGTTGGGAGGATCTGGTTTTGATTAGATCAATACTCCTTTTTTTTTCCCCCCCCAACCCCCCTTTTTTTTTTTTTTCCCCTCTTTGCAGAGAGGAGGCTCCGAGGATCCCCTGCTGACTCCAGGCAGAGGCAGGCAGAGGCACAGGCAACTCCTGGAGCAACTGGGAGCCCCTCTCCCCGCCGAGCTCCGGAGCCATGAGCAGCGCCGTGGTCCTCGCCCACCTCCCAGACCACAGCAGCAGCTTCAGGGAAGACGCCCCCCGACCCCCTGTCCCGGGGGAGGAAGGAGAAGCACCATGCCCGCAACTCGCCAGCTCGTTTCTCCCAAAAAGCCAAAGCTTCAAGGCCATGCCGGTGCCTCCTGCCCCGCGGAGGAATGAGAACGGACTCGGGGAGCCGGAGGGCAGCGCGTCCCCAGACTCCCCTCTGGCCAGATGGACCAAATCCTTGCATTCCTTGTTGGGAGATCAAGATGGTGCCTATCTTTTTCGGACCTTTCTGGAAAGGGAAAAATGTGTGGATACCTTAGACTTCTGGTTTGCCTGCAATGGCTTCAGGCAGATGGACCTTAAGGATACCAAAACTTTGCGAGTAGCCAAAGCTATTTACAAAAGGTACATCGAGAACAACAGCATCGTCTCCAAGCAGCTCAAACCTGCTACCAAGACCTACATAAGGGACAGCATCAAGAAGCAGCAGATAGATTCCATCATGTTTGATCAGGCACAGACTGAGATTCAGACTGTGATGGAGGAAAATGCTTACCAGATGTTTTTAACTTCTGATATATACCTCGAATACGTACGGAGTGGAGGAGAGAATCCCGCTTACATGAACAGCAACGGACTGGGGAGCTTAAAAGTTGTCTGTGGCTATCTCCCGACCTTGAATGAAGAAGAGGAATGGAGCTGTGCAGACTTTAAAAACAAGATCTTGCCTTCAGTAGTCGGACTATCCAGCAAGACGTTGAGGGTTACAGCGAATGTCAGAGCTACGGAAACGATCGAGAATGGATACAGGTAAGGGACCCCCCTGGAAATTGTGCTTTGTTTTAACTTGAAAGACTTTGAGAGTGGTTTTCAGAAGGCTGTTGGGGTGGGAATCGAGGGGGGCTGGGAGCACGGTGCTTCTCCATACCTCCAAACACTGGAATTTGGGGGGTGTTGGCTGACTGTGGGGGTTTTTTTTCCTCCTCTGCAGAGGAAAACAAGATTCTGTGCTCTGAAGCCCTATTGGCTCTTTCAGTTCTCTTATAGATCAAAAACTTCATAGCAGCTATGTCCTCCGGACATACGGTAATTATTGGTTCAACTTTCAAACCTATTAAGAGCAGTAGTAGAGTGGATCATAGAGACACATGAATAATGTAACCTACTAGTTCCCCAACTCCACCATCAACCGGTGTTTAACGATGTTGGTTATGTGGGAAGCAATTGTGCGGTCGTGGAGGAGGAAATGTGTGCAGTCACTGCATCAGACTCTGCAACTTGGGCAGAATCAGCTTTTATTTTGACTCTTGTGTGTGTGTGTGTGATGTGCAGCCTCTCCATCGTGTTGGGTGTTGGTGTCGTGTCAAAGCCATCTAGGGTGGCTCTGAGCCAACGCGTGCAGGAGGATGCTTAAAATTGGAGTGTTTAAGGTAGTAGAGGCATTCCAGGTGTAGAGTAATAGGTAGGTCTTTGATGCTCTCTTGTTGGCAGTGAGCTCAGTTAAGCTCGTTAAGAGGTGTTTGTGTCAAGTGGGAGCTGATGAGGACGCAGGGACGTTGTGTGGTGACAGGGTGTCCTTGTGCCCTGGTCCCGGGGTTCGTCTGCATTGCCAGACCCTTCTCTTCTGTTGGAAATGTTGGTGGCACAGCAGTGCGAGGGTGAGGAAAGTGAGAGCCATCTCGAAGTGAAGGGGGGGATGGGGAAGAGAGACTCTGATGAGCAAATGATGAGTTGTATAATCCTCTGAAAATGTATTCTTTCCTCTCCCCACCCTTGCCATAAATGTGGATTGTTGAATCAGGGCTGAGAGGAGAGGGCTCTGCTGCAGATGTGCGCTCTCCTCCGCCGGCCCGGGAGCCTGGGGGTTGGTATGGTGAGTGTTTGACATCTCGTTTACAGGAATTTTGAGAGTGTGTCTGTGATTCATGGACATCAAAGGGCATCAGGCTTCTCCCGGGGAGGCTTTGCTGGAGCGCGCCCTCCTCTCCTGCCCCTGGAGAGCTTCCAGCTGTGCCGGGTTTCCTGGTGCTGAGCCGTGGGGCACTGGGAGGCTCCCGTTGCCCGGGAGGGTGCTGTGGAGCCAGAGGCCTCTTTGGTCCTCTCCCTGCCCTGGAGGCTCTCCTGGTAGCAGAGGGGGTGGAGGTGCTGGGCGCGGGGGACTGACAGAAGGGATGCGCTGCATCCCGGCACGGCCTCTGGACCCCTCCTGCTGGGGGGTGTGCGGGGGGGCAATGCTGGCAGCTGGTCTGTGGAGGACTTAGGGTTTGGGATCCTCATCTCGTGCCTGAGTGTTGCTGCCTGAGCATCTGCTGTTCTCCAGAACTTGGTTTGAACTGCTGCCCTTCGCTGGCTTTCCAGGAGGGGGATGTTTGATGCTTTTATCTCTGAGCCTTTGTTGGGATTCAGAGCTGGAAGGGCTTGGCTGTATGTTCTACTAGAGCTGCAGGCCCTGCTAAACCCACATGTGCCTTGTCCAGGAGAGCTCTTGCAGCGCCGTGGCTGCTTGCCTGATTAGTGCTGGGCTTTTTTCCTTTTTTTTTTTCTTCCCTCTTTCTTTTCTTTTTTTTGTCCAGGGATTAATGCAGCTTGCTCCTCACATGTCAGATCTACCCTCCTAGGACATTAGGTAGTGCGTTTTGCTTTGATCACCTTCTGTTGAATTTCCAGGAGCTTTTGCTCTCCATGGGGCCAAGAGATCTCAATGCAAAGAGAGGGAGGTCAAGCTGAGATGCTGCTCAGTTCCTCCCCGAGCGATCCGTTTGTGAAGCCACTTGTGCGTGCATGTGCTCCAAGCTGATGAGCATATGGATGGGTTATCTCTCATCACTCAGCATTTAGGATCGCGTCTAGGATTGGAGCTGAAGCTTGCACAAAGTCTTTCCTGGTGAGTGGCCAAACCACACCTCCCTCCTCATGTGTGTGATGGAATTAAGGAATTTCTGCTCAGTGTGCTCTGGTTTTGAAGGGCCGTGCAGGCTCTGGCCATTCGCTTCGGTGGGTTTCAATGTGATTATCCCAGCGAAAGCCGGGAGCGCTGGGCTGAGCCCACCTGATGGTGGGAGCAGAGTGATCTCAGGCCAGCCCAGTGTTTGGATGGGAGACCACCTGGGAATCCCAGGGCATGGAGTCACGGCCAAACCCATGGCAAACAGGAGGGCGCAGAAACCGGACCAGTTGAAAGACTTTGTTTGGCCCCAGCACCAGTGATGGACAGGAACAGGAGATGTGAAAACACAGCGTTTGCACCTGGGTGGGGAGCAGGCGAATGCAAACTGCTGGTTGTATATTTGGCGCCCTAATACGGGGAAGATTTTAAATGCAGAACCTCCCTCTTGTCCTTTCAGGCGACTCCCCTTCCCTCTGGGCTGTGGTGTGGTTAAAACTGGCCTCCCCACGCTGTGCTGGACCTGGCCCCATGCTCCAGGAATTCCAGCTATTATTTATACGCGCTTCTAAATTTATCACGCACGACTTTGTGTACACAGAGGGCTCCTCTTCCTTTGCAGTGCCGCTGGGTAACGTGGTTTTGTTCAGTCCAAGGTGGACTCATCTGCCTCCCATTAGGGCTCTAACATCAGTGGCACTGGCCTTGCTTGGGGAAGGCTGGGGCTTGCAGATGGCCTTCTGCCGGCTCCCAGTGCTTCCTGGCCTTTGAAAGGACCCGCCGGTGCAGCTCCTTGTGTGTGAAGTTATTGGAACCAAGTTTGGCTTCAATTATCAAACTAAATGATGCCATTGTAAAGCTATGCTCCAAGCAGTGTTCTACAATTAGAGCATGGAAGCTGTGATTAACATAGTTGTGTTAAAATATACTTTTTTTTTTTTCAGGTTTGTGCATGTGTGGTTTTTTTCCTTTTTTTATTTTAATGTTTTTAAACCCATGGTTGCCCAGTGATGTTTGTCCCAAGAAAACACTTAATGAGATTCAATTTTGCCTCCAACTGCTCCTTGAACATTTTCTCTCTCTCTGTATAAGTCTGTGGGTTGACCTGCCTGAGTGCTTTCATTTCTAAGAAGCAGAGTTTGACAAGAAAAAAAACAAACAACCCCTCTCTGAAATTGCACCCTCATAACAGGGGCTACAAGCAGGAGCCCCTGAAATTTTCATGGCATTATAATACCTCTGATATGGCCATTGCCTAACATAGCAGAGAGAGAGTTACATGCTGTGTGTCATCACATCAAGATAAGAATAGGCTGAGAAACATCAGACATTCTCCTTGAAGCTCCAGAGCAACTGCTACCTGACAGCTGAAAACACTTTGCATATTGAGTTTGGAGCTGGGCTGTGTTTGTGTGTGCAGCATCTGTGGCAGGAGACCACCGCTTTCCCTGGAATTTAAAACCCTCGCAGGCAACTTGATGCATCTGGGTGCAATTACTGGAGTAAGGTGGTCAAATTAAAAAGGAAAAAAAAAAAAAAATTTTAAACTTAGCAAAACACCCCCCACTGGTTTTCTTGAAGGATGGGGGGGACTTCTGTGGAGCAGTGTTGGTTGAGGGAGGGGGGAGGACTTTAAAAATATGTCAGCTTTAGGGGTTTGTTTTTTGGTTTTGGTTGTGTTTTTTTTTTTGTCCATGAGGTGTTGGTAGGTGAGTGATGCTGCAGCCCGGTACTGAGGGGAAGATGAGTTGGTTCTGGCCACTTTCTCTAATTCTATCTTTGGGCACACCTCCTCTCCCTGTGCCGGGTCCATATGGACCCGCTGCCTCTGCCCCCACTCAGCCTCCCCAGCAGTCCTGCAAGAACAACATGGCAAACCAGCCCTCCTGGAAGAGACCAGGGGTGACAGGCACCTCCAGCAAGGCCATGGTCCCGTTCTGGGGAGCATCCTGCACCCCTGAGCGTTGTGGTCCTCAGATACACTCTCAAGACCTGAGATGGTTTCAAATCAAGAAAGCAGAAGAGCTGCATCCCTTACATGTTGACCCAAAAGCCCACCAAGGACCTAGGAAGGGTCGCTGGGCCTGCACATCCCCCTGAACCAGAGTAGAAGCCTACGTGGTTTTTAGAGGAGCTTTCTTGTAGTAGTAGTGGGATAACTTCGCTTTCGCCCACATGTGGAATTAATTTATCTTTGAAGATTTAACTTCTTTCCTGTGGCATTCCTTACTATCTCTTTTTTTTTTTTTTTTCTTCTTCCCAGATATATATTTTTTAACATCTTGATCTCCCCATCAGAAATGCCTTGGCCTCCTTGGAAAGGAATGCAGCCCCGGCTGGGCTGAATACCTGCCTGCAGCCAGCCCCTCGCCGCTCATACCAGAGGCCCATCTTCCCCACTGTGCTTCCCTTTCCTTTTTCCCTTTTTTTTTATTTTTTTCCTTTCCTTCCCCTTTTTTTTTTTTTTTTTTAGCTTAAGCCTTTGTGGAGGCTCCAGTGTTTGGTGCTAGGACCACAGTGTGCCTGGGTGCTGGTGAGGGATGGAGATGGAGAGTGGGGAGGTGGGAGGACATTGCTGTCACTTAAACCCAGCTGGTCCCTCCAGCCCCAGGGGGGCAGGGAGGTGGAAAGCTCATTAAAAAAAAAACCTGCCAAGCCTGCTGGCACATTCCTTAGGCCCCCAAGTCCTGGGCAAGTGGCCCTAATTATTAAAATCAGCAGTCCTTATCAGATGACAAGGCCTTTTGCTTTGATATACAAAGGCAGAAGCTTAACAACCCCATCCTGCCCTGGAAGAGGAACAAAATGTGCACCTTAACATGTGGTTTTCAAACCTCCCTGCATAATCCCCTTATCACCTGCCAAGATATGTATATTGATCCTGGCTGGGAAGTTGGAGTGATGGGAGGCATTGGGCAGGGGGATGCCCAAGTCCCACCCCATGCAGTGACCCTGCCATGGTGACCCTGCCACACTCCATCACAGCCTGTGTCACCCGTCTGCTCTTGGGTGCTCAGCTCAAAACACCCAGGCTGGGCTTTGGGTTTGCTTCTCCAGGTGAAGCCAAAGGTGTTGGTATCCATCACCCACGTGCCCATTAATGCAACCTGCTGGGTCTGTCCTCACATCCCCATCCTCCTCTTCCCTGTGCAACCCTATGCACAGAAACACAAGTTGGACAAGTAGGAGGTTCTCCTAAAAACTGGCCTTTTTTTGTGTGTTTTTATAATGCCAGGAAGGTGGTACCCAGCTTTGGGAGGTCAAGCTTGGGACAGCAGATCTCAGCCCTGTCCGTGCCTCTGACACATGGGGGCCCTGCCCCAGGAATTCCAGGCAGTTCTCCTGTTTCAGGGAACTCAGATACCAGTAACTTTTCATTCCCAAAGGGACCCTAATTCTTGTCTTCACAGTACACTTAAGCATCATTAGCTGGTTCCTCGTAGCTTTCAGTGGGACTTGAGCTGTGAACTTCTTGGTCTTTTCCCTGCTGATGCCAACAGCAAAAATCCTGCTGACCTCAGCAGTGCAGCACCAAGCTTTAAGGGCATCAAGCTTTAGGTTTTAGAAGGTATCAAAGTACTTAGAGGTCCTTCCTGGGATTTTCTGGAGCACTTTGGAAAACGCTAAAAGCAACATGTTTAAAGTTGGACTTTGAGTGTGTTTAGACAGAGGGTGTCCTGGTTTGGACAGAGGGTGTCCTGGTTGCTGTTGCCCCAAGAAGTGGATGGTTGGTTCACTCTGAAGAGGTTGAACAGGCAGTGAACGTGGTTCCCATGAGGAGGGTGCTTCCATGAAGCCTGAGACTGGCTGGTAGCTCAATTCCTGTTCTGCTTGTCCCTAGGTCCTTCAAGAGGAACGATCCTGTTAACCCATACCACGTGAACTCTGGCTATGTCTTTGCCCCAGCGACCAGCGCGAACGACAGCGAGATCTCCAGTGATGCCCTGACGGACGACTCCATGTCGATGACGGACAGCAGCGTGTAAGTACCTGCTGCTGGTCCTTTTGGGGTGTGCTGATGCACTGTGGGGCTTAGGGGAGTGATGGGTCTGGGGTCATCACCCCACTGCTGCTCCTGGAGGTGTGTGCAGGGCACGGCAGCCTCTCTCCTCATCCCATCGCCGCAGGTATCGGATGCAGTGGAATAATGCATCCCTCTATTGCCATTTTGCAACTGCAGCTGAGCAAACATGTTTTGCCCTCGCTGATGGTGACTAACCCGAGGAGTGCATCTGCCTGAGCCTTTGTCTTAAGGCCAGGCTTCCTTAACTAGTTATCAGTCATCAAAGAGAAGGAGATTACTTCCTGTAGGAAGTACTTTCTGTAATTAACGTTTGTCATTAATGTCAGAAGGTACATTAATAGGGCCAGTGACCTGAAGGGGCAAATAGCTGCTCGTTTAGTGTGGCTGGGGCAGTCTTCAAAGAGCCGTTTGAGTGGAGCTGCATGGATCAGGTCTGGGTGTTTCAGGAGCACAGGGAGGAGAGATGATGCTGTGGCTGAGCCCAGGAGTTGCAGGATCTGGCTTCTCCTGGTTGCTGAGAAGTGTGCAACTGGGAGCAAGGGGTTTGACTGTCAGTTTGCTTTCCCCAGCGGGAGAGAAGTGGTGCTTTTGTGTCTGTAAAGGAGACAGTGAGGCTCACTTAGTGCTTTTAAGGACCATTTTCTTCAGCTGAGCAGAAGGCAGATGTTGCTGTTTGTGTTTCATGATCTTCACTTAAACTAGTGCTCCAGAAAAGCCCACCTGTGAGCAGAGTGCTGCATTCCTGGTCTTAATCTTGAAACATCTCCAATGTCTCTGTCAGACATGTCCAGTAGTCCCTGTATACTCCTTGGAGAGGCTTGCATGCTGGGTTTTTAAAGTCAACATGTGTGATGATACACAACGGAAAACAGGATTTACCAAAAATCCTTGATGCATAAACAAAAGCTTCTTTTTTTTTTCCTTAAATGCACATGTGTGTTTTGAACTGATATTACAGAAAAAAAATAGTTTGTTGTCCCACCAGATTCCCCTATTGAACAATATTGGCATTAAATAAAAGAGCTGAATCATAGGGTGACTTCTTTATTTCTTCTTACTGGCTCTGGTTGTATGTGATCATGTGTCAACAGAGCATTCATTGGGTTAGTCATTTCTGGACCAGTGTAGGGTCACTTGGGATTCACAGGGCTAGGATTATACCCTCTCTTCACAGCAATGCCAATTGTAGGCCTTATACAGATGAGAGCACTGAGTGAGAAATAAAGTGCATGGTGGATGAAAGGCTTAACTGAATCGCTTTCAGCCCATTGTTAGTCCAGGGGAGCTTAGCGGGGATGAGAGGGCAGCAGCCCGCTTTGAAATTTGCTTGAACAAGTGAATAGGAGCTCCCCATAAAGCAGCGCCTGAAAGGAGCTGCCTGTTTTTTCCTGCCATAACAATGGCCCGCGCAGGCTGTGAGAGTTTGGGGAAGCTTGGCTGATTAAACTGCCCGCAGCTCCAGGTTGGGGGGCGGCGGGAGGCCTGGGGAGGTGGCAGAAAGGAATATTTCCTGCTGCAGAACCGGCACCCCCCCTCCGAGCCACGGCCAGGAGCACACCGGGAGTGTTGGGTGGTTCTCTTGGAAGTGGGAGAGGTAAACTGGCAGGTTTGGAGGCTGGGCTTAAAGTTAAGGCTGATGTAAAACTTCCTTTGCAGAGGAGAAGGGCTGATGCCAAGGTTGCAGGGGAGCAGTTGGAATTCACAGGCTCTCCTGGCACACGGCTCTGCTGGATGCTGGAGATGCTGGGGGTGTGTTGGGGGCACAACCCCCCCCCTGAGTGAGCCCAGGTGCTACCCCCTTGTAACTGAGTTTATTCTGTTCCATCAGTGTGAATGCAAATTACTTCTTTTGGCTTATATTGGTATGAACTGAAGAGGAAAAACTTGTTCTGGAAAAGTCTTTCAGACATGGCAATAAACTGTTGGGGTTTTTTTGTTTTTTTTTTTTTTTAATAAATCTAAATCTGAACTGCACTGGAATTGGGAGAAATCGCCAAATAATGCATAATCTGCATTTTTTATTTTATTCCAGATGCCAGGGATCAGTCTGTCCCTATATATATTTTGTAATAGCCACAAAGCATCATGCAAATTTATATTTCCATTTCTTGATTTGGGGGGTGGGGGGTGGAGGAAAGGGGATTTTTTTTTTTTTATTTGCTTATATCTTATTTATGGATTTACTTTGGACACAGGGGAATGCTGCTGAGCAAACTTCAAATATTACCTTATCTTACAAACCAGGCTTTTGATGTTGGCAAGATCAGAGGCTTGTTTCAGAGCCGTTGCCAAATGAAGATGGGAGTGAATGCATATGCGCATGAGTCTGATATTTCAAAGCAGCAGTAAAACTACATTCAGGTTAGGTCAGGCACATCTGAGTCAAAAGGCTAAGATAATTGGCTCAGCTTAAATGGCAGCTGACTGGGTAGAAGACTTCAAACTAGTGTTTCCCCCAGAAACAGATTGGCTTAGCCCCAGCCTGGTTAGCTGAACTGTTTATAATTAAACTCTACTATTTAGTGCCTCAACTCTGTAGCTCTTCAGCCACAGCTTTTAGTAGCCAAGGAAGTGAGTGCAAATGTTGGCTGTTGGAGCAGGGGGAGAGGTGGCACCTGGAGAGCTGGGGTTAGTTAACCCTTGTCCTGCTCTGAACCCTCTGGCCAAGCTTAGCTCTTTAATTTCAGAGGTACTTTCTCCTGGTTGGGGGGATCTGCTCCAGCATCAGGATTCCCCCTGTCCCCCATATCTCCTGCTGAGCTGATCCTGGCTCCAGCTCCATTTATTTGACCCTCCTGCAGTCAGGGATCACTCGTTGGTCATCCCTTTGACACTGGCCTTGCCCATTTTCCCCGTTTTCTGTGAAAACAAAGTGGCTGCTAAAGTCCCTCCCCATTCCCCAGGCTGACTTTCCCAAGCTGCTCCACTGCCTTCCCATCCCAGAGAAATACCTCTGGGTTTTTTTAATTCTGCACGTTGTTACAAGTTGCAGAACTCTTCTGCCAAGGCAGGGCTGTGGAAGCAGAGAGCAGGAGGTTTGATGTGGGGCTCTCCTGTGCAACCAGAGGAATTTCAGGGGGAAGGAGCAGTTTTTGTATCAACCTGAACGAGGGTAAATCTCAAGTAGAGGAGCTGTACTGTTGGGTCAGTGTTGCTTTTCCTCCTCCTTTACAAGCCACCCTGCCTGGGAATATCACAAGTCTCTGTTCCTGCCCCATAGTCTGTCCCAGGACTGTCCCTTTGGGCAGAGATGTCCTCCTGGAGCTGGCAGCTTGGGGATACCCCACAAGGAGATGTGCTCCCAGCTTGGTGGCCACAGCAGAGGGGTTGGGGACAGCATCTTGTCCTTGCAGACCTGGAGGGAGGTGGGCAGTGCAGGAGGGCTGTTATTCCTGGTCATGTCCTTGGGTGCCCTGTGGTGGTGGACACACAGGCCTTCAGCTGCTTCCCTGTTCCTCCCAACTGGCCTCTTGGACTGCCACGGATAGAGGACACCTCCTCTTCCATGTGTGTTAGTGGGATTAATCCCATTTGTTCATATGCATGTGACATGCTCATGCTGGCATTTTTACTTACTTTTAAAATACTTGTTTTCCTGGGTATTCCCTATATTGAAGGTCTTCCCTAAGAGAGCCTTGTCTTGGTAAGCCTCAAAGGCATCTCTGAGGTAGAGGTTGTTTGCTTTTCACCTTAGAATTGCTTTTCCCCCATCCTCCCCCAAAGCTAAGGCATGTCATGTGCCCCAATAACTGGTGCCCCGTGGGTTTGTGGAGCAGAAATGCTCGGTGGCCTTTATGGAGAGCGTGGAGAGGTCCTTGGTGGCCGTCAGAGGCTGTGGTTGGTGGCCATGGCTGGCTGTGTTGGCCTTTGTGTGCTGGGCTGCTCCCCCAGAAAGGCCTCAGAGCCCCACATTGTGCAGTGGGGACATGAGGACAGTCAGCTCCTTTCACTTGCCATGTCACATGCACTCATAAACCGTGTCCAGAGGAGGCTGATGTTCATCTTGTGGCATCAAGGGCCTCTTCTGTGGTCCCAGCATGCTCCTTTTTCTTACAAAAGTTTTTCCAAGTCTATTAAAATGAAATTGTTCTGATCCTTCACTCCAGGCTTCGCAGCTTAATCCCGCTCATTAAAAACAATTTTATGGCAACTGGATGCTTTTTGGCCAAGATCTTCACAAAGCTCTGCCCGTAGCGTGCCTCAAACTTGGAGTGATCTGATCCTCCTCCTCAAGACAAGGGACATGGTGTTCTCTGGGAACACTTCTTGTCTCTGGCTGTGTGTCGGCGTGTGCCCACCACCCCTGTGGCCACGGGAGGGGACACGCAGGGACGCTGTGCCACGTTGGCTCCTGTGGCAGCAGCGTGGGGCCGCCGCTGTCTGCTGGGCTGCCGCAGCTCCTCCTCGGGCAGGAGCTATTTTCTGTGCTCAGGAGATGAGTCAGGTGTGGGGGCAGGTGGATGAAAGGGCCGGGACTGGAGATCAAGGTTATTCAGCCGGTCTGAGGGAAGGGGTGGAATTAGACATTCAGGATCTCCAGGCATGCTCTTCCGGCTGGCCCCGCTGTCTCTGGAAGGCCCTTTAATCCTAACTGGGGTAATTTTTTGCGTGGCCGGGTGAAGATGCCCCACGGTGCCTGGACCTGGGTGTGCAGGGGGCTGTTTCCTCTGGAGCTCCTTGCCTGGTCTCTCTCCTTGTGGTTTCCTGGCCGGGAGCAGTGGTGGCTGAAGGGAGCAGTGTCCTGGCCAGAGGGTCCGTGCTCATGCCTTGAGGTGTCCTGTGCCGGCCAACCTCAGGGCAGGAGAAACATCCTGGATCTTAAGTAGGGGTAGAGATGGGGAGCAGCCTTTGGGTGGCCATCCATCCCCATCCTCTTCCTTCTTGTTTCCACTGTGCCAACACTCTATGGGCTGTTTCAGAGCTTGAGGGACATTGTGGTCCTAGAGTGTAATTTGGTGGGGAAGAAGCAACAAAAATAAAGGTCAGAAGCAGAAGCCTGGCGTTCGAAGGGCCTTCCTGTAAGATACCTTGGAAGTGAAGCTGATGGGATCTTTGGGTGTCTTCCCATGCGGAGTTGCCTTCAGCTTTTGAGCTTTTGCTTAATTACTGCACATCCATGTAATGGTGACACAGGCACTTCCCACACTGCCAGATATTTGAGGCTTCAGGTGACATCCAGAGGGCTCAGCACCTCTGGGAATGAGGGCCTGCAGCGTGGCTGGGTGGTTCCAGGGGGGATGGAGAAGTGTCTCAGTTAGAGTATGGGGACAGCCCTAGCTGATGGTGGCCTCTCTTCCATGTGCAGAGATGGGATCCCCCCGTACAGAATTGGGAGCAAGAAGCAGCTCCAGCGGGAAATGCATCGGAGCGTCAAGGCCAACGGTCAAGTTTCTCTACCTCATTTTCCGGTGAGTTCAGGCAGGAGCTGCAGGTTCTGGGTGGGTTGTGGGAAATGCCGGGGTTGGGACCATGCACATGTGGAGGGAAGGGAGCAGGGGAGGGGAGCATTTCCATCCCAAGGTGATGCCAGAGCAGAAATGCTGCAAAGTGTTGGGCAGGAGCCATGTGCTCTCAGCATCATTCCAAAAACCTGCTTGTGGACAGTCACATCCTGGTCCTTCCCTGAAACCAGGTGCTAATTAAGGCTCTGAATTTGTCCTTCTGGTCTAAATCCAAGTGGAGATGCCCTGGTTGGGTCTAGTGAGGGCCTTGGCTCTGGCCATCACCCCGACACCTCTGCGGTGCTGAGCAGAGCAGGGCTTGGCCCCGTGTGCATTGATGGTGGCCACCAAGAGCTGGTGGGGAGCAGGATCTCCCAAAACAGACATTGGCAGCAGATCCGTGCCTGGCTTTGAGGGGATCTGATGTGTGGTGTTGCTCTGCTCTTGAAAATTAACTCGCTGACTTGCTAATTCAGTTGCCTCGCAGACTCCCCGATTCCTGCAGTGAATAAACTGTTTACACAGACAAGTATAAACTTATCTTGTCTTCAGATTAATATGCTAAAATTCCTCTTTCTGCTGTCTTAAGCAGCAAGAAGTCATAGATGATATTTCTGTTGGAGGGGGGGTTGGTTTATGTGGTTTTTCTTTTTGGTATTTTTTTTCCCCTTCCTTCCTAAAGAAAGTTCTATAGCCTGAGCTTGTAAATTAGATTATTTTGTCCCAGGGCGTGCAAATCGACTTTCTCTGTAAGGCAGTGCTTTGATCAGGGACTGAATAGAGCCAGCTTGTGTAAGAGTGACAATTTCCAGCAGAGTGGCCTTTTTCTACCCTCACATCATTTCTGGAGCTAAGTGGTTGCCGGAGAGAGGCCCCACCTCATCTGGTGGGTAGTATGTGAAAGAGTTGGCAGTTCAGCTTTCTACTTTTGGGAGGGGGAAAAGAGGGAGAGTGGGGGCGAGGATTGGGGTGCTTGGGGATGGCAGGAGGGAGGGCAGAGTCGAGTGGGTGGTTTCTTTTTCCTCTTTTTTTTTTCCCCCTCCCCTTTTCCTGCCATGTTTGCTTCTTTTGGCAGAAATTCGCGTTTTGCCTTTTTATATTCTGCACTTGATTTGGAGATGTTCCCTTTTTCCCTTGATAGATCTGCTTGAGGCAGCCAAGCTCAGCAGTGTAGCACCGCTAGCCTGCAGCAGCTTTCTTCATTTTCTGTACAAAGAGATGGAGGGGGGGGGAAGAGATCTAGGACACTGTTGAGACAACACTACCTCAAAGGTGCCCAGTGTGTAGCCAGGAAATAAATTACCAGCACTTCTCTGATCTGCAACCGTTTGACTTCTTTTTTTTTTTTTTTTCTCCCCCATCTTATTTTTTTTAATTTCCAACTCCTTTCTGTTTATACTCACTTTATTCCTTTAGTTAAAGTCTCTCCCTCCCACCTCAGAGGTTTTTTTTTTTTTTTTTTTTTTTTGATGTTTGACAACAGTCTTTGAAGATTTTCTACTTCAGAGTAGCTACTGATGGGCTGGTTGTACTACAGAGAGAACAAGCGGGGTTCCTCAGAGTGCGACCAACTGCTCCTGCCGAAGGCAAACGCTGGTGGGGAGGATGTCACTCCATGAGGCCACAGCACTAGCTCATAAAAATCCAGAGCAGACCATGCCTAGTTGCGGTCGTCTTTTCATCCAAACATGGAGACACAACAAGCGTAGCGGGGCCGGCGATGCCGCTGCGGCAAAGCGCCCGCGCCCCGCGCTGCCCGCTAAACATGCCTTGTGCCTTCTGTCCCCGCTCCTTGTAGAGGACCCACCGTCTTCCCAAGGAGATGACCCCGGTGGAGCCAGCTGCCTTCGCCGCCGAGCTCATTTCCCGGCTGGAGAAGCTGAAGCAGGAGCAGGAAACCATGGACTGTCTGGAGGAGAGGCTGCAGCAGATCAAGGAGGTAGGAGGATTAGCCTTCCCGGGGCTGGGCAGAGCTCCACGTGCCACCTGGCTGGGGGTGGGAGGGGGTTGGGAGGAGGGCGTTGGGATCGCGCTGTGGTTCGTGAGCTGGTGGGGGGCACATCCCGGCACATGCCCCGCCGGCTCCTCGTCCCCTTCCATTCATTCCCTGCCATCACTTGTCTGGCAGGATGAGGAGAAGGAGGGCTCTGAGCTCCCTGCCAGCCTGCAGAGCAGTCGGGAGATGGTGAACCCCCAGCACCCCCAGCATCCACTCTCGCTCCTGCCCTCGGGCAGCTACGAGGAGGACCCCCAGGCCATCCTGGACGAGCACCTCTCCCGCGTGCTGAAGACCCCCGGCTGCCAGTCGCCCGGCATGGGCCGGCACAGCCCCCGCGCCCGCTCCCCCGACCGCCTGCCCATGGGCAAGCTGCCGCCCGGCACGGCCTCGCTGGCCGCCTGCGCCGTGGTGGGCAAGGGCTTCATCACCAAGCAGACCACCAAGCACGTCCACCACCACTACATCCACCACCACACCGTGCCCAAGACGAAGGAGCAGATCGAGGCCGAGGCGGCGCAGCGGGTGCAGTGCTGCTGCCCGGCGGGCGGCGACTACTACTGCTACCCCAAGTGCAAGGGCCACCCCAAAAACACAGACCCCCCTCTCCCTCCGCTGGAGCCCTTCGGGTAAGTCACCGGCATCTCTCCCCCATTGCACCTGCCCCAGACCACGACCCGTCACTGATGGGGGACAGGGGCTAACGGTGGGCTCGTGTCCCTTTTTTGCCACCAGCAGGACGGGGACGCTGCTGAAGAGGCCGGGCCGAGGAGTGGAGAGCGTGGCCCCGCCGGCCGGGGACGGGGGGCTGCCTGGCCCTGCTGGGGTGCAGCTCCCCGGGGGTGAAGCAGACCGGGCGCAGAACGTCTGGCAGTGGATGCTGGAGAGCGAGAGACAAAATAAGCACAAGCCCCATAGGTAAATACGCAGCTGTCTACAGCAATATCGCTCCCGGTAAATATTTATATATTACATGGGCTGTCTATTTTTACAATCGCTAAAAACAAATGAGACTCTTTGCTCCTCCGGTTTAATATAAAAGCTGTTCCGCAGAACCAGAAAAACCACAAAAATGTCATGTTTTTGGCAATAAACCTCCTTTCATGTTATGACAGACTTTTGAGAGGGAGCGAGCAGAATAGGAGCTGCTATTAAAGTCATATTTTCCAGCTTTTCTAACCCGACTTCTTCCCCTCCCCAAGCACACAAAGCACAAAGAAGGCCTACAGCTCCGACTGCGCCAAGGGGGCCCCCGGCCGCCACCACCCGTGGGGGACCGGCAGCCACCCGCGCGGGGCACAGCCCGCCCACCCCTTCGTGCAGGACCCCGCCATGCCCCCGCTCACCCCGCCCAACACCCTGGCCCAGCTGGAGGAAGCGTGTCGCCGCCTCGCCGAGGTCTCCAAGCCGCAGAAACAACGGTAATGGCCCCGGGAGGGACGGTCCCGGTCCCGTTGTGGGGTCTGGGGAGCAGCGGGGCCAAGGGAAGGTTTGCTGGGTGCCGGTTGGGACGGTGGGCATGGATGGTGTCCTTCCCATCCAGGCTGGGAGTCAGCCATGGGGCCGGGCCGTGGGGGTGTGTGACGGCACGGCTTGGCCGAGCCCGGAGGATGAGCCTCCTTATTCCAACCCCACCCTGCACCGGCACAAATAGTTCAGATCCGAGACTATTACTTCCACTCTTTTGATGGCTGTAATTTGCCCGTTTTTCCTCTGGGACAGGCTCCAGCTACATACCAAGTGGGGAATTGGACTGGTTATCGTTCATTTGGGTATGGAAGGATAAATTAGCCCACAGCATTTTTAATTCTTCCTTTGATTGTTTACAACATGTGAGGCTTGATACAAAGAGCGAACTTAACGACCCACAGGAGACTTCAATTAAGAAGATTGTATTTCAACAATTTTTTTTTTAAAGTTGTTTTTTTTCCTTTTTTCTTTTTTTTTTTCCCCCTCCTCTTCTTCCCCACTTGCCCTCCCCTTCCCTCCACTTCAGATGCTCAACCTCAAATCAGCAGAGGGACCGAAACCACTCCGCTGCCATTCAGGGGGGAGGCACCCCTTTCTGCAATGCAAGTCTAATGACAGAAGAGTGAGTATTGCACGTGCAGAAAAGGATTGGGAAATAAATATATATCCCTCATAATTATATTTTCATTTAATGGATTGCGCTTTGAAAAGAGAGGAAATTCTTATATCTGAAATTTCGCCTTTCAAACATTCTTCTTAAAGAAAGAACAAAACATTTTCAAATCTTGTCTCTGGCTCTTTTTAACTTGCATTCCTGTAAAGTGGACAAAGATTGGATTAGTCTAATTACAGGATGGTTCTTTTAACAAGAAATCTGCTACAGAGAGGTCTAAAATGGCCTAAATAATTAAAGTTTTCTTTCTTACCCTCTTCATCTTAAGCAATGAGTAATGTTTGAAGTCCAGACTGAGCCACCTGACTAGAGCCTTTCATTTTTAATTGGTTGACCTTAAGTCCACCAGCTGTCTTTGCTAGCAGCTTTTTTTCTGAAGCCACTCTACAAAGACTTAGAACAAATTAGGAAGACTAAATTACTGCGGACTAACACTTTGTGACCTTTTGACATGCCAAGTGTACATTGCCTCAGAAGCAGTTGTAGATTTGGCTGCATGGTATTCACTAGAGCGTTGCCATTTTGCTGGGTAATGTTGTTTTAATTATTCTTTAAGAAGGGTTTCTTGGGTGCAAATGGCAAAATCCAGTTAATTTTATCCTCACTGGGAAAAATAAGATTACCTGGGTGCTTCAGGTGAAGCATCTGGCGGTGGGTTTGCTTTGTGAGCTGGTGGTTGCAGGTGGGTTTGTGCACGAGGAGAAAATTTGGCAGATGCTTTGTTTGAAGGCAGATGAAACGAGCCTTTTAAAACCTTTTAAAACCCAAGGTGTGCAGTCCTGGGGCTCTCCAGGTACAGTGAGCCTGTGGTGAGTCCTGCACCTGCTCACCTGGCCTGTACTCCTGCTCCTGGATGCTTCCAGGAGGCATCCAACCAACCTCCATCCCTGGGTTCACCCATCCGTAAGATGGTGATGCCATGATTCCAAAGGGGAATGGCTTCAAGCTGAAGGAGGGTGGATCCAGGTTAGATATTACAGAGAAACTCTTCCCTGTGAGGATGGGGAAGCCCTGTCATAGAGAAGCTGTGGCTGCCCCATCCCTGGAAGTGTCCAAGGCCAGGTTGGACGGGGCTTGGAGGAATCTGGGCTAGTGGAAGGTGTCCCTGCCCATGGCAGGGGTTGGAATGAGATGAGCTTATAGATCCATCCCAACTCAAACCATTCTGCGATTCCCACCAGGAGCTGCTGTAGGAGCCCAGCAAAGGGCTGTGCAAACACATCCCAGCAAATTCCCAGCCAGTACAGGAATATCTGATTTTTGGGTCACACCCAGGGGTATTTCTGACAGTGTTCTGTGTGACAGGAGCACTGCTGGTTTGAGTGTGGTGAAACAGCCTGTTCTCAAATGGAAAAATAGAGGGGTTTGTGTGTGTTTTCTGTTTTTCAGTCACAAAGAGCCAAAGAAACTGCCAGTTGTTCACACCTCTCAGTCCAGCGAGTTGGTTGTCACCTATTTTTTTTGCGGAGAAGAAATTCCCTACAGGAGGATGTTAAAGGCCCAGAGCCTGACACTTGGGCACTTTAAAGAACAGCTGAGCAAAAAGGGAAATTACAGGTAAGAATCTGTGAATTGTTTTTTCTTCAGTGTGTTTTACCAGGTCAGAAGAATTAGCAGAGCTCTTGCAGGGCTACCTGCAGTGACGTGTTGGCCTCAATTTTCAGGGGCTGTAGATCATCTTACTCTCTTCCCACTCAAAGCAGGAGCAACTTGGAGATGGAAAAGGTGCCCTGAGCCACAGCTCAGCTGCAGGGCCACCTCCTCCCCACCTCCCCAGCCTCCTTCCCAGTTGCCTTCTGTGCTCCAGCCCTTCTCCAAAAAACTGGATGGAATATCAGGGAAATCTGGGATGGCCTTGTGGCAAAGGCATTGGAGCAGTGGGATTCAATTTCCAGACTGGGGTCAGCATTCATCTTGGTGCTGGTCTCCTTTAACTGTTTAATTTTTCATTATTTTTTTGCAGTGGTGTGGCTGTAGTGGGGTCAGTGACAGGCTGGGATGGTCCAGCTGAGGGACATGGAGCTGAGATGGAGCTCCCTCACTTTTCTCTTTGTTAGGGGGAAAAAAACCCCTCTGCCCTGCAGAGAAAGCTCCACCAGCAATACCCAGATCCTCCTCAGAAATTCCAACAAACCCTGCTGGTCTGGTTTCCAGGGCACAGCTCCCAGTTACACCAGTTTGCTGCTTCCTCTGCTCTTACAGTTTTCATGGCAGGAGCTCTTTTTGCTGCCATTTCCCAGTGAATCTACTCTTGGGATCCTCTGTTGGCCACTTCTGTGGGGTGAGCAGGAGAGGGAAGGACATTCCAACTATTTTTTTGAATTTCCACTGAAATTGGTGGTGCTTCAGAGAACTGGGTGTCTTGTCCTGTAACTGGCAGCTTCTGATTTAACCTCCAAATGGTCATTTGGGTCTGGTTTGAGGAATTCCCAGCTTGTTGCCCCATCACTGGCCTCTCTAACTTTGGGAAGTCCACCCGTGCAGCTCAGAGGTCGGTGACCCACAGACACTCTCAGGCCGTGGGAGTGCTGGGTTGGGGTCTGTCTATGGCTGTTGCACAGTGAGGCTGAAATACAGCCAATCCTTCCCCAAAAACCATCTTTGCAGCCCACCCAACTGCCATCAGATGGCACCAACCTGCAATTCCACCCACCCTGGACACCCTGCAGGAGAGGTGCCTGGGCTTTTGGCACCCTTGTGCCATTTTCCAGCCCCTAAAGCCTCCCACTCTGTCTCCTCCTCATGCCCCATTTGCAGACCGATTTCCCTGAACTCACCACTGCTCTGCCAGCTCCAGTGGCTGTGAAGTCCCACCCCCCTCCTAAAAAAAAAATAATTTTTTTAATGTTTGTTTGTTTTCTGTGACATTTTTTTGTGTGATGCCCAAGTGCAGGACTAGGCTGCTAAAACCTCTGTGGCCCAAAAGCCCCTCTAGCTGCAATTATTTTTGCCTTGTCAGACTGTAATTACTTTAGAAAATGTTTTTAAGTGACTGACAAGGATGAAACAACGTTTTGCTTAGATCTCACCCCTTTACACCTGGGTAAAGACAATACAGAAATTTATAAAAAAGGGAACTTGGGTACGTGCCCAGTATTTTATCTTGCACAGACACAAGGTGAAACTAATTACACAAATGTGTGTACCTCCAGGGAATCATTTTGATCTAAGCTTTGACTTTTGGCTGGACTTTGAGTGAAACTGCGGGTGACCTTCAGGGGAGAGGTCCGCAGTGCCCGGAGTAGCGTGTGTGTTACGGGGAGGCACTAACTAGGCCGCTTTGGTCACATCTGGCATTGATTTCTTTTTAAGGCACATTTAATAAGCATGTCTTTGAAGCCGTTGCCTTTCATTTAATGCACAAAGACACGCAGAAAAACGCTCCGCTCTCTCCCAAATTCTTTATTGATTGGATCAGTTTGCGAGGCGGGTACCTCGGGCTCCCGCGATGCCAGAGCCCTGCCGTGGGGCAGCCGCCGGGAAGAGCCGCCCTGGCTTTCCATCCACCTCCCCCTCCCCGAAAAAAATAAAATAAAAAAAAAAAAAGAAGGAATTAAGCAGTGATTTAATACTGATGGCGTTAACAAAAAACAAACATACACAGAAAAAAAAAAAAAAAAAAAAAGTGGGCGGTGTCGGGTAAATCCGAAGATGGCAGCGGTTCAAAACTTGAGCTGTAAGGCCGGGCCTGCTCGCCTCGATTGGTGCCAGATGTCCCCCCCCAAAAAATAAAAAAAATAAAAAAAAATAAATTAAAAAAAAAAAAAAAAGGAGCAAAGCTTGCCACATAAAATATATTTCAATGGAAAGCCCATTTCTGAGCAAATAAGAGCAGAGTGACTTGTTTGAAGATGTTTGTGGGGGTGGATTTTCTTTTTTTTTTTTTTTTTAACTTTGCCTCCTCCTTCTTTTTCCCCCCCGTTTCTCTGCGAAATAAGGTTGTAATTATGTAAAAGGCCGTAGTGTGTTTTCTCAAATAAAAATTTTGTAAACACAGCCAGGGCTTGGGCTTGGGGAGGAAGTTCTTGGGAAGAGTGGCTGTTATCTGGACAGGGGAGAGGGAAGGGCAAGTTCTTTGTAAGTCATTCAAACTTTGCTTGGGTTTTTTTGGGTTGATTTCAAGGCTGCTGTCCTGGGGAATTGTGGCCTTGACCTGTGGCATGGAAGTTGGGAGTTGGGCCATTGACTTCCATGACTGCAGGATCTGAAGGACTTAAATAATATGGGTTTTTTCCTTGCTGACCCATTAAAGTTGCAACATGTGTTAATTCAGCTTGGAATGACTCTACAAAAATAAATCCTAACCATACCTGGACTAAATGGAGATGGTTTCATCTCTTTAACTAAAAAGAGGGATCTTTTATCCCCCTACCAAAATAATTTTAATGCGCTCTGAAAATAGAGATTTGCAGGCTGATGTGACTAATTTAAACATGTGTAATAGAACAGTCACTAAATGAAAAAATCAAATTCTAAGACCCTGCTGTGGTTCTTTAAGCTTTAGTAGTAAAAGTGAGCTTCATTTGATCTCCTTTCCCATCCTAAAAAAAATCATAATTACAAACCCCTTTTCCCTGACAAACATCTGCCAACCCTGAGTTGTCTGGAAACTACAGGGGAGGGGTTAATTTTTTTTTTTTTATATAGATTTTTTTTTTCTTTGTAATCCATCTGATGAAGTTTTTTCCATCCCTGGCAATCAGATGGCAAAGCCCTTTTCCAAGGGAGCAGGCACATCCAAGGAGGTGCTCGGCGGCAGACGGACAGACTCCCTAAATGCTACCCCTCTGAATGGAAGCCCTTCATTTGTGCATATGCAATTAAGCAGCCTTAGAAGGAAGAAAGCTCCAAACGGGATAAAAGGAACCTTTAATCAAGAAGCTGAACGGTCTAATTCAGGATAATAGAGGGGTCCTTACTGTTTGACACAGGAGGGGTGGGGGTGCTTTTTGTCTCCGGGAGCGTTGGCTTCATGATCTAACGACCCGGAGCAAAAGAGCAGGAATGCAGGACACTGCTACTTGACCTCCCCGTGTCACGTCCCGCGGGCTGGACCAGGGCTCTCCCAACTGCTGGGGAAGCAAAGACAGGAGTTTCTGTCACTTAGCAGGGATATGTGAATTGGTCGTTCCCGACGCGAGGCTCCCGGGATGTTTTTTTTTTTCAACAGGAATGCCACAGAGTTTCAGCTCCTGCGTTGCAGGAAGCTGGGGATGGTTTGCTTTTAATCCATCCTTTTAATAACAGTTGCTAATTTTAATGTTGGGCTTGAGCTTTGAAAGAAGAAAACACATGAAAGAAGGAAGGTGGGGAGAGAGGGGAGCCTTAAGAATGCTTGGCTTTGAAATTCTATTTATTTATTTTTCAAATAAGATATTTGACCAGAAATCATGGTGCTTTCTAATTTTCTTTATGGCTGGGGGTATCCACTGCCACTGTGTATAATCTTCTCACTGTGGGAGCTGTTGTCACCTCTGAGGAGCACAGCCCTGCTCCCTCTGTCCCATCACATCCCTGCAACCCTCGTGTCGCTGGACCTGAGCAGCCCTGAGGTTCTCCTGGAGAGGAACATCCTAGGAGGGAGAAATTGGAAATGTCCTGGTTAAAAGAACTGGCGAAGCGTCCTTTGCTTTTTACCTTTTGATTTTTTTTTTAACTGTGTTTTAATTCCCTTTACCACAGATACTACTTCAAAAAAGCGAGCGACGAGTTCGACTGCGGCGCGGTGTTTGAAGAGATTTGGGAAGATGAAACCATCCTGCCCATGTACGAAGGAAGGATCCTGGGGAAAGTAGAAAGGATTGATTGATGGCATCTGTGTGTTTCTTAAGAAAAGTTAAGCTAGAAAAAGTCTTTGGACACACAACAGTAGTGATGACAAGGAAAGAAAAAAAAAAAAAAACTCTGAAGGAAAAGTTTTGAACCAATGAAGAAAAAAAGGTGAAGTCTATGAAGACTTTGCTGAATTAGCCTTAGAGGAAAAAAAAATGGCATTTATTATTCATGAGTTGGGTACTGAGATGATAAAAACCCCGGACTATTTATTAGAAACATGACCACTGTTGGCTATCGGAGATGCAGACCGTGTTTGAGAGACTTCCATACATAATATATGATTTCCTGGGGATCTGAAATCTATGGACTAAGAGAAACTGTGTATAGCTTACCTTAACAGTAATCCTTATTGATATTTATTGAACAGTCTGTTTTCCCTTAAGTCCAGTTTTTGGATATGCTGCTTTAACAATGGAGAAGAGAGGGGCTGGGAAGGGGGGGCGAGGGGAGGAAGGATTATTTTATTTTTTTAACATTGTTCCCACTATCTAAAATTCAGGAGTTTGGCAAGGAGCGCATTCGTGATGATTCTTTTTTTTTTTTTGAAGGGGGAGGAGGGAAGGAGTGACGTGATGCCCAGTATTTCTCCGAGTGAAGATAAAACTTTTCTAAAGAAATAATAATAATAATAATAATTAATAATAATAATAATAAAAAGCCGAAATAAAAATGCTGTCCTACCATTCATCTAGAGACCGGTGCATTTTAATCTATGCTGCTCTAATTTGAAATAAAGGTCTTAAGTGTTAACTCTGTTAGAGGCAATACAACAAACAGGAACTTGTTATTTTGTCCATGGATTTCGGCGGGGCCAGGATTTTGCTTTGCTGCTGTCACTGGTGTCCAGCGCCTCTCAGTCGAGGCAAGGTAGAGCAAAACCCAGAGCCTGGGAGAGCTGTAGAAGGAGCCATCCCATTCCCATTCCCGTGTTTAGCACACCAGAAGGTTTAAAACCCTGTGTGTATCCCACAGAGCTAATTTTTTTAGCCGTTCGATGTTAGCACTGCTTGTGTTTCAACGTGGTGTAGCTACAACGGGGGTGTATTTTCAGCTTCTGAGTCGTTGTGTGTGGCGGGTTTTTTTGGTTGGGTTGGTTTTTGCCTTGCCTTCACACCCACCTGAGGCCGTGGGAGATGTGGATGAAGCTCCGTGTGTGTGCGTGGGGTGGGTTTTGGGACAGAGAGAGAGAGAGAGAGGGGCCCTTTCCCGAGAAAGACCTTGCATTTCGACAGTTGGGTTTTGTGTTGATTAAGTTAATCTGTGCATTCTGTTTGCCATTGCTACTTTGTGTAAGTCTGTATATATTGTAGAAAATGTATGGTGAAAATATTAATACACTATCTCTAGTGTTTTTAAAATTTAATCAGTACAGTACCTGTGCCTGCATGGTGTAACAGGCCATGCGTCGCCCTATATTCAGGGTTCAAGCTTTCCCTTGTTTGTTTAAGGGGTTTATGTATAAATATATTTTATGCCTTTTATTACAAGTCCTGTACTCATGACTTTTGCCATGGCATTTTGTTCTACTTATACTGTAAATTATGCATTATAAAGAGTTTCATTTAAAAAAAAAAATTACTTGGTACAATAATTATTGTAATTAAGAGATGTAGCCTTTATTAAAATTTTATATTTTTCAAATTAATATTGTCTTGACTTTTTTTTCACCCTAAATGCCTTAAAATGTTTCTTTTTTTCTCATGTATGGTGGTAGCTGGAAAGAGCTGCTGAGCTCTGCCCTGGCCTCTCCCTGCCTTGGCAGGGGCTGTTCCTGCTGGGAAGCTGTTGGAGCTGGGGGAGGCAAGGCTGGAACTGCTCTTCAGTGTGAGAATTAAGTAATTTACAGCTCCTTCAGGTAGCTCACCTACAAATTTAGCCTGGCCTTAGTGCCAAGACTGCACTGCCAAGCAAACCTGATGGAGCCAAGGGGTGACTTCCAAAGGGATGTGATTGTCCCCAGGCTGGAGCTCTTCTCATGGCACATCAGAGGGCTTTGGTCTTGGGGATGGTCGCAGCCTTTCCCAGGTGTGATTGAGCCAGGACTGCCCACCTGCATCTCCTACAAGAGTAAACCCAGCCTTGTAAATCCTGAGCAGAACCCAGCTCTGTAAAGCCTTGGCTCCCGTGGTGGGGTTGGCCCAGATTGAACTGGGGAGAGATTTGCTGGAAGCGGCTGAGCGGGACGAACCGAGGGAGCTCCTCCCTGTGTGCCTTCCCCCTCGCCTGTATTTATGGTACAAAACCTATTTTATAGCTGAACGAGCTTAATTTGTTCCTGAGGGAAGCTGCCCATACCAGGGATGGATTTGTCTCCCAGCTGTCGCCCAGACCTTCCCCAGCTCAAGCGAGTAACGCTGGGAAAGCAATTGTGGAGCTGCTTTTGGTCTGTCCTGTTGGCAACCAGAGCCAGCCCTTTGCTTCTGCTACACCAATGGCACTAGGGTTTTTTTTTTTTTTTTCCTTTTTTTTTTTTTTTTTTCCTCTCCCCACCCTATTTTTTTTCTATGAGGTTTTAAATTATCTGGGTTATTTTGTGTGTTTGAGAAGACTTCATTTAAAACATCAGTAAAACTTGTATCAAAGGGCTCAACTTCACACCGAGTACACAGAGCTCGGGACTGAATCCTGCAGTTCAAGGGAGCTGCAGGCAGTTTTACACATTTAAATGGATGGTGCCTTGTTTTAAAAAAACCATCTGAAGTTCATGGGGTTCATCTTAATTGATAAGCTGGACATAACGGATGGGTGTAGGGAGACTTCAACAACATAAGGGAAGAAAGATATTTTTTTCCCTTCTCTCTCTCTTTTTTTAGTCTACCATCAAAGGTTGGGAACTTAGCACTACACCGTAGTATTATTTTTCTTCTGCTATTAAAATGAATCACACTGTGCCTAATTCTTCTTGGGAAGATGAATGTGTTTGAGGCAGCTTGAAGCCATTCAGTGCCTCACAAGCCTTTGCATCTTTCTATCAATGTTCCAAAATACTCACCTCTGTTTTTTTGGATGTCTGTAGAAACAAAATATAAAATGGCTTCAAATACATGGCAGGCTGTTTAGTGGAGATGAAAGGGTATTTGAATAGTCTTTTTAAAATGAATGAAAAGTGAATACTCTCTTCTGTTTCAATTATAAGTGGGACATGGAGCTCGTTAGACACCACCTTAATATGTGACACACTGAAAATGTTCACCTACCTTCAGTGGTTCAGAAACATTTTGTTTTTTAGCTTGTCTCGGGATAAAGATCGTGATTACAGGTCTGGCATGTTCTCTGCTAAATGGAGAGGCAGCGTGGGAAAGTTCTGCTCTTACAGCTTAAAAGTAACATCCAACCAAACCTTTTTTTTTTTTAACAGTACAGAAGATTGAGAGAGAACAAGAACCTTATTTTGACCCAAGTGGGTGTTTTTTTTTTAAGTTTAGCTTATCAGGTTTAACAAAAACTATGTAAAACTCATGCTGACAAAAGTGCCCACAGAGCTGCTTGTGGTGTTGGAATGTCCTGTGTTAGGTCCTTCCAGAGGATGGACCAAAAATGTCCCTGTTTGGGTCCTTCTCCAAAGGAGGGACCCAAAATATCCTGGTTTGGATCCTTTTCCAGAGAAGGGACCCAAAATATCCCTGTTTGGATCCTTTTCCAGAGAAAGGATGTAAAATATCCCCATTTGGGTTGTTTTCCAGAGAAGGGACCCAAAATATCCCTGTTTGGGTCCTTTTCCAGGGAAAGGACCTAAAATGTCCTGGTTTGGGTCCTTTTCTGGAGGATGGACCCAAGATATCCCAGTGTAGGTCCTGTTCCAGAGAAGGGACCCAAAATGTGCTGCCTTGAGATCCTTCCAGAGGAAAGAACCAGAACGGCCCAGTTTGGGTCCTTTACTAGAGGAAGGACCCGAAAATGTCCTGATCTGGGGTCTTTTCCAGAGGGTTGACCCAGAGTATCCAGCCACACTTGGGTCCTTCCAGAGGAGGAACATCAACAGCAAGAGCCCTGCTCTGCAGAAGCAAACCCGAGCAGGGCTCCAGCGCTGCAGGAAGGGCGGCCTGAGTGATCCTCAACCACTCCACACACTTAAATCACACTAATACTTAACACTTAGCGCATTTTTCGCCTTCAAAGCAGACAGGAAACACTCATTAAGCCCCACAGCACCCACGGAGGGAGGGAGCCCTGCTCTCCTCGGCCGTAGCTGGTGGATAATTGCCGGCGTGGCCAGGGGAGCTTCAAAGCTGTGTGTTGGCTCTGCAGGCTGGGTCACGGTCCAACAAAAACACCAGCCCTGGTTACTGCACAATTAAAACGCGTTGATGGACCTTTAACGGTCCTCGGGAGCACTTGGGCCTTGCAGCCTGGAGGCTGGGAATCAGGGGCATAGCATTGCCCTCGGGATTTTTTTGGGGGGGAAAGAGAAACACTTTCCCAAGTGTTTCCCAGCTGGAGTTTGCTGGAGGTATGTGGTGATGAGCCACAATGGGCTTGCTTGGTCCCGAATAAAGGCTGGAAGCAATGGGGAGTGGGGATGGGCTGTGCTGGGGAGGGGACAAGGGACAGCTGCAGGGCTGGTTCTCCTCCCTGAGTGGGGACAAGGACCCTCAGCAAAATCCAGGCTGCGTTGGATGCACAAAGCATCCCAGTCTTTACTCATGGGCCTCTCCTCCAGCCTGGCCCTTGCAGGTTGGTCACAGCAGATCCAGCAAATATTTTGTTTTTCTCTCTCTACACTGAATGTTCGGCATCACCTGGCTCAAGGGGTGCAAAACTTCTGAGCCAGCGTCCAAAAACTCAACAGGGCTGCCCCCAAAATCGTGAGCTTAGAACAAAATTAAATAAATAACAAATAAAACTTCCCCTCCCTGCATGGACATAAAGATACAGAGCGGATGTTACTTTGAACGGCACCGGTACTGGGAGGGTGCTTTGCCTTGGTGAAGTCCCACAAAAACTCCCTCCTTTTCCCAGGTGATGGGATCAGGAGCATGTCCAGTTCTCCCCAGACTTTCCCAAGTCTCCCCAAGGTTGTTCTCTCCCCTCCACCTCAGGAGTTTATTCCCTTTTAACCCGTGAGTCAGCTCTGTGCCGGCCAGGCTGGAGCACCTGCTGGTTCACACTCTGCCTGGCTCATACTGGCAATTGTATTCCCTTCCTCCATCACCTTCCATTAACCTCATGTTCCTCAAACACCTTCATCCAACTACTCCATTCCGGTAGCAACCTCAGATTAATTAAAAAGGAAAAAAAGAAAGGAACGCTCTGTCTTTAAAATGAGGTTCCCGTCCCATTGCTTTCAGATGCTCTCTCTTAATCACAGAGCCCAGAAAACACCCACACAGAGGAGGCTGGAGAATTATTTAAGGCAAATCATCTTCCTTCCTCTTCTTAAAAAAAGATCAGACTAGTTCTGGACAGTGAGAGCAGCTCTGGTTCAGGTCCTTTCCATTCTTCCCAGCAACATTCCTGATTCCTGCCCGCAGCCTTGCCCGGCCTCTCCACACAGCTCTGCACACACTCCTTTCCCCCTTGCCTTCATTAGCATGTTACTAATCACAAAGAAGAGTCCCAGGCTGAATTTTTCTAACATCTAAACCATGGCCTGCCATATGTTTTAGCCTCTCTTTTAAATTAAATGAGTGTTGTGACGCGTTTAATCTTCAGGGAGCACTGAACCCACATAGCAAGAGAGGAGGCTAATTTTGGACATCAGATCTAGGTGATAGCATAATTTCAGACAATTTTGGCTGACCTCCCTGGGCAATGCCCTTCATCTCTTTCATGAGAAGATCTATTTTTAGGGAAGAAAGCCCATTAAGTCTTGCCTTCCTTAATTCAGCTCTTCACATGATAAGCTTTGACAGGTAGATCTTCTTTTTTTTTATTATTATTATTTTTTAAAAAGAAAACAGAAAGACCCTCTGGGAATTCTGGCTTTCAACATTTGTCTTGGGCCCTGCAGGAGTCTGGAACATCTCTGAACCCTACAGTTCGTCCTGCTTTGAAACTGCCGCTTCGTCATTCCTCATGCACGTCGCCCGCGCTGCCTCCTCATCTGCAGTCGCAGCACTCCTGGCTCCCTGCTCCTGCTCCCACCGCCCTGGCAGCTCTCCTGCCTTCCCTTTCCTCTTGCTTCTGCTGTGCCATCTCAAAGCAAGCTCTCCTTTCCCCCCTCAACCCTTCAGAAGTCAAAGGATAAATGCAATGCATGGCCTTGGCTCTTCCCTTTCTCCCCTGCACCCTCAGCATCGCCCCTGTGAGGGAGCCCAGTTGGTCCCTCAGGGTCCTGTTCAGCCTTAAAATAGGGACAGCACAGAGTCCACCAGAATCCTTCCACCCCTCTGAAGTATTTGCAGGTGGCTGCAGCAGCCTGGCAGAGCTTGGAACAATAAGGTTTGTGCCTTTTCCAAAGCTCTTGTGTCCTCCAATCCTCATATCCCCAAAGGTTTCCGGTAGCCCTACGAACACAACACCCTTTTCCCAAACATTCCACACCAAGTGTCTCTCCTCTACAGGTACAAATGTTAAAGGATCACACACTGTCTGAGGGTCTTCACCTTCAGGGACCAACCAACCACCCTCCACCAGCCCCAGCAGGACAGAGGCAAAGGGCAGGTTTGGGGGCCGGACACCGCTCCTGGGAATGATGTTGTGAAACCAGCTGGTATCCAAAGATGGTTTGGGAATAACGAGGGGGCAGCTGATGACACGGTCAGTGGAGAGCCTGCTCCTGCCAGAGTGGCTGTGGAGGGGTTAAACCCTCCCTGTGGTGCTGCCACGAAAAAACCAGGCAAAGCACCAGGGCTTTGCATTGAGATTCAAATGCCCAGATCAAAGCAGAGCTCCAGGAAGGAAGAGCCAATTTAGGTTGGAACCAGGGAAAACTTTCTCAGCTAACTTCTGGGAAGTGAAACAACCAGGGTTCAGAAAGCTTCCATCAAAAGGGAGAGGAGTTTCCGTGGGAGAGGAGGAGGTGGCCCTCGCCCTCTCCCTCTCCTCCCAGCCAGGGAATTATTATTGGCCATCAGATCCAACACACCCCATCACAATACCCACCCAGCTCTTCTGAAACTGTCACCAAAATATTCCTCCCCAGCCTTCCAGAAAAGGATGAGCTCAAGCAGGTCCTGCCAAGCACAGCCCCAGCACTGGTGTCCCCGTGGAACCTGGTGCCAGTGGCATCCACATCCCGGCATTCCCGAGAGCCACCACACAGAGCCAAACACCCAGAGCCTGCAGAGACAGCTCGTGTCCAAATTGGGCTCCATGGCCTTTGGGATGGCTGCTGGCCCGCAATCCAACATTTGATGAAGTAGCCAAAATACTATTTCCAACTTTTTCTTCCTTGCTGTTTATTCCAAAGCAAACAAACAAATGAAGAAGAAGAAGAAGAAGAAGAAGAAAAAAAAAAAAGTTTGAGAGTTTAGCTTTGGTAATTTATGTCTCTGTGCTCTGTCCTTTCTCCTTTGGGATTCACTGCCCTGACCTTGGACACGCCGGGAAGAGGAAGGCAAGCTCTCACCTTGCCAGCATGAAAGGTTGCCAAAGCAGGGAGAAAGTGTCTACTCACTTATTCTAGGAGCATGTAGTGCTTTTGTGTTTCAAGCCTTTGTAGATTTGCAATGCCTTTAAAACCCCTCGCAACTGTCCAACGTGGGGTGTTTAATTACCAGGTAAAACTATTTTTTTAGGCTCCATTTAATTATTTGATTGCACAGTAACCAAAGAGTGTAAGAGGGCTGTAGCCAGAAGGCACTTCAAAGCAATGCCTTGATGTTTCTTAGTGGGCATTAATGGTTTCTGAAGGCAGGAGATTGTTTAAAAAAAAATATTAAAACCCTCCTCATGATCCCGCCAGCAATCTCAAAAAAATGCATAAACACTGGAATCCTCTGCCAGGGAAGAAAAAAAAGAGTTCAAAGGGATCTGAGAGTTTTCATGTAAAGTTTAGAGTTTAAGGCGTGACTGTTGGCTACGGAGCCCCACTGTTTGAACTCTTGTTTATTAAAAACAGTTTCCCAGCATTTCACAGGGTTCAGAAAGACAACAGCAAAGTGCAGCCTTTTGCACAGCTCAGCCTTTAAAGGCTCCATTGATTTCTACCTATATGTTTTATCTCTCCTTTTTTTTTTTCTTTTTTTTTTTTTTGATCAAATGCTGAAGTTTAGCACAATATCCAAGAGCAGGCTGAGCTGGGGCTGCGGTGGGGAGAACTGCTCTGAGTAAGAGTTTGACTTTACTTTTTGAAACAGTTTTTAAGAGTTCACTCCAGACTCTGCAGTGCCCCAGAAGGCTGGATGACAGCAGCAGCAGCAGAATTAGGAAATGACAACTTGGCTGGCCCCAGACTCCGACTGCCTTTTTGATATTATCGCCAACCCTCCAGCCTTTATCTGAGCCTCAGCTCTCAATCAATGTCCAGCCAAACAATTGGCCACTGGGAAACGAAAAGTCCTTTTTTTTTTTTTCCTCAGGGTTGGAGATAATCCTTCAGCCTGTCCTGTCTGGGCATGCATCTTATTTTTGATGAGGCCACTACCACACCGAGAGCGGGCTCATTCTTTTCTCTGCTTATACATCTCTCTTTCCTATGGCTTCAGCCAGCCTCGCCTGTCCAAAAAAATCCTACTTTTACAAGTCAGGGGTTTTTACCCAGGAATGAAGTGAAGGGAAATCTGCAGCATGTTGCAGCTTGGTCCTGCTGGCCGTGGCTAGGGAAGAGCTGGGCTTTGAAGGGGGCGGCATCTGGACCAGCTGGATGGTTCACAGCAAGATGCCACAACTCCTGCAAGGGCAAGGAGAGGAGACACACAGGAGCACTGGGAAAATCCTGTGCTGTCCTGGGAAAAAAGCTTGCAGCTGAATGTTTTAGCAAGTTCTTAAGTCTAACTGGAGAGATCTAAAGATAACACGGCTCAGAGCCGCCAAAGCTTTGCCTTTAACAACAGAGGGGTCTAGAAGTACTGCCAGAAGATGTTATAAAAGGCACATTAGGAGCAGAATTAAAGTAAACATAAACCAAAACAAACAGAAAACATCTGCTGAGCAGGTAGCCTGAGAATAAACTCCTTATTAAAGCTGTTCTCCAGGCTGAATCCTCAGCTCCAAGTCACGGGGGCGCTGCCAGGTGACACCGGCCGCGGTTCTGACGCAGGAGAGAGCGAGCTAATAATAGTGTCATGTCAAAGCCCGGCTTTGCCTCACACAAACACATCAGAGGGGAGGGAAAATAGGATGTGCAGGCAACAAACAGGGGTTTGTTTGAGTGTCTGGCTCAGTCCTGCCAGGCTGCTCTACAAACGTGGCTGGGAGCTAACGAGAGATGCTCCAGAGAACGTCTCCATGCTCGGAGAGCTGCCAGCTGGAGCAGGATGGGGGAGGATGGAAAGAGGATTTCCAGTACCCCCTCGAGGGAAATGGGTGTGTGTGATGGAGTATGGCAGGTCGAGGTGAGATCAGGCCCTGGGCATTTAAATCACGCTCAGGATTTTGCGCCAGAGTCGCCACGTTCAAACCTGAGAAGAAGAAACGGCGTCCTCTTGACTGAGGGACAGCACGTGAAAATGTCTCTAAATACAGATCAGGTGAGGCAAACTCGTATTTTAAATGCAGTGGGAAAAGAAAGTGGAGAAGGAAAAAAAACTCACACAAACACAAAAAAACTCCCCAAAAATTAAAAAAAGAAGGAGCAGCAATTTTTTTCCTCCACAAAGGATGGCAAAGTGGTGCTCCAAAGATGTCCCTGCAAGAGCCACAGCGGAAAGCTGAGGTTATCCTTCTTATCCTCCTGCCATCCCCACTCCCAGCAAAAATCTCCTCCTTCCAAACTCCAGGGATTGACGGAAAATACGAACTTAATTTTGGGCTCTGTTTTCCTTAAATCGGCACAGTTCCAGTAAAATCAGATTAAAATACCTCCAGTCCCTGATGTTTGGGGATATTTAAAGTCAGATCAAAGCACTTTTAACCAGCCCTTTTGGTAGCAGGTTTGATGAGAAACACAGGTGCAGGAATACATGAAGCTGGGCTGATTTAAATGCTGCCTTGCAATGCTGCTTCTGATCCCTTAAATATCAGCTGGGGGCGGGCAGAAGGAATGGATGGATGATGCTTTCATAGAAGATTACCTTTTTTTTTTTTCCTGGATGCAATTTGAGCTGCTTCACTTTCTGCATGAAAACTTTAACTTGCTTTTTTTAATTTTTTTTTTTTGTCTTTAATAATTACATGGAGAAAGAGACTGTCAGGCCACAGAGAGTTGGAGGGCAAAGTGATTTACAGACCATAGTCCTTCAAGCACAAGATATCGAGGTGTGTTTGCACTTTTGAGGGACCAGCACAAGCTCCACAGATCATGCTGTTTAGAGCTGAAGGTCTAAACCTGACAGACAGATGAATTTTTGGTTGTTTCTGCAGAATTAACTGGTTCTGGTGGGGTTGTGGTGATTGGTGAATAAAACCAAACCCAACTGGGTAATTATGAAGGGGTTTGAAATAATTCTCTGCAGAGTTAACCCAAACCCAGCAGTGCTGGTGGGTCTGGTGGGCAGAGGATGCAAAGTGGAGCTGATGCAGGGGCTGGATCTGTGTGTTGGTACAGGCATTTGTCAGGGATTTTGGGATGACACATTCCACCCAAAAAGGCTTGGTGCTCTCGTGTCTTTCTCATCCTGCCTCCAGACAATGCCAGCTCAGCTCAAATCACACCCCGTTGCCCCAAAATGAAGGAAATGAAGGCGGGTTAAATTTAACCATCTGATAACACCAATTAAAAGCTGTCACTGTTATTATTCAGGAAAATCAGTGTGTTTCTTACAAAGGGTTCAGCCGTGTTTGTTGACAAACGATGTGACCCCAGCAATTCATCCCCAGTGGGACAGGATGGGAAGTACTATAGGATTTTATCTCTGCTGGAAGCTTTCAAGTTTTATTGTGTGCAATTAAAATGCAGATGAATAACATAGTAAAATAATAAAATGCTCCTCATAAAAGTGCCCCAGCGAAACAAAACTGTCAAAGCACAAGAGGAAAAAAGGCCCAACAAAAGAGCAAACATTGCTTCCTCTCAAAATATCATGGAAGTTTAAACAAACTCCGTTATCAGGAGATCCCAAAGCCAGTGGTTGAGTTACAGCTTCCCATCTGCTCAGCCACAGCTCCTCCAGAAGGTCCTGGGGCTCACAGTGGTGTGTGCCCCACAGCCCCTAAAAGCTGGGCTGCCATGCAGGTCCCCAGCCCCACATCACCCCCAGGCCATCTCAGCCCCATCACTGCCCTGGCCACCCACTGCTGCCCCCACCTGCACTCCCAGGTGACCTGGGGTTGGAGGGACACACAGACACCCTCCTGCCCCAGGTCAGCACCCTGCTTGGGCTCATGCTTTTGCTAACATGCCCTAAGGTTCATATGTGTTCACATTCCTTTTTTGATGTGATTTTGCTGCAAAAGGGACAATCAAAACCATGCTGCCTGATTGGGAAATTGCTGCATTTGTGCACAATATATTGTTTAACAAAGTTGTTCCAAAGTTATTAAATAAGATGCATAAAATAAGCCAGGCTTGGACTGTCAACTCAAGCGCCTGGAAGTCAGAAGATGCCAGATTTGTGATTCTCACTGAAACTGAACATGCACAGAGAGGAGAATCAAGCCAAGGACACCAGCTGTGACGCAGCCCAGGCTGGAAGTGGTCATGGGGTGGGTGGTGCAACACCTGGCACACAGTGGGAACACAATGGGGACATGCTCCTGCCAACATCACCAACTAGTCCCTGGTCCCCACCCCAGCAAATCCTCTCCTGCAGATCCATTCCCTCAAACCCCACCTGCACTTTTACATGAACAGTAAAAGCACCATAAAATCCTAATAATGACAAAAAGAGAGTGATGTTTCTCTTGTGCTAAACGAGAGGGCTGAACAGAAAACAAGGCTTGTAACAGAGACGAAAAACAAACAAGACTCAGAGCCCGGACATCAAAAAGGAAATCAGACATTAAAGCTGAGGGGCAGCAGCTCTCTGCAGTGTCCTCTTGGAGGCTTTGAGCCTCACAGCTGAGCACTGCTGGGTGGAACCCAGGCAAACCAAGGTGCAGTTTGGATAACACACCTACATGGTGCATTTCAGGTACCTGATCCAGCAGCCAAGTAAAGAAACACCCTGAGCTGAGACTGCTGGGAGGTAGAAGTTTCCTCCAGACTGGGTTTGTGCCCTCTCAGGAGATGCTGAAGTGTATTTTGGGTGGGCACCTGAGATGATATGATCATATCTACTAATCCATGGCTGAGTCAAGAGCACCGAGACACCCCATAACAACCCCAAGGGCAGGGAGACACCCCATAAGATCCTTTGGTTGACACAGACAGTTTGCAGCCCTGTTTCCCCTGGGTCTCCCCTGTCACATCAGCCACTGTCACATGCAGTTCCCAAACCCCAGATGCAGCTCTCCAGATTTACACCACTGGAGGATTTGTTCCATGTGGAGCATCTCAGAGCAGCTCCCGCCTTCCCTCAGTGGCTCCTGCACTCGCAGTTGTGATTTCTCCTCTCTCATACGGCCATTGAACTCCTGTTATCTCCCCGAATTAATATTAATGGCTTCCTTTAAGCTTCTCCTTTAGCTCTCCCTCCTTCCAACAACTTTTTGATGATTTTGATTCTCCCAGACTCCTCTCTTCCCCTGTCCTCATGCTGCTTGTCTGCTCTGATCCGCAGCGCTGCCCTGAGATAGCACCGCTGGCACTTGACCTGAAGGGTTTGTGCAGGGGACACGGAGCAGGGCGGGCTTGGGTGCTGCCCTCAGGACTCCAGCTGGGATGAGGGGCTGGGAGTGATGCAGGGACAGTATTTGGGACATGTCAGGGCACTCACTGAAGATGCAAAGAGCGAATCTGAAGCAGCTTGGCCAAGCCACACCTGCCCAGAAGCTGCTGCTTCTGCATAGTCACAGAATGTGATGGAAGTGATCACCAAGTGATGGAAGCTGTTCCCTTTCCCCCTTTCTGCATTTTTTTTTGCCCCCTTTACCTCTGTCCCTCCAAATCACTGCACAAATATTTCAATCTGATGGGGAAATCATATTAAGCAGGTTGTTCTGCCTCATAATAAAATCTGTAGAGGCTTTCCCAATACTGGGCATCTCTGTATTGTACCAGCCCTGCTGGCACTTCCCAGCAGTCCCAGAGGTATGTGGAGAAGGATGCTGTGGTGGGGCCTGATCTGCTCCTGAACTCATCAGCCCTTCCCATCTCCCCCAAAATATGCTTGTCCCATGGACCACTTACACAGTATCTCGTACCCAAACCCCACTGGGCAGCCTGTTTGGGGATGTCCACGGGCTACCTCACCACTGGAAAGGCAGTTCATGTTAGGCACTGCCAAGCTCTTATCTGACCAAGCTGGGCTCTGAATTTTGTCCAGGATGACACAGAAACAAATTGAGCAATACCCAAGCACGTGCAAATCAGGACTTTTGCAAAACGCTGCCTCCCGCCAACTCTCTGGGATGGAAACAGAGGATGCTGAAATGTTTGGTCCCAGTTTACAGCCTTAGCAATGCTTTTAACCCCTGCAGCCTGCTCAGCCTCTCCCCCTGCCCCCTGCTCTCTGCAGATCCTGCTGCACAAAACCACCAAAACAGGGGTCACACGAACAGGCTCCGGGAGGTTTTTGTCCTTGTGCAGCCCAAGAGGGATGAGATGATGCCCATCCCAGTTACTGCATTAGTCTAAATCCATCCTCTCACTGCTCTAAAGCGTTTGCTTAAGGTAGAGCTTTCTCTGGGGTCCAGGATCTTTTTCTTGCATTTTATGAGTTTTTTTCCTAATTATGGAATCTCTTTCAATCTGGCCCTCCTTTGATCACAGCTGGCCCCAGAGAGAAGTCGTCTTGTCTGGATCGACTGAGAAAAGAAAGAGATGAGAGGCAGAAGTGACCTGCCCGAGATGACTGAGAAAATCTGCTGCAAAGCAAAGATTTGAACAGCAGCTTTGCACAGCCACAGCTTTAGAGAAACCTCAGGACAAACCTTCCTCCGTGTGTGTGATCAATCACCACATCCTTCCAGGTAAACCACATTTCAAATGGGACCCCCAGGTGAGCCATCAGTTAGCACTTCCTGCGGCTGTTTTGCTCCCCTGTCACAGGCAGGATGAGAACAGACCATTCCTGAGTGTCTAAAGGGAATTTCTGAGCCAGGGCATGTTACTGGTGCAGCAGAAAGCCATCCCAGTCCACCAGCACAGAGGAGACCCTGCTCCCATCCAGCTAACAGATCACAAAGGGCTTCCTATAAAACTCAGCTAAATGAGATTTCTCCTGAAAAAGGCTATTTTCAGTGCCACTCTGATTATTTGCCCTCTGTTGTCTTCCATAAAGGATACTGTGAAGTTAATGATCCAGCCGTGGAATTTTAAATAGCTGCTTCATGACTAACAACATGTGCTCCGGATCAGCTCGAGCCTGTATTTACATATTTCCCATGATAAGTCAACATATGGTTCTTGTTTGTAACGTGGAGTTGCACTCTTCAGATTATTACCTTTTTTCTTTTTTTTTTTTATACTTCTTTTCACAATTACGGGGGGGGGGAACCTTTTCTTTTAATTATTGTTAGCAGAAGCACTGTACAAATAAGGAGCTATTAGGGTAACCAGGAGCCTGTTAATGCCTTTATTTTGATTCCCACTCAATCCTGAGCTGGTTTGTCACACAGGGGCCTGGGACCACCTTCACGAGCACTGTTGGATGCTCAGTGTCAGTTCTTCCCCCATCACACCACAGGACAGGGTTTCACAACCCTTCCCAACAACCTGGCAGTGGCACTCTTTGGGAAACTTGCACTAATAGTTTGAATTTCTTCTCCTTTGAATTTGCAATTTTGAGAATGTAGGTAATTTGTACAACTGTTGTTGGTTAGGTTGGGTTTTTTTCCCCTCTTCCCCCTCTATTTTCCTCCTCACATCAAAGCATTGGCTAATGGCTGGATATAAACGTCCTAAGTGCTCTCATGGCACGGCTGGAATCACAGGAATTGGCATTTTCCAGCTCACATGTTGTTTTCCCCAGTGCTCTGCTCCCTTAACTCCCCTCACACGATTCAAGTCCCAGGGCTTCACCTATTTCCTTTGGGAGATTATTCCACATGGGAAATGGGCTCTAACCATGAAGAATTTTTTTTTTTCCTTCAACCCAGTCACAAAGATTATTTCCTTTATTTAATCTTATTACTCCCACTTGAACCAGGCTAAATAATTCCCGTCCTCCCTGGGTATTTACACCCCTCTCACACTTGCCGACAGACACCGTATCCCACCCTTAGTCATCATTTTGCCAAGCTAAACATATGTAACTCTTTTAATCCTCACTCATAAATCAGTCCAGCCCTTTCATCATTTTTATTGCTCTTCTCTGAGTCCTGTCCAATTTGTTGACATTGTTCTGCTCTTTAGGTGCTCGGAGGATGGATACTCCAGGTGAAACCTCACTGGTCGCACGTTCCAGGGTTAATTAACACAACCTCCCTCCCTGCTTTACCTGCACACAGTTCACAGGACTGAGGCTTGATGCTGCAGCCTCTGCTGATGGGAAAAGGGACCCACTGATATCCCCTGGGATAATGAACAAGGGATCCTGGGATTTAGCCTCCCTAAAGCTCAGTTATAACCTGTTGGAGGATGGCTAGTGCTTGTGTCATCCCATGGAACCATCAGAGGGTGATCCTGCAGACAGGGCTGAATTAGGGGAGGGATTTTACTGAGCAACATCCAGTGCTCCAGAGAGACCAGGCAAGAATTTGGGCTCCACTTTCAAAACCCACCTAAACCTCACTGGGGGCAGGTCTGGGATAAAGCCCCTTCCACCCCAAGTGCTCCTGGGGAGACCTTGCTCCATGTGAATTCTCTTTGGATGTCAATGATGTCACCATTCATAGAATCACAGGACCATTAAGGTTAGAAAAAAACCCCAAGATCATCAAGTCCAACCCTAGACCAAATACCACCATGGCCACTAAACCATATCACAAAGTGCCACGATTCCTTGTTTTTTTGAACACTTCCAAGGATGGTGACTCCACTATTTCCCTGGGGAGCCTGTTCCAATGCTTAACCTCTCTTTCAGTGAAAGGATTTTTCCTCATATCCAACCTGAACCCCTCCTGGTGCAGCTTGGGTCAGTGTTAGACTATTTGCAGACAAATAGACCGTGATAATAAATACCTCAGCGAGATCAAAAGATCCTTAAACAGCCTTAATAAAAAAATAAAATAAAAGATCAGAGAAGTGCAATTTGGTTCTGTTCTTCGCCACTTCTCTGCTCTTTGGGAAGGCAACTTTTACATTTCAAAGATCCATGTGCCATTGTATGGAGAGAGCCAGGCTGAGCGCTTTGTGCTTCCTTAGTTTTGTCCGGTGGTTGTCCCACTAACCAGCCTCCTGCCAAGGGAAAGGGATTTCTCCCTTCTCCTGCTGACAGCAGCTCTGCTTTGAAAGTGAGAGTTGTCTGCTCCTTAATTAGTGCTGTCATGAGCTGGTCACTCCAGGAGTGGAGCAGAGGAGCTCAGCTATTCACTCCCTGCACATCCTGGGGAAGCGATTCCAGCCTGGCCAGGAGCTCCTGGGGATTCTCCTAATGGCCCCATTCAAACCATGAAACACACCTCAGAAGCCTTGCAAATAAATGCAGGGCACTTTATAGGGAGTGCAAGGATTGATATGTTATAAAGGAGTTTCCTTTCAGACCCCAGGTATCCTGAGGTGCCTCACACAATAACGTCCGGGGCCAGCTCGGATCCTGCCGTCGCGATTCCGTTCGGAAGCTGCTCACCCAAAGACTGCTCCACCACACACACACACAAGTCATTAACCTCTGAAGAGCACACCTGTTTGCAGAGGAACACGTGCAATTATTACTGCCACCGGTGTTTCTGTTTATTTTTTGTTTAGGTTTATTCCACCTGGACAGAATCCCGGGCCTGGAGTTGCTCTGTGGGATGTGTCACACAAACAGCACAGTGACAGCAGGGTCTCCTCCAGCCTTGAGCTCCATCACCCTCCTGTTTCACCCATGAAGTAGAGTAAAAGCCATTTCATCACAACCAGACAAGTGCTCCATAAAATTCCTACTTTTTTTTTGCTTAAACAATATTTTATCTCGAAAAATTAGCAGTAAATCAAGACGGAGACTTTTTGACCCAACTGTGTTGCAGTCAGCATCTCTCCACCTCCCTCAGTGCAGGTTCCCAGCTGATTGCTGGGCTCAAAACCCTGCATATTTTCCTTTGTGTGTTGATTTGAATCCACACAAAATACAGGAAAACTTTCCTTTGAAGAAAGTGGGAAAGCAGTATGGCAAGGAGCCTAGGTAGGTATTGAGTTACTTTCTGTAATTCATATTTTCTCTAATGAGAGGCTTTTAGAGAAAGATATTCCCCTGGTCGCTCTGCAAGTCGGACAGGTACAACAACAAGTACAGCAGACGGGGCTGTGTAATCTAGAGATGGCTTTGAACCTGCTCCCAGGATACGAGAACTCCTGAACTTTAAAGGTATTTAGATCCCAATCTGGATCTGTGCATTGTGGTTGACCATTTACTCCGCTCCCCCACCATACTACATATATATATCTATCTTTCTTTTTTTCCCCAACAATGACCCAGATGAAAACATGAGATGTGAACAACTTTTGACCTTGAGGCAATTGTTGGCATCTTAGTTTCTTGACTTATGTTTGTGAAAATGGGAGGACTTCCACGAACGTGCCTAGCACATGACTTGCAGCATTTCCCTGAAAATATCACTCCATTTTACAGATTAGCCCAGCTCAATACAGTTACAAAATAAAATGAAGCACTGGAATACAGTAGGAACACATGTAGCTTGTGTGGTTCCCGTGTCAGAGTACTTTATCAAACTCCTTTTTTCCCCTGCTGGGATCAGCACAGTAACTTTCCTCACGCTTGAGACAACTTCCAACATGAGACAAGGATCTTGAACAGATACAGGATTCCTTGACATTAGTATGATACCTTCATAGGAAAATCAGATTTTCAATGAATTCATCAAAAGGTTTCCAGGCCAGGAGGGAAGGTAATAAAGATACAGAATTCAGGCCAGAGCAGCTCCCTGAGTACAGTCCAACAACTTACAAGTCTCAGATGAGAACAATTCTTTTAATCTTTTAATGGCATTTCAAGTTTACTGCTCTACAGAAACACTGCAGATCCTTTGGGTGGGTTCTGCCAGTGTGGCTTCACCTGCCTGTGCTACCCACAGCATTGTGTGTTCCTGCTCCTTGGCTGAACACACTTGCAAATATCCCGCCCTCGACATTTCTATGAATTAAAACAATTAGTTCCCATGAATTCATTGTGGATACAACTTTGAAGTTTTCCCTTTGTGAGCATCGGGGTCATTCAGAGTCATTTGCTGCAGAGACTGAGGAAAGGAGTCAGGATTTGGGTGGGTGAGGACAGCCAAGGAGTCAAGGTGCAATTTGTAAACATCATAATCAGCTCAGGAGAAAGTGTCCCACAGGATTTCCTGCCATCACTTGTGATGCTGGTATGAGTTACAAGAGTGGACAACAACAGCATCTCCAAAATATTTTAGATCTTTTATCTCTACAATTACATTTTCAATAGGCTTTGAAAATACAAGACCTTTCATTAATTTTCTCTCTCAATGGCAGAAGCACCCATGAAACTACAAGCTCAGTTTGGCCCCCCAGCTAAATTTGGTGGCTCTCACAACCTGGAAAGCCCAGGCTGTGCTAACAGGGAGGGAAAAAAAATTCTTGGAAGAGGAACTTTTCCTTCTTTTGAAGTCAGAATGGATTTGCAAGGGTCTTAAGTGATGAGGGGACAGTTTTAAGTAGAGAGGATATGTGTATAATTTTAACCATGTAAATAGTCCTTTGCAGCCTGGGAATCTTCAGACTTTTCAAAGCTTTAAGAAGTTGGCACTGCATACTTGTTAAAATCAGTTTAACCACTTGCCAAGAGGTTTAAAGAAAGACGACACCTATTTTGCATGAATAGTAATATTACTCTGATGAATTTAGTTATACTAATGGGAGAGCTTAAAGAATATGCTCCTGCCCCTGATGGAATTTTTAAGGCAAATAATAAGGTTCTGGAGGGTGTAACCTAAAACAGACATTTCATAAAAGATTCATCCTTGAACAAAAATGTCATGAAAGCATGAAATGAAAACTAGACGACAATCAGAGTTCCTCTTGAAGTGCTTTGTAGTAATTATTTTTTAAAATCCTCACAAAAGGCTCCATTCAACTGCAGAATAGCAAGTGAGGTCTGGATGGTTCAAGGCCAAATAATTTCTGCAGTGGAAAAAACAGCTTCAGTTCTTCAGTTCTGATGTAAGGTATTTTAAATGGGCACGAGCTTCAATTATTGCTTTCTTTTCCTTCTGTGGGACATGAATTGCCCACAGATAAACCCCCTGCTCTGCAAAGTGGTGACCAACATCATTTGCAGCTCTAGTGCTCCTGATTTCACAGTGACACCAAGAATCACAGCCTTTGGATGAGGGTCAGGGGGCTTGTGGCACCACATTTTGGGCTGGAGACCCCTGTTTTGCCAGCTGGTCCAGACATTCTGGTGGGTGGATCCTGCTGCTGGTTGACTAAGAGTACACCAGGTTGGGAAGGTTGGAAAGGTTGGACCATTTCCTGTCTCCTGCCTCCTTTGTGTCCTGTTTGCACCCCACAGACCCCACAACCAGCTCTTGGCTCTTCCAGCAGGTTGTTGCAGAGTGGGAGGTGGCCATGGAGCAAGGGAAGTGCTTCCAGCCCTTGCCCTCATCCTTTCTGCAAGGAGGAGGCCATGAAAGCAGCATCTCCCCAGCTCTGGGGAGGGAGTATCCTGGAGAGGAAGGTGGGACCAGCACAGATGCTTAAGAATCACACATGGATGAGAGAATTTAACAGCCATGATCTGATGAGCATCCAACAACAGCACCACTGATACTACCTGTAGCTATCACCCCAGATGACTGCCATGGCAGAGGCAGATCACCACCTTTGGGTGACAGATCTGCTCTAGATGAAGATATTTCCCTGTGATGGAGTCGCACTTTTTAGTCATTCAGACTGTAAACATGGTCTGGGATTGTAAACATGGTCTGGAAAGTGCCAGCAGCTGGAGAATCAGCCACCAATATCAAAGAAATACTGCCAACCCACACCACCAAGAGGCAGGAACACACCATTCCCCTAACCCAGGTCTTAGTGGTGACCCCAGTGGAAGCTGGTGGGAGTGGTATGTGTATGAATGACCCTCAAGCAGCTCCAAAAGCCCAACTTCCAGCTGACCCTGCTGCACTCCCCTTGGAAAAAGGCCCGTTCCTGCCTGTTTGGTGTTTTTTGTGGTGGTGCCCAAGCAGCACAAATGGGTGAGAATCAGTCAGTAACTCGCTGGCACACTGGTGAGTGCTCACCGGTGCCTGAACATGCAGGGTCCTGCCTGGCAGAGGGAGCCAGGCCTGGCTGCCGACACCTCCCACCCATCCCTGCTGTCCCCCGGGGCTATTTCACACTGTCTGAGCTCACCAGGCTTTCATCTCTTTATTTTCCCTTCTCTTGTCTCGTGCAGGAAAAGGCATTTCCTGAGCTGCCGGAGCTGCAGGTGCTGGGTGAGCCCTTTGCACCAAGGGGACCGAGCACAGACCTTGGGCACCGCCCCGATTTCCCAGTTCCTCAGCTGGGAAGAGCCCTTGTGCATCCACAGCACGACCAGTTCCCATCCCAGAGGTTGCCTGTGTTCTCCTTCAGGCTCCGAGACGTGGCGAGTGGACATTCCCCTCCGTCTGGGGAGTCACTGAGTGGGGTGGGATGGATCCCTGGGGAGAAGAGCAGCAGGCAGAGCGAGGCAAAGGGTTGACATTGCTCATTGCTGTACAGCTGTTGGGGTTTTTAACACGTGCAGCTTCACTCCAAGCCTACACTGTGCCTTCCTTGCCCAGGGGAGCCAGGCTCACGCCCCAGCATCCCCGAAATGCGGGTGACAGGGACGTCATTCTTCACTCGAACAATAGCAGCTTGTTCACAGCTCCATACCAGCCTGGTAAAACTCTGGATTTTCGAGTGTGTTTGAGTTGGGGCTTAGCTAAACAAAACTGGTTTTCTAAGGCACGCTGAGGGATTCTCACAAGCCTTCACGTCCCCGGTTCAGACTTGCTCCCGATGTCCTTCCCCCCAGCATCCTTCCCTTCTCTCGCCTTGTTTATGCTGCTCACCCCTTTGGCAATTCTAATTCAGCACTGAAAATCCTCCTGGTCCTTCTTAAACCGAGGGCTGACCCGTGTTTAAGACCGTGGTGTTTGAAGCAGAACCTGTTCCCCACCAGAAGATTTTAATTTTGAGCTAAGTGCCGTGCTTTGTTTCCAAATGCTTTATATAAAATTGCTTCAACGTGTAGCTTTCCAAAAAATTATTTCCCCCTTTTCTGAGGCTTTTTCTGGCTTTGGATTTTTTCCCCTCCTGATTTTTAGGACTTCTCCTTCTTCTTTCCTGAGGAAATACCACCCCCTGAACCAGATCTCCTGCGAACTGCCTCTGGACTTTCCCGCAGATGAGTAACCTCTCCGTGCCTCAGTTTACATAGGTATAAAAACCCAGGGAGCATCATTTCCCTGCCTCAGAGAAGCACAGGGAAACTTAATTAACTAACTAATGCCTACAAAGGGATCCCATATCCTCAGGTGGACAATCTATATGGAAAACACACTTCTGAGAGAGTGCCATGAGCACTTCAAGACAGAGATGGAACAACAGGAGATCACAGGGACTTGGCTGTGCTCCTCCTCCTCCAGCAACTCCTCGGTCTGTGCATCTGTTTCCCCTGAGGGACTCGTTGGGAGCCTGCAGAGAGAGAGGACTGAGGGCAGCTGGGCTCCTGTTCCCCTGGGATGCTCTCAGGAAGGGGACAGGGACAAGCAGCGGTGGCAGTGCCTGTGTGCACTTTGTGCCCGACTTTGTGGAGCTCCTGGGCTGGTGCTGGATGGCACAAGCAGCTCATGCAGCAGACACTGGGTCTGCTTCCTTCCTTCCAAGCCCCTCCAAAGCTGTTGGAGATGAATGAGGTGCAGCATCCTGTGATGTGACAGCGAGAGGAGAAGCGGCTGCGATCGAGGAGGAGCAAGAGCAGGAGGAAGCACAGGATGCTCAGCCTGGGTTTGATGTGGATCCTGTCCCAAGGCAGCAAGAAAAGGTGTGAGATGGGGCAAGTCCTGGAGAGGGACTGGGGAGCAGTGCTGGAGGCTGGACCCTGTGAGCCTCTGAGCTAGAGGTGGTGATCCAACCACGTGCTGTGGTGCAAGCCTTGCTGGGGGCTGTACACACAACTGCTACTGGAGTTTTGTGCACCTGCTCTTCCCTTGGGGTGGGTGTTTGGAGCAGCCTGCTGTGCCTTGCTCCATGGCACCCCAATCTGCTGGCTACTCCTGCCCTCCTCCTCCTCCTGCTGCACCAGGTAACTCTTCCCAGGGGAAGTTAACTATGTTAATATGTATGAACACGACCCGAAACGTAACATTTTCTGAGAGACAACAGACCTGCCACTCTCTGCTGGCAAACTTGTGCTGCCTACATGATGAGCACAAGCCCATGACTCTGCAGGCACAGGTAAATGCATATTTCATTACAGTGACATTCCAGCCACCTACGACAAAAATAATGAATGATTTCTTAATGGTTCCAACGGGGTTTGGTTTGTAAGGAGATGAACTTTATTCCCAGTGAAAAGGAAAAGCTGTAGATCACTTTGAGATGGAACAAGCATCTATTATACTATTCACTGTTATGTACTTATCTAGGTCAGTAATTTCTGAATGACCAAAATAACCTTACCATGTTGTATTTTTTATATTTCGTGTAATTATTTTGGTATATTTTGTGTATTTTTCCTCAGTGTTTCCGGAAACATTGTTGTGAATTTCTAAGTCAGAAGAAAACACCGTTTTTTGTTTACAACACTTTCAAGGGATGCCAGTGGAAAGGCAGCTGAACCAACCCCAGTGACAGGATCTGCCTGTGGCCACTGCCACGCAGCAGCTCTCAGCATCAACAGTACCTGCAGTAATCCCATTCCTGAACAGCCAAATCCTCGGAAAGAGAGGTTGGGATGCCATGGGATGAAAAGGGTTGCTTTGCAAAAAGCCTGAAGGAGCTCAGTTTGCTTCCTGGGTTCATGGTGGAGCTTCACCCTGCCACAGCACCCTGTGTTCTACACTTCCCACTGTCCTCGAGTGACAACACAACCCTTGGAGCCACCAGCCTCCCTCACTGGAGTTTTAGGAGAAGCATCCACAAGAGTTCTCCCATTTTCCTTGGACACTGGTGTTCCCTTTTTTAATTTGCCTGTCTCTTGTGATTCAAGCAAGACCTGGGCCAGCTGCAGGTAAGAGTTCAGGAAATCCCTGTGTCTCTGCCAGGTGAGCATGGCCCTGGTGATGGGGGATCTCAGGTAATCAGGAATATCTGAGGTGCACTAGTTATTGCTATGTTCTTCACGTTTATTGCCAAGTGTAGCTACAATATTCATGAAATGGTTTGCACTCCTGTGCTAGACTGACACATTTCGAGAAGTCGGAAACAAATCCTCTTTTCAAAGTGGAATTTAAAGCTGTTTTGCAACATTTCTCTAACAGAGAACACTTTTAAGGCAGAAATATTCAAAGTTCAAGGCCTGCAAGTGCACTTACTACTTTGTTACTACCATTAGCAGCAGTTTTACTCAGCTGGAGAACGGGTCAAGATCCCACCTCACCACTGGTGCCACGTCCACCCAACCCTTTCACAAGCTCTGGCTTCAGACTAGGCTGTGTTTCTTCTGACTGGCTGTATTTGGGAAGGCATTTAAGGACTTTATTTCCCTACAACACCTCCTACATTTCATCCTACGCTTGCAAAGTGAATTTGTACATTCTTCCTACCTGTTCCTGGAGCATTTCACAGCAATACCAGCCAGTGCACGAGTGCCTGGGACAAGCTGTTCTCCCCAGGCACATCCTAACCTCTCCCTATCATGATTTTCAGGACCCCTGTTCTTCCAGCGTGCATTTTCCCTTAATTTACTGCTTCACCCCCAATCCCACTCTTCCCTCCAGTTCCTACCATGCAGGATGGAGAGCTGGTGATGCTTTGGTAAATTCAGGCCACTCCAAAACTGGACATGAACATACATATGGGTTCAAGCACCCACTGAGCTACCTCAGTGCTTAACTCCAAATATAAGGTGAGTCTCACTTGGATAGTTCATATTAAAAGTAAAATACAAACTTCAAGCTGTCACCATTGGGACAAAACATTCAAGAGACAGTTTAAACTGTCCAACATTAACATTTGATATTTTTTTATTGCCTTCTACTGGCTACCTTTGTCACATCACCCATCCCACTAATGGCCACCTTGTTACTAACCATGGATTTCATGGTTGTTAAACCCGAGTTCAGCAAGTCACAGATGACTTTATTAGGCATGACTTCAATAATCACCGTTTTAATTGCACAAACTCTCCTCTCTGCCCACCCTAAGCACGAGCTATTTTTAAGCTGAAGCAACATTATCCTTTCCACTGGGCAGCTCAGTGTGCCATCACACAGGGCACTCTGCCAACAAAAAAACTAAATAAAATGAAGCAGGGCAAGAGCTCACCCGTTCCTGTGCTGCTTTGAGGTACAAGCCACATCTGATAAGGCAGAAGTGAGACCGCAAGAACCACTTTCTGCTCAAGGTTCTGACGAAAAGAGTAACGGGGAAAGGAGGTGAGATGGGGCTCAGCTGACAGGCTGGACCAGGCTCATGGCTGCCCACAGAGTCCACAGCAGGGAACAAACCTGTCTGCTTCAAAAAATACCGAAAAAAAAGCCTTTTACAAGCAACCCTGTAGCGAGTGGCTGTGCCCACCCTACAGAGGAAGCACAGGCAGGTTGCACCGGGAGCAAACACCACGTTGGCTTTGCTAAAGCATGAACTGTCCTGCTGCAAATTCCCCCATCCTTACACCACCATGGACCTCCAAGGTGTTGTGTCCAAGATGGGCAAACCAACCCTCTTGGATGGGTCTGACAGGAGAGAAGGGATCGTTTCTTTCCAAGAGGAGGTGGTTTAAAACTAAAACTGAGGTAAGAGATATTGGAAGGTGGAAGGTGACCTTCTCTGTGGCAAGGGGGGCTGGGGTGAGATTATCTTCAGGCCCCTTCCAATCCAAATTATTCTATGATCCTATAATGATTCTATGCCAGTCCTGCACTTGACCATCACTTAGGAGCTGGTTTATGCCTCAAGTGCAAAGCATCATCTTCCTCTGCATTATCATCATTAACAAAAGTGTTCTTAGCGCTCAGACTCTCAGGAAAGAGCTCCCTTCCCCATTGCCTGAAACACCAACCCTTACAGACCTGGATTTTCATTTGGATAGATGACCTGTAGTGGGAGACACCCCCCAGCAACCTATCCTCATCCTTTATCTGCACTGGAGGTAGTATGACTTCTTTCAGATATCAAAATTACAAAAGAAAAAAAAACCAACCCCTTGTGCCCAAACCCCAAATTTAAACTAACAAGAAACCCACTCCCAAACAAAACAGAAAAAAACAGTTCTGAAAGTTCATATTTTTCCTACTGCACTGAGACCAACACAGAAAAAGATTTTTGTGAAACTTCAGATGTTGAAGTGTCAGAAAAAGTGGATCAATATCCACCAAACTGGATTCCGTGCCAAGCTGGGCTGTATGGCTGGCACGGACAAATTCATTTCTGCATGAACTGTGCTTAAGCACATTCACATCCTCAGGGCATGCAAATGCAGGGTTACCATGCTGCAGCTGACACAAGCCTTGATATAATCCTCAACTCTCAAAGAAAAAAAAAAAATATTAGGAAAAAACCCCCAAACCCCAAGAACTAAAGCAGAGCTTTTCCAGGTCAACAGATCCTTCCACAGGCACAGGAATTCTTCAAGGATATTCCACAACTCCACAGCCTCAGATCTCCCGTTCAATCACAGCTGTACCACTCCTGCATTTTATATATAGACCCTTCCTGATAACTTTTATTGCACAGTTTAAAAACATAATCGGGCATGTGATAAATAATTGTGTGAGCTCTGCACCCGTGAATGGCTTTAACTCGCAGCTTATGCTCGGTAATGAATGTCAGAGTATGTGTTAATAAAAAATTAAATCACCAGAGCGTGGTGTCAGGGAACATACTTTTGGAACCTAATGCTGTTAAGTTTTCATGTCATGTGAACTGTAATATACAGTAGCAAGGCACAGGCATTCCTACTCCCTTTGAATTGTACAGATGTTTTGTGCTCCCAGAGAAGATCCTAAAGAGAGACGAACACTCTTAGTATGTATCTATTATAACGTTATTAGCCACACTCCTAATTAATCCTTAGGAATTCCAGGCATTTTTCATTTAGTTCTTAGCAAAGGAAAGGGGGGAGGAAAAAAAAAAGGTGCCTTAACAACTATTTGTGTCGTGGAGTTCATAAATGAGCCCATCACCCTATACCAGAACTGCTATAATTTTATCGGAATGAAAACCATTCCCTTTGATCTCCTCCAGTTCTTAAATCCAGCAGTTGTGTATTCAAACATCAATGGAAATGTGGTTTCAAGCTTCCTCTTTCATTATCTTTCTCAAAGATAAAAAAGAGCAAAAGGAAAAAAAAAAAAAGTTCTGAGCTTTAGAGATGAGGCAATATTTTTACAGTAATTTCTTTATCTGATTTCATCCTGTTTACAGAAGCTGCTGTTTGGAAGATCTCATCGTGTCCCCCCCCCCCCCCCCATTTTCGAGATGGCTTTTCTTTAAATAAACGTATATTAAATAATAGAACAGACAACAAAGTCGGCTTCCTGCTTGCTCTTTATTGTAAAGGAGATAAGGTTGCTAAATGCTGCACTATCTGACTTTGGTTTGGTGCGTGACCTACATGGATCAAGATGGAGATTTAATGATTAAACTTAACTCCTTTATCTTCAGCAAAGGGGGGGGGGGGGGCAGGAAAGAGTACCCAAACAAACTACTTATGTTCTGGCACGATAGAATTACAGTTCAACACAATAATTAACTATCTGACACATTCCTGCGAGGCTGCAGATGTCATTAATGGCTCCAAAATGCCCCTTTCTCTGTTGTCACAACCCAGAGCTCTTCTCAGCAGCCAAAACATGCACGTCCTCTACAGAGAGCCAGCGCTGGCAAAACCCATTTCATCCCTCCTCAGCTGATTCATACAGCCCACAGGTGTGTTTCATGCTTCGTGTACCACTGATAGGCAAATTTAGGAACAAATTCAATTAAAACAAAACACATCCTTAATCTACCAAACCCACAGAAGCATTTTAATCTCTTCCGTTCAAGGCCCTGGACTCCAATTTTCCTGTTTGCTTCTTTACAGCTCTTGAAACGTATTTTAACCTCTCACACCCAGATAACACAGTTCATTTTGCCAACCATTACACAACCAGTGTCTCTGAACAACCCAGGAGAAGACACAGCCCTCTAGATGATTCCCAGGCTGCTCCTCTTGCACCTTATCAAGCCCATTTCAAGTAGATCATAAAAACCTTGAATTAATCTGCTTCACTACAAACTTCAAAAGGTCTGACACTTCAGTTTGGATGGCTTGTAAAAACTACACGTACCTATGCATGCAACACTTGTGCAAAAAAAAAAAATAGACTGGTAAATCAACCCAAAACACCCAAGGAAACTCCAAGTCCAACCTGGGTTCACCACGGGGCCTCCTGAGTTTTGTACAGCTCAAACTGTGGGCACTGGCAGTGGGTTTTATTTTTGCATGAAGGCCACATGACATGCAGCAAGTTTAATGAAGTTTGTTCTTAGCATTATTTCAAACCTCCAGGGCTGCTGTCACCCACGTGGATCAAAACAGCAGGATTTATTTGCATCAACTCCCACTGGAAACAAAAAGCAGCAGCTCCAGCTCCTGCAAGATCCAGAAAAGCAACAAGCTCCCTCTACCTCCAGCACCAAGAAAGATGAGGACTTCAAGGGCAGAACTCACTCCCCACCTTGGAGCATCAAAGTTCATTAAAGCAAGGAACAAATTTAGGATCTTACCTTCCAGAAAAAATCCCTGCAGAGTTGCAAGACCAGCTATTTCAGGTGCCAGAGGAGTTTCCCTGCCAGAAGTCCCAAGGCAGCCCCAGCAGCACTCACCACCTGCCCCAGTGGGAGCATTTACCTTAATTAATGAACCCACATGGAGCTGAGAGAAGCATTTCTGCCCCCTCCTCCTCCTGTTGACATAAAACCTGGCTGCCCCTGGCCAGGTGGGCTCATCAGTATTAAGAGGTTCATAGGAAAACTGGTTTTGTCCTGCCACTTTCTCCTGTGCTGGAATGGAGTGGGGTGGGAGGAGAGGAGTCAGGTTGTCCCTGTGCTGCTAGATGGCACTTCCATTTTCTGATGAGCAGCCTGGGTAAAGACTGAAGTTGTTTTATCAGTTCCCAGGGCCCTTTTGTCCCATCTTTCATGGCCTTCCCATGTTCCCTAGCTCCCTCTGACCGCTTAAATAGTATAAAATACCCAAAATCTGACTTGGAAACCAAATGCCAGCTTAATACTATGGACTATTCCCAACCAAAAGTGCTGAAAGGAAGCAGCCTGCAAACACAATGCTCAGCCCTCATCAGGGGAGAGGAATTCCATCCTGGAATGCCATGAATGCTGTCACAGCCAGAAACAGAGCTGCTTCCAGAAGATGCTCTGTGGCAGGAGGGGAGATGCTCAGTTGGCCTCTGCATCACCTGGTATTAGATCAGTGAGCATTAGAAGGTTTGTAGCTTTAGATTCCTATGGACAACCATCATAGCTTGAAAATTTAATGCTAAGGAATCAGTGCTAGTGATGGGAAAGCTGATCTTGATATAAAATTAAAAAGAGAAAGAGAAAGAGAAGAGGTGACAACGCTCACTGATCACTCTCTTGCTTATCTTTCTAAACAAGACTCCCATGTCTTTCCAAAAAAATGTGGGAAGAGGAGCAGATTCAGGGGGATAGCCTGGATGGAGAGATACTGTAACGAGCTAAAGCTGTCTTGGACTGAGGGAAGTTAAGAGGATCCTCAAGTCAAACTTCAAGGACTAATTTCAGAGTCATATTTGGAGTACTGAACACAAACTACCTTGGTATTTGGGGACATCTGGTCTCAAAGCTGATTTGGTTTCTGAACTTTTTTATAGGCTTCCCAAAAACTGAAGCATGAGGCATTTGGCATTTGGGAGAGCCAGAGATGGGCAGCAAATCAGAAGTACTTTCCATCTGCCACATGAGCCATGTTGCTTGTCACACTGATAGATTGGGGACGTTGGATGTAATAAAATGCAAAACAATTAAATGGCACGTGACTCCGGGGAGGGGGTAGGTTTACTTTGCAGGATTTGCATCAACATTTTCTTTGGCTCCCATCCAGGTGGCTCAGCACCCCTTCGAGTCACTTAAACAAACCCAACTTTGAAAGCAAAACCCTGTCAGAAGTTCTGAGTCTCTCCCAGCCCCTCGCCAGGGGGATGGTAAATCGCACACGAGGGGGTCGCCGGGGCCACAAATCTTCTCTGAGGGTCTCTGCTCCCTTCACACACGTGAGAAAACTCATAGCAGTCTTCACGTGGCCTTTTGAGCAGCAGCCCTGTGCAGTCCAATGCCAAGATTTCTGGACAGGGCCGTAATGGACAGGTAAAGCTCAGCTCCACCTTCAGTCCTTTGCAGAGGAGATGGTCACACTGGGGATTTTGGTCAGCACACTCTGAAGAAGAGTGTAGGGGGACCCAATGTTGGGCCCAGATGTGCCTCCTGATGCTGAGCAGTTGATGGATGATCTGGGGCTTGACTTCACACTCGTTAGTGACAGAAGTTTTGGTGCACAGATAATAAGCAACCTGGTATGTATTAAAAACCAGCTACAGGTTTGTTCCAGCAGATAGTTATGATTTATCTCTTTTACAGCCTGGTTTGCAAGCGCAGAGCAAACTTTTTGTTCCGTGAAGTTCAGAGCAAGCAGCTGGCTCGCACTAGTAACAATATCTGGGGCCTTGTGATTATTTTATTTAGAGTATTTTTGCAATTAACCTCGTCCCTAAAAGTCTTTCTGTTTTGATGAGGTTATTTTCATAGGGTGCAAGTTGAAAGGGGGCTGGGACAGCTATGCACACGTATTGTAATCATATTTGAGCCATTTTTGTTCTTCATCTGTTTAATGTCATCTGCTCTGCCAAAGTAGCTCAGGTCCTTCAGGGCAAGCTGCATTCCTGATTTACTGTCCCTGTGTGCAGCTCTGGGAGGGAGGCACTGCTGGGCTGGGCTCAGCTCCCCTGCCCTCCTTGCTCAACCACCGGTGCTTTTACAACCCCTCGTTAACCTCGTGATAACCATTAACCGTTGTCAGTGGTTGCTTGTATTCCACAGTCTGTGTAGCTGTTTAGAGGGAAGTGAATTGGAATTTGGTCCTGAATTAAAACCCTGACTTGGATTTACGCAGCCCTTCGGAAGAGCTGTGAGGCCACGAGCAAGAAGGTTTTATCCAGTAAGGAACTGGAGTGAAGAGGAGTTTTCCTGGAGGCAGGGCCTTCCTCCCTGCTGGGACCCTCCCTTGGGACATGAGGCAGGCACTGCTCTCAGACTGCTGCTGCTCCAACCTGAAGCTTTGGAGTCTGGATCCCTTTCACACATATGTGATCAAGCTGTGGAGGTGGAGTGAGCTCCAGCCTTCTGGAAAAGATGCATGGAGGGGTGTGTGGAGGGGGAGTTTGCATCATGTGTTCTGTTTCAGGCTTTTTCGCTTCTCAGTTAATAAACAAATGTAAAACCCTGCCTCCAGAAGTCCCTACACCTCAGAGTCACAAGTGATGGACAAGAAGAGGCTGGAGTTACGGGATGATGGGGACAACATGTTGCTGTCCTGCTTCGTGAAGCCATCCAGAAACTTGCTTCATCCTGAAGCTGTGTGTGGGGGGGAAATGTCCTGTAGCCAGAGGGGGAAAAGTTGGATTTTTTGTGTTTGTCCCGACAGGCACCACAAGCTCCTTTCTATCACCTCTGCCTTCCCCTCCACCTCGTTTGCTGCTAAAGGAGCACTGGAGAGTTGTGCTTCAAAACATGCCACCAAAATCCATTTCTCAGGTCCTCCTCATTTCTCTTCATGTTCCCTGAGTACACACAGATAGTTAATGACCTAAAACTGTAATTGAAGCAATTACTTTACACCGAGGCGAACACAGGTGTTAGCGCCCTCCCAGAGAGGCCCTCAGTGCATTTGCTTAATGCTTTTAATTACAGTTGTTAATATGACAGATTGATAAGACACTTGACAGCTTCTGTTTAGGTTGGGATGTTCTTGTACCCTGCAAATGCTCCAGAGATGCTTGGAAGCAGCAGCCTGCCCAGGATGCAGTGTTACTGACTCCAACCATATCCCAGGGCATTGCATCAGCTTAAAATGACTTTTTTTTCCTTCTCTTTTCAACGGGGACTTTTTTCCTCCTTCACCTCCCAGTGCGAATGTGGATGTATGAGCAACAAACAGCAGTGGGAAAGGAAATGCAGAGAAACCACACAACGATTTACTGGGGCTTTAGGAAAATATTATCATTCTTAATGTTTGTCGGCATGTGGCAATTTTCTTTGAACCGGGGATGGTTTAAATTCCTTCTTGCTTTGAAGACTTAATTTTCTCCCATAAAGATTATGGAGACTGTCTTGGATAATTTTAGGACTTAGGCACACTATTTGCTGAGCTCAGGCATGTTTTGCACCATGTATATTTTATTTGCCACCTGCCAGCTAGTGTCCACGTTTTCCCAAAGTCTAGAGGTCATGGATAAATCCTGAGCAAAGCCATTCTCTGTGGCCCACACCCTGTGTTGGAGGTTCATGGCCCAAGCACCCACAGGCAGGCAGACACAGCTCAGCATCACTCTTTAAATAACATTTCCAGGAGCAGTGAAAGCCCCAACCTTGCACACAGGGACACCTGTGAGTAAATCTTCTGAGGGCCATGTGCCAGACAGATGCCTGTGTGACAGGGTGTCTGTCTTGCTCGTGATGCAGAACCCCCCCAGCCTCAATGTGTTGACAGGCAAGCGAGGCGTGAACCTAAAGAAAGAAAATCCCAGAATCACTAAGGTTGAAAAATACCTCCAAGATCATCAAGTCCAAACTTTAATGTCTCTGTTGCTCAGATTAGAGCTGGGCCAAGGGTTTCACCCACTCCCTGGTTTGGCCATGGTGGAACGGACAAGAAACATTTGGAGGTGACATGAGGAATCATTCCCAGCCCTGGGGACTGGGTTATGAAGTAGAAGATGGAGATGAGGCGTGAAAAAGCATGTCAGTGTAAAATCACAGCTCTTTGGTTAGGAGGGGAACATGCTGAAAAGGACTAATAGATGAAACCCGAGGCAGACAAATTCAAAATAAAGCCTGCAGACACAGCAGTCATTGTAGAGCATTTCTGACTGACTGTTGTGCCTGTGTTTGTGTCTGCAGACGGTTAAGTAGAAAGGGATTGTTGTCTTTACTCACACACATTCCCTCGCCCTGAGTTAACTTCCTCGGGCAGAAGAGTGCCCAGAAATAAACTGTCATAACCACCGAGTTAAACTGCCAAGGGGTGGTGAAGTGTCCAGCTCCAATGTCTTCAATCAAGGCCGGTTTCCTCCTTTGAAGATATGCTTTTGCCAAGCACAAGTTGTACCTCAGTCAGACGCCAGTTATTGGACTTGATACGGATGAAATCTAATGGCCCATGAAATAAAGGTCAGCAGAAAAGAAAGATTATTGAATGGTGTCTTCTGGCCTCGAGTATACGAATCTGCAAAAGGTTGGCAGCTCGCACCCACCGTCATGGTGCTTTTCATGGTGTCCTTTGATAACGGGATTAGGGAGTACCAATATTAGTTCAAAAAAGCTGCTGGAAAGTCTCTGACATTTGGTCATTACCAGCCTTCAGTCACTATTGATTGGTGTCTGTGCTGGAGCTGGTAATCCAGCCCAGGGAGGGATCCAGGAGGCTGCAGATATGCTGGGGATCGATACGGAGGTCACGATCCGACGGGATGCTCTTGGCACTGCTCTCTCTGATGCTCGTGGTGGGACCCTAAAGCTTCCTGTGGGTATTTTAATAAACTAGTCCTGATATTTGTTTTTTAGCAGGTTATCCTGCCAAGCAGCTTGGCAGTGTTCTCGTTTCTCAGAGCAGAGGAATCACCGCTTCTTCTCTCCCAAAGCATTTACTATCGCCCTGCCTGGAACAGCGTTCCCCAAGCATGAATATTTCATGGGACTGGTTTTGGGGAGATTACTTATGGTCAAGTTTCCATGGCCAATAACTAGATTTCTGTGACCATCAGCACTTTTTTGGTAATTTAAAATTTACTTGAAAAGAAGAAGAAGCAAACCGAGGCTGTACGGGTACAACCAAGGTCTTGTGCTCTTACAAATACCACGATAAAAGTGTATTAGTTCACAAGAATACTTTGAAATATTTAAGAGAGCATCAGCGGGAAATATATACACATGTATATGTATAAAACTAGCATTTCGTGAAGTGTGTGGGAAGGAGAACATTTGGGAGTCAGCACATTTCCTACCAACTACATTAAGTGCACCCAAGGGTGAATTTTTTATTTATTTGGATTTTTCTTTAGAACTACCCCCTACAGAGCTTTGGATCTGCGGACATGAAAAATAACAACAAGCTTCACAAACATACAAGTCACAAACCCCTTGTTGATGCAAAGAAGGTGCTGAGCCTGCCCAGCACCTTCCTCTGGACATAGCTGGGGAAATCTGATCCCAAAAAGCTGAGATTTCTTCTCAAAACAGCCAGACCTGCCTGGACCTGATGGCTGGGATGGCTGTAAGCTTTTCCTGTTGCTTCCATGAGCCATCCCACCACAACTGTCCCATGGCCCACCCCCTGTAAGAGATACTTATTTTCAAGGTGAACATTCCTATTTAATGGGAAGCACCTTCTTCGTGTGAAAATCAATTTGAAACATCCCTGGGCTCGAGTGGTGCAGAAAGCTTTGACAAAATATTTGAACTATGTTTAGCTCCTTGGATAAATCTGTCTTGCCAGAAATATAACCGTTTTGATAAGCTCTCATTTGGAGAAATTTCTCATCTCCCTCTTTGCTCCCCAAACAGAATAATTAATAAACCAGGAATACAGAAGACTACACTGGCATTCCAAACAAGCCTCTCCCTTGTTACAGGAGGGTAGCTGCTCTCATGTCTCCTATTAGGATTACTCCTCTTTCAGAAATCAGCAAATTTTTTTAAGGAACTTGAATCAGATTTGTCCTGAAGGTGCAATCAAGGAAGAAAAGCTCTGCAGGTTTTGCCCTGCAGGAGGACATCAAATTGCCATTTTCCCTTTCTCAGTGGGCTGTGGATGGTGCCAGTGGAGCTTCTCCTGGTGGTCAAGGATGAGAAGTGTCACAGAAACAGCCGGTCTGGTTCCTTCTGCCTTTCCTCGGCAGCCAGCCAGGAGCAAGATACTGTTTTTTTCCCCTCAATCTCTCATTTCCAGGGCATTTTGCCTTCCCATTAACCAGTCAGTGGCTTGTCCCAGTCTTGTCCTGGTTTGTCTTCCCTCCTTGCATCACATTTGGGACAAGAGGCCCTGTCTGGGCATCAAGGTCCACGAAGAGCTCACAGAAGTGACCCTGAGATCTTCCTGACCCTCTGCTGTGTTTGCTCATTTCCTTCTCAGCTCTCTTTCTATTGCTTTTCAAATTAAGGTGCACAGGAAACCAGAGCGGTTTCTGATCTCTCCTCCACCTAAAAAATTAGAACATCAAAACCAGTTTTACCAGCAATAAACGAAGCTACTTTGAAAAGTGAGGCAGAGGGATCTATCTGGAGTCAGTAAGCCATTGTTAGGATCTCTTTGATCGGGAGCCTTAAATGAAAATTATCAAATGGCGCTTTAAAACATACACCCTTTTGTTTGATTAGCCTGCCGCAGATAACCTTTATTAAACCTGATCTAAAATTACAGCCATGCACTGGTGGTTCTTTGATGCCTTGGCTGTTTCATTTCCTGTTTATACTATGATACACGTTGCACTAGGAGATAAAGCACTTCTGAAGGATATTAAGACATGAAAGTCCCTTGGCTATTTGCTGGCACTGTTTTGATGTTTTCTTGCTCTCTAGAAATTAGCATATCCTTTTCAAAGACTGCCTCTGATGAGAGTAATCCTTTGCCATGATGTATTTGCTAAAAGTCATAAATGATAGTATATTGTGTAAAGAAATGACACATAAAAGGGACGATGCTAGATTATTGATAATGAGGCAACTTGTGCAACTCTGCTTTTGGCTTTTATAAAACACATTTTTGACACCATAAATACATTGAGCTTATATTAATGAGGATTTAATACTTCTGAGATTTTAGAAACTTGCTTAGAACAACTTTTCAAAAGAAGGTTTTTTTGGGAAGTTTAATGTTTTCACTAATTTTGATAAGATATTCTGTTAAGCACGTTTTGCTGCCTTCATAATGAGGAATGATGGAAAGGTTTTTAGCACGGCTTTGCCAGAATTAAACTGTGCTAGAATATTTATTTTATTAATTTGTACAGTGTCTATTGCCATAGTGACGAGGTGGATTAATTATAGACATTTGCAACAAAATGTTACCTTTCAGAAAAAAAGAATTTTGACACACATAAAAGCAAAACATGAGGATCTGATATCTGAAGGTGTAAATAAGTATTGCTCCGTTGAAGCTTTGAAGTGACATTGATTTACATCACCAAAAGATCCCTCTCCTGTTGTCACTGACAAATGACCTGAGCATTTTCACAGGAGAGAAAGCCATGCCTGGATGACCTAGAAAATAAGGACCAGGGTGTTGGGATGACAGAGGGACAAGGAAGAGCAACAAGGGCTTGGAGATCTTAACCAGTCTCTTTTCAGAGGCGCTTTTCTGAGACTTTCCAAAGTGCTTTGGATGACAAGCTCTAAGTTAGACTATAAAATTTCTGCAACTGTATGAAAATCATCATAATATTTACTGAGTTGTGTTTGCACAAACACTCTTCCATCACTGTCACTTGCTGACATGTGGCAGCACAAGATCTGGGCTCTGAGGGAGGTGACACGGGCCAGGCGTGGTGGCATCGCTGGCTTCTTGCCCTGTGGTGACTTTGGTGGAGTGTGATAAAGATTTACATAAGGTTTTTTTTCTGTAGACAGACACAGAGAGCTGAATTTTGTATTTTTTTCAAATTGGGTGACCAAAGTTACACACCTGAGGCCGTGTGTGACACCTGAGGATGAGGATTTTGGGTACCTAAATTAGCAAACAGAATTTGCAACCACCCTGAATCCCTGAACTCACCCTCCCAAAAATCCAGTCCCTTATCTGTACACCTTCCTGTGGAGCTGAGCCCTCACCTTAGATATCCCAGGTTGATAATCCTGCCCTCAGGAGCCAAAGATCTCATCTGATACTCACCGAAATCAATGGAACAATTGACTGTGGGTGGCTGCTCCAAGAAGCCCTGAAGGCATAAAGGCCACAGCCAGCCTGGAAGGAGAGGTACAGCCCTGCTGCCACCAGCACCCTCCCAGTAGGCACCAGGATGGACCATTTGGAGTTGCCACCATTCTAATCAGCACAGGGCACTACTCTTCCTCTCTGTGCACCTCGCTGGCTCGGGGCAGGAGCTGCAGTTTTATTAGTTCAGGTAAACTACAGCAGGAGATGAGAGGAAGGAGCAATTGGAAAGGCAGAGACAAATTATACCTCCAGTGATGAAAACCACCTTAACTGCAGCAGGGCTAAGACATTGCCAAGATGATTGCCAGTTAAGCATGTATTAGGCAAATATCTCTCCTTCCTTCCAGCTAGGCCTCCAGTGGAATTGCCTTCTCCTACAATTTACTGGATTGAAAGTGCCTTGAGTGACAAAATTACTTTTTTTAATGGCTGCAAAAAAAAAAAAAATCACAAACAGTTGACAATTCAAGAGAAAAAAGACTTCTAAAAAATTGATAGTGTTTTTTTTCTGTATCCTTGTCAGAAAGTCTTTCAACTTCCCTCTTGGAAAGCAGAGACACGAAGAAGGTGCTGGGAAAAGGATTTCTGCACGGGCACCTGCTGTTATTGCTGCAAGCAGTGACAGGGAGCGAAGGTATTTAGGATTAGTCCCTAAGAAATGGTGATTATCAGGGCTCCTTTCTGCAGGACCTTTGCTCATTGGCCTGCATGCCACCCTGTAACAGGATTTGCACAACTCCAGCCAGCCTTTTGGGGAATGTGTCCCATTCCAGAGCTTTGCCTTATGCCATGGAGTATTCATGGCAATGAGCATGACTCATGAGATCAGCTCACGCCTGCAGAGGGTTTTCCACAAATTTGGGGTGATTTCACTAAAATACACGCAAGGCTCGTGCTGAGCTCGTGTTCTAACCAAAACAGAAAGAAAGGCAGTGAGCAGAAAACACGCAATGTCCTCAAAGCCAAAGGGTTTGGTCTTTCCTGGAGGTCCTTGAGAGCCTCCTGCTGTTGTCCTCGGAACTGCCATGTGTCTCCATGGGTCCAAGGCAGAGGAACCAGAGGCTGCTCCAGAATCCAGCTGAACTGACCCAAGAGGCAGCTGTGAGCGAGGCCAGACACTCCCTGCACTAACGGCTCCCTCCAGGAGCCTCCAGCCAAGGGCCCTCGCCTGCCAGCATGTCACAAGACTGGTGAGTCACGGGAGGATCACAAAGTGCTGTTCTCATAATGGAGCTTAATAACAGCCAGTGTCAAGGTAAAAGCACCTGTAAATGAGGTGGCACAGGGCTTTGCAGCCTGGCAGTGGCACTGCTGGGCAGCTCCAGCTCACAGGTCTCCCAGTTCGCTCTGCCCACAAAGTTGTGTCTTGTTCTCTGCAGCAGCTTTGGGACTGATGTGTCACTGCCACAGGAAGGGTCATTTGCAGTACAATGGTGATATCCAGGCAGATAACAGGCTCCCTCTGTGAGCCCTGTGTGATAGCAAAGGTAGACAGTGAGGAAGAGCAGCTTTGCTGCATGGACAACCAGCAGTGAACACACTGTAAACTGGACAGAGAGTGATGTGTCCATGGGAAGTGCCCAGCATGGCAGTGACCCGCCTAAATTCATAGTCCAGGTGGAGATAAGCTCTGTGCTGGACCACAGCTGGCAGCTCTGACTGGAGATGGTTCATCCCCGATGGCCAGGAAGGGAGGAAACCTTGGTGCTCCCCAGTTTTTGTGGGTTTGTGCCTTATCTGGTGGGGTGAGGAAGAAGGTGCTGCAGTCACTGATGGTCTCCTCTTGGCCTGACAGCCATGAAGTTACATGGTGGCCCTAAAATGTCACATCCTGCTTTCCAGCTGTGGCCTCAGTGACCATGGGCTTTCCTGGTCTCCAGCACTCCTATAGCTGTTCTCCCAGGCTGCTGCTTCCACCCCAGATCCTGTGCAGGATGCCCCCTGCCCAGCTGTGTTCCACACAGCACGAATCCTCCTTCCATCTGCAAATCCCTCTGTCCTCCTCATCCTACTGCTTTGCAACTCCAGGGAAATTCCCCTTCTCTTTCCCAACATACAGGTGATGCACTCAGGTGCTGCCACATTCACCTGGACCCTGCCAGCCAGGCAAGAGGTCCATGAACAGCAACAAGACCTCACTAAATCACCGTGTCTAAAACTGCACATTCAAGCACCTGGGGGAGGACATCTGCTCACCTGAAGATTTTCCTGCCCCTTTGCTGGAGCTGACAATGCTCTTCAACTCCTCCCTGGCATGCTCAAGGTTGCATCCCAAGCATCCAGACACTGCCTGTGAGATTTGGTGCAAAAGGTGACCTTTCCCTTTGGAGTTCCTCTAAAAACCCACCCAGCACCCCCCCCTCCCGTTGTTTGTCCCCTGAGCATCGTTAGGGTTTGATAATGATCTCAGAGGTGCTAAGCTGATAATCATCTACCTCAGCTACTCCACACACTTTGTCAGAGGCACGTTGGTAATGAAAACATGAAGTGTAAAGATATCCCCTTCCCAAGGTAATGGAAAACCTGAGTGGAGATTGACATTAGAAACAAGATAGGAGGAGGGAGAAGCCAAGTAAAAAGGAGGAACATCTGGTTCCGTTTTTCTTTGTGAAATTATCTCACACTGACCAAGCAGTACCTTCTCTGAAGTACATAAACGCTGAAGACACACACACATGGTTGTTATCAAATGGTATTGTGCAAAATTAAATTGGCTACTTTATGGTGAAATGGAGAAGGAAAGCAGGCATTTCAAACACATGCGTGTCTCTCAGCGAGGTCTGGAAGCGATCACGATGCAAGGATGGCTACTTTAAAATATCTACAAATAGTTAGGGCCATTCTGCGAGATGAATAAGCTGGGGCTGAATTTAATAAAGTTATCAAGGCCATAATAACACAGGGGCCAGTGCCTGAAACTAATAAGTGGTTTGGTGAGCATGAGATAGTTCATATGTGCAAAGCATTCCTCCGGCGCTGACTTGCAGGGGTAAGACACCGTGCCAAATTCCTCTAACCTCACCAAGATGTGCTGAATGGCTGCCCTTAGGCCAGGCTCAGCAGAGCCAGGCTGGAGGGGACATTTTTGTCCAAGGGGCAGTCACAAGCCCTTCAGTGAACAGAGTTGGTGGGTCCCCCACAGCAGGCACGTGTTTGTCCTTAGCACTTGTGCTCTCTGTGCCAGTCAGTAGCAGGTTTGTGGTTTAAGGAGAGAATCAAAAAAAAAAATCTTCACCAGGAGCAGTCTGTTACGTCAAGTTTTTATCTAATGCTTTTCATCAGTAGCTTCAGGGCAGGTTTCTCAGGGCTCCAAACTCACTGAGCATCCCCAGCCACAGCCACGGGTCCTCGCTGGTCCCTGGAGCTGGGAAGGACACGGGGACTCAGCTGAACGTGGGTGTGGAGAAATGTTCTCCTTTGCATTCTCCGAAATTGAGATTTTTTTCCTTTTGTGGAAAATTCCACATCTCTGATTTTATTATTTTTTTTTCCTAATTCGGAGGAATATTTTAGATATGAGAAATTTTCTCTGGACTAGAAATTCCCATTACTGCACGTGTTGAGAGGAAGGCGTTTAGTTTTTCCATCAGACCTGTGGTAGAGCAGGAAAGAGGGCTTGATTTTCCTGAATTCCACTCCAGAGATTGGAGCTCATCAAGCCACAGAGTCACTGCGGGACTTCTGTTTGGATAGACCCACCTTTCCCACAGAGCTGCAAACCTGGGCAAAGAGTAAAGTAACAAAAGTAACAAGCTTACTTATTTTATTTTTCTTTTAATTTCAGCTTCAGAAGCAGAGACCCAGGAGCAGTGTCGGGTTGGCTTCGGGGAATGCAATTCTCATTCCTTTGAAAATTCTCGTTCTGCTGGTTGGGAGTTTTGTTCAGCATTTCCCTTCCCAGTTGGCATCGTGGGGCTGAACTTTCTCAAGGTGTTGAGTGTGTGGAAAGAAGAAAAAAGAAAGGCAGATTTCATCTAGCTTGGATTTACCCGGGGAGTGATTTTCTTCCAGAGATCCTAATCTGAAACCGCTTCTTCCAGCTCCCTCCCGTAGTAGTTTACAACTCCTGACGTATGTACACAGGGATGGATTGTGAATCTGGGAGCACCAATGGGGCTGCCCATGGGCTCAGGGAAGGCATGGATTGGCATTTTGGCTCATGAGATTAAGAATCAGGTTTATTCCAGCTGTGTCTATGCCTCAGCCCTGTGGCGAAAACCACAGCATTTATGTAAAAACCATTTAGGCAGAATTTACTCATCTATCACCAATTTTGCCAGGGCAGAGGAGTTTAGCTGAGCTTCTGGACATCTCCCAGAGCTGATTCTGTTAAGATTAGCCTTAAAACTCTCCACCACAGCCCTCTGTAAAGGTAGGAGAGGCACATCCCTTGGAGGGAGCACCTACTGAGGAGACTTTCAAACTGCTTTGGGAAACATAACTCTGAGCCCCAAGTTTCAATGGAAATGCACTGAAGAAAACCTCAAAAAGCAAACTACAAGCTCCTCTCCCAGATTTCCTTTTCCTTTCATGGCACAAATTAGAGAATACCAACTTAGTGGAACTGCAAGCATCTAAGAATAGCTTTGATTTTCCTAAACATTTACAATTCTGTTTTATGTACATCGTCAGAAAAGGAGCAAGGAAATACAAAATGTAAATCTTTAAATGAACCTGAATACCAAGGAGACTTTACATATCTGCTTGGAACAAATGGGATGTTGCAGCTAAATCTCAAACAGGGGAATCAGAGAGTTTCAATAGCCGTGGATGTGTGGAGCATAATCAGACATGGGATGCCTCGTGTAGGGTCCCTCCCTCCCTGGCAGGTTAAGAAAACTGTTGTAACTTGCTATAAATTTTGCTGCCTGTTTGGTTTCATGGCTCCCAGGGCAAGAATTCCCATCTCCATTTCAGAGAGCAGCAACTGCTTGCTAAGCTGGATGTCAAAACCCTCTCTGGAAAGGGGCTGGGGGGATGATCCATGGATACTGTCCCCATTAAGTGGGTTCTGTGCAAGGTCTAATGGACCCAGAAGCTGTGGGCCTGAAAACACCTCCAGATATGGAAGATTTGCAGGAATTCTGGAGAGCCTGTTGGGTACCTTTGATAAAAAGTCACATTTACAACAGGGATATTGTTTTTGGTTGTACTGCAGTGCTGAGAGAAAAGTTGAATTTGGGAGGAGGTATTAGCCCTTTCCTCAGCAGGACAGCCCTGACAGAGCAGAAAGCATTAAGAAAGCAATTTAAAAAACATAATGCTCAGGAAGCACCTAATTTTACCACCAGCTGGGTGTTAAATTAATTGTGTGCAAGGCGAATGTGGCACGAGATGGAAAAGTCAGGCTGGAAATGTGTGTGCTTTCCAAGGAGCAGTTTTGTTCCTTGGTTGAAAGCAGGGAGTGTATCTCAGGGAAAGCATCAGGTGATCAGTGACTGATATCATGATGGATCAGCCCAGAGAATGCTCAGAGGTCAGGAGCAGGTTATAAGTGTCTCCAGCACTGAGTTATGAGCATGTGTTGCCATCAGCGTGTACGGAGAGGTTCTTTGGGAAGCGGGAAGGAGGCTGCCTATGGATGGGCAGAGCGATGATTCACTTGTCTCAGCAGACTGAGGAAACACACATTAGTGAAATCGTGGAGACCGCAGAGCCTGGAAAGTGTTACCACTCCCATCTTCTCACTAGGTAAACTGAGGTCAGAGATGCTTTTTGACTTGCCCAAGGTCACGCTCAAATTAGTGGTGGAGCCAGAAACAAGACCTAAAAGACCCCGTTTCCTTTCATTGCCACAGCGTTTTCCATTGCAGATGCAGAAACGTTTCAGGCCTGTTGTTCAAAAAGAACCCATTACCCAAGTCTGCAGGACTTGTATCAACCTCAAGAGAGATCAAATAGCCCCGTGGTGAAAAGGCATCCAAGAACAGCTGCCTGCCTGCTGACTGGTTTTCAGGCTGCAATTCCTTCAGTAGCATCGTTCCTGGTTCCCACTGAACACTCTTAATTTGGATTGATGGAGCCATTCTGCAAAGCAAGAAACTTTCACTTGCAGATATGCAACTTCTGTACTTCTTCAAAACAGCCAGAAATGTTATTTATGCCAAATTTACAGCTCAAAGCTATCAGCTGCTAAAGCCCCTCCCTGCCTGCTCCTTCTAACTTTTTTTCTTCTTTCTTCTTTTTTTTTTTTTTCCTGGTCAGGCTCTTGTTTTGGAAATACCCCAGATTGTAATAATTTTACTTGTACTGCATTACTTGGCTTTGTTCATCTACTGATGAAGTGCCAGCACTGAAGTAGTGCCAGATGAAAGTAGGCATCTCACAGCACTGAAGGGAACTTTCCCGAGATTATTTACTGGTCAAGTCACCCTGCAAGTGCCCTGAACGAAGAGCAGGTCCCTCCCCAAACACGGTGGGAAGGTCTGATGCACAGCAACCATCAAAGCCCAGGGAAGAGGCTGCAGCCACAGCTGGACCTGCTCTGGCCACAGCTCTGGCCAAGAAAACGTGCAGCAGCCAAGTTTCAAGGGAACCCAAGCACTTCAGTCCCCCAGCTTACATTTGGGGTGCTTTGGGTTCCCAAGCAAGTCCACGTACCATGTGAAGCATCAACACAGCCTGGGAATGGGGGAAATCCAGCCACCAGGCAGGCTCATCCCACCCCAGACAACACTTGCCCCCCGGCTGGTTTGAACTCCAGACTAGGGTTGGTTCAGTTCTCAGGCCCAGATTCACTGCAGAGATCTGAGTCCTGATGAGCATTTTAACTAACTTGGCCCAAATTCCCAGTTCATAACAGAACACAAATCCAGGCACTTTGATGTGGTCTGAGGTTTTGTAAAGAAAGGTTCAGCTGGCTCTCAAGCTGACTTTGGGTTTGGCTGTGCCTCCTGGGTCACTGCAGCCTGCGAGGGCTGCTGAGGGCTGGCCCGAGGCTGTCGCTGTCACAGCTGGGCAGAGACCAGCTTTTGTCACTGCAAATTGCAGAGAAGCAAGAAAATAGTGGGTGACTGATACAATTAACTCTTTGCAGGCATCACTGTGATGATCTGCTACGAGTCCTTCCAGAAATTCCACCCTGTGATGGCCTTCTGCAAATAAACCACCCTCTACAAGTACAGGGTTTGAACAAGCAGATCATCTTACGTGCTTTTCTTGGTTTTGGGTCATTTTAACAGTCTAACTTGCATCTTGGTAAGACTGTGATCTACTGAATTATCACTGCAAAAATCTAAGTGCCACTGTTTTCTCTCATTGTTGCTGTTTTCCCTCTCACAGGTTTCAAACTGTAGGTGCAACACCTCAGCAAAGAAGAAGGAATTTTTTTTTTCCCCTGGGAAAACGTGATGGGCAGCAAGTGAAAGTGAGCTGCTGGAAAGTGAAGTCCTTTTGGTACTTGTGCATGTCACACCAGCTTGCTGACCAGTAACTAGCTTGGTTGAAGTCTGGCTCAGCAGATCCAACTACAAAGACATGCAGTTTTGAAGGACTTCTTTCCTGCAAGAATATATAAGAATCCTTTCTAGGAGAGACTGCTTAAGTCCCTCCTGTGATCTCCCACAGTAGACCTAAAAAGTAGATTAAGAAAAGTAATAAGCTAAAGGAAAAAAACCTCAGTGCTTTGCTCATTTATTTTATACATTAAGGGGAACACTGACCTTCGAGATCTCTTTTTTTCCCCTGGAATTCGTGGTGATGAATAGAATGTATTCTGACTTTAAATGAAACGGAGTGCTTTGAAAAGACAGAAAATTAGCAACATATGGGCCAAAGGACCCAAAGAGATGAGAAAAAAGGAGGGGGAAGAAAATGAAGGAAAGTTTCAGATGTCGCTGTGATCCTGCAGCAGAATATTTTAATATTTCTGCTGTGAGGGGAGGTCAGGCCCCCTTTGGACATCCCCTGGCATCGTAACGAGGCCTTTCTGTGTGCAAGGCAAATAGGAATTCCACTTCCTCCACTGCAAATGCTCCTTTACTGACCAAACCAGGGTATGCCACAGAGGAGGACAGGAGGGTCTGACAGACAGGGTGGTTTTTCTCTTCCCCATCCCCTCCCTGCTGTCCCCCAGAGGTGCTTGATCATGTATGACACAATGTCCCCTGCCAGATTGCCCAGAAGCCTTGGAGTCCGGGGGTTTTGGTCGCTGGTGCTTTCCCCCAGGCTCATCTCTGCTCTGCCCAGGGGAGGACTTGGCCATGAGGCAAAATGCTGGATGTCCCTGTGTGTCCCTGGATGTCCCTGGACACCTGCATGCTGCAGAACAGGCACCAGGACACCACAGGTGTCCCCACAGGCTTCCCCACAGGATCATACCCCAAAAGAGCAAAACCTGTCCTATTAGCTGGACACCAGCACTGTCCACAGTCACATTTTCCACGGCCAAACACTTCCTCAAGTGCTTCCCCCTGCCCACAACACACCTGCAACCTACACCAGAGACAGGGCTTGCTCTGGGCTCACCACTGCACTGACACAAGCATTCGCTTGTTTTATGAAATAAAATCAAAAACAACAACAAAAAAAATCATAGTGACATTTATATTCCTATCATAATTTTTCCTTAGCTCACTTTTCTAGGGGGGAGTTTCCCTGTTTTTCTCAAAAGTATGTTTGAAATATTCCATTCCTACAGGAGGAGGCAGCCCACTTAATAAGGGGTGGGTGATTAAAGATAGTTTATGCCCCAGAAGAACACTAATCACCTGAGCCTTTTGGATGGGTGGGAATCTTCATCAAATCAGGAATTAGCTAAAGCAGGAGCTGAAGTACCACACTGCTCACAGTCAACTTTTGTGCAGTTGTTCAAGCGTCTTATTAATTGAATCAATATTCTTAATTAAATTCCCAAACGCTCCCATTTTAATTAAGGTTTGATTCAAGCCAACCAGAGCAAGGGAACTTGGAATGAAGGCTTCCAGCTTCTCCCCTTACTCTGTTGCAGCACATGTGCCTGGAGAGGCCACGTGCTGGCAGGAAACCTCTCCAGTGGAAGATAATTAGTGCAGATGAAGCCGACCTGGCCGTGCCCGTGAGTTCTGGGGTGGCACTGGGAAGTGCCACACTTACACATTATGCAGACAGCTCCAAGAGACAAAATGTTGTTTTTTTCTCAAGTGAAACCAAATCTGGGTAAAATTAACATTCTATCCTGTGAGTACATTTAGTCCAGATCCAAGCCTGCTTATTTTTTCCGTTCTGCCTCTGTCATTTTAGCTCATTTGTCTCTCAGCTGAAAAAAAAAGAAGGGGGAAAAAAAGTTCCCTGCTGTTGCACAAGCATGAAAACTGTTCTGTGCTCCCCAAAACACCCCTAAGTCCGTGTATCCCCTGCACACCTTGAGATTTATATTACACATCCACACTCAGATATTTGCACAGACCTGCTCTCACTTTTGCCTTATCCCCCTATATTTTGGAGTGTATAGTGAAAAATTACTTTGGGCTTTGCTTCTCCTCTTGGCCATTGTGCAGCTTTGCTTTTCCACAGGATGCACAAATATTTCTCTAAAAGCTTTTTTTTTTTGCAAATGCTGCTGATTCCTTCCAGAGCTTAAATCAGCAGAGTGTTAAAGCAATGAAGTAAATAGGAAGCTTGTGAGTGAAATGCTCTATCCAACATCTCTTGCAGTAATAGCATAAACCCCTTTTGGCATTAGCTGTGGCCCACTTTGGGGGAGGACAGGAGAGAAATTAAGCCCCTATGGGCTTTGGCTTCTGTGCCAGATCTGCCTACTAAGGTCCTGCTTTGTGTGAGGTTGTTAATGGCTCATGGATTATGGAAATCCTTTAGCAAATGGGCTCTCTGAGCAGCCCCACGTCTCATCTCGGGTGTTTTGCAAAGAGGAAGTCAAAGTCCTGGGATGGGGTTGGAAATGATGTATGCCAGGGCCAGCCCAACACAAACTCCTCCAGACCTTGGTGGGACATGTCATGATTTGAGCATCACTGGCTCTTACAGAACCAAAACTTGCTTCTCAATGTTTCAGCTGGTCACAGCTACCACCAGCTCCATCTGCCTCCTGCAGCACGGAAAGAAAACCCACCTCACATTTTTTATCCACACTCTCCCAGATGTCCATGCCTGGGATAGAAAGAGTGAAGGAAACAGCATCTTGAGGTCACATTTTGCCCTTAGACTGGTGTCACCCAGGTCAAAAGCTCAGCACTCCTGATCCCAGCTGGTTTCAGCAGCCTGGGAACATCAAACCATAAACCTGACCACAGAATGATGTCCTGAGCCCTGGGCTGTGCTCTCAGCCTGTCTCAGCAGTGGTGACCTGTGAGCCTCTCCCAGGACACTGTGAGACAATTTGTTTGCAGGTGGCCTGAGACTTGAATGAGCTGGTGGCTCTTCCCACAGTCCAGTTCACACAACCTCACACAGATCTGCAGGTGAACAGAGAATGGTTTGGGTGGGAAGGGACCTTAAAGCTCATCTTTTTTCAATCACTCTTCCATGGGCAGGGACACCTTCCACTATCCCAGGTTGCTCCAAGCCCCATCCAACCTGGCCTTGGACACTTTCAGGGATGGGGCAGCCACAGTTTCTCTGGACATGATTTTCCTCTCAGGCTCACATATATAACCAGAGCAGTTATTTGCACTCTGCCTCTTCTCCACCAGTTTCTCCTCTGCCTGTCAGGTCTTGCCTTGTGGGCCAGAAGGGCTTTGGGAGAGCGAGCGCCCAAGCCCAATGGTGCCCTCATCTGGCTGAGGCTCCAGAGTGATAAATATCCACTGCAAATCCTCATACTCAGCTTCAGCTGCACACCAAGCACTTCCAAGAACAACGGACACAAGCCCCAGCTGGGCTGGGACGTGGTTATGCCTCACGTCTGAGATGGGCTGGACCCACATAAGCCTTTTTCCATCCGTGCCACTGGCTGCTTTCCCAGCTCCCCCTGACCACTTCACTACATGGAGCATGTAGCCCTAAGAGCAAAGTCCTCAGGTAATGATTTTTAGGGTCAGACAAACTCTGCCCCACAGCCAAGAGCAGGGCCCTGGGGCGACGTGCGCCATCCAGCACCTCCCAGCCGGGGATCTGAAGTGACATCGTGAGCTTGTGGCTTTTATTTTTTTTCCTTCTTTCCCCCCCCCCAAATGGGGATCTTTCAAAATTCAACTCTTGTGGTTCCTTCCACCGATTTTGCTCGAAGAGATAAGGCTGGGTCTTGGCGAGCGTCCAGCTCAACTGTTGACGGAGCCGCGCAGTTCAGCGCCGAGCTGCAGGACTCTTCCTCCAGAATAAAGGCTCCTTTTCAGTTTATAGACACAAATACACGAATAAAAGCATATTTCATGCGTGATGTCTAAGTGTATCAATCAGATAACTGGAACTGGTGTGCGTGTGGAGAAATTTCTGACGTAATACAACTTGTACAAAGAAGAAAGGCACTTTCATTAATCTGCTGCTTGGAATGTCACTTGTACACCAACAAGTGATTCAGTAAGAACTTGGAAAAACAAATGAAGCCATCATTTTCAAATATGCAGGAGCCTCCCAGATTACAAGAGCAAGTGAGTGTACAGGATTCACAAGCAGAAAGAGGCCCCCCAGATCCCAGAAAGGTCTAGAAAAATAACTGGAAAATGCAGAGCAGGTATGCAGAAATTATGCTGGTGTGCCCAACAGAAAATAGATTAGTTCACACCGTTATATCTTATTGGGAGGAAGGAGGAAATCACTATAAAAAATAAGATCCCGAGGATCAGAGTTTGCAACATTCCTCTTGCAAATTGTCTTTGTAGTGTGAGTGCAGAAGGGACTGGCTGACTCCTGCCAAGATTAAGAGTCTCCTACATTCAGATCCCGTGCCCTGTTGAGATTTCCAGCTTGTCTGTAACATGAAGACAGACTCTTCCATCATGTTCTTATAGCCCTGAGAACGTACAATATTCAAAACACATTGGGACCAACTCACACAAATACTAGTGGTGGATTCACACTGCAAAACTCAGCTCTGGATACAGGTTTAAATGCCCTGAAGTATGGTAAGTTTGGATTTACTGAGAGGCACTACACTAAAATTAAATGAAAGATTTTATTTGAATCAAAGAAAGGAAATTAAATTTAGGTGGAAATTCCACCAACAAAAATTCCTGCACCATGTCTCAGTGCCTTGGCACCTACAGATGGGTAAATACTGTTCTGTCCTTGGACATCTCCAGTGTATCTTAAGTGACTTCTGTGTAGGGACAAGATGATAGTTAATAATATTATTTCATCTTAACTGAGAAACAGCGTCTTTTCTCTGAAAATGAAAGACAGGCTGTTAAGATTCCATATCATTTTTTCTTATTTATCACAGGTATTTATAAGGTGTCTGTCACATGGGTATCCAAGCCCCAGGTTTTCTTCTTGTAAAGAAAAGTTAAATTCTTTGATTGTTTTTTTTTAAAGGTAATTTCATACCAGGCAAATGAAGCTTTCATTTCAAAAAGTATTAAAAGAATAGTTATAAAAGAGGAGGAAACATCTCTCCAGGGATAATATGAAAACTGTATCTGCTTTACAGCTGTTATGGCCCATTCCAGCAGTTCCCAAAATGTGGTCTTGCACCACTGATGCTCCATGGCATATTTGCTGGAGCTCCACAGAGATCTTGGCTCTCTTCCTCATTTTCAGCTCCTAAGCTATATAAAGAGACAGCTTAAAAATACACATTATTCTTTCCTAATGCAGCTTTTCCACTCTGGCAGCTGCTCCCCTTGGCAGGGGGAAGTCTGTTGGTCCTGATGGGGCAGGAAGGCAGACTCTGCTGCTCAAGAAAAGTAAGGAGTAAGAAAATTAGAAACTTAAGAGATAACTGAGAGTGATAGAAGTTCCCCTCAGGACAGGCTGTGTCCATACAGAAGGATGCAGTTGTCCCATCATTGGAGTCTGGTGGCACCATCGGCTGGTGACTGTGCCAGCCTGAAGAAGGGGACACATCTGAGATGAGCTCAGTCAAATGTCACATCGAAATGTGGCATTTTCCACCAAATTGCAGAAGAAACTCTTTAGTCCTTTGCCTGTCTTGCAGGGTAGGTTCAGAAAATGGGGCTCCAGCCACGAAAATCACCCTCGATGCTCTTAGTGCTGGATCACGCTCGCAATGGAATTTGCAGGAGCAGCAATGGATGCAAGTGGGCATCAAGATGAAGAGAGACAATTAGTAAAGGGTTAATTTACCAAACACCAGCACAAAAGATAACAGCACCCTGTTAATGACAGTGCCAGGATAGCAGCTGATAACAGTGACACTGGCCATCCAAAAAAAAATGCGATGGTGCTTTTTAGTGGCTGCATCTCACAGGCTGATAATGTTTTGGTGACTTTTGTGCCATTGAGAGGGGAGGGGAGTGGAGTTTGCAGCTTTACTGCAGCCTGTTTGCAGGGAGGATGGGGGATCTCAGTCTGTGGATCCGGAGCTCACTGACAGCAGTCACGGTGCTGGGTGGGGATGGAGGGGCAGCTCTGGAGCCATCCAGCCCCACCTCTCCCTCCATCTCTGGATTTGATCAACTCTGCCCTAGAGAACGGTGTTTCCAGCCAAGATCCTCATATATAAAGGTTTAGCTCAAATCCTGCATGGTATTTATAAACATCCCATAGCCTGGGATCCTGGAAACAGCTTCTCCACTAGGAACATGGTGACAGCGCTCCAAAGGTTGGGATTCATGGAGCTGCTGTCACTTGGGGCATTTCCACTGAGGAGGGGACATTTTCCAGCTGCTGTTGGGGGTTTGCACAGGCCATGAGTGTGAACTCACAGGCACAACCAAGCACTCAAGGACCAGCCCAGCATCCTGACCATGCCATTTTGTCTGATTCCACGGAGCAGCTCCCATCCAAAAGGGCTCTGCCCACTCCCAAGGGAAAGGTTAACTACTGTGCTGAGTTAATTGTATCCCGATAAAAACACCAGCCTCATTATTCCATCGTGTTTCCCTATCCAACTTCTGTTTATTTAAAGTAAACACCCTCAAATTATGCTGTCTTAAAAATACAAGACACCCCCGATTTTATTTCCAGGGATACGTGTTCATTAGAGATAAGGTGATTTATATATAAAAAAAAATCATTTTATACAGCTACTTGTAAGCAGAAAACAATAAACTCGCCATGAAAACACACAAATAATGCATCACACAGGCCTCGAATGCTAGAAGTCCAGTAATTGCTTTTTTGATAAGATGTGTTCAACTTCTTAGTATTATTTTTATAGCTGGAAATCTCGCTTTCAGACAATGGGCTGGGAACTGGCATTCCCTGCATGTTTCAGACAAATAATGCACTCCCAATCGAAAGCAATGGAAGAATCACTCCTGCCTTGTGGGTATTATATTTTTTAATCTACCAATAAGTTTGGTTTTTCTTTCTTTTTTTTTTTTTTTAGTTTTACAGAAAGTAATTCCAAACTGTAAGCCACGACTGACCCAACTACTTATTAAAAATGCTAATATGCTTTTGTGCTTTGATGTCTGGTGAACAATAAAAGGGAGAGAGTTACTCTGGGACACTGTAATCCTTTATTTGTCACTAAGTTATGACACCCAGCAGAGCTGTGTGACAGTCCAAATCAATCATCCCCCGTGCACTGCAGGCCTTCTCTGCCTCCTGCAGAGTCTATGCAGTTTAATTAGCTTTTTTTCACACTAGCATAATGTACATCTGCAGCTTCAGCAAGAAAAAGAAATGGAGGATAGTTCACTGGGATACGGTGCCTTAAAAAAAGTTCATATAAAAAAAAAAAGTCTGAAAGAAGAAACATCACAATCCTTTGTAGTTTACTTCAGAGGAGTTTGCGGTAGAAATCTACAGGACTGGGTACTCTATATTGTTAAATGTAGATTTTTTTTTTTTTAACCTAATAAAGGCCTTTTCAGCTAAAATCTCAGATGGCATTTAAAGCCTTGTTCTTTTCTAATGGTCTATATCTTTTATACCTTCTTCTTGTGGTTGATCATGCAGTAGCTCATTATCTGCTCCTCTCCCCCTCCCCACAGAGGGTTGGTACAATGGAGGCTTCAAACTGGTATTTGCTGGTTAGAAATCACTGCCCCCATCTCTGGCAGCAGCAGTGCCCTGGGCTGAAGGGGGCAAAGCCCTGCTCCCTCCCACCAGCACTGATCCCATGGCCAGAGCAGGCTTGAAGTGGTGGATCTGCAGTAAATGAGCATTCCCTAAAATGAGCATTCTCTAAAATGAGCCAAACACAAGCCCATGGGAGCCCGGGTGGAGAGGGGTGGGCAGGGGCTGAGCCCGCCTGGCACCCCCTCAGCCACCCTGCCCGAGAGCAAGCAAAGTCATGGGACAGAAGGTCTTCAGATAAAGGGGATTCTGTCATCCCAAGAAAATATTTCTGGTCTTATTAAGCTCATGGTTGGACCCGATGACACATTCAACCAAATAAAACCGACTCAGGGGCTGCCTTGTTTCAGGAGGGGCAGTATCCCTTTCCAGCCCCTCCAGCTGAGGCGACAGAACTTGTTAAACGACGGTGCAGACTAAACTGTTTGGCTTTTATTTGCCTTCTCTCCCCTTTGTGTACCACGAGGAAGTTTAAAGGCGCGCGCGCGCTCCGTCCTGACGCCGTTCCTCCGAGCGTGACCACAAAGGAGTCACCTGCAGAACACAGCAGTCGCTTTATTCAAATGATAGATTACATTACCAGAGGCTTGTCACTCTTAATAACCTCCCAGCAGAGAAATGCATCTGAGGAGACGACGGGTTGGGTTCAAACGGGAACGTTTCAACAAGAGCAGGCACTTCCCGCTCCCCGGGCTCGGGGGGACGCGCCGCGGTGGAAGCGCCGCACAAAGGCTGTGGCTGCAGATGGATGAGGTCCGGTGGGTCACCGTGGCGGGGACCGTCACAAAGGGCTGGAAAGCAGTCAAAGCCATTTATCAGCCCCTTGATTTCGAAGCAGAACTCCGCCTTCAAACAACAGCAATTTGCTTAAGATCTGCTGGGACCGCTGATGTTCACCTCCAGCGCCTTCGCTCGGGAAACGCCAACGTGATCCACCAGTTCTGGGCACTCATGAAAGTCTGGGAGCAGCGGCCAGACCTGCTGTCAAAGACCCTTGTAGAGCTGTACCTGAAACTGTCTTTCAAACAGCACCTCTCTAATCCTTCAGTGCAAAAATACTTTATCCTCTTGTGGGAATTATACATATTTCCCAGTTCAAAGAGGTATAAAATATAAATGTACTTCTGTACAATTCAGCATTAAGAAGAGTAAATAGTGTACAGTGCCTTTTCATCTTTAGATTTCAAGTTGCTTAAGCATTTAGAGACTACAGTTGGCATTTCTTGCTGTGCTGCTTCTTGGTCTAATGCTATTATTGAAAATACTTTTATCCTGGGCCTTGGCTGGGGTAATTCCTTTGAAAAATCTTATTCCACACTTACGCCAGCAATTCTTCACTGTTTCCCCCTTTTAAAACAGATAATTCATTAAGACTATAATATGCAGTTTTAACATATTTAAAGTTTTGTGTTTAACAGAGTGTTCCAGTTTGGGGTCTGGTGGACAAAAGCACTGGATTTCTTGTTCAGAAGTGAAACATTTTGAAATGATAAAAATAACTCAGCTGAGTTTCCCCCCGTGAAGACCAAAGAGCAGCCACGCTCCTCATGAGAGACCCTTGAAGGGACCTCCTTCTCCCACAGGACCCTCTCCTGGGTGTTTCAGTGCAAACATCCACTTCCCTCAGAAGGTATCCCAAAGCTGGGAAGATTGGATCTTCAAGGACTTGGAGAAAGACAAGCAGAGGAGCGACATCTCTCTTATCAGCCTTGCTCTCGGGAACAGAGACCACGTTGGTCTCCTAAGGAACACAACCAGAAGGTGACACAGGGACTCCTCCTGCCCTTTATCCCTGCACCAAATGACTTGCATGGATACTTCATCAGCCAACACCTTCCTCCTGGCCCATGTGCCCAAACCACTGCACTCCCAGTTCCTCTTCCCAGGGAGAGCCTGAGGGTTTTCCTTTTTATTTCCACCCCCATCCTTTCCTGGCCAGAGGACAACCCTCACCCCAAAACAGGCTCCAAGACAGGTAGTACAGGGTGTTGGGGAGTGATTAGAGGAAAAGATGAAAAGTTGAGATAAAATCTCACTCCTTCCTGTTTCTTATGCCTTGTTAGTGGAAATCTTTTGAGGATGAGGAAAAATGAGAGCTTTAAGCCTCCTCCGTAAGAAAGAGAGAATTCAGAGCAGAAAATAACTTCTCTTTGTAATTCCATAGGTCTTACACTAAAGTAAAAGGGAGCTCAATCAAATTATTATAATAAAATAATTTGTGAGCCATCTAATTCCCTGCCTAGTGAAGAGAAAGCACTGCTTTGGTGAAGAACAGCCCAAAGAAGAGGAGCAGAGGCTGTTTCTGGGAAGAGGATAAAGTGACTGGTTCTCTTTTTGAGAAAGTCAAGGGAGGAGGTGGTTGAAAGCATCACACTTCCACTGGAAGAAGCCACAGTGCCACTGTGAAGACAAGTCATGGCCTTTACCCTCATTTGCCACCCTATCATCTTCCTCAGGGAGGCCCAAGAAGAATAATTTTGCACATTAGAGCAGCAGCAGGTGAGATTTGCAAGAGCTTTCCATGCTGTTACTGCCCCATTCTCTCCTTGCTCTGCCCCTGCAGGAGGTTTCTGCTCCTGTGGCACAGGGAACCAAAGGTTCAGCCCTGCAGAGCCTGGTACAAAGGCCCCCTCCCTCTCCCCTCTCTGTCAGGCTGCTGGGTTTCCCCTCGACAGCTTTGCCCTGCCAGCTCTGCAGGGGAGGGGTGGGCAGGGGGGAGGACAGATGGAAGGGGAAGTGGAGGTGTGGTAACATGCTGGAATTCACCTGCCAGGCCCCTTAGTCAGGCAGCAGGTCAGTGGGATCCATCTGCACAGTTGGGTGGTTGCCTCCAGCAAATCCAAGACCTGCTGTTCCAGTGAGGGAGCATCAGAGGGATCCCACCCCGCTCCTGATTTTGTAGCTTCCAGTTTGCTGACACTGGAAAGGCATCAGAGAAGATAGGAGGGTACTTATGCAAAGGCATCTATCAATGGGGAGGCCCATCTTCAAAGCTTTGATTTTGCCAGGTGCTGGCACCCCATCTGAGAGCTGTTCTTGCTTGGGGGGATTCCATCTCAAAGTCTTCACATCACAGGAAGGGGAGCCCTGCTTTGAAGAGTCTCACCACCAATGGGCCAAACCTCCCATTTGCATTTCATTTTTTTGGCTGCGTGTGAAGCCTCCTGGTTGGCACCAAACAAACATTTTGCAACCTTTTTAAAGCAGCAAGGCTCAGTGTTTGCTGACACAGCTCAACACCAGGACTTGTGCATCCAACTGAGAAAGTCACCGGCAGTTTAGGCAGGTGTGGATGAGCGAATTAGAGTTAGAACAAAGTGCTGGTGCACTTGGAGTATGCCCATCAAGTTGCAACAAGCTAAAGTTAATGTTAAATTAAGGGATGTTCTTCCAGCGTTTGCACTTGGCAGCTGGTTTGATTCCTGAAGTGAAACCACGACGAGAGTTTAAGGTTGAGTTTATTTTAAGGTTGTCTCTTTTGAGTTGCTTTGCTGATGGTCCTGGGAATCTGTGTCACGTTGGACTCCAGCAGAATTTCTGCTGGATCCTCAGCACTGCCAGTGGGGCCTGCCTGGTCAGGGAGCAGCATCTTGCAATATCTCAGAAGTACAAAAGGCATCGCCAAAGGCCACTCAAACTTGTTTTTAACTTCAACTTTATCCAACTCAGAGTTTCTTTAATTTCCTAAAGGTTCTTAGAATATAGGGCAGCGCTGACATAATCAAAGCAGCCAAGTCTCCTGGCTCAGACACCGTCTTTGACCTTTCTGTGGTTCATTTTCCCTCTGTCACTTACTTTTCAGTGGAATTGCAGAGCTTCACCCTCTAGTGTCTGAGGAGGAGTTTGGAAGGCATTTAAGAAATGAAGGTCATTAGACATTACCTTTCCTGTTGCAAGCCCTTGCATGATGCACAGGGATTATTATGTCCTTGCCCTTTGGTGTAAACAAACCTTGGAGCTGTTCTCTGCCAGGCTTGTAACCAGAACAAAGCCCTTTTTGCGTCCTTAAACCTCTAACATGAGAGAAAAGGAAAGCCTATTTACCTTGCATAACACAAGAAAGGTTCCTGAATAATCCAAGACAAAAGGTCTGTGCTGGGAGAGTACAGAGGTGGGACTGCTGGTTTCCCTTTCATGAGGATTCCTGTTCCAGGCTGGCACAAGGAACCTGGAGCTGCTGGTCCTCCCTGCTCTGCTCTCTGTCCACAGAGGAATTCAAGAAGATGCAACAAATCTTATGTCACGCTCACAAATACTCTGTGTGGTGGGTGATCTCAGTGCCTGGGGACAGGCTGACAAAAAGGAGGGTTCCCAGGGAGGCAGAGCTTTGCACTGAGCCCTTGACACATAAGGAAACAGCTTTGAACTGCGTGTGACTTGGGTTGTGCTGCAGAACAGACTGTTTGGTTGGGCTGAGGTTGAAGCTGAGGACTTGGTTCAGGTCAGCATTCCCACTGGGGGGGTGAAAGCCAGCTCAGCTTCCCGTGGAGAAGCCAATGCCAAAGCATGGCTGCTGTGCCAGCAGGACTTAAGGAACTTCCCAGCCTAGTGCCCACTCACAGCCCCCTTCACACACACTGCAACAGCAGCTGTGAGCGAAGAGGTACAAAGCAGCTTGTTTTGCCCTGTTTCACATCTTTTAATCATTCCCCTTGACCCTCCAAGCACTGTTTGGCTGTATGAGAGTGTGCAGGAGACTGCTCTCCCCCCACATTGGTAGGTGTGGGACCGGGCTGCCCGTGGGATGTGTGTGACAGGCAGTTTGCAGAGTGTGCTGCTCTCCCATCTCACTATGGCAATCAAAGCCCTGCACTCAAAGGCCCTGTGCTCCGCTGAGGTGGTACCTGGTGGGTCTGAAAGGGCAGGTCTCCTGTTCTTTGTTTAAATGCTGGCCCATTTGTTGACTCAGAGGCACCCAGTCCTCACCAGCAGCAGTGAAATCGTGTATGGCTCTAATGAGCGTCCCTTCAATAACCACTGCCCTGATTTTTGATACCTGGAGAGAAGATGCACCAGCCAGGGAAGAATTTATCAAAAACACGCCACTGACTAGACATCAGAGGGAACCTCAAAGGGACAGTGAACTAGAACAAAGAACAAAAACATTTACAGAAGTGCTACGCTGAAAAAAAAGGGAAAGGGAAAAACTGTACTAACAACAGTAACAAGGTCAGCTATAAAACCAGAATTAAAAGGCACTGCTGGGGAAAAGACGACGACTCAAAAAAGCACCAAGAACTAAGAACACAGCTTGCCAATCAGATCTGCACAGATTCCCCTTGATATCTTCCCACTAACAGGCTTTCCTGCAGGACAAGTAAAAAGTTTAAGCGACTGGCTCTGTGAAGGTGGGCTGGAAGCAGGAGAGCAGCATTCCCAGCTTTTAACACAGACCCTCAGGTTCTCCATCAGTGGGATGGCTGGGAGGCCTGGGGGTTTGACCAGCAGAGCTGTGCAGTGGCCAGGAGTGGGAACTGCCCTCCAGCAAATTCCACTGAGGGCAGTTCCACAGTCTGAATAATTATTAGTGGAGGTTTGGCTCCTGAAGGGACTGGCTGGTGCCCTGAGCACACGCTGCCTCTGCCACTCCTGTCACTCACAGCCTGGGGGAGGCACTGCTGTAAATCTGCACAAATGAAGGTCCAGCCCCGAGCTTCACCAAAGTGGAGCTAAAATTAGGATGGGTTGAAAAAAAAAGAAACCATTTCCTGCAGAAATGGAAGTTTTCTACTCCACAGCAAAAGAATTATTTCTTTTTTAATCAGTCCATAGGAATATGAAAGTTTTCAGCATTCCAGCAAAATGTCCAAGGGTTTTTCTATACAGAAAGGTCATTACACAGCAGCTTTCTTTGCCTCCTGTGCAGATCCACTCATGCCACCTTTCTGAGCATCCATCCAAAGGGAGACCATTTCCCTCCCTCCCACAATTGCTGGTGACATCCATACCACAGATAAGCCCTGTTTCCCCATGGGGCATTCCCAGGTCTGGCCCTTATGAAAAACCAGTGCAAGAAAATCAGTTTGAGATCTTAATCCTGAATCTTCCTGTTCCCTCACTGCCTCAGGAGTCAAAAGTGGTTCATAGCCAATAGTGGCCCCAAACTGGAAATATCTGAGCACAGATAACAGAGAAACTTTCAGAGCCAAACCAGCTTCACAGCTTTGACCTGTACTCTGGGTTCCTCATTTCTGCCTGCAAAAACTTCAAGAAAACTGAGTGAACTTCCCCCAGAAACAAGAGCTTTTCTATCTTCCAAGCCCTGACGTGACCCCATGACATCCTGCCAGCACGTCACTTCTGCATTGGAGCTCTGCTTGAACCTGGGTGAGCAGATGGAGGGTTTAGGGGCCCTGGGCCACCTCCCTGACCTCTGCACACTCCATCTCCCACCAGTCATTGCTGTACCCACCAGTTGGGCAGATCTCCTGTGTGACCTGAGGAGTCCAAAATGGCATGAGACCTCCACAATTAGGCCACTGACCAGCTCATGAGATATCAGAGAGCTTGATTTACCTTCCACAGTGATATTCATCCTGCATAATCAAGGGAGCTTGGCTTATCAGTGGAGATGGATAGGTACCTCTGGAGGAGGATGAGAGCAGGAGACAACCTTTGCTGCTCCTAAAGGAGCCTCTCTCTCACCAGGAGCAACACGGGGAGCTCTGAACACCAACATCAAACATCAGGGATTGTGAAGAGTGTAATCATACACCTCCCACCAATCTCTCTCCAAAATCAGGGCGACTCTATGGGCTGGGCACTAATATTCCATTTTTAAAGCAGGTCCTGCTTGCTTTTTTCCCAGTCCCTTCCCCTGTGAAGCTGTGCTTGTTAGTGAAAGTGAAGAGACTTTTGATTTCTAAAGCCAATGTTAGAATGAGCATTTCCCCATGAGAGCACCTGGTTCTCATGTTTAATGAGTAAACACAAGAATACAGAGGCTTGAAGAATGATTGTTCCCAACATCATTACTTCTGAACCCGACATTAAAGAGAAGCAAAAGACAACAGCACAGCACTTCTTTGTTTTTCCACCACTCTTCCTAAAAAAAAAAACAAAAACCCAAAACATCCCTAATGAGACGCATTTGAAGTTTAACATGGGGCCGTTCTCCTAGATTATAATTGATAAATCTTCCAAATTGGTGTGGGGAAAAGTATTGTGTAATAATTACTTGTTCCTTTTGAGGAAATAAATAAAATATGAAAAAAATGTAATTACCAACCAGCAAAAATGCGGCGAGCGGGTTTCCCGCCGACCGGAGCGAGCGGAGCTGGGATTTCAAAAGTCTCTCTCCGAGTGCAGCGTGACACACAACGATGTTGTTGCTGCTGCTGCTGCTCGTGTTGTGTTTTCCAAGTGCCAGCTTTTCCAGTCAGAGCCACTGGTTTGTTTGAAGTCCCCCTGCCACGATTAATTCCGCTCGAGAGAGGAACAAATCGCTGCTCGTGCCTCGGGTGGGCCGTGGGGGAGTTGGTTGCCTTTGGTGGGGAGGGCTTCTCCCAGCTGCCAGGGAGCAGGGAAGGGTCAGTGCATGAGTTCCCTGGGCAGCTGGGGGTGTCAGGGACCCCCCGGCAGGGTGGGAGATGTGATATCCAGTGGATGTGCTCCATGGATGCGCAGTACGGAATCGGAATATTCTCAGCTGGAAGGGACCCACAAGGATCATCAAGTCCAACCTTTAAAGTGAATGGCCCCCACAGGGATTGAACCCACAACCCTGGCATTGCTAATGCCAGGCTGAGCTAATCTCAGGGTCCTGTGGTTATCCCTGCACTCCAGCTCCTCCTTGCTCCACTCCCCACACTCCCCCACACAGTTATTTCCAATTTTTCTGATAAAACCACTCTGCAATTTCAACAAACATCATCTCCAGCACATCTCAGCTGGGGCAGTTCCCCATCCCAGTCTGTGCTGGGGAATTACAGCCCTGATCTGCCCTGGGAAGACCCCTTTAGGCACAGACACCCCCCAAAGCCCAGAACAGCCACAAAATGGTTTTCAGGTCCTCATGTTTGTGCCTCTCCATGAGGCAGCAGAGACCTGCTGGCCCTGACAGGTTCACCATGTCCCTCTCCTTTCCCTGGAGCATAATTCTTGCTCCAGTTGTCTTAGAGAGAGGCAAAACTTAGTGCAAAAGTGTCTAAAGACCCTCAGACTGAGAAACTTGCAGTTTCTCATGAGACAGAAAGATTTCCCCTGAACTTTCAGCAACTGGTTTCACTGAGCAGCCTCATCTCTGGGCTCCACTGTATCCAGTATCTACTGGGAATGACCCTCTTCTTCCCTACATAGCATGGAAAGTTCACACCCTGCCTCAGTCATTAATCAATCAGTAATTCTCAGTCTAACCCACAGATAAAACTTTCTTTCAGCCCCAAATTAGTTCAAGTTTCAGATTTCTGATTCTCAGATAAAGCTGTCAAATATATATTCAGATATCTATATTCATGCCTTCTAGACCTTTTCCTTTTTGTGCTTTCTTAACCATTGCTTTGAACAACAACATGAAAACTTAATGCTTTCAGAAGACTTCAAGCCAATTCCTCCCTTCCTAATTTTGTAAAACGTTATCATAAATGTTTTATGATGTTTAAAAAAAAATAAATCTTTCCTTAGAGTAACAATTTGAATTTTTCATGCACAATGAAGACCTTTATCTTATTCACAGTTGTCATTTTCTGTTTAGCATCACAACACAATACTAATAAAAAAATGCATTTGGATTGCCTTAAGCACTTTTGCCCATTTTAATGTATGGTACAGCTTTGTTCATGTTATTTCTCTCTGTGGAGCATCCTTAAATCTTTGTTCTCCAAGAACATCCTTTATTGGTTTTTGGAGAGGGCAGGCTACCTACAGAGCATGCCTTTCCCACAAAAAAAAAAAAAAAAAAAAAAAAAGTGGGTTTTTGATTCAAATAATGTGTGATAAAATTCTAGCAAAGCTGACGATTAGTAAATTTTTGTAGTTTTCTGAATTATAATAATTCAGTTTGATCCTCACCCTGCAAACCCCAGTCTGATTAACACCCAAGAGCAATTTGCAGCAGCGTGGTATAAAGTATTTCACTACAAACCCAAAGGCATATTGGCAAAGCAAACCTTGGCTGAGGTTCCTCCTCATTTTTTGGTCAAGAAGAGTGTTTGGCTATGAGCAAGGTTGAAAGGCCTTTAAATCTCTCAAATTAAGCCTAAACTGCAGGTGGATTAATCCTGGAGTGACCTGGACACGGGGCAGGACATGGAGCCTGAGCAGCACACCTGGGAATGGCCTCAGGGAGGGCAAATCCCCTGGGACAGAGACCGTCCCCTGCGGTGCTGAAGAGAGGAAAGAGATCTGTTGGGTCTCCCCACTGAATAGATTTGCAGCTTTCCAGGCTCTGGGCTCAAAAGTGCATCTCTTTCAAGTTCCCCGGCAGCAGATTTTCCCCTCCATCTTTTGCTTTTGAGAATTCTAGGAGCATCTTCCATTAAATACGAAGATGTTTAGCCTTTTAACCCTCTAAACGTGATACCACAGGCTCTAGTGATCTATTGTCAGTTAAATTCACCCTCTACACTCTCTACTTCAGCCTCTCTCTTGTGTTTCCTTCCCTGCTGCGTGCACTTATCCCTGCATTGAAAACATGCTTTTAAACTAACACACACTATTAGTTATTTTTAGGTATCAAAGACATTTTTCTCAAGATCTTTCTTCATTAATTCACTAATTCACTTTTTTTGTCTTGATCCCATTTGCCCCACGTTCTTTATTGTCTCTTAACCCTGATGCTCAAAAGGCGTCAGCACAGATTAACGAGGAGCCTGATAGCTTCTGGAGAGCAGCATTTCATGTTCTCCTGCATCCTTTTAATCAGGTTTAAACTCTTGTGGCCTCCTGTTTAAGTTCAGTTTGAAAAACAGCTAGCAAGCCTCAAATGAAAGACCAAATAAAACACATCGGTATCCCTTTTCTACTGTTTTGACACACATTCCAAATAAGCAGCCATGCAATAGGACTCAGAAAAAAACCCCCTACAACAACATTTTAATGAGAAAGTTTTGTCCTTTCTATTAAATCTGTAAATAATTTTGCTTGAGTTGGTCAATAAGAGGGAGGAATCACAACGGCACAGAAAACCCTCCCGTCTCTCCTCCCGAATGGTAAAATAAATATTGAGGGCAAGAGATAAGTGCTGCAGCAGATGGGCTGTAGACCCCTGGAACATCTTTGAAAATCCACAGCAATAGCTCCCAAACCTCAAACTCAAATGCTTCTCCACTCTGGGGTTTTCAGTATTCAATCCCAGTGGTGCCTCTGAATTTGCAGCTTGAGTCCATCTCAAATCCAACCCAGTCCTAAATAATACATTATTGTAAAAACTGTAACTCTATCCCCCACAGACTGCCTGCCCCAGTAATAGCTTCTTATTCCCAATTGCTTTTCCCATACCAGAATGAGCAAAGGCTGAGCTAGCAGTTAAAGCAAGGGATTGTGAGCTGGGGGGTCTGGGGTCTAATCCCCCGCTCAGCTCCTCAGATATTTGGGGAAAACACTTCACTTTTCTGCCCTGAAAAATAAGGTGGCACTTCTTTATGCCGAGACCTAGTTCATGAAAGTTTGGAAATGGCTTTGAAGTCTGTAACCAAAAAGTACTGTAAAAGGTCAGAGTATAATTATAAAATAGCTAATATCCTCTTCTTATTTTCTATTGCTGGGCCTAGCATAAGAGAAATAAGTTAGACTAAAACCTCAGGGATCTCAGAAGACTCATGAGAAACCTGAACTGGCACAAGTCTTTTCCCTATGGATGTCCCAGCGATTGATTTGGACGGGCACAGCCCTGAAATTGTTATTTCCTCTGAGAGTTTCAGGATGCTTCCCAAGGCAGAGAGACTAAAAAGGCTGAAAGCGATGCAAAGTCGCTTTTTGCCTTCAGGAAATCAGCTGGCCATGGAAGAGCTGCACAGCCCTGGGAAGAGAGGACAGTTTCAAAGGGAACTTCTGCCGTTATTGCACGTTTTGAGCAATGCCTTGGCAGTGATGGTGATAGATGTGAGCAGAGAGACTGAAAGAGGAACCAGGCAGGAGGCACTTGGGCAAGCCCGGGGTCCCTGTCGGTGCAGTCAGTGCACGGAGTTGCCAAGGACACACCAGGGCTGCAGGAAAAACACATCCCAAGAAAGCACCAGCAGCTTTCTCAGGCGGTGGAGAGCAGAAGGCTGACTCCCTCCTCGAGCCCAAGCACTTTGGGAAGACCACAGTAAAGCAAAGAACTGCCTCAGCCCTGCCATCCTCCCCCCGAGCTGCTGTTCCTGAGCTCCTGCATTATGTTTTCGGTTGGTATCCAAAAAAAAAAAAAAAAAAAAAAAAAAAAGAGAAGAAAAAGTCAGTTTATGCTAAGCAGCAGATCCTTGTCACCCCACCTCTGCCAATCACCAGATAAAAGGAGTCATTATTTTAAGACCCCTGCAGATGTCTGTCTGTCTTTTGTAATGAACTCGTGAGCGCCCGCGATCGCCGTGGCTCTGTTAATTGGAGCACCCACCGTGCCGGCTGCTGGTTGTGTCACACGAGTGATTCCTGCTCCAGCAGGCCTGGTTTGCAGGCAGACACACGTGTCTGCACACATTTCGATCCAGGTGGCTCCAGAGAGCCAGGCCAGGCTCCTCTGGGGAGCACAACGTCTTCCAGAAACCTCTGCGTCTCCTCCCGGGGCTGCAGGAGGAGTCTGGGGTGCCCTGTGAACTGGGAACCAGTGTGACTGGCCACCCAAGCACTCCAGCTCCTGACTGGCTGCCACCTGCAGCAATAAGCTCAACCAGGTAATTAATACCAGCCTTTACTACCTGCACTACTAGAACTGCTACGGAGGAGACGGTTTTGTTACTTTTTAAAGAGCTTTCATGTGGTTACTGGAGCTTGTGAAAAAAAAAAAACCCAAACAACAAAAACAACAAAAAAACCCACCCTCATCCCCCCTGATAGCCGTCTGTACAGCTTGCTTTGTATTTTCCTCCTCCTCCAACCCCCTTCCATGACTTTCAGGCTTTCAAGTCATGTAATGTTTCGACATGGCACTGGGAGAACAGCGAAAGAACAGAATCATCACAACGAGGTTTGAAAACCCAACAAAACTCTTCAGCAGCGGGACGAGCCTCGTTAGCTTTGTCTAAGCTTGATTTCATCGTGGAATTTATTTACCAGGGAAAACTCAGCTTCGAGACGCCACATCTGGTTTTTTAGTGAGGGTGTTCCAGCATGGTTTTGGTTGTGTTTTTTTTTTTTTTTCCAAGGAGCAAGGAAAAGGAAAAAGCTCAAACCTGTGGTTCTCCAGAGGGAGCTTAATACAGCAGTTGGCCCAAGTTACATGTCTAGTCAGTGGCTGAGGACTAAATTAGAGAAATACCACATTTCTTCACGCCACTCATATCCCCACTTTGCCTCTTTTTCCTTCTGTCTCAATCACTGGGCCATCCCATGCTCTGCTTGGAGACCAGCAAGGCCACAATCTAAGGCTTTCCTTCCTATTTAAGCCACATCATCTGCTGTTTCCTATCAGCCCTCCTGAGACCCTCAGAGGTGTCTGTTCAATAGATAATTGATAGCTCAGGGGCTTGGGTGACCTTCAGAGAGCTAAGGTGGGCTCAAAAGAAGACCAGGTCTAGATCAGCACCCTGTAACTTTAAACTTTGGCTTAAACTTCCCTACAGAAATGCTTAGCCAAATACAAAAATCATGGAGATACTTCATCCCACGTGATACACAAATCCAGTAAACTACCCCAAGATCAGCTCCATCTTCTGGTTTGATGGATGCATCTCACTGAGGGAAGGAGGAGCTCAGTGCCCTGCTGCAGCACGTGCTCAGGGAGTGATGCTGTGTCCTGAGATGGAGTTTGGAGGGTGCTGGGGAGGTAAAGTGAAGCCTCAGACACACATTGCTGGAAGCCTGGAGAAGATTCATCACACGTGGGACCTCTGAGCCTCCTCAAGATTGGAAACATCAGCCTTGGGTGCTGAGACACCAAGTTTGACTCATCAGTGGTGGGATCCTGCAGGCAGACAACAATGTTTGGTGAATATTGAGGTGCAGGTAACCTCTGCTGTGCTTGGCTGTGAATTTCTTGCAACAGCTCTTATCCTTTGCCCAGTAACTTGTTGATTGCCTTGAATCCAACTTTAAGCAATGTTCAGTCATTTTTTTAAAGGCCTTAAGTCCTAGAAAAATCTACTGTACATCTAAAAAGGAGGTTGTGGTGATTAATTATGCTCTGGACAAAAGCTCCTCAACTTATTTCTGCCTTGACCTTCAGTAGCTCCAACTTACTGGATCTTGCTATTCTTTTGTCTGCAGGTTTAAAGGACCCTCCGACCAGAATTGATTACTGTGAATAAAGGGGACCTTCTGCCATCTTTGCTACTTCAAAATGAGAACAAGGTGGTTTCTCAGCAATGTAATCAAGGGGAACCAGATGTGACCAGTTGCCATCTTGCCAGGGAGCACAGCTGGATCCAAACATACACACACACACACACCTGCAGATGTAGCACAGCCTCCACAAGCACAAAAACCACCAACAGAGGAAAGAGGAGCTGCCTCCAGCCACTGTGCCTGGATTTGCTGTGTCTGAGTTTCATGCAGGTTTGTCAGGTTGCTGGTTATTTATTCTCCCTCCAGCTTTCAAGAAAGGATCAGCATTTTCAGGAGCAGCCCCTCTCCAGGCCTTGGAGAGGGAGGAGTGAGGAAATCAATGGTACAGATCCAAAGTGATCAGACAGCCACAAATACAACTCGAGAAGGGATGTCTGGAGCTGAGCACACAAGGGGTTTTGTTCAGGGTTTCTTTCTTGTTGTTATTTTGGACTTTTTATGAGTTAGCACAAAGTTGTCTCCTTTCTGAAACAAGGCTTAGCAGTTGAGGGATGTGATTGAAGCTGGAAGTGAAGGCTGACAGTGCTTTTTCCCAGTGTTCTAGGAACAGAAAGAAATATCTGGCATCTATACAGAGAATAATAGAGTTATTCTAGCCCTGCCCATCCCAAGGTAAAACTGGACTCAAGCCATGCTGCCTTCCATCCTTACCATCAAGAAGAGATGGTGTAGTTGAGACCTTGGTGGGAAGGAACATATCTCTCAAAAGCAGTGGGAAAGGCTCTATTTTTATTTCTTCTGAATAAAGTACTTATTCTGAAATACAAGTTCGCTGTTTCCTGAGGTTCACATCAAGATCAGATGTATTAAATGTCCATCAGCCACATCTGACCTGGCTCTGGGAGAACATTCAGGCACATTCTTCTGAAGTGTTCAGATGAATACCTGAGACATCAGATTTCCCAAATGTCTGCCTTATCTAAACTAAATCCCATTTACTTCAGTGGGACTGAACATCCTCTCTGTAAATCCTGCAAAGCATCTTCTGATTATTTAGGCACATAAATACCTTTAAAAATGTGTGCCTGCAGCTGGGGTCCATCCTGCCACATGCCAGTCAGGTGTCTGGTCTTAGCCAGTCACGTAGGCAACTTCTGTCACCAGGGGAGAGTGGACATCACCACAGGGCATCTCCTCAAACCTCCCCTGAATGTCAATCTAAGGGCTGGGGCCTCTCCCTTCAGGGCCCTATCTCCTTCTATTCATCATAGAGGGAGCCAAAATGTCTAATTTGATCTGTTAGAAGTCTGGTTCTGTCTAATTTAAAAGAGACAGATCCCACCCTCCACAACTACACTGTGGAGACAAGTAAATCATGCTGGAAATGTACCTTTTCTGAATTTGCCAGCAGGACAACGTGACAGCACACAAGGTGCTTTGGGTTGGTGTCTTGCAGGAATGCTCAGTTTACCAGCAGGGCAGGCTCTCCAATAATAAAGTTTGAAGTTTAACCCCTTGAATGTTATCCCAAAGCAAATTTCAGATCAAGTATTTCAAGTATTTTGTCAGTCAGTTAGTCAGGAGGAAAGAGACACGATACAATAAGACAGAAGTAATTTGCCAGCACCCATGGAATGCTGAAGTTTAACTCGATCAAAATACCCAGAGAGAAGAAATAAGGTACAAAGACATGTACAAGTAATTTAGAATAATAGAGGTATTTTCTATGGCTGAACACCTAAAGACTTGTTGCCTCTGGTAAAGATTCTGATTCAAGGAAAAAGTTCATCATCTTTTCTTTAGACATCAGCACTGAAAACATCAGCTGCAGGCTCAGAGCCACCAGTCTGACTGGGAAGTGAAAGCAGTGGGGAATTGTGGTTTGCTCTGAAGAAATGGAGCAGCAGAGGATCACCTCAAGGAACATGCCAGCGAGTTAGCAACACTCCCCAGAAAAGGCCACTCTGACAACACAACATCATCCATCACGGACTCTCGAGGACAGCTTTACAGCCATCAGGGACCAGGCTCGTAATTATAGCACAGAAATGGAGCAGGCAGGGTATTTGGACACCAAATGGCACGGGGGAGCCACAGCCTGGGGGCAGGAATTTGCATTTCCATCCTCGGTGGGAGCAGGGGCTGGTTCAGCTCTGCCCTGGCTCGGGAGTCTGGGCTGAACTCAGCACAGCCACACTCGCTGCACGGGGCAGAACAAGGGGCTCAAACACATCAGTCACTTCCCTGTGACCTGCTGTGCCACATGGAAACAGCTCCCAGACACCTGGACGGGAGCAAAGCACCACACTGTGCCAGAGGCACCTCTCCCTCACCCTGCAACACTGAGCATGCACCAGGCCAGGAAAAACAAATGGAACTGCTCTGCTCCCGGCCACGCTTGTCTGCATCCAACACACTCGGAGCAGTGGCTTTAAATCCAGCCCTGGCCCCAGGTCACTGTACTGGGATCTCCCTCCAAGTGCAGGGACCTCAGAATCTGGGAAAGCCAATGCCTGAGACAGAACTTACATCTTGAACTGGAATATCCCCATTAATTACGACTTTGTAGGGATGTTGCCAATGGGAAAGAATTTCACAGATGCAAGAGCTGTTTCTTACTCCATCCCCTCCTTTTATGCTTCAAAGATAGGCCAAATGATCTGGTAGCATATGAAGCTTTTAATTATTCCCAAAGCCTTTGGTTCTTCCTACATAAAGGGCCAGAGTTAAATTCTCCCTGGAAAGGTAACAGAGCATGGATCCTGACATGGAAACAGCCAAGAACACAGGATGTTTGCAGTCTGAGAGAAAGGCCTGAGACCCTGCATGTCAATATTTAGAAGTCCATCCAAAATCACGAGTTCTAAACTTAGCTCCAAACATAGCACATCCAGAGCTGAATCTGCTTTGTCTCTGGCAAAATACATGTTCTGCAAATTTTATTATTTATTCATCTCATTTGTTTTCCGTGGTCATCCCAGACACAGGATGGGAATTATTTTCAGACAAGATTCAGGGTAGTTGTAATTAAGTTTTTATCATTACAGGAAAAGTGTGTTCTTGGAAATGCAAGATTTGGAAAGAGGATATGGAGGCTTCCCAAGGCAGCACTGGCATCCAACACTGGCTGAGGAGCAGCTCCTCAGTGCAAAGGGACAAAGCCCAGCAGAGCCTCCGCAGGGATTTCTGTGGTGAGACAGGATTTTGGAGCCCAAAAGCTCCAGGATCAGGTCCCTCACACCTGCACACAGAAGGATGCTGGACAGTCCACACAGGGCACGATCTGCTTCTCTAACATGGGATTCCTACAGTAATTGTCACGTTATCTCTGGTTTTCCTGAGGTTCTACAGTTCTATCCCATGGGCTTTATCACTGCAAGGATCTGCTCAATGTACTGATGGTTCCCAAGGTGGTTGGGAAGCAAAAGCCTTGTTAATACCAGCTAAGGACATCACTTCTCTTCCCAGTTATCCTTGGATTATTTTCCAGTAGCAGAATCAAGAAAACTTTGACCCCTCAGATCAAAGAAAGACCTCGAAGGTCCACAAGCTTGCCAAACTTGCTCCAAAGGCTTGTTGGAGAAGGGAAAGGACTAGCACTAAGTGTTGGTGGCTGCTTGCTCAGAGGATGCAGAGGAGCCCCAGGCTGGGCAGATGCTCAGCTCAAGGGTGTGATGGAATCACAGCAGCAGCCACACCAGGCAGAACAAAACCCAAAGCAGATGAGGAAAAGAAATCTAGGTTCGGGTGGCCAGGAAAGCCAACAGAGATCCCAGGACACAGCCTGAGCACAGACAGTAAAGCTCAGCTGACAGACACCCTGGGTCCAAGTCAGAGAGAGGAAGGAAGTCTTGGTGTGGTCACAATGAAAATCCAGAGAGCTGAGCCCAAACCACCCAAACCCAGGCTGAGGAGGGACAAATAAAAGTGTCAACATATGTCTGTGTCAGGCATAAGTTTGTATACAACATATAAAAGTGATGAGATCTATTCAACAGCCACACATTCAGCATGGAAGAAGTGGTTCTTTGAAGAGCTGGATTACATATCCACCACAGAGGGGACAAAACAAAAGGTGCTGGTTGAAGTGGGTGTCCCATCCCATTGGATTGCACAGAGAACTCTCCCAACCCTTCAGCTGCCTCAGCTGTGCAAGGGGGAATGGCTACAGCTGATGGTAGGAGGTTATTGTGCTAATATTTGTAATTCCTTTGAGCCTCAGATCACGAGTACCACTAGAGGAGGGCAAAGCATTGTATCAGCAAGAGCTGCTTGTTATCCCCCTGCCTCAGGATCTCTTGCAGGTGATGGCCAAACACTGCTCCGTGGATGGGCTGTTCCTGCTCAGTATTTTGTTTTGTATTTTGTTTTCTTCTGCATCTACCCTGACTGAAATTTGGAAGGTGGAAATGCCAAGTGCCTGAATTCAGAGGGATCCACTTGCCTGCTAAGCAGAGGCAGCCTCAATCTGCTCCCATATCTCCTCACTGCTTCACTTATCAGAGAACTCAACCTACTTTAATATAGAGAAAGAGAAGAGCCTGGAGCTGGAACATGGGTTCAGTCCAACACTTAGATCCTGAGAATGGAAAACTCACAGTCCCTGAAGAGGAGAGAGCCTGGGTTGTGGTTTCTAGAGGGAGAAATTTAATACAATCTTGTGGAGTAAATAAACTGCAACCTCATCCCTACGTCTGGCGTGTGAGAACCTTCAATCCCCGGCAGCGGGAAAGAAATCCTGTCTGTAATGGTGCTGGAGTGAGGAGCAAAGGAAAACCAGATGCAAGGGCAGGATGAGCCCAAGCAGGCATGGCACTGCTCCTTCACAAGGACTCTGTGTGCTCTGGTGGCTGGTGCCCACTGCTAACCATGGGATGGGGAACGGGATGGAGATGCCTCCTCTCTCGACATCCCCCACCCAGCTGGACCTGACCCCGGTGGGTGGGGTAGGAGGCAACTCCAAGGGGCAGGGACAGGAAATTTCCCTAAATCCTCTTTAATCCCCAAAGACGCTCATGTGTCACAGAGCAAGAATCAGCCTGCAGAGCATCATTGTTAGCTTAAAAAACACCCACCACAAACTTCCCCGGCTGGAAAAGACCGAGGCAAAGCCATCCCAGAAGACCAGGGTTTTAAAAGTTGGTGGCCAGCTCTGTCAGCTGCTGGTCCTGGCTTTTAATTTCCTGAAGTGCCTCATTTCTCTCCCTTTGCAAAAGGGAGCCAGCAAAATCCTCTTTCTCCCTTTCTCTCTCCCCTCCTCACAGTTGCTCTTTGAGTAAGGCCGTACCTAACAATTATTCAGGGAAACATTATGTTGACATTACTGTTTAGAAAATAAAAAAGGGTTTTTAAAGCTAGAGAGTAACATCGTGACCATATAGCACTAGTGAATGATTAAAAATTTAGATGACTGCCTTTGAAACAATAAAAAGCTTTCGAAGCTTCTTAATGAGCAGCTATCAGAAATAAAGCATTTAAAACTTCAGAAAGTGCCTCTGTGGAAATTTCATTGTCTTTGATGCTGTAAAATAACTGCAGGGTGGATTCATTTCAAGTTCTTTTTAGCATACTGGTCGTTTAGAAATATTGGGAGATATCTTTCTTAGCAATATGTGGGGAAAACAATGTCTTGGTCGCTTTCATTTATCTGCAATTTGACAGGAGTGCAGTTTATTAACTTGAAAAGAGACAGATACATTATCTGAAACACAGAGAGTATAGTGGGTATTGCCTCCTTTTTATACCAGTGGGAGTCCATGACACTTTGAACTTGCTCACCATTAAACGCCTTCCTGAGTTGTTGAAGAGGCCTTTAAAAAGGGAGCCTGTGCATTTATGATGTAAATTCGTTATTTTGACAGTCTTTGAAATCTGTCATATTCACATCCAATTTAATGCACCGCAAAAATTCCTTTCTTTTAAAATACTTTTCTTTTAAGATTTCAAAGCCATTTTCATGTAGAAAACTATTGTTATACCTAATATATCCTGAAAGTGTTTTAGCAAAGGAACTTATATGATTCTGTTTTAAGTCATGTCAGGTTTTAAAACATGTCGTTTCTTCAAATAAGCTTTGACCATGATACCTTTTTTTTTTTTCATTAGTTAAAGTGCACTTGATTTCCATGGATACAATTAGTCAGAATATCTGCTATGGGATCATCATGGGATCAAAGGGGGTCCTTTCAGGCTGTATTCGGTGGAGCAATTGCCCACATATCTGAGATCAATACAGACCAGCACACAGGTAGGGAGATGCAGAGAGCTGAGGGCTGCTTGGCAAAGTGGAGGATTGTACTGAAGCACAGCATATTTAACGAGAACCTGGGCCAGGGGGAAAATTAAACAGCTCCTTTTAAAACCATGAGCTCCGAGTATTTACTCTAAACGTGGAGTGGGCCGAGGAGGAGCAGGGCAGGAGGGGGCCAGGCAGCATCTGATGAAATCCAAGTTCAGTTTATTTCTGGTCAAATCCAAGCCTCACACATTTCAGCACAATCTTCAATCCAAACAAACCTCCTTAGGCTCACTAATCCTCATTACACAGTGGATTTTAGCTGTACCTGCACTTCTTTATCAGTTTGCAAGATATTTTCAGCTGGTACAGAGGTCTTCATGCAGCTCTGCTTCAAAGCCACGTACAGAGGAGGTTCTGTACAGAGTTTCAGACAGTGTTTACCGATGCCTTATCACTTTGGGAGAGAAGGTTGGTGGGCAGGGGGAACACATTTCTCCAAAGCAGTGCAGAATCATCTTAATCTAGGGAAACGATCAAATAAGAGTTTCAAAGATCTCCTACTACAAAGGAAGGCATTAAGCTCACTCCTTGCCTGCCCAGACTCCAGGGCTGTTTTGGAATACATGGAAATATGTCTGTAACACGAAGAAACCTTCCACTGATGGTTTAAGCACCATTTCACATGTCCCCAGTGGCTGGGTTTAAAAAGCAGTGTATCCTTAGTGAGATAAACCAGGAGAATCATTACTTCAGTGGCATTTAACCCTATAATTGGGTGGTTTTTTTGGGGCCCTGATTTTATAAGGTCACCCTGTTATTTCCTTTGCTGGCTGGCTTGTGATGGTGCTCTCACATGTTATTACTCTCTTCCATCACAAGGAATGATATTTCGGGACTGAAAGGGCGAAAGATTTGTAAGGACTGTCCTTTCCCACACTGTGATTGTCTGAAAGCTTCAAACAGTCAAAGGCTGAGTGGAAACGTGCTTTAGATGGTGTCTCTGGGGCAGAAATCCCCCCTGGTCTAGGGATAGAAAAGAACTATAAGGATCTGATCATTTTATGGTTAGATCGCCTCGTCCCCCCGCAAAGGGAGGATATGCTTTCCTGATAGAGCTTGTATCAGATATTAAACCAATACTACACTTGATCTCAGCAAAAAGGCCATTAAATCCCACAACTTGAAAAAGGCATCTTGATCCTTGAAGCAGGGAATCCTGCAGTGCTTGCTGCCTGCTAACCCGACGGCCCGGCTGCGCTCGCTCACGGAATTCATTCCTGCTATCATTTCCCCCAGTCTCGGATTTCCTTGGCACGAGCAAAACCTTGGGCTGCATGAGAAAATACTTTGAAACGGTGCCTAATTGACTTGGGCCCGGTTCAGGGCATAGTACACCACACAAACCACCATAACATCAATCAGAGGGGAGAGAGGATGCCCCCATGTTTGGCTTAAACTACAGGGTATTTCCTTTGCCGAAAGCATTTTAATCACACTTAAGTATAGGTTTGCTGTGGCAAAAGAGACCGACCTATTCCAGCCGTTGATTTTTTCCCACAGAAGGAAACTTCTGTCAGGCATCCCGGGAAACGGCCCAGGGTTCGTTGCACCAACTGCACTGACTTCACCAGCCTTATCGTGTCTCTCCTCTCTTTACTCCCACAGTAAAAGCCGTGTTCCTGTGGTCTGCCAGAGTAATATTTCCATCCAAGTTTGATGGTATTAAAGTTAAGTCTCTGGGATCTACGCTCCCCCTTCTCCTTCCTGGGTTTTATGCCCTTTCCCCTCGCTCCCCCTCTCCAATTAGTGCTTGTTAGCTCTGATAGTGCCTCCCTGGTAGAGAAGAAACAGGAGCCAGTTGTTATAGATATTAAAAAAAAAAAAAAAAAATGTTATTTCAAGGAGACTACTGAAAACAAGCAAAACCTGTGGTTGTCTTGGGCATGACAACCCTGCTCAACAGAGCCCATCTGCGCCCAAAATTATGGCATTTTCATGTCTCAACACTCTCGTGATAAACTAATCACTTACTTAACAATCATCATTGTCAAACATGGGCTTAAAAATGTCTCAGTTTTTAGTCATGCAAATGTCAGACACCAAGCATTTTCACTAAGGTTTGGGTAACCTCTGTGAAACCCAAATCTAAGCAATCACAAAGCACATTTAGAAATCCAAACCAATAGATATTGCTATAAAGCAAGCAAGGGCTTGATCCTGCCCTTAGAGCAACAGCTCGGGGTCAACACCTGGGTTTAGGCTGGTTCTAGGAGAAGTGAAGCTGTGGACTATGCTACCAGGGTAAATTGCCATAGTTGGAATTGGTGAGAAATTAAAGTCACATCTGGGCATGCGGGGAACAATCATTAATAGCCATTTCAGTCATCATCTGCATTGCTCAGTGCATACAAGAACCTCATTCTTTATATTTCCCCTCTCAGGAAACGGTGCTTACAAAACAAACAAAACAACACAATACAAACAAAACAAGTGCTTACAAACATCAGCCAAGTGAGAGAGGAGGAGAAAGGAGGGGAACAAGCCCACTTTAAGCCATTCTGATAAATCAGAGATACAACAGGAGAAATTATCAGACACTTGAATGAGAATAAAAGCACCACTCTCTCAAAAAGCCCTATGAAACCCAGCCATCCTATGACTGTTGTAACTCATTCTAGGGTGCCTGTGTGCAGAGAGCAGAGCAAACACACAAATGACAATTGACACCCCAGCTCAATTTCTAAGCCTTTGAGATACCACCTCCGGGAATAGTATTTTATTGGAAAGAGGTTTCAGGGATACTTCCAGTTGGACAAAGCTACTTAGTGAATCACACACACATCAAAGGATGGGAAGGACATTTCCCTTGCAGCTTCAGCCATCACTCCTCCCTTTTCTGGCACAAGAGGGGCTGTACCTCACGTGTATTGCCACCATGTTATCCAGGACAACAGGAGCTGTTCCTTAAGTGCCCAGGTCCAAACTGGCCCTGAACCTCACATGAGACTGCAAGTACAGAGCTCTGAAGAGCAACGTGTTTTGGCCAGAAGCCCCTCCCAACAGGCAGGCTACTGAATCCTGCACTCCCCTGATTTCTAAATGCCTTTCAGGCATAGACAATGTCCTGCCCTAAACAGAAAAACAGCTGCTTCCAGGGAAAACCAGAAGGAACAAATGTTCCCCCGTAACCCTCTGTCCCAGACTTGCAGCCCTCTGTCCCCGTCCAAAGTCCTGCATCTCACATCAGCACTCCCGGGACTAGAGGGAACAACCACCCACACTCATTTAGGAGAGAACAGTTCATCTTAATGCAAATATTGCCCAATTATGTGAAAGGGCTCAGTGCCTCAGACACATGGATGCAATTCATGAAAGAGTCCAAACAAAGCAAGAGCGAGGAATCCTGATCAGTTGTGCAACCTCAGGCAAAGAACAAACACAAAGAGCCACTAAGGAACATCATGGCATTGTGAGACAGGCCAGGACATCCTGATATAGAAGCTTAACCATGCCTAAGGGTAGTGGTGAAAGAGAGGATGTTGTGGCAGGGAATAGCCTTGTACACACTTCTCACAGCTTTGTGCTCCTTTGCCTGGTGATCCCCACCTTCACCTGCACAAAAATACACACACCCGGCCCAGACACCTGCAGAGATGCCTTTTGTTCAGCCAGGCTTCCTCAACATGCCTTTAACTATTATTAATTTGATATTTTTGCTATTTATTTATCATCTGATTGGTTTTTTCTGTCCCCTGAAACAGCCTGCAAGTGCGAATCCTGCTGTTAGGATTGTCGAAAACAATCAAAATTAAAAAAAAAATTAATAATAATAAAGAAAAATCAGAAGGAAAACATAAAAAATAAGAGGCAGTAAAATATCTTCCAGACGGAAAGGGAAAGAGTAAAACTGCAACAGTGGGTTGCAAAAGCAAAATCCATTGAACTTCACAATCCTAGCAACACATCCCTTTGTTTACCAACCATCTGAAGCAAGTTCTGCCCTGCAAACTCCATGGGGAACCCTGATTTCTCCAGCCAAATTAACTAATTTTCCTAACACACACGCTAAAATCCGGTCATTTGGTGTGTCACTCAAAGCCTGCCCTCCATGTAAATAAAAACAGCCCGTGGTTTGGATTGCACAGGAGCCCATAAAGAGCACGGCAGCATCCCCAGCAAACAGGGTTGGAGGATGTGTGTCCTCCACCTGTGCAGGGATTCTCGTCCAGGAGGAGCACCAAGGGCTCGGCTTGTGCAGGAAAAGATGTTGAAAATTACTGAAAGAAAGCTATTTTTAAATCTGCCACAGATATAGGACAGATTATATTCTTATATCATGTATAAAAATGATTGTCATTTAAAGTCTCAAGTAGGCCAAGAGCAAGATGGTGCAACTTCATGGTGCCTTCACGTTGGAACCCCCATTGCACCCAGGTGCTGTACCTTCCCCAGCCCCCAGGTACTCAGTAACTTCAGAAACAGCTGGAAAAATCACACAGACACTCCGTTAACACAGGCTACATCAGGGGTTTACATGGAGCATGATCTGCCCATAAATATAATGGAATCAAACTCGTTTAGGCTGGAAAAGACCTTCGAGGTCATTGAGTCCAACTGTAAACCCAACACTGACAACCAACAGGATGAACTTCAGAGGCACCTGAACCCTACAGATCTCACAGGGCAAGGTCAACTTGAAGATTTTTTTTTTCCCCCCATTTTTCCTACCCCGTGTCTCTTTACCAACCCTTCAGAATTTCACTCCTTCATTTCCAAGTAAGTACTGGGAATGACCCCGGTGGTTATGCAGCCCTGAGGCAAACTGTCTAATCTAGGCTGTGTAGATAGCCTAGATTAGACAGGGGCAAGGACTGCTATGGGAAGCAGAATAGCTCCATCCTTTGTCCCAAGGGGGAAAACCTTATGCTATTCCCACTCCACAGACTCAGAGAAGTCTTCATGGGAGAGACACGTGTGTTTTGTGCCCCCTCACTCACGAGTGGGATCCCACGTGCCCCTTTCATATTCAGAATTTCAATTTAATGCCAGGCTGGGTAAAATCCACCCCACTGTTTTACAAGCACTTAGAGGGGAAAAAAGCTGGAGAAGGAAGAAACGATGCTTTGAGTGGCCTGATGCAGCAGAATGACTTAGCAACAGGAAAATTATGATCCAATCTGTATTTTGTGGGATAAAAAAATCCAACAGGCTCAGAGCTGCTTTCCCATCCTCACAGGAGACTCCAACAGCTTTGAAGCCGCCACTGGGGCTGCGTTTCCTTTCTCTAAGAAAGCTTTTGTCCACCAGGACCAGATGGGGATCTCAAACCTCATTTGCAGTGAAGGTAACGTGCCAGAGACAACACGAAGTGATAACCTAAATGGAAACGCTGATGTGAGCTCAGGCTTTAAATATTCACCATATCCCTGCTGTCATCTCAGTGTCAAAGTCTCTAAGTCCAGACAGACAGACATGGAGTGCACAGAGTTGTAAGAGAACCTGGCACCCTTTTCATTTTTAATTTCCATGTTTTTATAGCGGTGTTTGATCTGTTTCCCCAGCACCCAAGGTATGACTCACTGTAGAAGAGTGACATAAACAGTGTACTGTGTTTGAAATTCTTGTCCTGTAGGTAAGTGTGACTGGGCACTTCAGCCCTACTGAGCCAGTGACTCACTCCCAGGCTTGCAGTGTCCTCAGCTGGACAGGATTCTCCTCCAGACCTTTTTCCAAATGACCCATTTACTGAGTCACTCCTGCAAATAGGGCCGTGGCAGTAGTTACAGTGCAGGGGGAAAGCAAAGGGGAGCAAACAAAGAAAGCTGGTTTAGAAACAGGAGCAGGTGTAGATAGGACAGGGGGAATGGCTTCACACTGACAGAGGGCAGGGTTTGATGTCAGGAAGGAATTGTTCCCTGTGAGGGTGGGGAGGCCCTGGCACAGGTTGCCCAGAGAAGCTGTGGCTGCCCCATCCCTGGAAGTGTCCAAGGCCAGGTTGGACGGGGCTTGGAGCAACCTGGGATAGTGGAAGGTGTCCCTGCCCATGGCAAGGGATGGAATCAGATGATGTTTAAGGTCCCTGCCAACCCAAACCATTTCATAATTCTGTGTAGACTGGGGAATGCTCCATTGCATTCACCCATCTGAGGACTCAGAGGTTTATGATGCTCCACAAACTCAGGGAACTGCTGCCCGTCCTTTGCTTCTCATACTTCCCAGGGTGGTGGGAGATTCTCATTGGTACCAGGATAAATGATATTCTGCTGTTCTCAAGGCTGTTTTGGGGACTGAAGAGAGCTCTTGTCTCTGGCTCCACTGCCACACGCTGCCAGTTGAGTTTAATTAAGAAAAAAATACATATACAAGTTGTGCCAGCTTTAAAGAGAGGTGCCCAGCAACAGCTCTGGTGCAGCTCAGCACAGCTCCCCCTCTCCGGAATCTGAGTGGGAGGCTCCTTATTACATTTTATAGCTTCATGTTTTTTTAATTATTATTATTATTATTATTATTTTATGGGCTTTTAGGTAAAGCTGCTGCTCACCTGTTTGAAAGCCCAGCTCCCAGCCCTGCCTTTAACCCCCCCAGGTGCACAGGCACACACTTGGTGGGAGCTCATTGCAGCCACTGAACTGTCATCAGCCCAGACGCTTCCCCTGCTCCCCACCTGTGCCCTCCTGGCACCAGGACATGGAAAAAATTCCCCAGGCACAATGCTGGGCTTGTGAGATCTGCCCTGGGCTGGTTCCTGCTGCACAAACACACGAGCTGATTGACAAAGGGATCGTTAAAAAACACGGGGAGGTGAATGCTCTCCTGCCATCACACCCAAAGAGTGTCCTGGGCTGTGCCCCTGCACACACCCCGGGCTGGCAGGGGCGTGGGGGAGGCTCAGCTGAACAGGCAGGAAGGAGAAGTGGAGGCTGCAAATACCTTCCTGTTCTGATGCTCGAGGTCGTGAGTGTAAATTCTCACTTATATTAAAGACCTTTCAGGTTGGCAAAGTGATTTAACAGGGCAGCAGGGGGAGGGATAATCATGCCCATGCTTTTGCTGATCAGCAAAAATTGAGCTCATAGCATGTAATTTGTCCTCAGGGCTCTGACCCTACAGAGGCTACTAAAGTTAAGTGCTGGGAACTCCCAGCTATTTTTCTATTAATACTCTCTGATAGCCACTGTCCAAAATAAGGCACAGGTAGCTGCTTGCAGGAACATCACCCTCTCAGAGCAGCAATCAAAAACGATACTCAGCTTGTTCTCCTCCAAACTAGCAGAATCCAGCTGTTACCTCAGTGATGGACAGGATTTCTGTTTTCTGACTATTCCGTTTTATTCTATACAAGCATCATTTTTTCCCTTAATTCTCCTGGTGCACCTGTGCCCTGTATCTCCACACTGTATCACACCTGCCTCTGTTTTCTGTCTAGATCTCCTAAATGCTTCTCTCCTGTGGGGCAGCTCCAGCTGTGCAGGGAGAGCACAGCAAACACCCAGAGAAACAGGTGATTTTGTGGACCAGAGGATTTCCATGGATGAAAAACACACACTGTCGACTTGTTTATCCCACCTCACCTTCTGCACCCTTAACCAGTGGAAAACAGCATTTTCTCACACTTCCAGCACTGCTCCAGTGAGCCCCTCCCAGAAGCTCTGCTGCCTCCTGTTTAATCCCAGTATCATCTCCAAGTTTGCTCCTTATTCCCTCGGAGAAATATTTAGGCACACAGTGGTCCAGTTTGCCCCTGCAATGCGATTTCACCTAAAAACTGTGGACTCTGGTCACCCCATCCCTTCTCCATGCATTTCATGGAATGGGGACAACCTGAGCTCCTGCCACAGGTGGGTCCCTTCCTGCCTCTTGTGCAGGTGACCTGACCCCAGCCTGGGAATTTTGGAGCAGTTCAAAGTCCCCTTTGCTGTCCCCAGCTTTCCTCAGGGGCCATGCACGTGCTTCTCCCTCCCATGGGCACAGATTAGGGAATTTTGCAGCAGAAATGGAGGTAAACAGCAAAAAAAAAGTGGGGCTGAGTGGATTTCCCTTTGCAAGAAGGTCTCCCACTCCCCCCACCTTTGCCAGGATCTGCTCAGATTCAGCCTCTGAGTTTTTCTCAGGGAAGGCAGAGGGGGAAGCATTTGTTTCCCAGTTCCAGATTTTCTCCTGCACTTACATGTTTGTCCATGAAAAAAAAAAAATTCCTCTATTGTAAAACTTGTCAAATGAGACCACCCAAGTGGCCAAAGGGAGGGAATTGGGAAGGAGGAAGAAATGCCTTGAAAACCATTTTCTTTTTGATGGTTTAGAAAGGGAATTGAATGTTATTGTCTCACTTTAAATATGTTCTTTATGAGGAGGTCATGTAGCAGGCACATAATTTTCTAATTACAACCATGCAGATAACATGGAAACAAAATATATGGAGATTTTCCAAAACAGAGGATGCAGTTTCAAACAATATACTGTACAGTTCATCCTCCAAGTCCCAAAATAAAGCAAAGAGCTTTACTCAGAATGAACTAGATACAGTTGTAAGCTGCTAATCACTTCCTTTTACCCACTGTTTTATTGTCAGCAGAAAACCTAAACTCAGTCAGTCACCAGATAATAACTGGAAAACGTTGTCTGAGCTTTGATGGAGTTTTCTCAGGACGTGCCAGTGCCATCCATGGAAACAGTCTCCCTAAACCCACTCACAGGAAAGGAGGAATTCAGACCCACTGTAACAACACCAAGATCCAGAAAGTTTTCCCAGCAGAACAGCAAAACCTGCTCGCTGCAAACTGCACGAAGGGAATTGCACGATCAAATCCCATTAAATTGGCAGGAAATGAGGCTTAAGTGGAAACTAGTGATAGTTTTCAAACATCTCAGGCAGTGCTGCAGAGAAAGAGTGGACCTGGGGCTTTGGTTCCCATACAGAGATGGATCCATGTGGAGAGACAGGAGGGGAGAGATGGAATCACCAGGTCGTGCACCACTTCATGCCAGTTCTTCACTCTGCCTTTGGGACCCCCCTAGTTTGGCACTAACAAAGGTTTCTCCCAGGACACTGTGATTTCTATCCCTAGTTTGGGATGAAGATACACCCAGAATCTTCCCAGCTGGCAGGTGAAACAAGGCATGGATAAGGAGTGGTCACTGCAGAGAAACCCAGCCCCTGCACAGCCCCTGCCATGGGAATGAGCTCAGACTTTGGGGATGGAGGGGATAAAGCAGCATCCAGGGGTTACTGCTGTTCCACCAGAGTTGGTGAGATTGATTTCCCCCACCATCCCTCTGGTGCTTTAGCTCCTCAAACTGGGTTTACTGGGTTGGAACAGGCTGTCCACCTGCCCTGGGACACCTGCAGGGTCAGATGTGCTCTGGACACGATCCACTAGTGCCTGGTTCCATTGCAGTGCCAGTTCCTTCAGGGAGCTGGAAAACTGTGGGACAGTGCTGAGAACGTGTCCCCAAGATGCCCTTCTTGGTCTGTGCCACCTGCTGAGGTTGAAGGAGGGGTTGCATTTGGGTATAAAATGGGATTACAAATTATCTGCGGTTTTATCCCTCCCCAGATTTGCCTTCACTAGAAAAACCACCCTGTGAGCTTCAGGGCTCCTGACTTTGTGCAAAGCTTCTGGGACAAACAGGGACAGTCACACCTCAAGGCACATCAGAAGGCCCTGGTGAATGCCAGGAGGGAGCAGGACAACTCCTGACCAGCCAGGACTTCAACACCCTCAGGAGATGGCACAGTGACTTTGTGTCTCTTATTCACAGCTCTCCAACACACATTTTCCCAGCAGATAAAAAAAATCAAGTGTCCCTCTGGCTCCATCCAGCTGGATTTGACCATAATGAGCGATCAGAGTTTTCCAAGGAGGGTAATTTAAATGTGTTTACACTGCCACTAACCCCCCTGCTTTGTTTGCCCAAGATACTCAGGATAAAGGGATGTGCCTCTGGTCTCTTTGTAGTTGAAGTAACACAGTAGCTTGTAATTGAGAGGACCAGTTTTAGGCTAAACTGTTCTGGTTGCAATCCTGGATAATAATAAATTATCGTGGAGTGAAAGGGAAGATGATGGGCTGGATTTCGAGCTCCTGCTCCAGAGAAAAGCCTGATTTGGGAGAACCCAAAGATGCCTCTCAGTTTTTTTACTCACATCTCTCCCTGTTTAAAGCAAACCCATCCTTCTCCTTCACCACATCTGTTCCTGATGCTCAGGAATGCAAACTTAATATACACAATAGATGAAGCAGCTGGGAACTTCTGACCAAGCACAAAATAACCCTTTATGACCTGGAGTGACCAATCTACCTGTGCAATCAATGCACCTACTGCTCTGTACTCCCTCGAGTAAAGCTCAAGCAACCTGAGTTTCCTTATGGCCTTTAGAAATTTAGAGCAGGTGTGTGATTTCATAAGTTTGCTCCATGATGAGAAAAAAAAAAATAGGGAAAAAAAAGCAATGAACGAAGTAAAAGGAACCCACACGGAATAAGGACATAAAAAGAGCAGCAAAGGACAGAAGGGGAAGGCTGGAGCAACCCCAGGCAAAGCAAACTGCTCTTTTTGTTTAAGTGCTTTCTGTCCGAGCCTGCCCAGCAAGAAAAGCCCCTTTTTGAAAGGGACAGAGCTGGATTTCACACCTGGAAGCTGGACCTGCTGCTCCTGGCATCGGGATGGCCACAAAGACCCAAGTCAGCTTGGATCAGTGTCAGAGCAGTGGGGGCATAAAAGGAGCTGAGCCCTCCCCTTTACACTGCACTGCTCCAGAAGAAAGCTGTGTTTGTTCCAGGGGGGCTGAATAGGCTTTGGGGTTTTGGGGGGGAGTGGTTTTTTTGTTTGGGGTTTTGGGTTCTTTTGTGGCTTTTTTATGTTTGGGAGGGTTTTGTTTCTGTTGGGTTTTTTTGTTGTTGTTGTTGTTGTTTTTTGTTTGGAGTTTTGTTTGGGTTTTTCTCTGTTTTGTTTTGAAGCATCCACTTTGTGTCTATTTCTATCCCTCAAAGGGAGAGGAGTTCTGCAAATCCACATTAAAGCCTCCCTGGGCAGCAGTGAGGAGCTGTGCTGTCAGAAGGCTCAGCCTCCTTGGGCAGGAGCACAACCCACCTCGTTGCTCCAGCAGAACACCCATTCCCACAAGCCAACTTCAACAGATCACAGTGAATCAGCTGCTGGCCCGCTCCATCCCAAGCTCCATTCACTAATCCCACACAGACAACACCGAATTTGTTCACTAGAAACAGTTTCTAAGCTGGGGATGTTCCAGAAAAGCTGCTGGACCCCCCCAAATCCCATTCAAAGGCACTGCCAGTGGAGTCAATTCTCCCATCCCTGCACCAGGAATTAAACACCCATCAATGCTCTAATACCTGTCCTTAGCCTGGGACCATCTGAAGCCCAGGATCTCCCCCATTCTGCACATTTCCTTCGCCAGGCAATTCTAACGAGGTCAGAATTATTTTCCTTCCTTCGCTCTAATCTCCTCGAAGAACAAAAAGAAGTATGAAAAGAAAACACAATATTTATTGTAAATCAGTGACTTCTGCATTAAAATGATCAAAGTGTGTTTGCTGCACACTTGAAGTTCAGATGCAAAGGGATTTCCAACTTAAATAAATAAAAGATTGTTTTTCTGTAATGCAAATTGCGAGGGAGCAATCGGCACAAAGTCGTCAGACACGCTCTGCAGAAGGACTGGCCCACGCCTGCACCCCACATATTTTGCATGGATGATGCTCTTCATCTTTTCAAAGGAACCACCACTCCACCAGGGCATGCTAATGCGTGCCAAGGGGGTAGAGTGGACTCCACTTGATGTCTGATTACAATATGCAGCTTAATAATATAATTTCTCAGTTCAGATATTGATCCTTGGGAGCGAAGCAGTGTTGGGAATAGAGCGGAGCAGGGGGTGGAGAAATATCTGCTGCCTGTTTTCTCATCTAACAACTCCCCAAAGAGACAGAGCCTTACCCATCCCACACACCCAGGCGTGACAAGAGATCAAAACTCGCTGGGGACACGCGCTGTGCCTTTCAGGTAAGTCAGACTATTATTAATGATCATAAAAGAAGCTATCAAGGTATTTTACATTTCTTTCATCTGGCAAGCCTGTGAGCACGTTTATTAATTGAGGAAGCCTCACTTTTTTCTGCAAGGTAGACTTTAATATTTTTTTACTACATCAGGAAGCCACGGCATGGGGAAGGCTCTGCCCACCCAGCACAGACACCACAGTGCAACATCAGCCTCCTGTAACGGGGTACAGGGCACTGCCCCAGCCCCCCAAATCGAGGGCAACACCCTGCCCTGTGCACCTGAAGCTCAGGCAGGAGAGCAGACCCGAAGCCAATCTGCTCAGACACCAGGCTGGGCTGGTGTGAGCAGAATAACACTGCTGAAATTTGGAAAATAACCCCTATTCCTGAAGAAAAAAAGGGGTGTTGTGCCATCTGGCACTGCCCTCCCTCAGCCTTTACCATGCTGCACAGAGCCAGCAGTCAATACATGGGGATGCAGCACCCCCAGCACAGCTCATTTCTCAAGGACAGCCAGCCAAAGCTGGGAATATTTTCCCACATGGCAGTGGCACTTCAGCCAATGTGATGTTTTCTGCCCTCCTGTGTTTTCGGAAGTTGTTCTGGTTAACCCCACGACCACCACAGCTACCACCATCCTGTGTGTCAGGAGCACTCACTCATCTCCAGGAGCCACATGGGCCCTGAAATCACCAGAAAAAAATCCCCCCTGAAGATCAGGGACACGCTCATGTCGATATGTCCAAAGGGCAGGAGGGGATTAGTGCATCAAAGTGACTAATTAGGGCAGCGGGTTGTTGCTGAAACAAGACCAGCTCCAATCCAAGGGATGTGAAATGGAAGCTGAACCTGAAATATTTGTGGCAGACTCTTGGATCCTGTGAAAACCAGCACATGTGTTTAACTGTGTGTAAGTCAGCACTCCTGGTAAGTGTGTGAAGCAAAACATGTGCTTAAGTGTTTGCAGAATTCAGGGCTAAATCTAAAACTGATGGGTAATAGGGGGATCAAAATTTGAGGAGAACAAGTTCACTCACCCTCCACAGCTTCAACCAGACCATTTCCCAAGATCCACTAAGAAAGTGCAAAGTTCAACCACAGCACATTCCAAGCTCACCTGTACAAGTCCAGATTTTGTCCAAACTACACCAGTGTTTTAGGTTCCCCCCTCCCGCAAAAAAAACAGGAGAAGACCAGCACAGCTCCAGGCCCTGACCAAGGATCGTGCTGCAGAGCTTGGATTCAGAGTAAAGCTTCCCCAAAAGTCAGGATTCTTCAGTCCTGCACAGTTTACAGCCTCCAGCTCCACGATGCCATTGCTTGACCCAAGGACAGTCTGTGGCAGCCTCGAGGTGTGTTGTGTGCTCACCTTGTAGGTGACCACCACAAACTGAGCACAAACACTGTACTTTTAGTCAGCTACAGCATCAACTGCTCTATTCCAGCTGGCAGGATCAGTGTGGACTCAGCTCAGCAGGATGCTGTTTGTTTAGCTGCAAGTCTAGAACACAGCTTTTACTTATGCATCTGGGTAAATGACTGTATTAAAGTTTAATTTTTTTTTCAAATAGAATAAAAACAGGCACTCATACACAAATTAGCCATTGCTTTATGTACATTGTGCACCCCATAATTAGCAGGTGATATCCACTCTTTAATTAAAAAAAAATTGTTATGCTAAATAGGAGGGTTTTTGCTTAATTACAGGCTAATCCTATTTCCTCAGAACATGTGATATTTTCTTATCTCCCAAAATGGGAAAAGCACATTTGAATGGGAAGCATGTTTGTGTTCCATCCTGTGACGTATGGATTCCCATGGATCTCAATATTCTCTGGAGCTGGAAAACAGGGAGGAAAGCTCCAAAGAATTATGGACCCAGGGGTAAAGAGGCACCTTGGTTTGGCCACTCCGTGCCAGAGTCTCACAGCTCTGCCTTACACCTCCCTCAAGGTTTCCTGTGCCAGGTACCCAGTGTTGGCATCCTCAGCACTGTGTCCAGCCACAGGCAGGGAGTCCAGGCAGCCAAACAGGATTTTCACAGGCATATCCATGACATTTAATATCTGCTTTTTAAGGCAGGAACAGGGGCTGGTGAAATAAGACATCCCACTCAACATCTATTATTTCTCCAAAGGCCTAGAAAAAAAAAATGGGAATTAAAACTAAACCTGACAGAGTCTTTTTGGCTGTGAGAGTTATCCTGCCAAATTAGAGAAACCAAGGCCCAGGGAAGCAAAGCAACAAACCTCGTGTTGGATCAGCAGTGGGGCTGGAAACAACACCCAGCCTTGGCTGCCAGTGCCTTCCTCTAACCACGGGCCTCGGTGGCTTTTGTGTTTCTCTTTCCATTATGCATACCCTTCCCTTTTCCCTTAATGATTTAGTGATGTTTGTTCCCTCACACTGCGTGCAGACCTTGCAGATCAAAATAGCCAGTCATCTAAAAAAAATTCTTTATCCTTTGTTCTTCAAAGAAACCAAATAATCTCGATCCTTTGAGAAAACTCAAAGGGTGAAGGCAAAGCATCAGGACTGATGAGAACAATAGCGGTGTATCCCCCGACGGACGAGCATCTCCAGCGCCCCGTGGTTATTAAAAAAAATAAAAAAAAAAAAAAAAAAAAAAAAAAAAAGAAAAAATTCCTTGTAGTGAAAATTCTTGGGTCAATTACTTGTTGCCACAGGGAGATTTCCTAGGAATTTTGTTGTTATTATCACTATTCGATGATTATCTGTAGCAAAACAAAGGTGAATTTCGCCGTGAAGAGATGCGATGTTTTTGGTAAATCTCCAACAACAGAAAGTAGAAGGGGGTGGAGTGATGGGAGATCAAAGTCCCTGTCATTTCTGTAACGTTTTGGAGCCAATGCTGGACACTTACTGATGCTTTCAGGGGCCTGAAGTATTTTTTTCATCGTTTTGGGAGGTTGAATAGTGGTAAAATAGCAACTGGCCATACAAGCACATTTCTGCAGCGAGCAGGGTCTGCTGACCATGCCAGGGTCTCACTGCCCATCCCTCACTGCTTGAGTCGGGGAAGGAAAACCCTTCAGCCTCCAGGGGACAAGGAAACCAAGCCACAGTTTTCCAAGTAACACAATGTATTGTCATTTTGAACAGGATACAGACCTGGCTGGGCTGAGGACACCTTTCAAAGCATCACTTCCCTCCAGCTTGGGTTTTACCCACTGAATTTTGGAGTCCTTCCCACTGCAGTGAGAGCAGAGATGGGAGAGGCTCTGTCCAACCTCAGAGCCAGCTCCCACCACACCAGTCACACACCAGTGGGTGGGAACAAATGCAAAGTGAAGCTGGATAAGGCTCCTACAGAAAAAGTCCCACACAACAGAAAGAACCTTTTGGATCCAAGCACAAATCATCTGTAATTCCCTTTTTACTACAGGTTTGCACACAGACAGTAACTTCCTCTGGGATGTGGCAGTGGCAAAGGCTGGTTTGCCTTTTCTTTGTGACCAAAGAGAAAAGGAAATATCAGAAAGGGAAGAGGCCAAAGCATTTCCCACACACTGGACTAGTGTCTTCCTTTGACAAAAGCAGGCGAACATTAATTGCCTTTTTAAGAATGAAAATTTAATATAAAACACCTTATTTTTCACCCTCGGACATGAATTGCTGTGCATTTTCCAATCAGCTACAGTAGAAATGCTCTGATTCACATCTGGAATTTTCATGGGCAGCAAAGCTTTGATTCCAAGCACTTCCTCAGGCTCTGACAACCCCACTGAAGGATTTGCAGGTCCCAACTCCACTGCTGTAAGGGACAACCAGGCACAGCCTCCACCTGCACAACCCCTTTGCTGGGGGCTGGGGGCTTCACACAGGGATGGGATGGACAGTTTGTGTGTCCCCCATCCTATTTTCCACATGGCAGGAGATTGGGATTTTGCCCTGTTTGTGCTGCACAGGACTAACACTTTTCCCAGGAACTTGATCCTAATCCCTCACTCCTGCTCAGAACCAAATTTGCACATCTGAATCACATCCCAGGGGAGCCTGAGGTGCCTGCAGCTGCTCAGAGAAGCAAAGGTACCTGCCATGGCAAGTCTGGCAAAAGCAGGGCCAGAAGAAAGGATGGCTCCCATTGAATGAACTGGTTGCCTGAAGAGAATTAATCCAGTGAACACATGTTCTGGAAAAGATACATTTGGATATGAGGGCTGATAGGAAATGCCACCTGGGTATCAAATAGGAAGCTGAAATGTGTCTATCAAGCCAGTACTCTTTGATCACCAGCAGTCACTCATCATTTACACATCACAGGAGGATGCTCAACTCCACAAGGCACAGTCAGCGAAAAAGGAAGACGGGTCAGCTGAGTATTTGTGTCTTAAAGATGTGCAGCCATTGAATAAATAACAAAAAAATAACCTAGTCAGCCTCCCAAGGGCAGCAACACCCTGAGCTCAGACAATTTACACATGTTTTACACAACTATTAGCCCCACTGCTCACCAGAGTTGAGGTGTTTTCATTCCTCACGTCACAGAGCAGTCTCAGTCCCAGTTCCTCTCACAAACCCATCCTGCAGGATCTCTCCTGTGTTATTTTACAGCCTCTCAAGAGCTGCACTGCAGCTGGATGGCAGGGCAGTGCTGTGGAGGCACATTTTGGGTCTGGGGACCTTATTGCCCCCATTCAGCCCATGTTTCAGCAGGATGAGCTCCTGCAGCTCACAGGCAGCAGCACCTGGTGCCAGGTTGGCACCGCAGCACATCGGGCTGGGGGCTGTGGGGAGAAGCTTTCCTGCACCTCCCCAGTGCCAGGAAAGCCCAGGAAGAGTGTGAAATACAGACTTGCTTTGCTTACACAATCAAAAACCAGTGCCATGGGAGGGATTTTTAGACTACACAGTTAAAAACACCCGGAGAGCAACATAATTTAAAGTTTGATAAAACAGCAGGTGACTCAGAGGAGGGAAGAGCCCTCAGCCCATTCCTACACCAGTACCAGGACACAACACATACTCTGTACACAGATTAGTTTGGGTTGGAAGGGATCTTTAAAGGTCATTTAGTCCAACCCATCTGCAGCGAGCAGGGACACTTTCTACTAGACCTGGTCACTACACCACAGCTTCTCTGGGCAACCCGTGCCAGTGCTGCACCAGCCTCACTGGAAAAAACTTCTGCCTTATATCTTATCTAAATCAACACTCTTAGTTTAAAGCCATTACCCCTTCTTGTATCACAACAGAACCTGCTAAAAAGTGTCTCATGTTTTTAATAGGCCACTTCAAGTACTAAACAGATGCAACAAGGTCTCCCTGGAGCTTTTCTTCTCCAGGCTGAAAAACCCCATGAACACCACGGCAGGGACCAGGCTCTCCCCGCCCTGGGAGCAGCCCAGCCACAAATCCCACACATCCCCTCTGCAGAAACCCTCCCAACACCCCCCTGCATGGAGCTCACCTTCCAGCCAGGTGGTGGTTTGTGACATCAGACACTCCCTGGTGCCCTCATCCTTCGGCTTCATGGGTGTTCATGGGAGCAGTGACAGCACAGGACCCTCTGCCACCTTGGCACAGCTGAGCAGCCACATGGAAGGCCACAATACCAGGGTTCTCGGCCCCCCACATCCCAGGGAAGGAGCAGGGTGGTGTTGCAGCCACTCTTAAAGGCAGCATCCCCGGGGGAGGCTGGGCATGTGCTCAGGGCAGAACAAGAGGCACCTGTGCTGAGCTGCCCTCCCCTCACCTGATGTGCCCACCTGGGCTCCCTTCCCATCTCCTCTGGGAAGAGGAGATCTCCTCCTCCTCTCCCCCACCATCCCCCTCACACTGCACCAGGCAGGAATCAGGAAGCACTTGTTTGTCAATAGAGACACGGAATGTACATGGAATCATGGAATGGTTTGGGTTGGAAGGGACATTAAGGCCCACGCAGTGCCACCCCCTGTCGTGGACAGGGGCACTTTCCACTAGACCAGGCTGCTCCAATACCTGGCCTTGGACACTTCCAGGGATGGAGCAGCCACAGGTTCTCTGGGCAACCTGTGCCAGGGCCTCCCCACCCTCACAGGCAAGAGTTTGTCCTAATCTCTGGTCTAACCCTTCCCTCTGTCAGTGGGAAGCCATTACTCCTTGTCCTGTCACTCCATGATCCTGCCACAAGTCGCTCTCCATCCCTCTCGTAGCCCCTTTAGGTGCTGGGAAATATCCAGGAAAAAACCCTGGGCTCACATGGCTCCTTTAAGTCCAATGTTCAGCTGAGCTTTGCCCAAAGACTTTGGCTCAAGTTTTCAAACCCCTGGAGCAAACCTGGTCCCAATTTTGAGCTGATTTGAACTCATTTTAAACTGATTTATAGTTCAGCATTAAAAAATAACAACAAAAACAAATGTTTGCTAAAATGGCCTCTTTGACCATAATTTATTTGGGGCCAGATGGAACTTGGTGTTTTTAATTAAATTTCAGCTGGATTTTGTAATTTTAGGAGTTTTTTTTTTAAAGCAAAACATGGAAGAAGGAATGGAAAGCAGCAATTAATTCACATTAAATGTAATGGGAGGGTAGTTACATAAATGCCTTGCAGCAGAGCAGTGTCCTTCCAGGTACATCCAGCTGCAAATGGAACACAAGAGTGGAAGTGCTGCTTTGAGCTTATCCCTGTACTGCTTGCCCAGGATTTCTTTCCCAAAGCTGGACCTGATTCTGTAGTCCCCTTGCATCAAATGTGTCACGCACAATGCTGCATCCAAGCCATTTTGACACTGTCTTGCAGCTCTTTTCCTTGACATCCTGGTATTTTAATAGCCAGGATTAACTCACAGCAAAAGCTGAACCTTTGACATTTCTTCCTAGCAAGTAACTCACAAATTGATGCTAATATTTGGCTGTGCTCAGCAGAGACCGAGTCAACACTTACAAAATTCGCTCCTCCCTGAGGTTCCAAGGCCGGGTATTTTGTTGTTTTCTTTTTTTTTTTTTTTTTTTTTACAGGGGAAGAATATCTGGAACCTTTTAATGGATTAAAAATAAGTTGCAGTTGATCATTTGTTTGCGAGACAGAAAAGGCTTCAAAGATCCACAAGCGGATTAAGCAGGAGCGTTGGGATGATTCACAAGCTGATACAGGCCACCAGGCAGGAAGCGTCTCAAATGACTTGCTCCTTTGTGCCAGCATCAAAGCCCCCCTGAATGACTGGCAGACCCCTCCTGGCCACCCTCCTGGGGGTCCAGGGTGGCAGCAGTGACACAGTGACACGAGGTGTGCGTGGTTTGGGGAGGAAGAGGAGAATCTGCCTCCTCGCTCGCCCCGCTGCCTTGTGTCTGAGGTTTATGGGAGAAGCTCGTGCCAGAGCTTGTGTTTTACAGCCATAACCTTCTCCTCGTGTTGTTTTTCCTGCCCTGCTTTTCTTTCTTTGTCTTCTCATCTCTGCTTTATCTTTTTTTTTTGTTTTGTTTTCTGGCTGGGCAGGAGGAAGCCGGGTGTGTGTGTGTCAAAGTCTGCAGCTTGAGTGATGGTCCCCTCTTTGTCCCTGCCTTATAACCAGGGCTCCTGTGCCAAGAAATGCCTTCCCAGAGGGAACAGGGTGCCTGGTGCTGATGCAGGGGCAGCTGAGGGTCACCTTCTGGGAGCTGGATTTATGGCCCACTGAAGACAATGGGAAGAACACCCCTGACAGAACTGGGCTGTGGGTGAAGCTTGGGCTGATCGATTCAGGAAACAGAGTAAAGGGTTGGAGAAGACAATTATGAGTTGTAAAATTGCTGCTGGCAGTCCTGGACCCACAATTGCTCTCTTTTTATTTCTTTCTACCTTTATTCTGAAGGTTCTGGGGCTAAAAGAGAGCTTTCTGCAACCTCAGTCCCCCAAACCTGGGCAGGGATGAGCAATGACAAGGTGTGGGATAGTTCCTAATTGCAGCTGCTCAGGAGCAATGCCAGCCATGGGAACCCGAGGGGGCTGTGGCTCAGGGAGAGGGTCCTGAGCTGGCCAAGGGACACCTTCTGCCTCTAAGGTTCTAGGAGTTAACATTTCACAAACTCAAGGAGGTCAAACTTCCCATCACTGGAAATCTTCCAAACACATCCTGTCCCTGGAAGTGCTCAAAACCAGGTTGGATGGGTCCTGAGCAGCCTGGCCTAGCTGAATGTGTCCCTGCTCATGGCAGGAGGGTGGAATGAGATGATCTTGAAGGTCCCTTCCAACCCAAATCATTGTTCAAACTTTTGCTCAAAGGCTGCCAAGAAAAAGTTGGAGCACAGGGCAAGAGGCAGAGCAAGAGGCTCACTGGATTCTGCAGGCCAAGGATTAAGCCCATTGATCTTTGCAGAGGGGCTGCAGGAGGTGGAGGCTGTCCACATTAATTCAAGGCAGATACACGAGCATGGACCATGTGGCAGCAAAACTTCCAGAGTTCATGGCAAAGGAAGGTGATTTAATGGAGTGTACTTTGGAATTAGCTGGGAAAACTCTGCATAAAGGGAGGAGAGATATTGCATATACAGCATGTGAGATCATTATATTACAGAGACTTTCAGCACCCTCTCATAAGGAACACTGAAAAAAACCTTACAAGAGACTAAAATAATCCCGCACCTCTTAACATCCTGCACTTTTAACCAAAGGCTTAACTTGCAGAGAGAGCAATGCTTTTCATATTTAAATCCCATCAGCACGATGGCAGGCCAGGAGGAAATATATCCAGGCTTTGGAGCCCAGCTATGGGGGGGGAAACATATGAAAATGGGGTCAGTTGGGAAAAGAAGCTGACAGAAAGCCCAATGTGGCCACCAGTTCAGTGTCTGGTTGTGAAAGGCAGCAAGTCACTCTGTTCCACCAAGACACCTTCACCCTCAGGTGGATCTGGTGCTGCAGATGCTCTGTGGAAGAGCAGGAGCTGCTCTCTCATCACCAGGGCAGAGACCCCTGTGCTCTAAGGTGGTTTGGAGCAGAACTGAGTGGAGCTGCACAAGTGGTGGGAGGTCCATGACTGTTCTCTCCAAAGCCATTCTGTCCCAGGCAGAGCACACAAGCTGGGGGCTGTGGTCCCTGTGCTGCTCGGGCTCCCTGTGCCTCTCCCTCCTGCAGCCCTGGTGATGGTGCCCATGCAAACCCAGCACCAGAGCCAGCAGGTCCCTCTGCCAAGCATTCCAGCCCTTCTCCTCTTGGATCCGTGCTCACAATGCTCTCTCCTGTATTTTGGCACTCCAGCACTCAGGCGGCTTCCAGCTACTGGAGATGGTGCTGCTTTTATTTGCTGCCAGAGAAAACTCTCAGCCCACAGCTCTGACCAGCCACTGGGTTTGCAGCTTCCTCCCTCTCAGAGGTCTTTCAAAGTAGCTCTTTCTTTTGAGTTTGGTGAAACCACTGGCTTTGGTGCTTCTCTTTGGATCTGGGGTATTTCTTCACAGGAGCACAACTCCCTCTGCCCGTGCAGATGGTGCTCACGAGTCACCCATCACACCCAGGCAGTTGGGAAGGGGCTGTCCTACCCCCCAGCCCTCCTCTAGACCTGTCTTACCTGGGCCCTCCTCTCCCAAAATTCACTTTTCCTAACAAGGCTGAAAAGATGGCATCTTAATTAGATGGGAAAAGTACACCAAGCTCATTAACTAATTACAAGGGAAAATCCCTGCAGCAGATGCCTGGATTGCCTAAAGTACTGCTTACTCTTAACTGCTAACTTTGAAAAGGATTCTGCTATTAAAGCATTATTTTGTTCCAAAAGCACAACAGAGTCATTTATTTTTTATCATGCCTCTCCAAACTCACCCCTTGCAGCTTTTACAAAGCTGGTGTGTGAGAGGAAGGGGCTGGGGGCACGGGCAGACATCCTTACACCTTGCTGGGACCATTCCCCAGTGGCACCAGCTGCCCTTTGAGGGACCATCCAGTGCCTGACACACTTCCACTGGCTTCAACTGGTGCCTCTACTGCTCTGTCAGGAGCAAAATACCAAATGACCTGAGGGATGGGGGCTGAAGCATGAATTTATCAAGCTACCAAGAAGAAACTCAGCCAATAAGCTCGCTATGATCAGCAGGAGACTGTCCTCCTTTCCTTTCCAGTGGGAGCTGATAAAGGAGGAGAAGGAGACGAATCTTGTGGCTACTCGTCATTGCACCAGATAAGAACTTGAACTAGAAATTCCATTTATATCCCTGAGCACCCATCATTGCTTCTGAACCAGGCACAGCTGCAGTGTTGGGGCTGGACTATCTAGAGGTTGGATATTGGGAAGAAATTCTTCCCTGTGAGGGTGGGGAGGCCCTGGCACAGGTTACACAGAGAAATTGTGGCTGCCCCATCTCTGGAAGTGTCCAAGGCCAGGTTGGACGGGGCTTGGAGCAACCTGGGCTAGTGGAAGGTGTCCCTGCCCATGGCAGGGGGTGGAATGAGATGATCTTTAAGGTTCCCCAAAACACACACCCCGATAACATGTTCCTCCCCATTAACTCCTAATGAGAACTGAAGAAGTTTCAGAGAACTGCAAAAAAAAAAAAAAAAAAAAAAAGACCCAAATTTTGCAAGAACCTGTCCCAACCCAAACTTCCCAAAGCCTGAAGGACCTCGAATTCTCCCTGAGGAGCAGCAGCTCGAGCTCACCACCACCCCTTGAGAAGCAGGCAGTGCTCTCTGTGATCACCCCTACACAGGAGAGCTCTTTGGGTGTCTGTCCCCTGAACTACAGACAGCAAACCCTAAATATTTTCCCTCCTCCCCTCTCAAGGCTGAAGGAATGCCTTAAAACATTTCTAATTGTGTAATCTCAGCTGTCATATGACCTCAGTGACAGAAAATGGCCAAACTCAGAGGAAACTGTTTGCTCAAACCTATCATTAGCTCTTTCCTCCCACCCCCCATCCCACTTCAAATAAACAAACAAACAAATGAAAAACCCCACAGCCTGAGAGGGTGTTGTTGCTCTTTCCCTTTGCCTACAAAGCCTGAGGAATTGCATGGTCAGGGAACTTCAGCTACCCGAGGAGAAGCGAAACCCACACCACCAGGAACAATCCGTGCCTCTGCTTTCGGGAGCATTATCAATAAGGAAAGTCATAAATCGCCCGCAGAACAGGAACCTGGAGACCAAAGCCATGTAACTCAAACAGGCTCAAAGCAAAAGAGTCCCTTTAGTGTGAGGGTGGTCTGTGTAAAGTTAGGAGACACCTGCTAGCAAACCCTGAGACACAAGCATCTGTGTAAACTTGCCCCCTCCCTGCGCCCGCAGCCCTTATAAGGTGTTGAATGAAGCAGTTTCATGAAAAAGGCTCTGTTTTGGGGCAGTTCTGAGGCTCCCATGTACCTAAGTAAAACAGAGCCGGTGCTGTGCAGCCCTGGGATGGATTACCAGGGACCACAGGGAGGCCTATTAATTATGGTGACACGCTGATCTGCTCGCTGAGCGGTGCCTTGGGTTGGGTGTCCGGGCGATAACAGCCCCCTCTGTGCGAGGGTTTGGGGGGAGCACAATGAAATCCAGAGGGTCTGAGGAAACCAGAGGGTGAGGGGGGAACTCAAAGCTGAACGAGCATGTCCAGAGGGCTGAGAATTTAGGGGGGGTCATCCCCATACCCCCTGTGCATTCCCCAGTCCCGCTGCAGCACCATGGTGAGGGAGGGAGTTGGCACCACAGATTTTGGCCGTCCCACTGTGGTCCTTCACCCCCTCGGATCAGCAGCCAGCAGGATTTGAGCACTGATTTATTTTTAATTGGAAAGCAAAAGCCAAACAGTGAAACCTCTACATGCAAGGCCATCACACCTTCTTATGAATTAAACAGTGGAAATGCTTTAGCGCTGGCAAGGCTGAAATCTGGAAATACCAATATTTCACCAAAGAGGTTTTTAACATGCAGAAGTGTCATATGTATTACTCTGAAGTTTCTAGCTGTAGGTGAAATCTTCTCATCATCAACTCTTAATATAATATGTGCTTATCTTAAAGGGCATTTACTTTCCTGTGCTTACGGCCTGTATTTGAATTGTCAAATGACACTTTGCTGAAATTATTAAAACCTGGAGGTCACAGAGAACCCGACTTGAAAGCGGGAACACACATCCTTTCGTCTGAGCAAAAGTGCATATTTGGAATTTTAAATGCAAATTTTTTTTTTTTTTTGGAGGAAGAATCGCTCTTCTGGCAGCCAAGTGCAGATGGAGCATTTGAAAGAAGGTTCTGCTTTAATTTTGTGATAAGTGCTGTGAATAGACACCGCTCTGCTGCGAGAGGGAAGGGATGGGGCAAAGCCCCAACCCCAGTGGGGAGCCTGGAGGGGTGAGCAGAGGTCTCACCCCCACACAGCTCTCTCTGCTGGTGTTTCTGGTGGCTGTTTTACAGCAAGTGAGACCTCAGGTGACCTGGCAGCCTGGTCCTTCAGGGAGGGAGGCAGGAGAGGGAGGACTGTGCAGGGCACTGGGGCTGTCCCCCACCAGCCTCCGACATCTGGCTCTTGTCCCAAGACCCAGTGGAGAGCCAAGTTCTGGCTGCTGGGATATCCAGGCTCCAGCTGCTGGGATACCCAGGCTCCAGCTGCTGGGATACTCAGCGTGGCTCAGGCTGAGGAAAGGCAGGAGGTATCTGGCTTACATACCCTGACTGCAGGAATGTTTTCCTTCTGAGGGATAAGGCTTATCTGTTCCCCTTGCTCACACTTCTTTTTAGGGTGTTGAGTGAACAGGTGGGAAGGGGAAAGCAAAGATGTTCAACATCTCTCTCAAAAAACCCCTCCAGTCAAACACCTCACGGGACATTTTGCTGTAACCTTCCTGTGCTGTGGTGGCTCCACACGGGATGTGCCACAGTGAATTCCAGGACGTGCCAAAAACAGCCAGGCAAGGAGCACATGAGGCAGCCAGTTTGAGAGAGGATGAGGAGCTGCTGTGCCTGGTTGCTGAGCTGGGCTGTGCCTGTGACTGTGTCCGATTGCAGCGCAGGGAGCACAGAGCACACCCTGCCCCAGCAGGGCGGAGTGAGAACAAAAAGCACCGGGGCTTTTGAGGGCAGAGCTTTCCCGGCACCTCTCAGCTACCCCTGGGCTGGTTTTTGGTCTGTACTATGTTGCACCAAAGCTGCAGAGGCTGCTTTTATCCTGAAAGAGCTGCAGCAGAAAACAGGAGCAGTAACGAGGGGATGTCTCTCCACCAACCTCACCTCCCACTTCACAGAGCGGAGCGCTGAGGGCTGCAGTTGAGAAGAGGTTCCACAGGGCAGCCCAGGCAGGGTTTGGTCCATGTGGCCTCTCATCATCTATGTGCAGCAAGCCATAACCACCCAGAGCCACGGGTCCTTTCAAGCCTCCAGGAGCCACAAAATCGTAGAATATGCCGAGCTGGAAGGGACCCACAATGGTCCTTGAGTCCAATTCCTGGCCCTGCACAGGACCAACCCCAAGAGTCACACCACGTGCCTGAGAGTATCATCCCAACAGCAGGGCTGCTGCCCTCCCTCCCTGCCTGTCCTCTCCCTCATCACCTCACTGGGATGAAGGTGTTCAGTATTTTAACTCTGTGTAGCTCAACACAAAGCACTTGAGGCAAAGGATGAAGATTCAGCTGCCTCTTCCCTGAGGTGAGTGACTTCTGCTCCCTCACCTAGAGGGTCCATGAGAGAGACTCTGTGTCAAAGCAGTGCTGCAGCCTCAGCTCCAGCACCCAAAGGGGAGCACCAACAATGCAGAGGTCACTCTGAAGAGTAGCAGAGCACAGCTGGGAAGAAATTTCCGACCACAAAGGGCCCTTCCCTTTTTTCACCTTCTGTCACAAATAGAGATGAGGTTTGAGGTGTTCAGACTCCAGCCCTACCTCACTCCAGCTGCTGACAGAGGGCAGTGACACCACCATCACTGCACTTACCAGGGCGCCTGCAAACATGCTCCAGTCTCTGGCCTGGGTTTTTCACCTCTGCCCATGTATTTCACCCACACAACCTGAACTCTTTCACAGAGATGTGCTCACAGTCACCCCTTCATTCTGCTGTAAATCCAGACCCTTCTTCACTAACATCACATAACCTGACTTAGCTACTCAGGCTCCATCCTGGTGCCTGCCCAGAGAGTGGGATGCTGCCTGCCAGCTCCTCACCCTCCTCTCCATCAGCAGAGCCTGCTCCTCATCCCTGTTTCCATCCCTCCTGGAGAGCTCCTCGGTGCTGATCTGAAGTTTGGATGCAGTGTTGTTTTTATATATAAATGACATTATGACAAATGATGAAGGATTAAATTACACTTCAATCAAATCATGCCAAACCAGTAGGGATCGAGGTCCCAGTGGAAAGTATACATGGAGTTCCTCAGCTTCCTGATTTGAATGACTTTGTTCTTCTTCCAGAGAAAAGGAGGGGGGGGGGGGGACGAAGGAGAAGAGAGGGAAAAAGGAGAGGAGGAGGGGGGGGGGATTTGGCCTAAAATGAAACATTTTCCTTTTAAGTTGAACATTTGAAAATGGCTGGGAGGAAAGAGCTGAAACACTGTAATGGCTGATACTGAAGAACAGCCTGGGACTTTTGCTTTTCGAGAACAGAAGGCAGGGAGAGAGCTGTGGTGTGAAAAAGGCAACGCTGTGTGCCTTGAAGGGGAAGGTGTTTGCAGCAGCCCATCTCCTGCAGACACTGAAAGCCCCCTGCAAGGCACTAACCCAATTAGCTTTGCGAAGAGCTGTGCTGTGCAAAGGCAAAGGCACTGACAGTGGGTTTGGTAAAGGCTAAAGACAAGCTTCACTCTGCCTTGCACTCCATCAGAGACGCTTTATTATCTTTGTGTTACCAGATCTTGCAAAGGTTGGCTCCAGAGCCTTCAGCACTGCAGCTCTGTCCAGCCAGAAACCTCTCTCCACTGTTGTGAACGAATTCTGCAGAAACAGCCATTCCATGGATGAGTTTGGCTGTAGACAGACAGACAGACAGACAGACAGACAAACACTGCGCTCTAGGATTTGCATTAAGTACTTTGCTCTAGAGGTTGTATTAAATATTACCCACTTCCTTCTGATTTCTGGGTGCAAATCCTGGGTATTGTGTCTGATAGATCCCATCAGTGGTCAGGCTTTGGAATAAGGGGGTGGAGTCACTGTCTCTAGAAGTGTTCAAGAGGTGTCTGGGTGTGGCACTTGGGGACATGGTTTTTGGGGTGACTATGGTGGTGCTGGGGTGATGGTTGGACTCAATCATCTGGAAGGTCTCTTCCAGCCTTGATGATTCAGTGATTCTGTGATCAGTGAAAGCCCAAACAAGCCAAGCAGAAGTCATCAGGTTCTCCTTTGGCCTCTGAGAGACAACCAGGTTGACTCAGCTGTGACACACTCCAGGTTGGCATCAGTCTGGTGAGCCCAAACCAACTCAAAGCTTTCCTGGCAGATGAGAACATTTCAGTGAACAGTTCTGAAAGCTTTTGCTCCATGACTGCACATGAAAAAGCAGAAGACCTTTTCCCACCTCCTCATTTGATTATTACTGCCCTCAAACAAAGGTCACCCATTAACCTGCAGAAGGAGCTATGGATAATCATTACATTATATTTATATTGTTTACATGATTCTGGTCATAGAATGTGTGTCAACCTTGTGTGTACCTGCTTAGAAGAACCTCTCCCATTTCAGAAATGAAAACTCTAATCTTGCCAGAATTAAAGGCAAAAAGAGCCCTTCAGTGAGTCTAAAATACCACTCTCATGGCATGGCAAAGCCACTTCCACTGAGAAAAGAAGGACGCCCTCAAAAGCACACACCTGAACACATGTCCACACGTGCTCAGGCACATGCTCCAGCCTGCACCTCGACAGGATAAAATCAGAATATCATCCCTTTCCTGAAGTCTTTTTGCTCCCTGAATTTTCTCCCTGTAGTGACTGGCTTTTCAAAGTATTTTAAAGAATAACTTCAGCAATAATTCCCAGGAAACCATTTGTTACCTATGGTTAATGTCCAATCTGCTCACGTTGCAGCTCAACTTTCTGACACAGAAATCAAGGAGAACACTTGCAGAAATCAAGATCCAAATTGGTTCAGCCTCTGAGGATAATAACGACTTAGAAATATGTATAAATTTAAGTGGTTTTGAATAAGGACAGTGTTTCAAAAAGCACTCGAATTGTTACTTTGAAATAAGCCATTATTTTCTGCTTTTTTAAATTCCAGTCTTTAATAGGGGATGAGACCCAGACTGTCAAGAACCAAGGAGAGTTTTTGATGTAAATGAAAAGTAGCATTTAAGAAGTTTAAGTGTCCCATAATAGAGCCCAGAGCAAATTGCCAGCTCCCAGATCTGCCTGGAGCATCCAGGGCTCCTTTCAGCCCAGGAAATCAGAGCAGGGGGGTTTAGAGGCCACGTCCTCTCTGGTGCTGACCTCATGGCTGACCTGGTTCCTTCTGGTGAGACCCCAGGGCTCACACCACAGCCCCACATTCAGGTGTCTCCAGCCAAAGACCAAAGAAAGTCCAACCTGGAGTCAGACCCAGACACCCAAGGTGGACAGATGTGGCCATGGCAGGAAAGGGATGGGTGGGAGGTGAGCTCCTGAAGGCTCCTTGGACTGGTTTCTCTACCTCTGCCAAAAGTCCAGAACAGACACTGTGTTTCAGTGGGATTTATGAGGAAAACCCTTCTGTCCCCCAGTGCCATCCTTGGAGAACATCTGGCAAGGATGCATTGCTGGGATGAACGTGAGTGATTCACACACCCAACAAGGAGTTCAGGGTCCTCATGCTCAGACCCTCCATGGACACCTAATCCTGGCAGAGCCAGCTCTTCCCAAAACATTGGCTGGGAAAGAAACAGTTCTCAGAGGAGGCAGTAGCAGGACACAGGTCCTCCCTTTGCTCCCCACACAGGGAGCAGTGGAGCAGAACTGAACCTTCCTCACTCCCAGCCATGCCAGAGGGTCCTCCTGAGTTGCAGGGACACGGTTCTCCTGACCTGGGAGAGCAGAGCCAGCTGTGCCAAGGAGGAGCTGAAGTGGTGGCGATGAGAGAGCAGGTGAGAGATGAATCATGGAATTATTAAGGTGGGAAAAGCACTTTAAGATCATCAAATCCAACCACAAACCTGGCACCACCACCATGTTCACCTCTAAGCCATGTCCTCAGGTGCCACATCCACACATTTTTTGAACACTTCCAGGGATGGTGAGCCTTAACACTTCCTTGGGTAGTTTGTTCCAATGCTTTACAACCCCTTCCATGAAATTCTTTTCCTAACATCTAATCCAACCCCCCTGCTGGTGCATCCACAGAGGATGGGGCTGCCCCACATGCTGGGGGGGCTGCCCCACGGCACGTGTGTGGGGTGAAGGTGGGACCAGGGATGAAGGTGGGACCAGGGATGAAGGTGGGACAGGGAGGAAGGTGGGATCAGGGAGGAAGGTGGGATCGGGAGGATTCCTGCTGCAGTGGAGCACAGCACAACAGGAGAGCGTCAGCAGAGCAGAAACAGGAGCTGGCCCCGGACAAAAGGCCCAATTATCCATCCTCCTGCAAACAAACAGCCCCTCAGCCCAACTTTTTCAAAGATGGCTCAGAAGAGAAAAGGGCCGCGGGATCGGAGGGATCAGCCTAAGTCATGTACATCTATTTAACAAGAAAACTCATTGATAAGCAAACCACCTGATGCTTGCACAGCAGAAAAGAAAACACCTGGTTCTGCCTGTGGGTTGATAAGCCAATATCTTTAATCTTTTTTTTTTTTTTCTCTTGATGACTGAAGTACACACTCTGTGCGGCCCTACGCTCCAGCCACATTGGTAATAGTAACAAAGCTTTGATGTCCCCCTCATTCAACAGAATGTTGTTTAGTTCAAAGCGAAGAACAGAGGCAATTCTTTGCTTTTAAATTATTAGCTCCCTAAGTCTTCTGTAATGATATAGTTTGACTGAAGTGTGCAGTTTATTAACTACATAAAGACGATATTATTAGAGCGGAGAAAGGCAGCCGAAAGTTTTGCCTTTCAGCTCAGCAGCAGGGGTTTTTGATACTTTGATCTCAATCAATGCTAAATGTCTTTGTGAGATAGAGGGAGCAGCAGAAATTACCTTTGGCACCATGACTGCATCAATTATTTAGTTCTTTTTCTTATAAATTAAAGTGTTCTTCAACTTTTACCCCAATTTTTTCTTCCTCTTCTTTTTTTTTTTTTCTTTTTTTTTTTCTTCCCCTTTCAGTTATTGGGGGGGGGGGGGGAAAGGGCTGACTGGAAGAAATTTGGCTATGAGCATTAATAAAAATACCACTGACCTTTCCCAGTCCTGGTCTGGGAGGGTCTTCTCTGTGTGAGGAGATGGATTCATGTGAACAACAACAGCAAAAGGAGAGCTCTGGGTAATGTGCTGTTTAACCAAATGGCTGTGTAGGCTGTTATTCCAAATTTGTTTATCTTTAGACTAAATTCCTTCTTTTTTTTTTTTTTTCCTCATCTCTGTCTTTTCCAGTATTGCTAGCATGAATACAGCTGGAAAAATGGGACACCTGACCAGAAAGATGGAGAAAGACTATTTACAAGAGCCTCCAGTGACAGGACAGGGGGGAATGGCTTCCCAATAGCTTCAAACTGACAGACAGTAGGGAGAGTCACCATTCCTAGAAGTGTGCAAAAAACATGGGGACTTGGTTCAGAGATGAATATGGTTGAGTGTGATGATCTCAGAGGGCTTTTCCAGCCTTCACCATTCCATGGTCTATGATTCCAGTGTCCCAAGGCTGAAAGCAGAGCTTGCAGAGCGCCAGAGCACAGATCCTGGAGCTGCAGCAGGTGCCTGCACCCTGCACATTGCATGCACTAATTGTTGTTAAAGCCCCAGGTGTCAGGTGATGCCACCCAGGTATGAGATGCCACCAAACCCTACCCACACAGGAGCTGTGTCCAGCCTTGAGTTAGTGCCCTAGAGCCAAGAGAGGGAATAAACCATTCCCAAAGCTGATTCATCTCATCCTAAGAAGTGTTACTGACTCCTTCCCTGGGACGGGGGAACCCAGTGTGATGGGGCCAGGGGTGAGCAAGGATAATATAGCTCAGAGCTTCTGCTGGATAACAACAAATGGGTGAATATTTCAGGGCAATTTGTGCTCTTTCAATACTTCAGGGAAGAGATTGGAGCAGAGCCAAGGGAGGAGGGTATTCCTGCGATCCTGAGGACAGAAGTTGGTGGCTGGGTTTAGTTCTGTGGTGTACCAGAGCATGTTAGAAACCACTGGGACCAGAACCTCAACTGGGAACACAAGCAGTGGGACCACAGAGGTGCTGAGGGAATGGCTTTAAACCAGGATTTAAAATACTGACCTCTGGCCAGAGAAATTCTTTGTGAGCGAGAAATAAAAGAGGTCTTTGCAGAGGTGTTGAAGCATGAACTATGGGAACTTCTGTATATCTATATGTAGAATGTGTTGGAGAACAACATAATTCTGTTTTCGTGGTGATCAAAGTTTTGCAAGAAGGAGGACTTGAGACAGTGTGCTGAGCTGCTATGGCAACAGGAATTTTAAAAAGTAAACCGACTTGCAAGAGCTTATCTTTTACTCCTTAGTGTGGTGCAGAACAGATCTGGGAACCTCAGCCTAAAAGAGAGGTGCTCACCTCTGCTTCTGGTGTATTGCAAAATGCATAAAACATACCCCTGTCGGCAAGGGGAAAATCACCCTGGTGGCTGGGTTTGTCCCTGCATCCCTGAGGCTCCTGCACCCCGAAAAGCCAAGTCACGATGGTTCTTTCATAACATACTTATCCTAACTCAGGTGTTCAGGTGCTGGGGTGAATGGAGCAGGAACCTCTCTGGCTGGGCTGCCACCCCATTCTGGGAACAGGGATGGGCTGTAACGGGATGTAGCCTCCCTCAGGGGTGAATTCCGCCCACAGAGCGGCGTTTCCAAGAGCACTGTGTCGTGGGCTCGGTTTACAGCTCGGCTTTCAAGCCACCCTCACAAAATGTAGAGGCAGCGGTGTCAGGGGCTCTCCTGACAGCTCCTTTCAGAAGGGGATGCTGTGAAGAGCTGTCACGCTCTGAGTCAGCTGTTCTGCCAGGGCTGGCATTCCAGGCAGGAAGAGCCTGCTCGCGGAGCTATCCCAACCACGCCGCCTGCCAAAACCACACTGGGAATCCCATGGGAACAAGCCCTCTCCTGAGCCAGCTGGTACTTCCTGCTCCCGAGGCCTGATCCTGCTGGATGCTGAGCATTCTTTGTTCCATTTTTAAATTCATGAGGCTTGAGCAATGCACAGTCCGAGACCTCGGAGAGGGAACAGCCCCTCGGCGTTTTCAGCCGTGTGGCCCAGCTGGAGAGGAGGCAGAGAAATGTCAGGCTTGAGGAGAGATTTGAGAGATGCCGGTCGCCTGGAAAAGAGATCTTTAATCTGGATATTTTAACCAGGTTCTCCGAGCTGGCCATGCCCTCCCACACCCCTCTCCTCTGTACCCCAGTCCCACAGCACGGCCGGAGAGGGGCTCCCCCAAAACTGGCAGCCCCTCACAGCATCCAGCTCCCACTCAAGGCTCCAGCGAGAGGCTGAGGATCACCAGCATGGGACTCACTCCCATCCTATCCCAACAGTGTCCCCTTGAGGTTGGTGGCTGAGGCAGCCTGGGAAGAGCCCTCACAGAGCTGTGGGGGAACCCCAGAAGCTGCTCGTTTTCCAGGCTGGCTCATACAACAAATCCCCTGGGTCAGCCTGAGTGGAGGATGCTGGAGGAGCCCACCCCGACCTGGGGTGTGGGACCTCCACACCTGGGAGTGCAGCACTTGGAGAATCACTCGGATAAGTGTCTTCCTTCCAAGTTGATTCCATGAATATCCACGTTCAAGCACCGCAGCCTGTCCTGCAGCACAGCAGCTCGGCCCTGGAGCATGGGAGCTCCTCCAGCACCTCCGGGAGCTGGAGCAGGGCCATGGCTGCTCCGTGGGGCTGTGCAGCTGCTGTGGAGAGGGGACGGGGCTTCCTCGCTGCTGCCGCCGCTGCCGGAGTCTCCTTTCTTCTGTCAGCCAAGCAGCAGGGAGTTTTCTGAGAAACTGCCCACAGGGAGCGATCACTTTTTCCAGTCATTAACCTCACACATCCCTCACATTATCGGAATACCTTGGATGTCTAAGTTGCTGCAGTGAGCTAATTCCTCCAGGTGACTGCAGGCAGCGTTAAGTGGGCTCCTGCACAGCGAGGGGATTTGAACTGCCAGAGCTGAAAGCACTCCCGACTCCAGCACGCCAGGCCTCCAGCGGGGGCAGAGCCTCAGATGTCACCGTGCGAGCACAGAGTGGTGGCAGGAGGGATCCAGGGCCTCTGGAGCTGTCGTGTTCCTCCTGCACTCAGCAGGCACCTGGGGGGGTCCATGGGAGAAGGGAGGAGAGCAAGGCACTGGCTTGAGGTGCACAAGGCAGTGCACCCTCCTTTTTCCTCCCACGGGAAAAAGCTGCAGGAGTTCTCAAGTTTAAAGATACTGGGGGGAAAAAGCCGTGCCCTGAAGGGAAAAATGTTGGGAATCCTCAGTGCTGGCCTCTGGGATGGAGATGTACCTGACTGTCTGGGTGTCACTGCATCCCAGCCCCGACAGAGCGGCACTTTTGGATCCTGAAGTCCTTCCTCTGGTGTAGAAGATGAGCAGGAGGAGCAGAAGGCAAGGAGATTCCCAAGATGAGCCCCAAACCAATGAGAGAAATATTAGCAGTAGGATGGCTCTTGTCATATGCACATTAAATATCATATTAGTAACTGTTACACATCACAATGTCTATATGTCATGTTTCCTGGATCATATGTTGCCAGTGTCCCATCAGGAGTGGCTGAGTAACAATATTAACACAAAAAATCGCAAAAGACACGCCATTCTGTGTCATCAATAGGTGCCACCACCAGTGACCGTGGAGCAAGACCACGTCCCTCTGACAGAGCAAAGCCAGCGAGAGCCAATGTGCATTTCTACAAGAGAAGCATCACAGGCAGTGTGGGGCATCAGCCTCCTGCCCAACCCTCAGCTCCCCTGGGAAAGAGGCTTTGGAGACAGAAACAGCCTCTTGATCTTCCCAAACTGCCCTGTGATGAGAAGTGTCACCCCAGGCCCGGGGGAAATGGGGAGCACTGAGCGCGTGTGAGGAGAGATTTAAATCCCACAGCAGGAGTGAGGAACCACGGCAGCCACACAGGCAAAGCTCCATTTATAATCAGAAAGGACAAAACAGCAACATCAGAAGTCACAGGTCGTGGCCAAGCTACAGAACAGTGACCCACAGCACACACACCGAGGGAACCCCTCCACGTGAACGAAACACCACCTTCAAACACCACATGACATAAGGAAGGCAATGGTCTGACACTCCTGATATCAGCACAGGTAAAGGCCATGGCAATGCATCAATCTGAGTTTGGAGGGTCCCAAAATTTGGTTAGGATCTTCCCAAGGTGTTTCTGGGGTGCAGTTCAAGCTATGGTTTCAAACCCACGCACTGGGAAGCTGGAGCTAGTGCAGGAGAGCTCTGGAGCCTCTGCTCTCCCTTCTGCACTCCTTGCCCTCTGGGATCAGTTTTGGTTTGGATGAAGGAACGATGCTATGCCACACAGCTTCTCATGAGGGGGCACTTTATTTTCCCCAGCAATCATCTGCGTCTTAATAAACCTGCTTTTAAACTAAAAGATTGTTATTAATAAGAGGTGGACCCAGGCTGGGGACACAAACACGTCCCAGTCTTGGCACTGCAGCCTGAGTCGGGCTGTGAAAAACCCCAGCCAGCCCTGCTCCAGCTGTGCTGGGTTCAGTGTGCTGACACCTCATGGCCAAGCAAGAAACTCCAACAAGACACCGTTTCCAGGACATTCACACACACATACACTCTCCATCTGCTCCAAGGCTGGGAAAGAGTTTCATTTATCGAGAAGTCTGTCGTGAACAGACCTGGATAAACCAAAGATAGGAAATGAAACCAGTCCAGAAACACTCTGAGTTCTTGGATTACAAACGGGCACTGCAGGGTCTGTTATCCGTTGCTGTGGTGGTCTGAGTGCCCCTGATGCTGAGGGATGGCTCTAATGTAGTTCTCCAACATGGTCCACGTGCTGACCCACTGCGGTCTCAGGCCTGGAAAGAGCATCCATGCCAGGGCTGCTGGTTACCCTGCTCTCCCCTCCTCCGTGGGGGTCTCCCAGGGGCAGATCAGCTCCTTCGTGGAGTCCTTATGAGCCCGGGGGTGTCCGTCCTCGCCCTCCTCGGAGCCCTCGGGGCACACTCGGCTCTCCGAAGGCGCGTCCGTTCTGACTTGGAAGAAGCTGTGTTGTGAAACAGAGACTCATCACACACACACACGGCACTTTTTGATGTGCTCCGAGGCAGCGAACCGAGCCCGGCTTGGAGACTTCCACTGTTCAAACCCCAAATCCCAAAGCAAAGCGCCCAGGCACGAGCCCACAGAGAGGGAAAACGAGGGGAATGTGAGCTCCCACCCCTTTGAAGCTGAGAAGCCGTGTGACACAGCTCCGGAGCACGGAGCCAGGTGGAGCAGGAGCCCCCAGGTTTGTGCTTTTGAATTTATAATGTGGACTCATCCACTCAGTCAGCAGTAGAGGTGGGTTAACTGAGAGCAGGGACATGGTTCTCTGAGTGAGGGACATGGCCAGGGTTTGGTTCCAACAGGGAGAACCTCTCCTGGAAAAAAACCCCCCTCTCACACCTCCTGCCCCAGAGCAACAAATGCTTCACGACTCTCCCTCAAGATTTCTCCTCCCTTGTCACTTCTGGGTATCCTCTGACTTGAAACCACTAAACCAAACCTGAACCAGCGCTCAAGAACAAACACCAATATACGAGTGGTTTTCCAAATTGAGGGATTAAAAGTAAAACCTGGGGTTTTGCACCCCTGAACAGGAGGTGTGAGCACAGCAGAGGCACCACCGGAGTGAGCTCCTGCCCCGATCCCATCAGAAAACACATCCAGTGTGGACAGTAGATGTGGAGACAGGGGGAAGAGACACTTCCAGAACCTGGCTGGGATTTAGGTGGCACAGGTGGGATTGGTGGGGTTTAGCAGCAAGGGTAGGAAATGCAGCTGTCGGGTGGGTTCTTGGAGACCTCTGGCTAATTACAAAGAGCAATGGTGGTGGAGGGGAGGATGCCCAGGTGCCTGGGCAGTACTGACCTGCTGACCACCTTGGCGTCCGGGCGCAGCCGCCGCTCCCGCTCTCCCAGCGGCTGCACCTTCCCATGTGGCACGGCCGGGCACCGGGGCGACAGCGCAGCCAAGGTGGGCGAGGTCCAGCAGCCCCTCCTCAGGAACCGGCCCAGGGACCTCCTGCTGCCCGAGGGGAAGGGTCCAGGCCCGGCCCCCCGGGGGTCCCGCAGGGTGCCCGCGGTGCCACCGCCGCCGTCCAGGGCCAGGCTGGTGGGCGAGGGGCAGGCGGTGCCCTGGGGCAGGGCCAGGGGATCAGGCAGGGTTGGAGGCAGGGTGGGCAAAGGAGGGGTGGTGGTGCCAGCGTGGGCAGCTGGGCGAGGGGCCTGGGAGGCGAGGTGGCACGGCTGTGGGGAGGAAAAGGAGATAGGCTCAGTCAGGCTCGGCGGTGGCACACTGGTGGCTGGTCTCTCCAGGCTCCATCAGGAGAACAAGCCCTCTGCTTCTCTGGAGAAGGGCCCAGTGTCACAGGGCCAGGGCAGCCACAGTGCTGCCAGGAGAAACAGGGCTCAGCTGGGAGGCAGCTGTCAGCCACCCCAGCCAGGCCTGTGCCAGTGTCCCCACCCTGCAGCTCTGTCCCCTTCCCTGCCCTCCAGCAGGAGCGCGGAGGTGTCACAACTTGCCTACAGAAAGCAACGGGGTCATTGCTACCAGTCCCAGTGGGTGCTGACAGATCCGGCCCCACGCCCACTGGGATGCTGGAGGAGACACCAGCTTGTCTCATTCCTCACAAGGATTAGCTCCAGGCACGGGGGAGCCTGTCATCCCGAGAATGTGATCTTGGTTATGAACACCACAGCCATGTCACACCCAAGGCAGCACTGCGCTGGCTGCTGCCGTGCCCAAGGAACACACTCTAAGCCCGAGCCCTGATGACTGGTAATACAAATCACATCTTGTGCTGAAGCCCCCAGTGTCCCTGGCTGGGGCTGTGGAGGCTCCAGCTCAGCTCATTCAGCCCTCAGGACAAGCCCAAGTATGAATTGGACAGGACAAGCACAGGACAAGCAGCAGAGGACAAGCTGCATGCTGGGTCCCCTCCCATTTCCCAAGGACTCACTCCCAGCAGAAATGAAATGCATCTCAAGTGCCCAAGGAGAAGGGCTGAGGGCAGAGGCACACACAGAACATGTACACACACATGCAGTGATGACACAGTGAGCAATGAACACACTGAGACGCGACAGAGAAGGATGAACTTGGTTCTTCTTCCATTTTCTACATTTATTTTTATTAGACAGATGAATGGGCAGGAGAGATGACCAAGAAATGAAACAACACATTGCTGATTTCCAATGGAAACAAACAATTTCTGGCACAAAGTGAAGTTCAGCTTGTACCAGGCGACCTTCCTCTTCAGGGACTGAGCAGCAAGGGACGAGGAACAGAAGGCTGGGCCGTGCCAGCTTGTTCAGCCTGTGGTAGAGCAGAGCCAGCCCCTGCCTGTGTGTGTCAGGCAGGTGTTCCACAAGCAGTGACTGGTGTTCCACAAACACAGCGACTCCTGAATGTGCCACACTAACCCATGGCAGGGGAACAGCGGTGCAAAGCAGAGGTGATGAAAACTCAGAGAAAGGAATGGGTACAGAGAACAGAACAAGCAAAGCAGCAGACAAAATAGAAGTAGAATCAGAGGGACTGACTAGAACACACAGATTTGTTATTTATTATTTATACCCTGACTTGATCTTCCACATGTTACTACATCCTGGCAATCCCAACATGCTCAGTGCTCCATGTCACACAAACTCTGGAGAGACTGTAGAGCTCATCACAGGCAAGGAGCTTTGGACCAACCCTGCCAGGTTTTGGAGTATCTTTCAGTGCTCTTATGTCAAGGTAGGTTGATGGTGCTCAGCACCTGACGCAACAAAGCCTTGGGGTTTTAAGAGCAATTACAGAAAAGGCTGATCCTGGTCCCCTGCGGAGCATTGCAAAACATGCCTTTGCTTCCACCAGGAGTAAGAGCAGAGACAGCACGGGCCTTGACATCAGAGTGAAAGTCTTGGGCAACTCGGTTTCAATTCCTCTAAGAAGGTTTATCACCGATAGGTTAATGAAGGTCAGGAAAATCTCCCTGGCTCAGCCACAAGTGAAGGAGACGAGTTCTGCAGTGACACCAGATCAGATTGCACAGCCCTGATTCTGCCCCTGGTAACACACACGGGGAGGGCAGGAGTCACTGTTCAGGCTGTTTTGGGACACAGTGACATCCTGACTGTCCCCCTGCTCACAGGCAGTTGGCCTGCATGGACCTGGGGACCCCAGGGCTCCAAGGGGCTGGTCTGCATGCACCCCATTATCTGAGGGCCCCCCTTCCCATCCAGCTTTCTCCAGCTTTCACCCCTGGAAGTGTCCAAGGCCTGGCTGGCTGGGGCTCTGAGCAACCTGGTCTAGTGGAAGGTGTCCCTGTCCATGGCAAGGGGTGGAATGAGATGATCTTTAAGGTCCCTTCCAACCCAATCCAATGATCCTATGATCTCCCATTTCCTGTAAAATCCTATCAGTATTTAAAATGGATGAACAATACAAACCAGAGAGAAGCAGCTTCCCATACCTCAGTGCTTCCACACAGTCCCTCTACTTCCCTAAAATTTTAACAAACAAGGAAGATTTTCTGCCCCTCCAATTCCCTTTACTGGGCTTTGCAGGAATCTTTGCACTTCTGGTAATTGCTGGCCTGGTCCAGACATGCTGTGCTTTCCCAGCAAAGCCTGGAATCTCCCCGAGCTCTTTAGCACTAAAACAGCATTTTAGTTTGCCTCATTCTACAGAGCAAAAGAGACAGAGCAAATAAAAAGAAAAACACTACTTAAAGTTGAAATCAGCTCTTAACACCTCTACCCTGTCCTCTCTTGCCTCTGGGCTACAACTGGAACTACCTCCTGTTGGGTTTTTTAACAAGACAAAATAGAAGAGCAGGAAAAAGACAAGACAAGAGGTGGGAAGGATTTGATAAAATCTCTCAGGGTCTCGTGCAGGCTCTGGCAAGGGGTGGCTCTTTGCACCTGCACACCCAGCCCACGGCACAGGGAGAGCAGAGCTTCCCACTGATCATCTCCAGCGTGCTGGGAGGATCTGGGAGTGACATTCAAATTCAAAGGGTCAACCAAAGCTTCAGAAACACTCAGCAAGGAGCCTCCCTGGCTCTTCTGCCTGTGTTCCTGTTGCATTAGCTGGGAAGTGCAGGATACTTGGAGTGAGGGGTGTGCTCCTCTCAGGGGGTGCCAGATGCACCCCTTGGAAAGGTGCACATCTCCTCAGGGAATGGAAGCCAGCATGGACACTCTGAGGTGGGTCACCTCTCCCTACTCCCCTCGGGGTCATCCACCACTGCTCCCAGGAAGGCTGGTTTGGACCCAAAGGACTGGAAAGGGCAGCACTTTACTGGGTGCTATCCCACCTCCCCGAAGAGCAGGAGGCAGGGAGAGGCAGTTGGGCTACCCAGCCTCCCGGGGGGAATCTCGGGACAGGCAGAAGTCATCTCCCCTCGGAGGTGTGTGTGGGGGGAGCCGGGGTCCTGCCCCCCGAGCCTGGCACAGGCAGCAGCCCGGCCCTGCCAGCACTCCCTGCCTGGCATGCCTGGGAAGCGACATCTGCTCTCCAGAAGCCATGGCAACGTGTGGGAAGCCGGCTGATGGCAGAGAGCCGGCCTGGGAAACCTAAAGCAGCACTGACACCTTCAGGAAGGGGAGACGAAGCTCAACACCGGCCTCGCTTGTCTTTTCCCTGCGCTGTGCCCTGCGGGGCTCAGAGCCTACTTGGGAGGCTGGGGCTGGTTCCTGCGGTCCAGCTTGCTCATGACCTGCGTGATGTCCACGGTGGCGGCGGCTTCCCTGGCTTTGGCCTCTTCCTCCTGCTGCCTCAGGATGATGGGGCTGGGGCTGGAGCGGAGGTGGCGGCGCCCGAACAAGCCGGTGCTGGGAGGGAGGGAGGGAAAGGAGCAGGGTGTTAGTGTGGAGAAGGGCACCAAAAACTCATCCCTAGTAAGCAAAGTCACCAGGAGGGCAAGCTCGGGCACAGGGGTGGATAAAGAAGTGCAAAATGCAGAGGAGGTGGTTCAAAGCAGGACTGGGTGACTCATCGTCACACGTCAGCTCCAGAACTGCTAAAAGCGTAAAGGCAGTGCTGGTCCTGCTCCTGAGGGGCTCCAGTGCCCATCCACACTCCTCCTGTTGCTGTGTTTGCACATAACTCACACTGGGTGTGGAGCCAAGCAGTGTGCATCAGTGGAATTTTCTCTGGTATTCTGAGTAAGATCAAGACAGGGACCTGTATGGGCATTTCTTTGTGATACCCAAAAAACCCACCTGTTCCCTGCTACAGCAAATCCACTTGCAGCAGCCCTGGGAACAAGAGTTAACCCAGCTCTGGATGAGGTACCAGCTCTCCAGCTTTACAGGATGCTGAGTACTGAGTGTCCAGAACAAGCACTGTCAAGCACGAAGGCAGCCACCAGGATCAACCAGCACTAGCCAGCGACCTCGTGATGTGTGGCTCAGGGACAAACCAACCAGACCCCAGACAAGTCAGCAGCAGGGCTTTTTCCACTGCCTTGAAACAGGCTTTAGATGAAACAACAGTGTGAAAGTCCACAATTCCTCTTTCTTGCTTGTTGGGTTGGCGAGTGGAAGAGGAACAGAGAAAGGAACACATCACCCAGTCTGGCTCTGACACTGCCCACTCAGCTTTAGGAGCAACTGTAGTTCAAATGGCCTAAATTTGCTGTACAACCTTCATCTTGCTCAGGAAAAAAACAATTTTAAGGGCATCCACCTTGTGCCAGCTGTCACTCACAAGCAAGGTGCTGTTTGTTCCCGTATGCTTGTCACCTCCCCTAAGCAGCTTTGTCCAGGCAGAGATGGGCAGATCCCACAGAGGATCCCGAACTCTGGCTCTGCTCTGGCAGCCAATGTTTCATGGGCAGGAGTTTTCCCATGCCCGGGACACAGTGCTCTCTCCTTCCAGGAAAGGAGCCATGATTAATTCAACAGTCACAGCCCTTCTAAACAGACCCAACAGAGGAGGCAGCTGAGAGTTGTCACGTCTATTCCGACTGTACACAAGCCACTTCCAAAGGGCTCATGAATAAACAGCACCACCAGTCTCAAAGCAAAGCATCTTCTCAGTGAAAAATTTTATTTAATTAAGAGAACATCTAAATCATAGTAATTTTGCAGCAACTTGAGCTTTTTCTACCCTTGCTACAACAAGGAAAACAAACCCCACAATTACAGCCAGTTTCACTTGCCTTTTTTTGACAGTCTCTTGTGGCACAACAGCCTTGGCCAGCATTTCCTTGTATATTGGAGACTTTAAATAGCGGCCATAGGAGTCCTACTAGGAGAAAAAAGAGAAGCTGGTAGTTATGGGCTGCAAACACCCTTATTAAAATCACCACCAAATACAGCTGCTCAGGAGCCAGGGAGGCTGGGAACTGGATAATCTCCCCCAGCAGCCCAAGGGACTTTGCATCTTTCAGGCAAATGTAGCTATTTAAACCAATACCCTTTCATCTTGGTGTAAAATTCCCAGGATTTTCCATCTCACAATAAAGCTTCGCAGGTAAGACCCAGCTCAAAAGATCTGAACGGAGCTTAACCCAGGCCAGCAGGGTGTCACAGTCACTGCAAGGTGAGGAGCTTGTATTTCAGGAGCCAAACTTTTCATCAAGGGCTGAAAAATCAGTCTGGTTCTGCTGCTTTCAGTGCAATGTGCATGAGCTGGTGGAATCAGAAAGCAGGACTTCCAGCGGCCACCTGACCCCCACCACCTTGGGGACAGGCTGCCTTAGAGGGAAGGAGCAGCAGCAAAACACAAAGGCCTGAAGCAGCACTTGCTGAACTCAGCAAACTCGGGGGATTTTCAAACAAAGGCCCCTTGAAAGAGACAGCTGATAACACACAAAGGCACTGGGAAAGGCCCAGAGGACTGGAATCCCTCTTAGGCTTTGGAAACAAATAACAAACCTTTTTCATCAGCATGTAAATGTGGGTTTGAGCAGCATCTAGAACATATCTGTGAGGGTGCTTGAGGCCTTTGACTGTGATGCCCATTGTTGTGCCATCGATGTTAATCCAGCGCCGTGCTCCTGGAGCCAGGAAGAGCCTGCATGGAGGAGGGATCCACAGTGCCATTAGCAACTGGGGAATTCATGGGGATTCCTGCCTACACACGAAAGGAAAAGTCCCTTCAGCTCCCCACTCAATTTGCTGTCCTGATCTTGGGCAACCTCCATGTCCAGAGACATGCAGACACTTCCTCTTGAGCTATAAACCAAATTTTAGCCCACTGGAAGCAAAAGGGTCTTTCCACTTTCCTCATGGCAGCCCCATGATCTTTGCCATTCCACACTGCTATTTAAATTACATGCTGATGCTGAAATGTCATAGTGGAGAACAGAGAGGAAAAGTACCAACATAACAGAACACTTCTGCTTTCATCTCCAAAGGTTCCTTTCCTATGTGGGGTCATAAGACAGCCACAGGTTACACAGAAAAGTTTCAGGAATAAAACATTTGGAGAATGACAGCCACTGGAAGGTGGTGGGACTCGTGTACAAAGAGTTTAAGAATGTAAAATTTTCACACTCACTTGTAAATTTCTTCTGCTTTTTCTTTGACCTTGGATTGGTCTCCATACTTGAGATCCTCACACGCTTCCCAGAAACTCAGATTCTCTCCTGCATAACAAGGAGACAATCGGCAGAGAGTGAGACTGAGGGAAACACAATCCCATTTATTAACTCCTGAGCTGAAATTGTTTGGCTCAATATGTGTTGACCCCAAATCGGTCTCTCCAACTCTTCAGCCAGCTGGAAAATCCTCTTGGGACCGAAGGAGGAAAACAGCTTTCCCCTGCTCTCTGCCCACTGACACCTCTAAGAGCTTGTGAGTTCAGCCAGTTCCAGCTTCTCCAGGAGGAATCACAGAATCCTAGGATGGTTTGGGTTGGAAGGGACCTTAAAGATCATCTTGTTCCACCCCCTGCCATGGGCAGGGACACCTTCCACTGTCCCAGGTTGCTCCAACCTGGCTTTGGACACTCCCAGAGATGGGGCAGCCACAGCTTCTCTGGGTAACCTGTGCCAGGGCCTCCCCACCCTCCCAGGGGAGAATTCCTTCCTAAAATCTCATCTAAACACGCCGGGAATGTCCCGGCTGTACCGTGTGTCCCGTGCCACTAGATGGTACCAGCTGCCCTGGCTGCACAGCCGCTGCCTCCAACATCCCTTCCCTGCCTGCACTCGGTGGCATTGCCACTGCCTCGGCCCAGGGACACAGGCAGGGACACAGGGACACAGCAGACCCACCGCTGAACTCCTTCTTCAGGAAGAGCTGGAAGTTCTGCCGCCCTTTGGGGTCTCGGATCAGCTCGCTGAAGTTGAAGGCCCATCTCTCCACACGCATCCTGGTGGGGACTTCCACCCTGCCCGGGGAGAAAAACAAACAGCACTGCCAACTTCGTGTGGCCCACCTAATTAGCAGATTAATTTAAACCAAAATACCCTTTGCTGGAATGCCAAGGGACTTCTCAGCACTCTCTGTTTTCCAGAATGGTGTAATGAGCTCCTGAAGTCAACCCACTAAGTTGTAATTAAACAACTCAGTCCTCAGCGGGATGAGGATTTAACTGGGATTTATGCTGCTCTGTGAGTGACAGCCCAGCTTGGCCCTGAGGTTTGACTCAGTCCCATTCTGGAGGAGGCACTGGTTGCTGCCCAAAGCTTTGCTTCTCATAAAGGCATTCAGGGAAGGCATCCTCTGGGGCTGTCTAGTGGGACAGAATCACTCTAACAGGATTGCTGGTCTCACACGAGAACCAGTAAGATGTTTGCTTCAAGCCCTGAGATGCCACTGTGTAATTAGCAAATATTATCCAGAGGGAAAACCAAGGGAGAAAGGACATATCGCCAGTGTGTGCCTCCAACCCAAAGTCTCTCCTAAGAAAGCAGCCTGAGGTGTGAGCAATGACCAAGGGGAGCAGCTGAACCCTGAATTGCTAAATCATTGTCAGCACCCAATCGAGGTAAACACCGAACCATGTGCTACACCTGAGTGTAACTGGTCATATCCCATTCCTGTGCTAGTAAAGGTGGAGTTCCCTCATCCAAGGGGGGGATGAGACACACTCAGCAGGGGCTGAGTGCACACTCCCATCATCAGTTCAGGAATTTCTGTAATGTTAAGGAAGGCTCCACTTGAAGAAGGCAGTGCTGGAAGTTCAGCATGGAGTATTCCCAAGTTTCTTTAGCATGGCTCAGCTGTGTCATAAAGGGAACACTTCCCTGCTCACGATCAGAGAACAGATATGACAATGAAATCAGTGGTTCCCTTTCCTGATTTCTATCAGCATAAGGGTCAGTGTAAACCACAAGCTGGCAAAACAATACAAATACACACAGCTTTGCATTGAGATCCCAGAACTCAGGGTCGTCTGTTATCCAGGGGTTGCTGGGGAGGCATCCAGACAGGATAGGATCATTGGAGAGGAACTGCTCAGAGTACTTCACAACCCTGCAACAAATCCAAAATCAAAACATTAATTTGAAGCCAGAACTGCACATAACTGGTTGTACAGTCTATAGGTCTCCTCAGAGGTGCAGCCCTATCAGCAACAGGGATCTGGAACATGACCCCTGCCTTCCTAGAAAAACTGATTCATTAGCTCAGTTAACCTTTTCCATTTCCCAAACAGAAATCCCTTGGTTGTCTTTCAAAGCAGTCAATTTGTCAGTTCAAGGGTAAGGAGATACAAGACTCTCTTCAATCACCTCCTTTTGCCCCTTCACTTCAAGAAGTGGGACTAAGCCCCCCAATGGTTTCTGTCTCCTTCTCCAGCCAGCTGGCAAAGGCCTGATCCTGCACCATCCTGGGATGGAAGTGCCAGAGAAGAGGAACAAAAGCTCTGTGTTCACTCAGGTAGGTTCTCCCCAGCCTTCCCACAAGCTGTGTGAGAGCCCAGGGAGCTCCAGGAAACTGAGGGAGTCCTGAGAGCCCATCTCAGCTTCTCTTTTCCTCCCTCACCTACCACGCAGCTCATTCCTCTGCAAATGGCTCTGAGGGCTTGGCACAAAGCAAAGCTGTCTCTATCTCAGCAGGAACCAGACAAACACTTCTCCTACCTTCTAACTTGGCCAGACTTATAATTACAACCGATTTCACTAATGTCCCAGAATTTTAGCTCTCTCCTCCCTTTTTCATTCTCGAAAAAAATCATCTGGTTTCTGCGTTTAAAATTCCTCCCAGGCCAAAGTGCTTTCATGTGCTCAGAGCTGGGAGTGCACTGTCCAGGGGCCTGTTGCTAACGGGCACTTTGGCACAGATCCTGCAGTTATACAATGCTCCTGCACAAAGCAAACCACGGGCTGGCACACAAGTGCTCGATCCTATCTTCCCACTGCAAATGCCAAGGCACCCAGCACCTGTATGATTCACTACAGTCCATATATTCTAATCAAACAAATCTCAACCTGCCAACCCATGTAACACAGCCCTGTCCTTTTGATGATTAGTGCTCTGGAGCTCCTCCTAAATCAATGCAGTGCTCTGAAGCGTGCACACTGTCCAGCTGCTGCTCATCGATAATAATCTGATTTGGACCCAATCCTGCAGCTGACATGGAGCTCCAAATTTCCTGAGGATTTTTCATCTAGGTGATAGGCAGAACTAATCCCATCAGAACTAATGAGTGAAAAGCCCCATTGCCAAACAGTTAAACAACACAAAATTCCTGGAAGGTAGCCAGGTGTTCCCAGCTTCAGCTCAGAAAATTGAGGCAGGAGAGTTTGAAGTGACCTCGAGTCAGTGACAGATTAAACGAGCAGAACTGCTGGTGCCCTGCAAGTCCTGGCTCTCAGAAGACAGATTCTCCCTCCCATTTCATTCATCCATGACTGTCTTCTCCAGAGAACAGGCCTGAGCACCTTGTTTATCTTAGATCTGGTATGAATCTCTGGTGGCAATGACTGTGGAAACCAGACGGGTGCTATGGGCTGCACTTGGTCAGCACACAAGGCTCCAGGTGAGAAATGCCTCTGGCAAACACACTGATGGCTCATGCCAGGACTGGATGCTTTGCACTTAACTGGCTGCATCAAGAATCTGATCAGGAAACACTCCTACTGGGAAGAGGAATTGCTAATTAATTGCTCTCACAGAGAGGAGTGTGTTCCTCTGTAATACAGAACCAGCAGCGACTTCCCAGCTCTGCTGCCTTCTGGTGAACATCACCATGGGGCAGAAACACTCATGGGGGTGAATCCAGCCCAGCAGACTGGCAACCAGGAGCTGGAGGGCCAGCCTTTCCCCTCTGGTTGCTCATCCCTGCTGGACCCTCATGAGGCAGCTCCACTCAGCTGCTTTTCCAGACTGCAGAGCTGTGTCCCAGCGCCACAGCCCGGCCCAGCCTGAGCATCCCTTGATTTCAGAGGGAATCTCAACCCAGGGGCTGGTGCTGCTCCCAGGGAGCCTCTTCATCCTGCCTGGGACTCTGATCCCTCCTCTGCCTCCTGGCCCAGACAACACAGAGCCCAGACAGCCCAGCGTGAGGCCACCACATCGATTCCCCGGCTGAGTCACCAGCTGCCGGGGCAGACAGCTTCATCATCTCATTAGAAGATAAGCACTGAAGACTAATTAATGTGTGGACAGAAGGAAATCAGGACTTACCCTCCAAGAGAGACAGAAGATTTCACTCTGGTCTTCCCAATGGCCTGCTGATAGTACATGATCTGAGAGAGACCAGACGCGGCCATGGTTAGGAGCGTGGAGATATGAAGACAAGGCCTATCTGAACCTCAGATATGCCCCCTCCCAGGTAGTGAGGCAAACTACAGCAGGGACTGCTTCTTCCCTAATTATTGCATGTCCAAGGAATCACAGAATCCCTAAACTGCCTCACTAAAATGTCTGTTTTCACTGAGCTTACTGCAAACATCAGAAGAGCATTTTGCAATGTGCAAGTAATTAAAAAGCGCTCCCCATGCTATATAAAAATTGAATAATAGCTACCATCCTCGGCACCTACAAATGCTCTGGATGATTTAGCATGTAATTATCATTGATTCTTGGCTGTCTCTGCACTGGCGCCACTGGATGTATCTCCTGTGATTTCCCCACCACTAATTCTGATCTATTGGATTTAGCCCTGGTGTCTGTCCTTGCTTCAGCCTTCACTGGGGGAGCTGCTGGCTGCCTGCACTGGGAGGTGCAGGGGCAGGGAATGTCCTGAAAGTACACTAATCAAAAGCTCCACGGGGCAGGGACTCTGTTTTTAAAACACCCCCTGCACAGGGGGTTTGAGCCCCCATCCCACACTGATGTAAGCAACACATACAGGATGAACACCTGGAAGAGAGGGAAGCACCACTTACCTCTCTCCTATAAGCTTCCATAGTATTTTTCTGTAAAAGAAAGAAAACCATTACATTGGGATGGGTGATTAAACTTGCCTTTCTTTTTTTTTTCTTGAGGCGTGGAAACACCGTTGCAGGGCTGCCGCTGTGCAGCGCTCTCCAATTAATTCTCATTACAATTAAAATCAAACACAGCAGCTCAGCTAATCAGGGTATCATCAAAGCTAAGAGCATCCACACACGGTAAATCGTCCCATTAGCTGTATTTACTGTTTAGCATTGCTTCTCCCATCACAGGCTGCCTGCATGCCTTCAATTAAGGGGTTATTCTAATGGAGCTAAAATAGATTCATTTACGAGACACAGATTAGATCATTCAATATTAGCTAAAGGAGACAGGAACCAACACATTGCAAAATATAAACACCACAATTAAAAGCCTCAGAAGCAGTATCTGCTGTGCAAGGGGTGTTTACGTTGTGATTTGAATAACTCAGACTATGCTACATGTCATCCACAAATGAGCAAGCAATTGAAGGCAAGAAATTAACTGCAGGGTGTTTATTCACACAGCTTCCTTTGAAGCACAGTTACTTTGTGTGAAATAAACTGCAGAAGGGAGAAGGAAAGACAGGCTAAGTCAGGGATGCTCCCAGTAAGACTTTAAAGGCTCAGGAGGGGTTTCACTTCTTCAGTTCCTGTTTTAGCCAAGATCTGCATCCCAGAAGTTCTATCAAAGTAACCCTGTGGCAGGCAGGGGTCTGCAGAGTGCCTTGGTGAAGTTTGTGAGAGGTGAGGGATGAAGCATCTGGTACCAAATGCCACAGGCAGCCCTGCTTCTCCCCTCATCTCCCCAGAGAACCTGCATCCCGAGCTGCCCCTAGTTTTGGAAAGGTAAGGTGTTCCCTCAGGGCTGCTCTGTGAGGGGACCATCGTGGTGCAGACCTGCTTTTGCATTTTAACCATCATCACTAGTCCCGCTCAGGATGGAGAAACTGTTCTGTACATGGAAGAAAAATATGCACATTTTGCTGAAACTTGCTTGGTTTTGGGAGGGCACACTCACCATTTCAGCAGAAGGAGCCAGATATGCAGCAGATCAGTCAATCTCTACAGCACTACCATGGAGCCAACCCATCTGACCCTAACACTGACCCAGCCTGGCCAGAGCAGCACCAACAGAAATCACATTGGCTTTGAGAAAGGGAGGAAGCTTTTCCTGCTGGAAACACCACGACCGGCTCTGAATGTGGCAGGACACATGATCTCAGCAGGGACAAACAGGACAGGAAACCTCCCTCACTGATTCACAGGCTGCTGGGATATCTTATAAATGATGGAGGACCCGTAAGCAAGGAACAGCTTTTCGCCCTTCTCTGCTCTTTGCTGCACCCCTGATGCCAGGTCACCTTCCACGTAGACACCATTTCTTCCCCCCATTTCTACAGTGTTGTTGTTTCAGACCGACTGTAGAAATGGAAGGCAAAAAAAAAATCACCTGCTTGAGCAGAGAAATTTGCTGATTTACTGTCTTAGAAGTGTCCTCTTTAGAGACCTGTGTTTCTGTTGCAGGCCAGCTGCCTCCTGCACAACAGGAGTTCCCTGTCTCCTTGGGGAACTTGAGATATAAGCCAGGCCTCATCAGGTTTACAAGTGCCAGCTGAGCAGTTCCATTTGATGGAATTTGAGTGTGGCTAATGCACTGACTTTAAAATATTAAAATTGTTAGTTGTTTTAAAAACAAACTATTTTCTTCCACTTTTTTATCAAGAGGGGCCTCGGACAGGCCTGGTGCAGTGGGGTGAGGAGAGGTGGGTGCTGGCATAGTGGCTTGGAGGCAACTCATGTGGCAGTAAAGTTTTGTTATCTTCTAGAAGGGTCTGAGAGGTTGGCAGCACACCACACACACACGAGACAAACAGCTGTGGGAAAGAGAAGAAGAACACAGTAAGTTAAACGTTACATAGAAAAGGAAAGGCATGAATTAAAATGCTATGACAATACAAAAATTATATGTGGGTGAGTCAAAATCAAAGCCAATGACATGTCTGCAAACAAGGGAAGATTTATTTTTTTTTTCTTAAGTGCATCCTACACCAAGAATCCCCTCCTGCCACTGTCTGAGTGTGGAGGGCAGTGTGGTGGACAGCTGGGCCTGGGAAAACCAAGGGGGCCTTGGTGGGGTGCTCGAGGTGGGGAGGGGATTTGCCAAGGCTCACCCAGAAAAGGGGGCTGAGCACCACTGAACTGCAGCAGAGCCAAAGGGGAGCCCAGTGCTGAGCACCCTGTGAGGCTGCAGGTGCTGGCTGTGCTCAGCCCTTTCCAGTTCCCAAATCGACAGTAACTGGGAAGAATCTCAGCTGCTTCACCCCAGAGCTGCACATCATTTCATTTCCCTTTCTCCCACAGCCAGTTCCCAGCTTCACTGCTGCCACAAGTGACCCTGAATACTCTCTGTGTCCCGCTGAGCACTGCCAGTGGTCCCCACCATCCCACCCATCCTCACCCCCACGAGTGACTGCAGCGGTGCCAAAGTGCCCTGCACCACCCACCCACTCTCCCTTCATTTGGAAGGAAATCATATTCGGAACAAAAGGCTCATTTCTCATAATGAGATTAATTTTGCAATGCCCTTAACGAGTGACTTATCGCAATTACCGCGGATCAGCTCCCCCGCCCCGCGGGCTTCAAACCAAAATGGCAATTAGTGAAAGGCCTGGGTCTGTCTCAGGCGAGTGCCACGAGCTGTTACACATCCTCCTCCTCCTCCCCGGGACACATTGTGGCACCCAGGACACCCTGCCCGGCCTTGTCACACCCCAGTGCCTCTGGCTGAGCGCTCCTGGGGCACAAAGGCTGCAGAGCTCAGCTGGGAGCCAGCCAGGACCTGCTCCAGAGCCTGTGCCTGGACCTGATCCACAGGGCTGATGCCACGAGCTCCAACAAGAGCTGGGATATCTGCCGATTCCCAACCACCCATTCACATGGATCTCCTCTGCTCTCAGCGTGGGCCTTCCTGACCACACCGGGGAGGGGACGGTCATTATGTTTTTGCCTGCCTGGCCACCATTCCCTGTTTACAGAGCTCATCAACAGCTGGAAACAGCTTTGGGGTGTATGCCCAGATGAAGCTTGGAGAGAAGAACAAGCAGAGGTTGTTGTCCAGAGCTCATTTTGGACCGACCAGGACACTGCAGATCCTGACACAGACACAGCACGGAGCTCTTCAAGATGTGAGGCTGATCCTGCACAAGCACGGGGCAGGGCCAGCTCAGCTTGGCCTCCCCCTGGAGCTCAGTGCAAGGCAAACCTGTGGGCACTGCCCTTCCAACACTGCAAGCTGCACTGAGGCACACAGAGCTGCCCCTGCACACACCAACACCCCTCCTCAGGGGCAGACATGGCCTTTCCCTACAGCCCACGTGCCAGAGGCAAATCCCAAGTCTGGCACAAGATCATCTCAACACTCATCTCCACTGTGCTGGTGCATCCAGCCCAGCAGCTGGAAATCAAATCCCTAACAGTCCACACGCCCAGTTTCACTCAAAAGGCCAGTTTTCCCCCCTCTTGTTTATCTGCTCCTGACCCTGCTCTTTCCAAAGATGTGATGATGCAGCAGAACTTTATCAGCCAAACTGACAGGGACTTACGAAATTAAAGGCCAGCAACGACTCGTTGATCTGTGGCTGATTTGCTGTGTACAACAAGCCAGGGCATCTCATTCAGCAGCCCCTGAATCCAGCACAACGATTTTGGGGGGAGCTAAAGCACCTTTCAGAAACACTCTGGTTACAGGAGGCAGAAGCTGAGCACGAACCTGCAGGCACTCAGCGGGTCTGGCAGTTGCCTGGTAACTCTCTGAGCAGTGAGGCTCAATCATGAGTCTGAGAACTGGGTAACAAAAGGCTAAAGCAACACTTAATTAGCTGCTCGATGGATGGCTACTTCTGCCTTAGCTACAACCTCTAACTCATTATAACAGCAAGGGATGCCCATGGGTCAGTAATAAAAGTCCCCTTCAAAGGAGTTCGAGCCCCTGTTTATCCCCAGAGGACTCTATCAGTCAAGGAGGGAGCAGCCCACCAAAGGGTCTGGGCAAGTGAAAGATGTTCATGCCCATATCAGCTTCAAAGAAGCCACTCTGATGTCAAAAAATAATAATTTTCTTTCTCAACTGCCAAGATAAAAACCCCAATTATTTGGCCAACAAAGTGAAGGTTGGATTGAGCAGGAACAGAGACACAAATCAGAGCTTGGCCCATCCTTTCTGTTCACCAAAGCTGTTGAGCCACAGGTGTCTGTGAGAGGAGCCTGTAAGAAGTTAAAAAACAAAGCTGCCTGTCCAAAGGAGACTCCATGTGGGCTTTTGGCTGTCTCAGTGTTGTCAATCGCTCTCTCAAAAGCAAAAGGAGCAAGAAGAACTTTCCCTCTTCAGCTCAGCCTACAGAGACCAGCTTAAAGGGGAAGGGCAGTGAAGTCACCCCAAAGCTGGTGTCTTTTGGTTTATTCCCTCCTTGGAGCCTCCACTGACAGGGGGAACCGACCACCTCTCATTCCAGGGTAGAACTGAACAGAGATCCCTCAGCTCACTTCCTCTTGGAGCTGGCAGATGGCTGTGGGCTTTCAGACCGTTTGCAAACCTAAAATCCTTTCCGTGTCAGCTGTAAAACCGTGGGCGAGGAGCTGGCTTACTCCTCTTTCCACCACTTCTTTACTCTTAAAAAAGATTTTAAAAAAGGCTTTCAACAGCTGCTACTTACAGCAAGGAAAAATAAAATACACCCCAAGCCTACACTTTGCTCCTTTTCAGTCTCTATAGCAACAGAACACAGCTGGCCAAAGCAATTATCCTGCCTCTGGCTGCTGAGATGTTTAAAGGCTGTTAGAAAAATGGGAAGTTGTGGGAATACGTTGAGTGTGATCACAGTAACATTTGTATTTAATTGCTGAGAGATGCTTTGACTTTGCTTCCAAATGAACACAGTAAAGTGCACAAATACAGGATCACTTCAAAGGACTGAAGGAGAAAGGGAAAGGCAGCTCCAGCTCCTCATCCACTGACTGCAACTGTCTTACTGTGGACTCTGAACCAGTTCACCCAGTTACAGCCTCCATGGTTTCAGTTCTTTAATTCTCTTTCTTTAAAGTCTATAATATGCATTTTTTTGGCAACATTTTGTGTCTCCCATCCACCACACCAACATCTTCATCTTCTTACCACACATTAATTACCCTTTTGGAGGTATTCTGTCCTTTGATTTTAAACTTGGATCTTTCCCCTGACCCTTTATACCCCACAACCCCACTCAATTCATTCAGCCTTAATAAAAAGGCAGCAATGAGCACTTGGAGATAGAGGATTCCCTAATTCAGTCTCACCAGCAAAGAATACATGTCCTGTAGCCAAGCACCCACACTAACTGGTGTGGCAAGAAAGCTGACAAAGTCATTTCAAGCCAGAAGAAGCTGCCAAAGCCTATTTTGAAGGCCCCACCTCCCAGACGAGACGACCTCAACCTCTGGCCTGTTGGGCTGTTACAGCTGAGCTGACACGCTCAGCCTGTCATGCCCAAAAAAAAAACAATCCCAGGGACACTGTCTGTGTCCTCCTGAACAAACTGAGTAGGTGTGAATAAAAAAAAACAAACAACTGTCTCACCTGGGTTACCTTATTTTCATTGGGATCAGTTACACGGTCTACTCCGTACTCCAGGACATCCTGCATGCCCGGCTGTGATGGACAAGAAACATCAACAGCTTTGTGACTCTTTTGGTTTAAAGTCTGTGGATCCCACAAATGAACGAGGACACCCCTGAGCCCCGAAGGGCTCCAGTGCCAGCCGTGCCCTGGGAAGCTCTGCCCCCTGAATCTGGGAATGCCCCACTCGGAGTGCAGTAAAGTCACACCCCATCATCCTCTACTTACGGGGGTTCTGTTCACCAGCCAGTAGGCTCTCTCCTGGCAGTCCAGGGCATACCTGTCCTCCTTCTTCCGCTCCTTCCCTGCCCTGCAAAGCCAACAACAGGGGAATACGTGACTTTTCCCCTCCTAAAACCAGCGGGATGAGAAACAGGGAATACCTCCAGCCTCCCCTGCCCCATGGGCCCCAGCGTGACGCTCTGATGCTGCCTCCTGATCACATCTTGCCTCAGCTAATTCTGGGGCTGCAGATCATGTTCACATGGCCACACAAGGCTTTTGAGGAATCAGCATCTTCCTGAGCTGAGCTGGGAGCAGACACATCCCCTTTTGATTAGACAGGCAGCCCTTTGGTAGCTTTATGCTGACAATCCGCTACTCGCCATCAGTCCTGCTGCTTCATGTTGATCCATCTCCCATGTCCCTGGGCAAAATATGAGGATTGCCACACAGAGATACATCCTGGACACGTCCCATCCCTGTCTCACAGCGAAGTGGGGCCATTTCTCACAAGAAATTGTTTGGAAATGGTACCAAGGAGTGTTCCCAGGCACCACAACCCACATCACCTCTACAATTAAACAGAAGAGGCACTAGCATGGGTTTGGGCTTGGACCAACTAATTCTTTCCCAGAAAAGTCCTGGGCACAGTTTGGGACTTAGCATGGGGAAGGGAATATTCCCAACAGGCTGTTTGCATGTGGCCTCCCTGCTGTGGTGAGCAGGGTGGATGCAGGCTGCTCTCACCAGTCTGCCCCAGCAGCACCAGCAAACAGCCGCAGACGAGTTTAATCTGCTAGTTCAGACACAGGCTCGGTATCTGACTTTAAAACTGCATTTGGCATCTCTTAGCCCAAGTCTGACCTCAATTTACAAGAACAACAGTCTCGTGTCTAATGAGACAGTTATCTGATGAGCTGTATTCCGGGGACTTGGCTGCCATCCCAGGGAAGACAGAGAGGCTGCTGAACAGCAGAGGCAGTGCTTGCCGAGCTGGGAGGTAAAAGGAGGTAAAAGGGATCCACAGGAGTAGGAAAGATCCTATGCCCAAAGGAGTAAGACCATCTAACATTCACCAACTTTCCCATTTGAAGGATTCAGCTTCTAAAATCAAATCATTTCAGCTAAGTGTTTCAGTATGCACCTCACAGTTTTCTCCAGAAGTCCCTGCTGGGAACATTTACTGCTTCTTCATTCAGGGCACTCCATTCAGCTGTGAGATGTGCAAGTAATAACTGATCCAGACCAACAACAGGCCCTAAGTCCAGTGGCCTGGTGCACAAATGCTCCTGGACAACACTGAGCTAAATGAAGCTGTCCCTAACGAGGGCTTGCACACTGCAGCATCAGACCTCAGCTTCTTCAGGGAGCCACATCAAGTGCAAAATCCAAACCTCTCCTAAAAGTCATTTTAAAGTTGCAGTTGGTGTTTTTGAAGGGTAATTTAACTGTGCACCAAGACAGCCAAGCTCTGCTCCTTGTACCCTCCCCAGTGATGCAAATGAGGAAATGCAAGTCAACTCACTTATACTGCTCCTTGGCCTGCATAATGACAAAATCCCACTTGTAGTTTATTTTTTGATTGAGCATGTTGTAATGTTCCTGGAATAAAAATTAAAAAAGCAGTTAGTGTGAAAATTCTGACCAGGGCACTCCCATGCCAGGGTTTTCTTGACTTCCATAGCTCAAGGAGGCCAAGCTGGTAAATGAGCCAGGAAATCTGGATTGTTCTGAACGTAATTACAAGAATTGCAACAGTTCAAAAATCCCATTGCAAGGAGAGCAATTACCCCTGTTAAAATTATAATTCGCTTCCCAGCATTTATCTGTACTGGCTGTTTTTACACTTGCAAAATTTGGGCTTTTGATACTGCTGGAGTAACACCTCATGCAATTAAAGAGGTGATTTTTTTGCCATGCTCCATTAGCAAGAGAGGGCTAAAGCTGTAGCAAATGAGGGGCTTGTCATGGAACAAGTGCAGCATCTCCTCACCTTTTCATATTCTTCCAAAATCCCTTTCCTCTTAATGTTCTTCTTTGCCAGATAAATTGCTGTGAGGGAGAAGCAAATAAGCAGTCAGTAATACTTAGACCAACAAGTCCAAGAACAATTAAAACAATTAAAATTCTACCCACATGACAAACCCAGGAGTCTTTGTCTGCTACGATATCTTCCTAACCATGAGCTCCAGGCTCACAAAAGCCCAGTGGAGAAAAAAGAACTCAGTGCTTTCACTTTGTCGTGGATGCCCAGGCTGGGAGCAGCCAGGCAGAACCGGCGGCGTGTGCCTCCTGCCAGGAATCACCCTTCCTTTGGGAACTCGGCCAGGCTTTCATGGATCAAGGGATACTGGACCAAATCCTTCAGATGTTGAGGTTCTTCAGAGTTTGACCTCCAAGCTTCCCGAACACAGGCCAGTGTTTTGCTCAAGTTCTAATAAAAACATTCCAATCTAAAAATGGGCTTTTTTATTTCCCCGGGAGATCTACAGCCTAATGCAGATAAAAGCCACAGAGGATAATGTTGGTGTAAACAAATCAGTCTGTGAACTGCACAGCCCACGGCAGCAAACCAAGCTCATCAGCCCAAGTTTCATGACCAGCTTTACACTAAAAAGTATCATAAAGGCAACATAAGATTTATATGGAAAGAGCCATCAGGAGATATTGGAAGCCACTGTGCATTCTATAAAGAAAGAACCACCTCTGAATGCAGGGTTTGATCCAAATCTACAGGAAGATAGTCTTGGGCTCAGATCCAGGAATACACTTAACTACTCAGGGAAATCTAATCCTGTGTTTAAAGTCTTCCCTACCCAGGAAGGTAATTCAGATGTGTTCCTGTCGGATGGATCTTAGTGGAACATAAGAGCTTAAGCACTTTCTCTCATCGAGGCCACCACAAGATGGTCACACCCTCAATTCAGCACTACTGAGTATTCACAAGAGAGCATGGAAAAAAATGTAAGGGCTGGTCATTGCATGTGGAGACACAGCACAAGGACAGAAGAGCAAACGTGGTGCAGGACTGTTTGCACAAACCCACAGGCTTTCCCTACACCTCCCAAACACGAGCAGTGCAGAACTCACCATAGTCTGTGTCATCAGCAGCCCAGCCCTGCACGGGCCAGAAATAGGGGGTCTGCAGAGAAATGAGTCTCTGGTTAGTGCACAAAGGCCTTGAACTCATGCCAAGAGGCACCTGGAACCACCCACACTGGAGGGAGGAAAGTTCTCTGCTGTGCTCAGAGCCTCAACTCCTCAGCTGTGTGTCAGCTGGCACGGTGGTGCAGGACAGCTACAGAAGGAGAACCGACTGCCAATATCAAATCCACTCCACCTCTCCCATCAGTTAATATGGACAACCTCTCCCTGCTGCCTGAGCACTCACACTGAGATGCTGGAGCCTGATTTGGCACCATGTGGGAACCAGACTCCTCATTCCAAGTACCAGTGAGGGCACTCTGATTTCCCATCGTGGTGGAAACAGTCCAACCACAAACACTGAAAACACCCCCTTATTACTGTGCTTTTTGTATATTCATTATTCAATGATCCCAGATCATTCTCTACTTCCAACCAGCAATTCCATTTGCTACTTTAAGACCTGGAAGGGAACACACATTTGGAAGAAAGCACAGTTATTATTAAGCTGAACAAGTACACTAATTTAGTTGAAGAAACTATCACAGGTTCCCTGTAAACTGCATTCTGAGGCTTCTCTGTGGATCCCTTCCTCCTGCACACTGAACAACTGCAGGGCTGCACAGCCTGGACTCACGACTACAGGTCCTGGGGAACTGCCCCAGCTGCCTGTTTTTAATAAAAACTAGTGCTGAACCCTCTCACAACAGCTTAGAGAAGCTGCAACTCACTTGAAACCTGTACAGGCTGCCATCTGCCTTGAGGGTGAGGTTCTTTGGCTCCTGAAGAGGGTAGATGTATCCATATTTGACAAACAGGTCTCCCAGGTGGAGTGCCTCTGAAAATGGAGAAGGCAGACGTTTTGATTGCACAGAAACACTGCACTGGAATTAAAAGTGAGCTCCTGTGCAGGGGAGAAGAATTCATCTAAAAGGTTCTGTCTACGGAGACCTTAAAGTTTTGTAACTCAAAGCTGAAAAAGCCTCAATTTTCACATTTTTACCCACCTTCTGCAGTGATCTGCAAGCGCTGAAGGATCCACTGCAATATATCATTACCTGCAAGGCAAAAAAAACCCCATCAGGTGAAAATGAGACCTCTCCGGTCCACAGCCCTCACCAAGCTCTGGATCCCCCCAAGGGCACAGACCTCTTTTTGCAAATGTACTTTCAAATGCACCACACAAGGCAGCACAGATAAAATGCACTGCTGGTCTCCCACTGGCCATCCTGTCACTCACCAAGCCAGCACCATTCCCTGGGAGAGGGAGCCCGAGGCAGGCAGTGACCTTGGCATGGCACAGCAAGTGTGTGCACAAGCACACCTGGCCTGAGCTGCACCTAAACCCTCATAGGTGGCTTAGAGAGGGTTTAAGCAATACAACAGATTTCACACCCAGGGAAGGTGAAGTGCCTTAAGCAATGCAACAGCCTTCACACCCAGGGAAGGCGAAGTGCCCCTTGTTCTGCATCACCTTGTCTTGAAAGATTAACTGCAAAGAACCTCCAGATTCACAGATCACGGTCCTGTGTCAGTTTTATAGAAAAACAGTGACAGGTCCTCTAAGAGTCCTTGAAGGAATAGAAGGGATATCCAAATCTCAGACCCAAGCTGCAGTGGTAACAGAATTTATCAAAGAGAGACAAGATTTCTGCGTTCACACACATTTTATCTCTCCCAGTTCTTTTCTTGGAGTGTGAGCAGTCGCACCCACAGTCAGCATAAATCTCCAGCAGTTTTAGTTTTATGTTCTGGGGGGCAAATTTCATGAACCTCCTTCCATTTAAAGAGGGTAAAAATGCACTTGTTCCCTGATCAATTACTGGTCTTTCCTTCCAGACCTCCCTTAGGATTGCAGACTGAGGTGTTGACCTTTCTTGACATTGCAGTGATGACTTAACTTTCTAATAGGGGCTCAGAGCTCTTATCCTACTGCCTGCTTCCTGAAATAGATGAAATTAAAGGATTATCTCATCACTCATTTCTAGACAGCTCTCTCTGTAAGCACTTTCCCCCAAAGGTGCACATTCAACATTGAGGTTTATTTGTGAGCCGTTTTACTGACTTTGAGTGAATTTAACTAGTTGGCCTCCTGCACATGCAGAGCCAGGCTCTCTCCAGTGGATCTGTGTCCAATGCCTTCACCAGGCCCTCGCCAGACATGAATCAGTATCTTTTGCAACACCCAGAGGTCCATCAGTATCCATGCAGCTTGTGCAGCACTAAAAATATCACAGTTTAGAGAGTGGTGAGCAAAGGACTGGAACTCGCCTCTCAGAAGTGGACTAGAATTTATGACTTATGCAAGAGGCAACTTGCAGCACTTCTAGTTAAGGAACCAGAATGAAGCAGACAGCACGCAAAGAGGATGAGTGCCAAAAGGCACTGTCCCTCCACACCAGCTGGCCATGGACTTTTAGGAAGTGGTGTTTCGTGTTGGGTAGACATCAAGAGAAGTTCTTGTTCCCCTTCACTTAATCTGTGTGGGATGTCACCTCCAGCACAGGGGAATCTTCCCTGCAGTGCTGCCTTAACTATTCCCTGACAGCTCTGGGAGGCAAGGCCAGCTCCTTTGTACACCAAACTCAGCTGCATAATCACTGTGTGAGCCAGGATGTGGTTTGCACTGCAATGCATGGAGGGTGCTGCTGAGAACGAGCTTCAGATGTGTCCGAGTTCTTCCTGACCCTTTCACCGACTGACTCTACCCATGGACAAGCGACTTCAGTGGCTCTGCATCCTTGCTTTAAAAAAAAAAAAAAAAAATTGGGGCAAACAACACCCAGGGCCTACCCAGACTTTGCAAACACAGTGGGGAAAGTCTCCTGAGTCGCCTGGAGCAAACTCACTGGTTTCAGTGGGAGTTTTTGTTCTGAATTTCAAAGCGCTGCAGAAAGACCGAAGCGGGAGGAAGAAACTTGGGTAAGACTGTGTGTGAATATTTACAGCAGAGGGTTCCTCACAAGAGATTTTGTGGAGGACAGGGAAGCAGAGGTACTGATAGTGCCCAGTGAAAGGAGGAGCAGGCACAAGGAGGCTGAGATAAGAGCTGCCTGTAACACTGAACACAGCACAGGTCCTGTCTGCTGCTTCCTCAGCCTGCTTGAATGAAGCAAAGCTGTCACTTAGAGGCACAGAAGTGGGTTGAGTATTTTGTGCTTTTCCTGCCTACTAAAGAAAAATTATTACTAGGAGTAAACATTAAATGGGAGACTAATTGCTTATTGCTCATTTCTAAAGTACCATCTTTCAGTCTGCCTCCAGGCTGCTTATTTTAATGGGGTTTTAATATTTATCTTTATTTGTGATCCAGCCTCACTGGGAATATGATAAGTCTGGAGGCTGCAGTACCTACTCACCTCTATGCTGAAAGAAAGCAAGGTCACTTGAGTTAACCCCCATGAGACAGCTGAAAGTGCAGGTTATCAATCTTTGTGTCTCTGACTCCAAGAGCAGGAATGAAGTGAGACACAAGTGAGTATGAGATAAAGGGAGCAGGTACATCTCAAAGGATGCACAGCAAATATTTGTTGGGAACAAGGGCTCCAGCATTCAGCCAGGCACTGGCAACCCTGGCCATGGGGTCCACACACAGTTTTTCTCTGCTGAACTTTCTTAGCCAGGTCCCTTCCCCCAGGGAAGTTCTTACCTGTCACAGCGTGTGGGATGCTGGCAACCATCACTGTCTGTGTCTGTGTCTTGATGCCTGTGTCTGGACTCTGCATCTCCATCATAAGTGCTTCGATCTGCAAAGCATGGGATGGGATGGATTACAGGAGTGGGCAGGAGGGAGCCCCAGGACCACTGCAGCATTCCAGAGGGGTGGGCAGTGGTGTGCCACAGGAATGGATTCGACAGCCACAGCCCTCTCCAAACCTCCCCCCTGCCATGAGAGATGCCACCTCCAAACCATGTCAGCTCTCACACTGACTCACAGGGTCACTCCCTCCCACTGAACACACAGCCAGGGTTAGCAACCACTCCATGAGAGCTGAGTTCAGAAAAAATAAATAAATAAAATCTCTGCTACCCATAAATGTTCATTTCTGGCTCAGTGGGCTCTTTGATGGGGTAATTTGAAAGAAAAAAAAAAGGGAGGAAATAGAATCTGTGCTTCTATTGCACAGATCCCCCAGCTGTGCACAGACTTGTAGATATTGCACCATGCACCATGAATATAAGCAATATTTTGGCTGGAGACCAAACAGCAAAGGTTCTGTTCCTGGTCTGCTGATAATCACCAGGCAGGACTGCAGAAGAGCAAGAGAAGCACATTGCTTTGCTTTGGGGCTGAGCAAGAAGCTCAAACTGGGGTGTGGGGGGGATGAGAACTGTCCTTTGAGACAGCACAGCCTGAGACACACAGCTTTGAGACAGGGTCTACGGGCAGCAAATCTCAGTCCCTCCAGGGATGGGGCAGAAACACACCATCCAGAGCAACATCATCCCATCTGGCAGCATCTCCCACCTGGACTCCTGAGTGATGCTTTTAACAGAGAATGAGTCTCACCCTCAGGGCCAGACCTCTTCTATTTCTGGTTTCCAATTATCTTTAATTATTTTAAAAGATCTTTTATTTGACTTCCTACTAGCACCATCCCAAAAGCACAAGAGCCCCTGCTTCCCCTTGGAATCCTCAGCTCAGATGGGTGGATTGGGCCACGCTCCTCATCTCCCTGTTTTAGATCATCCGAGTGCTGTGAGAGCACTGGCTTTGGGGATCATGCTCTTCTTTCTGTCTTCTGCTTCCAGAGATACTAAATCAAAGCTGTTTCAACAGGACCAATTTGGTCTCTCTGCACATTCATTTTGGGTGAGGCTGCAGCTTTTTAACTAGGAGTAGAGGATTTAATGAGTGTGACTTGATGACACTCACGCATAATGAAGGGCATTGTCTTCACAGGCACCACAGTGACTTTGTTCCCAAGTCTTGCCAAGTTCAGTGAGGATTTAAGCTGTAGTGACAGGATGCACCCTGGGCCTGCCAGTAAAACTGGATTTTCAACTGCTTTTAAAGGCAGTGACAAATTAATACTAAAACAGAGAAGCCTGGTAAAATTTCACACAAATATTTGTATAAATACGTATACAAAATATTTTAAAATAGTAAAACCAGACCCGAAGTGATGCAGACTTTCTTAGGCCTTTCAACAGAACCCACAATTTCAGCCTCAGCAAGTTCAAGGCTGTGCATGGAGAGATGCCTGTGGAGATGTGTGGGATGAGCTGAGGTAGGATGGTCCAGCAGGCAGGGTGCTCATTTAGGAAATTCAGATTCAGTTCCCTCTAAGCCTCTCAGGTATCTTGGGAAGTCACTTGCTCTCTATAACTGCACAGTCACTCAGCAGGGAACACTTCAGCACGTGGATACAGGGGGCAAACACAGCCCTGCTCATCCCCACCACACCCCAGTGCTGCGACCACCCGGCAGGTCCCACCAGGCTCAGGCAGGACTTGTTCCCTGGAAGTGGAACAGCACATCCCGCTCCAGCACAGGGCTGCTCTTCCACCCTGGTGGGCTCAAACAGGTCTTTAACCAGCTGAGAGCAAGGAATTGGCTCAGAAACCCACACAGCCTCCCAGCACAGCGTGTTCCCTTCCTTCAACCAGCAGCTCTTGTCGCCTTCGTACCCTGCCACACTCCCTCTTGTCACTGGAGAAATTATATACATTAAAAAGGAAGGAGCTGCTGTTAGGGCTGCAAACCATTTACCTTGCTGATCAAAACTCAGCCTGTCTCTTCTCTTAAGGGAACACTGGTGATTACAGCGACCAGGAGTTGCCATTGGCACTGGTGAGAGGCCAGGAGGGCTGGTTAAAACCCAGCAGGAGCATTTCCTTGCTTTGCTCAGGGCTCCAGTACATTCTGTCACGCTTTCAGCCAGGAAAGAGCTGCCTGCTTTGAATTTTGCAGAGCCAGAAGCCACTTCCTGGTGCTGGCTGGTGGGTGGAGATGCACACAGAGGTAAATATCAGGACTTCCAAAGGAGCCAGGCTCTGGGGAGAGCTCACCTCAAGCACAGAGCCACCATGGGGCATGACAGCCATGGGGTTCTCCCTTCAGAGCAACAAGAATCTCTTCATGGAGGTGATCTCACCCCAAAAGCCACAAAGGAGCAACAGGAAAACTGTCTGTCCCCCACCTGATTGCAGGAAGTCACAGGGCTCACTGAGTGCAAAGCAAAACTCAAACTCACATGTGATAAGAAAAAGCATCACTGAATTTCAGGAGCACGTGGGAGCTCAAATGGTCAGTGACTGATGGGGTGTCCATGGTTCTGGAGAAGGAGGATGGATCCAGCATGGATACTGCCCCATGGCATGGAGCAGTGGGGGCAAATGACCACTGATGGACTGCTTGGTTGAGTTACCCCGGGTGCATTTCCCATCCCTGTTTCCCTGAGCAAAATTGCCCCAGGGTCAGGGCATCTACAACACCGAAGCATCATCCGGGTGCTGAGTCTCTGACACACAAGAGCAAAACATTTCCAAGGTGAGGAGTTCAGCCCCTCCCAGCATTAAATCAGACAGAGGCATCTTTGCTTCAGATGTAAGAAAGATCATTTTCTCAGCAGGCTCCAGCTCCCAGCCGAGTGTCCACTCCTGGTGCTATAATTAAAGATCTGCTGCCTTCTCCATCGTGTGTATTTGTTTGGTTCTAGCCCCCCTCCCTGCCTGTTACTGTTTGCAAGGATCAGCCCCCCTTGCTCCGATTTCCAAGGTAACAATACAGTCCTTCATCCCAACTCTGCCCTCAAAGGCTCATTCAATTGTTTTCTAGGACTATAACTACCAACCCTGCTTTGCACATTGATGGATGATCAGAAAAAAAGAAGAAATAACAAAAATCCATTGTTAACCACCTAAAACTTTCTGCTTTTTCTTAATTAAAGCTGAGAGGGGGAAGCCTGATCCCATGTGGTGATCCCTCAGCCAAGGCAAGTAAATGTATGAATGGGGAGGGCAGGGCTGTAGCTGGCTCTTCCCACAGTCTGGCCTGGCTGAGCACACTGGCTCTCACCAGGACTGCTCAGAGCATGTCACGTTTGGTGTGATGCTCCAAAGAAAGGTGCAGCACCAGCATCTCCCCCACTTGGGACAGGGAAAGGGAGGATGGGATGATGCTGAGCTTGACCTAAGGCTCAGCTTCAGCCATATCCAGGGTCTCACTTAAACAGAGAGCAGGAGCCCACTGGATGGCTCCTTACAGCCAAAACAAAATCAGGTGCTGGCACACCTTGGGAAATGCTCAGGCAGATGAGGACCAGCAGCTGCTGGAAGGTCTAAGCCTGAGAAGCCAAGCCTGGCTGGAAAAGCCCCCAGCCAGGCTGTGGATGGTCCCTCCCTGGTTGCTGTGCAGCTTTGGGAGCAGCCACTGGGGACCAGAGTAAGGAAGAGGCAGAGGAAAAGGCAAACAGCATCCAATCCATCAGCCCTGCGCACAAGGTATGAGTCACAATGCAGCTCGTGTAGCACAGCAAGGGAAAACACACAGCCCAGCAGCTGCTGGAAAGCACAGCCCTGCTTCCAGCTTTGCCAGGGGATGCCCAACAGAGCCAGACCCTGACCCTGGGGCAGGCACAGGCACCAAGGGCTTGGCCTCATTGAAGTTCTCCCAGCATCCAGCCAAGTGCATGCAGCCAAAACGCATTTCAGGGGCTTCTGTCCCAACAGATCTTTGTGCCAGTATTCTTCTCACCAAGACAGTTTAGGAGGGGAACAAAATAGAATAAAGCAGCCTAAGTGTCAGCATGACTGTTTGCTGGATGAGCAGGTGTTGCAGGGCCTTGGAGGGGGCTCTCCAATCCCCTCTTGGTTCAGCCATGAAGACCAAGCTCCACATCCAGCCCAAGTCGTGCAGAGCAGCCTCACAGCAAGAACACAGCACTGCTAAAGCAACCCCCTGTCCTCTCCCCATGTCAGTGGCAGGATTGCTGTGATCACGAGCCTCATGCTGGAGCAGCACCACAGAAAGGCACACGGGGCCAGCAGCCTGAGAGCACGGCAGGGATCCCCTGTGTGTCAGCTGGCAGCAAAGCGTGAGCACGGGCTTAAGCAATTAACAAAGCTTCTCTCTAGGATTTTAGGTCCTTGTGGATTTAAGCCTGTAAGGTGCTCACAGGATGCTGAGCATCCTCAGCTCCCACCACAGGCAACCTGTAAGGGTGCTTGGTGTATCCAGACAGCTCTGAGGACGTGGCTGTCTGCACACAGACCACACCGCCACGGAACAGCCAAGGCTCCGAACACAGCTTCTCCAAGGTCTGGAAAAAACAGAGGAGGAACGAAAGCAAAGATGAGAGCCAGGGCCTTTCTGCTGACCACCCAGGAGCTTCCTTTCCTACTGCTAACAGGTCTTAGACCTGCAAAGCACAGGCACTACTGAAACCCCCTCGCTGCTCACAGTGTGAGTGGTGCTTGCTCTGTGTGTGAGTGGTGAACGCTCTGTAACAGCAATTTGCTGCACTCTGACAGGTCTTCCCATCTGAGGAACTCAGAGCACTTTGCAAAGGCTGCTGCACTCCCACAGAGCAGCTGAAGCACAGCTGCTGGCAGTTGTTTTCTCAAAGCACACAGCTTCTCCTCTGCACCCCCGCACTCAACTCCACAGAGTATTACTCAGTGCAGAATTTGGCCCAGAGTATTTCCCTTGGCAGGGCTCCCCAGCCAAATTTACCCTGCAAGACGCAGCATCAAAGAAAATACCCTCTTTACTTCCTCTGGCGTAAAAAGCACACTGCTTGTACCAAAAAGCAGTGAAAAGCACACATTGCTATGTAAGGCTTAGCATTGAACAGCCCCAAATTCCCCTCACTTCACCCCTGGAATCCTCCTTAGGTCATGGGCATTGAGGAGAGCTAACTACAACTTGAACAGCAACTCGCTGGCTGTACTTGTCACTGGAAATTCAGTTAATTCCACTCAACAGGATAAGCCACAGGCAGGAGAGGTGAGTAGGAGAAAAGCTAGTTTAACACTCTGCTTTTTAAAATCTGCAGATACCAGTTATACTACAACTGGCGATGCTTTTGAATGAATGCTACAGAAAAAAAAATACACCAAATGCTTTACAAAATTACACATCACACCCAAAAGCGTGGGTGATAGTTCTTCCCACGCCTTAGAGTGCTTCTGGTCACAAATACGCTCATTTCTGAAAAACTGGAAGGAGGCAGAGAGCAGACAGTGGCTGTAATACATCCTCTGAAAGCAGGCATCAGCTGCAAACACTGGGAACCACGCACTGGACCAACTGGCCCAGAGCTGCATTGACTGGCCTGGCACTGCACGTGATGGGTTTTCCCCTGGGAAACAACACATTTGAGTGGTTTGGGGGAAAAATATAGGAGGGGGAGGAAACGTGTCAGGAGAATCATTCAGCTGAGGCTAAGCTATAAAAATAAACAAAATTACAGTTCTCTTTTCTCTGTCACTTCAGCACACACTGACCCCCAGAGCCAGCTGGGATCCACGGGGCTCTGCAACAGGTCATGGCCCCAAACTCCCGGGGATGGAGCTGTCACCCCTCGGACCCTACACGCCCAGAGCTGCCCCGGGGGAGCCGTGGCCAAACAGGATGCTGTGAACACAGCCCACCCCGGCCAAAGCAGAGCCAGCGCTGCCCCGGGCATCGCATCGCCCCGCCCGGACGCGGCACCGGCGTGCCCGCCAGCGCTGATGCCCATAACGGTGCGGCTGTCCCGGCGCTCACCTTTTTGAGGAAGGCCATCCGCGGGCGGTATCGCTGGCCCTGGTCGAGCCGTGTGACGGTCATGGTGGCAGAGAGGCGGCGGAGCGGTGGCGAAGCGAAGGCAGCGGCAGAGCGGCCCCGGCCGAGCGCACCTGGCTGCGGGCACCCACACCCGCCGGGGGCGGCGCCACCGCCGCGCGCCGCAGCCAATCAGCGCCCGCCGCCGCGCGCTCATTTGCATGAAGGGGCGCGAGGCGGCCGCGTGGGGGCGCTCGAGGGAGCGCGCGGAGAGGCCGGGAATGGAGATGAATGGGAATGGGAATGGGAATGGGAATGGGAATGGGAATGGGAATGGGAATGGGAATGGGAATGGGATGGGGCGGAACGGAACGGAACGGAGTGGAATGGGATGGGATGGGTGTAATGCAATGGAATGGAGTGGAATGAGATGGAAGGAGGGGGCCAGGGCCGGGTGCAGGGCCTTAGGTCTGGGTTTGGAGCAGGGATGGGGGCCGATGGAAGGCCAATGGTCCGGGTGGGGCGATGCAGTGCCCAGGGCAGTGCTGGCGCTGCTTTGGCCGGGGTGGGCTGTGTTCACAGCATCCTGTTTGGCCACGGCTCCCCCAGGGCACTATTGGGTGTGTGGGGTCCGAGGGGTGACAGCCCCATCCCTGGGAGTTTGGGGCCATGACCTGTTGTAGAGCCCGTGGATCCCAGCTGGCTCTGGGGGTCAGGCTGGGGGGCAGCGTGAGCTGAAGTGACGGAGAAAACAAAGGTGTAAGGTCTTTCTGGAAGGTGTTTGGGAGTCACACTGGAAACAGCCCTTTTCACAGAGCAGGTGGTGTTGGGAATGGGGAGGCAGCAGCTGGCAAAGTGCCTGTGCACTGCTCGTTTCTCTGGAGAGGGGAGAATCTCTCCCCACAGCACTCCTGGTGTGGAGCCGGGCTGAACACAGGCACCAAGGAGTTGTGACTGGGAATTGTGGTGCATGTCCTGCCCCTTGAGTGCCACCAACCTCGAGCAGCTCAGCTGTGGATGCAGGAGCCGGCTGGGCGGTTTGGGGAGTTGGTGGCTTTTCCACGTGGGGAAATGGTGACGAACGGTGACGAGAGGAAGACCATGGGGTTAAAGTGCTTCCTCAAAACAGAGCTGTCTCATGCCCATGGGCGGGGGGACAGCACCTGACTGGCAGCACTGGGAAACCAAGAGCTCTGTTTTCCCGGTTTCTTCAGAAAGCTGTGGGATTTCCTTCCTGCTGTTCCTCGGAACCATTTGTAGTTTAAAACAGAACAACTTGTTTTGTTATACAAGTGGTGGTGGGAGGACTCAGAAATATTCCAGGTGAGGTGCAAGCACTGGCCTAAGCAAAGGATCAATCACCACGAACTGCACAAGCCCCACATACTCAGAGGAATAAAAATGGTCATTTCAACCCAAAATACTGACTTTAATGGTTCCACTGAGGAATACAGGTGTCTTATTCATGAGAAACATTTGAAAACTGGGTCTACAAGTGAGTTCAGAAATAAAATTGTCTTACAGGAAATCCAGGAGAAATGCTGAGGTGTGAGCTCTTCAGCCTTGTTGAGCTCCAAAGATCCCGGTAATTTTAAATCCTACTGATCTCCCAGACACCCCTTCATAGATCAGGTGTGGGGTTTTTCCATTTTTAGTTGTCTCTGATGAGCTTTAATAAAGCTTCTGGATATTTCTCTCTTTATTATAAAGCTACCTGGTGTCCCTGCTATAGAAGATGTCCAATGTAAAGTCAGCTTTATTAACATCTGCAAATGACCCACAGCACCAAACAGACAGTCAGAGATGAACCACATTTCACCTGTGCCCAGGTGAACCACCCCAATGCTTAATGCTCTTGGGCAGATCTGCCACGTGAAGCATGAGGCACGTAAATCAGATTATAGAGGCTTGTCGAGGGCAGACACTTCTGGGCCTCTAATCACAAAACCCACACTTCTGGAAAGCAAAGAATTCCATAGTCCCTGACACAGTCTGGCTGTTCATGTGTGAATTTGTTGGTAGAGAAAGCAAGGGACTTGAACAGCAGGAAGAGTGGTGGAGAACAGCAATAGCAGCAGGCTCCCTGCTGATTTCTGACTCCCCAAGTTCATCCTGGCCTTCCTGCCCCACAGGTAATGTAGAAATACATTCCCTGGGGAGTTCCCTTTACCTCCCAGTACCCACTTTCTGCTGTAAATGCAGTGCTATTTATGTAGCTGCAAGTTTCCATGGATGTTCATACCCCAGGCTGGAGGCAAATGATGCTGTAGTGGAAACACACTCGTAGTCATCACATCACAGGTCAATGGTGCGTGTCCATGAGCTCTGCAGAGCCCACAGAACCCTCTCAGCCTGCACAGGGCTGGGGATTGAGAGGTGGGTTTTGCCTCTCTGCTCTCCTTGTGAAGCCCCACAAGCTGTGGTGGTTCTCAGCAGACCCGCTCACAACTCTCGACAGTCTCTCTCGTGGAAAGCACTGCGGAGGGAATCCCCCCTTTTCTGAAAGATCACATTTCCTACGTGGTTGCCCCTTCTTCACACATCAGAAGTTGAATCATGCAACACAAAAGGCATGTGGTGAGTAAACTGCTTTTCTATCTAAGGAAACTGGGGACGGCCCTGAGGGGAAGGAAGGAGTAACGTAAGTGAAGCGATGAGAGCAGCAAGTGGAGGCTCAATTTCAGCACACAGTTCCTTCCAGGAAGATTTCAAAGCAGTTTACCAAAAAAAAAAAAAAAAAAAGGTAAAAATTGTGCAAACTGTGGCATAAAGATGTGACAGCCTCAAGTCTCCCAGCAAGGTAATGGTTAAAGGGATATCTCCATGGTCCGTTGTCCTGCCTGGTGGGGTACAAGCACTCAAAATGAGAAACTTCCTTAGTAGCCACATGGGAAGAGCTGTGAGCACAAATGGGCAGCATTTGCTTCCTGTCACTCCTGGGCTTTCCAGGAAAGCTAAGGAAAGAAGTGGCAAAGAGGAAGGAAAAAAGCCAAACAGAGAAAGACTTTACGCACTCTGCCTTAGAGAAGAAGCCCAGCTGCTGTGGTGGGAGGATGCAGCTGGGGTAACACCTGACCTGGATGATGCTGAGCCCTCTCCAGGGAACACCGTCATCCTCAGCACAGGAATAGCCCTTCCCACTGTGCAGCACGCTGAGAGCCATGCTCCTGTGCCAGGAGATTGGGAATGACATTCCTGGGAGGTGTTGGAGAGCTGCCCAGCCAAGGGGAACACGAAGGGGAAAGGAGGGAGGAAGTCAGGGACTACCCAAGACTTAAATGACTTGGCTGTAGAAATTCAGGAGACCTCTGCAGTTCTGGTGATGAGAGTTGTGTCAAAAAATTAATTTTAAAACTTAGACCAGAGCTCAGGAATGTCTGGCTTCCACATCTGTGCTAAGACCACCAGTATGTGCTCCTTGGGTCACTGCATTAATTTTATACCACATCCTGCTCTCCTAAGAGAAATGCCTTTTTTATTTTTAGTAAGGCCACATGAAACAATTCCGGTGGAATTTACCTCCATGTGGAACCATCCTCTAAGGTGTGAACACTGATACTCACTGCAGATAACACTGATACTCATCACAGATTTTGAAGGTCCTTCCAGTTGAGGCAAAGTGACATTTCCATGTGATAAAGTCAGTAACAGATAAAGATTTCCACTGTCTTTTGCTCACTGTCTCCGTGCAGCCCCACATGAGGCCAGACCCAGAGTGTTTGCTCAGCCTGGTGCCACAGCCCAGCAGTACCAGGAAGCTCCTCTGAGACAGGCAAAGAGGAAGTACGTGCCAATTTTTCAAAGTGTTTTAAAAAAACTTCTCTCTTTCTGTACCGAGAACAAAAACTGCTTAGCTGGCAAGCGCCATCCTGCCCCCCTGACTGAGGGCTAACCTCTCTGGGCCATTCACCTGGCACCTTCTCTGCAGCAGCAGGGACAGCTGAGCCTGGGGCTCATTTCTACAGAATCCCATAATCCCAAAATAGTTAGGGTTGGAAGGGACTTCTGGAATGATGCAGTCCAACCCCCCTGCCAAGGCAGCATCACCTGGAGCAGGTGACACAGGAACATGTCCAGGTGTGTTTTGAAGGTCTCCAGAGAGACTCCACACCCTCCCTGGGCAGCTGTTCCAGTGCTCTGTCACCCTCAACAGAACGAATTTCCTCCTCATGTTGAGGTGGAACTTCTTGTGTTTTAGTTTATGGCTGTTGCTCCTCATCCTGTCACTGGGCACCACTGAAAAGAGTCTGGCACCGTCCTCTTGGCATCTGCCTATGAGGCATCTTGGACCTGGTACTGGGTGGATGGTTGAGCTGGGTGATCTTAAAGGTCTCTTCCAACCTTGATGATTCCATGAAGTCATTCTCCACCTTCAACTTTGTTCTCCATTACCAAAGCACTGTAAAATTATGATCATGTGAATCTATAAACCTTTAACTCCATTACACAGCAGCACCCTGTGCCTGAATGTTCTTTCACTGTGCGTGTTTCCTCAGGAGCAATCTGGCCCTAGCAAGGGGGCACAGCCTGGATCTGCTCCAGAAGTGGTGCCGAAAATCTCAATTTCAAGCTTAAGTTCAAAGCGAGTTGGGGGATTTCTTACGGAAAAGGGAGAAAAAGTCTTAAAAGCAAATTGAGTATAGTTAAAAGGCAACTAGCAGTAGGACAGGAGGGAGGGAGGTTTAGGTCAGACATTAGGAAGAAGTTCTTTACAGAGGGAGTGATTGGGCATTGAAATGGGTTTTCAGGTTGTAGCCAGGTGGGAGTCGAGCTCTGCTCCCAGGCAACAAGTGACGGGACAAGAGGCCACAGTCTTAACCTGCACCAGGGGAGGTTCAGGTTGGTTATCAGGAAGAATTTCTTCACAGAAAGGCTGATTAGGCACTGGAATGGGCTGCCCAGGGAGGTGGCGGAGTCCCCATCCCTAGAGGCGTTTTCTAAGAAGAGACTGGATGTGGCACAGAGGAGGCGGCGTTGGACCAAAGGCTGGACTCCACGGTCTCAGAGGTCTTTTCCAGCCTCGTTGATTCGGCGATTCTGCAAAAGGAACCGCGCCTGCCAGAGCTCAAGGGGTGCTTGGACAACGCTCTCAGGCACACGGCAGGATGGTCGGGGCTGTGCAGGTGGGAATCCCCGGTCCCCTGCTGTCCCTTCCCAGCCCAGAGCACTCCAATTCCCCCCCCGGCTCCCTGCCCGACCCCTCCCGCCATTTCCTGTGAGGCGCCGCTGTGGGCGGGGCTCCCTCAAGGGCGGGGCCGGGCGGACGCGTCACGTGCCGGGCGGGCCGGCGCGGGGCGGGGCGCATGCGCGGCGCTGGGCGCGCGCGGCGCGGGCGGCGGGCGGGCGCTCCCCTCGCTGGCAGCGCTCGCTAAGATGGCGGATTTCCTGCCGTCCCGCTCCGCGCTGTCCGGCTGCTTCCCCGGCTGCCTCCTCACCAGCGGCGAGGCCGAGCAGCAGCGCAAGTCCAAGGAGATCGACAAGTGCCTCAACCGCGAGAAGACCTACGTGAAGCGCCTCGTCAAGATCCTGCTGCTGGGCGCGGGCGAGAGCGGCAAGTCCACCTTCCTGAAGCAGATGCGGATCATCCACGGGCAGGACTGGGACCGCGCGGCCCGCGAGGAGTTCCGCGCCACCATCTACAGCAACGTGATCAAGGGTGGGTGGTGGGTGAGGGCGGCGGGGCCGGGGCCGCCCTGCCCTGCCCTGCCCTGCGAGCGCCGGGCCCGGCCGGGCCGGGGCGGGGGGAGGCGGCTCGGGCGGGTCCCGCGGGCCGGGGGAGCGGCGGGGCCGCCGCCTTCTACTCCTCCTTCTCCTCCTCCTCTTCTTCATCCCGCGCTGTCGCGGCGCCTCGTCCTCCCCCCCTGGGTCGGGGCGCGGCGCAGCCCCTCCGGGCCCGCCGGGTGTCACCGCCCGGGTGCGGCCCGCGGGGCGGCCCCGGGAGCAGCGGGTTGAGCCCGGGAGGTCCCGGGATTTGGCGTTTGCTTCTTGGCTGGAGCGGCTCCAGGGAAGGTCTGGAGCACCAGGAGCGGCTGAGGGAGCTGGGGGGGCTCATCCTGGAGGGAAGGAGGCGTAGGGGTGACCTTATCGCTCTCTACAGACACCTGAAAGGAGGTTGTACCGAGGTGGGGGTCGGGCTCTGCTCCCAGGTAACAAGTGACAGGATGAGAGAACATAGTCTTAACCTGCGCCAGGGGAGGGTTACGTTAGACATCAGGAAGAATTTATTCGTAGAAGGGATGAATAGACATTGGAACGGGCCGCCCAGGGAGGTGGTGGAGTCCCCATCCCTGGAGGTGTTTAATGAGAGACTGGACGTGGCACTCAGTGCTCTGGTCTGGTTGACAAGGTTGGTGTTCGGTCGTAGGCCGGACTCGATGATCTCAGCGATCTTTTCCAACCTAATTGATTCCGTGATTCTGTGATTTCCCGGTAATGCGATCGCGGTAATGAGCGGTAATGGATGGGGGGAAGATGCACCTGGAAGTGCGTGAGGAGGAGCCGTGCCCTGGGCTCTCAGCGTTTCACTGCACTGGAAGAATCGCTGCCGTCGTGTTGGAAACTCGGCTGACACATCAATTAACAGGAACCCAGAGGCAGAGCCACTTTTCATAGATGCTTTGCCAAAACCTCCACACACGATTTAGGAGCGGACGCTTGATTTCACTGCTGTCATCCCAGCTTTATTGGTCGTCCTCACTCATTTAATCTCTTAGCCCAATTGCCCATCAGGTTTTCAGTTTGGACTCTTTAATAGCTGGACAAAGTCTTAATGAACTTTCTCAAAACCGCAAAGCCTTGTCAGACTTCAGCCCCTGAAAATCCAGTGATTCTCAAAGAGAATTGTTTTACAAACCCAATGATGAATCCAGCCTGGAAAAACTATTCATAGCAAGGCAGTAGAAGTCACGAGCGTGTATGTTGGCCAGGTTAAAGTTTATTAATAAAGGTACTTCGAACTCTGTGAAAGTATACGTGTAAAAGCTACAGGTCTGTTTTGGAAGCTGTTTTCCTGCAGTCACAGATAGATTTGACAAACACTTGCCTTTGACAGGTTGAAAAATCATGGAAAGAGACGCTCTGGCATTGAACAAGTGTGTTACTGTACAATCATTTGTTACCACATCTTGATTTCCTTATATCTCTCCCCATGCCTTTGCAGTTGCTTATTTCTGGAATTTTCTTTCTATTTTTTTCATTTGTTAATTTAGTACTATAAATCGTTTCCCTGCATTTCCCTTATTGGTATGAGCACAGTGGGTATAAGTCCTTTAGAAAGACTTTAAAAAGAAGTTTAAAATACTCTTTTTCTCCTAGAGAATATTTACCAAAACAACCACAAAAGTGTGGGAAAGTCTGTAGGTAATACAACTCCTTCTGCATTTAAACTGTAAAATCATATTTTTTTATAAAGTGCAGTGATTTTAGTAAATATCTTCATATCTCAGAAAATGTTCAAGGCAGTGATAGAAATACTCTCAGTGATAGAGATACACTATAATTTGATGTAACTAGATATTAAGTTGATAACACAAAGATTAGGGAACTTTAAAATAAGCCAACAGGTGGTTTAACATCTTTTGAAATAAACTCTTCAACATACTTCATTCGTCTTGTATTCGTGCCAGGTGAAAGCATTTGGTAGCACAGATTGGGGAATTAGTCATTAAAAACAGCACTTTTTCAAGAGTTAAACTTGCACTATGGATATTATCCTGTTGATTGTGGTGATGTTCTGTCTGAGTTTTGATATTCCCTGCAAATGCCGTGGTTTGAGCCCATCCAGTAGGAACTGGATGTTCCTACCGAGCTTTGTGCAGAGGGAGTGCATTGTTTGGTTCTGTGCTGGTGAAACAGTAGATGCTGAGAAACTCTAATCTCGGTGCTCTTCCTTGTCATTCAAGGTGTGAGAGTCCTCGTGGATGCCAGAGAGAAACTCCATATCCCCTGGGGAGATCCTGCCAACCAGAGCAATGGAGACAAGGTGATGGCTTTCGACACCCGCGCGGTCACCGTGGTGCAGGGCATGGTGGAGACCAACGTTTTCTTGGACTACCTGCCGGCCATCCGGGCCCTGTGGGCAGACAGTGGCATCCAGCACGCGTACGACAGGCGCAGGGAGTTCCAGCTGGTAAGATTTGGGGCTCGCTGCCTTTAATTGGGTCCGTGTGATCCTTGTTCCTGCGTTGCTTTTTCCCTAAAACGCCGCTCGAGCCGCCTCCTCGTGGATCTGAAGCGTTTCTCTGTGGCTGGCTGTTCCTCTGTGGTATTGCACACAGATGCATTTAACTACTTCCCCCCCCCTTTCTTTTAATAATAATAAAAAAGAGATTCTGACGTAATTGTCCTCATTTCATATGTGGGAAAGCCGAGGTACTGAGGGCTTTTGTGTTCTCTAGCAAAGCTGATACCTGCACAGTGTTTTCACCATGTGTTTATTACCACCCTTTGTTAACTAATGCATCGGCTTAAAAAACCAAACCAAAAAAAAAAATGGTTTGCAATAAAGGCAGGCTTAATAGTAATGTGATTTTTTTTGAAGAAAAGATATGCATGGGTTAATGAGAAGAATTTAAAAACCACTCCCTTCTCTATTCCAGTTTGAGCAATCTAGCAAACATTCCCTCTGTATACTTCCTGTTTAATTTTGAATGTCTGTGTTAATACTCATGTAATGAGATTTTTGTTACGTTGAAGTTCTCAGCTGAAGGTGGAATATACAATTTAAGAGCAGGGTTGGGATGTGGAGTACACAATTCAGTAGTGGGGCTGGAAAGGAAAAAAACCTATTCATTCTTGAGCTGGAGCTTTAACTGTCCGTGACAGCTGAAGTCCTTTTGCTCTGTTGCCATACAAATGCTGCAAAAGGAAATGAAAAATTCAACTTAAATTTGTTGTTTCTTGGTTCATAGACTTGTGTATGCCAGTGGCATAGGGTTTTGTGGGGGTGGGGGTTGAGAACCTTAAAATAGATTAAATCTGTTCTTGTAGGTCTCTCAAACCTAAGTGGCTTTGTGTTTTTATGTCTTAAAAATAACCTTTGTGTTAGTGTGAATCTGAACAATAGCTCATGATGTCTCCCGTTGAGCTATTATGAATGGTTGTGTAATCATACTCTTGACTTAAAGAGGTTGTGTAAATATGCTGTAAATATGTATTGCCCTGATCATGGAATGTCTTCTGGAGATTGCAGTATGGGCAGGTGCTCGGGTGGCCTATCACCTGCTCAGCACAGGGCTCAGCTCTGTAAATAAGTTTCTAATGAGACCGTTTGCTCCTTGTGAAGGGATCATAAAAGGGTAATTGCTCTGCTATAGTCAATATCCAGTTCTGGTGCAGATGTGAATTCTAGTGGTGTAATTGCTGTGCTGGAGGGATCTGTTGTAAAATCTGTTAAATAAAACAGTTTTGCCTTTGATTAAACATGTTTAGCGACTGGAGCCTGTGTAGCAAAGGAAAGGGAGCTGTTACTGTTCTGTCGCCTGGAGTCTCTGAGAAGTAGGTTCTTTCCATAACTGAAACATGTGCAGAGTTTCACTTTGAGTGGGATGTGAAGAATGTGTTCTTCTGAATCTTATGAAAAAAAAGGTACTGTTTTTTTTCTGGGAATCCCTAAATTTGTGCAATTCTCTGCAAAAGTATGTATGGGTAGTGTTGTGCTCTGGACAGAACTCAAGACTATTTTTTAAGTGCTCTTAATAGTTGAGTGGTGTCCTAATAATCTTTAAAAGCAAGGTAACTGCTTTATTTATACTTACATTGCCTTATTTCCTAAATCCTTTCAAAATCGCAGCCGGACATATTTATGCCAAGTTATAAACATGATTAAAAAAAATTAAAAAAAGGCAGCTGAATGATGTCATTGTGTTGAGTGCAGGCAGTGTGATCTGTGCTGGCCAAGCATGAAGTCTCAGTTTTACCCCAGTGAGCTGCAGCTTAAGTTCTGCCAGAGCTCCATGTGGGCGGCAGGAGGAGGGTGGGAAGCTCCTGGAGGCAGTGTGGGGTTTTGCTGTACCTGCTGTCAGGCTTTACAGGAGAGTGTTTGGAGAGTTTAGGTCTGTGCTGTAAGAAGGAAGAAGGACACAAATGGTTAAGGAGGGAGTGACAGGCGTGTCCGAGTCAGGAGATAGAGCAGGGGGAAGTTGGGAGAGACTCAGACAGATCGCAGACAGATCGGTCATGTCCAGTGCTGACTCTTGAAGTAAAGGCTCGAGACTGAAAAGTGTTAACACTGTAGAGTAGAGAATAAAGGGAAGATACTGTTCTGCTTCCAGTTCAATTGCTTGTGGCAAAAAATGTAATGAGGGAGAGATACCAGCAACCATTAGATGAGTAGAAGTGCCACAAAAGCAGTGTAAAGTGCTGGGACTGAGCAGGGTGGAGGAATATTACTGGACTGTATGTGCTCTTTTGCAGACTGTTAAATGAGTTTAACTTTTTTCACCGATCCAAGTTTGACACTGCACTGAAAAACATGTTTCATGCTAAGAGAGCACAGGCAAGAGTGCTGGGGAGGTGTTGTTTGTCATGGCAATAGGACACTTAGGGGCAGAGCTAGAGGTGAGCAAATGAAAAATGGAGCAGTGATGGGTATGGAGTGAAAAATGTCAAAATTTACATAGAAATTCTGGAGGAAAGGAAACAAGAGTGTGTAGTGTTGAAACCATTTGTAGCTTGGGCAGATAGGAAGTACAGAGAAAGGAGGTTTAGGATTGAAGTTTCTGCATGTATATTGTTAAAACTTCAAGATACGTGTACATTTGTGAGACATCATTGAGCTGTTCTTGCTTTTTTGGTTTTTCCCCACCATCTTTCACTGTCAATGCCAGAGATGATGCTGGGAGCCTGAAGAAACAATGTGGTCTTTTTATAGCAGCATGAAAGGGGAAAAAACAGAACTTGGTTGTATTTTAATGGAATCAGAAATCAGCATTTCCATGCCTAGTTCACTGGAGTGTCCTTCCTCATTTTGTTAACTCAAGTGGTCATGGGATTGTCAGTATGATTTATTTTCCTTGGTATAAAAATAGGGACCTTCTGGCCACGAGCAACATGTATTTATGAAAATTCATTAGGTCACGCTTGTGTAGTGCTTTAAAACTGGAAAGAGCTAATTACAGCTTAGTGCAATATGTGCCACTTCAGTACTTCCTAGGTGGTTAATGTTATAATCCCACACATTTTATTACAAACTGAAGTCATTCAGGTGATTGTTCCGCTAACACAGTTAACTACGGGCTGTCCTGGCTCTGTAGCTTACACTGGAGATTCTGCTCATCTCAGGCTTTCTCTCCTTCATCTACTGAGCTGCTTTCTCCTGTGGCCTCTCGTCAGGTGGCTGACACGGATGAGTTACAGAATTAATGTGAACCAGCCCAACGCTTTCTGACACCTAATTAACATTTCACGTTTCTCGTCGCTACTTGATTCCCGGTCAAAATCTCCCAAAATAACTTGGATAAACATCCCCATTATCTTAATTCTGCAGCATGCAAACTGACTGACCTGGGCACTGCCCGGCTTTGCTGCCCATCCTGGTGAGCTGCAGGGTGTGTGGCTGTGAGGGTTTGCTGTTCTCAGGGAGGTTTGGGTGACACTGTGGCAGCTGAGCGTTGTTTAGTGTTTTGTATCTTGTAACACCGAGGAAGGCACTGGTGAGTAAGAGCAGCCTTGTACAGCACCTCTGACATCAGTCATTTCTTGAACTTGCTGTGAGAGCTGTTCAGAGAGAAGCCTTTTGAAGTAGTCTCCAGGAGTCTCCTCATTCAACGAGAATGGAAAAGTGGGATGAGAGCCGAGTTGCTCAGATGCATGATAAGCTTTGGATGTTTTCTAGATTTGTTCTTGTGAAAGATAACTTTTGGGTGGGTTTGGATGTTTGCTACCAGCAGTTGTTGATCTTCAGACAGATGCTTTTTGCCCTACTTGCAAATTAGGTTGAGTGTTGTTGATGTTTTTGTTATGCGAGGGCAGGGTTTTGTCCATATTTGCAAAGAACTGCACAGATCATCCATAGGTGGTACAGCAAGGATTATAGGATATGCACTTACCTCTGGATCACTGCTACTTCTGTGACGTGTCTGCAAGTGCTAGATCAGATTATAGAAGACAGGAAAAGGCGTGTTCCGCTTGAAGTTGTAGTGGCAGCTCTGCTGCAGTTTCCCTGTAGCGTTCTGCTGTTGCAGATTAGTGTTTTTGGCAAGTGTTGTTCAGTTTACTGGGAGATTGTATTGTATTTCATCTTCTTCTCCTTGGGCTTTTTTGGGTTCTGTCTCTGAGTGTTGCTGGGCATGAGAACAGTAAGTTTGCTCTGCTGAAATAATGAGTCCTCAAATGGACACTGGAGTTAAATGTTCTTTCAGGTGCACAAGCAGCACATCCTTGAAATGTGCTTGATTATAGAGCAGGATCCTGCAGAGGTCAGTTGTGTGTGAAGCCAGACTAGGTTTCCAGATGTTGAGATCTTCCCCTTTTGGAGGGTGGATGCCCATCCCGTGGAACAGCTGTGAGGTCAGGGTGCAGCATCTCTCTGAAGTCCCAAGTTCAGGGCCTGCAAAAAGAGTATCTTACCTGCCATTCATTAATGTGTCCACACCACGTGTGTGATATTGACTTTCAGAAGCCTTTCTGTAAACACGTGCATTGACTGTTTGGGCACTTAATCACATAATTCAGAGTTATTTTATTGAAATACAATGTTGTAATTATGTTGAGTATTTCTTAAATTTGCTTAAATTTGTGTGTGGAAACCCAGAAAGCTGCTGCTTTTACGTGTTGAAATATTTTCCCCTCTTTTCTTAATCAATAGCTCTGCCAAAGATCAGATCACAGGATAGCATGTGAACAGTGAGCATGACTCCTTAAGGCCCTTGGAAAGGGCTACTTGCCATCTTTTGGTCTTTATGTGAAAAGGATTTATCAATGATCATTGCTTTAACTGTGGAAAGAAAAGTGCTTTACAAATTCATACTTAAAAATGAGTCATTTAAATCCTCAGAAAAGACTTGGAGTTCTTGGGAGGAATTGCTGTTTCTCCTGCCCCAGTGACAAGATAATGCTGGCTTTGAGTTGGTATTAGTAAGACTCCATGTAGGGATTAACTCTAGAATCCAACAATAGAGACTTGAGTGTCCTTATTCAGGGTTTGTGGCAAAACCCCTTCAGTGTGTGCCAGTGCTTTGGTAGTGGGAATTGACTGTACTATTTCAGTTTAACTAAATGATCTTCAGGTGGACTATTATACTAATTTAACATAAAGTGTCATTTTTTTATCATTTTCAGAATTGGGATTAGAATTTCTGTTTCAGCCTCTGTGAGTTCCTGTGCCTAGAAAGGCTTTTTCTGGGAGTGCCTTCTTCCTTTTCCACCACTCCTCCTTTCCTGTCTGCTGACCTTTCTTGTTAGCAGCGAAATATTGAAGTGTTTGGAGAGTGGACTGGTCTTGTATTGCCAGTTGGTGCTGGTCTGGTTTTACTGAAGAACATCTTTGCCATATATTTTTTTTTTAATATTACTGTTTTTCTTCTTTTTATTTTTTTGTTACTGTTATTTTTAAGGCCAGATGTGGCTCGTGATTGAGAGGTCTCAGTAGGAGCTGTCTTGGTGTGGACATGTCATCCCAGCACACACGTGCCAGACAGAAGCAAGATGAGCTGTTTTCCAACCAGGAATGCCAGCAACCTTTTGGAGCCCTGTGTGCCTTTTCTGCCTGGTTTCAGTGCAATCTCCAAGGATGGGATTCCTAATTCAAACTCATTTCAGATATTGAACAGCCTGGTCTACTGGAAGGTGTCCCTGACTGTGGCAGAGGGGTTAAAATGATACAATCTTTAAGGTCCCTTTGACCCCAAACCATTTGGGGATTATATGATCTGTTTAAGGAAAACTACTACTTTTAAAATGAAGAATTGCAGTGTGGGAGCAGAGGGATGTGTTCTTGTACATACCGTGTCTCCAACAAGCTGTGTCCTGTTGATAGTCATGTGCCTTAGTTTCCTAAACATTTTATTGCAGAAGGGTGACCTACTTCTTGCAAAAAATTGGATTTCTGTAGCTGAGCTTTGATTAAATCAGTATAAAATATAAATGCTCTTCTGAATATGAACGTTCACATCTTGAGTGTGTGAACCTCTTCCCAGCAGATGGTTTTAAATGGGTGCAAACGTGTTAGAGGAGCTTTTGCTGTTCCTGCTGTGCACGGTGTAACGTGAGACCTCGGTACCAACATTCATTCCGAGCTCATTTCCGTGCTGGCTACTCACCTGCAAGGTGCTACATGTTGGTACCTGTGGAACTGCCTCCTTACAGACTTTGGAATTTAAACACAGCAATGGCTACACTGTTCTCTGTCCATTTAGGAATGACTTCCCAAACACAAACCTTACACAGTCCCAGCACTCGTGGCTGTCAGCAAATCTCCGTGCTGGCAAAACATGTGGTGCAAATGCATCTGTGATCTTCCATCTCTATATTTTGCACCTGGGGCAAAGAATATGGGGTGATCTTTTTCATATGTAAATATGGGATCCTTCAGGATGCTGTGCCAGGTGCAGTGTTGGTTTGTGCTGCTGTTCCCTAATTTGAGTTTACTGTAAGACTCCAGCCTGAGAGGCTGGTGAAGTCTGGTCTCACGGAGCAAGTATTGCACTCAGGTTGTTTTGGGTGACTGTTTTGGCTCTTTATTGTCCTAAACTTCAGTTAATGGTAAATGTTATTTTTATGCTCTGGGTTCACACTGCACCTCTCACGCAGAAGTAGCAAAGGGGCAGGAAACTTCAGCTTGTGGCAGCTGAGGAAGTTGCTTAAGAAAATGTGAGAAAACCCGAGTGCAGCCAACCTGACTATGTAAGAAAAGCAATAGAGTAACTCTACCACTCCAGCATTGGGTCTGATGCCACTTTTTTCCTTGGTAATATCTGAATTTATCACAAATAATTTCAGAGGTGCAGAGCCTGCCCTTTTACAGGACAACAGGCTGATGGAGGCCACTTGATACCGAGTGGTATCTTGTATTGCTCTGGAATATGAAGACTTTGTTTATATCTTAAGCTGAGTGAATGGGCCATGGAACACATTATTAGTTAACTTATCAGCCTCAAACTATAAAGGTATTTAATCCAAATAAAAATGTGAATAATCCTGGAGACTCATCCTTATGTTTTACCCCAAAGTAGCCTGGTGGGTTGAATTTAAATGGTGATCAAGAAAATGTTTAAGGCTTCAGCACCAGCTAAAAGAGGTCCTAATTACTTGCAGTGTCTTCTCCACTTGTGTTAACAAGAAACATCAGGTAATACAACTGGAAAAGCTGAGAAATTTTAAATAGAGAAAACACCCTGAATCCTTTATCACCACAATAACTGACAACTTCAACTATTACAGAGAAGGAAATTTTTGGGTTATAATAGGCAGTGAGCTGCCTTTCCCAGCACTCAGTTCACTGTACCATGTTGCACCCATCTCTCCATCGTGGTCATTCATGCCTTAAATTTCCCAGTGCTTCAGAGCCTCCTCAGTTAAAGGAAGTGGAATATCACACTCCTCTTCAGTGACTTAACCAAGGAACTGAAAAGATCCCAGATTTTCTGGATGAGGGGTACAGGAATGTGTGATCACACATGAGTTTCTGTATCTTTTTCCTTTGTTTAATGATGTAGAGAAATAATGTTAAACAAACGGATGGGATCTCGGCAGCCTGCCCGGAGCACTTCTCTCTTTGGGCACATGATGGTATTTGATCACCCACTGGTGACCAAATAAAGAGGATGCAGAATTTCCAGGCGTGGAAACACAGTGCACTGACACCATCTGTGTTACAAAATATCTACACAGAACTGTGCTTAAAAAAACTCAGTGCAGGCTGATTACTAAAATTTTACATGTGGGTGGTATCAGGACCTTTAACTTCATTAGCAAACACTTATGTAGTTGCTCTAATAAGTAATTTCTACTCTTTCTAGTTTTAGTTAATTTATAGTACAAAATTCTGTAAGTGACAGGACATGTTTGCAGCCTCTTGGATGTTGTTGCTGTTCAGGAATTCTTATGTACTTTACTGTTACTTTGAGCTCTTCAGGCAGCTTTTAGTAATTTTTAATGATGCCAGCATTCAGCTAATGGTACAGGTAGATCTTTCACAAGACCCAATAAATTACCACTGAGTTTTGTCAGATGTCTTGTAACCAGAGTTGGTTTATTAGCACATCACCATTTGCCAACAGAAATACCAGAACTTAATTGAAATGGATTCTGCTAATTGAGGCAGAGGAAGGAACTAAAAAGCATTTGGTCATCTGGATTTCTCATGAGGCTGAAATAGGAACCAAATGTACTTTGAATCCTAGAGAAATGCACTGGGATCCAGTTCAGGGTTCTGCTTTTGAATGCTGTGATTTAGTGCAGAGTTTATGCAATAATGGACTTTTCAAGCATCCTAAAGTTCAGTATGGCCAGTTTTAGTGCTGATACGCTTCCACATGCCAAATGTTTGTCATGTTTTTGGGAGCCTTTGCCGGCCTTGTACAACTTGGAAGCAAGTAAAGCTCTCAGTGATGGATGGCAGATTTGCAGACTCACCACTGCTCCAGCGTTAGATTAAATGCAGTTTGAGTTGCAAACACATGAAGTCATGGAGCCAGTGGGTCAGTGCTCTGAAAGAAGAGCAAATGTTTACAGTCTGGTTCCAGTCTGTTTTGTGTGCAAAACATCTCGAGGTTTATATAGATGCTTCCCAGAGTGTAAATAGTAACTGGGAGGTGGCTGTTTCTCCTTGGTCGGTGCGTGTTTTCATAGGATTTCTGGGACTGTGTGTTCTGTGACTTGGAAGATGGGTTTCATCAATGAAATTGGAAAATCTTTTGCAGTATCAGTGTCTTTCCTAAAGTAAACTTTCTGGTAGAGGAGTTTGGATTGTAAATACTTAGGGAGAGAATAAAAAGATTTTTGGAGAAACAGAGTGCACCTGATCCTTGTGGACAGCATATCCTAATTTGCTTTCATGGGTTAATTTCTGTTGAAGTTCTGGCAAACAGCAGCCTCTTGGTTAGATGCTCTGGTGCTGTGGTGTGTCCCATGTGCCAGTTATTGTGTTCCTTATCCTGGCTCTGATCTCCAGAAGAGGCTGCAGCAGCCTTGAGTTTGCTTCCTATCTGGAAGCATTGTTGATCCCAAGGAATACCAGAGAATCCTACAATGATTTGGATTGGAAGGGACCTTAAAGATCATCTTGTTCCAATCCCTTACCTTGGGCAGGGACACCTTCCACTAGTCCAGATTCCCATCCAACCTGACCTTGGACACTTCCACTGTTCCAGTGCCTCAGCATCCTCACAGTAAAGAATTTTTTCACTCCAGGATAAAATGCTGTGCATTTCTAGGGCTTTTAATTGTTGGAAAGAGTCTCAGCAGCTTCTTAAATTTTTCATCTGTTTTTAGAATATGGCACATCCTGGTTTCCAAGAAGTCTTTCAGAATTAGCAATATGGTAAGAGTGTCTGGCATGGAAGAAATTGTAGTTTTGTAGACTTTAATGGAATGCTGTTTCGTATCTAAGAGCTGTAGTGAATTTGCATATTTTGAAGCAAGTCTTGTTAAGAATCTGTCAATTAAATTCCTTTAGGAGAGCGGGGTTTATACCTAGCTAAGGAAAATGAAACTGAATTTCTTCCCTCTTAGGAAAGTAATTGAAAACTGGAACAGTTTCCTCTGTGGTACACTACTATGCAGATTAGAATTCTTTTTAGAGTTTTAATTAGTTTAATTAGGATGGCATGTTGCATATGAAACTGCGGAAATGCTGTGAAATGGGAGGAAATCCAAGGTGAGCTGAGTGAGGGGCACTTGGAAGGGAGAGCAGAGCTGAACTGGGTGCAAGAAGGAGCAGCAGCTGATGCCAGAGGTATGTTGGGATTATTTAGTTCCAGGCTGACTTGGTGACGTCCCCTCTGTCACTCCCAGCTCCCGGGATGTGGCAGGTGCTGCCGGGGAGTCGGAGCACAGGAGCCCAGGTTGGCGTGCTCTGTCTTCATCCATTTGTTATCCACATTTTGAGAATTATGGATTAATTGGATTACACGGTAAATAGGGGATAATAGATTAAAGGGATATTATTGGGTTAAGCCCCTTCTTAAACCCCTTCACCTTTCTTTGTTAATACTGTTATGCAAGATAAAAATGTCAGCCACGAAATAAACTTGGTGTGACTCCTCCCTTCGGTGCTTTTGGAAATGAGCACCTTCCACCCACTGTGGCCCAGCTCTGCTGCCACAGGGTTTTACAAAAGATTGCTTCCGTGAGTCAGGACTTGGACCTTTTCCTTCTTTTAGGGCAGATACTCAGTTTGTGTGACCGAACACAAGGCAGGTTTCACTTCTACCCGGCGTGACGCAGTTCTGATGGCTTTGAAAGGAGTCAAACCCGGCTCGAGCCGCGGCTCGAGGGCTGGAAAGAGGAAATAGGTTTGTGCTCTCGGAGGTGGGACGAGCTGTGACGCATTTGTGATGTGTTTTGGTGGAGAGCAGCATTATTTTGTGCTCCTGGATCAGCAAGTGTCTGAACTCTCCAGTCTTGCAAAGAAACAGGAATTAATTCCAGGGCACTGAGCTTTATCTTTGAAATGGGCAGATCAGGTTTAAGCGACTATTCAGGTGGTTGAGCTGGAGAGAAAGGAACTGGGAGATCTGAGATGTGTGGTCTTGACACACACTGTCTGTGCTCCAGCCCTTCTAGGGCTGGGCCATTTGTGCTTCCACAGGCAGCAATGCCATTTCCCAGCAGTTTGCCCTTCCTTTTCAGGGAGTTTTGGATTAGTTTCACATGGAGCAGTTGGCTGCTCTGCACATGGCCACAGTAATGCTCATGTGGGAATAAATGGGGACTGCTCTGCTTTGGTGGGAGTGCCAGTTTGTCCTGGTTTTAACATAACTTTGGCCATAATTAACACTTAGAGAAAGGAAACATCTCACCAGGAAATGTGTTTTGTGTTAGCACACTCAAATATTTTGACCCAGATTTGCAGTTTGGTAAGTAAAGATACTGTTACTTACCTCTACACTTTCCCCTAATACCTTCAGCACCTTATTAAAAATTAGTTAATGTATATGCTTATTGTAAACTCCCAAAACACTGCTAATATGCTGCTTGAAGAGAGAGTGTTATATCTAATGTTGAAGCACAGAATGGCAATTCAGAAACAAATTGTTTCCCCTCATCAGAGGAGATTCCAAACAAATTGCTGGATTGCTACTATAAAATAGGAAAAATATATTTTTAAAATTTAGTTCCTTGAGTAAACAAGGTATAAGTATGATGGTGGAGTTTTGTCCTAGTCTGTTGAGTGGGGCATGTTTGCAAGAGGAATCCTCATTAGAAAGCACTGGGAGGAGGGACTGGTAAGAAATTAATTTATAGAAACCTGAAAGCTGTGAAGGAACCAAGATTATTTTATTTATCTCCAAGTCTGAGACCAGTAGAAGAAACCCGACCAGTAGAAGAAACCCAACCAGTCCAATGTCTCGACATGAGACTTGGTTAAACTTCTGCTGGTCTAACAATCAAGACAATTGTGGATTTGAGCTCATTAATGTAATTAGGATATGCATTCATGGCATAAATATATCATCTGGATCATCTCCCTCTTTTGTGTAACGTTTCAGACATCCCCTGTCTGGGTGGAGGAGGTTGTGCTCTCTTGTATCTCTCACACTGGAAATCTGCATTGATTTGACTAAAATGTTTCTCCCCTCCTTAGCTCTGTTTATTACTGACGTTTCAGAAGACATCTGGTGCAGCTTCAGAGGCAGCACTATTGATCTGCAGTCAGTCTGCTTTTGAATCAGCTTGGGGTGGGGTGGCAAGAACATAAAGGTTGTTGGAGTTTCTTTGCCAAAATCCTCAGCTATGGATTTTTCTGGATTAAGCCTCTATCAGAAAAAACCTGTCCATAACAGAGTGTGTGCTCTAAGCATTTTTAGGGTGCTGCAAGGTGCAGAATTTCCAGGCTCTGGTTATTCCTCCATCATCTTCCTTCAAGCTGCTTTTCCCATGTTATGGATGGGTTTGGTTTGTGTGTCAAATTCAGGCATGTACACACCAGCCTAAAAACATTGTAGGTGCCTGTTCTCACTCTAAACTAGGCTTGCAAAAAAGCTTTTCTCATGTGTTGTTTTTGTTTGTTTGTTTGTGTTTATATGGTTTTTTAATTAAATAAAATAGGAAATATTTGTTTCTCTTTTCTAAGAAATTCAAGTAAGGTCAGGAAGAGAAAATGTTTGGTGGCTCTTACAACTCTAATCTAGAGTTACTAAGTTATATCTCCTGTTTTCTTAAAATACCTGATTTATTATCTCAGACACTTAATAAGCCTTGTCAGTTCAGTATGTTCCACTGAACTTGCAGCCAGATGTCGATGGCTTGATAAATTGTGTTTCTTCTTTAAACCTTGTGATGACTTAATCTTTATTTGGTGCTTTTTTTCCTCTTTCTTTTTTAAACGATTGCTCTTGGAAAAAATGCAGTGTCCCTGTTCCCCTCGAAGAGCTAAAAAGCCATTTGGCTGTGCTAAGGTTTCAGCAAATCGTATTTAGATTGCTGACATTGTTTTCATGGAAACCAAATAAATTGGTGCCACTTCCTGGGTTTAAAAGATGTGTTCATCTGGTGTGTATTTCGTGTAGTCTTTTTTTCTTTTTTTTTTTTTGCCCCTCCCCAAAAAATATTTCTGTGGTTACTTTGCTTGACGCACTGACTAGACAGTGATCTTTGTGCCATGTATCAGCTATAAAAGATACCTGCTCTGGTTTTACCAGCAGGTAAATCACCAACTGTGCTGTAACCATGTCTTTGGAGAGAGAGTGAGTTGTAAAACTGGAGATATTTCCTTGTACAGGCACTGGCAAGTAGTTACAGTAGTTGCAGCGTTGTAAGGGAAGCTGTTGTGGTAACATCACCTTGATAGGAGCATGATTTAGGTGTGTTTTCTTGTAAATCACGTTCATGATGAACTGCCTTGGCTCTCTCAGTGAGGATCACAAGGCTCCGGGAGGCACAGAGGCTGGTTTGACTCAAACCTTTCTGAAAATGGAATACTTGACAGTTATGAATAAAGCTATTTAACAGTCAACTTCCTGTGGTTTACATGCATTTCTGAATCAGGAGGAGGCTGAAGGGCTGCAGCTGAGATGTGTATATTCCATCTGAACAAAAAAGGGCATCTGCTACAAGCAGTCAGAGGGACTGCTTAAGATCTGATATCCCAACGTGATACAATAGTGTTTAAAACAGCCAAAGCACTCTCATGTAACACTGGAAGGTCTTTGGAGCTGATGTGTAGGTGGTTCATTCTGTTGTATTGGGGGGTGTTCAAGAAGTTTGCTTTATTGCAGTACATCAGTATTCATGTGCTCAAGCCTGTGTTTGGTTTTGCCACTCATATTGGCATCTTTGGGCTGTGCTTTAAGTGCAGGGCAGGGCACGAGTCAGGTGCTGTGGGATGGTTGGTGTCTGCAGTGTCACAGGTGGCTGCTCACCTTCAGCCAAGCCACAGAAGTTTGCAGTTCAGAACTGCTCAACTGTAAAAATTACTTTAAAGGGTTCACCTGCATTTAAAAAAAAGAAGTTCAGCTGTGACTAGTTAAAGACTATCACATGGAATCACAGAAGGGTTTGGAGGGACACTTTCCATAAGATCAGGTTGCTCCAAGCCCTGTCCAACCCGGCCTTTAAACGCTTTCAGGGATGGGGCAGCCACAGTTTCCTGTCAGGGCCTCACCACCCTCACAGGCAAGAATTTTTTCCTAATATCCAATCTAAACCTACTCTGTCAGCAGGAAGCCATTCCCTCCTGTCCTGTCGCTCCAGGCTCTTTGTAGATAGTTCTCTCCATCTTTCATGTCGGCTCCTTCAGGTACTGGAAGGCCACAATTAGATCATCCCAAAGCCTTCTCTTTTCCAGTCTGAACATTCCCAATTCCCTCAGCCTTTCCTCACAGCAGAGGTGCTCCATCCCTCTGATCATCTTGGTGGCCTCCTCTGGACTCGCTCCAGCAGGTCAAGGTCCTTCCTGTCCTGGGGACATCACTATATATTTTTAGCTAATCTTTAAATTTCCGTCCTATGTGCTCACAGAACGTGGGTGTGAAGACAACAGGACTGTGATGGAGAGCTGCAGTTTTTCCTTGGGGGCAGATCCTGCAGTTTCTCAGTTCTGTACAGATTTTGTCCTCGGTGTGGCTCCTTTGTGGCATGACAGCCACAGGTTGACTGAGGGGCAGCCACGTGGCAGGGCTGGACGTGGTGAGCCACACTGGAGTTAGTGGGGCAGAGGGGGGAAACCCAGACTCTTTTTTCTACTCATCTTGGGTAAACCAGAGAGTTTACAGTTTGTCTAAGGGGAAATTTTAGGTGTGACAAGTGTCTGTTGAATACGGACATTTAAATACACTCACTGTCATGAATTTACTGAGAGAGATGTAGTTCTGTATCTACCAAGTGGTCTTTGGATCTGTTTTACAGGGATGTGACTGTATCATTTTCTTACCAATTTTTAAAAATTGGTGGCATTAAGACTTCCCTTGGTTGTTGTGTTGTGGGTTTTTCAGTGTTTTCTCTTAATTTTTGCACAAAATATGTAGGTTCACCCTTTGGAAAGGGACTGGAAGTCTTGCTTGGCTGCTTTGTGATGCTGCCTTTTTGAAGCTTGTTTAAATGGGTCAAAACTCTTTGGTTCTGTGGTAGTGCATTCTGATAAGGATCTGTTCACCGAGGTGGTTTGCTGCTCGGCGGTGTCTGTAGTTAGCAGAGCTCACCCTGCTGCTACCAACGTGGCCAGGGCAGACAGAAAATCCCCACTAGTCAGGGCCCTGCCTTGTAGCTGTGGTGTGGAAGGGTGGGTGGAAGAACAGAGGAGTTTGAAGCTGTTCAAGGTTCTGGATGCCGTGCAAATTGGTAACTTCCAATGGTTGAACAGCCGTTGTCCTTGGATGCAGAGTTGAGTCATGTCGGTGGCACTTGGTGTGTTGGGTTTGTTGTCCGAATAGATTTTCATGAGGTGAGAGCCCAGTGATTGAGCTGATGATGTGCAGGCAGGAAGCTGGTATGTCACTGCTGTATTAGCTGTGTTATCCTTGTAACTGGTTGATTTTAGAGTTCAGTCTCTTGAGTGTCAGCGTGGCCACCCTGATACTTGTCTGCTGTTGGCTCCGGTCGGTGACAGCCCGGGAAGCAGAGCTGGTTTCTTGCCGTTCCTCCCGGCAGTGACTTTGCTGTGTCACGTGGCTCTGGAGCGTTGCTGTTGCTGCAGGCCCCTGTATTTTGCATTTGTGATTTCAGGAAATCCCCTCTTTTAGGAAGCTGCTTCTGGGGGGTGTTTTCTGACCTTTCCAGGCTGTAGTTTGTCTGTCCCAACTGCTCAATCTGTTGCAGTAGCAGTGAGCCCTGAGACTTAAAGGAGGGGTAGTGACTTATGTATTCCAATGCTGTGGAGTTAATGGTTCTTTAGGGAGTAGACATTGCTGTAAGTAGTATAAAAAAGAGCTATCTGAGATGAAAATACATGTTTACCTACACACACACAAATACTTAGAGCCTCTGAGACCCAGGTATTCTAGAATAAATACCTCCACTTAATGAGTCTGGAATCTGGCTGATTTGTATGTAGCCCTGTGGGGAAGGGCAGGTTGCCAGCTCCTACTGGCACCTAAAAAAGAAATTAAATCTGACCTTAAATTTTATTTTGCCTTAATACTCATCTACAGACAGTGGTTTTAGCACTTGGAAGGCCTGAATTCTGATCCTGTTACTCCTGCTTGGGAAGCTTGATGGATTTGTGCATCAGGGTTGTTTATTTTCTGTGAAATAGGAATGCTCTTCCCTGTACACTTTCCTTACAGGATTGAGGCTAGAATGGGTGCTGAAAAAGATGTAGTTGTACAATACTGCTGTCATGGCAAGCAGTAGTTGCTGAGTGCCACTAAACTGGTTAGTGTTATTGCTGCAGTTTGTCATCCCAGAGAAAACTGGGACAGCTGAGCCAAACAGAAGAGAAGGGAAGGCAGTAGAGGTGTGTTGGACTCTTTCCCTGCAGGTGTGTCGAGCACAAGGCATGTTTCAACCAGAGCCCCAGTCTTGCCTCATTAAGAATTGATGTTCAAATTGCACACTTCAAGGTGTGGTATCTACTTGTGTTATGTAACTTATTTTAGTACCTGGAAAATTTGCAAAAAACCCTTGCTTATGTGTCTGCCAGAACCCTTTTTGGCCTGTTATTTACCCTCCCCTAGTTAGGTAGGGTAGATGCTTAGGTGGCACAATTTATTAGTGAGGTTTGATATTCATTCCAGATAAGTTTTCAGAGTTCAGACTGAAGTGAGGGGAAGTCGTTATCAGGGTGTAACTCCTGTCCTAATTCACTTGTCTGGATTAGATGTATCACCCTGGTTTCGGATGCTGCTCGAATTTCTCATCAAGCAAACTCACTCAGAATTCTTGCTCTTCCATCTGCAGAGCGAAAACACAGGTGGTTTCTTTTCTGCACTTGCTGTAAAGTAAATAAGTTACAGCTGGTCATCAGGAGCTTTCAAAAGGAAGCAGTTTGTGCTTCTGTGAGGATGCTGAGAACCCTAAAGAGGTGCTGCTTTCCTCTGCAAGGAATTCCCTCAGTACATTACCTGCTGCAGTTGAATTCAGGTGCAGCAGTATCCATTCTAAGAATTCCTCTCTAATCCCAGCACCCTGATGGAGTCCTGCAGGGTTGACTGTAGTTCAGGCTCACCATGGAAAACTCTTCAGTTCCGCATTAGTGGAGGGATTACAAACTGCAGTTACTATTTGCCAGGACAGTGCTGGCTTGGATCCAGAAAGTAACCTGGAATACCTGTACAGCAGATGTGATCTCGTGCAGTACAGCACCCTGGAGCTCTGCTCGTTCCTCCCAGAGGAAGGAATTCTGGTCCAGCTTGGTGTCTGATGGGAAACCTGAGTAAAAGGCTCCGTGTGTTGTGGTTTCTCATCCTCTGTTGTGCTCGTCATTCCCTGTGCTCCGGGGAAGTACCTGTGGGAATGGATCGTGTGGCACTGCAGTTATAAATTAACTTTCTCCAGTGATTAATCCCCATACCTGAATGTCTGTGTGTGCACACTCTGCAAAGCCTTAGAGGGATTGAATGTTTCTTTTCATAAGGAAGGTGTGGCTGCTTCATTGATGCTCCCTGTGGATAATACTTGGATTTATTTATCAAGTCTAAACTTGGAAAGAATGTAACTATTATAAATGTGCCTTCTTATGCTTTTAAGCTTAAATATTAACTGGCCTAAGAATAAATCATCAGTTGTGTTCTTAGTTTAGCTGCTTTTAAAAATGACAGTGATTAAAGCTTACAACACTTAAATGTAGATTTTGGTAAATTATCTGGACTTCAGAATGTAAACTATTGGGATCAAATACGTCGCTTATTTAAATAACTGTTTGATTTGTTTTTAGGGGGAATCTGTAAAGTATTTCTTGGACAACTTGGATAAACTTGGAGAACAAGTAAGTTCTTTTTTTATTTTTCTTTCGAGTCTTGAGTATTAAGTTGTCTTTGTGATCTCTGGGTTTTAAGTAGATGAAATGTAATCAGTGTCTACTCTAATAACTTTATCTTTAGTTAACTTTGACTGTTGCATTATCTCAGCAGTTCATCACTGACATGTCAAAAACACAAGGCAGTGCAAGGGCCAGGAGACTTTCTGGAAATAAAAGTTCTGTCAAAATTGAGCGAAAAACAAGTTACAAATGATTGTCCAGTCAGAAGACTGTTGAAGTAGCCCCTCAACACTAAATGATACCCAAAAATGACTGGGTTTGGGTTTACATATCCATTTAGGAACACTTGAGTTAAATCACAGGCCAGTAGTCTCTGAGGAAAAAGCTGAAGTTTCTGTAGAATACTTTTTTTATAGAACTGTTAGTTAATGCTTGAATAATGAAGTTGTTTGCTGATAGTCTGGGTTGTGTATTGCAGGAATGGCTGTGGAAAAACTGCCTTTAAAATGGGATGGTGCTTGAACTCTGTGGGGAGGCAGTTTCTCCTTGGTCGTTTCCAGCTGATGGCTAACAACTGAAGGAATCCAAACCACTTCAATTGAGCCCTGTTACATCATGCTTAATTTCATTTTTCTTTTTTGCCTTTAACAGATAAAAATTTGATTTTAATCCAGGCTGTTTCTCTGCTTTGAACTGTCACTGTTCTGACCGGAGCACCGGTGCGGAACGCAGGCGCTTCCCAGACCTCTGGCTTGGGAACTCCAGCACTTGCTCTCTGAATTAGGATTTGGTCTGGAGTTATAAGACCTGCACTTAGGAGGAGAACTGCACTTGCTTTAATGAACTGCTAAACTCTCTGCCAGTGGTGGATTTCTGGTGGTCTTTGAATCCAGTGCCACTTGAGTTTCGAATGGTTTGGTTTTCTTCCCCAGCACAGTTGGATAAAGAGTTTTGCAGTTTCATTTCAAAGTTCTTTATTTAGAAACTTTGGTCCATTCTTTGTTTAAAGTGTAAAACTTAGTCACTAGTTGAGTTTTTTTAATGTTTTTATATACACACACTTACTGTAGTGTGATGTTGCCGTGGGAATGCTGTGAACTCTGAATTACAGCTTTTCCAGCTTCAGGTTAGACCAAGTGGTGTTGAGAATCAGAGGGACTCATCAGGATCTTCTGTTGTAGAAAATGTTAAGTCTTTGAGGAAAAAAGCACTAAGTTTTGTTCCTGAGTAAAAGATTTGATAGGTTCTTCTGGTTTATTCTTATCTATATGCAAGATTTATCTAATGAATATTTCCCCAAGCTGTATTAATGTAAGTATTTTACTGTTCTTATCTGATGCAACTGGGCTGACCTGCAACTAAATTGCTTATAAACACACAGATCTGCCATTCGTGTGCCTGTTGCCAAAAAGGAGCTGATAACAGCACTGAGGGGAAAAGAACTTAATGTTCAGATTTAATCAATCAGCAAAAAAAAAAAAAGAGTATCTGACAGGCATACATGTGTGGGATCTCTTGGATTCCTTGCAACTGTTTGTTGTTGTTTCAACTGCCAGTGCAGACTATATGTATTCAAAATATCTCACAGAGAGATGTTGCTTTCCATGTTGTGATTGGATCTTAGTCATGCCTTAAATTGTAATTTTAACTAGGCAAATGGTGATGTGATACCCAAAAGGACTCCTTTAGAAGAAACAGACTGCAGTGGATTTGGGGAAGGAGATAATTCAGGAAGGAGGCACATGTTCCAAATCAATGTCTATATGGGGATGCTTGCAGGAAAAACGCTGATTGACAATGGCAAAACATTGAAAGAACTTGGAAAATAATACTCACTGCCATCCAAGGAAAATATTCACTTAATGCTGCAGCCTTCAGATGTGGAGAATGGGATCAACACTGAGAAAAGGGCCAGCAAGTGGCAAACTGCCAGTATCCCAAGGATCTGGAGAAGGAGAAAAACATAACCATCCTTCAAAAAGATAACTAAAGTACTGGGAGGTTTCTTAGGAGTTGTTCTGTTTGGTTTCCTGGAGCCAGATGATGGCTGGATACCCACACTTGTCTTGCAGAGCACTCCTTTGCTGTCTGTTGCATCAGAGTAGCCAATATCCAGGATAAAACAGAGAGTCAGGGAATGGTTTGGGTTGGAAGGGACCTTTAAGACCGTGGTGTGTCTTCTGTGTGTCTTCTGTGCGTGTAGAACTTGAAAGCACTTGAAAGGATTCTGTTTGTGGTTACAAGTGTGGTAGGAGTTTTCAATGAGTAATAGTACTTGAGAGGGAATTTGTCAGGAATTCCAGGGATAAGCTCCTTGTTCTTGAAAGCTTTACTGAATAAACATTACAGGTCAACTCCCAGGAGAGTTTGCTTTGTGCTCTTGTTTCGGTATTGAAGGTACATATGGCTTTTCCTATTATATTAATTGCTTTTATTTATTTACATGATTTAATAATTTCAGTCACTCCTGAGCTTTCCTAAGACTTTCTGTTTTTGTTCTGAGAACTTGAGACTAATTTCCTGAACAACAAAAGAATTCATATCCCCATTTGAAAATTGGAATAAGAATTGAACCTGTGACACTCTTGCCTACATGTTGACAGTCAGCTTTGCTCAAAATCCCTTCACATGTGCCCAGTGACATTTGATATAGTTACTGCTCTATTCCTCTGATTGTTTTCCCCCCTACAGTTTTGGTAGGAAAGACCCAAGATAAATTTAATAAAAAGAAAAGTCTTACCACTCTTTAAAGTTGCTTCATTTACTCAGACAAGGGAGTGGCAGCACATCTGCTGCTCAGTTTGGGGAGAACTCGATCCTGCTTTAGCTGTTGAGCTCTCCTGCAGGTTTAGGTGGTGTGGGGTTTGATGTGTAGCAGTGCTGCAGCAAAGGCCCAGGGTGGGGATCCTGTGCTTCAGAGCTGCTTTGTAATTTGTGCCACGATAAAAATCAGCTCCTTAGTCATGGGCAGCTGGATAAAGGAACCCGGAGCTCAGACAAAGCCATCTCTCCCTGGTTTCACTTTGGAGCCTACATGGTAAAGCAAAGTGACCTTTGAATTTTTGTAATGTTGCACTCCGTGATTTTTAGATTTTATTTTTGTGGCTTGAACTTGCCTTAAACTTGGGATACAAGTATTGAAGTGGCCATGGAGTTGTGTTTGTTCCCCCGCCCAGCCGACTGCTTGAATCAGACTTTCTGGACCATGGTCTCACACGTCTTTATAAAAGCTCCAAGTCTGGGAACTGGCACTGTCAAAGGAATATCATAGATCATTCACTAAGAGGAGACTGAAATTCCAAAACCTAAACAGCGCTCTCTGAAGTTGTGAGAAATGCTGGAAAAATGTGAGGAACAGTTTCCACAACAAGTGAACAACAAGGCTTTAAGCTCCAGCACAGCCAGCTGTCTGGGAGAGATGCTCCTTGCAGATAGCAGAAGGACTTGGAGCAGATGCAAAAGTGTAATTCTAGGAATGAAGAAATCCCCAGTCCAAGTCTTGAATTTCATGCTGTCAAAAGCTGACTAATAAGAGTTCATCATCCTGGAGCATCTGCATCCCTTGATGATGTTCATACAACAGTCAAAAAATAGTAAAAAAGCACTTTTCCTGCCTCTTGAATTCTGGGGAAAGGTGGGCTGGAGAAGTTCAGGGTGCAGCTGTGTGCCCTCCAGGCTGTGCTCTGGGAAGAGGCTGCTGTCCCCAGCTGCCTGGTTCTTCTCCTGTTCTGCTCATGGCACAGTGAATTTTGGACAAAGCCAGGCAGTGTGAGCTCACTGGTGTGGCACACAGCTAATAGAGTGACTTTTTGGACCGAGACAGCTGGATGCAAAAGATCCATGGCACAAACACAATAAGCTGCTTAAGTTTTGCTTTTCAGGCATAATTGGTTGCCTTAAAATCACTTAGTGAGCTGCTCTTTTGCACTGGAAGCAGTCGTGCAATATGCAGGAGAGCCTGGGAGGAGCAGAGAGCCCACAGTTGGAACAGGATATACCCTGGTTATTGATTTGGGAAACCTGTTTTAGAACTCATTTGCTGCATTGCAGTGTTGGCAGCCAGCGTGTTCCCCAGCTTTGTGAGGAGAGGATGAATAAAGCACAGAGTAATCCAGAGCAAGGGAAACGGGCATGAGGAATTGCTGGTTCACCTCCCAGGTTATTCATGGATCTTTGTCATGGAGAGCTTCATTTCTCTGGGGTACATATTTTGATGTAATATTGATGTGTTTCCTGTTCTGGACTCCAGATCTTTCCCAAAAGCTCCAGTGTTAGCATGTAAATACAGGTCTGATTATTGAAAACCTCGTGTTGTTCCTCTGCCACCTGCTCTCTCCATTGCAGCTCCACCGTGCCCGTGATTGTAGCCTATAATCTGCAAACTCTCCTTTACTTTTCTTTTTTTAGGATTACCTTCCCTCACAGCAAGACATCCTGCTGGCACGAAGACCCACCAAAGGGATCCACGAGTACGACTTCGAAATCAAAAATGTTCCTTTCAAAATGGTCGATGTGGGCGGGCAGAGGTCGGAGCGGAAGCGGTGGTTCGAGTGCTTCGACAGCGTCACGTCCATCCTCTTCCTCGTCTCCTCCAGTGAATTCGACCAGGTGCTCATGGAGGACCGGCAAACAAACCGCCTCACCGAGTCCCTGAACATTTTTGAAACAATAGTCAATAACCGGGTTTTCAGCAACGTCTCAATCATCCTCTTCCTAAACAAGACGGACTTGCTTGAGGAAAAAGTACAGAAAGTGAGCATCAAAGACTATTTCCCAGAGTTCGAAGGGGATCCCCACTGCTTAACAGATGTCCAAAAATTCCTGGTGGATTGTTTTCGCACGAAACGCCGGGACCAGCAGCAGAAGCCCCTGTACCACCACTTCACCACTGCTATTAACACAGAGAACATCCGGCTAGTTTTCCGTGATGTCAAGGATACCATCCTGCACGACAACCTCAAGCAGCTCATGTTACAGTGATGTGCAGAAAGACATTCTTGTTTCAGTAACTCTCGTGTGTTGGTTTGTTTTTTTTTTTTTAACTAGAAGTTTACAGCAGGAGTAGAGAAATCCAGATCCTGTCAGACTTCTTGATATGTGGCTAAAAGCTGCTGCTGAACACATTATTGCCAATTTCTGCAGAAATTCAGGCTTAAATCTCTTCCAGTGTAGCTTCAAGATGACTCAAGTTGTAATTTTATAGCAGATCTATGTCTAAGTTACCTGTAAAGTGGTAAATTTGACCTTTTGCAAACATGTATATCATCCTAGAAAATTCAGAATTCCAAGTCCAGACTTCCATGAAATTGTTGCAATTATTAGACTGTGGCAGTAATTTAGGGGTGGGGGGGAGAAACTTTTCACATCTAACTTCATTACAAAGACTGTGATACCATAGCTGACTTATGATTTCTCAGGTCTACTTTTGGTTAGAAATCCCATCAATCCCTTGCTGGAATCATCTGTTTGAAGCGCGGATCCCTGGGCGTAACGTACTTCCTGTTCAAGTACAAACTTTAGCCTTGGGTTTGAATAGGAGATGCTTTAAAAACGCTTAAAACTGGGAGCTTCAGACATGTCTGGCAGGAAGTGCTGAGTCCAGGGACGAGGGATTAGTGGTTGGCACAGTACACGGATTCACTCCGGCGTTGTCCGTACGTCTCGGAGCCATGGCAAAGCACAGAGCACTCTGGTCTGGTCCTCTGGACATTCTGATGTGGGAAGGGGGAGCAAGCTCAGCTTGTGTTTCATATCTTCACTAAGCAGATGTTCCGTGTGGGTAACAGATGTTCCACGTAGGTAACCCGTTCTCGAAGCGCTTTAACTTAGCACTGGTTTGTTTTAATTCCCAGCTCCTTCCAAGCTGCCTCCTCGGAGTCAGTAAGGCCTGGTGATGGAGAGAAGTACTTGCAAACCTAAGTGCCTCCTTGTGTTCTGTCCTCCTCTGGTATTTTCAGTGGCCTTATGAGTTCCCAGCAGAGGCCTTGTGTAGCTGACACCGTGGAGATGAATGTTTTTTTTCTGGAAAAAAAACAAACAAACAAACAAAAAAAAATGTGTCCCAGCAGAACGTGCTTCAGCTGATGAGGTTCTTTCTGAGACTTTCCAGTGGGGTCTAAGCAATCCTAAGTGTACTTGAGCCAAATACGTCGCACAGCATCTCCCAGAGTGCTGCTTGTGACCGTTTTACCCAAAGTTCCATTGCAGTTTTATTTCTTTTATTTTGGGGGAGGGAGGTGGTTGTTAGTGTTGCCATGTGATGAAAAGAAATAATAATAATAATAATAATAAAACCCAGTGAAAATAAAGCAATGCTCACATACCCTGTGGCACACTGCAAAACCACAGTGAGCTGTTGTGTTTCAGAAGTTAGTGCAGCTGCCACGTTTCCCCCGGGCTGCAGTGTCATGGGGGCAGTTCAGCTGCCCCTTTGCCCCGTGGAACCAGTTCCTGTGGATCATGATGGTGGCCAATCCCTCGGTGAATTCTCATTCACATCCCGTGCACGTGGCGAGCGGTGGGACACGGTGTCCCTGCCAGGACATAGGAAAGCTGCCTGTCTCCTGAACTTATAGCCTTTACTTACTGTGATTGTAAATTGTATTAACATCTCTGTACCTCGTTCTCCTGGCAGCAGAGGGGGAATAGTGTATTTTTATTTAGTGAGGTGCTTTGAAAGACCTCTATTTTTTTATATCATCCAATGGGTAGCCATAGGTTAGTCTGTGATTCTGGTCATCAGGCACTATCTTGGGAGGAAAGAACTTTGAAAAGAGCTTGGGAGAAGTCACAGTGCAGAATCTAAAAATAATCCTAAAGTCTGGATGCAGCACTGATGTCGGGAGGATGAATAGAATTTTAGATGGGGATATTTAATGTAGATTTTGCTTCTATACTGGACATGGATTATTTCTGATTTGGTGAGTTCATATGTGAGCATTTCAAGAAGGAGGATGAACTAGAGACCTCAGGAAAAACTAGTGAGGCTCTTTCAAGGACTGGCCATCCTTTGGAGAGGGATAATGGTTGATTTGATTGGGCTTTAAGTGCTCTATGAGCAGACACAAACCTCTGGTGGCCTCCAAAGTCCAGTGTTGGAAAGCAGAACCTGAACAAATCCATGCCCCACCCTGTCAACAAGATGAGGAGTTGGGTTGGTTTTTTCCCTTTGCTGACAGTTGTCTGAACAAGTTTCTTTTCAAAAAAGAGAACTTATCTCTGAATAAAACAGTTAATTTGGAGAGGTCTGCAGTATGTGCTTTGGAGGATGTCAGACCAGATGATTGCAGAAAAGACTAAAAACTGGTAGTGGATGATAGGACGATTACCAGGGATTTATTTAAACACATTTATGTAAAATAATGATGAATTTTGTGTCAAGGGACCTGTTAATTTACTGAAGATCTTTCAGACTGATGTCAGTCTAAGGATGCAGCCAGGATCACCAAGGCATTGGGCACTTCTGACCTTGGCCAAAGTGGGGATCAAATTCAGCAACTTCTCTCTGAACCACCCCAAAAATCCTTGGTTTTAATCCTCTCAGATCACTGTCCCTGTGAACCCCAGGGCTTGTAAGAGAGTAGGGGGGACCCCAGTGCTGGGTCACTTGTAGGCCCTGGTAGATAAGCACTATATGAATCTCAGGCAGAAATTAATTGATTTAATTAAATAACTGAGTCAGATCACTTGGGTTTTCCACTCCCTGTTCTTGAGAGGGGGGTGAGACAACACACCTGGATGTACCTGTTTACATGGTTCCTGTGTTAAAATATGGCCAAAACCCCCAAATCATCACCCTTGGCCACCTTCAGACTCACTCTTCATCAGCTCCCTGAATGGAGCACAGTGTGGATGGTTGTATTGCCCTTCAGATTTATTTCTAAATATCATTTCTTTATTGCAGGACATAATTTTGGTACAAGGAACCAAACAAGTGACAGTTGTCTAGTGAGAGTGAAGCTTCCTCATGGAAACCAGTCTGTGGTACAAGGTTGGGATGCATTTCTGGTGAAGGTGGGAAAGCAGGTACAAAATCAAGTTTTACAGAAAATCAAGTTTCCCTAAATTTCTTAGTTCTCTGCTGGAGTGAGCTCTGTTCCATAGATCACTGACCCTGTGGAGATGAACCACTGCCTTGTACAACCTCCCTGTACTTAAAGGTGAAATTGGTGTTTCAGCGACTGTTCCCTCCTGCAGGGTGTTAAATGAGATGATTGATACCTAAAAACTGTGGCTGTTCATCAGGGCTTGATAAAATTTCACATTTTTTAATATATTGTATGTGGGAGCGTAAGCCATCAGTTTGTGTGAAACCTCAGCTTTCTTCTGGAATAACTGCTCTTAGAAAGAAGTCAGGTTGATCTCAAAGGCTGTTCATTGGGCTCATCTCTAAGTAGCTTTACATTTTGCCCATCAGCAGGTTGATCAGGTTGGGTGGGTGTTCCAAGCTTCCTGACCCTGGGCTGGGGACAGGATTCCTGGTGTGTGTCCAGGGTGTCCGTGGGCAGCAGAACACCCCCCTGGTTATTCCTCTTGCGGAAGGTCCATCTCCCACCACCACTCCTGTCCCAGCCCCATCCGAAGTCTCGTGCCGTGCCCAGTTGTTCACCACTTCACTTTACAGGTCTTGTCTCTCTGATGGTACCATTAACATAGTTTTTAATTTCACAGCATTGCAATACAGTGCCATTTTGCAATTTCTTTGCGTTGTACTTGAAAATAAGTTGAATTGCAGACTATTTAAAACTGCTTTCCTGCGCTTTCAGTAGCAGTGAGAGCTTACCTTACGTGAAGCCTTTATGTAAAAATATATTTTGTAACAACCTCATAGATCTTTAACGAAACCAAGATTTGTATTAGCTTTGTATAAATGTTTGTGGCTTACAATTTTATATGTTGTTTAACTTTTTATAAACTTTCCAGGGACTACTTTTTATTGTAAATTTTTTTTTTCTCCTTGCTTTAGTTTAAGATTGGCAATAAATTATTTCTAAGGGAGGTCTTAGAAGAAAAAGCATCACTTCCTTTTTATAAAATGGTTAAATTGATTCACAGTTTAAAACCTTACACTTGCTTGTACATTGCTCTGTACATACTCTCCAAAAGTGTTGCCTTTCAGCTATTAATATTTGCCTTGTGTACAAAAATTACTGACGATGAATAAACATATACAGCCTCACGTTAGTGTGATGAAATCATCTTTTCAAATTAATAATGAGTGGAGGCAGCCAACGGACTCTTTTTGGGGGTTGGCAAAGGCCAGCTGGTTTGCTCCTGCCACATCTTGTCTTTCAGATAAAATATGTAAGAGAGTCAAGCAAACTCCCTGCTAAAAGGGCTCCTCCAGGTTCTGCTGGGCCTGATGACTCCCTGCTGGGGAGGCACCAGGAAAATGCTGACTTGCATTTGACAGCCCGTTTGGTGCTCAGTATTTAAAATATTGGTGGCACTCGGGTGTGCTCTGCGACAAGTCTCTATGAATTATGGATTTCAGTATTGCAGAGTTGATTTTACTGGGGTTTTTTTAAGCTGTCCTCTGACTAAGCCAGCCTCTGCCTCCTGGACAAACGGGTCACTGGCTGCAGTATGAAGCAGTATTTTGCAGCAAAACATTGATTTCTCCTTTGTCAGTTTTTATAGGCCTGAGATGCTTCATTTTCCACAACAGCCTTCGGATTTGGCCGGCGTGCTGTGGACACTAAATCCCCGGAAATACTCAGCCCAAGTCATCCTTGTTTATGCAGTTAGTGCTCAGCGTTAGCATTTATCTTGCTAATGGGGATACAGGAGCTTGTAGGAATTCTCAGCAGTGTGAATGTTGCTGTGGGCGGGTCGGAACCTGGATGCAGAGTGCAGTGGACTGAAGTGAGTTAAAACCCTGCCAAACGCCCTGGAACTTAAACCAGCTCCATGATGCAGTTTGGATTCCGGGTCCTGCCTGTCCTAGGGAAGCTGTTTCTGAGGGATCATCGCTTCATCTCTTGACCACTTTGTTGTGCTGGAACAGTCACATCATCTGAGCGCTGTTTGTGATGTTTCTCTGACTTTGAAATCCAGTCTCTTCAGTTGTTTTTTTTAATTGCATCCTATTTCCTGAGCTGCCACCAGCCACCTGAGGAGTAAAACTAAACCCATCTAGAACTCAACAGGTCGTGTTAGTTGGTTTTTAATCCCAGTATTACAAGTGTAATTGCATCACTTTCATGTGGGCTTCTAGTTAAGTTCTTGTTGACTAAAGCTCTGAGCAACCTGGTCTAGTGGGAGATGTCCCTGCCTGTAGGAAGGGGTTGGAACTGGATGAGCTTTAGGGTCCCTTCCAACCCAGACCATTCCATGATTCTGTGATGATCCTATGAAAGCTCTCCTTAGGAATGGGTTAGTGGTGTTGGACCATCCAGCAGCTGGAGCCCTCACAGGCTCCGATAACCTCAACACACTGATGTGCCAGGGGCTGAAGTGGTGGGAAGAGCTGAAGTGGGAAGGAATGTGTTCCAGGATTTGTGTGAGCAAGTGGAGTTTCTTCACGTTCACAACTCCTTTGATTTACCAAAACACCTCGCTGCACGTACTGAACGTAGGTTGGGTGTTCAGGCCTCTTCCTTCCTGTTAAAGTAACTCGGTGATTACACAACAACTGACAGGAGGGAGCAAAACTGGAGTGGGGCTGTGCCCAAAGTGTCCCTGGCTGCCCTGTCAGCAGCAGGAGCCGGTTCTGGAGCCGACCCTGGTCCCCTGGTCCTGTTCTGAGAGGAGCTACCACTGAGCTGTGCAGCAGCTGAGGGTGAAGTGCTGAGGAGCAGCTGCCAGGCAAGCACAGCCCCAGGGGAATCCAGCTGGAAATGGGACAGGAATCTGCACTGGCCCAGACCCTGCTGGGTTTTCCCTCTGAAACAAAAAAGGTGATGGCATTGAGGTTCTTCTGGTTCCTAATCCACTGACTGGTTGTGTTTTCCACAGAAGCCGAGATGTTTTCGCTGTGCGTGAAATGGGAATTACTGAATTAATAAGGATCCAGATATTCCAAGTCCTACAAGGTTTGCAATAGTGTTTTATTTGTGCCTAACTTCAGATGCTACTGGATTTCCTTCCTCTGCTTTCTTCCCTTGGGTTTTTATGCACGTGAGGGGTAAGATATCGGTTCCTGCTGGAGTGCAGCTTCCACCAGCAGCAGCTTTCTGGGCTCTGGGATTCTTCCTCACTATCACTCCTGAGAGTGCAACTTCCGAGTGATCCCTGCTCCTGGGTGTGAAACACGGAGCCAGTCCTTAGCCCAGTTCAGTGAACAGGCTGCAGATGAACTGAGGATAAGGAATCAAAACATCCCAAGTGAGATGTGCAGCGAGGGGGAGACGCAGTCCCTGCCCCTGCGTGCGGCCGAGCTGCTGCCCCTGCTCAGCTCCACGCAGGGAGCCAAGGGTTTGATTAATTGCTGAGCACTGGATCTGACAAACCTGGATTTGGGGCAGGCTGCTGCCAGCAGAGCTCTGCTGCAGTGCTTCCAGCTCCATGTGGAGGTTAATATTTAAAGGCTGAGCCCTCCCAGGCGCTGGCTGTGAGCAGCAGGTCGTGTTTGCTGTTCCGGGGGCAGTGAGGGCTCCGAGGTGCTGCAGGGTAAGGCAGGAACGTGTTTGTCAGCAGAACCAGTGAGTGAATAAATCCCATTTCTCTGCCTGGATGGTTGGAAACATGGTGACCCAGTAAGATGATGCTGATCAGTGCAGACTGGTTTTTATTAATTTAGTGCTTGCAGAGCAGGAGGAAGCACAAGACCCCATGCATCCAGCGGTATCCAAAGTGAGTTTTTCCCACTCCCTATTCCAACGTTCAATATAGTGGATCTTGCCTGTATAAAAGATGCTGACTCCCTGCCCAGGATTCTCCCCATGGACAGGTAGAACCCAAATCCCTGCCTGATACTCGAGGGAACGGCCTGAAGTTGTGTCAGGGGCAGGTTTGGGTTGGATATTAGAAAAAGATTCTTCCCCCAGAGGGTGGTTGGGCACTGACCAGGCTCCCCAGGGCAGTGGGCACGGCCCCAAGGCTGCCAGAGCTCCAGGAGGGTTTGGATGATCCTCTGGGGCACAGGGTGTGACTCTTGGGGATGGTCCTGGGCAGGGCTAAGGGTTGGATTTGAGGATCCTGGTGAGTTCCTCCCAGCCCAGCATATTCTGGGATTCTGTGATTCTCTCTCCAATGCAGCACCAGGCCAACCTTGGGTGGCTCTCAGCCAGGCTGCAGGTGCTGTCCTGTCCTCTCTGAGCCATCTGCAGCCTGGAAGACAGTCAACTTCTCTGATGTAGAAGAGAGACAGCCCTTTATCAGATCCAAAGGGGAAGCAGTAGTGGAAAAAGAGAAGGAGGACATCTATTTTAACATTCCCACTCCCCCAGACGGCCTTTGTGCTGGTTAGGGAATGAGTGACTGTTTCCAAGTTGACCACATACCATGCAAATGATGTTTGTGGGACGACACCAGCCATGAATAGTTCACTTCCAGTGAGCAACTCACCTCCAGCACTCCCTGCATTGGGCTGTTCTGGCAGTGCCACGGGAGGTGGGATCACCAGCCCCCACATCAGGTTCAACTCTGAGCCCTCCGTGCACCCCCAGTCCGTGCCTGGGACTTGTTTGTTGTTTTCAGCTTTTATTGGAAGAAAAGGCAGTATCTATAAACAATACAGGTCCTTCTGGGGTTGCCTAGGCACAGTATTTTGCACTTTTTCTGTATGAGCTGGATTCTCTTACATTGATCCAATAGTAGCTGTGAATTGATGACCCTTTCCTGCTGTAGTCTTCATTTCCCCTGAAGAAGAGGGAAGCTAACAAAAGAACTTCAGTGAAATGAGCATTTTCCAAGAGTTACTAACATCAGGATTTGCAGGTGGGCAAGTTGAGCAAGGCTTCAGCAGCATCAGCCTTCTTACATCACGTCTGGCATTTGCTGAAAATTGTCTACAATTAAGGGGAAAACTTCCTCTTTTATTCCTGCAGATGACTCTGCTTCCCCCTCTCCCATTCCCACTTACAAAACTTGAGGGGAAAAGGGGATGGTTCTCATTTTATCCTCTGCTGTGCTCCACAAGCTGCCTGGGAAAGGGACACCAGCCTGACATGACTCTGCAGCTGAAGCCACTCCAGCTCTCCTTCCCTCTCTCTGTTCCCAGTGTCCCTCCCTGCTGATGGCATTGCATCTCTGCCCACAGCAGGAAACCTTTCTGCTGCTCCTTCTCTCACCTCTAATACTCAAGGTGAAATATTACTGAACACTTTTTTGTTTGCCACTTTTTTTTGTGGCAAATTCTAAATCCTCCTCTCATTTCCAGTGAAATGGTGGCTTTCATTGCACTGCAATAAAGCATTGCAGAGTCATCTCTGCACTGTCTGGGGATGCCTCTGGGGGAAAGGGACATTTTTACACATGCAAACGTCAGCAGCAAGTCCGTGGCAGTTCCCTTGCTCAGCTGAGTGACACCACTCCAAGGACCTAATTGTGGCCCAAAAGAAAGATGGAGAGACTATTTCCAAGGGCCTGGACAAGGGGGAATGGCTTTAAATGGACAGAGAGCAAGATTAGATTAGATATTAGGAAGGAATTCTTCCCTGTGAGGGTGGGGAGGCCCTGGCACAGGTTGCCCAGAGAAGCTGTGGCTGCCCCATCCCTGGAAGTGTCCAAGGCCAGGTTGGACAGGGCTTGGAGCAACCCAGGACAGTGGAAGGTGTCCCTGCCCATGGCAGGGGGTGGAATGAGGTGATCTTTTAGGTCCCTTCCAACCCAGGCCATTCCATGATTTCTCCCTTTAGAAAGGCAACCCCATTTGCCTGAACCGGTAGGTTTAATACATGGAGGACATTCAGACATTTAATATTCAAATTAATTGCCAGAAGCAGCTCCTCTCTAAAAGGCTAGCAAGGTAAAGTGTTGTTTTCCCCTCTCCACAGGAGCAGGAGTGGAATATGAAAGGATCTGGCAGCCAGCCAGCCGTTCTGCTGGAGCCAGGCTTTCCACTCCACGTCTCCCTACCCCGTATCATTTGCTTGCAGCGAGACAAATGCCTGTGATGATGCCAAAGAAAGGAGAGCAGAGGAGGAAAACACAGTCTGGCACCTTCTCTTCCTGCCCTGGCTCTCCTAGGAGGTGGAGCTTGGTGATTCCCTGAGCAGGTGCTGTCCCTTGGATGAGAGTCACTGCCCAGATGTAGGGAGTGTTCCTGGGAACCAGCAACTTCAAGGGTCACCAGGAGGGAGAAAAAAGCACCTGCAGAGAGCAATCCTCAGCCTGAAGTGGTGTCCCAGGTAGGTGGGATGAGTCACTCCCCAGAAGTGATCAGCCCAGCACTTGCAGATACTCCAGTGAGGCGAAACCAGCTCGGCCCCACACCTTTGTGCTCCAGTTCCCTGATAAGGAGAGGCAGGTGTGAGTGAGATAGAGCAGAGCACTGGAGATCCCTGGAAGAAAGATCTGGATTATCTTCTTTCTGAGGGTGATTTACAAGGCCCCCTAGGACCCCTTTGTGGCAGGGTTTCATCCATCCCATCTCCATGTTCACTTTTGTAACAGTCACAGGCCATTGTAGATAAACAGCTCCGGATCTTGGCAGTCATGTGGGACACAACCCCACGTATTTTAGTTCCTTAAAAGCAAAAGAACAACTAAAACATCTAAAACCGAACTGAAAACTAAATGTAATTTCACATTTCCATAGCTGGAGCTCTTTGGCTCACACGTTTCTTTAGCACAGGCTGATTTTTTTCCTCCATCTTGTGGATTTCTGTTTGTGGAACACAAATGTCACCCCATCCTTATGTCCCAGACTGCTTGGGGAGGGCTCCTAATGCAATGTTCAGGAAAAATACCTCAGAGCTGAACGTATTAATAAGAGAATCAGCAGATCTTTGCTTGACTTACATGGCAAGATTATTCTCTGCACCCAGTTGTGTTTCAGGCCCGTAACAGTTTGAAGCTTCAGATCAAACACTGTGGAGGAGCTACGAGGTGGAGGGAGAACCATGATCCATGTTCATGGTCCTGTGCCATGATCTGAGCCCAGCACTGATTCCAGGAACATCTGAGCACTAAATATAACAGCCTTGCTCACTCAGCAGCTTTGGGTCCAGCAGATACCACCCTGCTTCAGGACAAGGTACAGGACAAATCATTCTGCCCTGAGGGGAGGTGTGAAATTGAGTCTCTCAACTTCCCAGGATCCCTCTTTTCCCTGATTTATGTCACTTTGAAACGCTCGAGAGAATAATGGAATTATCAGGGGAAAAAATAGAACATTAATGTGTGGATATTTGAACCATGGGCTGAATTCTTCCTCTATCTTCCAGCAAGCCTCACTTGTGTTTGGAAAAGCTTGTCCCCATCCTGTATGTCCCTGTCCTGCATGTCCCTACCCCATGTGTCCCCATCCAGCATCTCTCTGTCCCTTGTGTCCCCATCCTGCCTGTCTCCATCCTGCCTATCCCCATTGCATGTCTCCATCCCATGTCTCCATCCTGCCTGTCCCTATCCCGTGTGTCCTCATCCCTTGTATGTCACCAACCCATATATCCTTATCCCATATGTCCTTGTCCCTCATGTCCCCATCTTGTGTGTCCTTGTCCCGCCTGTCGCTGTCTCACCTGTCCCTATCCCATGTATCCCTATCCCACCTGTCCCCATCTGGTATATCCCTATCCCACCTCTCCCCATCCCGTGTATCCCCATCCCGTATATCCCCATCCCATGTATCCCTATCCCATGTTTCTGTCCCACCTGTCCCCATCCCATATATCCCTATCCCATGTATCTCCATCCCATATATCCCCATCCTGTGTATCCCCATCCCGTGTATCCTCATCCCTATATCTCTATCCCATATATCCTCATCCCTATATCCCCATCCCGTGTGTCCCCATCCCATGTATCCCCATCCTGTATATCCTCATTCCTATATCCCATCCCCTATATCCCCATCCCATGTATCCCCATCCCATGTATCCCCATTCCGTGTATTCCCATCCCCTGTATCCCATTCCCTGTATCCCATCCCCTGTATCCCATCCCCTATATCCCATCCCCTGTATCCCATCCCCTGTATCCCATTCCCTATATCCCATCCCCTGTATCCCATTCCCTGTATCCCATCTCCTGTATCCCATTCCCTGTATCCCATCTCCTGTATCCTCATCCCCTGTATCCCATTCCCTGTATCCCATCCCCTATATCCCCATCCCCTGTATCCCATCCCCTGTATCCTCATCCCCTGTATCCCATTCCCTATATCCCATCCCCTGTATCCCATTCCCTGTATCCCATTCCCTGTATCCCATCCCCTATATCCCATTCCCTGCATCCCATTCCCTGTATCCCATCCCTATATCCCATCTCCTGTATCCCATCCCCTGTAATCCCATCCCCTGTATCCCATTCCCTGTATCCCATCCCCTGTATCCCATCCCCTGTATCCCATTCCCTGTATCCCATCCCTAGCCGGGCTGTCCCGGTGCAGTTCCGCGCGGGGCCGGCAGGGGACGCGCGCGGGCCGCGCAGCCGGGGCGGTGCTGCGGGATCGGGGGGGACACAGGGAGGGACAAAGAGGGGACACGGAGGGGACAGGGGGGTGGACACGGGCACCTTCCCCCCGCCCCGATGGCCCCTCTGCACCCTCCGCCTCTGAATCGCTGCCAGGGGAGAGTGCCCGGCCCCGTCCCGCGGGGAGATGCGGGCCCGCAGGTGGGAATGGTTTCCCTAACGCCGGCTCTTTATCACTCTCTGGCTCAGGGAATCGGGCGTGGTTTTGGTCCTGGTCGCGGTCAGGGGATGCAGGGTGGGATGTAGGGCTCCAGCCACCTGCAGGAATGGGACTGGTGTCCCTGCACCTTGCCTAGGCTGTGAATGGAATGGAATGGAATGGAATGGAATATCCTGAGCTGGAAGGGACCCACAGGGTCCTGCACAGACACCCCAACAATCCCACCCTGTCCCCAAGAGTACTGTCCAAACCCTCCTGGAGCTCTGGCAGCCTTGGGGCCGTGCCCACTTCCTTGGGGAGCCTGGGCAGTGCCAACCACCCTCTGGGGGAAGAACCTTTTCCTGAGATCCAACCCAAACCTCTCCTGACACAGCAAGCTGCAGGCTGCCACGGGCTCTGTGTGACAGCAAATACAGGGCACAGAGCAGGGCAGTCACACAAGCTGCTCCCAACTGTTTCCTTCCTCCCCTTCTGCAGGGCCGAAGGTCACCCCCTGCCCTGCAGAAACCAGTGGCACAGCTGTGAGAAGCACATCTCCAATCCAACAGCATCACCATTCCCAAGGCCTCCTGGAGCCAAGGGTGTCCAGCAGCAGGGTGGTATCAGCAGGATGCTCTGGGCAGGTTTCTGGCCACTCTGCTCCTTTGGATGCCCGGCTGGATGTGTGGATGTAGGTGCCTGGTCCCTGCTGGTGTCACCTCTGCCTGGGAGCCTGAGCTTGGATTTCACCACCATGCAGTGCACCAGCCAGCCCCAGTTTCTAACTTCCTTGTAGGATGCATTTCACAACCCCTGTGTTGGTTTGTGTCTCAGCTGTTGCTGTAGGATACCACAGCTTCTGCCTGTGAGCCTTTGCTTGTTTTTCTCATCTTTCTACGGCCTTACAGACGTAAAAAACTGTAGGAGCACATAAGTTCAGGGTTTCTAAAGGAAACTGTGGTCTGAGACATGCAAAGAAATGTCAGTGGTAGAGAGTTACACTCGTGGTTAGTGACTGTTTATTTGTTTTGCTAAGTAGAAGCAGGTGTTACAGAGTCAGGATATTCGGGGTTGCGTTGCTCAGAGGGTTGGGGGTTGAAAACCTTCTCGCCAGTGTTAATCACACTGTTTTTAGACACAAGAAGCAGAACACAGGGGACAGAGAAGAAGGATTTTGCTTTGGTCTTTCAACATTAAAATCTTTCAAGCTTCTTCTTTCATTTTTGTTTTGTGTGTTGCGTCTTGAAAACCTTATTATCAAGGAATGCACGAAGATGATAGAGGAACAGTGGCAGGAACCCAAATGTGTTCACCAAAACCCTACAAGTGTTGGAGGAGAACCACAAATGGTTATTAAAATGCCTCGAGGTGCTGCTGGACTGAAGTATATAAGCAGAGTGTATAATATATGCAGAAAAGCTCATGTATTTAAAGGGTTACTTTCTGCCATTTACTATGGACTATTTTAAAATTTACTGTCTGACAGGGAACTACCAGCACACTAAAAATTCTTCACTGAAAAGCTAATGTTTGTATCTCTTGGCTGACACCGGTTGCTAACATGATGCTCAGTATTTGGTCTGTGCTGGTGCCGCCTGTATCCAGGAATGTTTGTCTTCATCACTCTTGAATGCTCCTAAATCGAGTCTGGGGTGTTCTGTGTCCCACACAGCTGCAGGAGACTGGTGCAGTTTAATTCTTTGTGTTTTATAAGACTAATAATAAAATTGCAGGGGCAAGAGTCCCTGTGTAGGAGTAAAAGGGTGTCTGCAGGTGCCAGGATCTGCCCACAGTGTGGGCTCCAGGGAGAGGAGACAAGTCTGGTTGCATCTAAGGCATTTCATGATGTTTAAGAGAAGATGCCTTGAGTTTAATCCAGGTTATTTACATGGTTTCTCTCTCTTTTTTTTTTTTTTTAACCGAGTTCAAAGATTTAATTGGTGCTTTGTGTGAGAGGTTTAATTTCCTGTGTCAGGATGTTATTTGTAATTGCTGTAAGCAGGGCTTGGGTAGATTTCCGTTCTTTACCTCATCCAGGTAGGACACTTCCTGCTCTGTGCTGGCAAATGGGCTCCCCTGTACCTGGGCCCCAAATCGGGCTGACGGGGGAAAGTTTCCCACTGTGCACAATTTTCAGGACTAATTTTTCCTCTCTGCTTCACAGATCTGCTTTTGTTCTCCCTTCCTGCCCTTACACACTGTGAGCAATTAAATTCTCTAAAGCCTGTGAATTATCTGCTGTTAAAAGCCCACGCCAGAGTGCATCTGTATACATTAAAAAAATTACTCTTTCGAAATAGAATCGCTTCTGTGTTTTAATGTTTATTTCTATTGTTTCCTTGCTCGATAAAATTGAATTTGACATAGTTCTAAAGTTTATGTCCAGTTTCCACTTCCCACACCGACCAGTTTGGCCTCTCTGCTGTGCTGAGAGTGCTTTTAACCAAGGAGAACTCCACAGGTGGGTCGGGCTGCAGGATCAGTGCCTTGTCCTTGAAGGTTGAAATTCTTGACTCACTGAAAGCTGCGCAAAGGAGGCTGAATAAAAACCTTTGAGATGTGACACTGCCAGTGCAGACCCGGGGTTGTCTCAATGAAAACACTCGATGAACTGAAGCTCCAAGGTGGTTTTGTGTTTAACAGTTTGGGTGATTGTTTGCACCTGGGTTTGCTGTGAGTGCTGATGGGGCAGTGGGTTCACCTGCTGGTTCCTTTGTGATTGTGATATTGGCCAAAGCTGTGAAGGGCTCTGACCCCTCACCAACGAGGCAGGAGGAGAAGAAACAGAGAAATTCCTGTGCCTGCAGACTCCTTCCAAGGTACAGCTTGTTTAATGTGTATTTTTTCTGGATGGGGAATTACTGAGTGACTGAGGAGGGGGAGCTGTGCAGAGCCAGCAGTTCTCTGAGGACACGAGACTTTCTGAAAGTGTGGTTGGGGGATTTTGGGAGGGGTTTCTGTGTGGGCAGAGCAAAGCCCCTCGCTGGGTTATGAGCAGCTGCTACTGAGCAGAAAAGGGTTGTGTTTGTGAGCAGCAGGGAAGGGCTGCCTGAGTGCTGTGCCAGGGCTCACTGGAGGCTGGGATCAGACCCCTCCGGTGGCACTGAGCGGGCGGGGTGGGACATTCCCTGTGTCCCCACTCTCACCCACGGGGGATGATGGTGGGACCAGTTGGCAGGAGCCCAGTCCAGCAGGGCCCCCAATATCCCCTGGGTGCCCCGTGGTGAGGCAGGAGGTCTGTGGCCCCCGATAGCCCTGGGGTGCCCTGGCACAAGGCAGGGCTGTGCCTGGCCGGGGCTGATAAGTGTTGTGGCTGCAGCCCGGGGATGTGTGTGAGGGAGATACTGCCACGGGGTGTTTGGGGCCGGTTTTGGGTACAGTGAACCTGAGGCTCACACCAGGGCCCTGGGGCTGCAGCAGGAGGAGGGGAAGGGAGTGATTTCAGGGCAGGCAAGGAGCCCGGCAGTGTGTGGGCAGGAGCCGGCTTTTCTGGGGTTCAGCTCCAAGCTGTTGCTCCACATTTCCAGTTTTCATTTTCCTGGTGTGCACGTTGCAGTGTTTGGCAAAAGCTAAGCTGTGCCAAAAGTGCTGCTTTCAGAGGAGCAGCAGAGGAACATCCTGTCCTGCATCCACAGGGACTCATCCCATCCCGCAGCGAGCCTGGCTTCTGGTGCCAGGATGTGGAGGGCACCTTGCTCTGCTCCTCCCTCCTCTCTGTGCAAACCAGAACCTGCTTTCACTCCTGGTTCTCCAGGAGGATGCAGTGTGGGAATGTGGAAGGATAGTAGTTGCTGTGCCAGCTCCTGCCTGTGGATATAGCATCTGGAGCAGGAGTGGCCTCGTGTGTCGTGGTGTCCCCAAGTCACAGCTGTGCTCTGGCTGGGACACACGGTCATGGGGTGGTCACTGCTGGCAAAGGAAGGGAGATTGAGGACCTGTGAGGGGAAGGGTTTGGGTGGCTCTGGCCAAGGGCTTTGCCTGGAGCAGATAAAAGGCTCCAGTGGCACGTTTGTGTGAGTGGTGGTGTCAGAATTGGACCTTTTCACGTATCTTCATCTGTCACTGCGTTACTTAGTCATTAATTTACAGTTTATGCCCTCTGAGGGAAACCTTCCTCCTCATCATGGCAGGGAGGTGGAGTGAGGGGCTTAGGAAAGGGTGAGGGGAGTTGACCCTGTTCCCTCAATCCCAGGGTGGTGGTTGGGAGGGTGCTCAGCAGGATTTTAGGAGGGTGCTCAGTGTAGGCAGGATCATGCCCCTGTTACTGTGCATGGGCAGCAGTGGGAATGGAAAGCCCCCCCTGGCAGTGCTGGTGCTGCCCTGTGCCCCCCGTGCCTGTCTCCTGACATCCTCCAACCCCAGGTATAATCACAAAAATGGCCTTTGCTCTTCACTGGTGATTTTGGGTCTTTGTCTCATTTTGCAACATGTGAAAAAAAAAAAAACTATCAGCCACATCACAGCAAAAGGCAAAAGCCTTGAAGTGCTAAAAATGCCTAATTTTCATAACTTCCCGTAGCACATGGGCAAACTGGTGGAGATTAAAGGGAATCAGGAGAGCAGAGGGGCAGGACTGGGGGTACCAGCCCTGCTGGGAGAGCAGGAACACAGAGTGATGCTCAGCACTCTGGTTTGCCATCTCTCAGGCTCCTTGGGGCTGGTTTGGGCTGCTCCTGTGCCAGGCTGAGCGTGGCAAGCACCCAGCAGTGTACAAAGCAGAAAAAAGACGTTCACGACATTAATGAAAGCTCTGACAAAAGGAAGCGAAGGGAACTATTGTCTCCTTGGCCTTCTCCTCGGAGTGTCTGCGTGTAATAAGTCTTTTGGTTATGCTTGTGGCTTCTGTGACAAAGCTGTGATTTAGGGGCTGTCTGTACCGAGGCAGAGCTGCCTCGCATGGGCCAAAGTGCTGGTGAGTAATATTTTACCACAAATTGTTGTAACTGGAGCTCGTCGACTGCAGTAGGAAGGGAGGGAGGGGGGGGATTGCATTTGATTTATTAGATGACTTACTGCAATTTGCAGAGTGAGCTTTATGCTGGTGCGGCCGCAGATTTGCAGATCCTGCAAGTAGAAGTCCATGGGAATGAAACTGGGGAGGGGGAAGCTGTGTGGTTTGCTGCCAGATGCTCAAAGGAGGCCTGGATTGGTGGGAAGCACAAGGGCATCACGGCTGCAAACTGGCTTTGGGAACCAGCAGCAGTTTGGAATGCCCAGGAGCCTTTCCTGTGTGTGTCTGGTGCAGGGTCCCAGTGGGAACCAGGGGTCATGGAATCATAGTCACCAGGGTTGGAAAAGACCTCCAAGATCATCAAGTCTCTGACCAAACACCACCATGTCAGTTAAACCAGAGCACTGAGTGCCATGCCCAGTCAGTCATTCCTTGGACACCTCCAGGGATGGTGACTCCCCCACCTCCCTGGGCAGCCCCTTCCAAGGCCTGACCACCCTTTCCATGAAGAAATTCCTCCTGAATTTCTTCCTGAAGGGTCCTGTCTTTTGATGTGGACATCACGTATAACACAATCCCTCTGGGCAGCAGCGCTTGCTCCCCCAGCCCTCAAACCAAGGCATAAGTTAAAGGGATGTTTCCCTAAACCCAACCTGTGAAGCATCTTTAGGATGAGTTCTGAAGAGGAAGGAAGGACGGGGTGGCTGCTGCTGGGCTTGCATCACTGTGAGAATTCAGGTCATGTTTACTACAGGCAGCTGGAACACGATGATCTCAGATGGTAACAAGTAACATCTGAAGGGACGCGTTATAACATTCAGGCTGTTTTGTAAGCACCTACTTTGCTTTTTTTCCAGAACCAGCTGAGCTATTTTTAAAGATTCATTTGTCCCCTTAAGAACCTGGTGTCGACTTAGCTAAAATAAGTGCAAAAAGAACAAGAGGCTCCCCTTCCTTTTAATTTCAAATGGAAAAAGTGGGTTTGTCTTTTGGTTGTTTTTTGGTGGTTTTTTTTTTTTTTTTTTTTTTAAAGACCCCAAACCAACAAACAACCCCCCACTTTCCAGCTTCCTTTCTGCTTTAGAAAGGACAGATACCTACGGTCTGAGGGCTTCTGGCCTCCCCCAAGCTGACCTTGTGTAATTTCCTCTATTTACATTTGGCTGTCACTGGCCTCATTGACTGCAAGAGTTTATACAACCCTTTTGGAGAGGAATAGCAAGGACTGCTGAAGCAAGTCCTGCCTCACATTCTCCTCTTATTTACCGTGGTACAAAGTAGACATGCAGTGCTACTTGAATAAATATGTTCTTATCCTATTTTGTTCTGGCCTTAATGCCTTTGTACCAGGATAACAGAGAAGGTCACGGGCAATTAATGTAAACCAGGTGGGGAAAACGACTCTAAAATCTTTCTGTGCAGGCAGAGACATCTGATAGTGCTACAGTTAAATGTTGCTTTTATTTATGTGAACTGTGTGCAGCCTTTGTAACGCCTTTTTTTTGAGGGGGTTGTTTTTGAGGAAACTGTTGCAAATAATGTTTGTTCACTGCTGCAGTTGAGTCAGAGTCAAATTTGGACAGATTAGCTTCCCGAGACTTTGGTATTTGTGCTGGAGTCTGCCCTGCTTGCATGCACGGATCACCTCTGTTCTAGGACTTTTGCAACCAGAACGAAAACAGATCGTACTTAACACACATCAGCGGCTGTGATGATTCCTTCAGCAAGTAGTTCATTTGCAAATCTAATGCATGCAGCGATATTTGGGCTGTGGCAGTTACTCCTTGGAGGGTTTGGTGATGTTGGGAGTCGCAGGGTAAGCGGGGAAGGGCGTCTCTCTCTGGCGTAAAAAGAAATTAGGTTTGAGGGAGAGAAAATTGCTCCTCAGTGCGACTGTTCTGCTATTTAGTGGCTTTTTTTTTTTTTTTTTTTTTTTTAAGTAGATTTTCTGATACACAAGTTGCTTAGCCCGGCATGGGGAAAGTATTCAGCAATTCAGAGATGATAAAATAATTACATGATTGCGTGCTTCTTGAAGGCACGAGGGTAATGTTCCTAAGTGCCACCAATTCAGGCACCACTCAGGAGAAGAAAAGGCTCCCTCTAATCAGGGCTCCCCGGGTAAGAGTTTACAAGAGCACCCTTGAGGTCAGCACTAATCCACAGCTTCCAGGCAGCTCATTTAAAGAACTCGGATTGCCCAATGTGCAGGGAAAGCACAGCCACTTCAGGCTGGAGAAGTGGCATTGTGACAGCCACGCTGGGAGAGCACTTTGGGAGGGGATGCAACGGGCTTGATCCCGCAACAAACCCGCAGGGAGAAGGCTTTGGGACACCCCAGGGATGGAGAAGAGGGAGAGGAGGAAAGTTTCTTCACCGTGTTTATTATTTAAAAAAAAAAAAAAAA